>NC_090937.1:997817384-999067384 GCF_040938575.1 Ambystoma mexicanum
GTCTCTTCAGTTTCAATTAGACCAAATATAATCAGTAAAGGTTGTTTCTCCCTCTCCTCTTCATCCAATTCTTTGATCCAACTGAGGATTTCGTCCCAGTATGCTTGGACCGCATTGCAACCCCACCACATATGCCAATAGTCTGCCTTCTGCCCACAGCCCCTCCAGCAGTATGGACTTGCGTCCTGATACATTTTGGCGAGTCTGAGCGGGTGTAATTTGTACTGGTAGAATACTGATGATTTTGCTGTTTGTCTACATATTCGTAACCACAATTCTTGTGAGAGGTGCCCTCCGAGATCAACTTCCCATCTATTCTTTAGTGTGCTCGAGGGGGTTGTATGGACCTCTATTATTGCCGTATACATTGCACTTATTAGGCCTTTGGACCTTGTGCAGGTGTCAAGACTTTTCTCGAAGGGGGTGAGGTCCCTCTGTAGTTGGTCCTTCCATACCTCACGTGTCATGACGCCTTTCAATTTCAAGTATTGAAACACCGATAGTGGGCCTATGGCGAGTGCTTCTTCGAGTTCTTGTATATTTATAAAGGCCTTGTTTCTCCATAGTTGTCTGGTTCTTTCAAGCCCAGCTTCGTACCAGGTTTGGTAGCTCAGTGGTTCAGTGATGTCATCACGTATCCCTGGTACCCAGAGATGTCATAGGGGGGAGGGCCATGTCGTGACCCCTTTCATACCTTTGTTTGGTTTCCACACCGCCCATATGGTTCCAAGGATGGGGTGATTTTTGGTGCTATTTCGTAATTGGTGCCCGGGAACACATAGCCATTCTCCTACAGTGAATGGGCGGAGGTGGAAGTTGTCTAAGGCTATCCATTGTAGGTCTGTTTGCTGTCTCTGGTGTGGAATTAGTACTCGTAATTGGGCTGCTTTATAGTATGGTTCTAGGTCCGGGAGGCCCACCCCTGCATTATCTTTCCGAAGGTGAAGAAGAGATCTAGGGACCCTGGGTTTTTTATTCTGCCATAGAAATGCCTTTAGAGATTTCCTGGTGGTGGTGAAGTATTCTTTGGGCATTTTGATGGGGAGCATCTGGAACAAGTAAAATATTTTAGGGAGGATCACCATTTTAATAGCGTTTAGGCGGCCCAACCAAGAAATGGTGAGTCTAGACCATCTCTCCATGTCTTTCTGCAGAATTAATAACAGAGAGGGGAAGTTGGCTTGGTACACGGTAGCAGGTTCCCGGGTGACGTTGATGCCCAAGTATCTGAGTGTGGTGAGGCTGACCTTCATCCCCAAGGGGGCAAACCTGTCCACTTTGGTGTCTCTATAATCGGGATGAGTATTGATTTCCCAGTGTTAATTTTGAGGCCCGCTAGCTGACCGTATTCTTCAATTATATCTAGCGCTGCTGGAATAGAACTAAGGGGGTCAGTGAGGTGTGGAAGTATGTCATCGGCATAAAGGCCCAGTTTGTATTCGCTATCTCCTACTTTAATACCTTTTGACCTTATCATCGGATCTCAATTTCTGTGCTAATGGTTCGAGGGACAAAACAAATAGTATAGCGGATAATGGGCACCCTTGCCTAGTTCTTCTTTCCAGTCCAAACCACCTGGAGTAGCCACCATTCACGGTTACCGATGTCTGCGGGCATGTGTATAATGCCTTTATAGCGAGACGAAGCCTTGGGCCCAGCCCTATTGATGAGAGGACTTTCACTAGGAAGTCTCAAGCAACTCTATCAAAGGACTTCTCGGCGTCCAGGGACAGGAGGGATGAGTCCCCTTGCATCCCCTGTGCTTCATGTATCAGATGGAGTGTTTTTCTCATCGTGTCGGCCCCCTGTCCCCCCTGTTACAAAGCCAACTTGGTCTGGGTGTATCAATCGTGGCAGGTGGGTTTCTAATCGGGCTGCAATGACTCGCGCATATATTTTGGCGTCAATGTTGAGGAGCGAAATGGGCCGGTACGATCTGCAGTGTTTCGGGTCTCTGCCTTCTTTTGTTATGACTGTGAGGAGGGCCTGTGCAAAGGACGGGGGCGCTCTACCTGTCTCGAAAAATTTGTTAAATAGCGTCGCTAGGAAGGAGGCGAGGTACGTGGAAAATGATTTATAGAAGCCAGGAGTGAACCCATCGTCCCCTGGAGCCTTTCCTGTTTTTAGACGTTTGATGGCATCTATTACTTCTTCCTCCTTGACCGATGTTTCTAAGGATTCAGCTTCGATGCATGTCAGTGCCGGGAGTCTCACCTCTTTGAGGTATCTATCAATGGCCTCTGGTGGGGGGGTGGGTCAATGGTATACAGGTCTTCATAAAAGAAGGCAAATGCTTCCCGTATTCCCTCTGGGGAGGACTCTGTTGTATCTGAGTGTGCCATCGTTCTCTCTATCACATCCACCCATCTTTCTGCCCTTTGTGCTCAGAGTCGGGCCGCCAGGAGGGCGTCTGCCTTGTCACCTTTCTCGTAATATTTTTGTTTTAAATATTTTTGTTGTAAGGTCAAAGTCATTTTACCCACTTCCAGTATTTTCAGTTCCTCCCTAAGTTCTTTGGCCTCTGTGATATATTTCGATGTCTCGTGCAGGGTTGATTGTGCTAGTTTTTCTGCTGTGCTCAGCTTTTCTCTGTTTTTTTCAAGCAGGGTACGGTCCCTTTTTTTCCGAGCTCCCTCCCTATTAAGGATACCCCTCCACGTAGCTTTGGCTGCCTCCCATACAGATGCCTTTGCAACCTCCCCCGTGTCATTAGAAACAAAGAATTGTTTGATCTCGTTTTCAAGGTCGTCCCTGAAGACCGCATCTTACATAATGATTTGTTACATTTCCACTTTGTATTCCGCGGGCAAGTCCCTCCCAACATATCTCCACCATAACCATATCATGATCTGACCATGCAATGGGGTGTATGTTCGCAGTTTGGAGTGTTCGTAACAGGCCCTCAGAGAGGAATATGTAATCAGTCCGCGTGAGAGTCTCATGCGGGATGAGCGGAAGGTGAAACCCCGGTCTGTCGGATGGAGGTGGCGCCAGCTATCAGTAAGGCCATATAGGGTGAGGGTCTTTTTAATGTCAGCCTCTTCTTGTGACTGTGGTGTGTTGAGCACATCTGCCTTAGTTTGTCTGTCTAGGGAGCTGTTCATCCAAGTATTAAAGTACCCCCAAGGACTGTGTGGCCTTGTGCCATGTTGAATACTTTTTCAGCAGTTTTATGGAGGAATCTTTTTTTTGTCCTTGATTGGGGGCATAGACTGTGGCATGTCGTAGATGGTTCCTACGATTAGCGCTGCCCTTCCTTCTGTGTCAGCCCAGGTGTTCAGGATCGACATGCGGAGGCTTTTTCGGACCAGGATCCCTACGTCCGCCTTTTTTGAGATTCCCGAACTCCAGAGGGAGTAACCTACATTGTCACCTGGAATCGCCCTCTTCTCCCCCTTCTGATAACATGTCTCTTGGAGGAATAGGATGTCATTGTTAGATCGTTTGAATTCCCTGGCCAGCATGGATCGTTTTGTGGGGGAGTTTAGGCCCTTTACATTAAGTGTGCATATGTGAAATTTGTTATTTCTAAGTGTGGTCGACATTGTAAGTATTTGGTGCCTGGGTGAGTGACATATGTGCCTGCTTTAGTGCCTGTGTTGGCTTATGGAACCATTTGTTTGGCTCTCTGCTAGTGGCTTGTACCATGATTGACCCAACGGTGGTCAGTGTGTATTCCGCTCGCTCTACGGGCAACTCGGGTAGAGGTCCATCGTCTTTTCCCTTCCCCACCCCCTCCCCCCTTGACGTTAAATCGGCCCAGTATTTTTGCCTCCACACCTCCACCCCTCGTGGCGTCCGGTCCGGCCGGGTTGACATCACCCAGTTGCTTTCGGACCACCAGTGGGAACCGCACAACGCGCGGTCCTATGCTTTTTACAAACATTTTAACTTTGAGCCCCCAACTTTGTCATTCCATAAGGGAGGTTTTATACCTCCTGTCGCACCCAGACACGATAGCTCCAAAATGGTCACCGTAGTCGGGCGTGTTCGAGATCTCCTGCGTCTCCCCCCCCATCCCCAGGCGGTACCTTTTGTTCATTAAGATTTGCTACTGTTCTTCGGTAGTTGACTGCTATTTGCGGACCACTGTCGCCTCGTTATGACCTTATTCCACCCTCGCCCTCTGTTGTTTCACCTTGAGCAGAGTGGTTGGATTGATGGGAGGGTCAGTGTTCCATGTCCGAGGAAGCATTCATCCTCCTGAACTTTCTGGATCCCTGCATCTTCTTTCATCGAGGACCTCTGATATGCCATTCTCTGGCCTCATTCCACGTGGGCGCCCAATAGGTCGGCTATGTAGTTGGAGATGTCTCTCTTGGAGATCAATTTCATCTTTGTTCCTTCCCATTCGAAAGTGAGTGAGAATGGATAGCCCCATCGGTATCTTATACCCTTGTCTTTAAGTAATTTGGTGATTGGTAGAGACTTTCTCCTCAATGCTAGCGTGAGGGAGGATAAATCTTGGTAGATGGCGATGTTCGCGTCCCCCATTGTGATCTGTGGCATAAGCCTAGCTTTCTCCAGGATTCAAGCTCTGTCCGCGTAATTGTGGAATCGAGCTAATACTGTTCTCGGGCCGCTTGGCTTGCCTCCAGCTCTGTGAATGCGATCAATTTTAGGTTCATCCACTGTGTCATCCTTGAAAAGTAGCTTCAAGATGTCATGTAGGGTTTTCTTTAGATGTGACTCGGATTCACCTCCACTCTCTGGAATACCAAATACGCGTATGTTTCGGCGCTTTCTGTTTTCCAGATCGTCAACCTTTAAGCGGATTTCTTCCTCCCTGTTTTCAATCCCTGCAAGGCGCTGGTCTATTTGTATCTCCAGTGCACCCGATGAGGTTTGGTTATATCCAACTTCTTCGAGCCTCTCCTCCATTTTGTCTATTCTGTTTGTAACCTTGTCTATTTTGTTCCCAATGTCTGCTCTCATACTCCTCATTTCAGTGAGCAGGTCAGCGATGTCCGCTTTGGTCGAGGCTGCCTCGGGTCCTTTTGACGCCATGCTCGTGTCCCCTGGTGTTTGGAGCGTGTCTTGAGGCGGGGAAAACTTGTATCTTGCTAGCTTTTGTTTAACGTCCATAGGTGAGGGCAATGATAGGTAGGCCCCTGTCATGTGTGATAGGCTTCAATGGGGTATCCGAACTATGGGGCGGCAGGGATTTGGTTATCGCTGGTTAGGACCTGTAGCGGTCAGGGATGGAACATGGACAGTGTCCTGCAATGTGGTGGGCAGTCTTGTTGGACGTGGTCTATTGCGGAGCAAGTCTCCTGTTCACAGCTTATCATTCTGTGCTTGTGACCCAGGGGTATATGTTGTGAGCCCGGGGCTTATGGTCGCAGTTTCATCTTACGGTATGCCGGGACGACTCTAGATTGATTCCAGGAACGTGAAAAAAGGACGTCAAGAGCCTCCTTTGTTTATGCTCTGGGCTGTGTATATCCTTTACCGTTTCGTGTTTGGCCTTGCATCTGTAGTGGGATTCCGTGGTTCTAGGTGGCTGGATTAGTATAAGGCAAAGTGTGTCCGAGGAGGGCACACGCCCCAAACCCTGGGGGCCCAACCCTCAGACCCACAATTATTCGTTAAGTCCTTAGAATATGTTCTTGGCACTGATTTGATTCACAGTCTGAGGATTTGTTGTTCAGCATCTAGTGGAGTGCCACTCACCTGCTTAGTTTTATGCACTTCGCCGCAGGCCTGCGGGCAGTGTTTGCCGTCGGCAGTTGTGATCTGCGTAACTGTTAGAGGCAGAGTTCCGGTGCTGCTGACCAGGTTTGCCAGATTCAGTGGTTCAGCCGTTGGATGGACCTGTGCCTGCACCTAGACCCTAGACTCTAGGGCCTAGAGGGAGGACTTCTTTTGTGCAGAAGCCCGGAGGAGGATCAAGACACCACAGTCGTCGTTATGTATGTTCTGGCCCAAGGCGAGGCAGTGAGGAATGGTGGCACTGCACTGTGGGTCTCAGATGGGAGCAATAGAGGCTGTGATCTGTCCTGGCCAAGAGCAGTGCGGCTGTGCTGGCTTATGAGGGAACGGAGAGTCTTTTTACTAAATGCAGCTCCCCAATGTGGTGTCTCCTTCCCAGCATTCAGTAGTACTTATAGCGGGGAATCACCCAAGCATCCGGCGTTGGGAGCCAAAATGCGCACTACCTGTGGGATCCAAGGTATGAGGAACGGTTGTGTGAGGGGCCGACCACTGTTAGGTGTGTTGTAAGTGCGTCCCCCTACACGTCATTCAAACGGTGTTGTAGCGGGTGCCCGTGTCGTGCGCTAATGAGTCGCATCGATTCTTGGTCTATGGGTGACCTTCGGGATAAGGGGCAGCTGGGGCTCTGGTACGAGCGATCCAAGGTGTGTGCCTTTACGGGGCTGGAGGGCTACAAACGCTGGCGGGGTCGCGCTCACCTCTCTCCCGTTGATTCTGCTCTGGTGTTCCTCGGCTTCAGCCTCCGTGTGGGCAGCCGGAGCACGGACCCAAAGTGCGCACCAATCAGCCCTCACGATTTCTTTCCTGATTTTGTTATTCCTCCTCCTCCAGGGCCGACACTGCCTCGATTGCGCAGTGTGTGTGGTGCCTTTCGTGGGTGTCCTGCCACATGGAGGCTGCCAGTGCAGGGTTGCACAGCGGTGATGTGGCTTTTCGTCGTGAGGCCCGCGGTTCCTGCGTTGAAATTTTCAGGCCTGCTGCACAGGTTGGCATTGGGGCTCTCGCCACGATTTTCTCAGCAAAGGCAAGTCCGATTTGGAGCAGATTTTTTTTCCCAGGGGGTACCCACCGCTTTCAGGCACCCCAATTCAGCAATTGCTAGGTTGGGGGCGGGGGGTCACGTGGTAGGTGCTCAGTCCACAATCACGGACCTTCATGCAGAGCTCACATGAAGGAGGTTTCCATTCATGCCCCCCCCTGGTGGCCAGTCAGCAGTTTACTTTTAAGGTATTTTTACTTCGTTTTAATGTACCCTACCGCATTTGGCCCAAGACTGTGGCCAGCACCGAAAATGGCCGTCCCACAAAGTCTTCTGCTCTGTCCTTTAGCCATTTTGTCCCTTTGCCTTTCCCACTCCTCGAGCGACCCAGGTACTCCGTATTTGGTCATGCAGCCTCCCACGAAAACCGCATCTTTCGCGGGCTCCTGCATGTGACGTGTGCTTTTGTTCAGGAAGAGGGTTGGGACTGTGTGGTCCCAATCCACAGTACTGGTGCCAGTATGTCTGGTAGTCATGAATGACTCGAACCACCGTGGGCCACGATTGGCCCACGCCTGGCGTGCCATGCAAGAGAGTAGATCGTACATTTGTCATCTGAGAGCGAAATGAATCTTGGATAAGAGAAGGGGCTCTCCATTCTAGGTCAATCTACTGAGGTTCACACCGAACCTCATGAGGAGCCACGTATCCATAACAAGAAAGCAGACTCGAAGAACCGCCTGTGACGTGTTAAGAAGGTTTGGCACCCTGACCTTGCTGTTGTCCTGCCTGACCCCTGTTTCTTCATCGAACCAAGAAGGCGTAGACAGGCACTTTGCCCCTATGGAGTAGCGGGAACAACTACTCTCTGCATCTCCTACTTACCATCGCCAAGAACCTCTTCGGAAGTGTTCTTGGGCCATCCAGTGAGCTGTCCAGCTCAAACCCAGGGTATCGCACAGGAATGCTGCTGTCCCGAGCGGAGACTTTGGGAATCGCTAGCTTGTGGTCCTGGCCCCCACCCACCAAACCATGTTGCCCTAGCTCCTCTGGGTCGCGATTTATGAGTGTGCCACGCCATGATCATTTTCAGTCCTTGCGTCGCCCCACTGAGGTGACCATCACTGAAAGTGACTGCAGCTATGCCCTACCTTGTCCTGAGAAGTGCTGCACCGGAACTATACTTTCTTCGCGAGCCGAGTAAAGGCTACTGTCCCGCCACAGACAATCGTCCCGTCCCGCAGCCGCTGAGAGCTGTCGGAAACTGCAGGGTTAACATCTATGAGCAAAGAAAGTTTGGCCCGAACTGTCGAGGGTTGGTGAGTACTTTCATAACTTACCGGTGGCCCCCTGGCACATCCATCCCTTTTTATGCACGAGAATCCCTCAAAAGATCCTCACCTTGGCTAGGATAGCCTGCACTCCCCAGCTATTCCCGAACTCTGAAAGTCGTTCTGTCTGCAAGGGAAGACTCTCTTCTCGGAATAGGAACTTATTCTTCAAGCCCCTTCCTGAGCAGGTACAGCCCCCTGAAGAGAACCTGCTTTTCGTTTTACGCACGACCATGCGTTGTTAATGCACAACTGTACTTTGAGTGCTAGGCTCCTCACGTCATAGGGCTGGACTATATAAGTTAGGGATTGTTGATGAAGGGCTGCCTAAACTGATATATGTGCCAAACTAACCCCTTTCTGTTACAGGTCGTGGTTATTTTCTCCCCCATCAGCCTTAGTCTCACCTCATTATTGTATATATGTTACATAGTGAATAAGCGTGTGTGGTAACTGTTTTCTTGATAACCCTTGCCTAGATCTGATGAGCTGGTGGATAACTTGGGTGCCTCCAAGTACCTCAGCACATTTGACCAAATTATTGGCAAATAGCCCTAGCAGAACATGCCAAGGAGAAGACCGCATTCTCAACCCCAGAGGGTGTTTACCAATTCAGGGTAATGCCCTTTGGATTAAAGAAAGCACCTGCTCTTTTCAAAGACTTGTGAATCATGTCCTAAATGGGTTAGATGAATTCTGCTTTGAATATTGGATTGATATAGCAGTCTTCAATGCCACCTGGGAGGAACATGTGAAACACCTGGGAATAGTATTACAGGCTTTCCAGAAGGCACACTTGACCATAAAGTCAAGTAAGTGCCAGATTTGTCAAGGTTCAGTGGTCTACCTTGGACATGAAGTAGGTGGAGGAAGGATTCAGCCTCTAACCAGTAATGTACAAGGAGTACAAGACTAGCCTACCCCACTACATAAACTCAGGTAAGAGCCTTCTTGGGTCTCACTGGGTAGTATTGAAACTTCATGGCAGACTACGGCACCATATTTATTTATTCACATTTGTAAAGCGTACAACAGCCAGGAGGCATTGTGGCACTTGTTACCGAGTGAATCTTAGTTGCAGGAGTCATACATTTTTACATTTTTTGTACAGAAGACAAATACATACAGTACTCATAGACACACAAGATACATGAATACGTGAAAAAATACATACTGTACAGTGCAGTGTGGTTCTGGACAGGGAGGGAAGGTTCGTGGGAGACAAGAGTGGAAGCGAAAGAAGGGGTAACTGGGGGGGGGGGGGCGTTAGTTGAAGAGAGAGGTTTAGAGTTTTTTTCGGAAGGCCTGGAGGGAGTTCTCTGCTCTGAGGTCTGTGGGGTACAAGTTCCAAAGTTTGGCAGCTATGTAGGGGAAGCCGATCCCACCTGCTTTGGCCCTGTTGATGTTGGGGGTGAGCAGTTGGTTGGAATAGCAGGTTCTCGTGGGGCGTGCAGAAGTGGTTTTGGAGATGGTCTCTGCTAGGTATGAAGGGGCTGTGTGGGAGAGGCATTTGTGTGTGAGGATGAGAATTTTGAAAGTAATGCATTCTTTCATAAGGAGCCAGTGAGCTTCCTGCCTGGCGTAAGATATATGGTCCCTTTTAGGAATACTTAATGCTGCTCCTAGAGCATTGTTTTGAGTGATTTGGAGTCTATTTAAATATTTTTATTTTATTTTCTAAGGTCAAACAAACACACTACAACTGTTTCAAAACATAGAAAGCATCATATTCCAACACATTTTCAAACTCCCCAACTCCCCCCTCCCCCTTTAAAGTAGAGCCGGTTCTCACATGTTGTTTACGGGAACATCATTGGGTGGCACACTATCTAGACAGCCATCAACCGGGTCCTCTATTTTGTTGTCACCCTGGTGCGGGTTTGCCAACGAGGCCACCAATTGCCGCCAGGCCAGCAAGGGCCCTACTTCTTCTTCGCCCCCCCCCTGGTGACCGCTTCAAACCAGACTACGGATTCAGCTTCCGCCCATCTCAAGAGGTCTGTCCACCATACCTCCACCCTAGGTCTGTGGGCCGCCTTCCAGCCCATGGCTATCCTACGTTTGGCCAAGACATAGGCCAGGTCCTTCATCTTGCTTATGTGTTTCAAATGCCGGGGTGTAGGGAAAAGTCCAAGCATGCATGACCAGGCCGATTCCACATCCAGCACCACCCCCCCGCCAGCCAGTTTCGTCTTGACCTCGTCCCAAAATCTATGCACCTCCGGGCAAGCCCAAAACATGTGTAGCAGTCCCGCGTTCACCTCCCCACACCTGGGGCATTGCTGCATAGCTGATCCAGTCGTCGTTATGTATGTTCTGGCCCAAGGCGAGGCAGTGAGGAATGGTGGCACTGCACTGTGGGTCTCAGATGGGAGCAATAGAGGCTGTGATCTGTCCTGGCCAAGAGCAGTGCGGCTGTGCTGGCTTATGAGGGAACGGAGAGTCTTTTTACTAAATGCAGCTCCCCAATGTGGTGTCTCCTTCCCAGCATTCAGTAGTACTTATAGCGGGGAATCACCCAGGCATCCGGCGTTGGGAGCCAAAATGCGCACTACCTGTGGGATCCAAGGTATGAGGAACGGTTGTGTGAGGGGCCGACCACTGTTAGGTGTGTTGTAAGTGCGTCCCCCTACACGTCATTCAAACGGTGTTGTAGCGGGTGCCCGTGTCGTGCGCTAATGAGTCGCATCGATTCTTGGTCTATGGGTGACCTTCGGGATAAGGGGCAGCTGGGGCTCCGGTACGAGCGATCCGAGGTGTGTGCCTTTACGGGGCTGGAGGGCTACAAACGCTGGCGGGGTCGCGCTCACCTCTCTCCCGTTGATTCTGCTCTGGTGTTCCTCGGCTTCAGCCTCCGTGTGGGCAGCCGGAGCACGGACCCAAAGTGCGCACCAATCAGCCCTCACGATTTCTTTCCTGATTTTGTTATTCCTCCTCCTCCAGGGCCGACACTGCCTCGATTGCGCAGTGTGTGTGGTGCCTTTCGTGGGTGTCCTGCCACATGGAGGCTGCCAGTGCAGGGTTGCACAGCGGTGATGTGGCTTTTCGTCGTGAGGCCCGCGGTTCCTGTGTTTCGAGTCCCGCGTTGAAATTTTCAGGCCTGCTGCACAGGTTGGCATTGGGGCTCTCGCCACGATTTTCTCAGCAAAGGCAAGTCCGATTTGGAGCAGATTTTTTTTCCCAGGGGGTACCCACCGCTTTCAGGCACCCCAATTCAGCAATTGCTAGGTTGGGGGCGGGGGGTCACGTGGTAGGTGCTCAGTCCACAATCACGGACCTTCATGCAGAGCTCACATGAAGGAGGTTTCCATTCATGCCCCCCCCTGGTGGCCAGTCAGCAGTTTACTTTTAAGGTATTTTTACTTCGTTTTAATGTACCCTACCGCATTTGGCCCAGGACTGTGGCCAGCACCGAAAATGGCCGTCCCACAAAGTCTTCTGTTCTGTCCTTTAGCCATTTTGTCCCTTTGCCTTCCCCACTCCTCGAGCGACCCAGGTACTCCGTATTTGGTCATGCAGCCTCCCACGAAAACCGCATCTTTCGCGGGCTCCTGCATGTGACGTGTGCTTTTGTTCAGGAAGAGGGTTGGGACTGTGTGGTCCCAATCCACATTACTGGTGCCAGTATGTCTGGTAGTCATGAATGACTCGAACCACCGTGGGCCACGATTGGCCCACGCCTGGCGTGCCATGCAAGAGAGTAGATCGTACATTTGTCATCTGAGAGCGAAATGAATCTTGGATAAGAGAAGGGGCTCTCCATTCTAGGTCAATCTACTGAGGTTCACACCGAACCTCATGAGGAGCCACGTATCCATAACAAGAAAGCAGACTCGAAGAACCGCCTGTGACGTGTTAAGAAGGTTTGGCACCCTGACCTTGCTGTTGTCCTGCCTGACCCCTGTTTCTTCATCGAACCAAGAAGGCGTAGACAGGCACTTTGCCCCTATGGAGTAGCGGGAACAACTACTCTCTGCATCTCCTACTTACCATCGCCAAGAACCTCTTCGGAAGTGTTCTTGGGCCATCCAGTGAGCTGTCCAGCTCAAACCCAGGGTATCGCACAGGAATGCTGCTGTCCCGAGCGGAGACTTTGGGAATCGCTAGCTTGTGGTCCTGGCCCCCACCCACCAAACCATGTTGCCCTAGCTCCTCTGGGTCGCGATTTATGAGTGTGCCACGCCATGATCATTTTCAGTCCTTGCGTCGCCCCACTGAGGTGACCATCACTGAAAGTGACTGCAGCTATGCCCTACCTTGTCCTGAGAAGTGCTGTACCGGAACTATACTTTCTTCGCGAGCCGAGTAAAGGCTACTGTCCCGCCACAGACAATCGTCCCGTCCCGCAGCCGCTGAGAGCTGTCGGAAACTGCAGGGTTAACATCTATGAGCAAAGAAAGTTTGGCCCGAACTGTCGAGGGTTGGTGAGTACTTTCATAACTTACCGGTGGCCCCCTGGCACATCCATCCCTTTTTACGCACGAGAATCCCTCAAAAGATCCTCACCTTGGCTAGGATAGCCTGCACTCCCCAGATATTCCCGAACTCTGAAAGTCGTTCTGTCTGCAAGGGAAGACTCTCTTCTCGGAATAGGAACTTATTCTTCAAGCCCCTTCCTGAGCAGGTACAGCCCCCTGAAGAGAACCTGCTTTTCGTTTTACGCACGACCATGCGTTGTTAATGCACAACTGTACTTTGAGTGCTAGGCTCCTCACGTCATAGGGCTGGACTATATAAGTTAGGGATTGTTGATGAAGGGCTGCCTAAACTGATATATGTGCCAAACTAACCCCTTTCTGTTACAGGTCGTGGTTATTTTCTCCCCCATCAGCCTTAGTCTCACCTCATTATTGTATATATGTTACATAGTGAATAAGCGTGTGTGGTAACTGTTTTCTTGATAACCCTTGCCTAGATCTGATGAGCTGGTGGATAACTTGGGTGCCTCCAAGTACCTCAGCACATTTGACCAAATTATTGGCAAATAGCCCTAGCAGAACATGCCAAGGAGAAGACCGCATTCTCAACCCCAGAGGGTGTTTACCAATTCAGGGTAATGCCCTTTGGATTAAAGAAAGCACCTGCTCTTTTCAAAGACTTGTGAATCATGTCCTAAATGGGTTAGATGAATTCTGCTTTGAATATTGGATTGATATAGCAGTCTTCAATGCCACCTGGGAAGAACATGTGAAACACCTGGGAATAGTATTACAGGCTTTCCAGAAGGCACACTTGACCATAAAGTCAAGTAAGTGCCAGATTTGTCAAGGTTCAGTGGTCTACCTTGGACATGAAGTAGGTGGAGGAAGGATTCAGCCTCTAACCAGTAATGTACAAGGAGTACAAGACTAGCCTACCCCACTACATAAACTCAGGTAAGAGCCTTCTTGGGTCTCACTGGGTAGTATTGAAACTTCATGGCAGACTACGGCACCATATTTATTTATTCACATTTGTAAAGCGTACAACAGCCAGGAGGCATTGTGGCACTTGTTACCGAGTGAATCTTAGTTGCAGGAGTCATACATTTTTACATTTTTTGTACAGAAGACAAATACATACAGTACTCATAGACACACAAGATACATGAATACGTGAAAAAATACATACTGTACAGTGCGGTTCTGGACAGGGAGGGAAGGTTCGTGGGAGACAAGAGTGGAAGCGAAAGAAGGGGTAACCTGGGGGGGGGGGCGTTAGTTGAAGAGAGAGGTTTAGAGTTTTTTTCGGAAGGCCTGGAGGGAGTTCTCTGCTCTGAGGTCTGTGGGGTACAAGTTCCAAAGTTTGGCAGCTATGTAGGGGAAGCCGATCCCACCTGCTTTGGCCCTGTTGATGTTGGGGGTGAGCAGTTGGTTGGAATAGCAGGTTCTCGTGGGGCGTGCAGAAGTGGTTTTGGAGATGGTCTCTGCTAGGTATGAAGGGGCTGTGTGGGAGAGGCATTTGTGTGTGAGGATGAGAATTTTGAAAGTAATGCATTCTTTCATAAGGAGCCAGTGAGCTTCCTGCCTGGCGTAAGATATATGGTCCCTTTTAGGAATACTTAATGCTGCTCCTAGAGCATTGTTTTGAGTGATTTGGAGTCTATTTAGATTTTTTGCAGAAGTTCCGGCTAGGAGGACCTTGCAGTAGTCTAGTTTGGCCCTGTTTGTTGCTCTAGCTATTGAGTGACAGTTGGGCTTGGAGAGGTAGCGTTTTATTACGTTGATGAGCTTGGCGGTATGGGCAGAGGCGGAGACAATAGCGCTGACCTACTTTGTCATGGACAATGTGGAGCCTATGTACACCCCTAATGTCTTCACTGATGAGGAGACGGATATGATAGAGTTGTCAATGTTGAAATTGGAGTAAAGGTTAATTTTAAATATTTTTATTTTATTTTCTAAGGTCAAACAAACACACTACAACTGTTTCAAAACATAGAAAGCATCATATTCCAACACATTTTCAAACTCCCCAACTCCCCCCCTCCCCCTTTAAAGTAGAGCCGGTTCTCACATGTTGTTTACGGGAACATCATTGGGTGGCACACTATCTAGACAGCCATCAACCGGGTCCTCTATTTTGTTGTCACCCTGGTGCGGGTTTGCCAACGAGGCCACCAATTGCCGCCAGGCCAGCAAGGGCCCTACTTCTTCTTCGCCCCCCCTGGTGACCGCTTCAAACCAGACTACGGATTCAGCTTCCGCCCATCTCAAGAGGTCTGTCCACCATACCTCCACCCTAGGTCTGTGGGCCGCCTTCCAGCCCATGGCTATCCTACGTTTGGCCAAGACATAGGCCAGGTCCTTCATCTTGCTTATGTGTTTCAAATGCCGGGGTGTAGGGAAAAGTCCAAGCATGCATGACCAGGCCGATTCCACATCCAGCACCACCCCCCCGCCAGCCAGTTTCGTCTTGACCTCGTCCCAAAATCTATGCACCTCCGGGCAAGCCCAAAACATGTGTAGCAGTCCCGCGTTCACCTCCCCACACCTGGGGCATTACTGCATAGCTGATCCCCCGAACTTTGCAATCTTCCCGGGGGTTAAATAAGCCCTGTGGCTAACATACAATTGAAGCTGTTGGAATCTCGCGTTACGGGACACCTTTTTATGGTACCTCTGGGCCCGTTCCCACTGCCCATCCGTCATGGGTCCTCCCACGTCCTCCTCCCAATCTTGTCTCAATTGGAGCAACTCCTTCCCTGCCCTTACTCGCAGGAGCTCATATATCCTCGATATTTCGTGCCCGCCCTCCGATACATCATACATGGTTTCCAGGGAGGCATCTGGGTCCTCCGCGAGCGCTGTCTCAGGCCATCTTTCTCTATTCTTTTTCACCAGCCTAGTGTAGGTTATGTATTGGCCACCATGTACTCCCGTCTCTTCCTGCAGCCGCTGAAAGTCCACCGCCTCCCCTTCCTGCCATATGTCCCCGAGGGTGGCTAGGCCTACCTGTTCCCAGTATCTGCGGACCGATTCAAGTAGTTGAGAGTCGCTCCCGCACAGCGCCGCCAAAGGGGCCTGCTGGGAGTATGGTTCCGAGTCCCCCCCAATCTTCCATGTCCTGTGCCAGATCTCCCAGCCCAACCTCAGTAGCCGCCCCTTGCCCACCAGTTTATCTCTGCCCAACCACACCACTTCCATCAGAAAGTATGGGGCTGTATCTTCGCGCAAGAGCCTGGCTTCCGCCGAGTCTTCAGTTGAGAGCCACCTGGCCACGTACTGCAGCTGCCCCGCCAGGTAATAGAGTTCGAAGTTAGGCAGACCTATCCCCCCCCGTCACACAGGTTCTGGAGCTTCTACAGGGCCACCCTATTCCTAGAGCTGCCCCACACAAAACCCCTACACACGCTGTGAAGTTTCGCGAATAGGCTCCTGGGTATCAGAAACGGGACGTTCATAAAGAAGTGCAAGAGTCTAGGCCTGACCACCATCTTGAGCAAGGCTGCCCTCCCCATCATGGTCAGGGGCAATCTGGACCAAAATACCATACTGTTCTTAATCCCCTCTATCGCCTTTTCTGTGTTGTGCTTGTGTTCTGTCTCGATCTTGTGGTAAATGTTTATTCCCAAATACCTAAATGTTACGGGCTACCATGGTATTGGCAGAACAGGCAGCCTCTGCACCGGGACATTCCTATATCTACCCAAAGGGAACAGGCTGGACTTTCCAGGGTTCACCGATATTCCAGAGAGGATGGCGTACCGTTCTATCACCTCTAGGACGTACTGTAGGTTTTCCTCTGGGTAGCGCAAATAAAGGAGCATATCATCCGCATATAATGATATCAGATGCTCTCCACTGGCCGTGTTTATGCCCACCTCCCCATATTGTCGCAGGCATATTGCCAGCGGCTCCAATGCCAGTATATATAGCATAGGTGACCAGAGACATCCCTGTCTGGTCCCCCTGCCCAGTTGCCAAGAGTCCGAGACCGTGGACCCTGTCCTGACCCTCGCCATCGGGGTGCTGTAAAACAACTGGACCCATCTGAGGTATCCGGGTCCCACTCCGTACCCCTTCAGGACCGCTTTCAGCCAGGGCCATCGTACCGAGTCGAAGGCCTTGACCGCATCTAACGACACTATCGCCAGCTCGCCCGTGTCTTCCTCAGTTTGGTCTATGACATGGTGTAGACTCCTGTGGTTATCGGTGATGTTCCTACCCGGAACATATCCTGTCTGATCTGGGTGTATCAGTTTCTTAATCACCCTCTTCAGTCTATTTGCCAGCACCGCCGTGAGTATTTTGCTGTCCTGGTTGAGCATGGACAACGGTCTGTAAGACCCGCGCTCCACGGCCGGCTTGCCTGGTTTCAGGAGTGGGATGATCACAGCCTCACGGAGGGACAACGGGAGTTCTCCCTTCTCATAGGCCTCGTTGAAAGTGGCAAGCAGTGGCTGGAGCAACTCTTGCTGGTATGTTTTGTAGAACTCGCTGGGCAGCCCATCCGAACCTGGCGCCTTGCAAGTGGGCAAGTTCCGAATCACTACCTCCAGCTCATCCGAGGTGACGGGTGCGTCCAACTCAGAACGTTCTAGACCATCTAAGGTGGGCAGCTCAATGTCCCCCAATGTGTCCAGTATGTCTTGACCCATATCCTCCCCCGTGTCCTCATACAAGTGTCTGTAAAACTTAAGGAATTCCTCATTTACCTCTTTCTGGGTGTTGCATATGCTACCTCCTTCGCCCTGAATCTCACTAATCACTGAGCAGGGGGTCTCACTCTTATACAGCCAAGCCAGCAGTCTGCCCGGCTTGTCGCCCCCTGCGTGTATCCTCTCCGTATATTTCCTGTAGCTAAGTCTGCACAGTCTATCCCAGAGTGCGCTGCAGGACAACTGTAGCTCCTCTACTTTGGTTCTGTTATCATGAGTGGTGCTCACGAAACGCGTGAGCTCCTCTAGCTCCCTTTCCGCCTCCCGGAGCTCCCTTTCGACCCCCCCTTGTAGCCCCTTAACTTGGGAAATAGCTACCCCACGCACCACCACCTTAAACGCTTCCCACAATGTGCCCACAGAGCTTACGCTTCCCGTATTTGTTTCAAAATATTCTTCAATGGCATCCCTCAGGCCCTCCCGAAACCCCTCATCCTGCAGAGCCTCGGTCCTAAGCCTCCATGTAGGGATCTGCGGTCGTGGGGGCTGGTGTCTCCAGTCTACCACCAAGGGCGAGTGGTCCGACAACACACAGGCTTTATATTCCGCTCCTTCTATTTCTCTCACTATCCCGGCTGTTACAAACATGTAGTCTAACCTTGTGTACAAATCATGTGGCGCTGTGTAGTGTGAGTACTGTCTATCCGTGGGATGCAGCCTTCTCCATGCATCCTCTAGGCCTAGGTCTTTCAGTAAGGTACTCAGCGCTTTAGCCGCCGGTGCCGTTTTTCCTGCCCTGTCCTTGGACCTATCCATTCTGGGGTCTACGGTACAGTTAAAGTCCCCCCCCCCCACACTACCGTACCCCCCGTCAGGGGGCCAAGTTTACCGTAGAGGGTCCTAAAGTAAGCCGCTGTATCGTTATTGGGGGCGTACAAATTTATGATGTGTACTTCTCTGTTTTCCAAGAGACCCGTTACCACCACCATTCTACCCTCCGGGTCCACCGTAGAATCAAGCACTCGAAACGGCACATGGGGCGCCACCCAGGTGACAACCCCTCTGGCATACGCCGAGTACGCCGCCCCCACAACAGTGCCCTTCCATTTCCTCCCGACCACCTCCAGCCTTTCCCTAGTGAGGTGGGTCTCTTGCAGCAGGGCTATTTCTACGCGCATCCTCTTTAAATACAACATCACTTTGTTACGTTTAAGGTAGCTGTTGAGGCCCCGTACATTCCAGGTCACAATTCTGAGATTACCTGATGCCATCTGGTCGATCTATCTCCATCCCATCCCTCCCCATAATGCTCCCCATGTAGGGTCGTTTCCTGGCTCTTTCCCTTCTGTTAACGAACCGTGCCCCCCTCCCCCCCCTTCCCCAATCTCACACCACTGCACACAACTCCCCCCACCCCCTCCCCACCAACAATAGCCCAGCTCCATCCCTGGATCTCAGGCCTACCCACGTCTGGACCCGTCTCGTGACCAAGAACAAGGACCCCGCGGGGTGTCACCAATCTAACAGTGACCTAACTAAGTATACTACTATCGGGTGCCGAGGTTGCTCCCCAGGAGCTCCCAGTCATCTATTTAGGAGAAGTGAATTCAACGGGACCCGCCGGCAGATGCCGTGACTTCCCGCACACAAGCACAATATCAGACTATATTCCAGTCCCAATGTCATATGGCCTCATGAGTGTCTCTGCAACGTACTACTTATCTCCATCCGCTTCTGTCTGGGCATCCGATTCCTGAGGTCGACCTTGCATATCCAACCATTCCATCGCTTCGCTCGGCGTCTCAAAGAAGAGGGATCTGTTCTTATGAAACACCTTTAACCTGGCGGGGTAAAGCAACATGTAGCGGTGGCCTGCTTCTCTGAGCCTCCTCTTCACTGTTCCAAAGTTCATTCGACTCCATTGTACGAGCAGCGTGTAATCCGGATACGCTGTTATATTCACTGACCCCCTTTCTATCGTGGCCCCTTTCAGGAAAAATTCAAGAATCTTCTCGCGGTCACGATAGTTCAAGATCTTTTCAATCAACGTCCGCGGGGGGGCACCTGGGGCCGGTCTCCTGGTCGGGGCCCTGTGCGCCCTTTCGACCGCGAACCCCTGGGTCAGCTCTCCGCCTGTAATCTCCTGTAAAAGCATAGTTTCAACGAAATCCGTGGGGTTCGATCCTTCCATTCCCTCCGTTACCCCCACTATGCAAATGTTATTGCGCCTGGCGCGCCCCTCCGCCTGCTCTGTCCTCCAAATTGCCCACTCGTTGCACGAGGGCATGAAGTTCCTTGGCATGTGTATTGCATGCCTCCACGGTCGGGGTCAACTCCTTCTCCAGTTCCCCAGTGCGCTCCGCGATCGTTCGCACATCCTGGCGCAACAGGTTCACTTCTTCTCGGACCGCTCCTATCTTGAGGTTTAGGCCCTCTTGCAACTCTTTCATGGCCAGGCCCAGCTTCGTCTCCCAGGCCACCTTCAGGTCGGCAATTGCTGCCAGCACCTCTTGGATAGTACCCGGTGGGTCCGTCGCCGCCGCAGGGGTTTCTTTGCTCTTGCCCCCTTCCGCGCCCGAGGGCGACCTAGCATAGGTCTCCATCGCGCCCAGCTGTATCCTCGCGGTGTTCGCTCGCCGGCCCCTTCACAGCGAGGTTTCGCTGAACCTGGGTTCACTCTGCTAGCCCACCACGATCCATGGCCTCTGCAGTGGGGCTCGCCCTTATGTTCTTGCTTTCAGCCCAAGGCGCATGCAACCCGTCTATCTGGTTGGGCTCGCCCACGTTCCGACCAACCTTGTCCTCCTCAGCTCGTCGGACCTTTTATGGCCCTTTGTCCCCAGGCGGCCATCTTGGGTGCTCCCCTTCCTTTGCGCGACCGCCACCTCCTTCGGGGTCTAGTTCCGTGAATATGCAGTCTCGCCGTTGGGGAGGGCACGCACCGTGTGCCCCCCACTTTCATACACCTTTAGATGCACCGTGGGCTCGAAAGTCTGCCAAAAACCGTCACTTCTTCCCAGGATCAGGATCGGATCATCGGGAGCTCCTCGAAGGAACGTTCTCTCACGTAGCCATCAAGCCACGCCCCCCGAAATTGGAGTAAAGGTTGTCGAGTTTGGCTAGTGTAGCTTTTTGACCGAGAATAATGATCTTGGTCTTGTCCCCATTGATGTAGAGGCTGTTGGTCGCCATCTAAGCTTGGATAGTGGAATGGATCCGATGGATTGCCTTGGCCTCTTGGTTATAGGAGCCGGAGAGTGGTCGGAGTGCTTGAGTGTCATCAGCGTAGTTGGTATACGCAATACCGAGAGCATTGAGCTTGTCGAAGAGGGGCTTTGTGAACAAGTTGTACACAGTAGGGACTGTGCATGAGCCCTGAGGGACTCCACAGTGGATGGTGGTGGGAGCTGCATTAGCTATATTTGAAAATACCTTCATTGCTCTGCCCTCCAGGAAGGAGGTGATCCATAGCTGCCCCTCTGACTGCTTTCACAACTCCAAAGAAACTAAAGAAGGTTGCTTGGTCTGAGGAGTGAGAAGGCCTTCAATGACTTCAAAAGACTCCCTGTGCCAGGCCCCTGTCCACAAAAATGCTTTGATTGTGCAGACAGATGCTTCTGACTCTGGGATAGGTGTTGTACTATCACAGGTAAATGAGAAAGGCCAGGAGCACCCAACTGGATTTATTAGTCGCCAGTTTAAGGACAGAGAGCTCAGGTGGTCAACTGTAGACAAAGAATGTTTCTCTGTCGTGTGGGATCAAGGAAGCTGAGGCCCTCACTCTATGGGACCCACTTCACTGTGCAAACTGACCATAAGCCCTTAAGTGGCTCATGAACATGAAGGGAGAGAATCCAAAGTTGCTCAGGTGGACCATAAACTGGCAAGGGTTTGACTTAACCATTGAGCACAGGCCAGGTGTCTAACATAGCAACACTGATGCGTTGTCCAGAATGTTTAGTCGACCTGAACATGACTCATCCATCCTGTACTTAGGTCTGGGAGGGGCGAGTGATGGGTACGTTTTCCCTTGCGTGCAATGTTCCCTCCATTTGTGACCCCCCCCCAAAACTTTTGCTTTTGTTTGGCTTACCTAACCTGACCTTTTCCAGTGGAGCACAGCGTCAGCCTTCAGACTTTCGCTCATTTGTTAATGGGAAACTGACACATTCTTCAGGCTTTCAGTACCGGTAAACTGTTTCCCTTAGTCTTCAACTGAGTTGCCATTTCTTGGTAACTTTTTATCTGTGTCCAAGTAACCTACAGTACCGCACATAGGGGTCCTTTTATTTTATGGCCCTAGCCACTCTAAGGAATATTTGGTGTTTGTACAAGTCTGCCTATGACGAACTGGTGGCAGCAGTTTACTTTTAAAGTATTTTTACTTCGTTTTTATGGACCATACCGCGTTTACTGCGTTTGACCCAAGACTGGCCAGTGCCGAAAATGGCAGTGCCATGAAGTCTTTTGTTCTGTCCTTTTGCCATTTTGTCCCTTGGCCTTCCCACTACTGGTCCCAGTATGTCTGGTAGTCATGAATGACTGGAACCACCGTTGTCCATGATTGGCCCATGCCTGGCGTGCATGCAAGAGAGCAGATCTTCCATTTCGCTGTCTAAGATTTAAGCGCAAAACGAATCATGGTTAACAGAAGGGGCTCTGCATTAATTCCAGGCCGATCTACTGAGGATCACGCCGAACCTCATAAGGAGCCAAATATACTTAACAAGAAGGCAGACTCGAGGAACAGCTGGTGAGGTGCTAGGAAGGTTTGGCACCTTGAACCTGCTGTTGTCCTGTCTGACTCCTGTTTCTTCATCCAACCAAGAAGGCCTGCAAGGGCACTTCGCCCCTTTGGAGTAGTGGGAACAACTACTCTCTGCATCTCCTACTTTCCCCGCGCAAAGAGCCTCTTCAAAAGTGTTCCTGGTCCATCCAACGAACATAGCTCAAGGTATCTCACAGCAACGCTGCCATCCCGAGTTGAGACTCGAGGCATTGGGAATCGCTAGCTTATGTTCTTTGGCCCTCTCCCGCCGAATATTGTTGTCCTAGCTCCTCTGGGTCGCGATTATGAGAGTGCGGCACAAGCATTTGCGGTCCTTGCGTCACCCCACTGAGGTGACCATCGCTGAAAGTGCCTGCAGCTCTGCCGTACCTTGTGCTGAAACCTGCTGCACCAGAACTATTTCTTTGAGAGCTGAGTAAAGGCTACTGTCCCGCCACAGACAATCGTTCCGTCCTGCAACCGCTGAGAGCCGGAGTGTCTTGCAACTGCAGGATTAACACCTACGAGCGAATTGGCCTAGACTGCCAAAGTTTGGCCTGGACTGTTTCAAGGGTCGGCGAGTACTTTCATATCTTACTGGTGGCCCCCTGGCACATCCATCCCTTTTTACGCACGAGAATCCTTCAAAAGATCCTCATCTTGGTTGGGATAGCCTGCGCTCCCCAGCTATTCCTGAACTCCGAACGTCGCTCTATCTGCAAGGGTAGACCCTCTTCTATGAATAGGAACTTATTCTACATCGCCTCAAGCCCCTTCCTCAGCAGTTACAGCCCCCTGAAGAGAACCCGCTCATCATTTTACACACGACCGCGCGTCAACGCATAACTGTACTTTGAGCGCGAGGCTCCTCAATTCGTTGGTTTAGACTACATAAGTTAGGGATTGTTGATGAAGGACTGCCTAAACTGATAAACTAAACACTTTCTGTTAAAGGTTGTGTTTATTTTCTTCCTCTTCATCAGCCTTAGGCTCATCGCATTATTGTATATATGTTACATAGTGAAAAGGCGTGTGTGGTAATTGTTTTCTTGATAACTGTGGATTCAATCTGTTTTTGTTATAAAGGCCTGTAATAAATGTATTTTTGATATACATCTGTCTAATGGTAATCTGTGGAGTTTTACTGTGTGTGCTCATTGCACTCTTCCGATCACTCTCACCCCTTCTGAGACTTGGGCCCTTATCAGGAGTTTGGCGGTAATCCTTAAATGCGGCAATAGCGCTATTACCGCCACATTTAAGGCTCTGCCAGATCATGGCCTTGGCTTGGGGCAAATCCACTGCAAATTTGCCAATTTTTGGCGCTATTACCGCCAGTGGGAAATCCGCCGGCGATAATGGAGAAATTCCCGAATGGGCGCAATGGGAAATGGGAACCAACCGTTCCAGAAAACCCGTGATCCGTCGCTATTAGCTCCGGGGGGTTTGGCGGTAGCCCTAATAGCCCCAGCGCTAATAGCGCCGGGCCTACCGCCCAACTCGTGATGAGGCCCTTATTCTTGACTGCCTGCCAAGCGACCATAGATTGGTCTTGTTTGTCCTGAAGGTTCCCCTGTTTCACTAAACTAGGGTGGCCTCCCAAACCTGTGCCCACCAGGTCAGAGTTTAGAAATCCATTTTAGTAGGGTTTTAACATTTTTAGATGGGTTATAACTTTGTTGCCCTTTGACGAATGTGCACAAAAGATTTTTAGAAAGATTATAGACCGAACCTTACATTTTTCTGCAAAGTCTGATTGGATTTTGTCAACTTGGAGTTAAGTTATATGACAATTTTATGTACATACATTTTGATACTTTCAAAAAATAAAACATGGATGGATTTGCAGAAAATGTGTGCAAGGAGCATTGGCAATGACTTGGAAGCATGGTTTTGCAAATGTGTCTGTGTTTTATTATTTTTGAAGTGTCATAATGTAGGTTAAAAAAATAGTGATATACAATTGGTGACTAAGGTATAGCCGGTGGCCATGGGCAGTGACCACATTGCCCAAGTCGGATAATCTGACTACTGGCCATGACCACAAGAGACTGGCAATGGGGTTAAAGTGGGCATGGCCACCATGGACTAGCTATGTGATGGAAGTATTTCAAAATCGGGATAGGTTTGAATTGGAAAATAAATTCTGCCCATAGCTAAAATTCTGTCTGTGGCTACAGCCCGAAGTGCTGCACAGGATTGCACCAACAGATCAGTGTGACTATTGCTGCATAGATTCTGAGACAATGCTAATCAGCAGATAATTACCAAGCACGCCAAACCAGGTGGCCACGTGGTTACCTGGCCATCCCTTGAAATCATTACCCACCCTTTTTGCGACCATAGTCGGACAAGATATTGGGAATGGATGCTGGACTCATTTCCACAACCTCGCAGCAATGACAGTCCCACAATCCAGATGCCTTGAGAAATACTCTAGAGAGTCGAATTACGTGTCGGCTGAGTTAAACAATAAATAAAGCATCAAGAATGGTTTTGAAGACTGCTTTATTATGACACTTACTTATTGAATAACACAGTGCTTAGGTGAACAGGGCTCACTCTCCTATTCCAAACCTAACACTTGAAGAAGGAAGGGCACCTTAACAAAAGAACCCCATCACCAGCAGCAGGGTAATCTGTTTAAAGTACTAGATGAAGTGCGGTGATCTACCCATTCTACCGCCCTGCAATTACTTGATAATCATGTACTCTGATTTGACTATTGAGGCATGCAGCACGGCCGAACCCCAGGTTTGAATGGGAAGAAATATTTCGCTTGTGGTTACATCCTGAATTGCTATACTGATTGACAGCAAACCTGCGTGAGGAGTATCAGCAAGGACCTGAAAGGATGCTTTTGCAAATCCATCCTGTCTTACTTTTTTGAAATTGTCGAAAAGCAAGTACAAAAAATAGTGATATAATTTTTGTGCCGTGGGTAGTGGCACAAAGAATTGTAATATAAGTTTGGGCCGTGGACAATGGGTCTGGCTCTCAGCAAGGACGACTGCCTACTTTGAATTACTTTTTTTTTTTTTCTTTTTTTTTAAATTTGTATATTGGTTTAATAACATGAGGTAACAAAAAACAATATCATTAGAGATTGGTCAAACATATCAAGGTAATAACCACAACCCTACCACATCCTCCCCATAGCCCCGAGACCACGGTTAGTTCACTGTTCCTCTCTAGTCCGGGCAACCCACTCCACTCAGCTCAATATCATCCACCTCAGGGTGGAGCAAGGGCACTGTCAGGTCCTCGCTGAAATCTAGTCTTTGCACATGGATAGCCGTTTCCCACACTGCGGTTTCAGCTGTAATCCACTTTGTAAGGTCTCCCCACCATAGGGACATATGTGGACCTCTGGGGCTTTTCCACCCCATGGCAATACATCTTTTGGCCATTATGTATATAAGATCTGTGAACTTGGTTAGGGGTTTGTTCTTCCTGTTTCGCCTATATCTGCCCAGGATACAGGCCGTAGGCTCGTCCACCTCAACTTCGATGTATGCGCCGGCCACTCTGTCCTTCACTTGTGACCAGAACTCCCTAATCACTGGGCAGCCCCAGAACATGCGAGTCATTCCTGCCCTGGGCTCACTGCATTTGGGGAATAATTGGGTTCCAGCACCTCTGAATCTTGATATGGCTTCAGGTGTGAGGTACGCTGTATTGGTGATGTACAGCTGGATAAGCTGCAAGTGGGCGTTTCTGGAAACTTTCTTATGGTAGTGGGTTATATCACCCCTGTCTTCAAAAACAAGGGCCAGTTCAGTTTCCCACTTACTCCTGCATTTAAGGTCTCCCCTGGTCGTACCCCATAACAGGGCCTCGTAGATTCGTGAGGTTTCATGGCCCCCCTCAGCGGCATTCAGTATCGTTTCAATGCGTTCATTTTCCTCAGTCAGGTCAGCAGCGACCGGCCATCTCTTGTTCAAGGCCTGTACGACCACCCTGTGCAACAGGAACTGTCCTGCCGGAAGGCCCGTAGCCTCACAGAGTTCTGAGAAAGTTAAGATTTCCTGTTCTTGAATCAAGTCCCCAAGTGTGGCCACCCCGAGGGGCTCCCATTGTGTGCGTGTTTCAAGTTGCCCCCAGGAGTGATTAGCCATAAGTGCAGCAATGGGGATCTGTGGGGAGAACGGGTCCTCCGACCCAACCAGTTTGCAGGCCCTTTTCCAAAGCCGAATCCCGAGCTTAGCGAGGTAAGGGCAGTGTCTCATAGCGCCCTCCCCGGCCCACAGTATGCCTCTTAGTAACAACCGGGGAAGGGCCAGTTGGAGGAGGCGAGTTCGTGCTCTCATCGGCCATCCATTGCGTGACATGTCTCAGCTGGCTAGCAAGGAAATAAAGCTCAAAATTGGAGATCTTCAGTCCGCCCCTTTCGTATGGTCTTTGGAGAGTCTCCAACGCCACCCTGTGCCTACCTCCCTGCCAGAGGAAGCCCCTACAGAGTTTGTTGAGATCTTTGAAGAATAAGGGGGGGGATGTTGAAGGGGATGTTAGTGAAAATATGTAGTAGGCGGGGAAGGGCGACCATTTTAAGGAGACAAGCCCTCCCGGCCATTGAAAGCGGGATTTCGTGAGAGAGTCTTTGGCCCTTACGGTATTAAGGATATGTTCTGTGTTACGGTGTATGGTTATCCCCAAGTATTTGAAAGATGTTGCCTGCCATTCGAGATCTAGAGGGGGAGGGATCTGTATTCATCACTGTAAAGCGCTGCAAAGGGGTAAAGGCAAGATTTGCTCCTATTAATCTGGATCCCGTTGAGCTTGTGGAAGCAGTCCAGGGTTTCCAAGATGTAGGGTAGGAGGTGCTCAGGGTCTTGAAGGTACAAAAGGGTGTCGTCAGCATACATAGAGATGAGGTGGGTCACCCCATCTATCTTAATGCCTCCTTCCCCGTATTCCTGTCTCAGGTAGGCTGCCACTGGTTACGCGGCAAGAATGTATAACATGGGGGACAGAGGGCACCCCTGGCGGGTGCCCCTGTGTAAGGACCATTTAGCGGAGTAGGTTTTGTTGGTGCGTACTCTCGCGGTGGGGTTAGCATAAACTAGCTGGGTCCACTTTAGAAATACAGGGCCTATCCCCATTTTGGCCATGGTGGCACATAACCATTCCAACCTCACGGAATCAAAAGCTTTGGTGGCATCTAATGACGCCACTGCAAGTTTCTGCGGCCTTCCCTCAGTACTATAAATGACATGATGTAACCTGCGCAGGTTCTCAGTGATGGAACGCCCCGGGACGTATCCAGTTTGGTCTTGATGGATCAACAGTGGGATTACTCTGCGCAGTCTATTCGCAAGCAGGGCAGTAAGGATCTTGTAGCCTACGTTTAGCATAGAGAGGGGCCTGTGTGAACCACAAACTGTCCCGTCCCTCCCTGGTTTAAGTAAGGGTATAATCACAGCCTCACTCGTGGAGTCCGGGAGGGTACCACGCTCGAAGGCCTCATTAAAGACCTGGGCCAATATTGGGGCGAGTGTTTCCTCATAGGTCTTGTAAAATTCCCCCGGGAGACCATCCAAACCCGGGGTTTTCCCTGCTGGTAGCAATCTAATTACCACCCTGACCTCATCGGGGGTGACGGGCTCGTCAAGGGTCTCAGCCATTTGAGAGTCTACTTCAGGTAGGTCAATGACGTCAAGGGCGTCCTCGATCCTCGTGTCAGAGGGGGCCGGGGCTTCGGAATACAGGCTACGGTGGAAGTCGGTAAAAACCAAATTGATTTCTTGTTGGGTATGCACGGCGGTGCCGTCGGGTGTGAGTATGTGGCAAATGGGTGGCCTGGGGGTCTCCCTTTTATAGAACCAAGCTAATGGTTTCCCTGGCTTGTCTCCCAGAGCATGGATTCTCTCTGTGTGCTTGGCGTAGCTCAGTTTACCGAGGGATTCCCAATGAGTTAGGCAGGTTTGTCTAAGTTCGGCCATTTTTTGTAATTGGTCAGGGGATGGGTCAGCCCTGCCTTCGAGCATACTCGGGTCCCTCTCTGCGCGCTCTAGCAAGGATGTAATGGATCTCTGAACACCCTCAACTGCTGCGATGATTTCGCCCCTCATGACCACCTTGTATGCTTCCCAAGTTGTGCTCAAGTATTTAACGCTATGCAAGTTATTTTGCCAATATTCCTCAGTACTATCTTGTATGCGTTCCTGGAATGCAGTATCAAGTAGGGCCTCAGCCTCCATGTGTGTACAGGGGATTTAGGCGGGAACACCTCCCAGGTTACCAATATGGGAGAGTGATCAGACAGCACCCTAGGCAGGTAGCGCGCATCAACAAATATGGACTGTTGTGTTAGGCTGAGAAAAATAGTCCAGCCTGGTGTGTACGGCGTGAGGTGGGGCGTAGAAGGAATACTCGTGTTGCTCCGGGTGCTGGACCCTCCAAAGATCACTGAGTTGCAACTGTTGGATTAGTTTGGAAAGTATTTTGGCTGGAGGGGAGGGGCGACCGTGTTTATTTTCTGATCTGTCCAGTAGAGAGTCAAGGGTACAGTTGTGGTCACCACCCCATGTCATAATTCTGTCCATATACGGGCTGAGTCGCGTATAAAGGGAATGGAAGAAGGCAGTCGCGTCATGGTTGGGTGCGTAAGTGACCAGGCATACCTCTTTGCCCTCGATGGAGCCGCACACCACCACCATCCTACCCTCGTTGTCTGTTTTAGTGCTAGTAAGTCTGAAAGGAACAGTGGGGGCAATCCAAATCAGAACCCCTCTGGCGTAAGAGGAGTAAGCCGAACCTATTGGGGTACCACGCCAAGTTTTGGCCAGGGCTTCCAGTTTCTTGGCAGTTAAGTGAGTCTCCTGCAGCATGGCGATTCCGACCTTGCATCTCTTCAGGTAGGTTTTGGACACGCCGTTGTTTAACGAAGCTGTTCAGGCCTCTGACGTTCCAAGTAACAACCCTTATTGTGTCAGCCATAGGCGTTGTGTGGTTTGTGTGTAACAGGTGGAGCTCGAGGTCTTGATGGTGCTGCTTTGTGTGTGAATGGTTCCCATAGTCTCGGTATTTCCCAGTGTATGTCCCCAACTTGTGCAGAAACTCCCCTATTCTCCCCCCCCCTTAACTGTGAAATCCCCAAACATAGGACTGGCCCAGCGGGGTCACCCTCGTTATGACTGTCCCGTTTCTGCTCCGTCGGACCATGCATTGGTCTCCAGGTGCCCTATGGGCGGGTATATATATCCAAAAGGAAGAAACTTTCCAGGGGGTGGAGTGAACTTGGACTCCGGGTCTCCACATGGAGGATCCATTCAGCTGTATAGAGGCTCAAAAATGTATAGTTCCCACCAAGATGACAGGAGGAGTGTTCAATATCAGGGATCTGCAAACCGTCCATCCAGTCCCTGGCCTGAGCCGGAGCGTCGAACAGGTGCGCCAGCCTAGAAGGATACAGGGGCATACAACGCAGCCCGGCGGCTTTCATTCTGGCCTTCGTGTGTATGAACTGCGCTCTTTTCATTTGGACCTGAAAAGTGTAATAAGGGTAAATGGCAATTTTAGCAGAGTTCCGTTGGATTTGGCCACCTGCTCGGGAAAAGGCCAGAATAACTTCTCAATCCCTGTAGTTGAGAACTTTTGCTATCACTGGCCTGGGTGGGGCCCCCGGTGGTGGTTTCTTAGCCAGGGCTCTGTGGGCCCTCTCGATGGTGAAGCCTCGGGAGAGTTTTCTAGCTCCCACCTCCTGTAGCAAGAGGTTCTCTATGTAGTTGGTTGGGTCGGAGCCTTCGGAACCTTCTGGCAGCCCGAGGAGACGTATATTGTTCCGGCGAGCCCTCCCTTCCGCCTCCTCGGCTGTGTCCTCCAAGTTTTTGACCCTTTGCTGAAGCTCATCGACGTCTCAAAGGAGGTGAGTTTTGGATTCTGTGTTTTCCCGGACTTGTGTTTCAAGCGCCTCGGTTCTGCCGGCCAGGGAACGGACGTCCTGATGCAGGAGGCCCAGGTCTGTGGCAACGGCGTCGATTTTGTTTTCCATCGTTGCCTGGGTGTTGCTAGGCTCTGTAGCCGCAGCTGCCGTGAGGTTAGGTTGAGCGACCGAGGCCGCCTTGTTTGTGCCCTCGGAATTTGGGGATTCGCTGGCTGCAAAGGTGTCCATCGTGGTCTGGCGCTGCTTGGGCCTGCCGTTTCTCCCAGACATATCGTTAGGGCATCACCACACCGAGAGTGCCGGGAGCGTAGGCGGGAGGCCGCCGGCCGCAGCCACGGAGGGGTGTCTCTTGTTACCGCCGCAGGACCCACGAGGCAATGATATGAAGCTGTGGGGCAGCAGGCCAATTTCGGGAAGCAAGGGGTACCTCAGTTCCAGCAAGCGTGCTGTGCACCGGACGGCCCTCCAAGTTGTTGGCTGTGGAGCGTGAGACGAGCCTGGGTGGTGGGGGAGCACGGGGACTACCCGAGGAGTGGGCCTCACGGTCCGCCGGAACGTCAGGCTGCAGGCAGGGGCCAGGTGTTTTCACCCACACCTCCCCTCAATGAAGGTTCGTGCAGGCGAGGGGGAAAAAAGCAGCCGGGGTCTCAGTGCCCCAGGGAGGCAAGCCCAAGTTCGACGTCAGGCGCAGGGGGGCAAAGTAATGCATGGCTATGGGCCCCACGCACCCAGCCACCAATGTGTATGTCCGGGCTGGTCCTCCCCCGCGCCCGCCTACCTCCGCGGCACCGGCCGGCTGCTGCCCACGCTGGGGCCCCCCGCGACCATCCAGGGCACACCTCAGCCCAGTTGCGCGCCGCAGGCAGGGCGCTGTCCGGCAGGGGCGTCAGGGTCGGTCCTCTCAGTCGATGAGCACAGCTGTTCCGCTCCCTCCCCTAGGCCCGGCATATGTCGGCAGCCCAGGATCCTCTTACCCCACCGGCGGGCAGCGTCCTCGGTGGTGATAGTGCACTCCGGTCCTTCGAGGGATCAGGGCGCGGGAGCCGCCATTTTGGATCTGCTCACCGACACTTTTCGCACGCCGGGTAAAGGCGTTAGCAGTCACTTCTCCGCCTGGGAGACGGTTCGAAAGGTTGCTGAAGAGGTTCTGCGGCGAATGGTGCAACTTGTAGGGTTCCGGAGCATCTTAAAGTCACTTAAAACAGCTTATAATGGCACATCAGCACGGAGCTCTCAGGAGACACGTCCGCTCTACATGGCAGTTGGCTACGCCCCCCCTAAAGTTGCACCAGGAGCATTAGCAAGGACCTGAAGGGATGCTTTTGGAAATCTGTCCTGTGTTTTTTACTTTTTTGAATTTGTCTAAACGCAATTACAAAAAATAGTGATACAACTTTTCTGCAGAGGGCCTGGCCTTCGGCAAAGACAAATGTCTACTCTGATTGGCCTTTTGGGGTATGCTCTGCTGATAACGACTCACATAAGTATGCAATGCAAAAAATATGTTTGTTAAAGATGATTTTATAGTTCTTTCATATATGTTAAAAGAGGAATTATTCATAACTTACATACAGTGATGTAACACTTGATAGAAAAACCTCCTCTGCCTCAGCAGTTAGCTAGTGGCCTCCCCCCTTGGCATCCTTTGGCACTTCTCTCCTGGACTCCCATGAGCACTTGTGCATTCTTGTTGCCACTTTCATTTATGCACTTCTGTCACTGCATAATGCATATGTGCATTTATAGAAGCATTATGTACAATTATTTGGTATACGTATGTTATGTTACTTTACATTTATACAGTGCCTTATGTACCATTGGTATGGTCTCAAGGCACTGGTAGCGTGGTTGAACGTCCTCGGGAACTGAAGTTCAGGTCAGTAGAGAGAATTGAGAGAGTCAAAAGGTGCGTGTGAGCACCGGATATGTGTGCAGCTGGTGTGGCAATCGTGTGATAGCTGCTTCTTAGCTGTAGGTGTGGAGGTTGAGAGATCAGGAGTATGTGTTCATTCTGGCAGGTTGTTATCCAGACCGATTTGGCTGCGTTAGGCCTGAGGAGAAACACCTAGGCTGGAGGGTGTGTAACCAGCAGTGTTTAGTTTGGGTGATGGGGAGTATAAGGCAAATGATGGTATGAGAACAGCTATACCGAATGGTGTCATGGTATCGCTGTGTTCTATTTGAGTGGTGGTGTAAAGAAGAGAGTAAGCATGGAGATGTAGATATGGTGGTTTACCTTAGCTGCTTGAGACCGAGCCCACTCCAATAGTTCCATGTACTCCATCCGTTCCATGTACTCCGACTGTCCATGCATTACGACCGTGTCAAGCACTCAAAGCCATTCGTTTCAATGGTCTGTCAAACCATTCCATGTAAGTCACACCGTTCTATGCATTCCAATCCGTTTCATGCACTCCAATCCGTTTCATGCACTCCAGTCCATTCCATGCATTCCAGTCTGTTCCATGCACTCACGACTGTTCCGTGTACTCGCATCTGTTCCGTGCACTCCAGTCTGTTCCAAGCACTCCAGTCTGTTCCAAGCACTCCAATCCGTTCCAAGGACTTCAACCATTTTATGCACTCCAACCATTTTATGCACTGCTTCTTTTATTCGTTCTACCTCACATTATCCTTTCTCCATGCATCATACATCCACATACGTCATCTTCACACGTTCCGTCTACTTAACTGGTTCTAGCCATTTCACATGTTCTATCCACTTCACCCGCTTCACCCACTTTTCCGGTTCCATCCACCTACTTCATCCGTTCTACCATTCCACGTGTTCCACCCACTTCACCCATTCTATATCAGTTCACCCGTTCCATCCACATACTTCACCCGTTTCTTCCATCTGTTTCACCCGTTTCTTCCATCTGTTTCACCCGTTTCTTCCATCTGTTTCACCCGTTTCTTCCATCTGTTTCACCCGTTTCTTCCATCTGTTTCACCCGTTCCTTCCACATATTTCACCCGTTCCTTTCACATATTTCACCCGTTCCTTTCACATATTTCACCCGTTCCTTTCACATATTTCACCCGTTCCTTTCACATATTTCACCCGTTCCTTTCACATATTTCACCCGTTCCTTTCACATATTTCACCCGTTCCTTTCACATATTTCACCCGTTCCTTCTGCATATTTCAACCGTTCCTTCTGCATATTTCAACCGTTCCTTCCGCATATTTCAACCGTTCCTTCCACATATTTCAACCGTTCCTTCCACATATTTCAACCGTTCCTTCCACATATTTCAACCGTTCCGTCCGCATATTTCAACCGTTCCTTCCACATATTTCAACCGTTCCTTCCACATATTTCAACCGTTCCTTCCACATATTTCAACCGTTCCTTCCGCATATTTCAACCGTTCCTTCCGCATATTTCAACCGTTCCTTCCACATATTTCAACCATTCCTTCCACATGCGTCATCCGTTTCATCCACATACTTCACGCGTTCCATCCACATACTTCACGCGTTCCATCCACATACTTCACCTTTTCCATCTATATACTTCATCCGTTCCACCCAGTTCATCCGTTCCAACGAGTTCGTCTGTTCCGACCAGTTGGTCCGTTCCGCCCAGTCCATCCGTTCCACCCAGTCCATCCTCCGTTTGACCCAGTTCATCCGTTCCACCTAGTCCATCTGTTCCACCCATTCCATCCGTTCTACCCAATCCATTAAGTCCATCCGTTCCACTCACATACTTCACATGTTCCAATTTCATACTTCCTCCGTTCTGACCATATTTTTCATTTTATCCATCCACTTCACCCGTTTGATCCACATACTTCAATAGTTCTACTCAATTTATTTGACCTATTTTGTCCACATACTTCACCTGTTCCTTCCTCGTACTTTACCCGTATCGTCCATAAATGTCATCCGTTCTTCCAGCTCCATCCTCCGTTCCTACCACCCACTTCCATCCACATACATCACCCGTTTGATCCACACCCGACACCCGCTCTGCACTCTACACCCGCTCTGCACTCTACACCCGCTCTGCACTCTGCACCCGCTCTGCTCTCTACACCCGCTCTGCACTCTACACCCGCTCTGCACTCTACACCCGCTCTGCACTCTGCACCCGCTCTGCACTCTGCACCCGCTCTTCACTCTGCACCCGCTCTTCACTCTGCACCCGCTCTGCACTCTGCACCCGCTCTGCACTCTGCACCCGCTCTGCACTCTACACCCGCTCTGCACTCTACACCCGCTCCTCGCTCTGCACTCTACACCCGCTCCGCACCTGCACCATACCCTACGTCCGCTCAACGCCTCACATCGGCTTAACACCACCGCACCTTACATCTGCTCAATACCCTAGATCCGCTGAACACTCTACATCTGCTCAGCACCATCAGGCCCTACTTCCGCTCCACACCCTAAATCTGCTCAACATCCTACATCCGCTCTACTCTATTATCCACTCACACCCTACATACGCACCATAACCTGTATCCGTACCACAAACTACGCATTCATCTGCCCTACACACTCATCCGCTCTGCGCCCTCATCCGCTCTGCGCCCTCATCCGCTCTGCGCCCTCATCCGCTCTCTGCGCCCTCATCCGCTCTCTGCGCCCTCATCCGCTCTCTGCGCCCTCATCCGCTCTCTGCGCCCTCATCGACTCTCTGCGGCCTCATCGGCTCTCTGCGGCCTCATCGGCTCTGCGCCCTCATCCACTCTGCGCCCTCATCCGCTCTGCGCCCTCATCCGCTCTACGTGCTTCATCCACTTCACCGACTTCATCAGCTCCACTCACTTTGTTCGTTCACCCTTTAAAACATTTTTTTTTAACTCATTCTAATTTGTTTGTCCTTTTAGTTAACCAATAGAGATTATTAGCTTTCGATCTCTCGCTTGGATCATGATGCTACATTGCTATTTATGATTTAGCATTTGGCAATGTCAGTGCGATGCTGTTATCCAGTTTGAGTTAGTTTGAGTTTGAGGTCGGTATTAGGGGAAGAGCCAAGTTTTCAGTAATTTACGGAAAGACATGAAGCTTCAGTGAGTCAGATGTGGGGTGTGAGTGCGTTCCACAGCGTGGAGGCAAGGCTGAGAAGGACGATCTGCCTAACCTGACTGAGTTTGTATTTGGTATGACTAGGAGGCCGGCTGAGCTTGATCTTAGAGTACGTGCTGGCTGGTAGGGTTTTAGTTTGTCTTTAAGATATTGAGGTCCACTTTTATGCACTGCTTGGTGAGAAATGCATAAGGTTTTGAAGGTCACCCTTCGGGCAACCGGAAGCCAGTGCAGAGTTTTGAGGGCTGGGGAGGTAAGGTCTCTCGGGCCAAGCGCTAGTAGCAGTTTGGCTGCGGCGTTTTGTGCTCTTTGTAGTTTAGTCAGTTGGTATGCATGGATTCCGAGGTAGAGGGAGTTAGCGTAGTCCAGTCTTGATATAACAATTGATTGGACCGCGTAGAGTCTGTTGGGAAAGGAGAGGTATGGAAAAATGTGTCTAGGTGGTAGTGGCAGGACTTTGAGACGTTGTTGACTTGGCACAAGAATCTAGGGTGCATCCAAGATTTTTTACTGAATTAGAGGGGGTCGGTGAATTGCCTTGGCAGATGGCCAGGGTAGTGGGTGTGGAAGAAGTTTGGTGTTGCCACATAACATGATGGTTTTGGAGGGGTTTAGCAAGAGGTAGTTTGTGGTCATCCAGAGCTCTGTGTCGAGGAGGGAGGAAGCAAGGTCAGGTCGGCAGTTGGGTTCTGAGTTCAAGAGTTTTAGAATTAGTTGAGTGTCATTAGCGTAGTTGTAGCACAGGATGTTGTGTGAATGAATTATTCGTGGGAGGGTGGCCATGTAGAGATTGAACAGGAGGGCTGATAGGCATGCTCATTGTGGAACTCCTGTGTCGACTGGTCGGGCTTGGGAGGAATAGGTGGAGAGTAGGGTTATTTGTTTCCTATTTTTGAGGAAGGATGCTATCCATTTGAGAGCGGTTCCACAGATTCCTAGGGAGTGGAGGCGGTCAAGGAGGATTGAGTGGCTGATTGTATCGAAGGTGGCGGATAGGTCACGAAGGATTATTGCGGCGCATCCCGCAGAGTCTGCTGTGTTTTTAAGGTCATCCCAGATTGAAGTTAGGGTGGTTTTGGTTCTGTGTCGGGCTCTGAAACCTGATTGAGCGGGGTCTACAAAGGCATTTAGTTGGGAGTAGGCAGTTCGGTCGATGAGTTTGGCAAGGAATCTTGTGTTTGAGATGGGGCGGTAGTTTTTGGGCTCGAGTCAGTCGAGGGAAGGTTTTTTTATTAGCGGTTTGACGTGAACCATTTTGAATGCATCTGGAAAAATTCCTGACGCAAGGGAGTCATTTATGATGGTTCTTGCGTGTTCTCCTGCGCAGGTAGATGTGAAAATTTCTTTGAGGGTTGTGGCTGGGCAAGTCTCCAGCGGAGAGCCGGATGGTTTGCGGGCAGAGAGAAGTGTGAGAAATTGGTCAGCTGATATTGGACTAAAGGAGTTGAACGTTGGTTGGGTAGTCGTCGCAGGCGGCGGTTTGGCCGGTATGGAGGGTGGAGTTGCCTGGTGGGTGTAAGAGAGCTAGTTTGTTGGTTCGAGCGTTTGTTCTTTCGAGAGCTGTGGTGTAAAAGTGGAGAGAGAGTGAGTCGCACAGCGATTGTGAGGGGTTCGGGACGGTGGTGGTGCATGATGGTTTGGTGAATTTGATGATGATTTTGTGAAGTTCTTTGCTGGGGTTTTTACAGTTTAGGATTCAGGAGTTGTAGTGGGCTTTTTTTGCTTTCCGGATTTCGGCTTTGTACTGATGAAGGTGCCTGGCCAAGGTGGATCTGCTTAGGGGAGTTTTATCTTTCCGCCATTTGCGTTCTAGGTATTTATATAGTTGTTTACTGGTATTCAATTCAGGTGTGAACCATCTAGGGAAAAGACCAGGGCGGCTGATGGTTTGCAAGATGGTGTGAGCCGCATTAGTGAGGTGTTGTGCCATAAGTCAAAGGCGTCGGTGGTTAGTTGATTATTAAGTAGGCAGGTAGGCGGGGGAGACTGGAGGAGTGCGTCAGCTAGGTCAGGAAGGATTATAAGTTTCTTCCAGCATTTGCGTAGATTCGAAGGTTCAGGTTCGGGTACGGGAAGTGGGTTGGGCGAGCGAATGGCGAAAGAGAAAATGAAGTGATCGGACCAGATGATAGGGGGGTTTAGATGTATCCGGTTGTGGGAGCTGAAGATGGCATCAAGAGTGTGTCCTTTATAGTGAGTCGGGCCATTTATGTGGGATTGGAGTTTAATTGCGTCTAGGCCGTCAACCAGAGAGTGTGTGATAGGGTTGGTGGGAATGTCGAACCATATGTTGAAATCTCCTAGAAGGGTGAGGTTGGGATGGTTTAGTTGGAGGGTGGCAATGGAGTCACAGAGGTTGTTTGAGAATTGTCTATCATAGCCAGGGGGTCTGTAGATTGTTAGGAAGCTGTGGGAGAACGAAGGGGAAAGGGATAGTTTAACGAGGAGTGATTTGCAGGAAGAATGGAAGGTTGGTTGTCGATGATTGAGGTGTGGAAGTGAGACTTGAAGGCGAATGCTATTCCTCCTCCTAGAGGGATGGTTCAGTGGGATGAGGGAGTAGTCGGGGGGGGGGGGGGGGGAGGTGGGGGGGGCTCATTGGCGACAGGGGCAAAGTCATCAGAGAACCAGGTTTCGGTGATGAAGACCAGGTCTGGTTTGTCAGAGGCGAGGAGGTCAAAGATGCTGTGACTGTTTTTTGCTATGGATCCGGCATTAAATAGGATGCAATTCACTTCGGTGGAAGAGGTTGCTGTCGGAGCTGCAGAGATGGGAGGTGGGCGGGAGAGGGTGGAAACTGGAGAGGGGTGGGGTGGATGATGGTCGATGGGAAGAGAGGGCGAGCGAAAAAGTTGGTGAGTTTCGGGTGGGAGTGGATGGACGCGCGTGTTGGGATGATTGGGTTTGGCACGGGGGAATTGAAGGTGGGATGTGGGGGGTTAGGAGTTTCAGTTGTGGTCGGTGACAAATTGAGGGAGAGGAGTTTCAGGCAGGGTGAGGCGTGGGGGGAAGCAGGTGAATGGGGGGGTGCGATGGTGGGTCGAGACAGGGGGGGGCGATGAGTGCTGAGAGATTGAGAGGGACCAGGTACGTTTCCTCTTAAGTGTCTTTGTTGCGATTGGTGTGTGCGAGAGGGTGGGGGGGGTCAAAGGGGGAGAGGGATGAGGCTTTCGTTCTTGCTAGGGCTAGGCGTACAGTTTTTAGGGAGGGGAAGGAGTGTGGTCGGGGGGGATGTTGGTGGGGGTTGAGTGGGAAAAGCGCAGGGTGCATGATTGCTGGACAGGGTGTGCCTGGGAGGCTAGTAAGCGGAGTGGTTATGATCTTAGTAGGCTGATTGGTGGAGGAGTTCGGAAGAGCAGTGGTCTTGGGGTGGTTGGCTCGCCATCGTGCCCCTCTGGCTTGGTGTTTGGAAAGGGGATGTGGTGGGGGGGTGGGGATGATTTGGGGAGGGGAGGACGGGAGGTAAGGCTGGCAGGAGGGGGGTGTTATATCCGCCCTACGTCCCGCAGCGCGGTGACGTAGGGCAAGTTAATAAAAGCCCCGCCCCCGGAGTGGGAGGTAGTTCCGGGCGAAGCTAAGCCAGCGTGTGTGTGTGTTTCTTGTGAGCTCTCCTGCCTAGGCCAAGCTCCAGGCCATGCGGCCTCTTGGACCGGAGCCAGCCCCTCGTGCTGGGCCTCCGGCAACAGCACGACTTAACAATGGCGACGAGGAAGTGAGCGAGCATCCACGCGCTCCAACGCGAGTTCGCACGCGGAGACCACACGGTCGCTCCGTGTAAATTTTTGGACACCCGGTGGGGGCCCCCACGACCACGTGACCCCACCCCCAAAAAAAAAAAAAAAAAAAAAAATGTTTTTCTCTTCTCTTTTCATTACCCCTTCCACATCTCATCCTAACAGGGGGGTGGGGCGGTGCACGGCGGTCGCTTCCGGTAGACCTTTGTGGATTGGGTGCACTCATGGTTAGTGACTGTGATATCACTGGGTGAGATTATTCAAGGTTTCTGGTTTCAACCAAGCAGGGCGATATTATTCACGTATACTAAGTTTTAATATTCTAATAGCAAACTAGGCTGCAGATGTGCCTTTAGGCAGTTTTGAAATGTAGCTAGACCATAGAATATGTTATTAGTCAGACTATCTAGTTGCAACTACAGCCCAGTTACGCTGTTAGGTGGACTTTCTTCTAGCAAGCTGGGATACAGATATGCTACTAGGCGGAGTTACCAGCACCACAAATATTGTTTTTAGGTGGACTTTTAAGTGGAGTTTGGGAGGAATTTCTAAATGCAGTTAGTATACAGATATGCTATAGGGTAAACTTTCTAAATTCAGCTTTCAAATGCAATTATGACACATATGCTATGGGCAGAGTTTTTGATTGCAATTATGACATAGTTAAGCTAAAAGGCAGACTTTTTAAATGCAATTATGACACAGATATGCTATCGGGTAAACTTTCTAAATTGAACTTTCAGATGCAATTGTGACACAGATAATTGCTAAAGGGTAAACTTTATAAATTCAACTTTCTAATGCAATTATGATACAGATATGCTATAGGGTAAACTTTCTAAATTCAACTTTCAAATGCAATTATGACAGAAATGCTATAGGGTAAACTTTCTAAATTCAATTTTTAAATGCAATTATGACACAGATATGCTATAGGGTAGACTTTCTAAATGTGATCATGACACCGATAATCTATAGGGCAGACTTTCTAGACTTTGGCACAGTGACGCTATTATAGACTATGGCCATGTCCACTGTATGTTTTCCCCCAATATGTTTCTTTTACACCGACTAGGTGGTCGCGCATTATGGCCATGGCCACAAAGCATGTCTTTTCATCCCACTAGCCAGGTCCTTCGGCCCTGGTCCTTCGGCCCTGGCTAGTGAGCACAGCCTTCAGCCGTATCCTCTGTATATTTTAAAACAAAACCGGCCTCTAGCCATGGCCTTCAGCCATGCCCCCTGCACCTGTTATCACTGTCGTTTGGGCCCACTAGCCAGGGCCGGCCTTGGTCGTATCCATTGTATATTTTAAAACACTATCGGGCCACTAGCCATGGCCTTTGGCCACGGCCTTTGTCTGTGTCCACTGCACATGTTCCCCTGTCTTTTGGGCAGCGAGCACAGCCTTTGGCCGTGACCACTCTATATTATACAACAATACCAGGCCACTAGCCATGGCCTTCGGCCGTGTCCACTTTCCACCTCTCCCCTCATTGTAGCTGCACAAATGCTTTTTTTCTTTTTTTTTACGTTTTGGACATTTTCACCATAACCGCGGTTATAATAATAATGTACTACAGATTGCCGCGGTTATCTTTAGTTATGCAATACATGCGAAAATGACAAAAACAAAAAATGCTTCCCCGCCCTCCCAGGCACTCGTCGTTTCCTGTGATGCACTTAGATAGCCCCGGTTATCCCACCAAATAACCGCATCTACAGGAAAACGTACGTGTTCTGAACTTAGTCCTAAGCCCCCCTCCAACTCCAAAATTTCACATGGTGTCCTCTTTCCCCCTCCACACCTCCTAGCCTGATTCCATGTCATAGGTTTTCCACCTCCAAATGGCACTTTTCTGCCTTTTCGTTTTCTTGTAGCCACGGGTATACCCCGTGGTTTTTTCTGGCATTGAAAAAAAGAAAGAAAATGGCAGCTTTTTCATTTCAGAAGAGCTTCCATGCTGCAATGCACCATGTGAGATATAGCTATAATTTTGGGAGAAGGGCGCAGAGCATATTTCTCTGTCAAATCTTTAAACTACTGGATGCAATAGGCCCAGGCCCCCCACCCGCAAATCGAGTCAACGCTTCATGTCCAAGTTGTTTAGTACCCGGTCCAATTCTGTCCAGCGGTTTTCGCTGTGCGCTCGAGCAAAAATGTTCTTAATAACATCTTTAATTTTTAACAGATATGCCAAACATGTCCAGTCTGGGTGGTTGCTGCACTATTTTATATATATTTTGATTTAAGAGTGTTTGTTTTTGGTCTGGAAGTCATGGAGATTCCTTTTTCCCTCGCCTGAAGTGCGGTTTACCTTCCTCCTTGTCTGTGCTTATATTTACATGGAGCGTTCCATGTTTTAAACCAGCATCAGGATTCCTAGTACACTGGCGCATTTCTTTTCATACTGTCGCTGTGAATGGATTTGCTGCCGCTGGTGGCAGACTGCTTGTTGACAGGAGATCGATCTCGGCACCCGCTAGAGTATTGGATCTGATTTGCCCTATTCCTGGGCTGTTTGATGTGCCTTTTGATGTCTTCGAAGCAGTCTTTTTCCCACAGCCATTCTACATTCATTCATTTTTTATAGATTGGCACGTTGAACGAGGTCCTCTCAGATTTCCTTTCCTTTTATTGGTTTTTACAGTGACAAATACAACATGAGGGATGCCTGGGTGGCTTACTTCAGGCTAAGGACCTGCTTAGTGAACAACAAGATGTGCCCCCAGCAATTTTTGTCTGGTGGCGCCAAAAAAAGTCATGCCAATATTAGAACAGAGTTAACTCTGCTTAAAGAGATTGAAAAACTTTGCAAAAAAGACATTTCAAAGTGATGGGAAGAACATTTGTTACAGAATTATTTGGATATTGGCCATGTGCCTTGTGGCTTGCACATAATCTCTACACCTTCATTTGAGGACCAAGGCCCACAGATGCTTGAAGAGTGGGGTGGAGCAAGTAAAGACTGTTCGGCCCAATTTTTGACTATTTTGGTTAAATATGCCAAACAAGTTCGGACTACTGCACTTCAGCAATTGGGAAATGGAAAAAGCTGAATCTGAATTAACCAATAATTACGTATCAAAATTGAAGAAGGTCTAATCACTTATAAGGAAGAAATCGAACAACGCAAGCATTCAAAATGTATCGGGGACAAACTTGATTTTGAATCAGGAAGGGTGTTTAACTTTGCCAAACGGTTTGCGTAAAACTCCTGGAACACAACTTTTGGCAATTCAATCTGTGGAAGCAGGGATTGTCTCTTCAGAATCAGATGTTTCTAACTCAGAAAATGACAAGCCCACAGTGAAGCTCAATTTTTTTTTAGAAGAAATGCAACTGTTTTGTCAAGATGGGAAGAATCAAAAACGAGGCTGGGGTCGCGGCAAAAGCAAAGGAAGAGGACAGAGTGCCGGCAGGAAGAAAACCCACAGAGGCCGACATGGGAAATGGCTCAAAGGTGGACCAGCAGAGCAGACAAATGCGCTCTGGGGCTAAATATATAAAACCAACATCATGAAGCGTTGCCAAATTATCAATCTTTCTTCCCATGTCCTTATGATACCGCAGCGGTCGCTCCTCTCTCTAGGCCTTAATTTTTGTCCCACCATGACATTTGACTATGTACAGTCACGTCTTGACTTTGATAAATGTTTCAGCAAGATTTGACTCAAATTATTTTTTTTAGATCAATCCTGTTACCATCAAACCAATTATATTACGAACTGGCCATACTGACCTATGTATCTCTGATGTTCCATCGTTTGTTGACTTAGCCTGTCTGGATGATTCTTTTGATCCTTCTGATTTTGACCCTTCTGACTTTGATATCGATTCCAATTGGGATGTCTGTACCAAACTGAAAAATAAATCCAGATTTAACCCGCAGTTTCCTGTTGGTGGGTGTATTGAGACCTTTCATGATTTATGTGTCAGCGATGTGAGAAAACTGTGCAAATAAACCACCAATTCCAAAGAGAATTTGACTGTCTCACCTCTCAGCGATTGGTGAACTACAAAACATATCCAGCATTGTTATTAAACCGGCTGATAAAGGCTCCAAGATTGTGATCCAGGATTCAGCCAACTATGTTGTTGAAGCGAACCGACAACTTTGAGACCGTCTTTGTAGTCTTGAGCTGGTTATCAATCCTTTTCCAGGAATACAATCCGAACGTAAATCTTAATGTACCAAGTGGTTGGAGAGAGGTTTACTTGAGGATGATCTTGTTAAATGTCTTGCCCCCCCCCCTTGTTAAACTATACCTACCATTTATTTCTTACCGAAGACCCAGACATCTCTGACACATCCACCTGGCAGACCCATTGTTACTTTGTGTGGTTCCCTTTTAGCACTTGGCACAATTTATACATTTTTTATTTTTATTTGTTTTTTTATTCGTTTTTACAACACATAAATAACAACCAACTTTCCCCACAGTTTCGGGTTCCAGCTTCTTAGCATACAATTTACATGTCTTAATTACTATCATCCTACCCCCTCCCCCTTTAACTCGAGCTTCCTCCATTGTTCCACTAGATATCATGTCTCAGGGGGCTCCTCCCCTTCACTGCTCTCGGGCGGATCTAGTTCGTTTGGGCTGGTTTGGGTGGATCCCACCAATGTGGCTACCAGTTGTCTCCATGCAATCAGAGGTCCTACTTTGTTTTCCTCACCTTTGCTGGCTGCCTAGTACCATACTGCTGGTTCAGCGTCGACCCATTTCAAGTGAATGTTGCCACACCTCTATTCTGGGTCTGTGGCTTGTTTTCCAGCTCATGGCAATTCTCCGTTTAGCCAGAATGTAGGCCATATCCTTTAGTTTGCTCACGTGTTTCAAATTGCGTGGTCTGGTGAATCCCCCTTCCATGCATGCCCACACAGATCCTACATCTAGTTTAATTCCCTTTTCAGTTAGGCGCAGGTTAATTTCCCCCCAGAAATTCCCCACCTCCAGTCATGCCCAGAACATATGAATCATTCCTGCTTCCACCTCACCACACTTGGGGCTTGTTGGTATTTCTGTTCCTTCAAATTTGGCGATCTTCTGTGGGGTCATGTATGCCCTATGTGTTACGTACAGCTGAATCTGTTGCAACTTTGTATTTCTAGACACTTTTTTATGGTATCTCTGTGCCCTTTCCCATAGCCCGTCTTTCATGGGTATGCTTGCCTCCTCCTCCCAATCCATTCTCAAATGGTTCACCTCTTTACCCACTCTAGACATAACCAGTTCGTAGATCCGGGATACCTCATGCCCTCCTTCCAAGATATCGTATATCATTTCTATGGCCATTTCAGGTTGTTCTGCTAGCACTATTTCGGGCCATGTCCCCTTCACCTGGTTGACCACTCTGGTATAAGTAATGTATTGCCCCCGGTGTAACCCAGTTGCATCGACTATCATTTGGAAATCTAATGCCCATCCTTCTTGCCACATGTCTCCCAGAGTTGCCATTCCTACCGGTTCCCAATGTTTTTGGATCTGCTTTCTTAGTTGGTCATCCACCCCACGTAGTGTCACAAGTGGTGCCTGAGGGGAGCATGGCGATGGGTTGCCCATAGCCCGGCATGCCTTGTGCCATGTCTTCCAGCATAGTTCTAGCAATCTCGGTCGCCCTTTTAGCTCTGATTTGGGTAGCCAAATCAGTTCTTTCAAAAAACACGGGTCACATTCACCTCTTAGCAGTCTAGATTCTGCCGGCGTGTCTTCCGACAGCCACCTGGCGACATATTGTAGTTGTGCGGCCAAGTGGTATAACTCAAAGTTCGGCAAGTTTATGCCCCCTGCTTTCATGCGTGTTTTGTAATTTCCATAAGGCGGTTCTGTTTCTGGTGTTGTGCCAAAGAAAGCCCCTGCAGAGGCTCTGAAGTTTGGGAAAAAAGCATCTAGGCAACATGTATGGGATGTTTGCAAAAAAGTATAGTAGCCTAGGCAAGACCACCATCTTCAGCAAGGACGCCCTGCCCACCATGGCTAGGGGGAGCTTCGCCCAGAACCCCATAATGTTTTTGATCTTTTCTACCGCTCCCTCTGTGTTGTATTTGTGTTCGTCTCCTATCGTGTGATATATGTTGATCCCCCAGCTATCTAAACGTTCTGACCTCCCAGGCTATCTGCAGGATTGGTAAGTTTTCCCTTGGGCCTCCTTTGTATCTACCCAAGGGAAACATGCATGATTTTTTGGGGTTGACCGCTATACCGCAGAGTGTCGTGTAACGCTCCATCACCTCCAAAATATATTGTAAATTTTCCTCCGGGTACCGCAGATACAGAAGCACATCGTCTGCATACAGTGATATCCGGGTGCAGTCCCCCCTTAGTGTGGACCCCAATCTCTTCATATTGTTGCCTTAGGTAGATCGCTAGAGGTTCTAGTGCCAGGATATACAGCATCAGGGACCATAGGCAGCCCTGTCTAGTGCCTCTTCTGAGTTTCCATTTGTCTGAGATGATCGCTCCCATTTTGACTCTGGCTAGTGGGGAGCTATACAATAGTTTCATCCATCACAAGTACCCATATTCCTTCAAGGCCGCCATTAGCCAGAGCCATCTTACAGAATCGAAGGCTTTTACTGCGTCTAGGGAGACTATTGCTATTTCACCTGGGTTGCCTTCCGCCAGTTCCATGATGTGGTGGAGCCTTCTGTGTTTATCAGATATGCTCCTGCCTGCGACATATCCGGTCTGGTCGGGGTGTATGTGTTTATTTATGACCGTTTAAGTCTGTTCGCCAGCACCGCCGTAAGGATTTTGCTGTCCTGGTTTAGCATGGATAGCCGTCTGTACAATCCGCAGTCTGTGCTTGGCTTATTGGGTTTCAGGAGCGGGATAATTATCGCCTCCCTCAGGGATTCCTGCAGTCTCCCTTTCTCGAAGGCCTCATTTTGCATTGCTAGTAGTGGGGGCAGCACCTCCTGCCTATACGTTTTGTAGAATTCATCAGCCCCTGGGGCTTTGCTGGTAGGCAGATGTTTGACCACCGTCTCTAGTTCCTCCAGCGTAATTGGGGAATCTAGGTTCTCCCTGTCTTCTATGCCCAATTTAGGTAGCCCTATATCCTCTGTCTCTTGAATCTCCTGCTCTGCCATCTCCCCAGCGTCCTTGTATAAGTGCTAGTAGTGTTTAAGAAATCTCTCATTTACGCTCTCTTGGGTGTCCCATATTTGGCCTGTTTCTCCCCTTATCTCTCTGATCACTGTTCTCGGTGTCTCGTTCTTACATAGCCATGCTAGCAGCCTCCCCAGCTTGCCCCCCCCCCCTGCATGTTGTCTTTTGATGTATTTTTTATAATTTAGGTTGCATAGCCTGTCCCAGAGCCCGCCACATTCTTGTTGTAATTGGGTCATAATATTAGTTTCCTCCTGCGAGGTGTTCCCTTCTTTCATGATGGCTTCTATTTTCTTTTCTACCTCTTGTAATTCTCGCGTTATGCCCCCTTGAAGCCCTTTGGATTTGGAAATGGCTGCTCCCCTCACCACCACCTTAAAAGACTCCCACAGAGTGCCTTCCGACTCTGCTCTGCCGGCGTTATTTTCTAAGAATTCTGTTATCTCCTCCCTTAGGTTCTCCCGGAAATGCATCATCTTTTAGTGCTTCGGCTCTGAGTCGCCACGTTGGAATCCTGGCTCTGAGAGGCTGGTGTCGCCATGTCAGGACCAATGGGGAGTGGTCAGAAAGTATTCTTGCTTTATATGCTGAACACGCAATCTCCCTAATAAGTTCCACAGTGGCGAACATGTAATCCAGTCTCGTGTATAGCTTTTGTGGGGCTGCATAGTGTGAATAGTGCCCATCGTTCGGGTGTTGCTGCCTCCATATATCTTCCAGCTGAAAATCTTCCATCAGGGTCTGCAGGATTTTCGCTGCGGGAGTGGGTCTGTCTAGTTTTGTGTCAGATCTGTGCATTTTGGGATTTAGCGTACAGTTAAAGTCCCCTACCAATATGACCGTTCCTCCCAGGTGGAGGCTGATTTTGCTGTATAGAGTCTTGAAGTAGGCCACCGTGTCTTGGTTGGGGGCGTATGTGTTGATTATGCACAGCTCTCTGTTCTCTAACATGCCCCGCATCACCACCATCCTCCCATCCGGCTCCACTGTAGCCTGCAGCAGCTGAAAGGGTACATGTGGCGCTACCCTGATGATTACTTCCCTGGCATATGCTGAGTAAGTCGCTCCAACAGTGGTCCCCCTCCATTTTTTTTCCCATCGCCTCCTGTTTCTCTTTAGTGAGGTGGGTTTCTTGTAATAAGGCTATGTCTATCTTTTGCCTCCTCAGGTAAGTCATGAGCTTATTCCTCTTCAGGTAGCTGTTAAGTCCCCTGACATTCCAGGTTACTATTCTAAGGTCTCCCATCTTTATCTATATCCCGTCCTGTCTTCGCCCCCCCTCGTCCTGAATCTCGGGGTGTCAAACGGGAAAATATATCGTACCTCTTACTGCAACGAATATGTGTATATTGGCCTACGCCAAGCTGCTTGTAAGGCACTTGCGAAGAAATCCATATTGCAAGGTCCTGACCTTAGAATCAATGTAAACTGCCATTTTAGGTTCTCTTTGTAAAGTCACCCTGTGAGTTAAAATGGTGGACGATGTTATTCCGATATACAACATGGCCGTCTTGACCTCTGTGTGTAATTAATATGTAACTTGCCTGCAGGCCACTTGTTGGGGTCGTGAACTGAGACCTTGTCCTTCGCTGACCTGTGTGTAAAGGATTACTCGTGCAATGAAACTTATCTGCGAGCATATGTCAAGTACAATGTATCCAAATACTGAACTAAGAACACTTCATTAACTACATTGTATTAATGTTTGAGAAGACCTTTATGAGATCCTAAAATACACTGTTACGGTGTAGGCTTGTTGGTGAATGTATTAAAGGCAATCCCTATGCATATAGTGGTGCAAACCCAGCATGAAGCCTAGATCAGTAATGTATTAGAGGAATATTAACCCGAAGTAGGGTTGGACATCATGTTCGCAAATGGTACAAAAGAGCAACGAATTCTAATGTACAGCGTCTCTCACTAAGCACACTAAACCACGCTGGAGTTTGTTGTGTTGTACTGAGGGCCGATAGTTATCTGTTACTTTTCTTGGAAAACTGTTCAGTAAAAAATAAAAAATGTTGTATGTTCCTTTGTAACCCGTGTTCGGTGTATTTCCTTTTGGGGTACTCGGCCTCGATATTTTGATTTTGTTTTCACAGTTGCCGCCCGAATAGGGACCCTCAAGATTGATGCCGGATTGTCGAAGGTTGACGCATGCTATCGGACCGGGATCGGATGGTGTGACAAAATAAGGGGCCCCTTCTGAACGAGATGCGATACCTCAGCAGCGCTGCACGACCCGATCCCTGGACGATTAGCGTGTGGTCCGAGACGGCATCTTGACGAGGGTACACTTATCGAGGCAGGCAGATTTGCCAAAATCACCAAACACGAGGTAAGATTAGTTAGGTAAGATTCTTTGTAATCCGATCGGTCCTCCTTAGGACTGATCAGGTGAGTTGTGACCCGATTCTTAAATATCCTGATAATTTGATTTTGGCGTATTGTATCTGAAGACACAATTATTGAACAGGTAGCACCAATAATTTGATATGCCTGGGAAATTGTCTACCTGCTTCAGGGCGTTATTCCGCAGCGATAGACAATCTTTGGAATTTAGCCGTCCGGCACCACAGGAGGCGTCACCAGCGTGTACTGTAAGCATAGCATTGGAAGTATAGTATTTAATGATATTTGGCACAGACTAACCAGACATGCCTCCGAACTTCAGTGGCCAACCGATGGTAGTTTTGAAATCCCTCATATTGAGTATTTAGAGTCAATTCTATTAAAGAAAAAGGCTAGACCTGCAGCATTCAATGTTTTGCAGAATTGGAAAAAGGAAGCTTTGCAGTAACTTAAGAGTAGAGAAAAACATGCACGCCGTCATAAGACGAATGCCGAAAAAGCATTATTGTATGACCAAGATAAACATTCTGAGTCGACTAGGAATATGAATAGGGCTTTCTCACTTGGTATTCAGAAAATGTATCCTTCTAAGGATCTTCATGGTTCCGACGAATTCATCAACAAATTGTTAAATGAACGAAGGCCTGGTGCCTCTGTACCACCTCCGTATGTTCCTCTTCCTGCTGCTTTACCTCTTCCTCCTGTTATTCCTGCTCTTCCTACTGTTGTTTCTGTTGTTCCTGCTCTTCCTAATGTTCCTCTTCCTCCAGTTACTGTTCCTCCACTTGTTCCTCCACCTCTTTCTAATGCACCAGTCACAGTACCTCTATTGAATTTGACTTCTTCCCCTCTTCCAAGTGGTCTTGTGCCACTTGTAGCCGATCAGGGTGCGGGGTCAAGGGTTGTCACTCGCAATACTGTACCGCCAGAGAAGAAACGGGATTTGATTGCATGGGCTAAGCATTGTATGGAGAGAGATGATCAAGCTAATGTTTTTGCCACACTTTTTAATATGGATAATTTTCCTGAGAAAAATGTTTTTATTGAAGGTTTAGGGATTCATTTATGTGTAATGTGGGGCAAATTAAATAATACAGATCTCCCGCAAGGGTTAAGGGATCTAAACACTTTAGCGTTTTCAAGAGACACTTTGGAGAAAGTAAATGAGCATGTCGAGAGGTTATTTGAGTATAGAAAGGAGTTGGAAAGGTTACAGAATGAGGATGACGAGGGGGAAAGTATGTATGTACAGAAACAGTTCCTTCCTTGTCATAAATCGATATCTGAGGAAGCACGAATTTGTACGAAAGACCGCGTTAGATGGATTTCAGATATGTCGATAACTCCAGTTGAGGTATATGACACATACAGTCAGTATACGCCAGAAATGAAGAGGAAAGTGATACAGGTAATGATAGAGTACCTACAGGATGATTGTGTAAAGAGAAAAATGAATTGTCCCACAGAGTTATTGAGTATTTATAAGAGAGCTTTTTCACTTGACACTTCTTCGACTGCTTTAGCGCTCGACTTAGCTCTGTTGCTTAGTAAGCGTTCGGAGTTGCCTACTTCTCAGTTGCCTATGAGAGAAGTTCCTCCGACATTTGTCCCGAAGGTTGAGATTGTGGCTGATCCTGCAACAAATGCAGTCACTGTGAAAATTCCTGCACATTATGTATCGCAGTTTGTTCATGTCCCGTTCTCAAGACAGGAAGTGAATACTATTAGACAATCTATTCCTGATATTAGGAAAAATCCGACAGGATTCTATAAAGAAATAGTCTGTCTTGCAGTCTTCAGTATTCACCCTAGGTGATATTGATTTGTTATTTCCTGTACTCCTGCCAGCTGGTGAAAGACCGCCCCAGGTGATACTAACTTTGCCTGATAGAATTATTACAAAATTGAAAACCATAATTCCTGAGAAAAGAATTATTTGGGACAAACTTGGGGCCTGAAGTCTGAAGGTACTACGGAGTTCTTTAATCTGTTCGAACAGGTATTCTCGGATTTCAGCGGACAAGACTTGGGCACAGAGTCTGGGAAAAGATTATTTGTGGACACATTTGTGCGAGGATTGCTGCCTGACATCAGTCACAAATTATGTCTTCTGAGAGCGCTTGGCAGGCGAAATCCCAATCAGAAGTACTGCACATGGCTCAGTACTATGAGAATCGTGTCAATAATGAAAAAGATAGAGTTGAAAAACGTAAAGGTGATTTAAAAACTAAAGTACTATTACACCAAATTGTAAGAGGTCATAGAGGGGGTAGTTCGCAGATTAGAGGCCAGTATGTTCCACAAGGGAATGTGCCCTTGGGTCCTGTGAACATTAACCAGTGTGCCTATTGTCGACAAGAGGGTCATTGGCATGCACAATGCCCCGTCCTTCGACAGAGGTCGAATAACACATTTGGGAATATGGGTAGACGATCCAGAGGTCGCCTGGGTTTAGGGGGCCCTGGTAGAGGTCAGTTTGCACAGGATAATCAGACTCCAAGTCTGGATACTAGGAACATATTTGATCATCCCTCTGCTGCATATCTATCTGAAGAGCTTCCTTTTGATGATATTCTGTTTCGTTAGGATTGCCTGAAGCAGGGTTTGGTACCTACACCTATTCCCGTCAATCAGAAAGGTCCCTACGTTGAAATGGTAGTAGGAAATAGGAAACATCAGTTTTTGATAGATACTGGAGCACAGAATTGTTCCATTGATCATTCACGGGTTCCAAACATTCCACTGTCGGGACAAAGCAATGTTTCTGTAGGGTTTTCTGGCACACCAGTTGTTTGTCCAGTTTCTTCTCCAGTACCTATTTCTTTGGGTCCCTTTACGGACCACTGTCCATTCCTTTTGACTTCAAATTGTGGATAGAATTTGCTGGGTCTAAATCTATTGAAAGAATTAAATGCAATAATTTATTGTTCTTCTGATGGAGTGCACTTGACGATTTCACCACCGCAACTTTCTGTCTCTCAATTCTTAACTAGACCTTTGCCGCCAGAATTCAGTGATGTACCAGAGTGCTTATGGGCGGTTGTCGACAATGATGTTGGTGTTTTGCAGATTGAGCCTGTTAAGATAGTCTTGAAACATGGAATTGAGCTGCCACGCATTCCCCAGTATAAGATTTCAGTTGAGGGCGAGCGAGCTTTGAAATGCATAGTTTCCGATTTTGTGCATCGCTGGGTGATTGAGGAAATTTCAGGAAGTTTGTGCAATAGTCCGATTTTACCCGTGTACAAGAAAGGCGATAATGCAATTCCATTCCGTTTCATAATTGATCTACGTGCAATTAATAAAGTTGTTGGTCTGCAATTTCCAATTGTGCCTGATGTGACGACAATATTGACCATGATTCCAGCTACAGCTACTTACTTTAGTGTTGTGGACCTGAAGAATGCTTTCTTTAGTATCCTATACACAAGGATAAGTAGATACTTGTTCGCGTTCACCTTAGGAGGACACTCGTTTACATGTACTCCTGCACCTCAAGGGTACACAGAGAGTCCTAGCATCTACAGTAGGGCTTTGAAAGAACAGCTTGATACCCTTGAATTGCCCTCTACTTGTACATTGCTTCAGTATGTTGACGACTTGCTTTTAGCTGCAGACTCTGAAAGTGCCTGCAAGGAGGGCACTGTGTTGTTGCTTATTCATCTAGCTAAACATGGACACAAAGCTTCACTTAAAAAGTTTCAATATTGTTGCCAGGAGGTCGCCTATTTAGGCTATCTCCTGTCAAAGGAGGCAAGAAGATTGACACCTGAAAGAATAAAACACATTTCTGGCATGTCTGTCCCAAATACACAGAAGGAAGTCAGAGCCTTGATAGGTATGGCTTCTTACTGTAGGTTGTGGATCCCAAATGTTTCACTCTTGATCAAACCGATGTTGACTTTGACAAAGAAGAGCATTTCTTCACCATTGCCGTGGAACGCGGAACACCAGCAATCGTTTGACTTGCTCAAGACTGCATTATGCTCGGCACCAGTTTTGGGCACACCAAACTATGAAAAGGCCTTTGTGTTGTTTGTGCATGAATCTGATGGATGTGCTTTGGCTGTATTAATGCAGGAACATGGAGGGAAGAATAGGCTGTGCGGTTACTTTTCTTCCGCCCTTGATCCTGTAGCATGCGCTTTGCCAAGATGTTTGCGAGCTGCTGCTGCTGCGTCTGTAAAACAGAGTGAGGGAATGGTCTTGGGCCATGATCTAACCCTGATGATGCCTCACTCTGTAGATGTTCTACTGAACCAAACCAAAACGCAACACCTCACTTCCGCACGGTTGACGAGCTATGAATTGATCTTGTTTGCTCCTCACATCCAAATTAAGAGGTGTTGTGTTCTTAATCTGGTTGAACTCCTACCTTTCCCGCAAGGTATTGCTTGCGGCGATGAAGAGTCACATGACTGTCTGTATACTACCGAACAAGAGACAATGGGTAGAATTGATTTGAAAGATACTCCTTTGGACAATCCGCAAGGAGAGCTGTTTTGTGATGGCTCCTGCTTCAAACTTCCAGATGGTACATCCAGAGCTGCTTATGCAATCACCACATTAAGCACGGTTGTGGAAGCCAAGAGAATTACGCATAACTCCGCGCAGGCCGCGGAGATTATAGCATTGACCCGAGCTTGTGAACTTTCCGAAGGGCTTACAGTAAACATATATACTGATAGTCAGTATGCCTTTGGGGTGGTTCACAACTTTGGGAGACTTTGGTCAGAGAGAGGATTCTTAACTTCACATGGCACCAAAATCCAACATCGCTCCCTAATAGTACAACTGCTCTCAGCGCTTGCGCTCCCTACTCAGTTAGCCGTCATGAAATGTGCAGCACATCGAAAGATTACAGATGACATAGGAAATGGGAATGCTTTCGCTGATCAGATAGCTAGACAAACTGCTACTGAACTCTTTACGGAGATGTATGTTTCAAGGGAGACTGTAAATGCCTATGCAATGGACGAGGGTGTTGGGTCTGTATGGGATATCCAAGCCAATGCCCCGTTAGAAGAATCCAAGAGGTGGGCTGAAGGCTTGGGGAAACTCGATGATGATGGGTGTTGGCTGGACATAGTTGAAGGGAAATGGCTACTCCCTGACGCTTATGTAATGATGATGGTCATCATGGCCCATGGTCCTGTGCGTATATGTGCCCAGAAAGTCACAAAATGTTAGAGAAAGTTTGGGCAAATGACAAAATTTCGAAAATTGCCCAGCGCTATGTTTAGGACTGCATGATGTGCCTACAACATAATGTGGGAAAGGGGACAGCAACTCCAAGGGGAAGTTTTGGGCCACCCTCTGTCCCCTTCGAAGTCATCCACTTTGATTTTATTGAAATGGAACGATATAACAATATGAAGTACGTATTAGTGGTCATCTGTGCTTTTAGTAAATGGGTCAAGGCTTTCCCTGTCAAAGATGCTACAGCCATGACTACTGTGAAAACCATGTTAAAAGAATACTTCCCGCGGTTCGGGCTACCAAGAGTCATCTGGTCAGACAATGGTCCACATTTTGTCGCTGCTGTAATTCTGCAGATATGTGCGGCATTACAGATCGACAAATGGTTCCACTCGGCCAGACACGCTCAGAGCGCCGGACTAGTAGAAAGACACAATGGTATCATCAAGAACAAGCTCGCTAAGACTTGTGCCGGCACTAAATTAAAATGGCCTGACGCCTTACCGATCGTGTTATTAGCCATGTGTACAACCCCTCAAACTAAGACTGGGCTCTCTCCATTTGAGGTGGTAATGGGGCGACCTGCCAATATCTGGAACCTTCCTAAATGTAGATCTTTGAGAAATGTTGAAAATCTATTACTTTCAGATTATTGCAGCCAGTTGACTAAAAACCTGTATTTGATTTATTACCAGGTGCGAGAGGCTTTACCTGTGCGATACAAGGGCCCGGGCCACAGCATACGGCCTGGGAGTTGGGTGCACATCAAGGCATTTGAGCGCTCTTCCTGCCTTGCACCTCGCTGGCGGGGCCCATTCCAGGTCCTGTTGGTCACACAGACGGCGGTGCGGGTTTCTGGCAGAAAGAACTAGATCCACGCGTCACACGTCAAACTTCCTCACCCAGTGCCACACGATGCAGAAGAAACAGAACTCCTTGCTAACGCTGCAACCAACGATCCCAAAGCAGTAGATAGCGTTGAGAGTGTATCGGAGAATCTTTCTGAGCCAGTGAGGCTTGGGAAACCACTGTTTCAAATTCGGCATCTTCACTTGTTTCTGATAAGTTGCTTCCAATGGGAAGTGACGACACATTGTTTCCGCATCAATCAGTTCCGTGAAAAGCAAGGTACAATCAGCGTCCAAGAAGATAGACTTACGGCACGGTTTTGCTGTGCATTTGGAGAAGGAAAGGATCATCGAGGGCTTGTTTTTGCCCAAATTTGAGAAAGGGGATTCTGTTGGCTAGGGTTGTGGAAGGACTAAGAAGTCGCGCAGCCGGGAGGTCGCCAGCAATGAACATTGGGGGTTTCCGTTTGAGGACTACAAAGCCTGACACCGCTACCGCTTGTATGGGACTTGTAAATGATTGTGTGACCAACCGGGATAATGGACAAAGAACTTGGGCCCCGAAAACGTATTGCTGTGTTCTTATAATATTTGCTTTTATAATGGTCACTGTCTTAGGCTTATGTTACCTCGAGGAAACTCATCCTTTAGAGTCCTTGTTACCGACTGTAAATGTACCTACTGTTCCTACTCCCTTCGTACATTTGCATACTCTGTCCCCTATGGACTTCCAGCATAGACAAAGGTACCACAATAATACTCTGCTACTTATCATGAATGCCACGCATGCCATTTTTATAAGTCCAACTGTTGGGTCTGCTCACATTTACCGCAACACAGGAATAAGGGGCTAGGTTGGTATATTCATCGTTTACCTTTGATAACTGCGTGCTATGCTTCTCTTCGAGCACTGTTCTTTGGCGGTTGGAACGATAGCATCTCGGGGAACTTTGATGGCACTAATTTGAATAGCTTTGAGAAACGTGTTCTGACTCCCATGGGATGCTTGCTTTTCGCAAATAGGAGAAAGCTCAACGTTGCTTCTATTAGGCCTTCTGATGGACTGTCTCGTCCTTTCCAATCTTTGATTTCCTTTAAGATGGCTCCGATAGGCAATAAGGATGCCATGCTTCCTTCTTACACTGTTAACCATAGCCCCGATTCAGTTTCTTTTTGCATACAGAGGAATGGTATTCAATGGGAGATTTTAGAGGTTGTGCCAACGTTGCAAATTTGACTGGGGAAGACAGACCTTTGTATGTAGGCGAACCTTTCTACTTTGTTTGCGGTAATGTAGCATTTGCATGGTTGCCCAGGGATTGGCAGGGAACCTGTTATTTAGGGATCCTGTTACCTGGGGTATTTATAGCTAGTACAGTAGAGGTTTCAAAGGCTCGTCCACGGCGGGACGAGAATGGTGACACTCCTGCACAAGTCTTGGGAGATGTAGCAAAATCATTTGTGCCGTTTTGGGGACAGATGGCGAATTCCGAAGACATCAGAAGACTAGCGAGAGTACTGGAGAGAGCCAGCAACCGGACCACGGACATACTCTATAATATGACATTGGAACAGAAAGCGATAAGACTAGTAGCGCTTCAGATCCGGATGGCATTAGATGTCATTCTGGCTGAACGTGGTGGAGTGTGTAAATTAGTGGGGTCCGCTTGCTGTGTTTTCGTGCCAGATTCCTCCCCAACTATCTTCAAGGCAATACAGAATCTGCACGTCCTTAGTTCAGAAGTGCATGTTCCCGAGGGAAACTGGGATCTTAGCGCTTGGTTCTGGGACTTCTAGCGATCGTAGGGTTAGAAGGTACTTTCGGTCTTACTGATCATTTTGGGAATTCTGTTGTTCCTTTGTTGTTGTATCCACTGTCTACCTAGTATACGTTCGATGCTAGGGGGATGTTGCGCACAAGCGATAGGTACGATAGGACATAAAGTGTATGCCCCGGATAAAGCCTCCAAAGAATACGTGTTAAAGCGAATGATCTGATGGCAATAGATATTTCTGACAGTGATTCAGGGTGCATGGACCATGATGCATGGAGTTATTTGCAAGGAGATCCGAAGTAGTTTTGCACTTGGCATAGGCCAAAAGGAGGGTTTGTCAAACAGGAAAATATATCGTACCTCCTATTGCAACAAATATGTGTATTTTGGCCTACGCCAAGCTGCTTGTAAGCCACTTGCGAAGAAATCCGTGTTGCAAGGTCCTGACCTTAGAATCAATGTAAACCGCCATTTTAGGTCAATCCGCCATTTTAGGTTCTCTTTGTAAAGTCACCCTGTGAGTTAAAATGGTGGACGATGTCATTCCGAAATACAACATGGCCTCTGTGTGTAATTAATATGTAACTTGCCTGTAGGCCACATGTTTGGGTCTTGAACTGAGACCTTGTCCTTCGCTGACCTGTGTGTAAAGGGTTACTCGTGCAATGAAACTAATCCGCGAGCATATGTCAAGAACAATGTATCCAAATACTGAACTAAGAACACTTGTTTAACTACATTGTATTAATGTTTGAGTAGACCTTTGAGATCCTAAAATACACTGTTACTGTGTAGGCTTGTTGGCGAATGTATTAAAGGCAATCCCTATGCATATAGTGGTGCGAACCCGGCATGAACCCTAGATCAGTAATGTATTAGAGGAATATTAACCCGAAGTAGGGTTGGACATCATGTTCGCACATGGTATAAAAGAGCAACAAATTCTAATGTACAGCGTCTCTCTCTAAGCACACTGAACCACGCTGGAGTTTGTTGTGTTGTACTGAGGGCCGATAGCTATCTGTTACTTTTCTTGGAAAACTGTTCAGTATGAAATAAAGATCTTTGTATGTTCCTTTGTAACCCGTGTTCAGTGTATTTCCTTTTGGGGTACTCAGCCTCGATATTTTGATTTTGTTTTCACAGTGGTATATAGGTGTAAGCTCGCTCCCCAACTATTAACACCCCTCCAAACCTCCCAACAAATAACACTCCAAATCCCCCAACTCCCATCCCTCCCTTCCCCACTCGCCCCAACTTCCCAAACCAATTGCCCAGCTCCATCCCTGGATCTCAGGCTACCCCGCTTCTAGTCCCTGTCTGCGGTCTAGCCGATACTCAGAACCCCGCAGGGGGATACTTACTACTAGTATCCTACCTAATTTAACTACTGGGGGTATAGGTACGTCTCCTCCGCTCCTGCATTAAGCTACAGTTTGTAATACGTTTCTGTATGTTAGGCACTCCGTGCCTTCCAACACCCGGATTCACTATCTTCATATATGTATTGTACATCTGGGGTATGGATCTAGTGCACAGTTATAATCTAGTCCCAATGTCAATATGCGTGCTGTACTTATCTCCATTAGGTTTGTATGTCCGCCTGTGTGGCCTTGCAAAGGTGCTGATTCACTTCTCCTCCCCCCCCCCCTTTCCGCATGGTCTCCCAGTCCTGATGGGCAGTTCCTTGCATCCAACCATGCCATCACATCCGCTGGTGAGTCAAAAAAGTGGGCCTTGTTTTTATGGAGCACTTTCATCTTTGCCGGATACAGCAGCATGTATCGGTAGCCCGCCTCCCGCAGCCTCCTTTTAGCCCTCACATAGTTCATACGCTATCTCTGCACCAAGAGGGTGTAGTCCGGATACGCTGTGATGGTTGCCGATGCTCTGTTTATCGTCCGCCCTGTGCGGAAATGTTCTAAGATCTTCTCTCTGTCTTTATAGTTCAGTATTCTGGCGATGATTGGCCGCTGGGGGGCTCCTGGTGGCGGCCTCCTGACCATGGCTCTGTGCGCCCGTTCTACTGCAAATCCCTGGCTGAGTGCACCATCGGTTATCTCTTGTAGTAACATATTCTCATTGTAATTTGTCGGGTCTGATCCTTCCTCTCCTTCCGGAAGTCCCACAATGCGTACATTGTTTCGGTGCGCACGCCCTTCCGCTTCTTCAGCTCTGTTTTTGAGGTTGTGCACTTGTTGCTGTAGTGTGTGGATTTCCTTGGCATTGGTTGAGCATGTGCCTGTGTTGGCTTTCACCTCCTTTTCCAAGTTCCCTGTGTGCTCGGCTAGCGCTCGAACATCTTGTAGCAGGTTTACGTCCACACTTACTGCATCAATTTTGCTCTCAAGCGAGTTCATCATTTCCTGGATAGCAGCGCCCATCTTGCTCTCCCAAGATACTTTCAATTCCGCTATGGCCTCTAGCATTTGTTTGTCGCTGCGGGCTGTTTTTTGTTCCTGTTGTGTGATCTGTCCCTTAGGTCTGGCCCCTTCCAACGCTGGTGGTGATTTGGTGAACTTCTCTCGGTGGGTTGTTTCCCCTTTGCTTTGGGCACCTTAGATGCCATCCTCCCACGAGTAAGGCGAGCATGTCAGGTGCTACTTCGTGGCCGGTCTCTCTCTCTGGTGGGCGTGCTCCACAGCGAAAGTAGTTGTCACAGTTCACTGAATCCGTTGGGGGTGCTATGACTATTGTTCGAGTTTGTGCTATCGTGCTCCGGTGTCCCTGTTCTCTTCAAGGCTTTATCTGAGGCCACTGTGTTCTGCCTGGATCATTTGTAGCTGTGTGGTTACCTGAGGTTCTCTGTATCTGTGTGGCTCCCCTTTGACTGTGACACGCACCTTTTACATCTCGCGGTGTGTCCCTCTGGGCACTTGGGGGTCCTTTACTGCGGATTCCAGCCTTTACACACCTCAGATTTTTCTTATGTTACTGCCCGCTGCGAGTACTTTTTCTCTATTGTGTAAAGTATGGGCGTTCCACTATCCAATGGACCGTATATTGGCTGTTACGCTTTAAGTCATGCACACCCCGCACTCTTTGGGAACTGCCCTATGACAGCAGTGCTCAACATTGTTGTTTACAGCGCTATGTTGCTTTCGTTCCGAGCCTTTTCTTGATTAATATGACTGGGCGCTTCCTGGTCCGACTTCCTGTTGTGTGCCCTAATCCATTCAGGCTTGCGCAGCTCCGCTGATTTCCAGTCCCCGAGGCTTCCCCCTGAGCAGCTACTTGCATGGGATCGCCTCCTCAAGGTCCCAGCTGTACGGAGGGTGTTGCTTCCTCTGCCCCAGATGCTGGTTTTTCTGCTATTCCTCACGTCTGCTTAAGGTCAGTTACTCTTGATCTGCAGGCTCCGATATCCCCTCCGCTCACCACCCATTATAGCTCATTGTGGATATAATGTATTTATTCAGCCACTGCCGTGATTCGTGTTATGTATCAAGCTGGGGCACATCGATCTCTCCTCTGCAAGCTGGGGCACATCGATCTCTCCTCTGCAATGCTGGGTGGCCTATTACAGCTGTTCTGGCCTGCATTTATCTGCGACAGCCCACGTTACTTTTGGGTTCTGCTCACTGTCAACGGGCGCCCCCCCATCTTCGCTGCCGCAGCCCTGCTGATTGCACTCATTCTTCTGTGCATTTTTGTAAAAGAACCGTCTCGCAGGGGTCCACCTAATTACTGTGCGCTGGTCCCATTTCACAGGCTTGCGCTACAACGCGTATCTTCCGTTATGTTATTATGCGCTTACCGCTGCCGGAGTCTCACACGCAGCGCTTCCTGGCTCCTTTGTGGTTTCTACCCGCCTCGGGTCTGCAGGGGGTGCATGTCTTCTCGAGTCCCGCGGTCTGCGTTGATTTCAGTGTTAGTGCTAGGTGCCGCTGCTCTGATTTCGTTGCGGGCTAGTCTCAGCTCGGGGCGAGGAAGTCCTTTTTTCTCGTTGTGGAGCCAGTCACTGTGCGGTTCCCAGCCCTCGGTGGGGGCGGGCTTGTTCCGTCATCTCCTTTTCTTAGCAGGGTTTGCTCAGTAGTTTCAGATCTTCTCACAATATTGTGAGAGCATTCATCCCACGGGGATCCACCTAATTATTATACACTCGCCCTTCCCCACGGGCGCCTCGCTGTGTTTGTTTCATTCCAACTCATGCTCTATGTAGCCGGGGTCTCGCTTATAGCACTTTGCTTGCTTCTTCGCGGTTCCGCCCGCTTCAGGTCTGCATGGGTGTGTTTTCCACCGGTCTCGTGGTGCTCTCCGTGTTAGTTATTTATATCTGGTATCTTCTGTTCTGCTCGCGCTGCCGGCCAGTCTCTCCTCAGATCGACCCAGTCCTTTGTTCTCGATGCAGAGCCGGCCGCCATTTTCTTCCGCAGTCCACGCTTGCTACATTTTATAACATAACTTTGTTCCACTATCCGGTTCTGTGCATAAATGCTATCCATCTGTTCCCAATAGCTTCCCACAGTGGTGGATGTCTTTTTGTGGCTTCTTGCATCCGTTTAAGCATGTGTTTGCTTCAGGATCTTGAAAGGACTGGCAGGAGGCAGTCCGAAGCCCGTCCTATTCCATGGCTGCTTAGCCACGCCCCCGGCACAATTTATACATGACTCTATTTTTATTTGTTTCAGTTTTCCCATCCTATTTGCGGAACACCAGACTTTTTACAACACATTAGCGATACACCTTGGGAAGATGGGCTTATTTTGGCCACACTTGATGTGGTCTCATTATATACTTCCATCAATCACAATGTTGGAAAGACAGTATTTCTTGGACACTCGATCACTGAACCTATTGGGACATAGCACCATGATTCTGGAATGAGTTTTCCAACACAGATTATCTCTTAGTGGTGGCATATCGATGATGTTTTTATAATTTGGAAGGGCACTGAGACTGATTGGTTATTATTTAGTTATTATTTGTCAAGAGCATCAATACCAATTTGGTTAATCTTACGTTTACTTAATGCCATAGCTATACTGAAATTGTATACCTTTATGTTAAGGTCACGCTGGATTCATCAGGCATCCATACTTCACTGTATAAAAAATCCTCTAATACTGGCCTTCCCCTACATGCCAGTAGTTGCCATCCACCTTTCTGCAAGAAGAGCATTCCATATCGCAAAGTTGCCCCAATATTTTACAATATGATTGATGCTGTGCTCTAGCTGCTGCAGATTTCTTTTAACACAAGGCTACGATAAAAATAAATCATTGAAAGGGCATTTATGAAGGCACTTGTACTTTCCAGGGAAAGACTTTTACATGGTACTGGGCTCGATAAATCTATCAATAATGACAATCCTTGTCTTATTGTTATGTTACCTTCGATAATGCCTCTTCCAGTGTCCGAAAAATTGTCCAAAGACATTGGTGTGTTCTCACCTTGGACAAGGATCGTTGTCCTTTATTAGCTACATGTCCAGTATTAACCTACAAGTGAGTGCCATCTCTAAAGGACAGATTGGTATCTAACCTTCTACCTCCCCTTAATAAGAATTCTTCTTCAACCAATTGGCTTCCCGGTTTACCTTCAGGCTTTACTAAATGTTCCAAATGTAAAGTATGTGTTTATGCCATGGTGTAAAAATCATTCATGCATCCCATTACGGGTTTGAAATATTAGATGAAATATTCGATTCATTTTGATACTGCTTTTGTAGTATATGTTCTCTTGTGCCCTTGCCAGAAGTGATATGTTGGTAGTACTACCTGTAAACATAAATTAATAATTCTTCAGCATTTAAGAGCTATAAATAATTCTGATCCAGCGTACACAATGGCTAAAAACTTTAAACAAGAACATGGGAATGATTTTCGTCTGTTAACCTTTTTTGCCGTGGCACAGGTCCCGATACATCAAAGAGGTTGTGATCCGATTTTGAAATTGCAGCAACTGGAAACAAAGCTCATCCTTGACTTTGACACCAAAGTTCCTAATGGCCATAATGTGGACGAGGGGCTCTATACCTTTTTGGGAGGCTAAATATCTATATTTGCTTCATTGTTCTTTTATTTCTTGGGGCTATACTATATTTCATCTTGATATCTGTGCCCATCTTGTTTCTTACTATGCTTATTTTTGGTCTTTTTTTTTAGTCTACAGATTTTTATTCATAGCTTATTCTTGATTTTCGGCTGTTTTATTTGTCAAGGATAATGGGGGACTTTTGTGTCTGCCAAGCCTGCGCTTTATGTTTCTTACATCAGATCATCACCTATGGGTATCATTTCCGGCACATATTTATCAGATCTCTGTTATATATTTGTACATTTAAACTTCATGGCTAGCTTTGTGTATCCGTTAGTAACATACAGCCTTTATATGCACTTGCATTTCATTTGACATACTTTGCATTTTTACTGCACCTCATTGTTTTACTATTTTTTGCATTTGCACTTTAGCTTGCTATTCTGGCCGTGGGTCCGCCTTCTCTTTACGATCCCTTGTTTATAGCATTTCTGCATTTGCACTTGATCATGAGGTTTTTTGGAACACAAGCTCGTATTTCATTGTGGATCCATGCTGTAACATTTTATCTTGCTTAGTTTGCACTGACATACATCTATATATGATGGCTTTAACAGTTTGTCGATTGCATTTTATTCCATTGCTGCCAATTCTTCTCAGAAATTCTAGTATTTTCTTGATTAGTAATTTGTGGATTAATGTTCTAGCACTTTAACATTGCTTATTTTGCACTTACATGTATCTATATGTGATGGTTTTAACAGTTTGTCTAGTGCATTAGCACTTTGTTTCAATGCTGTTGATTACATCATGACATTTCAGTGTCCATTTGTACTATTTGAGAGTTAGCACAATTTTGCTAGATTTTGTAGCCATCTGTGGCTCATTGCACTTTAACTTGCTAGTCTATGCATTGTGAATAGTATGCCATTATACTTGCACCTTATTATGAAGCTGTCTAACCTTCACAGCATTTGCACTTTATTCTGAAGTTATCTAATTGCATTAGAGACGTCTCAGCTACTCCACGTATTGAATCTGCAATTTTGCACTTTATTTGTAATATTGCTTGCTGTACATTTATATTTATTAACTGTGGTCATCTGTACATTTTAATATTGTATAATCATGTTTGCTGATATTGAGACCTGTTTATATGTGTGTTTTGATGCTTTTTAACTTGTATAACCACAGACAGCTTCCCCTGGTAGAAGTGCACTTTTAGCCAACTAGTACATGTTCGAACAATATTGCGCCCAGTAACCCACTTTGGGTTTTATTTTTGCGCCTTTATCTTCAGACTTTTTCACTATTGTTTGACATTTGTTAGTGTATCCCTACTAGATCTATACTTTGTATTGGCTATTTTTCCATTCCAAGATGTCTGCCGTTGTCACTAGATATAGCCAGGCTTGTTACTGAGAGCAGTGGACACTATGGAAGGACTACGGCTTGTGATTTAAATTGTTTGCAAGCCAGTGCCCCCTTTACGTGAACAAGCGCTCAGTTGAGTGCGAAACGAGTTGTTTAACAGGACTTGCCCCATGGTGTCCTGCCTCTGTTGTTTTGTTGTCTCAGTTTTTTCTCAAACCTATTAAATAAACTCATAATCATTTTGATCGGTGAGAGTTTGTTTTTGGTTATCTGTGCATATATACATATATATATATATATATATATATATATATATATATATATATATATATATATATTCTCACATGATAAATTCGGCCAGGATGAAAGATGAAAGCTTTGTTGACATTCTGGGCGTTAGTTCGTCATTCAAAAAGAAAGTTTAATTTCATGTTTTGTGTGTTTTCCTTTGTATGGGAAATAAGGGAATCTGATGCTGTTCACAGGGGAAAATAGGAGGGGGACTGAGGTCGGTGAGCATGTTGGGTACCAGAAGTATGGACGCTGAGGTCATGTCCAGAGAGGAGTAGAATGGGAGCCGAGGAGGGTGCAGTCGAGCCACACTACGCCCCCTGTTGAGATTTTCCCGAAACGGCTGCAGTGGAGAATATCGATCCAGATTAGTCTGGGCCAGGATAATCAGAGAAAGAACATTTAGGTAAATATCCCTTCAATGGAATCTGATTGACTTTAGCCCCTGCTAAAAGCAGGCAGCGTACACAGGAATCTATTCAAAAAGCCTTGCACAAGCTTACCTTGCATGAGGTATTTCCTTCTTTGCACTGTGAAGTACAAACATGTGTGATAACTTGTTTTGCCATGTTTAACATGCAATTTATGTACATTGTAGTTCAAAGCATAATAATTACACAGGTGCACCAAAATGTGCATACGTGCATGCATTGGTGGTCCCATCTGTCTAATGTACACCTTTTACAAAATTAACATGTTTTACTTTATGCATTTCTTGCCTATTGATTGACAGAGATAGTTTCACTTGCTGAATATGATTGTTACTCCTTGTTTTTGGAGCATTTAGTTTGGAACCCTAACATTGCAAAAAGATATATGGTTGTGCTGTAGTCTGGCAATCTAACTCTATACCAATATAGTAAAACGTTTTCCCATGAAATCTTACTTATTCTTCTATATTCAAGGTCATTGAAGAGCGGGCACATGAAATGAAGAATGCTGATCAAAACAGTGGCAAATCTGAGAGCAAATTGAATTCTGAAGCACCTAAGAAAAGGCTGGCTTTCTTGGACATGCTCCTCAATGTAACCGACGAAGAAGGAAAAAAACTCAGTAACACAGATATTCGGGAAGAGGTAGACACGTTCATGTTTGAGGTAAATACTTCCCTTGTGTCTTCTGGTGCATCGTAGAATGTTGTTGATTAGAATATGCGTTCTATTTTCTTTCTTTTTACTTTAAAAGAATTCCTTTTAGAAAGGATCTAAAGGTCAAATGCATATTCAAATGTAAGGTTGTGAATGATGCAAATTTTGACAAACGATGATTACACATGCTCAGACAATCATGGAAATGATCCAGACCTCTGACAAACCACTTGTTCGACTTGCACCTTTTATAATGCAAAGGATCTGGGAACTTTTTTCAGGAAACTACATGTGATGGTACACTGCTTACTTACTCAACGAGTCCACAGCAAACTCACTCTGCGCACTCCTGGAAACATTTCAAGCAAATAGTAAATGGATCCACCCACGATGGCAGACACCCCCTTGATGCAATTTTCTGTAGGGAAGGACTAATGGCATCCGCGCCACCTACACCAATGGTGTGGAGCGACCACTACTTAATACCATTCCACATCACATCCCAAAGCTGCCTACCGGCCGGAAATGCATTGCTCCATACCAGTAAGAAAGGAAACTGGAAGAACCTAGACCTACAGGCCCTAACAAACCTTCTAGACTCGTCCCTCCCAAGTGAAACAGAAGCCAGTGAAACAACCGTAGACCTAGCAGAAGACACACTCAACAATTGGCTCACCAAGGCCCTTGACCCACTGGCACCAACAAAAACCTTCATAGAAACACCACAAAAAAAAACTGCCAGCAAAATTGTTCACAGAAGAACTGAAAGAACGTAAAAAAACCAACCGTAAAATAGAAAACAAATGGATAAAAAGGAAATTCGGCGGAACAGCGTTCTCGCGTCTAATTGTTAACGTCTGAAACAACATGCCGAAAGCAGTTGGAACCACAGAAGACCACATCACCTTCATGATACTGCTCAAAACCTGGCTATTCAACAGACAATGACACCTCAAAGGGACACCAGCAACACCACAGACCAACAATTAGAGAGATCAGATGGACCAAAGAACCATAATCGAGAATCAAGCGGCAACCAAAGAGCTGCGCCAGATGCTCCAACAAACTGACCAACTTACTAACCCATGTTTTCCCCTTCTACTCATCCAACAAAACTGACAACACTAAACCAGACTAGCCACACTACACATAAACTAACAGAGAATCAATACCATGTTCACACTCAGCATCACTAGATGCTGTAGTACACCCAAGAGTGAACCACCCACATAGTCCATAAAACCGTCAACACGCAACTACACTGGATTAGATTACAGCTACGGCCACCCATGACGCCGGATCCCCTATGGACACTACCTAATCGGTGCACACGACCAAACCAACAGAACCCACTAACACCAGTACAAAACACCACTACACACCCGAGACATTGAATCTCGTCCATACGGTTACAATGGACGGGGCCGCTCTCACAAATTACCACATGCAAAACCAACACCCTCATCCCCACTTACCTCCCCATCTCCCTCTCTTTCAGAGCCACACAAGCACCTGGAGACTGCCCCTGGGAGGTAGCGGTGCACGGTACAAATAAACATACCATTTTACATCCAACTTCAAAAGACGGGTAGTAAAATACACCTGCTTTCAAATCGTATCTGCAGCCCTGGTGATAGTAGTGGAGCAGTAGACTATCAATTTTCTAACTAAATGGTATTTCTTGGGAAAGAGCAGGGTAGCCCCAAGTAACAACCTTTTAAATGGATACTGGAGTTAGACATGACAGTTGCTTTTCACAATACTTACATTGCACCCATCCAGTCATGCTAAATTCTGTCCCCTATTTCTTCATATTATGCTCTTCTGTCAACTACGAATCTTAGAAATGGTTTTCACTAACCAGCTAGCAACCCTGTAGGAGATTTGATGCATATCTGCATGAGTACCTTGTAAGTTTTCATTGTGCTGAAGGATAAGAAAATAAACAATGTTGGCTGAGCTCCTTGGGGTGGTGGACATTCAAGATGATACATTTGTCATACAACGTAATACGTAATTAGTTTTTGTTTCAAATGCATTGTGTTCTCCTAGGTCTCATCTTTAGATATCTTCATTTCCAGCTTCAGCTGCTTCAGAATTCTTTTTTCGACAGAGGGAGCTGTGCGCCGATGCAGTCCACTCGATGTCCCTCGGGGGCCTCTGTCTCGAGGTTGACGTCATCACTAGTATGTATAGCATGTGCAGCGCCCATTAGCTTCAGTTCAATTTTTCCTCTATAGCGAAAGCTTTAAAAATTACGACACACTTCGGTTTCTCTGAAACTGCGTCATACTCGAGACATGGCCTCGTCATCAACCCCAAGGACCAATGTCATGATTGTGGTGCCAAGATGTCTCTTGCATATCTCATCGAGTGTGTCTGTGGGGCCTTGGTGTGGAGCATAGGAAAGCAGATGCTGGGTCCTGCCAGTCTGACAGGTAAGGCTTTGATGGAACATAAGGGGAAATTAGCAGCGGTTATGTCCCTTCAAAATTCCCCTCAATGACAATGTTGAAACAGCGCTCGTCCGAGTCGAGAGGCGACTCTCCTCATAGGAAGAAAAGCACTCACGATCCAAGAGTAAGTCATACCACTCTTCGTGTTCATCCATACAGATAAAGACGCGCTATAGGTCTCTTTTCACTTCCTCCGATTCCTCGCCTGAAAGATTGATAGCCTGCCCAAGCAAGTCGGTGACTCCTGCCGAATGGGAGGTGTTGAGACAAGAAATACTAAAAACCTTCGAGAATGAGGCCTGACCCCTCAAGAGAATACAAAAAGCCAAGCTCCTGTCGTGCCATCAAGAGCCGACAAGGAAAGAGCATAGGCAAAATCCTGAGCGCCATTGAGCCTGGACGCATGCCTGTAGCCCCTCGAACCGTTGAGGTCTTGACACAACGATAAACCGTTGAAGACTCGGTCGAGCCACTTGAGGGCTCCATCGATGCCAAAACCGACTGAAAACATTGAACCCATTAGCATCAAAATCAACGATGCCAACAGCATCAAACCTTCAATGGTTTTGAAGGAGGTCGAAACATTTTTGGGACGGGAACAATCCCATCCTACGCCCCTAGGCGCTTTAAGGTGAGACGAGCCCCATTAAAAGAACTATAATAGGCCAGGGGGTAGAGGGTGTCCTAAAAGTTCCCACACGATCATAGTATTGTATACGATTTAGACATAGTGCACGTAACCAAGCAAACGCCATTATTTGTAGATCTTAGTAGCCATAGTCAAAGAAACCTGCACAGCCATGCAGTATTTAGTGTGTTAGATACAGGCTGCAAGCCTGACTGGGAAATCTGGATAGGTCCATGCGCTGATGTGAGAGGCCCAGGCCACCGACTTCCACATAAACCCTTCTTTGTTTTAAGGTTGTTGCCAATATGTTTGTTCTAAAAAGAATGTGCCCTGCAAGGTCATGAGACATGAGACAGTACTGGGTTCCTTGGTGTACGTGTTATGACAAACAGGCCGAAGCAGGCCTCCGACCAACCACCCAGCTAACTACGAGTTATAGCCCTTAAAACTGCTCCAGTCTTGAGACCTCTGAATTCCAAGATACCAATTGACCCCAGACCACAGACCATAAAATCAACCATAAAGATCTGAGGGTATGTCATCCCACCTTTATTTTATAATGACATGATTTGTCGTGTGAGGTGCATGGAGGGATACATTATAGTTCAAAAGCAAGGGTGAAAGCCTTGGGAGCTGATGACGCGATCAGGAATGAGTGATGTATGTCTGGGGCGGTGCGACCTCGAGACTCCCCTGCCAGGTGCACTGTATAATGATAGAGTAACGTTGTTCACAAATGTAGCAAATTGCTTCTCCAGCCTTGGTTCCTTGGAGACGATGAGCTCAGCAGAACCCACGTGATGGAAGACGGATGGACTGGGCTGAGACCAATGACCTGGTATCCCCTATGGAGCAGGCTGACCATGTATAGGCTTGCACCAACCAGCCACGGAGGTTATCACTGAATACATTGACGTCACCTATGAGATTGTGTGTCCTTATAAGATTCTGGTTGTACACTTTCTGCAGCAGCAGAATCCTTTGTTGGCTTTTTTCCTTTTTGTATGGAAATAAATACTTGTTATCCTTGCAAGAGTTTCTTGGGCCGTTTTCCCTAGTGGGTTGTATTTTTTCTCGTGTGAGCGTACAGTTGTGTGTCTTCAAAATCTTATAAGCATTGCCTAGGAAAGATTTTTTTCACATTTTTATCCTATATTTATGAAGAAAACGAACCATCAGAACAAGATACTCCTCGGTTGGGTTTGGGGTTTGGTACACCAAAATGTCTCAGAGGCCCTTATTTCAGAGGAGTCGAGAATAAAGGACCTCTATGAGGTCCGTTTGCACAGCGAGTAGAGCGCTCGCTTTGACATCTGTGCAGAGCCTGCTGACGCAGGTTCGAATCCCGGCAGGGCCAAACTCAGCTTTTCATCCTTCCGAGGTCGATAAATTAGCACCACTCACCGTGGGTAATAATAAGCAGCGCTCCAGATACCTGAGGATTTGCAGCGCTATATAAATGCTAAATTATTATTATGAAAACCTTCAGTCAGCAAGGGGCATAGACATGTCGCCAGAGCTTGAATATGGCAGAAGAGACACAGCAGAGCATGCAGATGCTTCATACAGGCATCTTATGTCCAGGGTGATAGACTTTTTGGGATGGGCCAGGCCTGCTCCTCCATTCCAACAGGTTGACCTTACAGATATACTTTATAAGGGTACTTCCTTTTCATATCTCAAATGTGTGGGTACTCCTCCTACCAAAAAAAACCTTGCTGGACCCCAACATTCCAACCAACTATAGATCTATTACAACAGTACCCTTCTTAATTAAAATACTAGATGGAGTCGCATCAGGCTTCTACCCTGACCCGGCATAGAAATAACACTTCTTCATTTGAAAATTCAAATGGAAGAGCTCAAAGATAAAGGCAAACTGGCCCTGCTACTCCTACTCGACCTCTCTGCGGCGTTGATTTCGATCATAAAATACTTTGTAAACATCTCTCCTCAGCGGCTAATTTTTCACTGGAAGCTATCCAATGGATACAATCCTTCCTAAAGGGCAGATCGATGAGAGATTTCTCTCCTAGTGCAGCAGCACAGCCAAGCCCAGTCACTTGTGATGTTCCTCAAGGTTACTGTGTCTCTCTAACACTATAATATCTTTAGGAAACCACTATTTGACTGCATGGATAATTTGGGTGTCACCTACACCAACTATGTTAATGACACCCAAATCCTTATCCCCATTACTGGCTCACATGATATTGATACAGCCTCTCTCAATGCAATTTATCATACGATCCAAACTTGGATGGCCCACAATGGCCTATGTTTGAATAATGAAAAGACTGAACTCCTCCTACTAGGGTCGTAACTCCGCCTTAACAAACTTGATGACTCCTTTAAAGCTTTCAAGATAGACGGCAACACTATTAAAGTGTCTAAGGTAGTAAAAACTCTGTTTTTACCTGGACTCAGCACTGACCCTAACTAAACAAGTTAATACCACAGCGTCAGCAGCTGCTTACACATCTAAGTTGATCAATGCTTGCAGACCTTTCTTTCCCCTGACAGTTGCAATACCCTAGCCAGAGCACTCATGTTGTCTAGATTGGACTACTGCAATGCCCTCTATGCCGAAACTAAGACCCAAAACATCAAAAAGCTACAGGTCATTTAAAACAATGCCCTCAGGGCAGCCCTAAATATACCCAAAAAACTCTCACATCTCCATGACGAGAAGGAACACGCATTGGCTTCCTGTTCAAGAACGCATCCTCTTTAAAACCCTTGCTCTGACTCACAAATGTCTACATAACTCTGCCCCAACCTAACTGGCTGACAAAGTTTCGAGATCCCAATCTAACAAACCCATGCGCTCTGCTCACCTGCAGTTGCTCTCCACACCAAGATTCAAACTACAGAAAGCCGGAGGCAGCAGCTTCCGACCATAGCTGCTAGACACTGGAATACCTTATCTGCCAAACTTAAGTCAGAAGACTCCTTTTGGACCTTCCGATGACAGTTGAAAACCTAGCTCTTTACGCATGAAACACGTAACTAAGTCCTCCTTATCAACCTGCATAATAGCAACACAAGTAACACACCAGCCTAAGATGACTTTACCTATAGCCTAGTTTCGAATATTATCTCCTTGCCTGACTTATGTAACTATGTGACCACGGCACCTTTTGAACTGTTTTTGTATGAGGTCATGGCTGACTGACACCTGTGTAACTATGTAACCATGCAACCACTGTACTTGTGTATGTCCATTTCTGTAAGAACATGTCATGATTCCTGCACCTCATGTCCCCAGCCCTCCAAGATGTCAGGCTGGAGCCAGGCCACGATCACCTACAAGGGACTCTCCATCCCTCCAAAGACCCACTTTGAGTCAGACTTGGCGCTTGTGGCACCAGACTCACTCAATCCCATACGATAACATTGGGGATTGGACTTGTAGTGCATTGATGGGGACAGGATGGATGCCCCCACATATTTCGGTTCCCAGAACTGCATGTGCAGTCTAGTCTTTTGGGTATGGTTCAGCCCAGAGACACCTGGGATACCCAGAGACTATTTAAGCCATGCCCAGGCTGAGAAACATGCTTTGCGTTTTCTGTACCTGCAGCGTGACACTCACTGTGTTCGGATCAGTCTCCAGTAGGCCTGCATCTTTCTTCTGCCCTCCGCTCCTGCAAGAACAAGAACACTGTTAGCAACAGCATTACCTTGCGGTGCTTCTGCCCATCATTCATCGCTCCTTCTGTTCTGCGGGCATCTTCGGCGGTGTCATTCCCATCCCGGCACGCCGCTTCCTAAGGAAAAGGGAAAAGAACAGAAAAAAGGCATTAGTAAGCATTCTGCAAATCTTCTCTTATTTTTAAATACTGTACAAGCTTCAAACGCTTACCTGAATCGTAGCCGCTCTGTGGGAAGTCTGTCTCCAGAACTTCTCATCCATTTGCAAGAGGGAAAAGACACTCCAGGTTAGCCGCGCTTACTCACTGCATTTGTTCTTCATAACCGGCATCCACGCTGAAAACGTTGCGGCACCTACAAATGCGAAAGGGGTGAATCACGCATCGTGCTCTCGCTCACCTTCAGCGCTACTCATCTCAGCAGCACGCCGCCATCCCCGGACGCCGGCCATCATCTAAGGAAGGAAAGTAACGAAGTTAGAGAACTGTTCATAAGACTCATTATACTTACCTATCGGACTCTTGCCAGTGAAGTAACTAGGCAGCAACAAGCCTGCATCAATCAACACGCCCCTGCACTGAAAGCAGGACAGAGAGCACACTATCCAAGAAAACAAGGCCCAGTCTCCAGTCGAATAGCCTCCAGGGAAGGGTTTGAGGTCGCAAGAGGTCAGAACAGGCTGAGTGACGTCCCCGTGGATACCAGGTGAGCGTTACAGAACAGCACCTAGATGCCTCTGGGTTGGGTGTGCTATACAAATTGCTAAATAAATATCACCCTACAGAAAAGGTGAAGTTGAATTGGGAGGCACCAGGTTTTCAACAAGTTGATGGTGGTGGTAGCCGCAAGTCTCAGGAGAAGGGGGATTCACGTCTACCCCTAAATGGACGATTGGCTGATTAGGCCCTGGAACATTTCATCTCAGCCTATGCTGCCACTCTCTCTACATACTGGGCTTCTCCCTCAATTACACAATGTCCAACATGATACCATCTCAAAGACTGCAGTTCATCGGAGCAGTCCTAGATGCTTCCTGGGAAAAGCCTTGCCACCCAAAGTGAGGGCTCAACACATCCTGCATATGGTCACCAAATTCCAGAATGGCCAGCATCTTCCGGCCTTCGATTTATTGAGGTTGCTCAGCCTCACGGCATCCTGAATTTTCCTGGTGCCAGCGGCTCACCTGAGAATGAGATCCCTCCAATGGGCTCTCAGGATGCAGTGGTCTTAATTATCGGGCAAGATGTCAGACCTACTTCAGGTTCTGAGCAGAGTCACACAGAATCTCCTTTGGTGGGCCTGCAAGGACAATATTCTCAAGGTAGAACCGTTTTTGCATCCATGGCCGGTGATAACAGTAGTTACGGACACCACACTCACTGGGTGGGGAGCACACGCCAGCGATCTGACAGTCAGCGGCCGTTGGTCTCCATCAGAGTCCAAACAACAGATCAACCTTTTGGAGTTTAGGGCAATCAAACTAGTGCTGAAGGCTTTTCTGCTCTCTATACGGGGAAGGGAATTTCCTGCTGATGGACAATACGGTGGCCATGTACTACCTCAACAAGAGAGCAGGCTTAGGCTCACTACCACTGTGCAGACAATGCAGCTCTGGTTCTGGCCAATTCAAGAAGGAATGTCCTTATCGGCAGTTCACCTAGCCAGAGAGGAGAACACAACGCCAGATGCTCTAAGCAGGCAGAGCACAGTCTCGTACGAGTGGGAACTAGCTCAGCAAGTCCTTCAAGAGATCTTCACCCTTTGGGGAACACCTCCAAGTAGATCTGTTTGTGACCAGTGTCAACTGAAGTGCAAATTGTTCTGCTCCAGGGAATGTCCCCCAAGAGGAGCTCTAGGGGACACCTTGGTAGTCGATTGGGACTTTCCACTCCTGTATAGTTTCCTTCAGTCCCTGTCATTCCTCGTGTGATCAGGAGGTTACGAAGTTTGGGAAATCCATGATCCTAATTGCTCCAGATTGGGCAAGATGGACGTGGCACCCAGACCTTCTGTACATGTCCATCTGCCCTCCAATGCGTCTTTAATAAACAGAGGACCTTGTCTTGTGAGAGAAGGGTTAAGACACTTCACCTTTCTGTTTCTGAGAGGTTGAGATATAAGGATTGGGACCTTCCAGATGATGAAATGGAGATTTTGCTTCCGGCTAGAAGGCCAGCAACGAAATCCTTGTACCGCTGCCGTTGGAATAAATTCTGCAGCTGGTGCAGGGATAAGAATGTGTATCCTTTTCAGTGCAGTACACCTGTGGTATTTTCTTTCTTGTTACTTTTGGCAAATTTGGGGCTCCAGATTGAAACGACCGCAGTATACTTGGCAGCACTTTCGATCTTCAAGCGGACGTCGGAAGAGGTATTATATTTCAAGATGCCATTGGCCATATAATTTCTAAAGAGGCTCACTAACGTGTTCCCTCCTTCTCCATTTCAAGTTCCAATTCGGGATCTGAATAGTGTACTAAAATTTCTTATGTGAGCTCCTTTTGAGTCGCTCTGTATGTGTCCATTGAGATTGACTTTTTTTTTAACCATGTTTATTTTAAACCAAAGCAGGGTGACAGTAGAATATCTTTCGATTGTACATATCATATGACATTCGGAAGTCCCCTCTCTCCCCCCCCTCCTCAGCCCGCCTGCAAGAGTTGGCATTTCAGCCGATCGCGTCCTCCGCCTCCCACTCTCTCGCAGTCCCGCCTGCCCCTTGGGGCGCTCTTCTCAGAGTCCAGGACCCCCCTGGCTCCCTGGGGTTTATAAATTAGAGCTGGGAATTTCCTGTCATAATTCAGGAAAGGAGCCCTAATGTTTTGGAAGCGATGAAGCAGTCTGGTCCTGGCTGCCGTTACCTTCTCGGTGATCAGGATATCCCACATCTTTCCCCACCATAAGGGCATGAGAGGACCTTCAACTGACTTCCAGGAGCGAGCGATCTCAATTCCTGCCGCCAGGTGACTCTGAGTCTGTAGCTTGGCCCCCCTCCCGGATCTCTGGTTGCTCCCTGGGTCCAGGTCCTCCAGGAGAATAGGTTCATGTTCCAACGGGATAGCTACTTGGGTGATACTTTCGATGGTTGCTAAGCATTGCTTCCAGAACAGTTATACCTTCGTACATACCCACCACATGTGAAAGAAGGGACCGGGCTGACCAGAGTCTCCAGCAGGCTGGGTCTATCGCCCTGTTCATATGATGTAACCTAAGGGGGGATAATGCCAGCGCAGCAGGAGTTTGTATGCGCACTCCCTGTTGTTGATGAAGGAGGACGACAAGTGTGTTCGTGACCATCTGTCTACCCAGGTTTGGTCCTCCACAGTGTGTCCCCGGTCTGCTTCCCATTGCGCCATACATAGGGTTTTTAAGGTGAGAAAGTCACCCAGGAAGCGTTTGTACAAAGTGGAAATCCTTCCCTGAGCTGGGAGTTCTTTTAGTGTCAGTTCGAGGGGAGTGGGGGTTTGTGTTGCTGCTTGGAGAGTTGCGGATGAGAACACCAGTGGCGGAGTTGGATTTAGGAGAACCTATCCATCTCTTCAAGCTGAAAGGTTTCCTTACATTGTTCAAAGGTGCGGGGGAGGCCCCCCAAAAAGAGTTGGCCCAGAGTCTCAAGGTCCCCTGCAATCCAGTTCCTGAAATTCTGGAGGCTAGCTCTGGTTGAAAATGCTGGGTTGTAGAAGACTGGTGAGAAAGGACCAAGACCCCTCAGGATCCCCTTGCGCCTCAGGGCCCCGTCCCAGACGCATAGTGTGTTTCGTGGATAGTAATAGGTTGTTCCATTGTCACCGCAGTGGAGGCTGGATATATGGGAGGAAGCGTAGGGGAAGGGACAAACGGGATTGCTCCAGTTCTACCCATGGAGGGTGGTTAGAAGACACGAGCCAAGCGTGGGTATGCGCTAGCTGCGCCACCACCCGATAGCTCCTTAGGTCGGGGACTCCGAGTCCACCCAGCCTTGGGTTACCCAACATTGTCTTCAGGGGAATCCTGGCCCTCTTGTCCCTCCAAATGAACCGGAGAATTTTCTTCTGTAGACCATGGGGAGTGGGGGGCGGAATTGCGACAGGTAAGGAGGTGCAGGCATAAAGGAACCTGGGGAGGTGGTTCATTTTACAGGCTGTGATACGCCCATTAACGAGATTTCTTGTGATGCCCATCTCTTCAGATCCAGCTCCAGCTCTTTGAAGAGCAGGGGGAAGTTGACGCAATATATTTCCTTCGGGTTTGCAGGGATCTGGACCCCTAGATATGGTATTGCCTTCTCCTCCCATTGGATCGGACATAGCGGGGCCAGGGATTCCAGTTCCGCTGGGGTCAGGCCACTGCCCCGAGCTACTGATTTATTGAAATTGATGGAGAAACCCATGACCCTCCCATAATTATCTATTTCCGTGAGGGCGTGCCTTAGCGAGGCGTCAGTTTCTGAAATGATGAGTAAAACAGTGTCCACATATAGGGCTATTTTGTATTGGGAGGGTCCAACCTGAAGACCCTTAATGCTGTTATTCAGTCTGATTCTTTGGGCGAAAGGTTCCATAACTAGCGAAAACAAACAGAAGTGGAGATAAGGGGCATCCCTGCCTATTCCCACAGGTTAGGGGGATTGGGCCAGAGAGAGAGAGCCATTTATTCTAAGGAGGGTTTTCAGGGACTGATAATTGGCCCGTACCATTCTCTGAAACGCTGATCCAAAGCGAAATGCCTTGAGAGTGTGGCGCATAAATGTCCAGTCCACTCTATCAAACACCTTTGTAGCCTCCAGGGCCATCAATACCAATTTCCGAGAGTCTCGAGAGGCAAGTTCTACCAAATTCAAGGCTTTACGAATATTATCCCCAGTGGACCTATTTTTAATGAAGCCGTTCTGATCAGGATGGATTATGTCAGGCAAAATGGGTGACCAGCGGTTAGCAAGAATTTTGGAAAAGATGTTAGCATCTGTGTTTAGTAGGGCAATTGGTCTATAAGAAGCTGGATCTCTAGGATCTATCCCCAGTTTGGGTAGAAGAATAGTGTTTGATTCTTGCATGGAGGAGGTTACCGTGCCTGAATCCCTTAAGTAATTGAAAAGGGCCACCAAAGGGGGAATCAGCTGGGGGCGAAATATTTTATAGAATCTGGTGGAGTATCCGTCTGGGCCAAGAGCTCAGGGTTTAAGCGATTTTATGGCATCTTCAACCTCCTCACCTGTGATTGGAGAGTCTAAGCTGTCTTGGACGGAGGCCTTCAGTTGGGGAAGTGCTGCCTCCTGCAAGTATACATTTTGTTCCTTCGGGTCTCATGGGGGCGCAGTCATCACCCGAGCTAGGTGGGCCTCCGCTAGCCGCTGCTTTTCTTGCATGCATATTGTATCACGCTCTGCTGGTCTCGCAGTCCGAGGATTACGTTGCTTTTCTTTTTCCTTGGCTAATTTAGCCACCAGCGGTTTATTTGCTTTGTTGTTCTTGGCGCAATAAAACTGTCTGGTTTTAGCCAAATGTTGTGCTGTTTGTTCGGTGTAATGAGCTTCTAGTCTCTTTTGAGCAATGCGGATTGCTTGTTGCGTCTTTGGAGCCAGCCCTTTTGTTTGTGTTTTTTGGGCTTCCTGTAGTTACTCCTCAAGAGTCAGGCGGGCCTGTCGTTTGACCCTATGGTACGCTGCACCCTGCGCAATCAGTTCCCCTCGAACCACGGCCTTCATACCATCCAAGGTGTTTGCTGGGGAGGTATCCGAGCTTTTCTCTAAAGAAGTTCCGGATTGTTGCAGCGATTGCGTCTCTCAGCGGCATTTCGTTGAGCATTGGGTCGTTGACGTAGGTTAGCAGCTGTGGGGATGTCAGCAGGAGGTTGATTCTTGAAAAGGGCCTGTGTACATAGAAATGGAAAGAAAAGTCCTTCTCAGTGGGGTGGAGTGCCCGCCAGGAGTCCACTACCTCTGGGGTTCTGACTAGGCGTAACAGACCAAGAGCAGTGTTGAAGTCTCTGGAGGGTGCAATTTGTCCATTACGGGGTCCGGGACTCCATTGAAGTCTCCAACTACAATCTGACCCTCTGTGAAAGGGGAAGAGAGTAGTGCCCAAAGAATCGTAAAAGGCAGTTTTTCCCTCATTGGGAGCGTACACAGAGACAAATGTGTATAACTGTCCTAGTAGGAGACATTTGACTGCAACATATCGACCCTCGGGCATAGTTTTGTTTCCAAAATCTGAGGGTCCAATCCCTTTACAAAGAGAACCGCCGTTCCCCCTTTCTTGGTGCCGCCAGAAGCTAAGAATTGAAGTGGGAAAAGTCTGGACCGTAGTCGTCCAAAATCTGGTGGCAATAGGTAAGTCTCTTGTAGTAGGATCACTGCAGCATTTTCATCTTGTAGCCTCTGCAGAATGGATTTACGTTTGGCGGGGGAGTTCAGCCCTTTAACATTGAGGGAGACAAATCTCAAGGTCTGGTGATCCGGGGTGGAGTCCGAAGTCGTCACAGGATCTGAATGGGGGAGTTGGGATGAACACGAATCACAAAAAGAAGTATCTATCAAAGCACACCTAATTACTCAAAAACTAAATAACTATTTAGAGAAATTTTATTACAATTCTGGGTGCTGGGGAGGAATACACACCCTGACACTGGAGCATGTGTTAAACATAAAACAAAAAGTGTCTAAACTTAAAGACACTCCCGTCCCCTGCACACCTTACAAGCTGAAATAAATCAGTCAAATTTCATAACATTTGCACTTTTATATATAGAAAGAATTGTCAATTTAGAACATAGGTAACAAAATATCTTCATAAAAGTACAGAAAAAAGGTATCAACTGACTTCCAATATGGCCAGCATGAAAAACAAATCAAACCAGACAAAGAAATAAGCTCCCAATTTTGAACTGCAGCTTCAAGCTCTACGCGTTTCGGGGACTATCCCCTTCTTCAGGAGCAAAAATATCTGCAAGTATAGATATATATACAATTAGAGGACATCTCACATATCATTAAAAGTTTGGACAAACTAAACACATTAAATAAAGAGAATACATTAAATAATTATGTACACATAAATCCAACCACAATTCTACATAACATACACAAGTGGTTGTATATTCACAGTGGTACAACTGGTATGGCTCCAAATGTAAATCTCAAAATGCATTAAAACCTAAAACACTTATTCGTATGTACCTCACAGTGGGAATGTTGTCAAAGAAAATAGAGTCTCTGTCTGTGCATCTGTCTGTGCACGACGTACACAGAACCAGGATCCCTGCGAATACTCCTGCCATCCTCAACAAGTGAAATGTGATTGCCGAACTCTGGAATACCAAAGCATATCTATCAGCTCCAATTACACGTAGTTAAATCACCAAACCTTAATGACTAAACAACTAGTTCAAAAAACACCTATTACTCATTGGCAACTAATCTGTGCAGCTCAACGATCACCAAAATCCACAACCTTGTGCCACCACCTCATCTTTGTGCCAACACATCAACTTAACACAGAAAGTTAAAAAGCCCAAATCCTCAAAGAAAATCCACGCACTGGTGTAAAACTTGCACTAAGACAGCATGCGACATGTCTTTCGGAAAATGTAATCTATGCACTCAGATGCCCATGTGGTAAGTATTACGTGGGGGAGACCTCACGTAAAATCAGAATTAGGATAAATGAGCATAAATCCAATATTAGGAATAAGAACAGGATGTCAGCTGTTGCTAGGCATTTTAATGACAATGGGCACACAGTGAGCCAGTTGAGATTTCTGGTACTTGAAGTCATGCCTCCCAAAGGACACTCTCGAGATATGAAGCAGTGGAGAGCACAGAAAGAAGCTTTTTGGATCAACAAACTTGACTCATTGACACCGAATGGAATGAACGAGGAGTTCGACCTCAGTTGTTTTCTTTGATGCTGGAATCACTAGACTATAATGAGTTAACAGCATGGGACACATTAGAACGCATTATGACATTGTACTGTTTGTTTGATAATTTTGGTTGTGTCAACATCAGCAGCACCGAGTGGGAACATGATTTTGCAAGAATCACCGCGACTGATGTAAATCATAAGGAATAGTAGTGACGTTTTGCACAATTATATAAGATGTCTGTTTAACAATTTGTTTTTCTTTTTCCTTTTTCCTTTTTTCCTCTTACTTTTATTCTGTTCTCCCTTTCTTTTCTGTGTGTTCCTTAAATGAACCTGCACCCTAGAGTGACTAGCTATATGGCAACCGAGACCCCTTGAATCTAACGTTGCCCTTAGCTTTACTCCAATCTTAACATAGTAATAACAGTAATGGTAAATCAGCCTGAGCTTCAGGAATAGTGTACCGTACGGAACCAGATCAGTCAGACTAAGGCCGGCCCTCATTGTGGTTATCGGTCTCAGTAGAATTTGTCTTCTCGGGCATGTTCTTTGCCTAGTTATGTCTTTCATTATTTCATTAATTTAACTTTTTTATTAACTATACATTTCTTACAATATATTTTTATCATTTTAATTTTTATAACACAACATTTTTTCATATTATCCGTATTTTGCCACATTTTTTACCACCACTACACCCCCAAGTATCACTTTTCAATTAGATATTTCATCCTTAGTTGAGCAATTTCAATTAGACATTTCATCCTTTATAGTATACCCGTTAGGGCACATGTATGATGGAAGCTAGCAGCCGCAGTAAGATGGCCGCCGGCTTTTCACAGAACTCTGTGGCTCTTTTCACGTAGCTAGGCGACGTGTAAGAAGCTTCGTGATAAAGCACCATAGTAACCGAGAACGCGTCCTTAGCCGCGTTCTGCCGATTTTCCACATCTGAACATTCAGGTAAGACGCGTCGTACTGCACGGTCGTGTGCTAGTGAGCCCTAGACATTATAAGCGCTTTAGCAACATCATATTGTTACACAACTGATCGCGAAGCATGTCTTCCCTAGATAAGAATCAGCAGACGTTCACCGAACGCCTTCCAACAAGCCTCAAGCTTCAAAGCGTCGTCTTACGATTCACAGTCCATTCTGCCGCCATAGCAAGGTTAGTACAGGTCGATTTCTATGACACTGAAAGTTGACAAGCAGTAAGATTTGTGGCAGTCTGTTGGTGATTTTTTCTACCGTTTTTCTTTCCTTTTCTTAATATGATCCCGCCACCTGTTATCACGCATTAAATATGGGATGACACGTATGTAATTTATACTTTCTATTTTACTTTTTTGCCATGGTTATGTGATACATCCCCTAAACATTAATTATTCTGTAAACAATATCCCCTTTTCCCGGCGTACGTTGGCACCCCGGTTAACTCTTTGGAATTGTGTGACTCGACTTGTGTATTTACATTGGTAACTGGGGCATGATGGACTCACTATCGGCATGCCGAACACATCCATAAATTGAAAATGCAATACTGTATGCTTTAATGGTTTCATCAACCTGTATTATTCATGTGAATATGTTTTGCGATTGATGCATATTTAATCAATTAATCTTGCGTATATGTTTGTGGATTACATTACAGATTCGATTGCTTATCATTTTGCATTCGGATCAGATGCATTTGAGAATGAGCTGGCCCTGACGAAGGAACAAGGTTCCGAAATGCATTGGCCAAAACTAATGTTTTTATAGCTCACCCAGCACATCTGCTGTTCTTAAGATGTACAGTTAACGAGATGCAAAATTCACGATTAAAGAATTTAACATTAAACTATCACACTTTGCAGTAAACCAATGGAAATTTGTTATTTTTAGTTCGAACTACATTGAACTTATACACCCTAAGGGGTGGTTTCGGAGTGCAGCCCGCACCGCTGGCTTCACGGCCTTGGTCCATACCCCCTGTCAAAGAAAATAGAGTCTCTGTCTGTGCATCTGTCTGTGCACGACGTACACAGAACCAGGATCCCTGCGAATACTCCTGCCGTCCTCAACAAGTGAAATGTGATTGCCGAACTCTGGAATACCAAAACATATCTATCAGCTCCAATTACACGTAGTTAAATCACCAAACCTTAATGACTAAACAACTAGTTCAAAAAACACCTATTACTCATTGGCAACTAATCTGTGCAGCTCAACGATCACCAAAATCCACAACCTTGTGCCACCACCTCATCTTTGTGCCAACACATCAACTTAACACAGAAAGTTAAAAAGCCCAAATCCTCAAAGAAAACCCAAAATTTAAATTGTGCAACTCTTCCAACATATATTATTTACCTAAGGCAAATCAATAGCCAATCCAATCAAAATTCAGGACTTCCAGTACCCCGCATCCAATGTAAAGCATCCTGCTGATTATAGAAATGTATAATGCAACTAAAGAACAAACACAAAATATACCATTTACAAACTAACACCACCTTTCCAATACAAACATAAATAAATATAAACACATCCACACAGCTTAAACTTACTTCCAGAAGCGCACCTCTTCACTTCAGATTCAACGGCTCCTCTCCAATTCACACGTAACAGATCCCAACCCACAACACACTTCCTGGCTCATTTTATACTGTTTCCTGGTAGTCACATGATAAAGTCACGTGACCCGCCGGCACTGAATACTAAAAGAATGCACAAAGCTCCCTGGAACCTGCCAAATACACAGGTAATGCTAACTAAGCACACAGGTACTGAGTGAGTAAAACAAAATAAAAAAGACACCAAAGATGAATGTGTGTGTATTTAAAAAGGAGATAGACATAGAAGAAAGACTGCATTTTTGAAAAAATTAAAAAAATAATAAATAAGTGCCTTAAAACTATTGCTGTCCATCAACCATACTTAACTATGCGGCAAATTCAGAAATAACCAAGTAAACTGATCATTGGTAGCACCCATTATATTATGTCGTTTTCGAAAATCAATGAGATTACTGACAAACATGCCACTACTTTGGCATTTACTAACGAGGAAGCCAAGCAGATCTTGGCTCTAATTGGTCAAACTGAATAACTTACAGACACACAGGACAGTCGGGATCGTTTGATTTCTAGATTAGAACGCGTCATTATACGTGAGATTTCTCAGAAGCTTCATGCTTCAACTTTGGTTGAATATCATAAATCTCAACGAATTCCTAGAGGCCTCAGAGTATATCTGAGGCCAACTTTATGTAAGGAGAACAAGGAGTTCATTATTAAATGGGACCAGATATTGAATAAATGTTCATTGGACCTCATCCTCTTGACCATACAGGAACTCGCTAATTCCTTAGATTCTATTCAGAAAGAAATTACTGATCTGACTAATCAACTTTTAAAGTTAAAGACTGAACAAGACCTTAAGTGCATTTTGGAGGATATCAATCTGAAGCTCGCTTCATACAAACAAGATATTGAACAGCGTAAATTGCGTAAAATTAGGAGAGACACTTTTGACTATTACAACGATATTGTATACACGTGGCAGGAATTTTATGCTCAAAGAAATAGGAGTAGGTTTCCTAAACCACCATCTAAATCATCAGGCTTGGATAACACTAGTGAGGGGAGTATTGGTGACCCCATACCAGGTAGAAGCTTGACAACTCGTGCAGATTCAGGCAAACCTGCTTTAACTGTACCGATATTGCCACGTTCTCCGCAGAGGGTTCCTTTTTTAGAAAAAAGACCCGACGTGGGAACAAGGTCCAAAAAGAAAACCAAGTGAGAGAATCCATAGTAGTGAATATTTCAAGTAAAACTCTCACTGTTAATCAGTTGGATATTTTGAATAAGGGCCTGTCATTTGTTCCAGCAAGTAATTCTAGTCTGTTTGAAGAAAAGATTAATTTACATCTGTTGTTGCAGAAAATCAAACTAAAATTGTTTTTCTCTATGCAAACTTTTGACAGAACAGTTGATGAAATGGAGGATGTTTTGGAAATTAAACCTAAGAGTACGTTTGACCCTCCTATAGAAAATCCAGTGATCAATATGTTTAAATTCAAGGTGGAAAATGATTTGAAGAAAATTCAATTCAAAAACTCCAGTTAATCTTAAAGAGTCTCAACTTAAAGATATTGAGGCCTTGGCTAAAGATTTAGATCTAACGATAAAACCAGCAGATAAGGCTGGGGAAGTAGTAGTCATGGACTCTGCTTTCTATCACACCCAATGTCGAATGATGCTTAATGACAATTACACGTATCTGCGAATGGATCGTGATCCTACTATACAGATTAAATCAGTGATTGAAGCCTGTGTGAACAGAGCTTTGGATAATCGATTAAAACAAGGTCTTTTCTCCTCAATAAACATCCAATCATACCAGTACTATATGGTCTTCCAAAGATACACAAAAACACAACGCATCCTCCCTTGAGACCCATAGTAGCAGGAACAGACAGTATTTTAGATCCACTGTCTAAATATGTTGATAAGATCTTACAACCCTTGGTGAAGTTGATACCTACCTACTTAAGGGATACAACTGATTTTTTATTGAACATAAATGAAATTGTTTGTCTATCCTCAGAATGTATTTTGTTTTCTATGGATGTATGTAGCCTGTACACCTCGATTGCCCACCAGGAGGGAATTGAGGCAGTAGAGTGGTTACTACTACAGTCTGTGAATGTAGAATGTGATCCACAGTTGGTGATTGAGTTTATTACGATTATTATACACAACAGTTACTTTAGGTACCAAGACTCATATTTTGCACAAATTTCTGGAACATCAATGGGGTCAGCGATGGCCCCTGCATATGCTAATATCTACATGTACTGGTTTGAAAAACAATTTGTACTAGACAATGTTGAATGGTCCAGTAAGATAATTGTCTGGAAAAGGTACATCGACGACATTTTTGGTGTGTGGTGTGGCTCCAAAGGTGAACTCGAAGTGTTTTTTGAGTATTTAAATACTGTTCATTCACGGATAAAATGTACTTTGGAAATTGGGGACCCCAAGTTACACTTTTTGGACGTTCAGTTAGAAATTGTTAATAATCAGGTCAAAACATCACTTTTTCATAAACCAACTGATGTTAATAATTTATTGCATTTTGCAAGTTTTCATCCAAAGCCAATGATGGCTAGTCTGCTATATAGTCAGATATTGCGAATTAAGAGAATTGTTATGGATACTGATGAATTTAAAGTTGAATGTGAGTCGCTCTCTAAAAAATTCTCTGAAAGAGGGTATCCAGTACAACTTTTGAATGAGGCCCAGAACAGAGCGCTCCCGATTACAAGGGAGCAATTGCTTACACCTAAGGTGAAGAAGGAGTCTGATGCAATTTTGCATATTTCCAAATTCTCTCGACAAAGTTGGCATGTTAAAAGAATCATACATAAACACTGGTCGATTCTCCATCATGATCCTACACTTCTGGGATTGTTTCCATCTCCACCAATGATGGTGTATAGAAGAGGTAGGAACCTGAGAGATAGGGTTGTGAGAGCCGAAAGAGGCCCGAAGGAAATTCAAATGACATTGGTGACTAAAAAAAAGGGAACATTTCCTTGTCTGTCGTGTAGTCATTGTAACAATGTGGCTAAAGGAGAATACATTCTTCACCCGCAGACGGGCAAAAAAATCACTCTTAGAGATTTTGCCACATGCAGATCCACAGGGGTGATTTACAGCATTCAGTGCCCGTGTGGATTAATGTATATTGGACAGACAGCCAGATCCGCACGTGAAAGATGGACTGAACATAAATCTCAAATACGGTGTAAAAATGAGAAATCTTCAGTTGCTAGGCATTTTAATATGTCTAGACATACTATTGCACAATTGAGGTTTAATGTTTTGGAAGTGGTGAAGAAAACACCCAGAGGAGGTGACTTTTTGAGAATATTAGCCCAGAGAGAGATGTTTTGGATTGACCTCTTGGGGACTTTATCTCCAAGAGGGCTCAATGAAGAGTTCTCTTTGAATTGTTTTGTGTAAGTGTCGAGGTATGGTAGGTGAATGGTTTAAGTCGTTCATAATGCATAAATGTATATGTGTTTGAGGTCACATGGAGTGATTTGTGTTTTCCGGGTGTTACATACTAGTTGTTCCATTAGAGGTGTATGGAAGAGTAGTTATTGGGTTTGTGTAATGAGTACATAACTAGTTTACTTGGTTATTTTTGAATTTGCCGCATAGTTCATAATGCATAAATTGATATGAGTTTGAGGTCACATGGAGGGATTTGTGTTTTCCGGGGGTTACATACTGGTTGTTCCATTAGAGGTGTATGGAAGAGTAGTTATTGGGTTTGTGTAATGAGTACATAACTAGTTTACTTGGTTATTTTTGAATTTGCCGCGTAGTTCATAATGCATAAATTGATATGAGTTTGAGGTCACATGGAGGGATTTGTGTTTTCCGGGGGTTACATACTGGTTGTTCCAGTAGAGGTGTATGGAATAGTAGTTATTGGGTTTGGGTAATTAGTACATAACTAGTTTACTTGGTTATTTCTGAATTTGCCGCGTAGTTAGGTATGGTTGATGGACAGCAATTGTTTTAAGGCACTTATTTATTATTTTTTTAATTTTTTCAAACATGCAGTCTTTCTTCTATGTCTATCTCCTTTTTAAATACACACACATTCATCTTTGGTGTCTTTTTTATTTTGTTTGATTTACTCACTCAGTACCTGTGTGCTTAGTTAGCATTACCTGTGTATTTGGCAGGTTGCAGGGAGCTTTGTGCATTCTTTTAGTATTCAGTGCCTGCGGGTCACGTGACTTTATCATGTGACTACCAGGAAACAGTATAAAATGAGCCAGGAAGTGTGTTGTGGGTTGGGATCTGTTCGTGTGAATTGGAGAGGAGCCGTTGAATCTGAGGTGAAGAGGTGCGCTTCTGGAAGTAAGTTTAAGCTGTGTGGATGTGTTTATATTTATTTATGTTTGTATTGGAAAGGTGGTGTTAGTTTGTAAATGGTATATTTTGTGTTTGTTTTTTAGTTGCATTATACATTTCTATAATCAGCAGGATGCTTTACATTGGATGCGGGGTACTGGAAGTCCTGAATTTGGATTGGGTTGGCTATTGATTTGCCTTAGGTAAATAATATATGTTGGAAGAGTTGCACAATTTAAATTTTGGGTTTTCTTTGAGGATTTGGGCTTTTTAACTTTCTGTGTTAAGTTGATGTGTTGGCACAAAGATGAGGTGGTGGCACAAGGTTGTGGATTTTGGTGATCGTTGAGCTGCACAGATTAGTTGCCAATGAGTAATAGGTGTTTTTTGAACTAGTTGTTTAGTCATTAAGGTTTGGTGATTTAACTACGTGTAATTGGAGCTGATAGATATGCTTTGGTATTCCAGAGTTCGGCAATCACATTTCACTTGTTGAGGATGGCAGGAGTATTCGCAGGGATCCTGGTTCTGTGTACGTCGTGCACAGACAGATGCACAGACAGAGACTCTATTTTCTTTGACAACATTCCCACTGTGAGATACATACGAATAAGTGTTTTAGGTTTTAATGCATTTTGAGTTTTACATTTGGAGCCATACCAGTTGTACCAGTGTGAATATACAGCCACTTGTGTATGTTATGTAGAATTGTGGTTGGATTTATGTGTACATAATTATTTAATGTATTCTCTTTATTTAATGTGTTTAGTTTGTCCAAACTTTTAATGATATGTGAGATGTCCTCTAATTGTATATATATCTATACTTGCAGATATTTTTGCTCCTGAAGAAGGGGATAGTCCCCGAAACGCGTAGAGCTTGAAGCTGCAGTTCAAAATTGGGAGCTTATTTCTTTGTCTGGTCTGGTTTGATTTGTTTTTCATGCTGGCCATATTGGAAGTCAGTTGATACCTTTTTTCTGTACTTTTATGAAGATATTTTGTTACCTATGTTCTAAATTGACAATTCTTTCTATATATAAAAGTGAAAATGTTATGAAATTTAACTGATTTATTTCAGCTTGTAAGGTGTGCAGGGGACGGGAGTGTCTAAGTTTAGACACTTTTTGTTTTATGAACACGAATCAGCCATGATTCCGGGGCGTCCAAAGCTGTATGTCACCCTGTCTTTGGGATTTTAATCTGGGTCACCAACGGGAGGCCGGAACTTTAAGTGGCGGGGGGCCGCAGATTTGGGTTCGGCACCGCCCTTGGCTAACTGGGCCAAAACTGAGCCCTCAACCATCATGGCTGGGGCAGGCAACAGGAATTGAGTATCATTCCAAGGACTCATAGGTGGTCTGTACCCTGGAAATGGGCATTGACCGTGGGGAGCCCGCTGTAAATATCAGTAGCTATTAACTTTGGAATCAGTGAAATTCCCACGACACAGGTATGTCACTTTTGAGGGGGCAAGGTGGTGAACCCCACCGACGAGGTCGGGGTCGATCAGGGGGAGGGTCTGCACGGAACTGTCACCTAATCTATAGCGCCCTGGAATCCAGCGCTCCACCGCACCTGCCTTAGGTCATCTCCTCCTCCCGTTCCTCTGGGCCCTTGACCAGGAAGCTCGTCTGGATTTCAACGGGGGGCAGGAGCCTCGTCCCCGGCGCCCTCCGAGGCCAGGTTAGTATCTCCGGGCGAGTCTGGATGTAGAATCTTCTCAGCCATCTGTAGCGGATCTGGTGGTCTTGAAGGAAGAGAGTCCGAGGGCGGAGGGACTTTCTTTTTTGTAGTGTAAGGAGGGAAAGATCCTGGTAAATCTGGAGGGGGGAGCCTTGGAAGGAGAGTTCGTCCCAGGATCGGCTTATTGCTGAGATAGCCTCTTTCATGATATAGAAATGTACTGTGGTTATTACGTCATGAGGGGACTCCGACTCTACCCCCCATCGTGGGCGTAATCTATGGGTGCAGTCCAGAAGTAGTTGAAGTTTTTCCAGTTGCGGGCGAAGGGATTGAAAGAAGTCCCCCACGTATTCTGCTAAGTCCTTGTCCGGGACCGAGGATGGAATTCCCCGGATCCGAAGATTATTGCGCCGGGTCCTGCTTTCGAGGTCCTCCTGTTTAAATTCAAGGATCTTGCATTTATCCTGTAGAGCTCGGATCGACCGCTGGACTTTCCCCAAGGCAGTGGCGTGCACCTGAGACTGTTCCTCAACCTCCCCAATCATTGTTCCACCTCCTTAACCCTTTGGTCGGTTCGTTGCAGCTTTGTGTTGAGCTCAGTCATACATGACCTAAATTCTGTCTTGATATCCGCCATGAAGGCTTGTATGTCTTCTTTGGTGGCCAGGGACCCTTTGCCATCAGGGGACTTTTATGGCGTGAGCTTAGGAGGATAGAGTTTCTTACCCCTGTCGGCAGTAAGCAAAATCGTGGCTATGTCTGGATTCTTGGTAGTTTTCGCTTGCTTAGCCATGGTGGTACCAGTTTAGTGGGGGTACTGGGGGGGGGAATCCAGTGGCCTCCGGGGTGAAGGGCGGCGAGAGAATTGTTGCCCAGGTCCTCTTTACAGTGTTCCTCCCTCCCGGGGCTAACGGAAGCCCAGATGTGTGCTGTTAGTTATAGTAGAAGCTTCAGGGAGTGGGACTCCAAGGCCGTAGACAGGGGTCAGCGGGGAGCTCCCCTATACCTGATTTGGTTGTTATGTTCAGGACCGCTGTGCCGCCGGAGCGAGGTGGGGGGGGCTGCTGTGTGGGCCGGGACGCCACAGGAATAGAGAAGAGCCTGGGAGGAGATTGTCGGCTAGAAAAGGTGGGGGAAACAACTTTTTCAAATAGCCCCTCAGGGACTGTTTACACAGGAAGGCAGATCTTCATGAAGCTGCATATGTTCGTAGATGTTGAAGGGCTTGGGGAAGCCTAGGCGTAGTGTAAGCGATATTCAATCAACGCTACAGCTAAGTCAATGCCTAGTCTGGGATGCTGAGGAAAACCCTTATTGATGTATTTTTATGTCCAGTTCAGTACTCTGGATGACAACCCTTGTATAACACCCCCCTCTTAGAATCCCCCTGACCCCACTGAGCCAAGAAGTAGGTTTGTTTTGCAAATTAAAAGGTTTATTTGAAAAATTAACAATATATATATCACACTTTTATAATACATTAATAATTGATATCACACTTATGGATATAATGTTGATCAATGGGTAATCAGGCACTAGCACACTTCTTTACAATCAATGAGGAGTTAGTATAGGATGGATAAGGTAGCAAAAATACTTTTATGGTTTCAAGGGAAAAGCAATGAGGAATAAAATGCAGTACAGAAATACTTGATATGATTTTAGCAAAAGATAAGATAATCACTTTTTCTCTGGCAATTCACCCCCCCCCCATGCAATGTAAGAAATGGAAGGAGATGGAAAGAGGAGCACACAGTTCTCAGGAATGCAATCAAATACAATACGAAATTCAGTTCCCCCCCCCAGCAAGCTTGTTGGAAAGCTTAGAATCTTAGCTTTAAGATAAAAGTTAAATTTCGCTCCTACCACAAACGGTTCCGGAGATACGGCCGATTTCGTGAAGGTAGTTTTTCGGATTTGAAATTTAAAAGTTCAAAATGACAGGTGACAGTTTTCAGTTTTAAAGATGACAGAATGACACGATTCTAGGAGGCAGTTCTACTTAGGTTAAAATAGTTTGGATTAGATTATTTTAACTAAGAGATTGGGTTCTGCACGGTTCTGCTAGGTACTCACAATATAAATTTGAAATAGGCCTTGTCACGGATCTGGTCAACACGTCCAGCGGCGGTTCTCTCTGCTCGGTGGGTCAATCAGGCACCGGTTCTGCTCACAGCGATCTGGGTCTGGTCTGCGGTTCCGGCAAAAGTTCTTGGCAAAGAATTCAAACAGCTTGCCCGGCTGTTGAATAGTTTGGTTAGGTTTGCTGGATTCTGAAGGCCTGCTGAGAATACTTTTGCTTGCAGTGGGCCTTCTAGGTTCAAAGTTCTGTAGTCTATGGGTCTCTGGTTCTGGTCTCTGTCTGGATGGGATGTCGGCCGTCAAAATGCTCCGCAGAAATGGAAAATGAATGTCTCTACCTGTCCCAGCAGTCTCTTTTTATGTGTTTTGGAAGTGGGTGTGTGCGTGGCATAACTGAGCCTGCCCCTCTCTACTTGTCATTGGCCCAGTTCTCCCCTCTCCCTTGATTGGGGAGCTGGGTTGGGTGTCCTCTTTATGGCTTACAGAAAGACACTCCCCTTGTCAATGTGCACACAAATCTATTTCTGATCCAAATACATATTTCCCAGATACACAATTTGTTGAAATTACATGTACACATTATATATTCCTTATGGTCCATGCTTGTCTGCCTCTGATCTTCCTGGGGGCTTGCATTCAAAAATGACAACATTTTGCGCTTTTTGGTCAGTTTACCAATATCGGACATTTACCAAAAATTACACACATGTGCGCAAGGAGTATGGACATTAATTGATGAAGTTGTCAGATTTTTAACATGCAGACATTTGGAGTAAGACCCTATTTTCCGCTAGCAACCCCCCAGAATACACCACAGGGTCCTAACACCTCTTAAAACGTGCACAGAAAAATCACCAGAATAATGATATTACTTATATAATTCTGACAAGTCCGTACTATGAATTATCCATTTTAAAAAATAATTATGCTCTGGCCCATATGGGTGTGGTTTAGGTTCCAAAGCACACGGGGGAAGCTTCTGTCTGTCCCCGCCTCCAGCTCGGGTGGCTCCCAGAGGCACTTCTCCTCCCACTTTTCCCAAGAGGAAGCCACTTTACGGCCCCCCCAATATAACATTTGCCTGAGTCCAGGACAAGGCTTTGTTCAACATCCTGCAGGTGCCCCTCCCCTAATCTAATCCGAGAGGTGTCATCTCCTTTTGGTGGGGAAGCAGGAGGCAGCCAGGCCTGGGAATGCAGTTTGATCAAGTTTCAACTCCTGTCGGGGGTTGTTGTCGGGCAGAATTCAGCTAAATGTCACTTTAGTTCCCAGTTTAAATCAAAACTTACAATTTTTACATATACATTAAATAATTACTTCCTTCAAGTCATTTCAGAATATAGTTTTACATTGTATCCACCTCTTAGCAAGTCTTTCCTTGGCCTGGTATGGGTTCCTCTGTTCAGTTTTACACAAAAGTCTGGTGGTTTTAAAACACCAGCTTTCTGATAGTGGTGAGTACCGGTATTGCATCCATTTTTGGGATCTGTCTTGAATTACTTCATTTCAATAGAGTGGTCTTTTGCTTGATAGTATGGGACCCTTGCTTAACATTGTTTTGATTGCATCCTTACAGTAGAGTGGTGATGTGGAACCCCCCACAAGAAGGTTGTATTTTTGGAGTGGTCTTGTGCCAACTGCGCAGTTCTCCTGGATTCTGGCGTGAATGTGGGCGGCGACAGCTCATCCCCACATCTACCCAGTCTAAGGATTCAACATGGGTCAAAACCCTTGACAAACCCCCCCGCCCGACTGCGCTTTGATTCGAGTCGAGGGGAAGTTGGGTGCCAAGGATGTTTTGAGCCCTGTGCTGGTATGTCCGCATTATCTTCTTCCAATTCTGTAGATGGCACAGTTCAGCATCTTTTCCTCCACCCAGTTGGATCGATCGGTTCTCCTCGGCGGCCCTGATGGGAATATTGGGCGGTACCACGGCCCCGTCGGGTCTCTGCTCCTGGTCCCCGGTCATCCTCCTTGGTCAGTCTCCATGGTTTCCTCTCTCCTACGATGATAAAGCAGAAGCGGCAATACCTATTCATAGACATTTCTCCCCCACTATTGATATAGTGGGGCGACATATACATTTTATACTTTAATAGACACAGTATTCCAATTTTGAAAAACAAGATATAATTCAGAGACAGTGGCTTACAAGCGTCATAATATTTTAGAGACTATATGTGGGATATTTTAGGGTTGGAACTGAATTAATCTGGAGCGGTCCCCTCTGGTATTGCAGAGGACTCCTCCAGTTGCTGCAGAGTGTGCCTGGGATGGCAACACTTTAGCTGATTTATATGTACCCACTTGTCTTCCCCTTCCGCCAAACTGCCTTTGGGGATGCGGATCTTGAATGCTACAGGGGAGATTTAGTCTATAATTTCAAACGGTCCCTTCCATGTAGGCAAAAATTTTCGCTGTTTGGCCTGGTTCCTTTGGAAATTGTATAGATAGACCCGGTCCCCCACCTCGTATACTTTCCTGGTGGTTTTCAGGTCGTAGTGGGTCTTCATGCGATCAGCTGATCTTTCTAGATTCCGCTGAGCATAGGCAAAAGCATGTTGGAGGTGTTTCCTTAAATTCTCTACATACTCATGAGTAGTGGAGGCATTTATCAGTGTCTGCTCTTGGGTCCTGTAGAGCAGATGCTGGGGAAGCACCATCTTGCGTCCGGTCATCAACTCAAATGGTGACATTTTGGTTGCAGATGAAGGGGTAGATCTGATGGCCATTAGGACCAGAGGTAATCGGACATCCCAACTTGGCCCAGAATCTGCCACAAACTTTTTTAATATGCTCACAATGGTTCGGTTGTATCTCTCCACTTCTCCAGAAGAAGCTGGCCTGTAAGCAATATGTAGCTTCTTTTTGACCCCCAGTATCTCCCACATCTTTGTCCTTACCTCGCTGGTGAAATGGCTACCTCTGTCTGAATCAATCCTTTGAGGTAGACCAAAACAGGAAAAGATGTGGTTAATCATCAGGGCAGCTGCTGTTTCTGCCTTGCAGTTTGGGGCCGGGAGACATTCCACCCACTTGGTAAACAAGCATGTAACGGTCAACATGTACTTGTTTCCTCTAGACGAGCGAATTACAGGGCCTACAAAGTCGATTTGCAAATCTGACCATGGCAGTGTCATCCCCCTCTTTTGGAGACACCCCTTCAAGTATTGGTCGAGGTCCTGCCCCATGTGTGGCCAGTATGCAACCTCTCTTAAGATTTCAAGTGTTGTATGAAACCCCCTATGACCGGCGGTGGCCGCATCATGGGCGTGACTTAACATCAGGCTTCGGAATGAGGTAGGAACCACCCACTGATCATGGCCAGCTTGGGATTTCCTTAACAACAAACCGTCTTGGATTCCGAACCTTTTTGGACATTTCATCAACACTCTTAGGTCCTCTTTCCCAATGTAATCGGTATCCATCAGTTCTCAGAGTCCTCAATGTGTTGGTAAAACTTACCAATTATTGGATCCCCCTTCTGAGCTGTAATCAAATCAGCATCAGGGGTCTCCTTACTCCATTGTGCAGTTGAAAGATCATTGTGAGCATTTGTCTGGGACCTAGTGATAGCAGTGACCTGCATTTCCCCCAACAGGGACTCTGTTTCTATTAGATCCCCTTGAATGGCCCCGGTTTTGGCCAGCTGATCAGCTAAGTCATTTCCAGTTTTGTCTGGTCCCTCTACTTTGGAATGACCCTTGATCTTTTTCCAGTAGATGGTCATCCCATTCGAGGTGACCAGATCATCAATGTTTTGGATTAACTTCCCATGTTTCAGGGGTTTGTTATTAGCACATAACATGCCTCTGGTTTTCCAGTTAACCAGGTGCTCCACGAACCCGTTCCGTACATAATCCAGATCTGTGATTATGACCAGTTTGTGGAGTTGATGTTAGACAGCAGTGAGGATGGCTTGATGCACAGCCATCAATTCTGCCACCTGACTACTTCGGGGACCAATTTTGTACCCAGCGGAGGGTTCTGGTGACTCATTCACCCATGCATTCCCTACGCCAGCCACCAATTCTTTTTCCCCGTTGTGGTCAACATGGTACGAGCATCCATCCACATAGACAGTGGGCATTCCCTCACACTTGTCTTCTTCAAAGACTTTGTGTGGGGAATTAAGGTATGCCTCCATGTTGTCCTTGATTTTTAGACTTTCGTCCTCGAGACAGTTTTCTCTGGCACAATCATGCAAGTCAGCCAGACCTTGCGCGAGGGGACTCTTCTTGTTTTGGCCATATCTGACCTCTACAGGAAAGCGTTGCATTGACAGAATCCAGAGCCTGCCCCTCTCTACTTGTCATTGGCCCAGTTCTCCCCTCTCCCTTGATTGGGGAGCTGGGTTGGGTGTCATCTTTATGGCTTACAGAAAGACACTCCCCTTGTCAATGTGCACACAAATTTATTTCTGATCCAAATACATATTTCCCAGATACACAATTTGTTGAAATTACATGTACACATTATATATTCCTTATGGTCCATGCTTGTCCGCCTCTGATCTTCCTGGGGGCTTGCATTCAAAAATGACAACATTTTGCGCTTTTTGGTCGGTTTACCAATATCGGACATTTACCAAAAATTACACACATGTGCGCAAGGAGTATGGACATTAATTGATGAAGTGTCAGATTTTTAACATGCAGACATTTGGAGTAAGACCCTATTTTCCGCTAGCAACCCCCCAGAATACAGCACAGGATCCCAACACCTCTTAAAACGTGCACAGAAAAATCACCATTTTTTAAAAATTATGCTCTGGCCCAGATGGGTGTGGTTTAGGTTCCAAAGCACATGGGGGAAGCTTCTGTCTGTCCCCGCCTCCAGATCGGGTGGCTCCCAGAGGCACTTCTCCTCCCACTTTTCCCAAGAGGAAGCCACTTTACGGCCCCCCCAATATAACATTTGCCTGAGTCCAGGACAAGGCTTTGCTCAACCTCCTGCAGGTGCCCCTCCCCTAATCTAATCAGAGAGGTGTCATCTCCTTTTGGTGGGGAAGCAGGAGGCAGACAGGCCTGGGAATGCAGTTTGATCAAGTTTCAACTCCTGTCGGGGGTTGTTGTCGGGCAGAATTTAGCTGAATGTCACTTTAGTTCCCAGTTTAAATCAAAACTTACAATTTTTACATATACATTAAATAATTACTTCCTTCAAGTCATTTCAGAATATAGTTTTACATTGTATCCACCTCTTAGCAAGTCTTTCCTTGGCCTGGTTTGGGTTCCTCTGTTCAGTTTTACACAAAAGTCTGGTGGTTTTAAAACGCCGGCTTTCTGATAGTGGTGAGTACCGGTATTGCATCCATTTTTGGGATCTGTCTTGAATTACTGCATTTCAATAGAGTGGTCTTTTGCATGATAGTATAGGACCCTTGCTTAACGTTGTTTTGATTGCATCCTTACAGTAGAGTGGTGATGTGGAACCCCCCACAAGAAGGTTGTATCTTTGGAGTGGTCTTGTGCCAACTGCGCAGTTCTCCTGGATTCTGGCGTGAATGTGGGCGGCGACAGCTCATCCCCACATCTACCCAGTCTAAGGATTCAACATGGGTCAAAACCCTTGACAGTAGGTTTCAGGGAGCAGGATCCCAAGGCTGCATTTGGGGGGGAGGCGCCTGTAGGTAGATAGGGGGGAGCGCTTTTTTTTACCACCTTTTTCAATTTATTTCGGCAATTAAGCTAAGATTACTCCAATAGACCCTGAGGCCAAGGGCCTCCAGAGACGCTTTGACATGTATCACCCATTTCAGGGACGAGACCCCTTCTGCAAGAGAATTTCGATCATGGCGTCCCTATATTTATCCAGGTTCGCAGTGGACTATAGGCGAACCCAGAACAACGCTGGATGTAGCCAGCAGACAAACTTGATGCCCTGCCTGCCTGTTTCTAGAAGTACTAACAAATTAGGTGTCCTGGTAGGTAAGCCCAGTATATTCGTCACGTACCTATTTTTCACGTCGGCCAGTGCATGCATATATAGCTGCCCCACAGTTCAGCCTCATAAATAACGGCCTGTCTAGCCTGGGCCTTGTATGCTTCTAGGGACACACGCACTGCCCCATTTCCATATTCAGCTGTGAACATTGCCAAGGCACCGCCATATCTACTCAAGGTAGCCCTTGCCTTCTCAAGCTGCATGGACCAGCTGCAGTAGGCCATCACCCTGACCCATAGAAAGTCATAGAAGGCCACCTGCTTGATTGCACCCTCTTAAAGAGAGCTTGTGGCCCCTGTGTTTTCCCCTAGCATTGGATTTGAATATCATTGCTTTAGTTTTGGATACGTTCATTACCAAGCCATAGTTTCTACAAAAGGAGGTAACAAAAATATCCAATTGCCTGCGGACACCTGAATGTATTGGTGAAAACAAAACTGCATTGTCCGCAATATCAAAATTAGTATTTTGTCTCCCGCTAGAGCATTGGTCTGAGATTGAATTTATTGATTTCATCAGTTATGTCTTGTATGACGTAATTAATAACGCCATCAGTGATGTCATCTGTAATCTTATCATTGCGGTCATACACTGTGCAACAGGGGGTGCATGGTTACAGTGAACTTGCTTGAAATGAGAGTGCTGGATTTTAGGGGTGTTGCTTTAAATCTGTTCACCTTAACTCTCTGAGATAATGTTGTTTTAATGAATTTCAAGGGTTTTGTTATACATATGGGTTCCTCAGAGCCCACTATCCATTGCCTTTGACCTTGGCCACTGTACATGTTGCACCATGTTGAACCAATAGATTTTCCAACTCCTCATTCCCGCTATAATTTCACAGTAATCGTTTCCAATAACAGAAATTCCTGCAGTAGAGTGGTAGTTCCCCAACTCCTGCGATAACAGGATAAAATGCTAGGAATTAAAAAGTCTTTCACTTTCTCACAGGCACTCAACATGAGTCCCCCTTCTTTTTTCCAGGTTCCTTCACGCCACTCAATTGCTTTTTCCCCCTCTGTAGCCCCCTCTTTCTCTACCCCCTATCACTCATCACTTTGTTTGACACCCATTGTTTTTGAGGCAACTCTTCCCACAGTCTTCCCCAGATAAACCGGAAATGTTCTAACCGTTCTAATGCTGTTTCCCCAACCCACCTCCAAATCCCCAACTGTCTGTACATAGTGTCTTCGTTCCCACTCAAGACCTGGAGCCTTATGTGATTGGTATTGGTATTCATATAGCATATAGGACAAGGCCATCTAAGTGATGTAGTTCAAAACAATCCATGTCCCCCTAGGAGTGACTACATAAACAGGAGAGTTTTGAGTCTTTTTCAGTTCTTTCATTTTCACCTTCTCCCAGTATTATCGTGGATATCACTCGCATCGAGCAAAGAAAATGTGCAGATTTTCATTTCTGAAAAGACTGCTGCAAGCACCAATGCAGATATAGGTTTAAAGGATCAGGGGGAACCCCCTTTTCTGTCGCATATTTGAAAAACACAGGATGGATTTAGCCTGAACCTGTCAAGGAAATTAAGTCAGCGCTTTGTGCCGAAGTTGTTTCTTATCTGGTCCCAGTTTGCCTAGCAGTTTGTGCGCTATGGCTTTCCGGAAATGTGACTTTTTCCTATGGTAAAATGAATGGGAGTAGGCTGAAAACAAAATGTGTTTTTTGTTTTCTTAATATCTTTTTCATTACTGTCCTTGGCCCTTGGCCCTGCGAGGCCCCTCTTGCCTTTGATATTGTCTTTGATGCTGCTATGCTATGCCTTTCTCATTTGTTGTATGCCGATGATTCATGTTTCTTGTTATGTTGTTATGCTTTAAAACTCAATAAACAGAGTTATAAAAAAAAAAAATTACATTTTCATTTTTTAATGTACTGTTCCCAAAACTTCCAGTTTGTGGGGTTCGGGGCCCCTTGACAAACCTTTTGTTTGGAAAATGTCATCCAAATCCATCCAGCAAGTCAAGTTATTAGCCTCTCTGCTGCAAAGCACTACGGGAGATATAGCTATTATTCTGGGAGCTGAGGCAACCCACTTCCCCGTCGAATGTTAAAAACTGGTGGATGGATTTACTCCAAACCAGTCCCGGAAATCGAGACAGGGCTTTGTGCCCAAGTTGTTTCTCATTTGGTCCAAATCCGCTCAGCGTTTTTTGCGCTTCGGCTTTCCCAAACTGTGACTTTTTCTCTATGGGGAAAATGAATGGGAGTAGGCCGAAAACCTTTTTTGTTTTGCCTTGGTAATAACTTCATTTTTTAAGAAATCGCTCCCAAAATTGCCAGACTAGGGGCCTGTGACAAACCTTTTGTTTGGAAAAATCAGCCAAATCTGGCCACCAAGTAAAAAGTTATTAACAATAGAATTTTGGGATTTTCTATGGCTCATAGGTATGACCTTAACTATATGGCAACGGCCACAAACCTATAAGATATTACAGGGTCCACAATAGTGACCCTGTAGTTATGGTTAAGTTGTGTTTTCATGGGAAGAGCAGTTTTTGGGCGACTTATTTTGGCGCCCATTGATGTATCTGCACAAAACCTTGCACACAAAATATAGACCCAAAGACCAAGCCTTGAACAATCTGTCCACTGTCCATGGCCACCAGGGACCGGCTATGTAGTGACATTATTTAAATCTAGATAGGCTTGAATGGGAAATACAATTCTGCTTGTGGCTATAGTCTGAAGTGCTGGATGGGTTTGCAGCAAACATGTACCTGGAGCATTGGCAAGGACCCGAAATCATGTTTTTGCAAATATGTGTTTTATTTTTTTTCAAGTGTCAAAATATGGGTACAAAACTTACTGGTATAACCTTGGTGCCTGGACAGTGGGCCTGGCCTCAGCGAGGACAATTGTCTACTTTGATTTGCTTAGTGGGGCCTGCAACATGGCCACAACACATGTATTGTGGACACTGGCCATGCGTCACATTATGGGGGTATACGGACCCTCTACCAGGATGCAGGCTATGTTCAGTGTATAATGAGGGTGGTTTTGTGGGGCCGTGGTCGTGGTCAGACCTCATGCTCTAGGCAATTCAACCATGACTTGCATCCCCAGCACGAGCTGCTTAAAATTACACACATCGGTATGCACTGCAAAAATTAAAGGAGCGTTATATTCCTTTCATATATCTTTGTGCTTTTGTATATATTAAAAGAATTATTTAAAACGTATATAAAGTGCTGGAACATCATAAAATCTTTTCGGTTATAAAGGCTATTGAAATTGAGTGAAAACACTGTTAAAGAGACGTTATGGTTAAGTTGCCAATATAACACCTATGAAATTCAGTTAAAAAACATTGTCAAATGGACGTTATAGTTAAATTGCTCTAATGAAAGCCTGTAATGTTCAGTGAAGAAATGTTGTCAAAGAAACATGGTTGCAGGGCAAAATCTAAAAACCAAAGAAATTCTCCAGTTATGCTAAGCTATGCAATCGTATCTCCCGTAACAACCATGCAGTGCTAAGACCAACACACGACATCAAAGATGGCATCACAAATGGCATCATTGATAACATCACATATGGCATGAGTCCTCTGAAAAAAATCTTGATGGAAAGTCCCTACAAGGTGTTCTGTTTAGATTGTTGCTAGCAACATATGGCGGGTGATCGGGAGGCCTCTCATGAACTACTCCATGTATTACAAAATGTACTTATTGAAACAAAAGTTCTACTGAAGATGTGTTGTTTAATGTAGCACTCTAATAATACATAAACATAGGCAATGTCTGCAGCATGGACCATAGAAGTAGACTATTCGTAATCTGGTATGTTTGACCAGTAGAATCATAAATCCAGGCCTTTCAAGATCTTGACTAATATTAAACTTGGAATCAACCGCTAACAATACAAGAATTACAACACACATGTGCTAGTATACAGAGTATATGTAGAGCATCAATGCATGCAAATCTGAGGCACATACAGGAAAACTCTAGTAAGGAGGAAACAAATACTGTTGGCAGAAAATGAAACTAGGATTAGAGTCCCTCATCATGTAAACTAATTGTATTATATGTCTGGGGCTTGCTTATGGTTCCAATTGTGGGCACCATGAGCTAAGGCTAAACCCGAAGGAAAGTGACTTAAGAACATAGCACAAGGTTAGGGTCTACATATTTTGAAAGCATCAGAAAGCAGACACAGACAGCGGAGTACAGCTTGGGCTATACACTTTTATTCAAATCAAAAGGAGGGTTGGAAAAAGGCCTAACTTGCTAAAGTGGGATTTCCCTACCTAACAAACTAAGGATAGTCTGTGTCAGGACGTCTAAAGTAAATGTCAGTCTGTGTCCAAAACTTGTACTTGCTCTCACATCTACTTGTACATAAAGTGTAGGGATGTCAGCGTCCAACTGAAAGGTGTTCACATCCAAGTTCAGAGCTTCTTCCAGCTCTCGGTTGGAAAGGGATTCTCCCTTCCCCAAGATTCAAGATAGTTCACTTTATAAAAAGGAGGGGTTCCCTTCCCCAAGCTTTAAAGTCTCTCAATGTTCTGAAAAACAAACACAATTCCTTGGGATCCTTCCCAGCTTTTCAGGCTTTGGAGTCTTTCACCAATTTCACTACTATCACAAAGCTCAGTTCAAAACACACAATGTCTTTTCAACTTTCAATCACAAAGGTACAGCTGCATCAAGTGGCTTTTCCTTTTAGATGGCTTTACTCGGTCCAGGCGCAGTTTTGGGACCAATCGGTCCACCCACTACAGGTCATGCAACTGACACACCTTCCTTGCTTCTTCTTCACAGTTAAGCTACGACTGTTTCTGCTTCACAGTGAGATATGATATGATATGGCATTTATTACGCGCCTATACACAATTGTTTCAAGGCGAAATGAGGCAAGGGAGGGGTACAAAGGGAGGACGGACAACGATCCTACTAGGCCAGGTGTCATTCAGATTGCGCAAGTGAATGGGAAGGGGGCAGGGACAGTGCAGTACATGGGAAAAGATGATAACAAAAGTAACGGCCACCAAGTGGCAAGTGCAAGGCTAAGTGCATATATCAGGTGTCAAGGGCCGGTATGGGGACTGTAGGGATACAGAAACAGTCCCCAAGTGCGGGGGTTGCCAGGTGGCCAGTGCAGGTGTGTGACGCAGGCGGGGGAGGTACCTGGGCCCGAGATCAGAGGGTGTCCAGGTAGCCAGTGCAGTTCCGGTTACAGCCAGGAATTGGCCTCATCCACTTTCAGCTTTCTCAATACTTGTCTTGCCACCAATCACTTGTATTCATCAAATCTTCTCAAAGCTTTTCCCACTACTTATTCTTTCCAATTACACAATTACTCTTATTCTTATGGCTCTTGCCACGCCTGCTCCTTTCAGCTTAAAAAGTTATTGTTCCTTTTTATAAGGGAACTTCACCAAGTGCTTTCAATTCAGTCACACTTGCTTTCTTTTGGTTCGGTATTCAAAAATAGTAGAACAATTCCCAGTTTACTCTCCTGCTGGGAATTTGCACCCTGTTCACAGGCTTATTCACACTTTCCAAAGTTCATTGTTTCTCTGGTCCCTCCTTGGCCTTATTAGTTTCACTTCATTTACAGTTCAGTATTCATCAAAATCCTTTCATTCATCTCTTTCCGCCTTCAGATTATCATATGCATCAATCATCTGTATTTTAAGCTGGACCCGTATGACAACTGTTTACACATCACCTTGTTCACTCGGAAGCGATCCAACCTGCTTAAACCACGCGGCACTCACCATAGCGTCGCTGTAATACCCTATAAAGGCCTGGGGGATATTTCACTCCCTGTGAAAGGAAATGGGAAATACAGCATCTCACCCAAGGATGTGTCATCCCCGATCCCCAAGTCTCCTCCACCCAGGTGATCCTCCCTTGCGTATCCACCCCCAGGTTCAGGATCCAAGGGCGATGGCCTTTCCCTGGCCCCCTGCGAGGAGGATATATTGGGAAAATAAGTGAGGACGCCCTCATATTCCTCACAATATACAACACCTTTAAATTATGTATATCATGTATATCATGTTTTCAATGCAGAATTACCACATCAAGTCCTGTGCTTGAAATTCTTACTGTCGCTGAACCAAAACAACTTCCCAGAATATGCAATGTCATCGATGATGCCATGTGTGATGTCATCTTGATTGTCCTGGGTGTTAGTCTTAGCAGTGCATGGTGGTGGCGCGAGTTAGGCTGCATAGCTTACCATAACTGGTGAATGTCTTTGGTTTTTAGATTTTTCCCAGCAACCATAATGTTCCTTTAATGTTTTTTCACTGAATATTGCTGCGCTTACTGAGCAGAGTGCAGTTTTATGCTATGCTAGTTGGGGCAAGCAGTACGTTGTATATAGATAGCATTGCCTGGTATATAATGTGAGTAACAAAGCATATAATGGAATTAGATGGCAAAGGAAAGCTGTACCTGGTCATTTGATGAGCATAATTGCCAAATTGTACGAGTTCCTGTGCATATGATTGAAATGCCTGGTAAATATCTGTACATGGCTTATTCAACAAACCCAAATATTGACTTTGGCCATAGTTGTTCACAGGACAATCCTTTATTTTTCAGCTGAGATGATAACCTATCATTAGACTTTTCTTTCCCTTGCACACATTAACAATGTTTAATGCTTATTAAACATTTAAGAATAGTCATGCCTAAATGATGGGCAAGCAGTATCCATCACCTTCTGGGAGCCAGCAATGGGCAGGGTGGAGCACTTGATGTTGGCATTTATATGAAAAATCTAATTTTGCAAAATGGTGTTTTCTGAGTCGTATGCTTTATATTTTCAAATTTGAAGTGATTTCACTTAAATTTAAACACCTGGTGTGATTTTGTGTTTTACAATCGTAATTTTCTGCATTTTTAAGGGACATGACACAACTGCAGCTGCAATGAACTGGGCCCTGCACTTGCTGGGATCTCATCCAGAAGCACAAAGGAATGTTCACAAAGAACTAGATGACGTATTTGGTATGGCTGCTGTTTTTGTACATCCCGATATGGGGCTTTTATTACTTTGTGTCATTGTGTTTTGTATTTTGCTCTGGCGCCTACAGGGAAGAAATAATGATGCATGTGTACTGATCAGGGGCCAACACATAATACTTCATACATCTGTTGTGGTTCGTAAGTGCCTGTTCACCCTGCACCAAGTCTATGGGCTTCCACATTCACCTGTAATTTGTAAAGGTTCAACGCAGCATGGTACAGATAAGTCAATACATTAACATTGTTTTTTTTTTTTTTTTTAAATCTTTTTTTATTGGTTTGTTTAAACAGAGAACAAAAAGAAGAAAAAGAAAGGTAGCACTTTCAGCATGAGTACACAAAAGACATTAGGAGACCTATCATCAAGATCGCAATAGACAGGGTGCTCAACATATTCCTTGACAGTTGTGTGGTTCTGCGGGGGGGGGGGGCTGGGGTTCGAATTCGGAAATCCGCACCCTCCACCCGGCGGCTGCGTAGGGCGTCGCCGCTGTCCCTTGTTTTGGTCTTGGCATTTATAGTTCCCATTTTCCCCATATTTTCTGGAACTTACGGGGGGAGCCCCTTGCATTGTAAATTCGCCTCTCCAGGGAGGCACATCTGTCCATTTCATTGGACCATCTGTCAATGGTTATCCTGTCCCCCGAACCCCATGTGGCTGCCGTGAGTCTCTTTCCAGCACCAAGTGCTACTCCTAGAAACAATCTTTCATACTTGTTGAGGTCAGTTTCGCCCCCTATACCCAGTAGGATAAGCTTAGGGTCTCTCGGGATTGTGGAGCCAAGTATTCTGGAGAGGCGGAGTAAACACGCAGTCCAAAACTCCTGTAGTACCCCACACTCCCATAACAAATGGTAGAAGGTGCCCTCTGCCCTCTTGCATCGACTACATTCTGCGGTTACATCCCCATCCCAACTGGCCATTTGCGTTCTGGAGTAGTAGGACCTGTGCAGAATTCGGAGCTGAATCAGCCGGAGTTTGGCATCTATCCCTATTTCCCTCGGGGACATCAGGGCCTCCACCCACTCCTCCGCCTCTAGTGGCCCTAGGTCCTGTTCCCATTTAGCCCTGAGATTGTCAAGTTCCCTGGATCCGAAGGAGTTAATTGCCTGATAGAGGGTGGAGGTTACCTTATGGGGGATGGGGTGCGGGAGTATGTTTGTTTCCAGGGGAGAGCAGGCAGGTTTATCGGCCAGGTTCGGGAGTTGGGTGTTAATGGCATGTGTAAGCTGGAGGTATCTGAAGCGGTCCATGGGTGACAGCCCGTGTCTCGTTCGCAGGGTTTCAAAGTCCAACATTCGCCCCTCCTGGACTATGTCCGCCAGTGTGGTTATCCCTTTCCTCTCCCAGGTTTCGAAATGGCCCATTTTTTGTATTTCGGGAAGGTGCGCATTACGCCAGAGGGGTTGGATCAGGGTTGGTCTGTCTGCCCAGCCTAAGTATCTATGTATCTCCCTCCAAACTCGCTGTATGTGACGGGACCCTGTCGGCGTTGCTCTTAGGTTCCTTGGGCTATCATATAGTACGTGCAGGGGGGATGGCAAGCCAGTGTCCCCTGTCTCTACGCGGATATGTGGTAGCCGCGGGTCTCCGTGTAGCCATTCATTTGCCACTCCCGCTTGTGCCGCCCAATAATATGTACGAATGTTGGGCAGTCCTATACCCCCATCCCACACGGAGCGATAGAGCGTTTTCAGGGCAATGCGCGGTTGTTTCCCTCCCCAGAGAAGTGTGCGGAGAGTCCTGTTTATGTCTGCGAATATTGTGGCCGGGATAGGGAGCGGGGCATTTTGGAGGACATACAGAAATCTCGGGAGAGCCAGCATTTTAAAAAGTGCCGCCCTCCCGAGTAATGAAAGTGGGAGGGAGTGCCAGTGGGTGACATCGTTCTCCAGTTTTTCCATTATCGGGTGTAAGTTCAGTTTGGGGAAGTCCTCCTGTGTTTGGTTAATTCGTATACCTAGATAGGTGAAGCCCAGGATTGAGACGGAGTATGGACAGGGATCTGGGATTGCTTCCTCCCCTCCCTGTACCGGGAAGTAGATTGTTTTCTGTGTGTTGACCCGTAGTCCCATGAAGTGTTGGTATTCCTCCAGGGTTCTGGTCACAATCGGGCAGGAGATTATTGGGTTGCTCAAATATATCAAAAGGTCATCCGCGTACAGCGAGACCCGTTCCTCCCCGCCCCGTGGCCAGGCGAATCCTGTCCATCGTGTATCAGTTCTCAACCGGATTGCCAAAGGTTCAATGGCGAGGATAAACAGCAGGGGGGAGAAGGGGCATCCCTGCCTGGTCCCCCTACTCAGCTGAAACGTGGTAGATGATTTCCCATTGACTCTTACAGAGGCCTCGGGGAGGGAGTAAAGGAGTTTAACCCATGACATGAAGTATTGTCCAAAGCCCATGCGTTCCATTATGTCCCACAGGGCATCCCATCCCACTGTATCGAAAGCCTTCTCAAAGTCCACCGCCAGGAGGGCCAGTGGAGACCGGATCTCGTCAGCTCTGTCGAGGGCAATCTGGACCCTGCGGAGATTCATTCGGGTGGACTTGCCGGGCATAAACCCACACTGATCTGGGTGAGTTAGAGATCCAATCACCCCCAGCAGTCTATTGGCGAGGACTCTGGCTAGCACTTTTGCCTCCCCGTTTATTAAAGAAATGGGCCTGTAGGAGGCGCAGTGCTCCGGGGGTTTCCCTGCTTTGGGGATCACCACTATTGTCGTTTTTCGGAGGTCTGGGGGGAGGGTGCCCAATTCTCTGCTACGGAGGAACATGTCGTGCATGTGTTTCGTTGTCGTTGCGCTCAGTTTTTTCCACAGTTCTACGGGGAACCCGTTGGGGCCTGGGGTCTTCCCCGTCTGTAGTTGTGAAAGGGCTTCCCCTACCTCCTCTTCAGTGATGGCAGTGTCTAGCTGTTGTGTCTGAAGTTCAGAAAGGCGGGGGATCGTGATCTCGTCCAGGAAGTTTGGGACTTATATTGTGGGGTCTCGTATTTGTGGGGAGTATAGTTCTCTATAGTAGTTTGCGAATTCCCCCGCGATTTCAGCGTCCCCGGTTAATAAGTTCCCGCCCTGGGTTTGGATGGCCCTTACTTGTCCTTTGCTCTGCTCCCTACGTTCCAGCCAGGCTAGTGTTTTGGTAGCCTTGTCTCCTCTCTCGTATATATGGCTCCGGGCCAGCCAGTGGGCGGTTCGGGCATTATCTAAGGCCCTGTCTTTCAGGATTATTTGGGCAGTTACCAAGGCTTCATGTGCCTCCTGGGTTCCCTCTTCGAGGAATTGCTCCTCCCGCCTAGTTACCTGGGCTTCTGCTTCGGAGATTGCCTCGCTATGTTGTTTGCGGTGAGCTGCCACCAAGGATATTGCTTCCCCCCGTATGACGGTCTTGTATGCCTCCCACCTTGTTATTGGGCAGTCCACTGCCTCCACATTTAGGTCGAAATATTCCGATGTTTTATTCTCGAGTCCTTCCAGTATTTCGGGTATCCCTAAGTAATAGGTGTTTAGGCGCCAGGTGGGTTCTTGTTTTGCTGATAGGCCCTTGAGTTTTACCAATAGGGGGGAGTGGTCGGAGATCCCTCTCGCCAGGAATTCTGCGGACAATAGTCGATGGCCCATATTCCTTGGGGTGAGAATCTAATCAAGTCTGGATAGGGACCGGTGTGCATTGGAATAGAACGAGTAGCCCCGGTCCATTGGGTGGGCTGCCCTCCATGTGTCAGATAGCCCCATAGTTTCTGCAAAGGTGTGAAGTTTGGTCGGGATGCCTACAGCTCTGTTGCCCACGCGTGTTCTGTCCCGAGCTGTCTCCATGACCTCATTGAAATCCCCCCCAATCGCCCATGAGTCTGCCTGTTCTTCTAGTATTATGTCCTGGAGCTCGGCAAGGAGTTCCGCTGTAAGTGTGGGAGGTGCATACACTGCCACGAGGCCCCACGTCTCCCCCCTCAGTTCACCCAGCACCATCACAAACCTGCCCCGGGGGTCTGCTTTGACTTTCCTTGTAGTAAACGGAAATCTTTTATGCAAGAGGATCATTACTCCCCTAGAGCCTCTGGAGAACCCAGCGAGGTATGTGTGCGGGTAATTTGATTTCCTAAAGAGCCCACAGTTAGTACCGATCAGGTGGGTTTCTGTTATGAATGCAATATCTGGGGAATGGCGGTTAAGGTACTGGAGTACCAGTTTACGCTTTATGCCCGACCCCAGGCCGTTCACGTTCCAAGTCAACAGGGATATCTGTTTCTTTTGTGTTATATCAGCGTGGGATTTGGTTTGGTGTCATATGTAAGGATGCGGGGTGGTTCCCATTTTCTTCTTTTGCCTGTCGTTCTAAGGTGTAACTGACGCCTGAGCCCTTCTGCCTTGCTTATTTGGTGATCTACTTTGTGTACTTCATGTGCAAACTCTGGAACCCCATCCTGTGAACCATAGGTCCCGTCCATGCAGGTGGATATGTGCTGGCCAGTGGGGGGGACGTGTCGGTCCCACTCATATCTAGTACAAGACTTTCTGTGAACTTCTGTTTTGCAGCCCACTGTTACTAGCGGTTGTGACATGAGGCCAGTCTCTTCCTTCTCCAAAAACCCCAAACTCCCCCCACCCCGCACTTCCCCCCAACCTGAAGTACCTGTTTCCCTAACCATTTAAACTACTAAAGAGGCGAAGGCCCCAACTCGGAGGCGGGGGGGGGTCAGGAGGACCCTACCCCGCAACGTGTGTGGTTCAAAATAACCACTGAACTTAAAGTACAGTTAGCCGTGAAGAGTCCCCCTCCGGGGGTGAAGAGGTGGTAGCCGGCCAGGGCCGCCGGTCGCAAGGATCTCTTCCTGTTTCCTTGTTCCTGTCCCACAGCAGCTGCACATTTTCAGGTGTGTCCTGTGTCTATCGGGGGGCCGGGTTCTCCCGTCTCCCCACGTGGTGGGGTGACCTGTCCAGTAGGGCGGTTGTTGTCTCCATCGTTCCTGCGGGGTGTGTTTCCATCCGGTCTGTTCGGGCGTGGAGTAGAGAGGACCTGTGTTTCCAACCAGTCCCAGGCCTCGCGGGGAGTGTAGAACACTTGGACCTTGCCGTTGTGGTATACTTTGAATGTTGCCGGGAAGAAGAGTGCATATTTGATGCCCAGGGGGGACAGTTTCTTTTTGATAGAGTCGTAGGACTGTCGCGACTTCTGGACCTCCCTCGTGTAGTCGGGGAAGAGCCCGATTCGGTGACCATTGTAGGTGATGGGGCCGGTCGCCCTTGCCATGTGCAGTAGTGTGTCCCGGTCCCTGTAGTTCATGAGTTTTGCGATCACCGTTCTTGGGGGGGCCCCCGGAACTGGTCTGCCCGTCGGAACTCTGTGTGCTCTTTCTATTGAGAAGAATTTAGAGAGCTGCTTGGGAGCCATCAAGTCCGCTAGCCAGTGTTCCAGAAAGAGCTCCATAGAGGGCCCTTCCTCTTTCTCGGGAAGGCCGAGTATGCGGAGGTTGTTCCGGCGGGACCTACCCTCACTATCTTCGGCTCTGTTTTCAAGTGTGGTGATTTTCCGTTCCATTTGCTCAAGGCGGCTTCCCAGGTTTTTAACCGTGTCCTCGGTGTCTGATATTCGTTGTTCTGCTTCCCCAACCCTGGCAGTGAGGTTCCTTAAGTCTTGCCTCACTAAGGACACCTCGGAGGCCAACCCGTCTATTTTGGTCTCTACCGAGGTTCTGGAGTCTTTAATTGCTGCCATGATGTCGGTGAGGGACAGCGTTTGGGCCGCACCCCCCTTAATAGTCTCATTTTCCACCCCACTAATTGGGTCCGGGAGAGCCACCGGGGTGCTCATCGTGTATTTGTCTATTTTGTTCTGGGTCGTTCCCCCTACGGGGCTGATCCTTGCCCATCCTGACCCTGTGGGGCGACTCTAGGTGCGGGTGTGTCTCCTTGGGTTGAGGTTCCTTCCTGGATGGTCCTCCGCCCTCCACTCCGCCCCCGTGGTCCACCGTGTGTCGCCGGCCGGTGGCCTTATCACTGTTTGCGCCGCACTGCTTAGGCCCTCATCTGGCCTTGGCCTGCACAATCTGGTGCTATGTCCCATATGGCCTAGCGCAGGGCCTGCTTTGTCGTGTGGTTCCGGGGGTGATTATGCCGGCAGAGGGTGGTGTTGGACTTGGCAAGTCTGAGCCTGGGGGGGCGGGGGGTGGATCCCTCGTTTCTTCAATACGTGGCGGGTGCTTTTTGGGCTGCCCGATGGCAGGGGGCCCCAGTTTGCAGTACCCGGTGCAGTCCCCCAGCAGGTCCGCCTCGATCCGCTGGTAATTTCACCTCCCCTCCCCCAGCCGTCGCGCGCGCCCCTCCGCGCTCGATGCTCCCCCTCGACCCAGGCGGCCCGCACGCAGCGGGGGCCGGGGAGGGAGAGCCCGCACGGTTGCCGTACCGGGGGAGAGGAGGCGGCCCCAGTCCCTCGGCACCGGCGGCTACGGCTGTAACGGAGGCCCACGGGGGGCGGGGGGTTCCTCACCTCACGCCTCGCTGGGCGATGATTCCGATCCTCCTCCAGCAGCAGTCCCGTGGCCCGGGGCGGTAAAACCCGCAGCGATCTCCGGAGTGCCCAATGTATCCTTGGCGGAGCCGCGTTGGTCGCGCTGGTGTTCGCGCCGACTCACTCGCGCGGCCCGCCTCGCGGCCCCGGCCGGGCTTTCACACGGTGCGGGAGGCTCCGGCAGGTCCGATTTTCCTCTGGATTTTTCGGAGGGGATGCCGGTGCATTCCCCTACCGTGGTGCGAGGTGCTGGTCAACAGAAGGGTCGAAGGAACGGCAGGATTATGGAGGATTTAGGCGGCCCTGGCGGAGCGACGTGAAGCTAGGTCTTCATTCGGCGCCCCCTGGTGGCGACTCCCTACATTAACATTGTTGACTAAGTTAATACTACAAGGCATTATTCTGTGACACACTTACACACTGACTGAATTCTGTCTTCATAGTTCATCAAGAACTCCATGCTTCCACCTGCCTAATCAAAGGCAGTTCAATGTTTAATCACAAGGTCACCTACAATAAAGTAATTGCACAGACTCCCTTTGCCAGCCAGGATTTGGTTAAAGACAAAACATTTATTAACAAGATGCGTCTCTGGTTGGGCCTATATTTTAGGTAGACAAAAGAAAGCTCAACTTGTAATTAAAAATATTTAACAAAAGGAAAAACCTGTGATGTGCCCTCTCAATGGCCACCCTTACACTAGAGAACAATCTCCTGTTCCATCTCTCATACAGTTCAGAAAGCAGGTGAAGCTCACTTCTTCCAATGGCTTCTCCAACCAGACCCCGACACTTGTTCTTCTTTTGCAGTTCTGCTCCTATTGCAGAGTTCTGACGAGATGCATGTCAAGATGTATTCCACATCCTGACGCACATCTATCTCATAATGGATCTGTGAATATGGCTCACATGTTCATTGCATATGAGGTTCTCTTGGACTCCTGCAAATTCAAATAAGTTGTTGTAAATGGCATACATTAGCAAGAGAAAAGCAGACATATTCTCACACTTAGACAACAAGCCAGTCGAATATGAAAGTCATTCAGTTAAAGCTCTCCTGGCTCAAACTCATGAAAGCATTATCAGGATCCACTCAATATCACCGTTATGAAGAGATGTTCTAGAGAGGCAGACCTATGGTTGGATACACCCTAGAGCAGGGGTTTGCACTCTATGGCTCTCTAGATGTTTTGGACTACAACTCACATATCCCTTAATCACTGGCTTTGCTGAATAGGCTTCATGGGAATTGTAGTCCAATGCATCTGGAGAGCCAAAGATTGCAGACCCCCTACCCTAGTAATAGGACTAAGCAAATAAGATCCCCTTACAGGGGAAATGGTGACGTTGGAAAGCACATCACAACATATCTTACCATTTAAGGAACAGAACAAATTGGATCACATTACAAGCGACTCACCAGGAGGAAGAGAAGAGTATGCAGGAAAGAGGGACTACCCTCATGCAAACAACAAACATCTATGTGTAAAGCAAAGCGAAGCCCCTCAATATGCAACAAAACATCCCCTACCATATTCCGCAAGTGCGCATTGTAAGGAAGGCATGGTATCAAACGGTGAAGACAGACGCAAGTGATCACAGTTCAAGGGTGTTTATTGAACTTCAATGGGTTGGTTGAACGCCTCTCTAACCCTAAATCTAAAGTAGGGAGCAAGCTACAACCGTCTGATAATAAATAATGCAGTCCTAGTGTAGTCTGTCAAAATAATAAACCTTTTGCCAATCCTTACTTCAAAATACATATGGTGTAGGATAACAATGTATGCAAAAGAAGTGTTCAAGAAAGAAAATGTCAGGATTGTTGAGCAATTGGCTTCTTTTCCTCACGCTTTTAGCATGGGCAAGGCGGCACGTTAGAGCTTCGCACACAATCTGGCTACTCTGCCACGAGGATATAGTTCAAAGCATAGGTATCGGGGCCTTCCGTGCCAAGTCCATTTACCATTCAAAGTCTCTTTATTGCAGCGTGTGTCATGATGCCTACCCCCGGGGACCCAGACCAAGTCCAGCAACCCCGGAAGCAGGCATCAAGTTATTCTAAGCAAGCCCAACAACCCCTGCTAGGGGCTATTTGGGTGCAGTCCTGGCACCTATGTCGCCAGGCTCATATGGAGAGTCGGTCCTGTCGCCATAGGCGCCAGGCTCATAGATTAAAACTTACCTGATGCAGACCATGCTGCAAACTCACCTGATGCAGACCATGCTGCAAGAGCTCCAAGCCTAAAGAGGCTTGGAAGGGACTACTTTACCTAGGGACTATTTTTTACTCGGGTGGGGCTGGGGAGGAATACTTACCTGGGACTACTTTGGAGGCTATTTAAACCACGCCCGAAGAGCAGCACACGCTTCGCGTTATTCTGCATCCAGCAGCGTAACGCTCACCGTGCCTGCAAGTCTGCATCCAGTCTTCTGCCACACCCGCCTTGAGTCTGGAGCTCCTAGAAAAAGGGAGAAAGAAGGAGAAAAGGTTAGAACGAGTGCAATACCTTTTGATCCTTACCTGAATTCCCGATCCACCGTGCCTTCAAGCTGGAAGAAAGAAGTTATTTTATGCGCAACGCCTCGCCTGCTGCAGCGCTGCGCTGAAATCGCCGGCCTTCGCAGCATCTTCACATTCCACCGCATCCTTCTGCATGTTCCCGCCGCACTCCGGCACCTAAAGGGGAAGACAAGAATAGCAAGGTGAGCCAAGGGAATACACAGAGGCGATATTAGTTACTCCCCCATAGACTTACCTGATTTTACCACCAGGGGTACTATTCCTCTTCACGGGTCGGTGCAGCTTCCACAGCATCCTCGCCGAACCCCGGCCCCTAAGGGGAAACAAAAGGAAAGCAAGGTGAAACAAAGGGACAAACAAGGGGAAACCTCCTCACCACAATAGACTTACCTGATTTTACCGCCGGAGGCATTATTCCCTGAGACTTCATACTTTCTCTCAGCGCCTGAATAAGGGAGAAAGCAACAGGTTACATATTGACATTTTTTTATCGAACTGTGTTGGATAATACAAATCCTTACCTGAATATTACCGGTTGCCACGAGGAACTCTTCGCTAGGGTTAAGCTGCAACCTGCAAGGAATCGGACAAGAGTGAAAGTCAGACATTTGAACTCTTACGAACTACATACTTGCGACATCTTGCCGGGAATCTCAGAGTTAATATTGTTCTGGAACTCACCAATTCCTTCGAGCCAGTGAAGTAACTGGTTATCTACGCACCCCTGTGCTCAATGCAGGATGGAGAGCTCATCTTTCCAAACCATCAGGTGAGACTATAAGAGGGGACATCAAAGGTGATCAGTGGGGAGAACAGCGGGAGTGGGGGGGGGGGTTAACGCTCAACTCCACGGGTGGTTAATTCCCTTTCTCCATTTGCAGAAGAATATTCCTACGGGCCAAGCAAACGAAGCTAGGTGGGCCAGTCCAGTCCGTCATCTTGGCACTACGCGTCACATTGGTGGAGACCGCAGCTGTCCAGTTCAGATCGACGCCCCTGTGGGAGCCAGGTGAGCGTAACAGCGTGCCTGACATAATAAACAAGCACTAAAGTTCCTTTCTTTCCAGGTTTTTCACATTCGCAAGTTCTCGGGTTCACTATTCACCATGGGTGTCTCTCCTTCAGGTTTGGACCCCTTTTAGCACAATATTCACAATTGATCTCCCTCAATCGGGCTTGTACCACGGATCCTCCTCATTCGGGCTTGGACCACTCAAAAATCCAAGACTTTTTAATTGTGCGATGGATTTTGCGATGGTTTTTGCTTAAACCGTTGCAGGACCACTTCGATTCACTTCATTTCTTATTCTCTTCTTTTACTTTTCCTTTATCACTTTTGGTTGGTCACCTTATAGAGACCTTCCATTGAGCACACGCGAAGTGCCGGACCACTCCGTTACAGGTGTTCTGCTTTCTTCTCTTAGTTCAAACATCCTTCAAGAAATTCAGCTTTCCTTGCATCTTTCATCACACCTGTTACAAATCTTCCTTCTTGCGCTTGTTATATAATGTTACTGCTTGCAACCTTGACTTTAACACAAACCGGTCTTGCATCGGTCTCCCCAACGCACCGGCTGTGTTAATCTTACTGGCGCTGCTTAAATCTTGGAGCCAAGGACGGTACTCCAGTGACTGCTGCTCCTCCCTGACTCGATCAACCATGCAGGAGGGCCCTGGGTATCTCCGACACATAATGCAGGATTCTTCAGTGTTGTTTCCTGGCCTTATGCGTTTCGATCCAAGGACTTTGGAAAGTAAAGTTTTCTGCCGGAAAGGTCAAGGGTATCTCCCTCCTGGTGCACCCTTCTTGGTTTGCCGTTGCTCTCCCCTCGTTCAGCTGCTGTTTTGAAAACACTGTTCCTCCGTGTGCTTTGCCTCGCCCAGAGTGTGCTCTTGTGCTCCGCCTTGTATCCGTGTGGGGAAGCTTAATGGAAGTCAGGTGTGAGTGGTTACCTATAATGCCTGACCTTGCCTGACCATAGTAGTGGGATATGTTGGGTACAGTGCTCAGGTGTGAGACTGTTTTCTCCCAGAGCGTGCTGTTTGTGTGAAAGTGTTCGTGTAGGGAAAGGGGCGGGGGTAGAGTTCCTAAATATCCTACCGGGTAGGATGGGGTAAAGGTGTTACAGGGAAGGGGATACCACGTCTCACCACCAGGTGTCCCACTCCCCGAAGACCCCTCACCCCATTGCTGCTCCACCCCCAGGATCTGGACTGAAAGGTGATGGCCGTGCCGTGGCCACCTGGGAGAGAGATTCCTCGGGATTAGCAGGTGAGACACCTTCTGGTTTCTCACGGCATACTCCACCCTTAGCAGGGGAAAATGACAAATACTACAATCTCTTAGTATGCTTCAAACAGAGCACCGGACAACATAGTACTACAAACCTTTAAAACCTCTATACATACCAAGTGGTAACACATGCACCATAAGACCCTGGAACTACCCAAACACCATACTTTCCTCAAAAAGGCCCAAACAAAATGTATAAGCATTCAGAACACCCTTCAATGAGCAATCTAATCCAAAAAAAAACACTGCCCAGTAATCCTACCTAGGGCAGTGAAGACATGCATACATCAGGCCACAAATGGGAACCACTGTTAGGGAGAATTCTCTCTTTAGGCTGAATTTCCTAACCTAGTGAGTCCCCCAGCAGCTTTGCTGGATTTCTGGAGACTCTTTTTCTCCCACTCTTGGACATGATTTATGGTGTTCCTTTGACTGTTAATGTGTTTTAGGGGCTATGGGGTCCTTTACCCCATAGGGGCTCAGGTGTTTTTACTATGTGTGTTACACAGCACCCTCCGTGCAGTGACACAGGGGTGTCATAGTGACACCCCACCATAGACTCCATACCCTGGGACTGACTACTGTCTCCCAGGGCATGTAAAGTCAGCAATGGCTTTACTAGTCTCAAATTATTAACAGAAACCGGTACAAACCATCATATTGTGGACGTACTGGTCGGGGCAATTCGATTGCCCCGGGGTCTGTTAGTCGAGGGGGCACGTCTCCGTCCCCCCTGATCGAGTTTTGGCTGGTGGCAGTGGATACTACTTTTTATATTCGACCGCAAATATATCCCTATGGGATTTTCCCATTGTTCGAGGCTACCAACTTTAATTATTTAATTCTCATAGCCTCGAACATACCGCCAGTTTATTTATTTAATATTAATTCGCCGGTTGGTATTTTTTGCCAGGACTCGATTCTAAAATGGCGTTTGTGTTCTCTTCTGTGACTCCAACCCAAGTCGAGCCCTTTGTTCCACTTTTTGGTGGTCTTCTCCACAGAAGCCTCCAAAAGTGGTGCCACTCTGTCTGGGTACCACAGGGGGTGTGGGAGGGGGTTTAGGCACCCTGGACTGAGTTACCTTGGTAACTCAAGTCACACTCTCGTGTGATTGGCCCAAGTGGTGAGCCGGCCGGCTCACCACTTAGCATGTTTGATTGACAGCTAGGCTGAATGAATGGGGGTGTGCTGCATAAAAGCAGGGCTTTGGGGACTGGAACTTCAGAAGTCGCCACAGGACCTGAGAATCTGACGAGGGAGAAGCTGAGCCGACCTGCCACGACGACACCACCGGTGGAGCCCTGCGGAACCGACTCACCACTTCCCGACGAGAAGATCTCCCGGCTGGAGAGGCTTCTTCCCCTGACTGGTGGGCACAACCAGTGTACCTTCTTTTCCTCGCATCCCAGGACGTCTTGTGGTCGAATTGCCCGTGCCAAGCACCCCGGCAACCAATAGCCACTTAGCACTGGACAGCGAATAAAAGGACCGCTCCTTTTACCTGAGAACTCCGCGGCTGGTTTCTTCCCTGGCAGTGCAAAGGACTCCTATCTTCCTCCCCAACGAGATCCTCCCTTCCCCCGGACGAAGCACCGACTTGCATCCGCTGCCAGGGACAACTGCCCCCGCTGGAGTATTCTCACCACTTTAAAGGATAGTTCCGGGACTTTTTTTTTTATTGTCCCTACGGTTCGGCCATGTGTTTTTAAGCATAAATCGGTAGATCGTAGAAAACTTTCCTATGGACCTTACCCGACTTTTCGTCCATTAACGCACTCGAAATCAGCCGCCATTTTGTGATAATCCTATCATTTCCCCCCATCGACCTGGCTCACCTGGGTTTGCGGCACTAAATCAAATCCCCCGCCCCTGAAACAGACTTTATCAAAACATTCATATTCCCCGCCTCTATCCGTGACGTGACTGTGCTGCGTAGGCAAACGCGCCCAGGCGTCTTCTACGCGACTCCACACAGAACCCGGAAACCAACACAGATCAGCTCACAACACAGCGCGCCACAATTCGGAATATGAAACTGTACTTTTAAATCAAACCGCAAGATTGTAAATTTGGTAAAGTACATTTATTTGACATCAAATGTTTAGAGAATATTCAGCGATTTGCATTTTTCTTTGCTCTCGATCCAAAATAGTTCGTCTTGAGGCAAGCGATGTTCGTGTGCAGTACACAGGGTGTTGGTTTACGATAAAATAAGCTCTTCGGTCGCACTGATAATCGCATGGCTGTTCCAACAACGAGGCACTAGGCCACCACAACGGTATGTATGTTGCATCTAGCCATTAGTACCGTGTAAGGGCATACTTGTACTTGGCGATCGTCCCATAAAATGGTCAGGGTGGTAACGTTGTTCACGCGGAGAAGCAACTGGCGGTTGTAAAAGCCATCCGCCGGTGTCTGGTACTCGTGACACATACAATAATGAAGGATGTACCTGTTTTAAAAACATAAAAAATGAAATTAGTCTCACCATCAGATCTTTATTAAAATTATTAATTTTATATATTAGGTCGGGAAATTATTTCATAGCTAGGACAGTGCAACTGGGTATTATACGTCATTTCCAGTAACCCACCCCCTCTCCTCCGCCTTTTTCAGAGCCGCCTGAGCGCCAGTGGACCACTTCGTCACTGATATGATATAATATGGCACTTGCAACGTGCCTATACACAAGTGTTTCAAGGCGTGGCGAGGCAGGGAGGGGGGGGGGAACAAGGAGAAGACAGATAACGATCCTACTAGGCCAGGTGTCATTCAGATCGCGCAAGTGCAAGTGCAGGGGTAGGGGGAAGGTAAAAGTGCAAGGGGAAGGGGAGGGGGGAAGTGGAGTACTAGGTAAGTAGCATAAAATAATAAATACATAGGGCCAGCTGGTGGCGAGTGCAAGGTAAGTGCAGAACAAGTGCTGGGAAGGGGGGGCTGTAGGATACTGAGACAGTCCCCCAGTGCAGGGGTTGACAGGGAGGCAGTGCAGGTGGAGAGTGGAAGGGCCCAGGACCGCGGTCGCAGACAGTGGACCAGTTGTAGCAGGGGAGAGGGAGAGAGAAAGCAGAAGCAAAGAGGAAGGTTTTGAGGTGCTTCCGTAAAAGGAGATGGTTCTCCTCAAGATAGTGCGCGGTACAAAACAATATGCCACATAGAACGAACAAGTACAACTTAACCCGTCTTTAAAGCTACTGTATAGTAATTAAATTGCGGTATAAACTCATCTAAAGAGTTACTTACATTTGGCACCTCTTGGCCTTTATCGCTCCCTGACCGCTCCACTTGCCAGCGCAAGTACCCCGGTGCGAACTGCCTTTGATAGGGCAGGGGGTGGATTGGGGCGGTGGTCGTGCAGACAAGACTCGTTTGCCGCAGGGCCTCACCAGGGAGAGGCCATCTAACTGCATGTAAGAGGCAGGCTGCAGGATCTAGTACATGGAAGGCAGGGGGGTGAGTTTATAAATACCTCACCCTCCCAGGAGAATATATGGGTGCAGTTCACCCTGGAGACCCTGGATGCCTAGGCAGTTAGTCAGCAGCAGGCTGGCCTGTGGTGGCAAGGCGGCACGGGCCAGAGGGGGTCATCTCTGTACCCGGTGCCCAAAAGGATGATTTATTATGATCAACCATATGGATTATTTACCTATAACCATGTTTTGTATCAATAAAATCCAACGGCCTTTTATTGCCAACGCTTGAACAAAGTGGTGTGGTAAGTATTTTTGCGGGAGGAGGCAAGGCCGGGAGGCTTGATGCTTGATGCCAACCCGCAAAATAACATATATAGAAAATGCACAATATGGAACCAATTTACATGCGTTCGAATGATATGTAGATGTAATTTTATATGTGGGAGACGAACATGAAATAGTAGTGGCATCACTGACATCACAACCAGAGTATACTTACTCGTTACTCGGATTACGCGGACGAACAGTGCCGCGAAGTTCGCGCATAAGCACCATCATCATCCTCAACACGGTCCGTGAGAGGCAGGCTTCCCTGAACTCTGGCAGCTCGGTGATGCATTGCGGACTTGGCTCGCCTTCCGAAATGTAGGCCAAGCACCCGGAATTTTCACGGCAGCAGCAGTTCTCCTCCTCAGTTGGCATTAGCTCGCACCGATTGCACGTGCACCAGGTGGAGACGCCGTCCATGCGACATGGTCCAGGCTCTTCATCCGTTGACTGGTCCTCCCAACTGCCGTCCGAATCCCCATCGTTTTCGCGTGCTTGCCTTTCCAGTAGTTCCTCCTCGGTGTACTCGGGCTCGTACATATAGGGCATTATTGTAGCCATTGTGTGGTAAAGAAAGTAAAATAATTTACAGAGATGGTACAGGTGTTCACAAGGCCTAGAAGCGGCGAAGGTAGCTGACCAGAGCACAGAAACGAGTCACAGAATACTCAAAGTAACAGAGAGAGAGTAATGGAATCGAAAATCTGCTGCTGTGTGTTGTGAAACGGTGTGTTTATACTTATTGAGGAAAGAGGCGTCCTGCCATTTCCATGGCGACACTTCATTAGCTGAGGCGCAGCGATTGTTGACACGAAACGTGCTTTGGCGTTGGGAAATGGGCGGTACGCGTCTGCTGATGTCAGGCTCAGGGGCGGGGTATTTGATTTAGTGCCGCAAACCCAGGTGAGCCAGGTCGATGGGGGAAAATGATAGGATTATCACAAAATGGCGGCTGATTTCGAGTGCGTTAATGGACGAAAAGTCGGGTAAGGTCCATAGGAAAGTTTTCTACGATCTACCGATTTATGCTTAAAAACACATGGCCGAACCGTAGGAACAATAAAAAAAAAAAGTCCCGGAACTATCCTTTAAGGTACCGTGTCCGCCAGGCCTCCCTTTCTAAAGATTGCTACAAGGTAATAATAATCCCTTAACCTTCTGGACTGGGCTGGCCGCCTTGACCCTCTAACTGGTCCCTTTCTTTTGGTCCAACTCTTCCTGAACCTTTGCAAGACTTTTGTGCACTTCAACCGTGTGACCTTGGACACATTTCGTTCTGATCCTCTTAAAGTGGATCCGGCCTTCTGAACTCTAACTTCACGGTTTTACTTGCCTTCCTCTCTTGTCATGTTCTTGTGAAAGTGTTGGGATCTGTTCCAAATTATACTCTGCTTTTCTCTCCCTTTTAAAACGAATTATTAGAGTGCCATCTGCGTTAAGCGCACACCGCTGTCTGAAAATAAGTGGGGCTTTACTTAAGACTTGTCTAATATTCGTCTAAGGGAGTGTATATCTTGTAGTGACCGTGTTTTTAACTGCTTAACATTAGTGCCTGTGTGTTTTTCTAGATGTGGTTTTAAATAAATAATTATATCTCTTTTACACCAAGCTCTGGTCAGTGTTTACCTGTTCTACTGTGTTCTTTTGACCTATTGTGAATACTCTGTATACTGCCTAACTCTTCTTGAGGGAAGTCTGACTGCTCAGCCACAGCTACCACGTGAGTCTGTGTGGTACAGACTGCTACCAAGTGGGTTTACTGCCAAACACCTGTAGTCTTAAATCTTTTGCAGTGGTCCCGAGAGGGAACTGCACAGGTTTCTGCCTAACAACCACCAATATACTCCTGACTGCACACAGCAATGCTATAGCACCAGCAGTAATACCTCTAACATATTTATTTATTTATTTATATTTATATAGCGCGCAAGAAGCCCAGGGGCATTGAGGCGCTGTTACTTGCAATAACTTAGTTACATGGTACAGGCATGAAAGCGATTGATAACACATTATGAATACTACAAGATATCATACTGTTACAGATATTGCATTGGGACGTATATTACAACATATATGATAAGTATTCGTGCTGGTGTGTCGGGTCTTATGTGAAGAGGGTAGTTTTCAGAGTTTTGCGGAAGGTGGTGAGGGAGGCCTCCCTTCGGATAGTGGGAGGTAGTGCATTCCAGTGAGTGGGCGCTAGATAGGGGAAGCTGGATCCGCCCGCTTTTACTCTTTTTACTAGTGGCACCGAGAGCATGTTGGTGTATGGTGATCTGGTTGGCCTGGTAGTGGAGATGGGGTGGATCCTTTGAGAGAGGTATGCTGGAGCAGTGAGGTGAATGCACTTGTGGGTCAGTGTCAGGGCTTTGAATACGATCCTTTCCTTTATTGGGAGCCAGTGGGCTAGTTTTCTGGCTTCAGAGATGTGTTCTCTTTTAGCAATGCCTTGGGCTGCCCGGAGAGCATTGTTCTGTATTACTTGTAGTCTCTCTAAGTTTTTGTTGGAGGTTCCTAGAAAGAGTACGTTGCAGTAGTCTAGCCTAGAGCCGGTGATGGCTCTGGCTATGTTGGTGCAGTTCTCTTTGGAGAGAAAGGGTCTGACTGCGTTGATAAGTTTGGCATGATATGCAGCTGCTGAGGCTATTGCGCTGACTTGTCTATCCATGGATAGGCTGGAGTCCGGGTAGACTCCCAGAGTTTTGACAGAGTCGGAGACCGGAATTTTAATGGAGTCAATGGTGAAGTGGCTGAATTGGGCATCTACATTTTTTAGTGTGTCGGGGGAACCTACCAGGAGGAGTTCTGTCTTGTCAGAGTTGAGGCATAGACCGTTGTCTGCCATCCAGGCTTGGATGGTGTTGTAGAGGTTGTTGAGGGTCAGGGAGTCAGTGTCATAGTTCCCTGTGAGAGTGAGGAGGATCTGCGTGTCGTCGGCGTAGTTGGTGTAGGATATGCCCATAGCATCGAGGATGAGGAAGAGGGGTCGTGTGAAGATGTTGTATAGGGTGGGGGAGAGACAGGAGCCTTGGGGTACACCACAAAGTATTATGGTTGGTGATGCGGCGGCTAGGTCAGAGAATACTTGCATGGTTCTGTCTTGTAAGAAAGAGGTGATCCAGGCTGTGGCCTCTGGGGAGAATTTGGCAGTGGAGGAAAGGTGGTGGCATAAGACACTATGATCCACGAGGTCGAAGGCCGCGGATAGGTCAAGGAGTAGGAGAAGTGCTGGTTTACCCAAGTCTCTAGCATCGTCCATCTGGTTTTTCAGGTCAAGTAGGGCGGTTTCGGTCCCGTGTCTGGGGCGGAAGCCAGATTGGCGGAGTCCAAGGAGTTTGTTCTCTTCAATGAAGTGCTGGACCTGCAGGTAGGCTGCTTTGTCCAGTATTTCGAGGAGGAATGGGACAGTGGTGATGGGTCTGTAATTGTTGGGTGAGGTGGGATCGAGAGTTGGCTTTTTCAAAAGAGGACGTACCCAAGCTTCCTTGAGGGAGGCGGGGACTTTCCCTGTGGTCAAGGAGGCATTCACAAAGGCTGTTAGGAAGGGAGCTAGTGCTTCCGTGCAGTCTTTGATAATGGAGGCTGGGCATGCATCGCCTTTGCAGTTAGAGGGTTTGATGTTCCTCATTATGTTGATGATGTCTTTTTCCTGAATGGGTTTGAAGGAGAAGGGTAGGGGGGGATCCGGGGCAGGTGGTGGGAAGGGGATATGCTTATTGGGTAAGGCTTGTTTAGTGGCTAGTATTTTGTTTTTGAGGAGGCTTAATTTGGTTAGCATGGCCGTTTGTATTTCATCACACCAGTCTTTGTCTTTGATGAAATTCTGGGGGGCGGGCGTGGGTTTCTCGAGCTCCCTGAAAATGGCGAAGATTTCTTTTGTGCTAGATTGGGCTTCCGAGATTCTGTATTTAAAGGATTTGGCCTTTGCTTGGGTGATTGCCTTTTTGTATTTGGTGGATAGGGCTTTAAGGATCATCTTGTCTTTTTCAGAGTGGGACGTTTGCCACTGTGTGAGTGCGGCTTTTTTCTCATTTCGGAGTGTGAGGAGGTCAGGGGTGAACCAAGAGTTGAGTGGGTAGTGGGTTTGGATTTGCGAGGTTTGAGAGGGGCAATGGAGTTGATGGCTGCTTTAATGGCAACATCATAGGTTGTTGCGAGTGTTTCTGGGTCTGATGAAAAAGGTGGTCTGAAGGCTGGGCCTTGGTGGAAGGGCAGTAGCCTTTCCTTCGTGAGCTGGCGGGAGCTTCTGGCGAGGCAGGGTGGGAGCGGTTGAGGTGAGGGGGCAGCAGGGGAGCTAGTGGTGAGGATGCTAAAGGTGATGATGTGGTGGTCAGACCATGGGGTGGGATTGTTTCCTGTGATGATGAGTGGACAGTTGTGCTGTGCTATCCAGTCGAGTGTTCTGCCCTGGGTGTGAGTTGGGCTCAGGATGGTGTTCTTGTAGCCTAGAGCATTGAGGGCAGAGTCAAGGGATTTGGCTGCTACGTCCTTGCTATCCCGGAGCCATAGGTTGACATCCCCAAGGAGAATGGCTTTAGACTGTTTTTTGAGGTTGTCAGAGAGGAGGTGGATGAGAGAGGCTTGAAAGTCTCCTGTTGGGCCTGGAGGGCGGTAGACAGTGTGTACAGTAATGGTGCAGTGGGGAGAGAGGGTTATTTTGACTTGGAGGTAGTCGCTGTTGTTGTTGGTCAGGGATTTCTCTACCTTTCTGATAGAGAGGCAATAATTGCTACACCTCCACCTTTGGAGAGGCGATCTTGTCTAGTAATGGAGTAGCCAGGGGGTAGGGCGAGGGAGAGCGCGGGGCCGGAGGCCTCATGTAGCCATGTTTCTGAGATCATGAGTAGATCCAAGTCCTGGGAGGTTAGGAGGTCGTGGATGTCTAGAGCGTGGGCATTGATGGACCTAGCGTTAATCATGGCGCATTTCAGGTGGGGTTCAGTAGTGGCTGGGGTGGGCTCATGATGAAAGAGGGTGAGGTGGAGGGGGGGCTGCGCTCTGGGTGTTAGGGGAGATACACAACACAGATTTGCCCCTGGGGGGTTCATTTTCAGCGGTAGTGGACACATGTGGCATAGCATTTGGCACAATAGCATTCAAAATGGTGGTAGAAGAATTGCATACCGCAGGTTTTACACTGGGGGGGCTCATTTTCAGAGATGGTGGACACATTTGTAGTCATATTCGTTATGGGGGCAGTACAGTAATACGAAGAGTTAAGTACTTTGTTGGTCGCTGTGATGGTGGTACATGTAGTGGATGCAGGCTTTGAGGTTTTGCGGGGGAGCCTGGCCTTATCAGCGAGTATAGAGGGTTGTACAGTGCGTGAGCATAGCCGTGTATTACAGGTGCTTGTGGGGATGGGCTGTGAGTTGATGTCGGTTTGCAATGTACGTGCGCGCAACCTGATGCGCCTTGAGGTACAGCCTTGGATAGGGAGAAGCTTGCAGGGGTGGTGCTTCTTACCTTCTAGGCACGGCATCGGAATTGGGCACACGGCAGACGAGCAGCGTAGAGCTGCAAAGAGCACAGGAGGCCTTTTCTCCTGGCCTTCTCTCGTCGGCTTCGCCTCTCGGCCCACTCCCCCTCCATTTAAAGCAAGAGGGGAGGGGCGGGCGGGCCGACGTAGCAAATCAGGACCTTGGGCTGCGGCAGTGAACTTTGTGGCTCCAGCTGATCCTATTGTTGTAGCTGGAGTCATGGAGATGCAGGCATCCATCTTAGATGGAACTGAGTCGGCTGAACACGCGGCCGTGGGCGGGCTGGAGCAGCAGCCTGCTCCGAAAGAAAAGTAAACAGCTGATCTGGATTCCAGCTGGTGGGGGCGGAGAAGTGCTCGCAGCGGAGCTGCAAAGAGCACAGGAGAGGAGGCCTTTTCTTCTGGCCTTCTCTCGTCGGCTCCATATAAGGAGCACACGTAGAACAAACTGGCAACCAGGGTAAAACCAGAAGAAATGGGGTGCAGACCACATGTCCCAGTCATGCCAAGACCTAGTAAGGTGAAGATTAATAAAACAATGCACCCCACACAAGAATATCACTGGATGGCAACATGAGTGGCACAGTGTCGAACTATAAACCGTTGTCACAGAGGGCCTCACTACAACTGTTGAACGTGGTTCAAGGGTTTTTATTCGAATAGTTGATTCAGGGTCGTAGGGCTGTCCCTCTTTTGCTTGTTTCTCATGGGCTATCCCTCCGTATCCCAGATGTCCTTAAATCCCAAGCTAGTAACTAAAGATTAGTAATCCTTCTGTCTATAATCTGGCTGGCTACTCGTGAGGGTCTGAAGGCAATCACCTTCTCTATTTGGCTCACTCCGGGAATTTCTAGGTGGATCCTAACTGGGTTCCGGAGATTGTTCTTTCACGCCCTTGTACGCCCTGCCCTGTTGCTTTTTCCTTTCTATCCCTTCCTCCTCCCTGCTCTACCTCCCACTCTCTACCTTCTGTCCCTTTCTCCACCTTTCTCTGTTTCTCCATCTCCAAGTACTCCCGCTGCTCTTTACAACTCTCTGCTCTACTTACTGTCCCTTCTCCGTTCTACTAGTCTTCCCCTCCAACTATACTGCTCTCCCCGCTCCACTCTAGTACTCTTTTCCTCTTCGCTCTAACCCACACTGCCCTATCCTCCTCCTTCTCCCACAGTCACCCTTTCACGCTCATTCGCCTAATGCACTCTCTCTCATACACCACTTACTCGTACCCTTAATCTCAGTCATTCTCTTTGCGCACTATATACGCACCCTCGCACCTTACTCGCTCCTCTCACCAACACCAACCAGTACCTCACCTTGCACATGCTCTTTACTATGCGCCTCCATGCTCTGCTTTGCTGCCCTACCTCCCCTTGGTCTGTCGGCCCTCCTCCTTCTTTGATCTCCCCCGAACAACCCACACTGCCTGGTTTCCTGTGTCACTCCTTATACTCCTCCTTCTCTCATTGGTCCTGGTTGTCATCTTGTTCTCCGTGATGATCGATATCCTGTTTTCCCCTGGGATCATTGCATATACTGGTAAGAGACTTTAAAATGCCTCTGAAGCCCCGCCTCCTCCTCCAACGTACATCACCTGAAGTTCTGCAATGGCGTCTGTGAAACCAGTTATCAGTCTTAGATTTCATATGCACTTGGTCTTTGAATGAAGGCTCGTCTGGGTTCAGAAATGATAGCCCATGAAGAATACAGTCCCTCTCGAAGTTAGTTTGTTTATTGAATTTATATAGCGCTTTAAGCCAAAGCGCTTTACAATATAACAGGTACAAAAGTGAGAGAAGCATATGTACAAACATGAACAGGTCATTAGAACAATAAGTAGAACTATTAACAAGGGGGGGAGAGGGTGAGAGGAGGGGGTAGGTGAAGGGAGTTACTGTGTAGGATTTGAGGTGGGGGAGGGAGAGGGAGAGAGAGGAAGGGAAGGGAAGGGAAGGGAAAGGGAAGGGAAGGGGGAGTGATCTGGTGTCCTCATTGCCCTTAAGTATTTGTTACCAATTTAAGGTCAGAGGGGAAGGAGAGAGGATGAGGGGGAAAGGAGGTGGGGCAAGGGTAGGAGGGGAAGGGTAGGGAAGTGAAGTCGGGGGCTAGTGAAGAAGATGGGCTTTCAGGGAGTGGCAGAGGGATGAGTAGGTATGGGTGGAGCGGATGGAGAACGGGAGGGAGTTCCAGTGTAGGGGGGGCAAGAGTTGGAAGGAGCAGAAGCGTGAGGAGGCCCATGGGGGTGGGGGTTCAGTGAGGAGGTAGGTTTGCTGAGCAAAGAGAGCGGGAGGGGGAGTAAAATGAGAGGAGGAAGGAATGGTAACCTCTGGGTTCTGGTTTGCAGCGCACACCACTCCGCTGCCCGATTGCTCTGTCCCGGCTTACTCACTGGTGGATTGTGCTTCGCCCTCCTCTGCTGCAAGAACTTCTGGATCATGTGGCCTTAGAAGACATCGACAAGCATTTTGTATAACTGGTATGGGACTATAACAGTCAGTACTTGACATTTGTAGCCAGGCACAAGTAAGAGGGACAGAGACTGTAGCCCTCCCATACCCCACTTCTCAGGCAGGACGATATCTGGCAAACACCCTGGTAGACCTCCTGATCCAGATTGAGAGGGGTCACCGTCCCCTCTTGACAGGGTCAGTTATCTCACCCGTCACACACTTCCACACTCCCCCCCCCCCCCCCCCCCCCCCCCAAGTCCTCTTCCCTGGGGCGTCGGGCTACCTGGGCATACCAGGAAGTAGAATTTCAGATCGGACCCCCATCTGGAGTGTCTTGATAGAGAGAACGACAATGGGAGAATCTGTTCCTACAAGACCCCTTCCGGGAGTCCTGCCATGACTATCGTTGCCATTGATGGCTGGTTCCCCAGGATTTTGATCTTGATGGCTGCTTGAGTGTAAAGGTCAGCGTCCCTGTGTATACATTATCCGGGCCAGAGCATCTGGAGTATAGCTCATCAGAGGTTACCATGTCAGTCCTTTTACTTCCCGAATCCACAAAGGCTTTGGCTGGTACCCCCTGGATTGTTACTGGCATTTGGAATTTCCTGATGAGCTTTGCCCGTCATTTGAACTGTCCAGTTGGGTGACTTGAGCACATCCTCCTTACCTGGGAATAGATTGAGGAGATATTCTAGATCAGTCGCTTCTTCATCCTCTTCTGTGGGGCTTTCATTGAGTGATTCTTGAAAGCTGGATTCAGGAGTCTGATCTCCATACACTCTTCCTTGGACTCTTCTGGGCTTAGCGATATGCTCTGGTTTCCCACAGGCTCAACACCTTATTACCTCAGGAGGTGAACCAGGCCAGGATTTCCTCCATTCCCCCAAGATGGGGAGGTCTAGTCTTTGTTTCGGTTACCGTGGTGCAGGACTTGGTTTCCTTAAACTCAGGCTCTCCTCTCTTCCCTGAGTCCCTTGTTTTAGATAGCTGGCTTTCCTAGGTCCCAGGACTGGTTCCCGCTACAGCCTAACCCACTGGTGTGCATTAGCTATTTGCATTGCTTCTTCTAAAGAAGATTTGTCTACGTTTGTCCTTAAAAGGTCCTTCACCCTGTAAAATAGTTAGGGAGGAGTTTCTCCTTTCCTTTAATGCAGATGGCGTAGCCTGATCCTGTAATGATATAAATCCTCCCTCAACCTCTCTAGGATTTCAGCTCTTCATATAGCGTTGTCCCATTGGGGTTTAATGCGCGAAAGGCCTGCTGGGCTTCTCCTGTTAGAAGAGGGAGATATACTATGCCCAACTTGCACACGCTGCCTTTGGGGCAGGACTGGCTCTCGCAAACATCCTGTTAGACCTTGTTCCCTGGTTGAGAGGGTTCCCCATCCCCTCTTGACAGGGTAGGGTTCCTGACCCTGTCACACAGTAGAATGGCATTACATACCCATAACCAAAAACAATTGCAAGGTGCCTTCCTACCTTGGGCCCAAACAGGTTTCTTGGCCCGGAGTCCCAGGAATAGCAACAGTCAGTCCAACTAGTCCTGCATTAAAACCTAGATGATTCCCACAACTTTGAAGAAGGTAAAATCTCTTGGTTTAACTGTTGACAACTATCCAAACCATGGTCCTAGGGTTTAGGATACCTTGTCCTCCAGAGGGTCGTACCTGTGGGAAGAAACCTTAATTAAAGCAAAACAAGTAGCATGACCTGACCTAACTCTAGAAGCCATGATAGGCAGCACAGAATACACATTAAGCCCCTAACCCTTTCTTTACCTCCATCTCGTCTGAGTCCCCCTCCTTTGAGAATGGACTAACTAGAAACTGGGATGCAGAACAAGGGGATGAACTTTGCCCAATGAACTGAACTGGACTGACTTAAATTGAATTGATTGCTTTGAGTGGATTTGTATTGGAAGGGGACCTAGTCGAGTATGGGGAAAGCGGATATAGTGTGCTGGGCAATGAAATCATACGGTACTGTTCTTTGTTTAATTGTAAAATTAATAAAAACCGATATTCATAAAAAGAGAATGGGCTAACTATTTTAGCGTATCTAGATAGTCTACATTGGCTTGTTTTTTCCCAACCCTGTGGTCAATAGAGAAGGGGTATGGTTAGAACATCAAGGACAACCTTAGGATTCTAGGATTGGTCTCCCATGTTGCTGGCCATCCTCCTTCGTAATGATGGCACCATCCTCATTCGTGCATGATTCACAATCAATTTAAACCTCCCCGTTGTTAAATGATACCGCATTCTCTCTTTGGCCCACTTAACTGCCAGAAATTAGAGCTCAACGATGGGTTGGTTTTTCTATGGGAAAAAAGCTTCCGACTAATGTACAAGATCGGGCTCTCTTCCCCATCCTTCACCTGAGGATCCCCCCAAAACCTTTCACTCATGGAAGCATTGGTTTGCAACAGATTCTCTTTTGAAAATTCCAGCGTGTTTAGTACTGAGCTGTTGCACTGTTTGAACTTCGTTTCCTCAAAGGACTTCGTCGCTCCATCATTCAATTGGATGGGATTCGGCCATTTCGAGTTTGACTGTCAAGAGTACTGCAAGTGTTGAGAAGTTTGAAATGAAGCAGCAGTACTAGCCTCCCAATCCAAGGTACACTCTGTGGTCCTTTTTAGTTTCAGGCCAGGGAGCACTCCTAACAGCCTCCACCCTGTTGTTGTGAGAGAAAAGTAGGCTGTCCCATCCAGCCCCCACACCTGGAAGCACAGATAGTTTACTGATTTATTTCCATGATTTGCAGTTGTTCCAGCTACACGTAGACATCTGCAATCAGCAGAGAAATGTTGATGGCTTTCCCAAGACTTTCTATGAATAATTATATCATCTAAGTAGGCCCCAGTGAAACTCGAGCATGGTTCAAGTACTTTATCCATTGGGTAATGGACCATGCATGGGGCTCCCTGTAAGCTAAAAGGCAACACTGTGAGCTGCAGGAGTTCTTCTGAAGTGGAGAACGCAGTCTTTCTTTTGGATTAAGGATCTAGGGGCACTTGCTAATACTTCGTACGATCAAGGGTGGATACGAATTTGGCATTTCTGTTACGCTCACCTTGTATCCACGGGGACGCCACCCAGCCCTGGTTGGATGATTTGCACTCTCGAACCCTCTCCTGGTCCCTTGGTAAGGCCTCTGGTTAAAGATGGGTCTTAATATTGTAGAAGGTGGATTCTCCGTCCTGCTCCTCGTGGCAGGGGCGCATAGATGTGGGGGGCGAGCAGCGACCAAGTTACTTCACTGGTGCAAGCCCCCCCCCCCGTGGGAATCCAGGCCTGCTGCGACTCTGTAGGTTTGATGCTTTACAGTGTTTATATGCAGTTCTTATGTTCCTCTTAGTTCAAATAATAATGTCTTGCTTCTTTCCTTTTAGGTATGGAAAGGTATTTTGGAGTTGTCATGCAGTGTGAAGATGAGCATGGGCCAGTAGGCGAAAGCGCGTTGTGTGCGGTGCTGTCCAGTGAGTAATGCGCGATGCGCAGCGCTGTTTCGCCGTTTATATTGCTAACCTGTATCTTTTCCCTCCTTGCAGGTTGCAATGTTCCTCGCCGAGCGCCGTAATGTTCCAGCAATGATACTGACCAGGAGATGACTACCCAGGTAAGAATTGTGTGGCTTTCTTCATTCGGAAAGGAAACGTGAGTAAACGCTTACTAATGCTGTCTTTCTTTCTCCTCTTTCCAGGTTATGGTATTCCGGGATGCATGCAGTGCCGGATGATGGAGTTCGTACCTTCAGGTGAGTGGAACTGAAGTTGGCGATGGATTGAAGACAGGATACTGTTCCAGGTAAGTTTTGTAGTGTTATTTCTCTCTCTGCAGGTCCTTGGTTTCAGGTAAGCTGGCATCAAAGAATTGGACTCGTTGAGCGTTACGCTGCCCACAGCAGAATAACGCAAAGCATGTTCTGCTGTTTGGGTGTGGTTTAAATAGTCTCAGGTAAAGTAGTCCAGGTAAAATAGTCCCAGGCCTGCCACACCCAAAGTAGTCCAGGTAAAGTAGTCCCAGGCCTGCCACCCCCAAAAGACTAGACCGCATAGCTCAGTTCCTTGTAACTGAGCTATGTGTGTGCCTCCATGTTGGCTGAACCCCCCCACCATCCCCCCAAGTTAAATAGTCCCAAGTAAATAGTCCCATTCTAATGTTGGTCTTCATGATGGTTATGAGCCTGGCGCCAAAGGCGCCAGGACTGACTCCAAGAGTGTCTTGGATGGGATGAGGTTTTAAGGCCTTTGACCTGGCCCTAACTGGAAGTCTGACTTGCCAGTGAGGGCCAGGGGCAAGGGTCATGACTATTTCCCAGAGTCTCCATGAGTTTGTCAATGCCTACCATCCAATTTGCATCGCACTGACACAGCTCGAAGAGTCGTCGGAAATCAATACAAAAGCTTCACCTCTGATGTGGTTTTGGCACCAGCGTCATTGGGGAGGACCAGTTGCTAGAAGACCTCTCGACCCCATCTAAATTCAGGAATTTCTTTAGTTCTTCCTGGACATTTCTTTTCTGGGCTTCGGGTAACCGGCTTTCAGCCCGATCACCCTCCCTGGTGGTTGCAATTTTGTGGAATAATCTTTGTATTCTTCCTGGTCTCTCAGAGAACAATTTTGGCTAGAACTCAGTGAATTCCACTATGCCTTTATGGTTTTGGATAGAAAAGCCTGGAGGAATTGTTACGCCATGTACTGTGATAGGCAGAGCTGTTGGCTTTGTATGTGTACAATTTCTGAGAAACTGAAGAACATTGTTGGTTTCCCTCCAGGGTTAAATTTTGTAATGTGATATAACTTTAATATTTTCTCCAATCTGCCAACTGAACTTAGTAGGTCCGGCTGGATACAACCTCTGACATTTGGTAAAACAGAGTGGCACTCTATCCAAACAACCCATGTTTGCATTACAGAAAAATTAAACCTGAAGTAGAAGTTGGTACACACATACATATGTATTGGGAGAGATACATCAGTGTGCAATACATTGGGTCTACCCCCTTTACAGGACACTAAGTGTGGCAAATGTGTGGCTTGTCAGTTTACCAATGCTAAACATACCTTTGAGCCTGGACACATCAAGTAGGAACTTTGAACCCACACCAATTGCAATGTTTAACATGTCATTTATATAATCAAATGCACATGCAATGTACTATATGTGGGAAAAACCATCAGGCCAGTGAAACCACGTGTATCGGAACACCGGTCATGCATTAGCAATAAAGTCAACGACAAACCCCTGGTTGAGCATTACGTCAAAAAGGGACATACAGACGAGACATATGTTGGTTTATTTTATAGACCATCAAACCACATCCCGAGAGCGGTAACATAGCAGACCAGCTACATAGACTCGAACAACGATGGATTGGATATATCGTCTAGACACTGTTATGCAGGGACTTTATATCTCGGTAGAGTGGAATCAGATAATCTTCACACAAACCATGTAACGTGGATCTATGATGCAGGGTAATAAATAACCACCACTCAATGAAGTAACAAATCTGTTTCTCTGCACTAGATGTTGTGCTTTAATCACTGAAGCTGCAGTTCAGTTATATTAAACGATAACCACAATTTGGGTATCAACAAACAAATATGTATTCCTTTGACCCAGTCGATCTCGGGAACTAGATATCTTAGGTTTTCCTGTAGAGACAGATATGGAATAGGCGAGTTCACATGCCTACATTTTCTGTTTTGCTGTAGGTTTCACAACAAATTTCACAACAGCTAGATTGGGACTAAAAAACTATTGGTTAAAGCATATTTATCTGCATTGATCTGATCCAGAATAGCTCTGGTATCACTTTGAAATTCTTATATTCCCCTGTTTGCCATATAAGGGGGACCCCTTGCCCCTTTTTTGAATGGATGAGTGACATTCGCATCTCCAAATACAGTAGGGCATTTAGACATGCTTTTCACCATTTTAACTTAATGAGCGCATACCAGCCGCATAGTAGAAGAATATGCGACTAGCAGCCCGATTTCTACGTCCATGATTCAAGCGGGTGAAGAAGGGAATTCACCACAATAATGGTATCCAAGGAGACACAGACAATGCATGGACAGCGAACAGAATGCACCGAAAATTCATAAAAAGTACAATCTGTGAATGTTGCTCGGATATACACTGCCAGCATATGAACTCTCATAGCCAACTAGTGTACGGCGGATGCACCGCTGACATGGTGGCGTTTTAGTAGTCCTCTTTCTTTGACCATTAATGGGGGTAAATAAGGGATTGCACCACACTCATGGTTCCTGAACAGGTGCAGTCAACGCACTGACAAAGAAACAGCCAGCATGGTAAGTGTCCGAAAAAAACCATAAGCAAACATTTCTGAGCTGAGACAGTATGCTAGAGATAGACATACCAGAAAGGGTCACATTAGCTTAACGAGTAATAACTCTGGCAACATCAGTATAATTTCAGAAAATGGCTCTTCGCAGAGCGACATCTGGTCAACAAAACACTTCAGTCATCTGCTGTGTAGTGACCATGTACAGCAAGGAAGAAAGGCTGTTTTAATACAGTCAGGCATGCATTAGAGATGCCCTAAATGTCAGCACAATATCATGCGACACAGGCACCAGCCATATAGTGGAAGCCCTATATTCAGTATTTTGTATTGAGAATAAAAAATAAGTAGGGGCGTTCAAATAAATAGTTGCATCTTCACTCCTTAGGTACATAAAGCGTGAATACCAGGCGGGAAGAAATACTGCTGAGTTCCATACTGCAGCTCTAGAAATATACCGGATACATGCGAAGCGAGTAAGTTGGGATGCAGGAGAAGTTGTCATGAACCATTTAACCAGCTACTGTTAAACTCTACAAGTTTTGGTTTTTCTCATTCTACAGCAAACAGCTGAGAATTTGTGGAAAGATCCTCGTAGGGATTTCTTCGGAATCTCCGATGAGTGCTAATTTATAGCTGAACAAAATATCATGACAGATGCGTCTTACCTACAGGGTATGATTGAAGCGAACTAAGTGTTTTTTTTTTATAGAGCTGTACCTTTTGTCTATAGATATTCTGAAAGCGCACAGCCTACACAAGCAAAGCCAGGATATGACTAAATAGAACCAAGTGCACGCAAACAACATAAGGTATGCACTTTTGTACAATAATTAATTTGACTTTTAATTGACATTATATGATTAAGTCATTTTCAAACACTGTATACAAACAGGAATTTAAAATGGGTCTCTGTGTTTTTTGTTTTAGACACTTTGACTGCTCTCCTTTCTAACCTTCAGTGTTCACGATCGAGTAGCCATTCCTTGTCCTGATGATGGCGGGTGCAGGATTTGGCATGAACGATAAGCCAACGAGCCCCGCTTGAAATATGTGTCGACAGACAAAAAGATTCTCCATTTGTATGTATGTATGTATGTATGTATGTATTTTATTTTGTATAGCGCTGGTAGCCCGTGGGCATAAGGGCGCTTGCACTTACAATACAGCAATAACATGACAGACATAAAGTAACGAACACTGCAGCCTATTAGGGATCCCGAAACATTGCTTTCCCCAGCCTCTTCATCTGAAGAGGTATGTCCTCAGGTGCTTCCTGAAGGTAAGGTGGTTTACCTCTGACCTCAGCGCTTCAGGCATGCTGTTCCATAATTTGGGGGCCATCACCAAGAATGATCTGCCCAAGCCAGATTTCAGCTTGAAGTTAGGGACGGACAGCAGACATTTTCCCTCCGAGCGTAGACTTCTCCTCGGTATATAGGGCACTAGGCTCTTTTTCAAATAAACCGGCGCAGAGCCGTAGAAGCACTTGTGCACCAAGCAGAGGGCCTTGAACTTGATACGCTCCTCTACCCTGAGCCAGTGCAGTGATAGTCTATCTGCTGTGGTGTGATCTTTCTTCTTTAAGTTCTTGACAAGCCTGACCGCATTATTCTGGATCACTTGGCAGCTAGATAAGTCCTTGGAAGAGGCCCCCAACAACAGAGCGTTCCCATAATCAAGCCGTGATAGAATAATGGCTCTGGCTATCGTGGCCATATTACCTTCGTTAAGGAACGGCTTGATAATCATTTGTCAATCATTGTGAAATTCATGTTATTATTTGCGTGTAGTGATATGGCTCTAGGTTACATGAATGTGCATGGGTGAAAGGCATTCATGGATTCAGTGGAATGAATTAAGGTGAATATAGATCTGTTATATTTTTATATGGTATAAAGTGTGAACCTTTGCAATAGATTTAAATTCAATAAATGAACAAGTAACTGAAATTGGAGTTTTTACACTCAATGTTCTATAAGTTTCCAACACCAATTTAGTATTGTGCCTTGTCCTGTACTGTACAAGCTAGTCTTGATCATTTCTTTTTGTCAAAAATGCATACAGCCTCTGTAATGACATAAGGGATATGCCATCTTGCTAGATGTTTGTTCTGAGTCATTGGTAGGAGAACCATTACTTTATCCCCTACTTTTAAGACAATTGTAAGATCTGCAAATGAGCAAATAAACAAAGAAAACCCCTTGCTGGGTCAATGTTAGTGCCTCGTCGGAATGCAGGCTCAAATCCGGCAAGGATTGGGGGCGGCAGGCTGTGCCTCATACTCCCATAGACAAGGAGTTAGATATAGGAAATAGGGTACTAAAGGAAGGCTAGAAACAACGCATACTGGGAAAGCCGCGCCCAGCATGACTGCTGGCTACATCAGGTATGCAGGGTGGTGGTTGCGAGGTTTAGGTGAGGAGCATGATTTTGCAGAACGCCCAGTCCACTTTTGCAGATCCCTCACACAGAGAGCAACTCACAAAGACGCGGTAGGCGGGGTGTGCCGCGAGCCCAGAGGGAAGTTATGATGGCAGACCCGTTTGTAGATGTTCATGACCATTAGCGACCGGAGGATGGCTTGGGCGGTAAAAGTGGCAAATTGGGAGGGGATTTTGGTAATGTTTGTATGTCTGGCATTCATACATAGGTTGCAGTAGGCTGTCTTACCTGCTGGGAGTGGAGTCACAATCAGCAATGTTACATTGTTGGAGTAGAGCTCCAGTGGTGGAGGGATGGTGACAGGGGGGTAGGAACCCCCTCCATGCTCAGACAGGGTTCTTGCGACTTAGTAGTGGGCCTTGTGAGTGGGCCAACAACGCTTGCTGACTCCCTCTGAGAGGCTGCTGTAGATGTTGTGATAGCCAATCGGATCCAGACAGAGGCGGGCGTGGGGTACTGCAAAGCCCACTGATGCTTTCCAAGGATATGGGTGCCATTTTGGAGTGGAGTGGAGTGGAGTGGTTGCTCCAGATTCAGTAGTGGGGAGCCTGCATTGCTCTTAATGCACAAGGCTTTCATGTCTCGAATGCTGGTGGAAGTAAGGATCTGGCACACAGCAGATATTGGGTCAGTTGCTGTGGATGCAGCCGTGTTCAAATTGAAATCCCAGACAGGGGTCTTAGGCCTTAGTAGTGAGCCTTGTGAGGGGGCCGGCGTCAACTGCTGGCTCCCTCTGAAAGGCTGCTGTAGATGTTGTGGCGTCCAAGATAAGCCCACTGAGGCTTGGAGCGTCTTCCGAAAGACGAAGAGAGCCCATGAAATTAATTTGTAAAAATTCCTTGCCTCCTCAGTGAGCCTTCATTGAATTTGTTTTGGCATCTGATTGAACCTTTGTACATGCCAATCGGTCTTGGGATTATATATAGATGGTTGTAAGGTTTTGATGTTCGTTAGGGTTTTACATCTCTCCTATCAGTTTCAACATTAAGCACCTGCCTTGGTCTGCCAGAATTTCCCTGGGAAATCCCTCTCCTGTGATGAAGGGTATTAATACTTTTAGAATGTCTTTCGTAGAATTGCTTCTCAATGAGAAGGCCTCTGGGTAGCTGGACGCGTAGTCCCTATATCCATTTCCAGTATATATTTTTTCCCTGCTTGAGAAGCTGCCATTGGTCACACAATGTCCTTACCTATTTGGTGGAATCGTACCTTGATGATAGTCTGTAGTGGAGCCTTTGAAACATCATCTGGGGAAGTCACTTAACATATGGTACAAGCTGCACATACTTGTTTGATATGTGCCTATACCCCATGTCAATAAATTCACTCAGATTGCTTTTGTGACTTTATTCCAGTTCCACATGTCCTGTGGTGAGGTTTGCATGTGTCGGCTCCAGTTCTACTTTCTAAAACTGTTTGGCACCAATAGTTGACAGTAACTGATGCAGTCTCCTTCCAGATTTACATAAACTCTGTACAGGAGCCCTCTTCTTTCTATTAAGTGTGGAAACTTCAGAGTATAGCTTCTTCTGTTAACAAACCTTTCTGGGCCGGTTTCATATATGGATCCACCTTCTGGGCTTCTGTGAATTCCAAGGTGGCTGGGCCCAATTAGACCCTCATGGGTTTGGGTCCCCAGTTGGGTCTGGTCATCTCCCCAAATCTGGTCTCAGGCCTTTCGGTTTCCTCCAGATCCTCTATCTCTTCTATAGCTTACACCAAGAACTGGCCACATAGCAGCTGGGGAATCGGTTGGCTTGGTTTAATTACATAGGTTGAAGATGACCACCTCTAGCTCTCATCGATGGTCTCTGTCTATGACTCCTGCTCCCACGAGTGCTTGTGTGCAAGACTGGACTTTGGGACAATTCTTCTGTACGTTCCTTTGAGGACTTCTACCCAGAGGCCAGTCTTGACTAGGGCATTTCCTCTTTGTCAGTCTACCACCTACTTCTCTCCATATAGGTCACAGCTGGTAACTTTGGGTGTAGCCCTGGTAGGTAATTGGGCAGTCTTTCTGATTTTGATTATTTTCAGCTGTTACAAGCTCCCTGTCCTGCCCTCGCCTCTCCTCCCTGCTTGCCCAGTGAGCCTCCGATAATTCAGTGTGCTGTAGACATGTGAGCAGAATTTGTAGCATGCAGCGGAGTGATTTTACTCGCACAGAAATAGTCCAGCTGCCCATTTGCTGCATTTCCTTGTAGCCGCTACAAGATCTGAGTAAGCGCTCTTCTCTTTGTGCATTTTGCTGTGCTCGCACATTGCTTTGTGTACATTTTTCCCCTTTCCTTCCTGCACCAGTTCCCTCCCAGTCCTGTCCTCGCCTCTTCCCCCCTGCCTGCCCAGTGAACCTCCGATAGGTCATGTGTTGTAGACAGGTTACAGAAAAACCTCTCTTCAAAGGTTCTGTCCGGGCAGTCTTGCCCGAGCAGCCAGCAGACGGCTACAGCAAAGGGCAGCTCCCGGTCCCTGTTTGCCCTGTTCGCCCAGAGAGCCCCAGCCAGGCCCAAGAAGCTACAGCAACACTAAAGTAAGAGACAGCCACCATTTGCATATCCCTGCTTGAATAGTGACTCGTGCTTGTTTCAAGTTACATGCATTCATTTCCCTTGCTCCTCATTGTGAGACGTTTCACCACTGATTTTCAAGTTGCTTCTCTGCGAGTACCCTTGCAAGGCAGAATGAATACCTTGCTGACTAAACTTAACAACCCTTGAACCCAACCCTATCTATACCATACTACACTCCTAGTATAGCCCTGTACTGTTTCCCTGGTACTTTGGATAATATATATATATATATATATATCTATATATCTATATATATAGATATATATATATATATGCTTTGAATCGAGTTGCATTTTTGTTACAGCAAATGCTTTGCATCTAGTTGCATTTTAGCATGCAATTACAGTCCAACACCTACTTGCACCACTCCCACACACTCCCCTCTGAAGTCTTCTCCTGTTGCAGACCATGCTTTTGCCCACCTTTTTGACTCCTGCCACCCTTTCTCCAAGTGGTCTGAGTAGACAAACTGGGCCACTAGTCCCTCGGCATGCCCCTCTCTTTCAGAACACAGACAGCAATGTTCTGCTATGCCTAGCAGCTCCAAGCTAATTCTAAATTGGTATGGGTTATTTATAACTCCCTTAATACCCAGAGGTTTCTAAGCGCTGATCCGGGGATCGAACCTGTGTTGCTCAGCGTTGCCTTGTTTCCAAGGCGAACGCGTTGCCCCTGAGCTGTCCTCCCTAGACAATGAATTGTGTCAGAAGTTGGATCGAACCCACGCCTCCAGAGGTCAGAGGAAGTACGATGGCGTTCCAGAAACCAGGCCACTCTCCCCCCCTCCCTGCAACCCACTCTCTCCCTCACAGCCAGCCTCAAACAGGTCCCCCTCCACTCCCCTTCCTACTCCTCGGCCCACTCAGCAAGCACACCCTTTACTACCATTTCCCCTAACCTTCCCAGCACTTCCCCACTCTCACTCATACACCCTCCCCACACACACTTCCCATCACTAAGCGCAGCTTGGGCCGCCTTGGCAAATAAACCCACATCGAAGCCCCACCAACACTCACACATACACAACCATCATAAGCTCAAATCACATCAGTCCTCACCCCTTCTTCCACCCAGACCCCATTCCTCACCTCTCTTATACCATCATTTCCTCCCCTCTCTCTCCAAATCAGTCCATCCTCTCTTCTCCTCCCCTGCCAACTCTCCCATCTCACCCCCAACCCACCCTATACCCTGCGTAAAAACGACTCCCTTTCCATCTCCCCTCATTTTCCTCTCCTCCCATCTACTGCCCCCTCCTCACCAGCTACTCCTCTGTTCCCACAACCTCCACAAGCGACTCTAGGCCGCTCTCTCCCCTCAGATAGACCTTTGCCACCCCAACTCCTACCTTGACTCCTCCCTATGAACTCTTCCATCACAAGCACTGTTCCCTCTCAATCTTAGACCACTCCTAGCCTCCCTTCCCACACCCTTACCAAAAAACACCCCCTTCAATCTCCCCTTCTTCTACCCGCAATTCGCCCCCCCCGCCCCCATCCACCTCCACCATACACACCCCTTCTCACTCTGACCCGCCCTCTGGGACTCCACCTAGAAGTTTGCCTCCCCGCTTCGCACTTTCTCTCCTCTAGTCTCCCTCCTCCCTCTAGTCCCCCTGCTCCCTGCTGTCCAATACCCACCCACCCTGTTAGGGAGAATTCTCATAAACATGCTAATTCCCTCTACCTTAGAGTCCTCCAGCTCTTTTGCTAATCTTTGGTACTTTGAACTTTTCAATTCTGTTTGTTTTCTGTGTTTATTTCTTTGGTTATGGAGTTTAGACAACTCCATGGGCATAATCTTGTCTTGTGTGTCACACAGCACCCTCAGTGCAGTGACACAGGGAAGCCGTTTAGGCTGTCCAAAGGTTTAAATACCTTCTCTGGGATGAACTACTGTTTCCCAGAGCATGTAAAGTGAAATTGACTTTACTAGTCTTTCCAAATTCCTAGACCCAGCACACACCATCTTACAATGGAGTGCTGGAGGGGCTACATAGTATCCCCTGTGTCTAAACGCTCATGTAGCAGTCAAATGCTACCCTTTCCTTTTGAAAAGGCTGGTGGCAGTGTTTTTACAATGAACTACCATGTTTTTTCCCGACCGCGAACACCGGTAGCTAAAAATCACGGAAGCCATGTTTTTCAAGATTGCGCCTTAAGCCCCTTTTTCTTTAAACCGGTCCCATTCTTCTTTTTTCTCTGTTTCCTTTTGGAAAGGTCCTTCTAGTGTTTGTCTCTGCGCGCCAAACCAGGTTTGGTCCCTTTGTTCATATGCCTTCGGGGGCTTCAGGACTGAAGACCGCCTCTGGCGTCTAATTGTCTGGGGTGGGCAGGAAGTGAGGGAGGTGCCCAAAACTCCCTGTGCTTAGTCTCCTAGGAGACCCAAAAGCACTCTGCCGTGATTGTTTGACTGACTGTCCGGCAAGGACAGCCACCCTGCTGGGTGAGTGACAGCTAGGCTGGAATGAAAGGGAGATAACTATTTAAAAGGCGAGTCTCTTGGACTGGAAAGCAGAGTCGACAACTGGAACGAAAGAACCAAAGAAGAGCTGGAAGAGGACGGCTGCTGCAACTCCTGGACCGTTGGTTTTCCCAGTAAAGCCCTGCTGCATGTCCGAACTGCCAAGTTCATCTCGACAGTGAAGCCCCTTCAAGGACGACTTCTTCCTTTGAGTTGGTGGGGCCAATGAACTTGTAAGCCACCTGGATACCATTCTCGAAGCTGGTTAGGACTAGCCAGGGGGAAGGACACCAGCTTGTGTGCTTGAAGAACAGCTACTCGAACAGAATTGACTCCATTTTGTTTGTGTTTTCCGACGATCCTGTGCAGTGCAGGAGTCCCCCGACGTCCTCCCTCTTGTCCCCACGACTGAGGCTCAGGAACAGCGAGATCTGCAGGAACTGCCAGGAGCCAACAACTTCAGCTGCATTTGTTTCTTCATACTAGGATACTGTGCCAACCTGATTGAGAGAATGCCAGTCTCGCCATTGACTTTGGCCTAGGCCTATTGACTTGACCTGAACTCTTCTGGTGAACTGAAAGTATTTGCACTATCTAACAAGTATATGTGATCTATTCTACTTACTTTATGCCTTTCTGCTCACTTCTAAGTAACTGAACTATTCAGTTCAGCCACCTAGGATAAAAGAAATCTAACTTGTAAACACCCAAAACCTTAAAAAAACAAACAAATAAAGAAAATGGCTGCAGTGTACATACAAGGCAACCTGTATAACAGCAGTAAAACAAAGTTGGAAAACCATCAGAAAACCAGGTCGGAAAGTTTGCCTGGGTGCTCAATCACACATATAGTCTCTAATCCAATCTGGCTCCCTTCTCACCCTTTTTGTCAACATTGGGCACTGTCCTACATCACGAGCATCCGCTGCGTCCAGCCTACAGTGTTTCACAATCTTTCTTTCACCCTTCTTTGCAGCACATGTTTTCTTTATTTAAATATTTTTGCTTTCACCTCTTCCATCACTTCTAGTCTTAGATTTTCATAAGGGGGAAGATTTTGGGTTGTGCTCCCGAACTTTCCACAATGCAGTATGTGGAGTGATCCGGGAGCGAGTTGTGGGTGGTGGTTGGGACAACAGATATGGGGCTGTTGTGTGCATTGCAATTGTGTACCTGCAGGTTCCAAATAAAGAAACTGGAACTCGCCCCCCATCCCACCCGAGCTCTGTGACCTCTTTATTTGCGCCCCCTTTCCTCAGAGGTCTTATTGCTGACGCCTCTTGACATTGCTTCTCAGCTGTTAGCACAGTTTTTCTGAAGTCCATCATAAGGCTTAGTAAAACCATTCAACTGAGGCAGTACAGGACTCCACTCTTAGTATAAGGCTGTACCCCCTGAGTTCAGGTTCACGTATACAGAGCAGCCATGCTGTCGAATCTGTACAAAGACATTTTTTTATACATTTGGTCCAAAGAAACACTGACACATTATGTATTGTAAACATAAAGGTTTGTTTTTATATACAAGCAGACAAAGATATTCTTAGGTCAGTACTATCATAAAGCATATAAACACATTACAATACTATGCTTTAAATACCAAGATCAAAGCACATACCTTATTTACAACACCTAACAGTATTTCTTGGGGGGGTAAGAACATAGACCATAGATTACTTGATTACTTTCAGTAATACAAGGGTAGTAGATCCTGTCAGTTTTGCAGTGACACTCAACAAGGAAATCACATAGTCAACCAACTTGATAATATACTTTTCTGAATAGTGGACCAACTAGCAAATATACTTTTCTGAATAGTGGAATACAGATTCAAGGAGCAGTGTATATACCTCTACTATTTTTGTGATGACACACAGTTATACAAGGTAAGAACTTTTTGGTGTAATATACCATTGCAGCTGCTTTTCAGCGCAGTGGAACACAGGCTAAGTTAAGCAAGAACTCTTTATACTAATTGTGTATGCACCAGACAGACCAAGGTCAGCTACACCTAAAGGAACATTTTTCAGGAATGGCAAACAGCTATTAGAGGCAGGTAAGACCTTATGTTGTAATATTCTATTACAGTTTGCTTTTCAGATCAGCTCGACACAAAGGTAAGCATTAAGTCTAACTTGTTTTAGCATGGCACACAGCTAACACAAGGTAAGTAAAACCTATATACTGTTTAAAAGAGCCATCAGCAACTTAAGATGTAAATTTAACCAAAGGCAGACTTATTCTGAACAGTTTAACAGTAAGCCAGGGAACGCAAGACCCAATTGGGGACACTCATACATTTATCCTAACGGGAATAGTAAAGTGAAACCAACAGCATTACTGTTGTTGAAGAGGCACAACCAATACACAGGTCAGTAACTTAATCTTATATATACTTTTCGGAATAGTGCAACACACATTCAAGGTAAGTAAGAACGTTTGTAACTGCGCTCCGAGTTAGTTACCAACCAAATTCTTTTACTAACTTTTGCTCACTTGTCACTCTTTTCAAGGCAGAACCCTTTTCTTATCCAGTCCCTCCCTTATTCTATAGCATGAGTTCACTCAGAGGTGGTAGAGGGACCTTAGTGGTCTAGTTGCCAGCTGTAAGCAGTGTGAGATAGGGTTCAGTTCGAGGCAAAGTCAGAGTCCCAGAGGAAGACTGTTCAAACAAGTAAGTATTTCACTTTAAAGTTAGTTGAGGGTCCAGGGACGTCAGAGAAGACACCCTAGGAGGAGTCTGCAGGGCCTGGGTGCACTGGATGTGTGGCCTTCCAATCACAGAAAACACCCCAAAGCTATACAGAAATCACAAAGGCTTATGGTGGGTAAAATACTCCAGCCAACACAGTACCTCAGCACAGAAGAAGAGTTGCAGCAGGAAGACATCAGGATCGGCAGATAAAACCTGGTTGATGGATTCCTTTTTAAAGAAGACATGAGACAGGACTTTGGAAGGGCTTTTGCAGCAGGGATCACACAAGAAGGCTCCAGGCAAGAGTTTCCTCGCAGCTGGTTGTGGCACTGTGGATTTGGCACCTTTTCAGGTGCACAGAAGAAGACAGAATATTGCTGGTCGGATTCTATCGTTCAAGGTCCAGCGCTCTGGTGAGGGGACTTTTTGGACCTGAATCGTGCACCACCAGATGGTGAGGGGTCCCAGGGTATTGGGGTATTGCAGCCCTGCAAAGGTCGCAGCATTGCATGGGATGGCTCAGAATGCAGGTCAGCTTCAGTCTAGTGGGTCTCACCAGGCTCTGGGTCAGAGTTGTCGTTTATGGAGACCCCGGGTCGATTGGAAGGAAGGGCTACAGCAGGGTCCAGTTAAACAGCAGGCTCTCCGGCTGCTGTAAATCGTCTCGGTTGTGGTTTCTTCATTTTCCTCTTCAATTTTGGTTCCAGTGATCTACTCCCTCTTCAGCTTCTAGGAGCATACTTTTATGCAGGAACCCAGCCAACCAAACAGCCAAGCTACATTCAAACTTGGGTTGGCAGTCCCTTCAGAGTAGCCGGCCTTCTATTTTGAAATGGATTCTCACAGTCAGGCTGGAAGACAAAGGGCTGCAGAGTGTTGGACTCCTCCCTCACTTCCTGCCCTCACAGACACTCTGGAGCCTGGGCGGGGAATCCACAGGATTCCCGCCGAAGATGAAGTTAACACAAAGGAATTTCCCACCCTGGATGTCAGGAGAAGGAGCAAGAAAGGACAAGGAACGCTGAAATGCAAAAAAAGAAGACTGGGCCATTTTGGTAAAATGAGCACCAATGGGTGCCTTTACTGGGGCTGTGGAAACAGCCCGCAGTAAAGGTGCACCAAATTAATAAAAAGGTTCACTGACACCTGCCATTAAAGTGAAATTTGTGCTTGTAACATAAATGTTACATTTAAAATGAGAAGGGGGATAACCCGTATCTCCCCAGCACTCCACATAAGGTGGGCGGTGCTGATCGCACCTAATGCAATGTAAAAGGGATCCAAAGATCCTTTCTATCATTGTGATCAGTAGTTCTCACAAGGTTAGCCAGAGAAAGTTAAAAGGGGAGCCCGTAGGGCAACCCAGCAACAATGGGCACTTTTTTGCCAAAATGTTGTCAGAGGATCACTTTTATATGACACTTTGGAGAGTCTTAGAAATGACACCCCTAAAAAGAGTAAAAGACTCTTGTGAGTTTGGAAAATGATTCCCACTCACTGAGGTGTAGAGAAATATAATCTATCAGTCCAGCAAAAAGTTCTGGGGTTGACGCAGGTCAGGAAGATTTATCATTAATGTGAAAATCTTACCTAACATCAGACTCAATGCTTCTCATATATTGAGCTGTTTGTTCCATTCCTCTCGCCACTTCCATAGCCTGATCAAGAGAAGTCTTTGGCAAGGAGTTTTTCTTGCACTCTGCTATTATTAGTGCAGCGCACCAATTGATCTGTAATCGGTGAATTTAGTCAACTTTCCAAACTCACAAGTGTGGCTCAAGGACATCAAAGCTGCTACATCACATTTCACTGTTTCTCGAGGGTCTTGGCATATTTGAAAGAATTCATGGCACTAGAAACATTCTTCTTAGGCTCAAAATCGCTTAGCAATGTATGAACTGCAATGGTATAATCATCCCTGTCTCCTTGGTCATTATCCCCTTCCTCGGGCAGCCCATCATAAACACTGCAGCCCTTCGGCCCAAGGTGATATAGTAGAACAGCTTGCTTTCTTGCAGGAGCCAATTTTTGCCACCTATGGCCACCAAATATGCGTCAAATAACTTGTTGCATCTGTCCCATCTGATGAGGGAAGTGCCTAGTGCAGCCAAAAACTGGGGCGGTTTGGCCATACTTGCCACTGCCATGATTGCGTCGGGATGCTCAACCCAACCACTCACAGCTGTGTTCACTAAATCTTCTTCTTGAGGTTACCTTTATTCCACAGGTGTTGCCGCTCACAGGACCTTCCCAGACCTTCACCAAGGAGCAAAGAAGGTAAACATCCAAAGTGTCTTGATTCTGCGCCGCCCTGGTTTGTTAGCAAGTTTCTCTGTCCCGTTGGCTTTGCACACACTTGTTTGAAGCCAAACGCAAGCTGTTATAGGCGCTCGCTGTGCTATGGACGCTTCACCATGCGGCAGGATTCTTTTTTTTTTATCCCCTTGCTTTTCCCTTCTTTCTTTAAAGGCAGGTGCCGGCAGGCAGCATTGTTTCTCTATTCGCCATACAGGACGTTGCTGGCAGGCAGGAGCAACGCAGTGCCAACAACGTGGCAAACTGGGCAAGGCTGGGGAAACCTGATCGATATTCGCTGTACGCCGTTCAGGTCCGATCCTCACCAGCCCTCTGTTATCCCAGCCGACCCCTGCGGTGTCCGCCTTGTCGCCAATAAAGAGGTCCAAGAGCCAGGAGTGAGTTAGTTTCTTTATTTGGAGCCTGCGGGCACACAATTGCATTGCACACAACAAAAAGTCCCTCATCTGTTGTCCCAACTGCCACCCACAAACGCTCTCCTAGAGCGTTTCACATACCTCCTCGTGGAACGCTCGGAAGCACAACCCAACAAGCACCTTAAAACATACAAAAAATGAACAGGCCTTCCTTAACATTTCTCCATTAATAAAACATGCAACATCATAATTCAACAGTACCTCGGTGGCATTCAAGATCACATTTAGTGCCTCGCCTCTCCTCTACATAAACGTGGTCTGATATACCTTTTCCTTAAGCATGTGTTTTTACCCCTGACTTTTTCATCCTCAAATGTTTCCCTTTTTAATGTGTACCTTTTTAAAATTAATGTGCCTTAAACTCAGCCATGATAAATTAAGTTGACGCTTCCACACACCTTGCCTTACTCCCAATGGAGTGAATTTCTTGTTTTTCTAAAAATGAAAAAAAAAAAGGATTTAGAAAGACAGCTCAGTGTCAGCCCCTGCTACGCACACAAGTGCGCTCAGGGGATGGCAGGCACAGCCGGATCTGAAGAGGGGGAGAAGTGGGCGCCCGAGGTAAGTGTCTTTGTTGTGTGAGAGTGAGTGTGTCTGTTGGGGAGGAGGTAGAATGTGGTGTGTGGAAGGGAGCAGGTAAACGTGAGTGTGTATGCATGTTTGTATGTATGGATCAGTGTGTCTGTGGTGGGGGTTGCCAGGGGTACGGCCTCCTGAAGGCGGCTTGTGAGAGCAGGGGGCGGGGGTGGTGGAATTCCCCCGCTCCAGTAGTGTGCTATTAAAGGAATAGTGCGCTCAAAAACTTTGTCTCGAGCGTTCAGGCATGTGGTTTAAAGCAATCTGTGATTGATCGTAAAAACATTTCCTATGCACCTTGCCATAGTTTTCCTCACTTTTACACATGCGAAATCAAGCATCGGGGAGCAGCCATCTTGTGCTAATCTTATCCGTTGCTGCATCGCCCTAAGTTGAACTGCCCTTGCGCAATTAAATCATATCCCCCGCCCCTGAATCTGACATCCGTATTCCTAGCGATATTCTCCACCTATTATTGTGATGTTAGTGGGCAACTTAGCCAAACACGCCCAGTTATCACCTACGTATAAACGTCGGTTGACGCAGAACCTGGATTATCAACACACACACACCCTCTCACAGCACAGCGCATCCCAAATCAGAATAGAAAACACTATTTTTAAAGGAAACACCAATGTTCTGCAATTTATAACGTGCTTTTATTTCACAATAAACGCTCTGAGCACATCCGCCAATTTCGATTATTAACCAAATGTATAATTTCATTCTGTTCACACATCAAATCTTTATCATGAGGCACACGGTGTTCCTTTCGGTTGAAGAAGCGCATTCGACGCACCTTGAATCGCAAGGCTTCTGCATCAGCTTCTTGCTAGACCACCTTAAAAGATGACAGTTTGCTCCTTGTTACTGTTGCCGCCAAAGGGCATATCGGGCTCGGACGATCGCCCCACATCAGCGTAATCGTGGTACAACCGTTTAGTTGTATCTGCCACTGCCTGTTGAAGAAACCATCGCTGGGTGTCTGGAAACGATGACATTCGCAGAAAGGAAGAATATAGCTGTGTAAAAGACATAACAAAAATATATTTCAGTAGCCGTTCTTCATTCAAATGTATCCATTTACCCTTTAATTCTGCACCGGGTGTAACCTAATAAAGAACACAAACCAGAAACAATGGAAACACAGAGAAACCATTGTGGAATGTGCTTGAGAGGTTAGTGCTGTGGAGTATGTTTATCTCGTAATGGGATGCGGAAGCTGACGGAAGAATTCGAATAACACAGACGGCATTATAACAGAATATTAGCAACTAACTTGGGGTTTCGGTGGAACCTGGGGGGAACCCGGACGTGGACTCCATGCTCTCTGTGCTCAGAGAGGCACAGCTCCACCTCCCTGATGAGCCACAACAAGGCTGAAACACGGTGTATGGGGTTGCTGTAGGTACTCTAGTTCAGAAGGGAATTTCCAGAGCATTTTGGTGCTGGACTGCCCATGTGCCTGGGACAAAGAAAAATACATAGAGGTTGTGTTTGCGCGTCATCACAATATGCCCCAAACAACAACCCATTACAATGTAAGCAAGCAATAACGGTCAGAAAATGAAACCTTGACTTGTTCGTCTATAAACTCGTCTTCAGTAAAACGTACATTATATTGTATTTCCATTCTCATGGCGTAACGCAGAGTGTCGGATCAGATCAACGGTGTTCATAAAATGAAATTACATGTTCCTTTGTCCTGTTTAGAAATTTCTAATCTTATCATTTTTGCGGGTATTACACACCTCCCATCCTTCAATCCATTGTGAAGCCTCCCTTTCTTCCACGGACGAACAACAATTGAACCTTCTTTGGGGCGCCTATGCTAAGTTTCGTTTTGGTGAAGGAAAGCCACTAATCAAAACCATACTGTACAAGAGGCGTCGGTGTGAACTCCCCACAAGCAACATCAAACGCAGTGACATTCACTCCATGCGAGCAACTAGCACGGCTGACCAACGTGGCATTTGAAATATGTTCGAAAAACAAACAAATTGTTTGTTGGCATCCACCAATACCGCGCTATCGTGAATACTTTTGTACTCTTCTATATTGATAGTGATTTAGTTATTTTATGACAGCAGTTCCAGTTTGGGTCCTCCCCATTGTCACGTCTGTGTGCACCCTGTTTTCGCAGAGTAATGTGCTCTGCGGTTAACGTGACACTGACAAGTCATAAATCCAAGTGCCCTTCCATCTCCACTGAACTTCCCGTGCACTAACAAATGTAGGAGGAGACACGGTATATCCCGCCCCCAGACCCATTCTCTTACCAGGTAAATGGTGTATAAGCTAAGGGGGGGGGAGACATCTCCACCCCTCCTGTACCTATTTGCATCACCCATGTTTCATATAAGTGAACACTGTGCTAATTTGTATACTTTCAACTCCATTTTGTGTCCTTCCAAAAGCCATCTTTTTCTAGGCCCTCTGCCCCTCTGGCGAAATGTTCACTCTCCCTCTCCCAGCGCCACACACAGCAAGCCCCCACCACCTCCGCAGCTCAGCGCGTCTCCTGTTCTCACAGAAATGCAGCTATTCATTTTTGCAAGTAGCGAGTATCGAGCCCTGACAAAATGTGCTCATCCAAGAATGTGAGACCAAGGTCTGCTCCAACCTTAGTGCCCCATCCATCTCTGCTGACCAACTCATGCCCTCTACACGCCGTCCCTGCCAGGCCGCGGTCCCCTGAACCCATGCCCCCTGTTCCCTTTTAACGCATCTGGTCACCAGACCCTAACCCCGCACCACTTCCAATTCACCTACCATATAACTAATATAGAGTGGTCATATATTTTGGTTAACAGTAACACCTAGCTCCACTGTGTGTGAAATCGTAAGACTCCAAAGGCCGCAAATCAAAGATCTTCCCTTCTGATAAGGCATGCGAAGGAACCACCCTTTAAACATGTCCCCATAAAAATATAGGTCAGAATGCACATATTTCACACCAACAGCCCCCATTCATGCAGTATTTTGCTTACAGACATTAGTTCTTGCATGCAAGGTTTATTCTTTAGCTTAGTCAGTTAGCTGTACTTCATTTCCGTGTTACTTTGCCCAACCTTCACCCCGCCGAGAGGACCCAGCTGACCCACGTGCGACCCGCCAGATCTCCAATACACTAGCAAATCCTGTGAAGCCAGTCCCTATATCTATATACTGTATCCATGTCTTCCTCAAATCCTGATGTAACGCTATGCACCTATAGGGAAACGTCAGTAGTGAAATTTTGAGAACTTATAATGTACTGTTGTTCTTGTAATGTTCGGCAGAGCGCTCTCAGGCAGCAGAGTTCTTTGCTCCATTTATTTGCTTATATAAAATGTGGTTCCCTTGCAAATACTCTACTGATCTCATTCCATTGTGGGACGCGTTTTTATTCTGTCTATTTGGAGACGGGCATGCTAAGACAAATGCAGACTGCGCAGTTTCTTTCATGCTGATATCCATCTCGCCCTCCCGCGCCCTGGTCAGTGAAGGACCCGCAAGAGCTGGCCGAAAGCGGGAAGGGGAAAACAGAGTTACACTGTATGGCATCCAACAGCAGGCACTTCTTGCAAAAAAAAAGTTGACAAAGAGGATACATTTGAAGACAATTTGGACGCTATGGCCACCTATGTTGTGCTTTACAGACACCAAGCAACCACAGACATGCATGTTATCGTTCGAGATATAAATGAATGATTCATAAACCAGATTTAATGTGCATAATTAAATACTTATTAATACTTTTAATAGCTTTGAAAATCGAGTTTAATAGCATTCCATTGTTCATGTACAATGTACAAACAATATGGATCATACACCCCGCTGCTAATCATTTATACCAGGAAGTCAACTGTTCAGCGAGGTCTGTTTTTGGTGGACAGGGCTCGTTTGCAATGTTTTGTGGCAATGTATGTGTCCTAGGAACAAAATCAGGATCGATTCCATGAGTATGCATGGCCAACACATTTAAAGTGAGATCTTTCACAAAATCCAATTCCATTTCCTGGTATATCCGCTTGGCAATCCCTTTTTTGCTTAGTTTGCAAAGGCCATTGTGTAACGAAGCATTCCAAAGTTTCCTGCAGTTCTCGATTGTTCTCTGCCTAGATTCTCGTTATGCGCTAATACGACTAGTAATGATCGAGATTGCATTCCGACTATGCTGAAATGCAACCTCTTGGGCCTGTACTTTAGGCACATTTGTGGAACACCTCTAAATCTCTGGTGTGACAGAATTCTGTGAGTCCCTTCAGGTCTCTTGAAAGAGTTTTATCAAACACAATCCTCTCAAGAGCTTTGTGTGGAGGTGAAGATGGAACCAACCACTTTTTCTTGCGTACCTGTTCCTCCGATAAAGGTTCATGTGCACATTGGTGAAAATGTTGGTTTTCTGTCCATGAGTGAACGTTGGAACAGTGGTACATCAATGAGCGCCATTTTTCAATTAGAATTTCCACAGACCCATCACAAGTTTTGGAGCTCCACCAAAGATGGTTGCTGAAAGACTGGAACCACTGTAAAATATTTTCCGAACCCTTTTTTTTCCAGCAGCTGTGATTTTTTTTTTATATTGACTGATTTGGCAATGTGCCATACATCAAATTGATGGCAAATGTTTGTAAACTGCTCTCGCATGGCCTTGGCTATTGAACCATGTTTGTCAACGGCTATGAGGTCTATTTATATTTCACTCGATTGAAGATGTTCGAGGGATTTTAAGAAACCATGTTTCTCCATGGCCACTGAGGATTTACATTGGGACATCTGCACAATATCCAAACTCACAATTCTTTTAGTTTCCATGTCCTGAAAGTGGTATGTGCAGTACTTTGCTGAAAATCCGGGGCTGTCACACTGTCCGTCACCAGCTAGCCTGAACAGTTTGCCAGAGAATGTCCTTTCAATTGACTTTTGTTCAATTTTCCAGGCTTGACTAATAGCGGGGAATAAAAATGCTCTTTGATATTTGTAATGCTGTGTTTTAGCAAGGAAATGAAGTCCCACAAATTGACAGACTTGACAATTTACTAAAAGTCGAGCCACTGAAAAGTAAAACTGCTGAACACAGCAGATTTCCAGCTGGCACTTTTCCCAGCATCGGTTGAGTGGACCATGAAAATGTGTCATGGAGGTGGTTTCATGTGGCTTGGATTTTCAGGTTAGTGCCGTATAATACACAAGTCACATTCACCAATGGCTGGATGGACACATTTCAAAAGCATCTTCATTATATTCAGTTTCATCTTCAACTTGTCGAGTTCTCAAATTGTAGCATTGATCCAACAACACTGCTAGCTTCGCCGGTCACATTCAATTTATTTTCTGGCCATTAGACATAAGCATCTCGAGTCTGCTTATTGGACCACGCTGCGCCTCAAATAGTAGTTTCTCCATGGTGAAATCTGTTTGGCAAGCAGCATCTTTGGTTTCATTTGTTGTCTGTGTCTTTATAATTCTTTTCCTACTGGGCCTCTAGGAGATGGGTTGTAAAAACATGTTCAATGTAAATCACACATACAGTAGATAGCACTTTAAATAAAAAAAAGTTATGAAGAAAACACAAGCCTAGAACACTTGTAGAAAACAATATTGTTTGTTAGTTACCCTTGTTTTCTTGATTTTCTGAGAAACCGTGGTCTTCTCTGTAACGACCGCACCGGCAAGCTGGTCCACCACCTCTGATCAATGTACCTCCTCTTCTAATTCCAGACCTTGTATACATTCCTTGAATAGAATATTCATTAAAAAAATAACAAAAGTCAAACGTATTGGAAATTGAAATCTTTCATCTCACACATCGGTTACATACATACCCTCGTAAACAGTGTACGTCATTTAGTCAAAATATACATTTCGAATGTCACCTGATTGATGGCAAGTGTACTCAATCAGAGATCACTGTGCAAAACATACTGATTGTAATGTTGCCCTCAAACATTTTGCAATGTATTCTGCATTAGGGAGGAAGTGTAAAGTTAGAACTGAAATGATGAAAGTCACTGTCTAATAGTATCCTATGTAGGATTTACTTTCTTTTATTCAAGGGAACTGTCAGTACGCATACCTCAAACTCTAGACCAGCTCCAAAGGATGATGTAATTGTAGTCGAAGTACCGGCATCCCCCTATAACACAGTTCTTGTTTTAGTATGGATTAAAAATGCAGAATAGAACGGAGACGATGGGATGCAGACAATGGTACATATAAAGAGTAACCCATAAATGACACATAGCGTAAACAGGTTACATGAACAATTTGATATTATTTTAAATTCCAAGCATAATACATTCTCGGAATTGAAAAGTGAAATAAAATTACCTGATAGGCGCTTGAAGTTGTTTGGAAAAGAAATGGATACAGAATCTTGCACCTTCATTTTCAGTGCATTCTCACTAAGTCGTAATAGGGAAAATAAGATTTGCATTAGATATGTGGGAAGATCCAACTGTTGATAATATGAACCTCTACAAGTCTGTAGGGCTCACCATTGGTATACTGGATGTTTCGGTGGTTACATCACTCGTGTGGGTCTGTGCTTCCGTCAGTATGCTCTCCTAAAAAAATTGACATGTCAAGCAACTGATTATGAAAAGATTATGCTTCTTTTGAAGGGCACTATGGCATTGTTTTCTATGGTCACAAGTATTTTCTATGATGCTCCATAAATCAGGGACAGATGTGTAGTAAAATGTGGTATAGTTAAAAAGTAATACAATGTGGTAAATATACAAACTTTAGTAAGACACATTTACACCAAAAGCACCAATCCGTTCATGAAGTTACCTGTTCAGTCCCCCGCTGCCTACAGCTAATTCATCATCCGGGACTCACCTGAGGCAGCGTGTGCATGAGTAGAGTTGGAATTGCATTTGGAAGCAATTTACAAGATGTTCTGAGTTGATGCTTTTTTGTGTACTGTGATTGGTCGTATATGTCATCTGTAAAGTGCAGGCTGGAGATGCGGAATCGATTGGCCCTCGAGTCTCCCAAGACAGCCTGTGCTCTACTTTCAAGCTTGTCCACCGGAAAACCACAATGCCGAACCCATTCTTTTATTAAATCAATATTCCTCGGGAATGTATGCATGATTGTGCCCTTACTTTTAACATGGCTCCTAGAAGGACACCGAAAACCATATAAGCAGGCATTCCTGAAAAATCTGAGTTAAAAAAAAGTACACATAATTACAAAATGTTCTACTGAATGCATGAGATTGAATTATATCAAAGTTTTCTATGCAATGTTTGTTTTGGTCAAAGAAGCAAAAACTGTCTACCGTAGTAAAATATACACTGGGATAACTTTCATATAGAATTGATTGATGCAACACAAATTGTAACGTGCTACTCGTCCGTTGATTGGACTTTCAAGCATTAAAAGGAAAAATGCTTGTAGACATGGTCTGAGAAAGATGCAATTCTATCACAATTGACACTGATGAAATTTGATATATATCGCGATCAGAACACTTTAAACAGTAGACAATGGTAAAGTCATTACATCACTGGGTACATTTGTTCGAAATAGATATAAATTTTAAGATCGGAAAGAGATGATTGGGTGACCTGCCCTTGCCTTGACTAACAAACAATTAGATTCAGCAAGCAGGGTAGTTAGTAGCAGGACAATAGATAGCGCGATCAAGAGATCACTTCCAGTTTTCACAGATGTTCTCAGGATAAATATCAAGGGGTTTATAAAGAATTAGAAAAGTGGGTGTGTATGTGAATGATGGACATGTTTCTGGTGTGGTCTGCTTGAGCAGAGCCTGGACACACTGGGTCTGGGGAGGCCATGTGTACAATGGCCCCTGTGCGGAAGATACCTTTGAAGTGTACATGTTGTTTGGCACCTTGGCCGTTCCTACCCTGCCAGGACAAGTGAGCGTTTCCTTGATTCACTGAAAAATTGAAACAACGATTCATAAAAGATAATTTGTATTTTTTTTTTTGTTGTTGATGGCACAAATGTACTACAAATTGTATACTTCGAGTTGCAGCACATTGTGGGACAATCCCCTGTACTGACCGCTGTCACTGTGGAAATTTGGCCCGAATGGCTCCGACACAGGTGGGTACTACTCGTTGAACGCGGTATTGAAGCCTCCCATGAAGTCACCATGTAAACGAACGATAGGCCACCAGCCTGTACCACCTGTGGAAGAGAAACATACAAACTGTATTTAAATGAACCTGATAAGTGTACAAACCTTGAAAATGCAATCTTGTATCCTATGGCATAGTTGCCAGTAAAAAATGTTACTTCATGAATCAATCAACTTGGGCTTTCAAGTGTAGACACATTACAAAGGTGAACACCCATGCAATCAATAACGTTTGAGGCACAGACAAATATTGTTTCTTGGTTGTACGTGAAATACACATAAAATGACCACTATGATTTCCCCAAATCGCGAGAGATGTATTGAATTGCCAGACTACATTAATTTGGCACTGATAGATCAAAGTTACGACAATATAGGAGACAAGCGTGAAATGTTAGTGGCCTAAGTGACATCACATCTAGAGTACACTTACTCGTTACTTGGATTGCGAAGGTGAACTGTTGCGCGAAGTTTGTGCATAAGCACCATCATAATCCTCATCACAGACTTTGTGAGGCAGGCTGCCCTGAAGCCATGCAGCTCGGTAACGCCTAGCAATGGTGTCTTCTTCCAATATGTATGTCAAGCATCCACAGTTTTCTCTGCAGCAGCAGTTCTCCTCCCCGTTTGGCATGACCTCGCACCGATTGCAGGTACACCAGGTGGAAACGTCTTCCATGCGACTAGCCTCAGGCTTCTGATCCGGTGATTCGTCCTCCCAACTGTTGTCCGATGCCCCATCGTTTCTGCATCTTTGTCTTTCAACTAATTCTGCCTGGGAATACTCGGGCTCGTACTGGGAGGGCTGTATTGTTGCCATTGTACGACAAAATTAAAATCGATAGTAGTGCTAGTACTATTATGGGTTCGCACAGGTTATGAGCAATGAAGATAGCTGAACAGAAACGAGTCACAGGATATACAAAAAAAGACAGTGAAACGATTGAAAAAGCAACTCTGATGTTGTCTGATGAGAAGCGGTCTGTTTATACTTATTGAGGAAAGAGGCGTCCTGCCATTTCCATGGAGACACGCCATTAGCTGGCGCACAGAGAACTTTGACACGAGACGTGCATTTGCATTGTGAAATGAGCCGTACACGTTTAGTGATGTCAGCTTCAGTGGCGCAGGATATGATTTAGTGCCGCAAGGGCAGTTAATTTTAGTGCGATGTGGCAACGGATAAGATTAGCACAAGATGGCCGTGCCCCGTTGCTTGATTTCCCATGTGTAATAGTGTGAAAAACTATGGTACGGTGCATAGGAAATGTTTTTTTCGATCGATCACAGATTGCTTTAAAGCACATGCCTGAACGCTCGGTACATTAAAAAAATGGAGTGCACTATTCCTTTAACGCTTTTGAGGGCTGCACACAAAAAGGGCGATGTAAAACAGTCTGTTTGATGTGCATCATTTATAAACCAGAAATATCACAGAACCGCGGCACAGTAAGCCTCGCATCCGAGGCATTACTGTATCTGCTAAAACAATCACTAATGTTCTTAAATTATGAGAAACCTCGTTTCCTCTTCTACAGACTAATCTTTGGTCACTATAGTCGACGGTCATAACTCCCCTCTACTATTAGCGTTACATATTGCTGCCCCATTTTGCATTTTTTGCAGGGTACAAGTCCCTAAGAAATAAGTGGTGGGAGATGTGGAGAGATAATTATGGTATGTCTAACCCCACAGTAAACAACTGCGACAAGACATGCAGTCACAGCAAGCCAATGCCAGCTCAAAATAAAATGTGCAGAGCCCAGAAATTGTTTTCATACCATGCATTTAGTCACATATAATTCTAAACTCCTTTGATGTACTTTTTGTGTTTTGTTTCCCTTTATGAATGTAGCCTACAAGTACCAGAATGCAAAGTGGTGCTAGTGTAACAACCAAGAATGGCTGAACACTGACTTAATCATACACTACAGAAGAGCCTGTGAAAATGTCACCTGCTTCTAGTCATTTGCAGCTTGTTACGCATGATGCGTTTAAATCAGCATTTTACCATAACCAATATATGTTTTACATGCCAAACAAGCATACATCCTAGAAATTAAGACGACTTTGAGCAGGTTATTTTTATTCTGTTTTTGTTTTCTTGTGGTTAGGTCAATATTGAGCAGATGTGCTGAAAACAAATTCCGCTCAAAACAAATAGTTCTAGAATGCTAATTAATAGCATTCCAGCACAAGACCCTGCTTAGGGAGAGCAGCTCCACAGTCTAGCAGACTTAGAGTCAACACATTTCCCTCATGCCTCAACTGGCCTAAGAAGCCAGGATTGTCTAACAAGTGGGGCCTGAAGCTAATTTACTTACTTAGACCCACCGCAGTGACATTAACATCTGTAAATGCCCACACAGCGCTGCACAGTGGGCATTTATAGATTTCGGGTGAGGGTGCTTGTGTCGTGTTGATATGTCAAGTCTGGTAGTGCTCAAATTATTTGTCACTGAATGTGTGGGCTGTTTTAATCTTAATTATTAATAGCGCCTAGTAATTGATTTTCTGAGAAAAAGTTAACCACTTTTAGGGTTTGCACCGGAAAATTTGTCACAATTACAGATTTTAATTATTGACCTTATAGAACGCTCATGCACAATTTGACCTCATCTGCCTCATATTTATTTTTTTGTTTTGTTGTAACACAGGTGGAAGCGATCGTCATGTTACAATGGATGATTTAAAGAAACTGAATTATCTTGGGGCCGTTATTAAAGAAGCCCTTCGTTTATTCCCATCAGTTCCATTCTTTGCACGAACTATAATGGAGGATTGCCAGCTAGGTAAGTGGCTGGTGTGAATTTTCCACATTGAAACGTGCATAACCCTGCTCTGAATTTTTCATAATCATCTTCCACCTTTTCAGAACAGCCGGCAGATGGTGGCCAGGGCAATAAGAAGTGTATACAGTTTTAGAAGAAGAAGGTTCAGGTCAATTATCATCCCAGACGTGCACCATTTAGTTTATTTGTTCAATAACCTTTAAAGTGCCTTTAGAATGTATGTCAGCCGTGGTTATGTATGTATATGTTTTTTGTTTTCCCTATTCTGTTTGGTTAAGTGGACTCAGTCTGCCCATCCACACCGCAGGGCTCATGTTCATTGAATGTGTAATTTGGCAGCGAGGGACCCGTCACTTTTACACTTTACCATAAACTGGTCCCTACCACCAAATGTTGGTCATTTGCACCGTGGGATTTAGATGAGGCAAAAGGTGGTGTACAAGTGCGTATGCTTTTTTTTTACCCTTCAGATTTGCACCCAGCAGTCCAAAGTGAGTAAACGCTGCCTGGCCAGCCGGGAAGCTGGACATGTCTGGGGGACTATACACACTCTATTCCGGTAGCCAGTTAACCTGCCTTATGTTGCAAAGTGCGTTTAATGCCCAGATTACTTCCCAGTAATCCCATTACATGGAGGGCTCACGGACAGGAAATCATGCGTGTGTGGGGGACCAGGAATTCTGCAAGCAGGCCTACTTGTGCCACCCAGGCGGAGTGCGACAGTAGGCAGGACCACCACCTCTCCTGTCAATCCAAGCAGGCATTATTTCAATGTCCATCCTGGGTGGAGAGTGCGGATTGCGGGACTGGGATAAAGAAGAGAATGATTTAACGTAATGGGATTACCAGTAAGTGATCTGGGCATTCATGCTTCATCCCTTTTCCTTGTCCCAGTACTGAGCGCTCAAAACAAACAAGTTCTCTCGATATTGCCCGAAGAATACACCAGGCAGGCAGTAGTTCAAATGTGCCCTTTATTAGTGAGACAATTACCACGCAAATCAACACAGTTGATCCAAAAGGACGATGAGGGGGACCCACTTGCAATTTATAGTGAGCGATAAAAGTGCCAGGAGAAGACTAAGTGGCCACCCTCCACATTTCATCGATGGGGACCCGCTTGATAGCCACCCAAGATGCAGCCATAGCCCTCATAGAGTGCTCCAACAACTCTGCCTGATATGGGGTCTTCAACTCGGCTGTAGGCAAGCTCAATGGTACTCCTGATCCACCTACTCTGAGAAGCAATGGGAGACTTTTTGAGGCCATATGTATGCAGCCAAAGGTGACTGAGATGATGCCCCCTTAATACAATCGGAAGTTTGGTCATTCTAAACCCTAACGAGCCTGCCCACATCCAGGTGTGGGGAGAAGGACTGTTAGAAGAGACAGGCCCGGGGGTTGGAAGGACCAGATCCTCATGGAAGTGAAAATCGGAGAGAACCTTATGGCGCAAAAGAGCAGTAGGCAACAGAATCAGCCCCTCGGGTACAAACCTTAGGAATGGAGGATAACAGATGAGAATCCCCCAATTTCCACAGCCGCCTGGTCGAAGCGATGGCCACCAAAAAGACACTTTGAAGAAAGGAGAGCAATGGGGATTGACTTCCGTGGCTCGAAGTGAGCAGAAGAAGGTCCTGAAGCTCCCATTTGGAAAGGGAGACCTGACATGTTGCTGGTAGATTTCAACCCCCCTAAGTAGGAAATCTGCCAGGGCCACTGTGAGTGAGGGGTGCCCAGGATTTGTGCACTATCCAAATGGCTGTGAGCTGCGCTTTTTAGGATATAGCCAACCCAAGCATGAAAACCTCGTTCAGGCATGCAGCACCTATATGGGTTCGCAAGATAGAGGGTCAAGATGGGCCTGTAGATACCAGTTGAAGACCTCCATTGTTGGATGTAGGCAGTCAGGGTGAAGGATCTCTGGGCCTCCTGCACAGCCAATGCAAGGTCTGGCGGAAGCCCCTCCCTCTCAAGCCTTAATTTTTCAATAGCCAGGCCATCGGATGAAAGCTCCTGAGGGTTGGAAAGGGAAGAATGGGCTACCCCAAAAGGTAAGGGAGGGAAAAATTGGCAGATGATAGGTGAAGAAGAGGGGACCACACCTACCTTGGTCATCTGGGTGAAATCAGAATAATTAATGGGAGGGAATGCATAGAGACGAGCCTCAGGCCAGCTCGCTTACATAAAATCCACCCTCATCGCTCCTAGATCCCATATCCAGGGAGGCAAACAGCGGAAGTATAGCGCCTGTTTGAGAGATCCTAAATGGGAGCAGACTAGCTGCAAGGACTTGACAGTATTCCGTTGCAGAGTAATTAGCAGCTGAGTGCATTTGCTCTGGTGTTCAGGACACCTGGAAGTTAAGCTGCTTTTATTGAGAAAGGTGCCTCTCTGCCCAGTCCATGATCCGGGATGCAACTTCTTGAAGAGAATGGGAACAGGTCATCCACCTCTCCTACCCCCCCACGCCCACTCTGCCTGTTGATGTAGGCCTTGGTTAGCTGGTTGTCCGTGTGGATCCGGACATCCTTCCCCCAAGGTGTTGGGACAAGGTGAGAATTGGAGGATGTGGGAAAATAACCAGCAGAGGAGGTGCAAGAGAAAATCCTGACAGATGATTGGAGTTTTATAGCCACCATTCCATCTTCCTGGCCAGATCCGTTGTCATGGGAACCCACATTCTGTAATCCTTGGAGGATTCCTGCGAATGGTCTAGAAGATGATTCACCAGAGGCCTGTGATGGTGTCTCACTCAAGGGATTACAAAAACTGTTGCTGCTAGATAACCCTGAATGATCAAGCATTGAAGAGCATTTGCCACCCTGTATCCTAGGTGACCCGACAGCCTGGCATAAAGCTTGAAGGTGCTGACAGGCAGAAAGGAGATGGTACCACTCAGTGTGTTAAATAGGCACTCATAAATTCCAGTGTCTGGGTTGGCCGCAGAGGTGACTTCTTGGTGTTCAGGAGCCACCTGAAGTGAGCCACAGTGGATCAGGCAGGGGGCATGGATTAGCCAGTTGTCTAGATACAGATGGAGCGCAACTCCCCTCTGATGGAGGAGACACACAAGGGGGACTAGGACTTTAGAGAACACCAATGATGTTGGCCTTGGGCCAAAAGAGAGCAATTGAAGGTGTAGACCATCAACGACACAAAGCAGAGAAATCTCTGGTATGCAGGATAAATAGGTACATGAAAATAGGCATCCTCCCGATCTTCCGAAGTCAGGAAGTCTCATAAGGCCACCAACAGAATAAGTGTTTTTACCTGGAAATGAACTTTCCTGATGAAAACATTGTTTCTCTTGAGGTCTATGATTAGTCTCCAAGCCCCCAATGGTTTTTGCATAAGAAACTGGATGAAAACACACCTGTGCTGTTGTCTCTGCTAGGGACTGGAATCTCCACCCATTTGTTGAAGAGGTGCTGGATACCCTTCTGGAGCTTTAACTGAAAAGAGGATGATGATCCTACCATCAAGTAATATGTTTTGTCTTTTGACCTATCGCTCACTATGTCACCCTAACAGACAAGATTAAAGATCCCTTGTGAGGTGTCTCTCCCTAGTGGGCACTGGGGAGCCGCCAATCTAGTAGACGGCATAGAAAAAGAGGCTGACCCTAACTCCTCAATTTTAACCTCCAAGTATACTCCTGTACATAGGGTTTAGTTTTATTGTACCTGAAACACACCCAAAACCAAAACAATGTTCAATATTAAAATAACCTAAACACAAGGGCTGGGCACTGGGGGAGTGTAAGGGTGCAGAAGTAAGGCTCAGACACAATGTTTGTATATTTTTGGATATGGACTTTCATTAATAACAATAAGTTTGGAAAAGTGCCTTCCTAAAGCTAAGAGGAATTTCCCTACCACAAAAGAAACTGTTTTTGTCAGGAAGTCCGAAACTAAAGTCTGTCAAGTCATGTCCCCAAAACGTACTACTGTCACTAACACTAATAACCTAAGTTAACTGTGGAAGGATGGTCTCTTCTAAAAGTAATAGGTGTTCACTGTGTTTTCAAACAGAAAAGTTCCCAGTTTCTCTGGTAGTAAAAAGTGATGCAAAATACTGCAAAATGCAAGTTTCCAAATTCTAGGGTCACGCTCCTTTTCTCTAGAGTTCCTCTTGTCTTAAGTCACAATATAGTTCAAGAGGGATTGTTAGCTTCACAGTCCTTGTGTCCTATTGGCTTGGCACATCCACTACCAATTGTAGAACTCCCCCACCCCCTCTTCTACCACAGGGTTTTAACCTTCTTACTTTAGTCTCTTATGTGAGTGCGGTCTCTGACTTGCAACTTCTTTGTCCAGACTGATTTACTCTCTTGTCACCCAAATAATCATTGTTGAATTGTCTTTGTTTCTCTCAGGGTCCCAAACACTTTTTACATAATTGGGTGCAAGCCCCAGTCCTGCGATGTTGTGCGTTGTCCACTTGGATCACTCTTTTGTCAAGTGTACCACTCTTTCTCTCATTTCTCTTGTATCCAAGTCTCAGTCCCTCTGGACTTTGTGCGACTGCCAGACTCACACTGCTGTGTTGTATCTGCTTGGTTTACTCTCCTGCCAAGTATACAGCTGTCTCTGATGTACTTCAGGGCCGCAGACGGGCTCTTGCGTTAGGGTCCCAGACCCTCTGGCTTTTGGGTGCGGGTGGCAGACTCGCACAGTTATGCTGTATCTGATTAGTGTCTCATTGGTTTCTCTCTGACTTTCAAAGGGCTCCCTCTGACATTCCCTCTGGTTCGTTTTACATTTTATTTTAGGATAGCCTTGTACTCTCAGACGTTGTGATCAATTTGTAGCCTGTTTGTCAAAATCTTGGAGATTAGAACAGTTTCTTTAGTTTCTCAAGAATGGACCGAAAGGTCATTGTTTTCTAAAATATATGGGATGAAAACTCTAGAATCCTAACAGTGAATTCCTACCAGTCGTTTTGTGGTTAACCGATGTATCAAGGCACCCCGCTGTGATCTTAAGGTCAAGGAAGGTAATGATCTCCCTACTATAATTACAAGAGAAATTAAGAACCTATTCTGTTGGTACTACGCAATGAATGACGAAAAACACTTGGCAAGCAGAAAATGGAGGATTGAACGCGCCACAAGCTATCACTAAGATAGAGAGAATCTTAGTGCTCGGAACTTCTTTGGGTGTGACAAATGTATAGGAAGGAGGTCGGAAATTACTATATGCCATGGGGTTCTTTCGGGCACAGAGGCAATAATATATCCAGTAGCAAAGCCTGAAGTAAGCCAAGATGAGAGATCAGTTTTGAGAGTAAAACATGAGTTCACCCTTTGATGAACGCACACATATAATGGGTGCTTCCAGTCGATCACTTGAGAAAAATGATATGTCCCCCTATGTAGGAACCAGATGGCAGCCCGAAAAGTGGAGAACAGTCATCTTACGAAACTGTCAGAAGAGGCCAATATGGCAGCATGTGGATCAACCCACGAGTTTCACTCGTAACAAAATATTGTTTTAAAATTGAGCCTTGAAGGATGCAGCATATAAAGAGATTGAGTAGGGACTGAAACTGGTTGACTGACAAGGTTTAGACTAGTTCTAGACTTTGGATATCCAGTAGTTAATTGGATACCTTTATGAATATTAATCTTTCATGTTTTTAGTTAAATGGCCTACTTATCCTGGGCTTTCTAATCAGCAGATGAGCTGGAGTAATAAATTTTTGATGTACCTCGCCCCATGCCCACCCCTCAATCTTGTGTTGAGGTCCTTTTAATATTGAACATTGTTTTGCATGTTGGGTGTGCTTCAGATGCAATAAAGCTAAACCCTATGTACAGGAGTAGGTTTGGGATTGAAAGACCTAATCAGAAATTGAGGGAGAAAAGACCGAAGATTATTTTTTCAAAATAATCTTCGGTCTTTTCTCCCCTGAACATTACTGATTTGCCCAAACCCCTACCCACCCCCCTTACATTCCATCTCGCTGTGTCCCTGCAACGCCTGTTCCCTTTCAATTCTGTGATCGGGAACCAGCGCCACAGGGTCCTTTCCTTTTTATTTTTTTGGGACAGCTGCAGGGGTGTCCCCCACAAACCCCGCTCACAATATAGTGAGCAAGGGTGCAGGGGACACTCCTGCAGCCCCCAGCACCGAATGCTTGATTTGGTCAAACTTTACGCCCGTCGCATTTTTTGAGAGGCCGAAATTCGGCCAAATCACGCATTCAGTATTTTTTATTCGGTCATTTTGGATGAAACCCACTTTGAGGTTAGATTGAGGAGTTTGGGTCAGACTCTTTTTCTATCCCTTGTACTTGATAGTTGGTGCCACAGCACCCGCGGGGAGAGACACCACACAAGGGATGTTTCGTCTTTTCCATGAGGATGACATAGTGAGTGATAGGCCAAAAGACAACCTATTCCTTGAAGTTAGGATATTCCTCCTCTTTTATACCATGTGTTGAGTAATCATTAATGAATAATCGCCTGACGACAGAAGATGATTGGTTTGGCTCCCTGGTCCAGCCCTAGACGATTCTCAGGTGTGTACAGTGCTTCTCTCCTTTGACTGGGGATGCCCCAAGCTATTCATTGTTTGGCTAGAGAAGGAGAGCATGGACTATCTCTGGGCCTCTACCCCTTTTAGGCCCCTCATTTTCACTTTCCAGGGTGGATAAGATAACCCCTTTTTATGGCGTTTCAAGGAGTTGGGGTCTCTGGTTCACTGACAACGTTTCTTCTCAATTACTGAGGTAGGTGCTTCTAGTTCATACTATTCACTGTTCTCCATTGTTGCTTTAGGTTTCATGGAATGTCTAAAGAGTTTCTTAAAAGGCTCATCCGCTTCCTCCCGGACTTTTGTTAACACCCGTTACCTGTATTGGGATCGGGATGCTTCACAGGATTGAAAGGATTTCGGGTGATGCCGTCATCCTACTCTGTTGTAGGGTACAAATTCTTGAAGCTTCATTTTTCTCGTTCCTCTCATATCTATAGTGGATTCGACCGTCCTTCTCATATGGGCCCGTGCGCCACTAGTAGTCTATAGTTTTCCCCGGCTTGTTCTCACTTCTTTGTAGCAAGCCTGGGGTAGTGGTCTCAACGTAGTTGTTCCACCCGACGGTCCACCCACCAAAGGTAACGCCACAGCTGTACACTCTTTCTGTCAGGCCCTCTGCCGGCCCCCTTAGGAGACACTTTCCGTTTGTCAGGGGATGTCGTATCGGCGGGGCGTAAAGCCATTCGTTCCTGGATGCAGTCTTATTTTCATTGAGGCAAATTATCTTAATTTATCAGATATTCCTGTCCCCTGCACACCTTAATGCTGGAAAATCTGCCCAAAATAAGTAATATAGAATATAGATATAATTCTCTAAAAATAAAATTGTAAGGGGACGTTATGGTTAAGTTGCCCGACCAAAAACCTGTGCACTTCACTAAAAAAACTTTTCAAACGTGCCATTATGGTTCAAAGTAAATTCGAAAAACCCCCGAAATTCGCCATGGAAGGCTATAGTAGTGAATTTTACAGGTTTTTAGTAGGGCAACTTAACCATAACGACCCTTTAGCAAAGTTTTTTTTTTATTTTTTATTACTGAATTTCACAGGTTTTCTGAAGGGGAACCTAATCATAACATTGCGTTAATAAAGTTGATTTGCTGAATATACACGATCATCATGTGATCTTGGGAGATATGTAGTACAATTTGATTACTTTATAGACATGAAACATAGACCATACAGAACCCCCTCTCTATCAATATTGGAAAGGCACGGACTGAGCGCCTGTCTGCGGACGGCCGCGGACGAGCTCAACACTACCCAAACAGTCAGGGGGTATATGAAAATTAATTATTGTGTTACACAAAAAAATGTTCAACTTTGAAAAAGGACACATAAAAACATTATAAGTATTAGTAAATAAATAGGGAAACCTAAACGTCTGAAACAAAAAACCATGCATTTCATGACCATGTAGAATGAAATGTATTATACCATAAACAAAAGAAAGTATGACTCCAACGTGATTACCTCACAGAAACTCTGCAGCCAGGACCGACAGTAGACGCACGCACTACAACGAAGACAAATTACAACAAAAGAGTAAGTGAAGTTGATTTTTCTTGTGTGTGTGTGCACTTTTTTTGGTATGAGGGGCAAAAAAAATAATTTCTTTCTATTCTTTTGATACAGAAATGTGCAGTATTTTGGACTGGCTGGAGGAGAATTTCCCACATGGGGAAATGTCTGAAGATAGCGATAGTAATGGTACACAGTGCCCTACATAAGAAAAATAATGGTCACTATTTTATGGGCATTTAACATATATATATTTATTTTTAACAGACCAGGAAAAAAAAGAAGAAAGTCCAACAAACGACAGAGGAAGACAGGCTGAAAAAGATAGAACTGAAAATGGACACACTAAATGACAATTTTAACAGTTTAAGGCAATTTGTGGAGGAGTTTGTGAGAGGAAAAATACGTCATCACTGTCCCACCTGTACCTGTCCCCCTTCTCTATTCCCTAGTGAACCATCCCCAAACCTTCAAGAAGAAAATAGATGTTTTGATGAAACATCCATCCCTTCTACCCCACACAAATCATCTCCTCACAATCAGCCCGTGTTGAACCCTAATTCCCCTATATTTGTGTCAGTATCTGCATCCCCCAGTATTTCTGTTGATTGAAGTGTGTGTGTGCTTTTAGAAAGTTTTTTTATATTTGTTGTAGAGGAAGGGTTTGAGTAAAAAACATTTTTTTTAAAAGACTTGTTCGCGGCTGTTCGAGCTAGCCGGAAGCAGTAGAATATGAATGTTCTACCGGCAATACACCTACCCGTAGAAAAGCCAACCAAGATGGAAGTGATCTTAGAATGCAGCATCTGTGCAGGTTGTGCATAAATGAACAGAATGGGGTGTGCTAAGGACATTATACCTCTCCGTACCGCTTACAAACGAGATAAAACGTGTTCCTAGAAAACACCAGGTGTCCGGGATGTATGTAAGTGAGCAAAATGGGAGTGTCCTAAGGACACTATACCTGCCCGTATCGTCTGCAGCCAAGATGGAACGTCCGTAGAACAGACGCGGTGGCCGGCATGTTTGTTGTCAAACAAAATGGAGGTGTCCTAAGGACACTGGACCTGTCCGTACAGTGATCAGATCAGGTACGCACATGCGCAGTACACCCATAAGTACTGCGAACATCCCGCCTGTCCCTAACTGTCCGTCTCACTTGTGTCGCACTTTTAATTAGTTGCAGAACCCGAACACTGTCCGTAGAACACTGGCGCGCATGCACACGTTTGTTAGTCTGCATTTGCTGTCCAGCGGGCACGCTTTTCCCGTGCGGGATGTGTTCAGGACATCATCCTTTTGTGACTGCACCCACACTCAGCGTGTGGACTAACTTGTGCACTTTGTCTGCTTCCGCAACATTGCAAAATAACTTATACATGCATGTAAAATTATTTTTCAGTATAAAATCACCATTTGACATGTCCATACAATAGCTCTACCTGTGAACGTGTCATTTACAATTTGTGCAGCGCTTTTGAGTGATCAATATGGTCACGAGCCGCACCCCTCGACCCCTATAAATGGCCAAACCCCTGAGCTCATCTTCATTTTGCTTCTGGCTATAGCAGTTAGAGTTGTGCTGCCTTCACAGCTGTAGTGACCATTAGGCAACTAATCATTATGGCATCCATGGCTACTGTTCCTTCATTAGCCTCAGCACCACCCCGAAACCCTCCACCGCCACCACCTCCCCAAGGCCCTGCAGAGAGATATACGGGTGAGGATGTAGAGATCGAGGAAGAAGAGAATGAGGTGGAGGAACTCCGCACTACAAGCACTCGCCGAGAGTCGTGGGTGTGGCGGTTGTTTTCCGTTTTTGGGAACGTACCGAAAGCACGTACGAACTTGGTGAGGTGTAACCGGTGCCAGTTGGTGCTGAGTCGCGGGAGACCTGGTGCGTACAGCTTTGGTACGACAACCATGAAGGGACACCTAACTTCGTTCCACAGTGCGGACATTCGCAAGGTAGTCCCATGTAAAGATCGTAGTAGATTGAGTTCCTCCACAGCATCCTCCGTGTCTGATCCTCTCACCACAAGAGATACTCCTGTGGGGGAGCGAATTCCTCCAGCTGCCTCACAAGCCATTCGCAATGCTGTTGATCCTTACCTTTCGAGGGTCACAATATTGTGTGTGTACTGTGAGGCAGTACTCTGCAGGGGGGAGAGTCTTCAAAGTGCTTTTGAGGCTACGGTCACTTAGCACCAGAAGAACTGCTCCCTACCTAAGTAAAGCCCACCCTATATCTTTCTCTCTCCACCTGGCCCTTCTTATCCCCGTGGTTGGTGTCCCTTCCTTACCCTCCTTTCCCCTCCTCTCCTGTGTGTCGTGTCCATAAAAGCAGTAAACTGGAAAAATACAAAAATTACAAAAAAAGGCTCTTTTCAGAGCCGCCTTTCTCAGTTTAACAATAGAACTATCAAGTGACCATCTTAGGCCCCTGCGCATTTTTGGAAAAGTCAGCGGACAGTGGTAGGACACACAAAAATGGAGGGTGCAAACAAAGCAAAACCAATGGACTTTTCGCTGGGAGTAAGTGGTGGCTCTGAAAAGAGCCTTTGGGTGGTGGTGTGTGTGCTTCAAAAACTGTAGGTTGGAAAAAACAGATTGCAAAATAGGTGACTATGATTCCAAAAAAAGTTGCAATGCATGTTGTACATTTCGAAGAAAAATCTGATTGCCAGCATATGTGAGATGGACTCCATCTCTGCGAAAAATGAAAGAGCTGCGAAACAAAATGTTTTCATTGTGGAATGAGGACATGCCAACATCTCTTAGAAAGGTACAAACAGCCTTATTCACATTGCGCCTCGCTTTCTCCGTTTTTGGACCAAATTCAGAAGAACGCAGCCACTTTTGTATTTGTGCAATACGGGAAATTTGGAAACATGTCCATGACTTTTGCAAGTCCTTCCTTCATTGCAAATTGCAAAGAAATTCCAGACACATGGCCTAAACTGTTTCCTCCGCAATGAATGATAAGTATATCAGGATGACGCTCTGTCTGTAAAGTAGCCCAGAGAGCTACCAAGTCCAGCCACCTCATTCCACGCACGCCATGCCAGTCCACATGAGGAAATCCAAGATCTGCAGATAGACCGCAACTTTCTGCATGCACCTTCAACCAATGTATCCATGAGTCTCCCAAAATCCAGATAATCTGTTTTCGAGCACACAGAGCCATGGCTGTCTGGTCTCCTGTCAGGGAAAAGACATGCTCACTAAGTTTCTCTTTACAGAACACACCCACTGACCTTTACTGACCAAACCCTACCTGCGCACATTCTCATTTGCATGCGTCTCCACCGCAGAATCCCCGTTGGTAATAGGCGCCGCCTGCAAATTACCGCCATGTTCGCAGACACGTACAGGATCACAGCATGATGACTGTACATTTAAATATTATTCCCCTTTTCCCCTTTAAGGTGGTCTCTGAAAAGAGCTGTTTTTTTTTTTGGCAGATGCCTTACAGACACCTGTTATTTTGTTTTATTTTTTGTTCTTACTTTACTCCTACAACCATTACAGAACCTTCTCCAAAGCAAGCCTCACATTCCAAAAGAACATGGCATTTCCCAAAGAAAATAACGCAAAGCCATCTGCTTCAAAATAAGATGCATTACTGGGAACAATGTTCTCGTGGCTGCAGAAAAACATATCAGCGCGTAACATAAAAGCATGCATGCCGCGATTGATGTTACACCTCCCAATACTTTGATCAGGACAGAAAACAGAACTGTTGTCCCATTTTCCTATAGGGAGTAACCCAGAAAAAAATAATTTTGCAGTTGGAAAGATGTTCATGACTCCTTGAACCAACTGTTCCAAATCTTTCAACAAACTACGGGAACTCAAGTAGCCCAAATGGCAAGCACCGTAGTGCAAAAGTACCACATGAGGAGTGGTCATCGTACGCATCTCGGTGCAAACTTGGAGAATTGCCGCAACATTGCGATCAGTCTCAGCGCTCCACACCACCTGCACAATGATGTGCCACATCCTACTTTTGGCATAGTGCTGTAAACCATGCACACAAATATCTCCAAGGAGAACATGTACAATCCTTATGATCTCATTTAAACAAATTAATGCCACTGAATCTGCATAGCCAATACATACCAAAGCTTGCACTTTTAAGTGCAAGATGTCCGATTTTTCATTGACAAACCGCACTACTTCTTACTGTCTCCCGCATAACCTATACGTACGTTACAACCCTCCCTATTTAGTGCGAAACTCGATTTTCCATTACAAAATGGAGCAATTTTTCACTGTGTACCGCCTACATAAATGCTACTTCCAATGCGATCGTATGAGAAAAAGTAAACGCTCCCGATTGCTGTGGTGACATCTCCCTTCGAGGGTCTCCCGATTTTTCGAAAATCGTACTTATAATATTAAAGTACATACATTTTTCCCATCTACTATAATGACCTACCTCTTACAAACCTCTGTGCTATAGATAACACAGCTTAAAAAAAACAAGACATTTTCGTAACCTAAAAAGTGTACTTATTTCTGAAGCATGTGCTCTCACATACTGCAAGTAACATAGAAAGGCAGCACATAGTGAAGTGCAATGCACACATGCACTGTGTTGAAATATCAAAGGAGAATACTCCGACGAAAAATGCAAAATTAACGTGTACAGTAACATCACTGCTTTAAACACACAAAGTTACTAACTTCTTCTTTTTACAATCGCAGTGAAGACTACTCTCCTGAAAATCAACAGCATCTACTCTGCAAACAACATATCCAAAGAAACCTTGTCATTATGCAAAAAAACCAGTACAACCTTTATATTCTAACTATTCCTCAAACAGATTGTGTGGGTTATGTATTTAATTTGCGCACCAAAGCAAAGTGGTTTCTGAACCATTCTACCCACAAATCCCCATTTATTAAACAAAGAATAACAGGCAGAATGACTCACAAATCCCTGTATGTTTGGAACTCAAATAACATACAGAACCCTTAGAATGTTAGTACGAGAAAACAAATAGCTATTTCAATTTTATGCTAGTATGTTCACTATTAATGCTTCTCCTCAACACTAACCCACTATCTAATGTCATCTGAAGCACAGTGTACTAGTATGGAAACAGAAAAATAGCCTACCCAAATCATTGTAAGAGGCCAATGCACATTCACACACCACCACAAACAGCTTGCCCATCAAACTCATGCACACAGCACACATACATTGTACAACAGACCAAACCATGCCTTCTTTTTTTCAACAGACCCCAAAAAATGCCTGCCAAAAAGCATGTCCGCAGAAAGCAACGCAGAAGTAGATCAAATAAAAATAAGTGTCCAACCTAGCCATCCATCTTTAGCAGAGTTTGTAGAGAATGTTGGAACAAAACAGCTAATACACTCGTTTACCAAAACAAAGGAAGCTTCAACTACCAAAACTTTACCTCCTCCAACAAAATGTGGCACGAAACACAAAAGTCTTCACAAAGAATCGGCTACCAGTACTGCTATTAATGCTCCTATTAATCCTGATTTAGTAACAAGAACCTATAGTAAAAAAAGTATTTTAGCAAAAATGTTTCACCACAGAGTCCTTCAGAATCTAATAAGAAGAGGACCGAAATCATCCTCAACCCTTAAAACCTACGTAGAAAATTAATCCTACAAGCTTTCGTGGACAGTGCAATCATTCTCAAGAGGAAGTTGTTTATATTTGTGTTAAATAGAATGAAACCACTAACAAAACTAAGTACCAAACTACAAAAGAAACTTATCAGTAAACGGAATGTGAACAAAAGTAACTTCTTACATATTTGTGGAGGTGAATGGAGTCGCACAACAACCACAGAACCATATTTTAATGAAAAAGCATACAAACAAAATCAAACAAACACAATTGCCATCCATAGCAGTGGATGAGGGTATGAAAAAAATCAATAATAGCATCATGGAACAAGAAACACTGCTTAGAAAAGTATCCCCTGAAAACTCAGAATTACCGCTCGATTCGACTGAAGCAGACCGTCCAGTATACAAATGCCCATCCACATCAATGTGTGCCATTCCTAACAAATCTTTCAAATCTTTACGTCAGTTCCTCAATCAGTATGTGAAAAGTAAAGACAAAATTAAAATGAAAGTGCTGCAAAATATGGATATCTGTCCAGTGCGCAAATAAACAGGACTACAAGGACATTCATTAGCCTGCATTTCTGGACCTATTTGCAAAAGCACCTTCCATGATATCAAAATGATATCAATACATCATTCAAATGTAGGAAATCTAGTGTATAAAATATACTATGCTAAAAGTCCAACTTCAGAATTAGCCAATTTAAATAACCCTCGTCTGCATGGTACACCCAAATATCTACAAGAAGAAATTGATCGTATCCAGACAAAATATTTTGCTAGTGAAAGCCACTTGCAAAATGCAATAGTTTTAGAACAGACTAGGAACATTTCTGCACACAGCAACCTTCTATTACACACATACAAAAAAGAAATACTAAAATTTAAAAGTGCATCGGCTGAAATCCCAAACCACGTGTGTGTGTGTGTTTCCGCAGAACGTTTTACAAAAGGAACACAAAAAATATAGACATAGCATACAAAATAGAAGACCATGAAGATTCCAAATGGTTTGAATTAGCTCTCTACCTTTTAGCTGAAAACAAATATCAAATAATTGAACCCCTAATATGTTGTAGTTACTGCACTACAAAACTAGACAGCAACCAAACTCCTTCACGTGCTATCACAAATAATTTGGAATTGTTCCCACTACCAAAAACCCTGCAATCATAATTCAAACAGTTCACCCATTTCAAGGAATTATACGCCTTCACCGAAAAACAGCAAAATTACCTCCCTCTGAATTGGTGAAAGGCATTCGTGGCAAAGTAGTTTATTTGCCATTAGATCTAACAGAAAATGTACACACTCTAGGAGTGCAACGTTCAATAGAGCATTCTTTAATTATCTTGGTAAATGGTTTACCAACAAAAGACAAAACAATTTGGCAACAACTGGTGGACTTACATAAAGTTAGACAAGCCTTGCAATATCTGAAAGACGATGACGAAATAAATATTGAAGAAAGCTTAAGGGAAACAACTGAAATAATTGAAGAGTCATCAGAAACTGGACAGTTCGAACTTCTGGATCCTGTTGCAGGATCCACTCTTCTGAACCAGTACACAATTCATCTATTGCATTCCAATGAAAGCATAGATGATGCACTAGAAACTTACCAAATGCGACAAACCAAAGGTTCACCAATGAGCATATGGGAAAAAAGTATAGAAGCACGTGCTTTTCCACTGCTGTTTTCTACTGGCAAAGGTGGAAGATACAATGATAGACCCACTCGGATTACCGCTCATTACGAATATATTCGCAAGATCCCAGGTTTAGACAAAATGTGGAATACATATTCCACCTACTCTTTGAAAGTGAACTAGCAACCCTATGTTACGGAGTTGCACGCATTTTGAAATCTGGAACCCACTTTCAAAATATGTCAGCTATGCATTTAATACAGAAAGTATAAGAAAAATATGAGGGCTTACAATCAAGTATAACAAATTTGTTTACAAACATGCGTGGTACAAAAGAATACTGTTTCCGACGGCATGGAGACATACGTTGTATGATCAGAAACCTTGGACCACCGACTTGGTTTGTTACACTAAGTTGTGCAGAATATACATGGGAAGATTTACATGAGTTCCTACGCATATCAAACAACAACAAAACCAACATACATTTATTAACACCTGGAGAACTCTCTAGATCCAGTTAATGGGTCAAGATATTTCCATCATCGGTTCATTGCTATGCTACACTTTATTTCCAATAAAACTGTTCCTCCCCTAGGCGAAGTGCAGCATTTCTTTTGGAGAAAATAATACCAAGCGAGAGGAGCACCACATATTCACATGCTTTTATGGATCAAAGGTGCACCTAAATTTGGTCACGACACTGATGCCACTGTTTTGCAGTTCATCCAAAAATATGTCACTTGTGAAATCCCTTCACAAAGGACACATAGTGACCTGCACGGGCAGATTTTACAATTTCAAAGACACAAATGTGGCAAATATTGTCGGTGCAAATACAAAAACAAAGGGAAATACTACACCAAATGCCGGTTTGTTTTCCCTAGACCAGTTACAGAAACAGGTGAAGTGAACAAATTCATGTCTTCAGTTCGACATAGTGTGAAAGGTAAATCACCTAAGAACACATATTAAATAAAAAGAACCGAAGAATCTAAATATATCAATGATTACAATGCAATCATTGCCCTTCTATGGAATGCAAACATAGATGTGCAGTACATAGCAGACAATTCCACTGCTGTTGCACGATATGTTACAGCCTACTTAACAAAAGCAGAAAAAACAGAGCTTCAAGAGCTCTGGGATGATTTATCATCAGACAAAACGCTATCTCACTATCTCAGAAATTGTACAACCTAGGCATAAAAATGCTCTCTCATAGAGAATGTGGGGCCTATGAAGCGGCAGATCGTTTAACCGGTACTGCTTTGTACGGAAAATCAGACAACATAGTATGGCTAAGTCTTGGTCCTGCTAAATCTAGAAAAAGAGTTCCTCATCATATGAGGACATAGAAACAATTGCCAGAAATAATACCACTAGCCAAGACATTTTAAAAATCAATTTACTGGACACATATTATCCAAACTGGAGTAGCACTTTGGAAAGCATGTGTCTATACCACATAGCTCAAAACTTTGCATACAAAATAATATAAAACTCGATGAAAGCAAAGGCAGATATAGAGTCACAGATTGTGAAGGCAGCTTAGTGAAACTTACCAAACGAAGCGTCATTAATCATGTTAAATTGTCATTAAAAACTCCTCAACAGAAAGAACTATATTACATGTCTCTGCTACAACTTTTTGAACCATGAAGAAAAGAGGAAGAGAATACTAGATAACTATGACTGCTATGAAGATGCTTTCAAAGCAAATGAAAGCGCTATCAACGATGTGAACTTTACGCAGTACAAAACAATGTTGCACAATGAACAGCAACACAAAGAAGAACTTCAGGCCCAACTAGATAAGGACTCTTCCGACAGTAGTCAACCTTCTGTAACAGGAACTCAAGAACCACTAGGACAGCCACTACTAGTAAATGAGGCAGAATTAGCTATGACAGAAGTTGAAAACACCATGTGTCACTATCAAGAAAATATAGAAGACTTAACTGTACAACAAGCAAAACTTAACAAAGATCAGCGCTCCATTTTTGAAGACGTAACAAAAAAAATTTCACATGGTGTACAACATGAAAATAAAGTATGTGCCTGCCAAAATTACGAACCAATACTGCTGTACGTCAGTGGTGAAGCTGCGTCAGGAAAAACATTCTTAATCAAAATCATCAGCAAGTTCCTTCAGCAATTGACAAACAACAAACTGTCAGCTGTTGTAACTGCCCCCACAGGTTTAGCTGCCTACAACATAGGCAGCGTCACTTTACACCGATTACTACTGCTTCCAGTAGAACACCAAAACAAATTAGACTATTACAAACTTTCTGCAGAAGCTGCAATGGAGCTACGCAGATTCTTAAAGCAAATGAAAATGCTACTAATAGATGAATTGAGCATGGTCTCCAACCTAATGTTAGCTTTGATTCACCTCAGATTGCAAGAAGTACTTAAAACAAACTACGAAGTACACATTATCGTTTTCGGATATCTTCTACAATTGACGCCAATGAAAGGTGAACCTATTTTTAAAACCATAGGACACAAACTCTGCCGTAAAACTGTTGGCAGCATAGGAAATGTCAACCTTTGGCAACATTTCCAATACAGAGAATTAACAGAAAACATGCAGCAATCTGCAGATCTCACTTATGCCAACATCCGAAAAAGTATTAGAGTTGGTGTACTATCTCAGGAAGCACACGCAATATTGAAAAACGGGCACATTCATGCACTTTATGCTGATAATGCATGTGCTACTGATGTTATGGAACAATTAGCGCACAAAAATGTCAATTGTATGGCCTTAATGCCAACTATTGCAAGCTGTGCCAAATTCAATGAAGCCATGCTAAATAAAGAAATACAACCAATAATTGAAATTTGCCCCACAGAAAAACTAGACGTACATGGTATGACACTACCCATGTGTGAGCAAGCCACAAGAAGACTAAGTAGTTCAGAAAATTCAATATCCAACACAGCTGGGTTAGAAAAAATATTTAAATTATCCTTAAATTGTAGAGTAATGCTTAAATGTAACCTTGACGTGAAGCAAGGGCTAGTTAATGGGGCACTGGGTACAGTAGTTGGCTTTCAGTCATACCCACGTGACAACAACATTCAGTTTGTCAATATTCGCTTTGACAAACTTTCAGAAGTGAAAAGGATAGGGCGCTCAACTGCTCGATTCCTTCTCTTCAAAGACATGTATGTACGTAGAGAACAATTTTCCCTAACTCTTGCATATGCAGTGACCATTCATAGATCCCAAGGTCTTACCCTAGACAAAGCATTGATAGATATTGGGAACACAGTCTTTAAAGAAGGCATGAGCTACGTAGCACTATCACGCTTACGTACACTTGACAGTCTATTTCTAATCAACTTTGATGCGAGTAAAGTGAACGCTGATATTCCTTGCATTTTAGAATACAATAGACTGTGTTCACTGTACACCCCCCATCTGAAACAATATCCTGTTCCACAAAAAGTAAAACGTGGTAAAAGAAAACTAATTAAATCAGAAATGCAACAGAATCTGACAGCAAATCCTTCAAAGAAAACAAAAGAAGGTAAAGGTTCATCAATTACCACAAGCAAAGAAGAACCTATTAGGGAAAGTAAACCAGGTACTTCTTCAAAGAAGAAAGATAAACTCCGGAAAAAGCATTCGGATACGGAACTAGCTGTTCCAATCAAATTTTCAAATGAAACTGGTGTAAGTTGCTATGCAAATTGAATATTCTATTTCAATTGCCACCAGTTGTTAACAATATTTACTTACACAGTACAGACCAATAGTGTTTGCAAATGTTAGTCCTTCATAGAAACGCAGCAAACAATCCTGACAACACGTGCAGTGTTCACGGAATAAGACAAGAATTGGACTACTGTGCTGGAATGGTGAGATTCACTATAAACACACAAGAAGATCCACAAGAATTTCTAATGTACTTACTACAAGTACTGGAAAACAAAAGCATACCTATGAATGAAATCTTCTAGATTTCATACATGTGGAAACATACATGCACTCCCTGTAGCAATCTCATACAGGAACAAATCCCAAATGATCAATTTGTGTATGTATCCATACCTAATTGGGAATCCATTCCATTTCTGCAACTTGTACAGAATGCAAACCATGGCGGATTTACTATGTGCAATTCAGACAATCGGTCCACCCTACTGATACAAACTCATAGTAAGTACATAATACTTATGCTGCTACGTTATAATGCAGTTGGTATGAAAAACTGCAAGCTGACTGGATTCACACACGGTCAAGTGTCACTTGGAAAGAAAACCTTCACAACAGTAGGTATAATCTACCATGCAGGAGCTACAACCAATGCAGGTCACTACACTGCATACATTAAAAAGAAATGTGGATGGGTGGAATGTAATGATAGCACCATTACTCTAAAGCAGAGATTGCCAGCTAATCTTACAAATGCGTATTTAATCTTCTTAAAGCCAAAATTTAATGACTAATGTGTACTTCAACATTACCAAAAAATGAAGTGAAAGACTACAAACAGTTAGAATACGACAACAGGTATCTGCCCAACAGTGTATAACAACGACACAGAGAAATGAATACCACAGAATCATAATAACAAATGCACAGTTAGAATACGCCAACAGGTACTAACGGCTGTTAAAAATCGCAACAAGGCAACAAACATGACATTAATCAGAAAGAACAAGGAAACACTCAAAGAAAGCAAAGAAATAGTTTGTAGCATAGCAAATAAAGGTTTTTTGTTTTTATCCGACAAGGGTTTTTTTCCCCCAGACCCAAGGATTTGAAAAACAAACACAAAAACTGAGCAAAATGCACAGTACACTGGTTTGTAAACTAAATATAAGGCTAAAAAAAAAAAAAGCTAAACTGTCTATTATACAATGTAATAAGTCTTCATAAAATGTAAACACTAACATGCTTTTTTCTTTTATCACAGAAATTAAAAAAGGCTAGTTCTGCCAAGTACTACAGTCATGTAAAACATATATGGATTCTGTACAAATTAAACAGTAAGTATAAATACAGTCATTTTATACATATGTGAATCTACAAGGCTAATCTAGGGCAGTAATATGGTGCAGTGGCTGTAGGCTGGGCCTAGCATCTTTGATGTATAACCAACCACCTACACCCTACGGCCAAGCAACCCAGACTATAGGTCCTACCCACAACCATTGCTGCATATCAAAAGCATGGTGCTTCTAATTTCACTACTTCTAAGTTTAGTTTTGGGTGCATGGTCTGCAGCCATGCAGCCAAGAGACTAGAACATGCACACAACCACTGCACCACACCACGGCCATGGTCACTTATAACCTCACTGCTTGTCACTTCAGTCTTGGGGGCATGGCCTTTGGCCATGCACCCAAGACTCTAGGTCCTGGCCAGAACCAGTAAAGCATATGGCAACCATTGTTGCTTCTAATTGCACTACTTATAAAGTTGGTTTTGGGAGCATGGCCAAAGGCCATGTTCCCAAAATGCTCTGCCCTTCCCACAACCACCTGAATGATGTTTCATAGTACGAGTGTGCCTATACCTGTGATATGCTGCAGTAGTTGTGGCCACAGGCTACAGACTTGGGTGTAAGGCCATACATTTTTCAATGTATGGGTATGCAGTGTATAAAATCCATAGTGGCTTACAACGGCAGTGCTTATAACTTTGTTCTTGGGTGCATGGCCTGTGGCCATGCACCAAAGAATCTATGTCCTGGCCACAAATACCACACCATATTGCACCCATTGTGGCTTGTAACAACACTACGTATAAATGTGACTGCAGGGCCTCCCCACAACCACCTGAGTGATGTACAATACTACAGGCATATCTATAGCTGTGATATGCTGCTGTGGTTGTGTGCAGGTCATAAAATCTTAGATGTATGTCCATACATATTTCAATGTATGGGTGTGAAGTGGCTTATAGCTCCAGTATGTATAACTTTGTTCTTGGGTGCATGGCCTTTGGCCATGCACCCAAAACTGTACACGCTCCCCACAACCATCTAATAGTCTCTACACAACCATTTGACCCATAAGCAATACTACAGGTGTAGCCATTTCTGTAATATGCTGCAGTGGTTGTGGCCAGGGCCTAGAGTCTTGGAAGTATGGACTACGGCCTACGGCCATGCACCCAAGACTCTAGGCCCTTGCCACAACCACTGCAGCATATTACACCCATGTTCACTTATACATGAGTGACACACCCATACAATGAAACATAACTGTAGCATGTACTCAATTTGTACCCAGGACTCTAGGCCCTGCCCACACCTACCAGATACATAATCGAATCTGTGGGTGTGATGTATGAATGTGATATCCTGCACTGCTTGTGGACAGGGTCTACACTCTTCGCTGTATGGCCTACAACCTGCAGCCATGCACTCAAAACTGTACGTCCTGCCTACAACCACCGCACTATGTAAAATCCATGTTGGCTTATAACTTTAGAGTTGACAACTTTGTTCTCAGGTGCATAGACTTCGGCCATGCCTCGAAGACCGCAGATCCTCCCCACAACCATCTGAGTGATGTGCGGTAGTCGGGGGTCTATCGATAGTTGTGCTATGCTTCAGTGGTTCTGGCCAGAGGCTAGACTTCTACCTGTATGTTCATAGATATTACAATGTATGGGTGTGCAGTGGCTTATACCTCCAGTGCTTATAACTTTGTTCTTGGGTGCATGGCCTTCATCTAATTGATAATCAATACTACAGGTGTATCCATGGGTGTGACATGCTGTGGTGGTTGTGGCCAGGGCCTACAGTCTTGGAAATATGGCCTACGACCATGCATCCAAGACTCTAGGCCCTGGCCACAACCACCACAGCATGTCACACCCATGCATGTCACACCCATGGCGGTGTACTAATCAACAGCACAGCCATAGGAAAAAATAATCTAATATCGACATATACTCAATTGCAATGTTCGCTGACATCACGCGTGTCCTTAGAACAGTTTCAAGATGCCTGTGCGCAGCACGGACTGAAATAATACCCCTATTAAAACCCTAATTTTCTGTACGCACAAACATTCCGAACAAGGCGTGCATAGTGCATACATCATTAACACCTACTGCCTGAACAAATACAGTTTTTCACCCATCTCTTACTGTGTGAACCTCCCCAAGCACCATGACACAGCAAAATAAGTTTTGAAATAGCATGTTGCCGCTGGTCGCCGCTACACTATCGGCGGATCCAAGATGTCGGGCGCATCCATACAATCTGACGCAGAACACGTCTCACTGCAGCCAATCGGCAAAGACGTTGCGTGTCCATGGTCATGATGCCAGCCCCTTAGCCAATCGGTATCTTGTCCGCGGAGCGAACAGGGAAGTGTGACCGCAGAGCAGACTTAGATATCACTAATTTATTTTAGACCTACTTTTTGGTCGTTTTATAGAAAACTACTGGACGGATTGGCACCAAATTTACAAAAGCACGCTTTCGGGACCAAGCTCCTGCTGCAAATTTGGTGAAAATCAGTCCAGCGGTTTGGGCTGTAATTGTGCGCAAACTTTTTCCCCCATTCAGTCTATGGGACGAATCCTCACCAAACTTTGCAGATTCAGAGTGACCCATATACTTTTTTTTTGCAAAATTTGGTGAGGATTCGTCCAGGGGGAGCGAAGTTATAAGCCACCCAAAAAGTGCTCTTCCTATGGAAACAGCAACTTAACCATAACTACACGGCCACTAGCGTGGCCGTGTAATATTGTCCATCAATACTTCATAAGTAATTGTAAAGAGAGCAAAATGTCCAAGAAGTAAGTCATAAATAGATTTCCAAACTGTTCAATTTATGGTTTTTCTTTATACGTATCAGCAGCACAAAGCGTTTCGGAATCAAAGTCCCATCATCCGGTGCAATCCAAAATCTACAATATAACATAACTCATCAGAAAGATTTCCACTACAGTAAGTTACCTCCAAACGTTAATCAGATCAACAGTATTCAAAAAGGAATATCTTCGTATATTTGCTCAGCCAAAACTACTGGTGTTGTAAATTAAAGTCAATTGAATTAAGTATAGATTGGCTGCTATGTGACGAACTGTGATATTATTCATGAGAAACTGTGGTTAAAAAGTTAGAATTGTGTAATATGTTACTACCCTTGCATGCCAAAGAAAAAAATGGGACGAGACTACTGCAAACTAGAAAGTACATGAAATATTAAGGAGCCAAATTCAATCAACTGTAAGCAGCCATATGTTGCAACAGTAAGGATATACATACATACATACATACATACATACATACATACATACATACATACATACATATGATTGGATATCCACACTCTAAACACAAAAAGATTAAAGCCCAAAGTGAACATGCAAAAATTACCTGAAAAGTCTGAATCCAAAGCTTGGTCAACATTTGAGATAGACATAAGTTAAAAGAAACAAACATCCATGAACGTTTCGGTACCTGCTAACCCTAAAGCCATCTGAAACAGTTCAGGAAACACAGTAGGGACAGCGTTTTTATGTTGAAAAACGGCCACCATTCATGGATGTGTTTCTTTTAACTTATGTCTATCTCACAGGTCGTTTTACTCGGTTCCTTATTTTGATTTACAGCAGGCTACATATTTTGGCTGATTTTCCAGGATTAAAGTGTGCAGGCTACAGAAGTATCCAATACTTTTTAGGTAGTTAGCCTCACAGTTAGTATTTCTCAACTTCCTGTCCGGGTTGTGTTACTCTTACACCCAAGTTTTCTTTACTTTTGTTTTATCTTTATGAATATTATATTGTGCACAGGTGTGCACTGATATCTGTTGTGTACAGATTGCGGTCTTATTTTCACCTGCCGGCCACCAAGTGTAATTCTGATAATGTTTTGGCGTTCTGTCTCTGTACAGAATGCATGCTCCAGTTTCTGCTTCTACTTCTTACAACACTGGAGCGGTCTACTGGGAGTCCTTGTGCTTTCTCCTGAACCACACACCCCCACACCCCTCTCTCGTGCTGTCCTGGTCTTCCTTCTGTGATATGTTTGGCCTTGATTGCCCCAAGGTTGTCAAATCTCATTAAAGTGCATCAACTGTACGGTTAAAATGTCACACAGATCAATAACGAGGAAACCAGCAATAGAGATAGGCAGGAACGTAAGATGGTTGAAACAATAGGCAGAATGCTGGCCCCGTTACCTAGACACAGTTCTGTGTGGAGATCCCCCCCGTTACTACCCCTATGGGGACTATTGGTTAGCTGCTTCACCTCCCTAGCCTCATGGCAAGGGATTCTCCGCTAGGGAGAAGCGATGCTATCTGAAGTGTTGTCACAGGTAGGAGCTGGCTTTGCTTTGGCAGGGATAGGTTTAAAGGTACTGTTGCCCTTAAATCGACTCCTCTGAGGTGTGAGTTTGACTGAAGCTGTCCCAGGAAGTGTAGCCAAATGAGAGTGGCTTTCTGAGAGGCCTCACCTTTCCATATACAAAGCCAAATCTGTCTTCTAGCCATGACTTCTGACACTCTGGCGCGTGATGACTCTGAAGAGGTCATGGGAAATGTCTGACCTTGTCCAGGATCTCCAGCACATCGCAGTCAGCTCCTTCCTCTAAGAGGGAGACCAGAAGAATGAAGTCTTTAAGTAAGGGCTGGGTAGAGTAACCCAAGTACGTGTTGGTTCTAAGAGCAAAACTATGGACAGCGCTATGCTCTTTTTAAGGGCACTCTCAACCTTACTGATGGGGTCAGAATATGCAGCGTCCTGAGCGGCCATAGATGAGTGCCCCGCAAAACAAGTAGAGAGCCCCTCTTGAATGCATTGGAAACTTTGTAGCGCCTCCCGGGGCCTCCATTGTCAGAAGGCGGGGGCCCAGCAGTCTGTGGAGCTCTGAAATGAGAAAGCCAGGGATTGAATTCCCCATCCCTCATATCGGGCATCAGTCCAGCTCCTATAGGTAAGCATTGGGCAGGGGGGCTGGATGCTGACTGGCATGAGCGAGTAATGTGTGCACAGCCCCTCTTCCAGAACCACTGACGCAGCTAAGCTTGCTCAAGACGGGCTGCTGGGTCCCAACATCATAGAGCGGGTTCTGCACAAGGCAAGGCCACTGGGGTCTGCATACTTGCCAGTCTTCAGCGTGGGGCATCACAGGGTCCCTGCCTGCTTGAGCACAGGAGAAAACAGGTGGAGTTGTGGTCCGGCAACAGGGATTCCTATATTCTCATTTTGCTAGCTAAACGTTATTCTAACTTGACATACAGGCCTCTATCTTTACTTGTTTACTGGGCATTCATTAATGTGCTATTACCCTACCGACTGGAATCTGGTCTTTTGTGACTTGTAGGAATAACGGATTCTAATGCTTGTGTATCTGCAGTCACATGCTGTGCAAACAGTCTGCCATCTAGTGGTAATCGCAGAGTATTGCATCTTTGTTTTGAAGATCGAAAGAGACGTCGACATGGGCGTGACTAACACTATCCCTAACGTGACGTGTAGAGTACCCAAAATCCCTTGTGCGTGGAGGTCCCACCAGATTGTTTTTTTCCGCCAACCTAGTTGGACGCTTATGCGGAGCTCGTAAGAGTTTATATTGGCGATCTATTCCTACGGTCGTTTAGTCAGCTTCGACCTTCTTCTCGATGGCTGTTCCGTGGGACTCCTGCTCGCCGACGCCTCCATCCATGACTGCTCAGCGACTGTTGACCGTGTGGCCTCGGCCTTCATGCCTGGCCCTTACAGTACGGAGAGTGGGGCCCTGTTTCTTCTTCTTTCCTTTTGGTCTGGCTGCCGCTCACCTCTGCTATGGCAAGGACTCCCTTTAAATTCTGTCCGTCCTGTAATGGCAAATTTCCCCAGAGAGGCACCCATCGTAAATGTAACAGGTGTCTTCGTTGCGACCACAATGAGAGCTTGTGTAAGGCCTTTAAACTCTTTTGACCTAAAACGCTGAAAGACAGGCAGATGATGTGGTGGGCGGCCTTCGCTATGTAGGCCAAGAATCTCTCCCCTGCGGACACTGTCGCTTCAGACTAGTAATCCATTGGCAGCCATGGCTCCGGTTCGGAAGGTATCGACCTTTCAGAGGAGCCTGTGCGGTCCCATGTGTCCGTCCCCAGCAGGCATGCTGCAGGCACTGCTATAGGGAGGTTACACCCCGGCAACAAGGGCACCCACACACCACATCTCCATAAACACACACCCACAAGGCCCCCTCAACAGCGGCAAAGAAGGCCTCAATGCCTGTAGATCTGTCGAAGGCTTCGGTAGAGCCTTCCGAACCTCATAGTTCAGCGCCCTCCATGCAACCGCCACTGCAGCATGTGAATGGCCATATTTCCTCTTCTGGTATGGGTGGTTCCCTTAAAACTTCCACCACCGATGTATTACCGTTCAAAGCTCTGGAATGTCAAAACCGGCGTTAGCGTCGTTGATCACGGCTGCGCATACAGATGGGCTGAAATCATCTAGGCCGTCGATAATGCTTCCAAAGCTACGCAAGAAGCTTTCGGCTACCATTACAAACGCTGGGGACTCCAGGGAAAGCCCCCTCTTCCTCAGGCGGCTATTCTGAGGCCTCCCAGCCTCTTTCTAAGGCCTTACATGGGAATTCATGGCCTTCTGTGCAGCCCCCCCCCCCCCTGAGTTCATCAACTTTTTGGACCAGTATGACATTGCCCTGAAGAGACAGAGGGAAGTGGACTCATGCCCCATCCCCTCTAAATCTTGGAAACCTCCCTCCCCAATTTGCCCAGTTTCCCCTCTTTGGAGGAACCACAGGAACACCACGTTAACATCAGGCGGATGACCAGGGCTCGTGGCACACACCGCCACATAACACTGACCCAGACTTCATCTGTCTGGATCCCCCCACTACTCCTTTTCAGAGAGATTTGCTGCCAGTTGATGACCAAATGCTGTTCTACTCCTTATTAAAAAGAGCAGCCGAACATTTTAATATTGCTAGTCACAAAGCCGCCACTGACTCTGACTTCATGGAGGACATCCTCAAGGTGAAAGCTTCGGTTAGCCAAGACATTTGCTTATTAAATTTCATTAAAAGACACATGGCTCCTTCCTCTCCCCTTTCCTTACACGGGCAGTTAACCCCTGTGTGGAAAAATTGTTTTACCAGCCCCCTATGATCCCCTCTACATTAGGGGCCACACCACATCGAACTCCTTGGTCGTAACCACCACTCACAAGCAGGCAGGGGTACCACTGTCCTCTGCAGAATACCCTCCAGGCAAGGATTGTAAAACACTTTACGCCCTTGGTAAGCGTGTCAGTGCCTATGTAGCTTACTCCACGAGGATTGCTAACCCCATGCTCCTTGCGAGCTATAGTGATGTTCAGCGGGGCTTAGTACAGGATGGCCTTCAGGAAGTTCCAGAGCCCACCCGATCACGTCTGCTGGCGGTCGTGGCTGAAGGCAGACAAGTTACTCAGAATATCCTGAAGAACACTCTGGACTCAGCCGAAAACCGCAGGGGGCAACCTTGCCCAGGGAACCCTGCTCAAGCGGCATGCCTGGTTGAAGAACTCTGGGTTCAAACCCGAAACACAAGCGTCCTTAATTAATAAGCCTGTTGAGGAATCCTTCCTATTCAGGAAGGCAGTCGATGATGCCCTAGAAACGTCAGAAAAGGAGCACGAGACATTAAAGTAACTAAGCCAGATCTCGGCTAAACCTTTTAACCAGCGCAGCGGCACAAACGCCTGCCGCTTTTTTCGTGGCCAATCCTTCTCCCGCTCGCCCCATGGTCAGTATGGCTTGGGGGTGCCCCCTGGTTCTCCGGACAGGGCTCCTCTGGCAAATTCCAGTATCAGCAAAGGGGCTCTCATCAGGGTAAGGACAGAGGTCGAAATTCTGCTTCCAGAGGCTACCTGGCCTCCTCCTCCGAGTGGCTCGCTGGTACGTCTCCCTACCCAAGCTTCAATTCAATTCAAACAATCATCAATTAATCTAGAGATTAATTGATGATTGTTTTGGGTCTAATGACTTTGTATTAACTTAAATACATATTTTTGATACCATTATGAAATTATATCCTCTGGAATCTCATTTCAGTAAACTTTCATGATAGAGGACACCCACTATCAGTTCAAGGTTCTCCCCTTTTGCATTGCCTTAGCCCCAAGGGTACTGGCGGTAGTGGCGGCTCACTTGCACAGGCATTCCATTCCAGTCTATCCCTACCACGACCACTGGCTCATAACAGGGGATTCATATGGAAAATGCCAGACAAATACCCAACCTAGGATTCTCTATCAACAAAAAGAAATCCAGCTTGACCGAGCCAAGTCAAACAGTTTCTGGGGGCTCTAATTCAAACAGAAGACAGGCTCATCTTCCCCTCCAAAAAGCGGGACCAAAGCATGCTGTTCGAGATCCCTCACTATGTAGCAAGTGTAAGAAACCGAAGGGTACTTCGCCAGGTAGAGCCCAGTGGGGGAGGATCACCTGGGTAGGGGAGCCCAGGGTTATGCTCTGGGAATACCGCAGGTGAGATGCAGTACCATCACAGGGAGGATGGTGAGCGGAACGAAGTCCCTGAAGCTTTCATAAACTATTCCTGCTCATCATTCCTTCCACCATCGAATCACCCTTACCCAAAGGTAAATCCAACAACCCATTCACATATGGTAAACTTGCGAACAACCACTGTTCCCAGAATCCCTGTTTTCCTATTTACTATCCAAATTCTCCCGGTCACTCTTCTGCTCGTCCCTTTGACTATTATTTTACGAACTCCCAGTCCTCTTTGACCAAACCCTACCATTCCCACAATTCCCCAAGTTTATTTTACGGTAAGAATCCTCGTCATTCCCGTTATTTTCATAACCCCTACAAATCCTACCTTTCTGAGTTGCCTAACCACCTTCTTTCTTATGAGACCTTTTCCCCATCCTACACCATAGGATACTCAAAAACTCTAACCCCCTCTTTTTCCAATATGAATTTACTCTCTGATAAACAGTTTTAACATTAGTCAGTTTTTTATCTGACATGTTGCAACCCAAGGGTCAGGCAGAGTCAGGCAATACTCGCCCATTAAATGTTGTTCTCTCTGTTGCAGATTCCTGTTAATATCTATAAAGCAAGTTCAGGTCAGTTATGTTTCACGTTTCAGCATTCTAATTTACCTTTGAATTGACTGTGCGTATGCGAATTAAAAAAATCGAATAGATTTTTCTCTCCTTTTGTGTCTCTGGCGCACTGCCTTACATTGAAACTCTGCAATAAGTACATCTTAACTCATAATGTCTAAATCATTGCCACGTTGAATTCTGTAGTAATGGGGATATGGAGTATATGCACAATGAATGCTGACATTATATGGGATTGCTGCACCACGTAATTATGTGGAATTTGAATGCTAAATGGAATTGTGAATTTTCATATACCTGGTTGAATTTGGCATAACATGAATTGCCATATTTCCTGAAAATATTGGTCATGTGAAATTTGAACTACACTTCCAATTGTTAACTGTCCATCCTTGATATTTAGCTTTGTGCGAATTCAGACAATGAAGTACAATTGTCTGTCCTAGTAGAGGATTTAACAGGCCCTGATGAAGGACATTCATGTCCGAAATGTATTGGCCCTTTTTTATGCATCTGCACAGATTATGAAAAAGACTATTTAGTTATGAATATTATTGGTGAATAAACCAACATATTGTTTGAAGAATCGCAGAACTATTTAATGTTTTAAGAAACTCAAAGCCACATCAGTGGATACTGGGAGTGCAGCCCACAGCGCTGGCTTCATAGCCAAGTTCCTTCTTTCACTATTTTGGTGTGCTTGTCACAGAGGCACCTTTCTCACTGGGTTGCACCCCATGCAGAGACTAAGTATTTGCTAATTAAAGGATAATTAAGCAGAATCATAGCTGTGCAGACTCGGCATCTTTTATTCTTGATAATTTACATCCATGTACTTCTTGAGTGGATGCACGCTGACCATGTCTTATGAGGAAATTGATCACCTAACTGAGAATCGAGCAACAACACTCGGCTTTACAGCTGAAGAAGCAGATGCAATCCTATGTCTGATCAAAGAAACAACTCAATCGATCACAACCACGGATCCACAAAGCAAAATTAAACAATTAGAATACAAAATGCGAAAAGAAATCAATAGGAAATTCCACGCAGTAACATTGGGGAGATATTATAAAACTCAGAGGATTCCAAGAGGTCTAAGGATTCCACTCTGACCAACGCTATGCAAAGAAAGTATAGACTTGTGGCTAAATGGGAGCAGATGCTGAATAAATGTTCTCTTGATTTGATTCTGTTGACAATACAAGAGCTATCTATCAACATTGAACAATTAGACCAAGAAATCTAATTATTGAGCAAGGAAATCACTGACTTGACTGATGCCGATTCTTTTACTGAGATCTTGGCAGACATCAACACCAAATTGGAGGGATATAAATCTGATCTAGGAGCCCACAAAGTTTGAAAATGTATGCGTGACACACATGACTATTTAAACAATGAGGTCTACACCTGGGCTGATAAGTATCAGTTCCAAGGGCCCAGACCAAATAAGACATCAACGGACAACAGCAGCTCTGAATCTGAAACTATTGAACCGAGGGACAACTCGGCAGACAACAGCCAAACAGCAGGCACTTCAGGTGCAACTACAAGAAAAGAAACAACCAGTTCTGCAAATACGACAAATGATCCTTCTTTTTTAGAACACAACCAAAGAGGGAAAGGACGGGAGCCAAGGGAATCTAACTTGGTTCCAAATGCTGAATTAGTTAACAATTTATCTGAAAGAACATCGTCCAGTCACGAAATTCGAACTTTGAAAAAAGGGTTGAAGTATGTACAGCACTAGAGTGTTTAACACGCAAGTTGAATTACACAAACTGATACGCAAGCTCAAGCTTTTTTTCTCCAAACTTCCACCTTCAACACATCCTAATAGTCAAGACAACGAATACATAGAATTCAAACCGAAAAAGTACATTTTCAGCCCCGATCACTGTACCATCGATAGAAATATTTCCCAAAGTGGTTCTGGCAGATTTGAACAAAAACCAATTCAAAAGTCCTAAATACCACAATTTGAACAGAGGTGAGCTCACCCAAATTACATACTTATTTTCTGCTACAAGTATTACCATCAGACCCACAGACAAGGGAGGATCGATTGTGATTATGGACACCGAAGAATACAATCAAGAGTGCATGAGACAACTATCAGACTTGAGTACATATGCCAAATTGGATAATGATCCCACAATGGAAATGAAACTCGACTTGGAAGGCATTCTGAATATGGCAGAAGAAAGGGAATGGATAAACCACAAGACAAAAGCCTTTCTACTTACCACCTACCACAAAATGCCACACTTATATATATAAAATTCACTAAAAACTCACTAATCCCCACTGGCAGACCCACTGTAGCGGCTACTGGGAGCATAATGCAACCTCTAGGCACTTACTTGGACTACTTTTTAAAGCCTATTATACAAAAAACCACTACATATGTGAAAGATACTACTCATTGTTTGCAAATTCTAAGTCGGATTCAACTTACACAGTCTGAAACACTATTTGCCATCGATGTGAAGAGTCTGTATACCAGCATCCCCCACGATCAGGGACAAGAGGCTGTTAAATGGTTAGTTTTGCAAGAAGAATCAATAGGAGCATCTAAGGAATTCCATATGGTACTACTCCATTTCATTGCACTAAATATCTGTTTCAAATACAAGTTTTATTACCTGCAAACATCAGGAACAGCAATGGGTGCCACTATGGCCCTGCATATGCTGACACCTTTATGTATCGTTTTGAATTTATACACATACTTGAACATCCCGTTTGGAAGAGATATATGAGAAATTGGTATAGATACATAGATGATATCTTTGGAGTCTGGTGTGGAAGCAAAAAGCAGCTCCACGATTTCTTGGTGTACCTTAACAGTGTAGATAGTCGAATTCAATTCATGATGGAGATTGGCAATCGTGCTTGCATTAGTTGGAAGTTCAAACCAGAATAATTGTCGCTAGTATTATTACAACACTATACTCACAACCTACAGATAGGAACCATTTACTGCATGGGATGAGCTTTCATCCCCCAAGCATCCTTAGGAATTTGCCTTATGGACAAATGCTCAGAGTAAAAAGAATAGTGAGCAATCCCAATGAATGCAATGAACATCTAGCTACATTGCAAGAGAAACTCCGTTATCAGGGTTAACCAGATGAGGATTTACAAAGAGCATTGTCAAAAACCAATACTAAAGATCGTGCTAACCTCTTGGTAAATAAACCAGAAAAAGGAAGCCTGAATTAGTATTTGTCTAAATTTTCAACACAAAGCAGATCAAAGTATAGTGAAGCATTGGAGTATCCTAGCTAGCGACAAAAGAACTAAACATCTCTTCTCCCAACCACCAGTGTTTGTCTATCAAAAAAGCAATAATCTAAGGAATATGTTAGTAGATACTCAAGGTCGGAAAGCAAGTAAACACCCTGACAAATAAACAGGAATTTATCCATGCCTGACCTGTGGTAATTGTAATGTCATCAAAGGACCCAGAGTGTCGCACCCCAGAACGGGTGAGAAAATTAAACTCAAGTACCATGCAACATGTACTACAGACAATGTTATATATAGTATTGAGTGTCCCTGTGTGATGTATTACGTTGGTGAAACTGCAAGAAAGACATGGCTCAGACTGAACGAACATAAATCCTGTATAAGAAACAATCAAGCATCTGCCATTGCAAGGCACTTTGTTGAAAAAGGACATAGTTTCCCAACTAAGATTTCAAGTATTGGATATTGTTGACACTAAAAGCCATCACATCAATGAAAAAGAACCCAATGGGAAGCTTACTGGATGAAGAGACTAGATGCCCTCTCACCAGGAGGCATCAATGAGGAAGGGGACCTAAATTGTTTCCTGTAAGAATGTGCATCTATGACCAAAACATTTGAGGTATCTCCCAGCACATTCCATTCAAAAAGAACAGACTCGAATGACTACTTTGCAAGCAATTGGGCACTAGATATGAGCATCATTGTGCGAACAGGTTGAACTGTGAATGAACATTTGATACCCCACACTATTTTAATGTATAACTATGACGTGCATGTATAGTCATTAGCACATGAAGTATCACAGATTCTCAGCTTCTGAGCGATTTATTTACCATCTCTACACATTACTTTTTTTTTTTACACACCACGCTTACTTTTGTCTCCAGATCTTAACTGACAGAACCAATGCATTGAATGGCTACTTTGCCAGCGATTGGGCACTAGATATGAGCATCTTTTCGTGAACAGGTTGAACTGTGAATGAACATTTGAATATAGGTCTGGATACCCCACATTATTTGTACAGAGACATGCAGAAACCTATGGTTGAAGTGTGCAAGGAAAGTGCCAGGCATCCTGTTTGTATGCATTCACTGTATGTACTTCTTTTACGTTGGCAAGACACATTCAGTGCTGCTTTTGTGCAAAGTTTTACTAATTTTGTAGGAAATGGGTTAGTGCAAGAAAAATTGTGTGAAGTGTGCAAGGTAAGTAGCAGGCATCCTGTTTTTATACATGCAATGTGTGCTTGGTTTTGGTTGCAACAATACATTTAGTGCTGCTTTTGTGCGATATGTTTACCAATTATGTAGGTGATGGGTTAGTGCTGAAAAAAATGTGTAGCATTGTCAGAAGGAAAGAAGAGAGTTCCTGTTTGGATATTACAATGGGTGATATGGGTACATGAAAATGTTGAAAGCATATACCATTGAAGTGCCAGTTGATGGGAGAAAAAGAAAGACATGTTTTTTTAAGTACCTAATGGATGTTCAGTGGCAGATACCGTCTTCAGAGGCACTTATAACAGAGTTGTAAACATACTATAGAAAAAGTATTCACACCTCTACTTTGTGGTGATGGGTGGCCATGTGGATGCAGAAATCTTGTATAGTTTTACTGAACGTTCTACTGAACGTGTTTTCGAGTGACCAGACACTTGCAGTCTGAATGTGTAACGGTACATATGAAGTGTTTTACAGAACTGACAGTGTTAGATGCTGACGTCTTGGTTGTGATTGGTAGATACGTGTCTGACTATTTAACAGTACCCAATGAGGTAGTGCTGGACAAAAAATAGTGGAAGGGGAAGGAGGACTGCTTTCGTTGTTGCCCATTGGTATTGCTGTTTTGTTTGCCCATCTACAGGATGCGTTCAAGAGTTTACTGTAAGAATGTGAGGGGAAAAAAAACACAATCCTATAAAAAATGAAAAAAGGTGTTTCACTAGAAGCACCTAACAAATAAATTAAAGGCTCTTTTCAAAGCCACCACTAAAGACGAAATCCAGTACCATGGTTTCAATTTATTCCCCCATGCCCTGACGCAGGACGAAAGCCACATCCGGGGCTTTTGAGGATGGCGGGCATGGAAATGGCACTGTGGAGCAGCTCTGGGGTGTGGCCTTTTGTAGGGCTGCTGTGGAGACCTTGCACCGGGAAAACAGGCCTACAAAAGTTTTGAGCAAAATACTTTGTGTCCATAGGTATCCTATGCACCCCGTTGGGATCTCTGGACTGATTAATAGTGCGACACACATGCGCTGACCATTTTGGGACAAGCTGGGTGTTTGTAGGGTATAGCAGTTGTGGTGTTTATGTGTACAGCTACCTGTAGGCCATGAGTGGGCCGGCTCAAACTAATTAAAGTTTGTCACACGTTTGTTGACATATGCTAGACAGTGCCGGTGTCACCAGGAGACAGCGGAAGAGCTGTGCATGCAATGGACAAACGTCTGCTCCCACAACTAATCATAGGTGGTTCACAAGATGCAGACTTGTGGCTCGTACTGGCGGCGTACGGGAGCCTCCATTGTGATTGCGGATAGGCCGGGCAGGTTCGGTGTCTGTATGACAGCTCCCTTTTGCTTAATTGCGGTCATTCCCACCAGTACTGTGTGCCGCTGAGTCATAAAGGCTCATAAAGGCTCATAAAGGTTTTAATAACAAAGGAAAAGCCACATATACACTCAGCAACAATTGAAATATCAATGCTTACTTCCACACATTCATGCATACTACTAGGAAAGGGAAGGGGTAGCACAAGTGGATACATATTGAGAACTGTGATCTCCTGTCCACTGCACTGATTAATTCGAGATTAGACTACTGTAATAGTCTCCTAGTGGGCACCACAGCCTCTAACATCCAATCACTACAAGTGGCTCAGAATAATGCTGTGCGTAATATCTTTAATCAATCTCGTCAAACACATATCTCCACTTTTAGGAAAAAACTTCATTGGCTTCCAGTCAAACATTGTATAACACACAAGATGCTCACTACGACCCACAAATGCCTTTAGTCTAAGTAGTCCTACATACCTGTCAGCTCGTATTAGCACTAAGCCTAATGTGAGGAATCTTCGTTCATCCACTGCGATCGTTCTTAAACACCCCAAATTCAGGACAGCCAAATTTGGAGGTACCACTCTGGATGCTCAGGGTCCCCTTCTTTGGAACACACTTCCAGCCCGGATACGGCAGCTCCAAAGCTATACTGTGTTCAAACGTGCCATAAAAACTCACTTGTTTAACTTGGAATAACTCATTGACTCTTTTCTCCTCTTCTGCCTCATGTGCTTGTTTGTCATTGTCTTGTCTTTGTGTGCGCCCTGAGGCCCACGGGCATGTTGACGCGTTACAAAAATTAAAATAAATAAATTGTGGGGAATTGGGGATTTGTACAAGTTGGTCGTGAGGGAAGGAAGGGATTGAGGTGTCATCGCAACGTGTCTGATCACACAGATTTTGAGGGGATGGCGGGCTGTGAAATGGGGAAGGGGTACACGTGCAGGTCAGGCAGTGGTATTTTTTTGTCCGTAATATGTCCTTGTACGTAATCTTTTGAGGCAGCAACATTTTTCACCAATTCTTTCATTTTGGCTTCCAGGCTGTCCAGTTTGCTATTTACAGAGTTTCTTTCCTTTCCTGTGCCCATATGCTGTTGTGGAAGGGGTGCCGCTTATGCTGCCTTGCTTTCCTTTCCAATATGTTCTCTTAAAGAAAAATAAATCTGTTTGGTGTACATGAGGCAATAGATAATACATATTTTACGTTTCAGACTGCGGTGCGCACCAATGGGGTTACTATCGTAAATCACTTTGTCATGAGGGAAATCCTCTTCCAGCCTCTCTAAGGTGCTTGCAATTGCTACGTTAAAAAAGAAACATTATGCTTATCTGCTATTGTATACTGCACCACCTGTGCAATTATCAGACAAATCTTAGTGTGCTTACTATGTTGCAGTGACGTTCTGGTCTTACTACTTTGCAGTCCTTCAGTCCTTTTGGCCATTTGTTCTTTGTTCCTATGTAATGCAGCAGTGCGGTAAGATTGTTGAAGGCAGACGTAGCTTCTCATGTTGGTGCATCCCGTTATGGTCTACTCCCTATGCCTTTGAGCTGTTTGCTTCATAAGTACACAGTTTGCAGATCTACTCTATTTTCCCTTGCAATTCATGTACATGGTGCTGTTTGTATATGTTCCTTGTGTTTCCTGACTGGCACGACTATGTAAGAAAGCCCCTGCCTTTCTGAGCAGGTTGGATGCCACACGATGTCCACGACCTGTGATTTCAAAAGTCAATACCTAGCGCATAATGCACAACTGAAATCCTTACTTATTTTTTGTCTAAAAGTTATTTTTTATTCTGAACGATGTACCAATCATATCACACCCCTCTCCTGGAACCCACCCCCCTTCCGTCCCCCGGTCACACTGAACCAGGAATCAGGCTGGTTTGCGAAGTTAAAATATTTATTTATGTATTTACAGATCTATCACAGTATGTTTAATAGGAACACAATAATCACCAATGGGGTGATGTAGCACTAAATCTCTTTAATACACAAGGAGTAATAGTGAGCTAAACAATTCAGCACAGAAATAATCCTTTTGTGTGTGTCCAGATCAAATAGCAGTGTGGTTACTGTTTCCCCCTGCACATCCCTCAACCCCCCAACAGGCAATGTAAAGAGATAGGAGGAGAGAGAGCAGGTATTCAGGAATGACAGAATTCAAACAAAATATCAATCCCAATTTCCCCCCAGCAACACAACAGAAAAACAGAATTGATTGGCAAGCAGTCAGAATGGTTTTAAAGTTATCTTGAGAATGGATTGGGTAAAAAAACGAAATATTGTTTAAATTGCTGAAATTGTTTAAATTCTTATGGGAGCCGCTTTGGATGGTTACACACAAACACTAGCAATGATTTGGTACTAAGAAGCAATGTGAAATCTTAAAATTAAGGTCGGAAGCAATCAAAAGCTTACAGGAGAACCGTATGGATTTGGGATGCGGTTAAAGCTATGGATGTTAGCTACAAGCAGCCATTGAAATTTTGTTTCCAGCACCAAAATTGAGGGAGTTATGGACGTTTTAGTGGAGGTTGTTTTTCTGAGACAGGCGTGAGAATGGGAAACGGGAATGCACTTTTAAAAGACAAATGGGATTTCTTACACTAGATTATGACTATAGAAAAAGGGAATGCCACACATGAATCCCCACAGTTCCTGGCCTGGGAACCCTTCATGTGGTGGATACTCAATTTCTTTCTGCGGTTCACTTTAGTTACTCACAACACTAATGACTTTAGACTACAAATGAGAGAAACTCAGAGCAAGAAAAGTTCTGACAATTCAAAAATACTCCTAACAATATCAGGTTCTGAAGACAAAATAGGGTGGGTTTCAGATAGGGATTGGCTATGGACAGTACATATGCTAGTGACACAGTTCTATCTATAGATACTCACTATATATGCTTTTACACGGAACCGTCAGGATTCTGGTCCATCAAGATTTCTGGTCAGGGATTCTGGTCACCTCGGATTGGACTGGGTCTGTTCACAGCACAGTACAGGACTGGATTGGATCTGCAATTTTTCTGGTCACAGCGCGGCACCGGACTGGATTGGATCTTTTGGTTCTGATGATAATTATTTCAGCAGGCAAGCAGTACAGCACAGCCCGGCTGTATTTTGGTTCCCCTTCGGTTTCTGGGGTTGGTTCTGGTTCTGGAAATTAAGGCCTCGCTGAAAATGGTTTAGCTATGCAATGGGCCTTTCTGCATTGCCAGGTTTCTGGATTCTGGAGCAAGTAAGATGGGTGGTTCTGTAACAGGGTGCCCTGCCATCAATCGAATAGTGGGTGAATCTGTCTGTCCCTTTTGTCCCTTCTGTCTGTCCCTTTTGAGTGCTGAGCTGTCTCTATTTATGCTTATGATAAAGGGGTGTCTGTGCTGGTTTAACCTAAGCTCGCCCCTTTGACAGGGATTGGTCAAGGTCTCCCCTCTACCTTGATAGGAGGAAAAAAAATAATGTGTCATCTTTATGGTGTGGGTTTATGAGGCCTAGAATCCACCCATAGCCTCTTGAACACAAAATCTACTTTTGGTACAATACATATTCCCACATGTGCAACCTCTATAACAATCATATATACAGATTACATATTTTGTGCAGCAGATACTCCTCCAAGCCCTGTCGCTGTAGGATCTTGTGTCGGCTTTTCACAGAATGTTGCCCTTTTCATCCAGAACACAATGTCCAGTTTAGGGTCAAATTTCTACAAAATGTGCACGTTCAACATGGGCATACGTGTATAAAGTTTCATACTTCTATCAGAAATACATTTTGTGTAATATCACATTTTCCACCGTTTCTTCCCAGAACATGTCACAGAGATCTGGCGCCTTTTCACCTGTGCATCCAGAAATTACATTAACAATGCTGTTGTTTCTATATTTTGCACAATTTTATATAGTAAATTATCAGTCTTTTTAAAATGTGTCTCTTGTCCTTGTTGAGCAACAAATGGTTGTTTAGCTCCACCCCTTGATCTTCCCTGGGACCCAGGAGCCATCTCCTCCCTGTTTCTCCTGGGCACAGGCATCTTTATGGCTCTTCACACTTCGCATTTCCTTTAGCTGGAGGATGTCCATTGTCTTTTTCCCCGGCAGACCAAATTCTTCCCCCACCCTATTATCATCATATAGGTGTGATTTCCTGCAGGAGGGAAGCTGGAAAGGAAGGCCTTACCTCTGTGAGGAAAGCTGTTATTCCAGTTTAGGTGGCTTTTAGCCAGGCTTAAATTTAAACGTTATTTCTGTTGCATTTTTCCTTAGTTTAAAACAAGCTTGTGATTTCAAACTAGCAGCTAAAACACTTATTCCAGATTTTAAACCAAGGGCTCAAACAATTACAATATAGATTACTCTCAGTACCAGGCCACTTAGATTTCAACATTTGATTCCACTTTATACAGGTTTTAAAGTTTGAATGCAGGCTTCTAACAGCTGTCATTCAGGCGGCCAAGGTTACTGCGTCCAGATTTTGACAGATTCCACAGGCAGGCAACTTTTGCTGTGGATGTTTCTTTGATCAGCTTTTCAAGACATTGTGAATTCACAATGATTTCTTGCACTAAGTGAATTGTAGCACCCAGCAAGAATTGTGGATGTTTGAGTATGTTTTTGTGCCCTCATTCTGTAGTTTCAGCAACAAAGGAAAAGATTTAAAGCCAGATTTCGGGGTTTCCTTTAGCAGAGCACTGCTTTTCCCTCTGTGCTCCATTTTCACTTGTTGTGGAGCCCAGTGACATGTTTCAGGAGCGAGATCTCTGTTCCACCACTGACAACATGCATGGTAGATTGGACAGCCATCTTTTTTGTGCTTTGCACAGCGCGATTTTCAGATGTTTTGGCGCGCACAAGGCTTTTGTGGCCATTTTGATGTTTCTGGCACCATCAGAACACAGTGATGCCGCATGGCAGAGCAAAAATGGATTGAATCATCCCACAGACCAGACGCATAGTCCGCGACTGCTGTGCGCATTAACATGGTGCCAGCGGGACATTTGTGATGTCATGAGTGTTGGTCCTTGCAGTGCACAGTGGTATCGCAAGTTATTGTTGCTCAGTTTACCATAACTGGCGAATTTCTGGCAGGGTTTCGGTTTTACCTGTAACCATAACGTCCCTTTAACATTGTTTTTTCAATAGATAGATAGATAATGGATACTGGTTTTACAGTACTTAAGCAATCTAGCCTTGCACTGCTAACCGGACATACAGAAATCATAAATAACTGTACTAACTGGGCTAATAGAATCTTGCTTTACTGTGGTAAAAGGAACACTTGATACCATTGCTGTGCTATTTGGGCATACTGGGATTTGACCATATTGTGCCAATTGGGCATAATTGTAAATAGCACGACTGCTAATGAACACACTTAAATCTGACCTTATTGTGCTAACTAGGTATTCGTGAACATAGCATGGCTATGCTGACTGGGCATACTGGAATGACTCCCTTCCCCTGATTGGTAGGTTTCAAATCAGTCTTTTCTCTCCAGGAGAATGGCTCCCTTTTCCTGGTGTGATTCTGTACAAGTTCCAATAGAACCAGGGGGGAATGACTCCCTTCGCCTGGTATGTCTTGATACAGTGTACAACAAGGCAAGGGGAAATGACCCCCTTTCACTGGCGTCACCAACTTGACTTGTATTTCAGGACAAAGAGAATGCCTCACTTCTCTTGGTCTGCTCCTGACGCACAAAGTCAGGTGGAATGACTCCTTTCGCCTGACTTCTCTCTACATCTGCTTTGCTAACAGGAGATTGACTCCCTTCTCGTGGTATTACTTGATATTCAGTGCTTTCAGATCGATACACATGTTGCCTTGGTAATCAACAATGTCCCACATGTTTTTAGGATCCCAGATCCTTCTCTTATGAGTAGTGGACTTCTCTCCACCTCTATGACGAGGACAATTTCCTCTCTGCTTTAATGTCTTGGTTGTGGTCACAGACCCTTCTTATATCACCAGTGGTTTCCTCTTACCCACTGTCTGCAATTGAAAGGGTCCCAGACCTTTCCCTGGTAGCCAGTGGACCTATCTCTGCCACTGTCTTGAGGGCAATTCTCTCAGGTACTTGCTTGGAGTCCCACATCCTCCTCTTCATTGGGTTCCAAACCCTCTATCTTCTGCTTTCACTAGGCCCACTTGTGTCACTCTCCGGCCAAGTACTGCCACGAGGAAGATATTGTGGATCATCAAGTTTGGTCAACTCGCATTAAGTACTTCAATTAACTTTTATTCTCTTTCAAGCTTTGTGCCCCATACCAGTTCTCACATTACACCTGTTAGCTTTTCTGGCTTTGGGACTCTGTACTGGTTCTTCCTGTGGTCTTGCTTTGTTCCTGAGCATTGCACAGGCTTTCCCTGCCTCTGCGGCTCCTGCTCCATGGTATTCATCCCTGCTCGCAGGGCTGGCGATGTAGGCACTGTTGCAGGACCACGCGGTCCACCTTCTCAAGGTCGCGCCACTGCTTTTCACCTCCAGCCATGCTCTCGACCATCTACAAACCACCAGGCAAAGGGCTTTCGCGACTTGCTTTGTGTCTCCAACAGATGACTGTTTTTGGCTTCCCCAGAGTGTTCTCTGCTCCACCTTAGATTTTCAAGAGCTCGACTGTCTCCCGTGCTGCTTTTCTTCTTGGCTGGCCCGCATCCAGGTTGGTTCTCTCCATCTCTGTCCTTTGTTGGTTTTTATGTTGTTTTGTTGAACACTTCCCCGTGGAGCATTAGAACGTTTTCTCTCGTTCCATGAGTCACTCTTCATGACTCCTTAGGGCCACCTCTTCTCAGTACTTGCATTGGGGTTAACCTTTACTTTCTAAGACTATCTTCTTCATCTCAGTTGATGAAACTGACATGATGTTGTATTGTTCATATTGGATGATCTTCTTCATGTCATTTGGGAAACTAACCTGATGTTACAATAGCACATGGTTGTGTCAGAGGGTGGGGTGAAAGGGTGCTAGAGGTTTCCAGTAGGTTCGTGTTTGGGTGTTGTGCCGTCTATCACCCAGGTGGTCGTCCTTATCCCCAGTAAAGGAGTCCCTTCCCATGAGCTCCTCCTGCATTAAACTGCCCCTATGGGGACTATTGAGTAGGAACCTCACCTCCCTAGCATAATGAGAAGAGGCTAGTGAAGACAACTAGTGAATCGTCACAATAAGCATTGGAAATGGCAATAGTTTGGGCCTTTGTGTAGGCATGGGAAAGGCACTTGCCAGGCACTGCCTTAGTGGTACTAGCTGCCCATTGATGGTACCAGGTGCAATATTGTGTGAGTACCTGGGCACTCGTAGCAGTGCCTGGCAAATGCCTAATACTTATACACAAGCCAAAACTGCTGGCTTTGCCAATGCTTGGTTTTGACAGGACTTTAGTGAAGGACACAGATAGTGCTTATAAATCGAGTAGCTGAGGGAAGACCTGGTTAAGACATTATTACACCAGTAGTGGGTTTGTAGCGCTCCAATGAAGTCATTAACTCTTAGAAGACTGCTTTGAAAAACATTGGCAGGCACTTCAAGTGCAACGTTTATGGTAAGGCTTGATTAAAACAAGCTCAAAACAAGCTCAAAAAGTTCCCATGAGGCGGTATTTTGGGCAGGTAGTAGCAGCAACTGGGTGGGAATGCCCATAATGATCAACCTGGCCATGGGCGGGCAGTCAATGGGTGCACAAATAACCGAACACCTACAAGCTGTCTGTTCCTCCTCAAATGCCATTTCTCCCTATCTGTACTCTACTGTAGTAGTTTCAGCTTGTAGGTAGCGAAAGCGCCAACTAATAGCCCAAACTAAAAAGGACGAGAGAGACTTAGTATTTGCACAGAGGTAAATCACTACAGCAAGGAAGAAAACCTGGCCTCGCATGGTGATGTGATCAGCGCAATTAGTGTAAACTGGCAGAAGAATGCCCTTATGTAGATGCCCGTTAGTGAGAATACAAGGAGCGAAGATGCCTCTAGTAGGGCATAGAGTCCTCCAGTGGTCACGTAACCCTTTCATTTGACAGTGCCTTAATGGCGCTGATCCTCCAATCTGGGAGGAAGGGAGCAATCGACCACCCGAAGCCACACCAGCGGTTTCCAACCCACGATGATGAGCAGATTGGGTGGCTCTTCTACTGCAGCAAGGTTGAGATTGCAGCGTTTATCCCTGCACAGGGGCAAGGAAGTTCTTCAGGGATCACAGCACCCTCATGGTGACTATTATCCTATTCTAGCAGGGAGGGAATAGCTTTCAGAACTGAAAGATGAAGTTAGCCTGGTGAGTCATGAGTGCAAGTCTGTGTATGGTTGGAGAGGAAGTCAGTATGTTTTATTAAAACTTCAAATTTGATGTGAAAAGTTTCTGAACACATGCTCCGCGTAAGTGTTTTATGTATAAATGTTGGACGTGAGGCTGAAAAAGTGAAAAAGTGTATGTAAACATTTGGGATGTGTTGATGTTTATGTGGTGAGTGACAGCAATAGTTTTTAAATGTTTCTAGTATCATTTTAATTCTTATTTACCCACATGGAGTAATCTACTCCAGAGTAAGGTACTTCATGTCAGACCAGATGTTTTGGTTGTACATGGGAAACAGTCCACACAGATTTGTTCAAAACCAAACTAAAAGCCTACCTCCTCGCCTCTGAGTTACGCTCTTAACCTACCTCTCATCTGCCTGCTAGCTAACATGTTTCCATCGCCTCTAACCTGCCTCTCACTTCCTCTGCCCTGCGTTCTAGCACTTCACCCATCATGGCTGTCCCATCTACCTGCACTTAAAGATGTCCAATGTTGGTTGTCCTTTATGTATGTACACTTAAGTATTGGCCCCGGTGACTGTTGCATGTACTCCCCTCCTCAAGCTGGTCAGAATGTCCCTAAAACTCACCCCGTTGTAGAATCTCACTGCTTCCTGGAAAATCTAATTTCTTATCTATTGTTTGTTCTTTTGTGATCAAAAGAGTATTCTTCTATATAAGTACATAGATGTGAATTGGGTCTAACTTGCATGGCCTTTGCAACAGTAGTAAGGGACACCCCTGTATTTTGTGAATACTGTTTTCAGGTGCAAGTGCTGGGAGTATTTGTCTACTCTGTGGAAAACATTTAATTATTTGTTCACCCCTGATATCTATTTAGTTAATAAAAATAAAATTCCAAAATAACCTGAGTGGTATTGGCCTTAGTGTGGAATGGAGAGGGTGCGAAGTAGATTGTAGGAGGCAGATTAGGTTGGAGGTGGTGGCGGAAAGACCATGCCATTGGACAGTACTAGACCGCAAAATGTACTATCTATTAAAGTACCAAAAAAAAATCAATGCAAATCAGACTTCTGATTTCTAAATCGTAAGAATATATGAACTCTATTACCTGTATTGAAAATGTGACAAAATTAAAATGAATAGAAATAAGAGAAACTATTTGATGGAGGTTAATTGGTGTGCAGAAACCAAGAAAACTCATTATTTTGTTAATCCACAAACACATAAATTTTAGACTTTCCACAATTAACCTGGTAAATGAACGGTGTAAATAGGTAAGTGATGCACAGAACGTAAAGTTGTCACTCCATTTGTTGCTGCTGCATTGAGAGACTTGGAATTTTGACTATGTTCCTGTGACTTTGTAGAACTATGCCAATATTTCTACATCTACTTTTATTTAATCTGAAACTCGTCAACTGCTGTATTGGTCTTTTTTCCCTTTAGGTGGATATGACGTGCCAAAAGGTGTCAATGCAATAATCATTCCCTATGCACTGCATAGAGAGCCCAAAAATTTTCCAGATCCTGAAGAATTTCAACCTGAGCGATTCTTCTCTGAGAATTCCAATGGACGTAGCCCTTATGCATATGTACCATTCTCTGCTGGGCTACGAAACTGCATTGGTATGTACTTGTTGATTATGCAGCTCAATGTATTCTTCAATGAAGGGGTAGAATGCTTGTAAAACGCCCATGTTCACACATTGGTGCGATCCTAATTTGTATTTGAGAAATGTTCCAAAATTGCCTAATTAAAATGTATTGGAGAATGTGTTTTTGTTGATAGTGGACATTTTAGAAGCTCCTGATGAAAGCAGCTGCAATACTAGCAAATTGTATTCTACCCTTTATAGGCATAGTATTTGCACAAGAACTACTCAACTACTTCTTGAGGTTGGAGAGTTCTAGCATAATAAAAAAAGACATGTAGTTTATGTACTGGGTTGCCAGATTGTGTCAGACTTTACGTTCATGTAGAACCTTTTATTTCTTCTACTAACACAGTTAAAGTCAAGCCTGCTTGTTTACTCATTGGTGTATTGTGATGTGCTACATTTACAAACAAACAATTCCTACACAGCACAGGGTATAGAAGAAAGGTCAAGAGAGGAGTAGGGGCAGGGATGTTCCCAGTAGAGTCCACTTTACTACATTCCGGTCACTGAGAAGAGGATGGTCTATAGAGAGGAACTAAGAAGAGGTTAGCAAGTATGTTGGGGACTTTTGAGTTGCCAGGGACATTCATGAAAATGCCTGAAGGCTGCATTCCTTACAGCATGCATTCGGGTATATCATGATGCTGATCTCATCTTGGTAGTTCTCTTTTACATGTGGCACTTTTGCTAGGCTAGTCGTTTTAGAATTTGGAACCAGGAGAGTGACTGGTCTCTGTCCATTCTAGTTCTACAGGAACTGACGCTGGCCTAGGAGACCCCCCCCCCCCCAGAGCATCCCGTGTGTATGTTTTAACCTCAACTACCTCTGACTATTGCTAACTAACATACAACTATTTATTTATTGCGTTTGTGTAACTTCGAAACCCGTAGGTATTACACCATTTGTACAGAGATCAAAAAAACAATAGATAAAGAAAAATGTAGACATTAATCATATTTGTTGAACAGCCAAGTCTTCACAATGTTTCTAAAGGTTGGGTAGGAGCGCTTGTTTCTGATGTTGGGTGGTAGGACGTTTCAGAGAGAGGGCGCTGTGACACAGAAGCATATTAACTGCTAAAACATGTCATCCTGTTCTTTTGCTATTCATTCCTTCATATAACTATCCTCGTCATAGGACTTTATCTTCATTCTCTAGGTCTCAGAAATAAACTTGATCCTTTACCTAGTTCATTATTTCTGGTGTACAGTGAGTTTTCTTCACCACATTACATATGACTATTCTTTCTGAGTTCACTTTAATTCTTGCAGCGCGCAGAGGTCAAATGTTGCTTTTTTTCTTCAGTTTCAACTCCACTATTGAAACCCTATTGTTTTTCTAATATGTGTTTTGGATAATGCTGACCTCTTTGTGCATGGTTGGAATCGTGTCTGTTCCCAAATGAAATGCAACGGTTTGTCTCCAACTGGAACATACGCAGTCTCTGTTCTATGCCTGGGCCTGCACTCAAACTGCTCCCTGGTGATAAGTGCTTTCACTCGGCACTGCCCAGTTTAACTTATCAGCTGCAGGAGTACCACTCTGAACAGGGAGGAGGCTTCCTTGATAGCCACACATTAATTTGAACTAGGTTGAAGAATGCCCTAAATACCGGTATTTCATGTCAAAGAAACTTGGATAATAAAGATGGGGTCCCAGGTTAGTATACAAGGTTTTGCATTAGGCCGAGGTGCTGCAGATAGACTTTAGAGCATGCTTTGTAGAAACAAGAGCTAATTTCATTAATTTGCTTAGAAGTCTCAGCGGCTGGTAGCACATTGCATTTCCCACGATCCCAAGATGCATGGTAGAAAGCGAACAATCTTTGTTACTTTCGAGGTCATACAACAGAGCTCATGGTCCAGTGGAAAGGCAATAAATGCACAATCATTTTATAATTCAGCATATTAATTTACGAAGCCTGATCTACTGGCAGTTTCAAATTGCCACTGAGTACATCTCTGCCGGGGAAGAAGGTCACAGGGTTCCTAATGTGCAACATTTGCACAGAAACTTGTTCTTGGTTCAAGGCTCTGACTGTGTCATGGTAGAAGGCTTTCATGAGAACGTAGATGAGATGACTGGGGCAGTTGAATAAAGTTCTGCTGGTCATCTCAAATGTTTAAATAAATTGGCACTGTTGTGTGGGAATAGGGGGAAGAATTGTGATTTCACAACAGGAAAGTAGGGGTTGTGTGTTAAGGTATGCGGGACCCAATCATAGAAGATAGTGTATGCCCTTCTATAGGGGTATGATTTGATTTCACTGATCAGCTTCTTGTAGAGAGACATTTTTATTTTGCAAATTGATTAATGCTAATTAGATTTTGATGTTATAAAAGCTTTTGCTTTTGGGGTGTATATTTGACAGTGCATTTCATACAGTTCTGTTCTGCATTCTGTTTGGATTTCGCTTTCTCGGCTGCGCCTGGGCCCAGATTAAAGTTGCGTGGCGCACACTCCTTTTTGACTAATTTTGGTTTTATTTACTGTTGAGTTCTGTTGTGACCACCTGCACACAGTTACTAGTTTGCCCCAGAAAACTATGCCCCCACCAGTGTTTGTGGGAGATAATCCAAGAAGTTTTTTGCAGCCAAATCAGGAATACTGATGGATATTTCTGGATTCTTTGACAAAGGGGGTCCTTTCCTCTTGGTAAAACAGATGGAAGGCAGTTTAGAATAGTCTCCAGAGTTCCAGATTCCTGCTTAGCTCTTCTTTGACCCAATCAGCCTTCCATCTCCCACCGACCCCACCATCTTGATTTGATAGAGGCCTAGGCATCTGAAAGAAATGCAGTTGATGAAATCAACCCATGGACTTTATCCCCTTGCAGCCCTCACTCAACTACTCTCAACCTACCTCCTCATACAACACCACCAAAAAGGGAACCTGGCATGGGGCAACTGGATACTGCCATTAGTGGATATTCGGTTACGCTACAATAGTGAATCCATTTCAAGAAATGACCCATTACAATGGTCATAGGTGGCAGAGAAGGCTTTTATAGAAATAAAACAAGCCTTAGCTAGCATACCTGCACCTGGATTACCAGAGTACCGAAAGCCCCTTATCCTATATTGTCTTGAAAAGGAGGGATGAACACAATTGGTATTAACACTAAAGCACTGCGATGAGCATCGACCAACTGATTACTGTAGAACAGCATTTGATCTTGTGCCAGCAAGGTGTTTACTTTGCCTGTGGTCAGTGGTCACCACCACACCAGCAATGCAAGCTCAGAGAACATAGTGCCATCATCATCCATTTCCGTGGCAGTGTGGCATGAAGTAACTGTGTTGTTCAAGACAAAACCACAACATTAATCAGCATCTAGACTCACTAAATATGAATTCATTCTGTGAAATTCATCCAATGTGACCCCCTCACAATGTTCAGTATTGCCATGTTTGACTTATGTGGAGCCCCATGATTGCCTCTTATATCAGTACTCTAAACCACATCAGAACTTATCAGAAGCATGCACTCAGTGCATATAGCTTAGCTTGTTGCCTTGACATGGCTGTGCACTATAACAAAGGATAAGTGGGTCACTATCTTCAGACTCCAGCTCTGCATTTGGAATAGTGCATGATTACAGGATGCTTTGGAATGAAAGTTTTTTTTTTAAAGCTGCAGAGACTGATTAATAACAGTTTGTTAGTGCGCTTCTGGAATTTTTTAAGTTACCCAAAGTTATCAGTAGTGAAGCGCCTTGTGCCCCATACCCTCAGATATGCTCCCATAGCCCTTTGTATCCCCTCTTCCACTGTTGCGGTTTCCATACCCTTATAACTTTTCTCCATTGATATCAGTCACTTTGGAAATGTAATGTTCCCCTTTGGACTTAAATAACCATCCTTCTTTACAATTATCCTTCTTTCCTGATCCTGCCATGTTGCAATTATTCCACCAAATGTGCTTCTGATGGTCTGTAAACCCTGCTACCCAGCTCCAATATCCAATAGACCAAGGGCAAGCACAACCGCTCACCCCTCTTTGTAGTTGGTAATCTTGCAACAAGCTCTCAACCCACTAAACTAACTTTATTAAATATACGTTTGCACTTGCAGAAAGCCACCGCTAGGTGGTGTGACAAGGCCTTGTTGAGAGGCGAATGAGAGTGGGGAGGTGCATGGGGGAAAGCCAGTGCTAGTCCCAACTGTGAAGGCTGAATCTGATGAGAAGACCCCAATCCTTGTCACCTACCACCCCAGTGTGCCAGTATATGTCTTTGCAGACCCTTGTATCCAACCTTCCCTCAAAGCCACCATGCTCGCCAGAATTTATTTGAAATTTCTAGAATCTTCCCACATGTGAACCGTCAGAGTGAGAAAGATCATCCTGTACTCCATGAGAGCCACAGCTATGCATCAGAAATCCTGTGTTAACTCTTACCTGGGGGAAAGCGAACATCTTGCCTCCTGCAATACACACTTGTGTATCCAACTTTTCACAATGCCCTTACAATTCTAAAGTGGCCCAACATGGGAAAGTGGGCGGGGCTTAGCCCCCCCTGTATTAAAGACTTCCCCAGCACACCTTTACCCTGGGACGAAAAAAAAGAAATGGATTGGTTTGAAAGGAATGACCAACCAGCACAAGAGGAGGGATATTTGGCGGTGGAGGTGGACCAAAAGACGAGGAGGAGGAGGAGGAAGGAAAGAAGGAAGGAGAGGTGACTTGTGGAGGAGATCGTTCGAGCAGGGGAGGTATTGGCTGAGGAGTGAAAGTGGTGCTGCAGATTGAGTGTACGTGCCGAGTGAGTAGAAGAGGCAAAGTGACTTTACTGGTACAGAGAGAAAGAAGGGTGTTTGGGTCGTTTGGAGGGTGTAGCAGGAGCCGGAAAGCAGTGGCAAGAAGAGAGTAGTAGGGAGTAGTAGCAGGAGGAGAGTAGTAGCTGCAGGAGGAGGAAGAGATTGGTAGTAGAGAGGATAAGTATAGAAGTGGAGAGGTAACATCAAAGGGTAGAGAGAAGAAGTAGGATTGAAATATCAGTGGGACGGAAGAGAGATGGGAGAAGGTCACAGGATTATGGTAGTAAGAGTAGAAGCGCAAAGGTGAGCCTGGGCATGTGCAAACAACTGGAATACTACAGAAAAAGTGCAAGGCACTATCCAAATTCCCCCGTACAACACTAACCTTTGTTGAGAGTAGATCCTGACGGAGCAGAGTTCCCTGACATTTAGGCATCCAGCTTTTAGACCACCATTGTTAGCGTGCATATGTTATTAGACAGTAGTGTTACCATTTAGTAGCCCTAACCTGGGTTTCCGGAGGCCTGTGTTAGGTAGGAGGGTCATTTGGAGAGGAGCAAAAGAGGGGGGCTCTAGGCCCCACAACATTTTAATGAACACCATTGAACTGTTTCAAAGACTCAGTGTTTTTGTGCCATCTGTGACAACTGTCAGGCAAAACTGGCTCAATTTCCATACTTTTATCAGCCGTCTGGCTGTCGCGTTAGATGCCCCCACCATGTAAAAAGTAACTGCGAGCAGTCCCCTTTCATCTTTGTACTGACCTAATATTCAAATAGTTTACCCCAGACCCCAGATAGTTAACATTCACCTCAGACCAAAAACTATCTCATACACCCATCCTCCTTCATAATTATCTCACTTTGTAGAGCCTGCTACAGTCCACCCTCGCCCAAGATACGCTCCTAATAGCCCTCGTCCGCCCCCTACCATTGTATTACAAAGCTTGCAGTTTACTAAGTTTCCATCACCCTGAGCTCTAATACACTAACGGGCAAGCACCACTTCTCCTCTCTTGTTGTAATTCAAAATTTCGAATGGATTACTTCCTCCCATAGATTCCATGGACCACGGGAGACAGATGCATGTGTTGGATCCTCACATGGTATGCCTCCACTACCTTTGGGAGGACCATGACATGAAGGATTGTGGCTCTTGCCAGTCAATGCATCCTAAGGCCCTCTGGGAGCATACCGCTAAACATTTAATTTTCTATGAAAGAGTGATTAGAAGACCCCTTCAAAATACCCACTCAGGAGACCAAGAAGACAATGGTCGAGGAGCCAGCAGAGGAGACAATCGAGAAGGCTAAAAAGCTGGACCATAGGAAGAGGTCCCACTCCCTCAAATTCTTCCAGGCATCAAACTTCCTCCTCCAAGAAGTGCAGTTACCACTCCGGCTCCGGAGACACCTCAGAGGACAGCCCAGCTACGCAGGTACTGTTCCCCATCAAGTCCTCTACTCTGGAGGAATGGGAACAATTCACGCAACCAGTGTTGGCCGTTTTTGACAGGGTCCTGGCGCAGACTGCAGTGGCAACCTCAAACCATAGTTCCCTTTGTGAAGCCGGCAAAGCTGCCTCGAGGGACTGCAACCACACTCCTGCTTGCTCAGTTCCGCCTTTACAAAGGAGTTCACTCAAGCATGATGCCATTTGGCTCCGACTTCGGACATTGAAGCCTCAGCCTCATCTCTGCAGTGTCTATGCATGAGCTTCCCTGGAATACACCCCTCTTCTGAGATGCTAATTCCTGTTGAAGAAGTCCTAAATCTTCAGTGAGGAAAGGATGCTATTCCCTTTAGTTTTAAGCCAATGTTTTCAACGGTGGGTGAGGACGTCCCTAACGATTTCTTCTGAGACCTGGCTTTTTATTTGCAAGACAACATCGTCTTGGGCACCTCCCATGGCTTCATAGATTTTGGTTCCAGGATTGAGCAGGCCTCCTTATAAAAAGTTGACTGTGAATGTGTTGGAGACATTAGGATTGTCTGCCCTCACTAAGCGTAAGGTTGTACTCTGCTGCCCCTTAATCCGGCAGTTACAGCCATCATGTTGATGGCCTAGGTGAAACCGGCCTCCACGCCTCTGGTAGACGAGGACCTTGTTAAGTAGCATTGCCCGGCTCCCTCAGATCTGTGTGTTTTCACCATACTGCCATCACTGGGGAACTTGACGTTACAGCCCATGACAGCAGGCTTGAAGACCACATCTTTTCATTAATTTCCCCTGACAGGGAGAGAAAGAAGCTGGATGTCAAGGGGGCATGGCTTTAGCACCTGGAACCTTAACTTTGAAGTCTGTGAACGTACCTTTCACCTGGTCAAGTACACATTTGCTCTGCTGACTGTCATCTCCTATGCAGCCTAGAACTTACTAACTAAAGAGATGAGATGGTTTGAATAACGTTGTGGATGATGGGAGAGAAGTTGCTTTTCCAGATTTTGCAGTCATTCCTTGAAACGGCCAATTGAGTTGTGCGTTCCATGTGTCCGGTTTTGGCATTGGGAAGGCATTCTTGGATGATAACCTTGGGATTCACTCCCGATGTTCAGTCGAGGCGTCTGGCTATGCCGTTTGATGGTAACCATCTCTTTAGGGCAAAGGTTGATAAGTACTTTCAGAAGTTTCAGGCACCCCATGAAACAGCTAAATCATTGGGTCAAGCTGTTCATCGGCTTTCCCCGTCTTCTTTGAGGGGTCATGCTTTTTAGAGCATCCCTTTTGTCGACCATTGCAGTGGTCAGACAACCTCTGGCAAGAAGATGCAGCAACAACCTCCCTGCCAAGGTAGAGGTCATAAAGATACATGGAGGTTTTGTTACCTCTTTTGTCCCATCACTAACCACAGATGCTAAATCGCTGTAAAGTAGACTTGTCCATTTGACTCTAATGGGAGAGGGGTTCATCCAGGAGTGGCATCTCTACCCGATGGATGCTAGGGCCCTGCAAGTCATAACTCTGGGTTACTGCCTCCCATCTTCAGCACCCAACCACCCTCCTTCACTTCTTTGCCTCTGGACCATACCCTCTTGGAGTTCTGTCCGCTTCTGGAAAAGGGCACAATAGAGCTGGTGCCGAAGTCAGAATGACGAAAGGGCTGATATTCCCTTTACTTAGTTTCTGAAAAAAAGACTAATGGGCGTGTCCCATCATGGATCAGAGGCTCACGAACTTTTACCCATTCCACGATAAGTTCATGATGGTCATTTTGACCCAGATACTCCAGGCCCTCCAGCTGCAGGTCTGGTTGGAGTTTCTGGAGCTCCAGGATGACTACTTCCTGTGCTTGGGGTGAATCAGCAAATGTAAGTACCCAAGGTTTGCTGTTGGAAACTTCCACTATAAGTTTCAGGTTCTGCGTTTGGTCTTTCCTAAGCACCCAAACCCTTTCCTGATGGTTTTGGCTCCGCTCAGGAGAAAAGGTATTCATGTCTTCTCCTATCTAGACTATTGACATATCTGTGCGCGCATACCGAACTAGGGTTGACACACTTGTGCTGCACATAAATTCTTTTGCACAGTTTGGGATTCTTCCTGAAATCAAGAAGTCCAATGTTTTGCCATCCCAGTCCTTTTGTTTCATCAGAGCAGTCTTGGACAACTGCCTGAGTAGAGCTTTCCCTCCAAAGGATCAAGTGGCAGACCTCTTTCATGTGGTGCATGTATTCTATTCCCAGAGGCTTGTCTTCTGGGTCTCTTGGCTTCCTGCATCCTGGGGGTGGCATGGGCCCGGTTGCACAGGACCTCGCTCCAGTGGCTACTTTGGAGTCAGTGGCCTCAGTTCAAGGACACCATCTCAAAATGATTGCAGGTCTTACACAGAAGCTTGACATTTGCTGGAGCTGCAGGCGATTAGGCTCGCCCTGTTTCCCTTTCTTCCCTTTCATGCTAATCTTGACCAACAACACACTGCCCTTTCACTGCCTCCAAAGAATTGGGTGGTATTTTGGTTGTTGCCTCTGTTCAGAAATCAATGAGGCTGTAGTCCTGGGCTTTGGAGAATGCCACAGGGAACACCATAGCGGATGCTCTGATCTACTCTTCCAGGAAGCTCTGGAGGAGATATTCGCCTTTTGTGGGACTCCTCATGTAGACCTCAGTGGGAACAGGAAGAGTGAGTTGTGCTGTTCCAGGGAGCAGGGAGCTCTGAGCTTATTTTCAGGCTACCCTAAGCCTCCTCTCCTCCCTCTCTCATCTCTGACTGTCTGTCCGCCGTCCAGGAGTGGTGTGCTGTCAATGATCTCTGCCTTAATGCCAGTAAGACTGAGATTCTCCTCATCAGCACACCCACTCCCTCCTTTCCTGTCCCTCTCTGTCTGGCCTCTCTTGGCCCTCTTCCTGCTCCCACCTGTGAGGCTCAAAACCTCAGGGTCATATACAACTCCACACTGTCCTTCTCTCCTCATTTCCCTGACTTCTCTAAGAAGTCACACTACCAGCTGCACCTCCTCAAAGGTATTCTTCCTTTCCTCTCCTTTCCCCAGAAGCTCACTGTCTCCAAAGCTCTGGTACTCTCTAGGCTGGACTATTGCAACAGCCTCTTTCTAAATCTGCCTGCCTCTACTCTCCGCCCTCTGCAACTTATCCAGAACAGGACTGCAAGACTTGTCTTTGGCATCAAGCCCAGGGTTCGTATCTGTTCAGGACTGAAACCTCTGCACTGGCTCCCAGTGGCTGCGAGGATTAAGTTCAAAACCCTCTGCATTGCCCACAAGGCCTTCTGGGGCCTGGGGCCTCAATACATTCAACTCTCTCTTCCTAAATATCTTCCTTCTCAAGCTCTTCACTGATCCGCCTCCAACTCCCTCAGGGTCAGTCTCTTCTCCAAGCAACAAGTTGGTGGTAGATTGTTTGCTTCGGCTGGGACCTTCCTCTGGAACAACCTCTGCCTCACTGAAACTTGAGGAGAACCATCTCCGGTTCCAGAAGCACTTCAAAACTTTTCACTTTGCTTCTGCCTTTTCTCCTCCTCTCCCTTGCTGAATCCCTGGCTGCACTGGTTACCTGGCCCAGGTCCACTCCACTTCTAGTCTGACACCTGCACTGCCTTCCTGCTGACTCCCCGCACTCGTGACTGTCTCTGTATCCCTATAGTCCCACTACCAGCACTTGTCACCGGATGTCTACACTTACCCTTGCACTTGCCACCAGCTGGCCGTAGTTTACTTATTGTTGTTATCCCTTGCACTGCACTCCCCCGCCCCTCTCCCTCACACTTTCCCCCTTCCCATGCACTTGGGTGATCTGAATGACACCTGGCCTAGTAGGATTGCTGTCTGTCTCCCCTCTGTTCCCCCTCCCTTGCCACGTCACGCCTTGAAACACTTGTGTATATGCACTTTATAAATGCCATACCATATCATTTCATATGCCGAACCTACTCCTGCTCACTTCATTCACATGGTGCCCTGACCTCACTTGCCCTGCAAATCGCGGTAAACTAGGGTTTTCTCTCCCCTCGCAGGATTTTCAAACTTAGGTGGCCTCTCCACTGGGTACCTGTTATGCTTTACTGTGTTCACTGTGTCCTGAATTTGTGGAAAACTAGGGATTTTTCTCTCCCCTCGCAGGATTTTCAAACTTAGGTGGCCTCTCCACTGGGTACCTGTTATGCTTTACTGTGTTCACTGTGTCCTGAATTTGTGGTAAACTAGGGATTTTTCTCTCCCCTCGCAGGATTTTCAAACTTAGGTGGCCTCTCCACTGGGTACCTGTTATGCTTTACTGTGTTCACTGTGTCCTGAATTTGTGGTAAACTAGGGCTTGTCGCTCTCTTCCTGTCTGCTTGCGCTTGTCCTGTCCACCCCACCCCCTCCTTATCCCATGGTGCTCTCTATCTCTCCTATTTTTTCTAACTGCTTCTCCATTGACTATCCTGCTCTCCTCACTAAATCTGGTAGGAAAAAGTTTAAAAAGGACATCCTGGTCTCCGACCCAGGCCTCCCTATCGCTGACACGTATACCAGTGCCTCATCTAAGGAAACTCTCACTGACATCCTCTCTTTCGTGCCTTCACCTGACCTATGGACCCTTCATATGGTCTCTGTGCTCTCTCCTTTCTCCACTTCTCCCATTATTGGCGGCACCCGTTGGGATGTCCTCTTGGCCTCCTTCCACTCCTATAAGGCCATCATTAATGTCTACGCTAATGGGACCGTCTTGGTCCAAGGGCCTCAGGCCAACCTTCACCTCTTTGATAGACGCTTCCCGCGCCTCATCAACTTCCTTTCCTCTCCTGCTGTCCCCCCTTCTCTGTCGTCGGCTACCTTGCCTCTACCCTCCCTCCCTGCCCCCTCCCTTGCTCCTTCTTCACCTCCGCAGGGCGTACCTCTGATCTGTACCCCTCCCCGGAAGTCCTTTAAAGATGGCAACCTTCTCCACATTGCCACTCTTAACTCTCGCTCTGCCGTCAAACATTCCTCTGATATCTGCCGCCTTCTTGAGGAACTGGACCTTGACGTACTCGGTCTCACTGAGACATGGTACACGGCCAGCTCTATCACCAGCTTTGACACACTCCTACCTGACGGCTACAAGATCCTCTCCGTGCCCAGGCCCAGCCGTGCTGGGGGGGGTGTGGCCCTTATTTTCCCTGAGTGGATTCCTGCCACGGCTATTCCCACGCAGACCTACTCCTCTTTCAAATGTCTTGTCTGCCGACTCTCTCTCTCTCCTAGCCATTCCCTCACCGTGGCTACGGTCTATCGGCCACCTGGTCAAATTTCCTCCTTCCTCTTCGAGTGGGCGGACCTCTCCTCCTCACTTCTGTCCTCAACCACTCAACTCCTCATTCTTGGAGACTTCAACATCCACCTGGATGCCTCCGGTCCCCCCTCTGGACTCTTTCGCGACCTCTGCGACTCTCTCTCACTCTCTATTCTCCCGTCTGGGCCGACCCATTCTGCAGGGCACACTCTAGATGCCCTGATCTCTTCTGACCTTCCCCTCTTTGTCCCTCTCTCCACTCCTCTCTCCTGGAGAGATCACTTTCTCCTTTCTTCCCACCTCACCCTCCCTACCCCACAGGCAAAGCCACCCTCATCACTGCCACCTTCCTTCTCGGTCATCCGACCCATGAAGCGTGTGTCAGTTGAGGCTTTCGCTGCCACCTTCTCGCCCCCTCCTCCCCCCTCAGCTGACTCCCATCCTGACACAGCCCTCTCCTCTCTCCACTCTGCTATATCTGATACTCTTGATATCCTTGCCCCTGTCATGAGAATCCGCCTGAAGCCCAAAGCCAAATGCAACTCCTGGTATGACTCTGATCTCGTCACCCTTAAACGCAAGTGCAGGGTGGCAGAGAGGAAATGGCGTGCTTCATGTTCATCCTCTGACAAACTGGCCTGTCGCCTACTCCAAAGGCAATACCGGCTCTCCGTTCTCACCAAGAAGAGAGCCCTTATCCAAGCCTGCATCACTGCGGCATCTAACAATTCGGCCGAACTCTTTAAAATCTGCAAGGAGCTGGCCAATCCTGCTGCAGTATATACCTCTCCTGTCCCCTCCCAGGCCCTCTGTACGGCACTGGCCTCCCACTTCTTTTCAAAAACTCAGGACATCCTGTCCTCACTCTCCTCCTATCACCTCCCCCCTCTATTCCCTGCCCGGCCTCTGGCCCCTCTGCAGCCTCCCCTCCTCCCTCCTTCTCTGCCTTTCCCCTTTTTTCCGCTGACGAGGTTTCGAGACAAGTCCGATCTATGAAAGTCTCGTCAAAACAGGTCCACCCCTGTTCCTCCAAAACTATCAAGGGACCACATTGACTCCTTGGCTCCTGCCCTTGCTGACTTCTGCAATCACTCCTTGGCCTCTGGAGTCTTCCCATCCCCTCTCAAGCACTCCCTTGGGCACCCTCTTCTTAAGAAACCCTCTTCCGACCCTTCCTGCCCAGCTAACTATCGCCCAATCTCAATCACTCCCTTCCTGGGCAAGCTCCTGGAGAAACTGGCCATCTCCCAGCTTAATCTCCATGCTGAATCTGTTGGTAGCCTTCATGACCATCAGTCTGGCTTCAGAGCCGTCAGAAGCACAGAAACTGCTCTCCTGAACATTCGTGAGGATCTCCTCTCGAACCTTGACTCTAACATTCCATGTGTTCTCATCTTGCTTGATCTCTCTTCTGCCTTTGATACTGTCAACCATACCATCCTGCTAAACCGTCTCCGTGATAACCTGGGTATCACTGGTCAGGCTCTGGCATGGCTGACCTCTTTCCTCTCAAATCGACCCTCCCAGGTCCAACTGGGATCTTTCCTCTCTGACATCTTTTTCTCTACCTGTGGTGTCCCCCAGGGTTCTAACCTCTCTCCCTGGCTGTTCAACCGGTATCTGGCACTTCTTGCCCACGCATCGCTGCTCTCTGCCCCAACTTTCAGTGCTATGCGGATGATACCCAGCTCATTTTTAGGCTACCCTCGGCCTCCTCTTCTCCTTCCCTCATCTCTGACTGTCTTTCTGCTATCCAGGAATGGTGTGCCGCCAACCACCTCTGCCTTAATGCCAGTAAGACTGAGATTCTACTCATTGGCACACCCACTCCCTCCTTCCCTGCAGCTCTCTGGCCGGCCTCTCTTGGCCCTCTTCCTGCTCCTACCTAGAAGGCAAAAAACGTTGGGGTCATCTTCGACTCCACACTCGCTTTCTCTCCTCACATTTCTGACGTTTCTAAGAAGTCACACTACCAGCTGCACCTCCTCAGAGGTATGCTTCCTTTCCTCTCCTTCCCCCAGAAGCTCACTGTCTCCAGAGCCCTGGTTCTCTCGACGCTGGACTACTGTAACAGCCTCTATCTAAATCTGCCTGCCTCTACTCTCCGCCCGCTGCAACTCATCCAGAACAAGACTGCGAGACTTGTCCTTGGCCTCAAGCCCAGGGACCGTATCTCTCCAGGACTGAAATCGCTACACTGGCTCCCTGTGGCTGCAAGGATTAAGTTCAAAACCCTCTGCGTTGTCCACAAGGCCTTCTGGGGCCTTGGGCCAAAATACCTTCAACTCTCTCTTCCTAAATATCTTCCTTCTCGAGCTCTTCGATCATCCGCCTCCAACTCCCTCAGGGTCAGCCGCTTCTCCAAGCAACGATTTGGGGGGAGATCTCTCTCCGCAGCAGGGGCCTCCCTCTGGAACAGCCTTCCTGCCTCCCTGAAACTTAAGGAGAACCATCTCCGGTTCCGGAAGCACCTCAAAACCTTCCTCTTTGCTTCTTTCTCTCCCCCTCACCCCTACTAAATCACTGAAACTGTACTGAATCAGCAACTGGGCCACTCGCCAAGCCACTCTCCCCTTGGCCCAGCCACTGTCCCCTGCACTGCCTCCCTGGCAACCCCCGCACTACGGGACTGTCTCTGTATCCCTACAGCCCCCCCTTCCAGCACTAGTCTGCACTTATCCTGCACTTGCCACCAGCTGGCCCTTATTATTTATCTTGTATTTTACTAATCACTTTGTACTGCACTTTACCCTCTCCCTTTCCCCCTTGCACTTTTCCCGTCCCCTCCCTACCCATGCACTTGCGCGATCTGAATGACACCTGGCCTAGTAGGATCGTTTGTCTGTCTCCCCTTGTTCCCCCCCTCCCTGCCTCGTCGCGCCTTGAAACACTTGCGTATAGGCGCGTTACAAATGCCATATATCATATCATATCATATCACCCTGCTTTGGTCTCTGCTCAGACTTTACATTCACCTAGTTTACTCTGTCCTTGGAATCCTCTGCGCTCCTCTCCACTCACCCTAAACCAAGAGTGTGGGTGATGGCCTCCCGATATACTGGAACCAAGTGCTGGATACTGTAAGGATGCAGAAGAAGGAGACTGTCTGAGGCGTCATAAATGTAAGGCGGACATCTTCATATAGATTTTTCATAAGATGCCATTTTATTGCATTTTAATGCGTTTGATTAACTCTTCACTATCCCTGGCCTAACTCACCTTTCCCTACCTATCAAAATAGCTAAAGTAAACACTTTGACTAAAGGAATCTGTCCCTCAGACTTAATTAAACAACTTAACTTGGTAATACACGGTAATTCATAGATAACGAAAACAACTGATTCAATGTACACATGCTAACTGTTTCTCCTTGTGACCTGGGTGGCATCCCCCTCCCCAGAATCAAACAAGATTTTCCACTCAACAATTCAAAATTAAAATAGTTCTGTTTGCAACAGTTCAAATGATGAAGTTCCTCTTGTTCCAGGGAAGTCTCTTACTTGGACTTTAGTTAAGTGAAAAAATAATTCAACCAATCTTTGTCCCTCCGCTGGTGTAAAGTCCAACACAATTCCTTCTCAGAACACAACAGTATTTTTCCACTTCGTCTGTATCAACAAAAATACTCTTTCTCAAGAGGATTCTGCAACAGTTCAAAACATCTTTTAGTGGTCTCGCCACTTCTTCTTAAGGTTTAACAATAAAGCAGTACTTCAAGGACTCCTTCCTGGTCCACTCGCCTACCAGGACTATCACTACAAAGTCCCTTGCCCTGGTATACTCGCCTGCCAGGACTCAATGAAACTCTTACCACTACTACAAGTGCTTCTGGGTTAAAGTTTTACTTTTACTCCAAACAACATACAATTCTGCAACATCAGTTTTGACTACTTATCCTGGGAAAACATGAAACATATTGGTGCTGTTTGTTCCACCCTTGTGATTGCCACATGCAATGCAAGTTATGCTCCTCTCTACCTGAACACACTCGATCAAGAAGGCAACCCTCCTACCACTTCTGTTTTCCCACTCTTTTGTTAACCAACTTATGATAATGGCTTTTACACCAACTTGCTCTGCTTTGTCTTGGACAATGCTGGGTTAGGTCATGTACAACATTTGCTCTGTCAATATAGCTTACAAACAACTCTTGGCTTTGGCAATGTTGGTTTTGATACACTTTCCTCAATATTGCCCTCTCTGGATTCTGGCAATGTCTCTGACCTTTACACGTATAATGATATATTTCTTGTTGCAACACAAAGTTCTTATTTTGCCACATTAACGTCTTGGTATCAGTTTGGTGTTCAGATTTGGCCAGCGGGCATTCACGGAGCGTTCCAGGGTCAAATACAACTAGTGAACTCACTGGTTATTGCATATGCATCTGTTCGCTCTGCCGCCTACAGGTCCTCTGCCTTCTCTGCTGCCTATCTGCTCGGCAAACTGCTTCCTTCAGTTTCTCACGGCGCGTGCTCTGGTGCTCGCCTGCAAACGCGGTCCACTTCTCAATGGGGAAAGCTTCTCTACTAAACACTTCCCGCTGCACAACCTTTGCAGTTAGGGCAATTGAAGGGAGAGACCCTCTCAGAACTGGCAGTCAATCTGATAACCACTACAGCACAGGCGTCTCTAGCTTCCATCGACTTAAGCTTCTGTAACTGCATCATGGAGTCTCTGTAATCACTCCATGTTAGGGAGAATTCTCAGAAATGTGCTAATTCCTCGCTACCTTGGAGATCCCCAGCAACCTTTCTGTATTTTGAGGTCTTGAATTTTTAACCTGGAGAGAGTGAGACCCTTTTTTCCCACCACTCTCTCATGTATCTTTGTTATGATTTGAACACTATATTTCTTTTGGTTGTGGAGTCTGACAAACTCCATAGGCATCATCTTTTACATTGTGTCACAGAGCACCTTCAGTGCAGTGGCACAGGGAGGTCTACCAGATTTCCCCAAGGTTTAAATACCTCCTCTTGGATAAACTAATGTTTCCAAGAACAGTAAAGTGAAATTGACTTTACTTACATTTGTAACTTTCTAGACCTAGCACACACTATCTTACAATAGGGTGCTGGAGGGGGTACTTAGTATCCCCTTTGTCTAGCTTCTCGTGTAACATTTTTTATGTTACCCTTTCCTCGATGAATGGTGGCAGTGGTTTACTTTTAACTACCGTGGTGTGCTTTTACCCCGGGCTGCGTTCGCAGCTGCAGTAAAGCACCCAGGGGTGCCATTTTTGTCAAAATGGCCCTGGTCTTCTTTTTTCGCCATTTCTTTGCGGAAAGGTCCTTCTTGAGATTTACTCGGCGTGCCAAACGAGGTTTGGTCCCTTTGTTCGTTTTGTCTTTGGCTGGATTCACGAGTGAAGCCCGCCTCTGGCTCCAGGGTGTCTGGTGGGGGCAGGAAGCGAGGGAGGTACCCGAAACTCCCTGTGCTTAGTCACCTAGGAGACAGGAATCCACTATTAGGTGATTGGACGGCTGGCTGTCCATCACCCTGCACCTGCTGGGTGACTGACAGCTGGGCTGGAATGAATGGGAGAAACCTGCATAAAAGGCGAGGCTCTTTGGCTTGGAAGGCAGAGTCGACCACTGGATGAAGAAATCCGAAGAAGAACTTGGAAGAGACGCTTGCTGCAACTCCTTGACTGTTGGTTTGCCCAGTGAAGCCCTGCTGCTGTGCTGAAGCTCCGAATTCGTCTCGACTAGAAAAGCCCTGCAAGGACGACTTCTCCCCTTGAGTTGGTGGGATCAATCAACTACAAAGTAAGCCCCCTGGTTATCCTCTCGAAGCTAGTTGTATTTCCACTGCAGTTGCTGCTGGAACTGAAGAGCCAGGCAGAGGAACACCAGTTTGTGTGCGTTGCTTTTTTAGTTGGCCAAGAGCTCCAAGAAGATCCTCCGGACTACCGGGAAGCAGGACTTTACCTGAGCCTGAGCCACCTCAACAGAGTGCTGGATCCCAGATGCAAGGAAAGCCCATCTCAACAGCCAAGAGTCCATGGTGGTGCTATTTGCTGAGACGCAAGGAGCTGAAACCGCGAAGTGATACTGAATAGAAGTTGATCCTTTTCTGTCGCTGACCGTCCCGTTGCAGTGCAGGAGTCCTCCAGACGTCCTCCCTCTTGTCCCCACGACTGAGGCCCAGGAACACAAGATCTGCAGAGCTGCACAGGAACAGAAGCCTGCTGCAACTCATTTTCTTCTAACCAAAGGTACTGTAAAGTCTAAGAGAGCTTAACTCTTGTTGTGTAACCTCGCATGTTCTCAGTTGAGACTTGTCTTGGTTACTTCTGTAGAGTTGCTAACAGCTTCTTTACCTCACAAGCTTAATCTGCTTATGGCCCTGCTTTGATTTCTTCTTTTCTACAAAGACTTCTAAAACATTGTACAAGACATTTACCTACCTGCAAGAATGGTTCAGCTCACCTAGACGTTTGCCCGATTGACATTGGCCTGGCCTGGCTCCATGAATGACTCTTCTTCCCTCTGACTGTGTGTTTGGCCTTCCTTCCAGGAATGGGTTCACTTACTTTGCATTGGGGGATTACCAAAAGTACGTAACTGCTTCAGATCTCTTGTTTTGTTCTAATAACCTTTTGCTTTGACATACTCCTAAGTATTGCCTTAAATGCAACAGTGATATATTAATGTCCACAGTGTCCTAGCTATTTAAATCACCTGAGGGTGTAGGAAGTGTCTGTGTGCCATCCCAAATGGGTACTTGCCGATTTAGAGAAACTTGGTGTGTATTTTGGAGTGTATTTGTGTGTTTGTTATATTGCCCCTTCTGAAGAAGGCTTACTCATACTGACTGTTAAATAAATTAATAATTGGTTAATCAAGAAACCTTGTGTGTAAGAGTTTATTTGAACACTGTGAATCTCTGTAACTCCCCTACTGCTCACATCGACCGCTCTTGAGATGAGCCTGGCTGCTCAGCACGCTACCAACCTGTGTAGTACAGGTTTATACCAAAGGTTGGGTTCCTATTGCCAGTAGGTCAGGGTTGTTGTAGTGCACCCAAAGGGTACTGCATACAATCTTGCCTAACACTCTACTTTCCACTACTGCTCTATGGCCTGAAGCTGAGGGGGCCTCTTAAACTTCTCAGTCTTCCTCAGGTGTTGAGTCATCAGTACAATTAAACTGCAACGTGCAGTTCAGTGCCTCTGCATCCCTCTTCCTCGTCCCAGTACTTTGCGCACTGTGGGACTTGAAGTCCTCAATGTTCAAATTACCTTTTCTCCTTCTAATATTGTTTTCAAATGTACCACTTTCCTTTCTATCCTTCACAACCTCATCTACTGACATTGTTTAAGGATATGATGAGTTTTTCTTATTTGAAAGGGAATTAGAGTTTTGAGATCTACATGCAACACTCCCTTGTGAATCACATGCGGTTTCACTACCATAAATGTGGGTGACTGTGTAGGCAGGCAGGGGATTCTCACTCTCAATAGATGACTGGTTAGGATAGTTTACACTTCTATCAAGGTAATTGGCATTGGGGAAGAAAGCCTCCTTCTGACAGAAAGCCATTACATATTCTGGTATCACTGGTATTTCTTCAATACAGTGTCTCTCCCAACTGACTACTCCCGTCCCCCTGGGGCCCTTCTCCTCCCAGGTGATCCTCCCAGCTAATACCACCGCCACGGGCATTATCAGGTAGCAGCAGTCTTCCCGGGCCACCTGGAAGGAAACTTTAGGTAGGGTTTTTGTGAGGACTCTGTAAGTTGTGATGAATCCTGCCCACAGGTGACATGGTGGTTGTAGGGGAGTTTTCCTAAAGTCCACTTTAGGTAAGACTTCATAAATGTATCCCAGTGGCATACAGGTAGCCAACTCTTAGTATCAGTCTGTCCTACTCATGGAACTTTGGTAGAGTGGCAGAGCAGTCGGGCTTCTCATAAGAGGAAGATGTGAGCTATAGGCAAGTACACTGAACTTAGTTAGTAAAGCAGTTCAACCAAACACTTACACCAATAAACTTATATTAAAATATATATTGATTATATTTATGCAAGGAAGGTCTTAAAATACTTAGTTCATTCAACTAACACACATAGAATTACACTGCTTAGTTGGTAATTGCTTGCGGTTACAATTGTTAGAGTTTGACACAAATGACCGTTCTACCGTATTATCGGTAATACTGTGCACTCGCGCACAGATACAGTAATTGTATTTAGTTAGCAAAACCACATAAGATATTGTCTTTTAGGTAAGAAAACAGTTGGTTAGTATTTCTATAGCAGAGCTTAATGTTCTAGAGGCAGTTTTGTTGCAAACTAAAGCTTTTAATGTCAGATTCCCAACCCTAGGTAAAAGACAGTTCGGAGAGGACTCAGTCTTACAAAGCAGCAGAAAAGCAAAGGTTCTGGAGGATACTTTCAGTCTCTAGGACAAGATGCTAAAAGAGTTAACACAATGTCAGAGACCATGTTAAAGGACTAAATAAAAGGGACACAAGCCTGCAGCTTGGGTCAGAGGTAAGAGTGACACATTGTTGTGCACTCCAACACTCTGGAGCGACTTCTTGGTCAAAGGTATGCAATACCTTTTCACCCCCACAGTACCTTGGGTTAGAAGAAAATATTTGTGGCTGGATTCTTGATGTAGCAGTGATGGACCGGTCTCCGGATTCCTTGGTCTGGTGATGAAAGGCAGGACACTGAATGGGATGTCTAAGCAGCAGACTCGAGAGAAGACCTCTGGCATACATTTTTTCACCTTCTCTGGTTTTGATGACTTTTTTTGCAGCACCAACAAAGGACATGATTCAAGCGGTCAATCTTTTTCGATTCCTGGAGTCCTGCACTCTGAGGGGACTTGGATGAGTCGGATTGTGTCTCTGGAGGTTCACTTGGAGCTCAGCAAAGACTTGGACGGATTTGGCCTTTCAAAGACTATGCACTGCAATTGGGTCGGAGGTTTCCTGGTAATCGTGGTCTGCAGCTCTGGAAAGTCACAGGATCTCAGGAGATGGCTCAGATTGTAGTTCGTCTCAGGACTGGTTGGTCCGACCAGCCAAAGTGAAGGAGTCGTCCTCTTAGGAGGTCATCTGTCGTATAGAAAACGGGGTCAGGACAGCAGTGGTCACTTCACGTTGTTGCAAAGGGTCTACAGGTGTCTCTGGTCGTCTTCTTCGTTTAGAAGACGACCTTGTCTCTCATCTCGTTGACTTGTCTCTCATCTCAAGAACCTCGCCTTTTTATGGAATTTCAGCACACATTCCTCTGCAATCTCTCTCAGCAGTTTACAGAAATCAGTGGGTGGCTGTCCAATCAGGACAACAAGCCCCCCAGTGAGCACTGGTTTCATTCATGCACTCAGGCAGACAAAAGGCAGGGGAGTGACACTCCTAGTGACACACTCCTCCCCCACTTTCTGCCTGTCCAGACACACTGGAGCCCAGGCGGGGACACCCAATGGATCCCACCAAAGGCAGAACATGAACACGTGCGCACACGCACACACACACACACACGCACCCTCACAACCTCTCCTTCGCAGAAGGGCTAACAAAGGACAACCACGCTAGAAATGGCAAAAAAAGAAAGGAACCACCATGTTAGTACATGGGTGACCCTATTGTTCATAACCGAGACTGGGAATTCAGCCTGCAGTACAAAATAGCACAATAGTTAGTAGAACACGTCCACTGCCACCAGCCATAACTAGAAGGTTGTCTATGTGACTAAGAAATCACAGGAGCAGAGAGAAGGGGGATACTAGGTATCCCCTTAACACTCCACCTAGGGTGGTGTGTGTGTAATCTCTCACAGTATAACGTTTAGGAAGGATACAATGTATCCCTCTATCCTGAAGAACAGTAGTTTCTCAAGGATAGTAAAATTAATCTCACAGGAGGACCGTACCCAAGGGGCCTGCAGCAACACTGCACATAGGGTGCTGTCAGCTGCAAAAGTAAAACACAGATACCTTAAAAGAGATACGGAGGAAAGCAGGCTCCACAAGAAAGTTAACTTACAGAACAAAGTTCCAAAGTCAGAGAAAAGAAGAATGAGTGGAAAAAGGCTCCACTCATTCAGGATAGAAAGAAAAATGTCTAGAAGTCCAACAAAAAGGGCAGTGGGTCTCACTAGGTGAGGGGATGAAGCATAACCATGATAAATCTCCCGAACACTCAAATCCCCCCTCCCCCTCCACTCCCGAGACTAAGGGACTGGAGGATCTAATTCACTCCTGGATGAATCTCTTGATCCAGTCGGTCATACTTTCTGGAGAGACCATCAACATTTGTATGTTTGGTACCTGACCTGTGCTCAAAAGTGAAATCAAAGCCTTGAAGATTTATGGACCACCTGGGCAACTTTGGGTTTTCTTCTTTCATCTGCATCAACCACCTTAAGGGTTGGTGGTCAGTTTGAATCCTGAAAGCAGTTCCATATAGGTATGGTCTAAACTTCTTTAGGGCCCGTACTATAGAAAAACATTTGCGTTCAATAGTGGCCCACCTGGTTTCCTTATCTTTTAAGGTTCCTACTAATAAAGCAGATGGGGTGCTCCCTGCTTCCTATCAAATTAACTCAAGACTGCTCCATTCCTGTGTTGGAAGAATCAGTCTGGACTAAGAAGGCCCGAGTATAATCTGGAGCTCTCTACACTGCAGCCTTACAGAGGGCATCTGTCAGCCTCTGAAATGCTTTTTCACAGCCCTCATTCCACTTAACTTGCTTAGGGTACTTGGGAGAGGACACCATATTCAGAGGAGAAGCTATAGTCCCGTAGTTCTAAATGAAGTTTCTGTAGTATCCAGTATGTCCTAAAATTACTCTTTCTTGAGTTTGAGTTGCATTGTTGGACCAGTCTTGTACAGCTTGTACCTTGTTGGGTAAGGGTTTGATCACACCACCTCCTACCTCATGTCCAAGGTAGACCACCTTATTCTGACCAACCTGGCACTTTCTTGCTTTGATGGTCCGATTGGCCTGTTAAAGGGCCTGCAACACTTGTTCCAGGTGGATATGGTCTTCCCAAGTAGGGCTGAACACTGCAGTGTCATCCAAGTATGCCATGTAGAAGTTCTCTAACCCATTCAGAACATATTCTCTGAAAAGTGGCAGGTGCATTCTTTAATCCAAAGGGCATGACCTTAAACTGGTACAAGCCTTCTGCGCTTTTTTTAAAAAAAAAAATGTTTATTGTATATGGTTCAAAGCAAAACATACCGTTAGAACCTTTACAATTCGTACTCTTACAAAAAAATACTTACATAAAAAGGAGACACCAAAGAAAAAGTCAATTTAAATTAATAGTGTCATTCCCCCTAAAATCTTCTATAAAAACAATGTCTCTAGTTCATGATATTACTGATAGGAGGACTCAACCACTCCACCCGCCTGGGTTCTTGTTTCTTTGCAGATTTCCCTTGTTACTGTGGAGTTATAACGCCTTATGTCCCTTTTAAGGTCTTCATGCCGGGGGTGCCCCACAATCTGTTTCCTGAGGGGATGGGTTAGCTTCATGTTCCCTATGCGGGCTTACTCCCACCCCGCCCCCCGGTAACTATTTCCCATTCCCTCTAATTAAACAGGTTCAGATTCTTCAAGATTTCCACCACCATTGCAGTTAGTTGTACTTCTTGCCTGAGATCATTCTCTGCCAGAAGTGTTCTCATAGAATTCCCTCCTCCCTATCCGTAAACCTTCTTAGCTTAGCCAGCCTCAAGGTCCAGGTTCCTTCACACTCCATCAAAATGTGGCAGAGCGATTGTAATCTTGGGTTGGCGCAGACTTTACATAGATTGACTGCACTCTCCTCCAGTCTTTGTATGGTCAAGATTTCCCCAGTAGGGAGAAGATTCAGTCCTGCCCGCAAAAAGTTGGACCTTACTCTTGGATCCGGGTATTTTTCTAGGTAGCGGGGGAGAAAGCCTACATTTTTTTCCGCCTTCAGGAACGCATTGTTTGGGGTTGCATTTTTCACCATAGCTCTAGTATCAATCCAATCCATGCGTTCTAAATCTCGTTTAACCCTGACACACTGATTATTTTCCCTTCAGGAGAGCCCTGGAGACCCATCTGTTCAGTCTCTTTCTTCCTCTCTGCTAGAGCATTTGGCATCTGAGTACTTTGAACCTACCCTTCCCGCTCAGTGCCTAGACGCCCTATGGACCTTAGTTCACGCTTTATACATTTTATAATAAATAAATAAAGGTGGCATGATTGTTGGCATAAACATTTATTTAATCAAAATAAAAGAGGAAACCTATCTCTCCCTAACTCCAAGAGGAGTTTCCCTGCTTCAACTAAGGAACTAAGGATTCTGTCAGAATCTTAAAGTACTTCTATCCTTTACACTTGTAACTAAACTAAAGTGTTAGTGGATCTTTTTGGTCCAGAAGAATGGCTCCCTTCTTCACAACGGATCATTTTTCCAATTGGCTGGTGGGAACCTTTCCTGAGAGAAGGACTCCCTTTCCCAGGTCTCAGTTCCTTCCCAAGATAGAAAACAAAGTTCCAGATTGTGGTGTTGTAAATATCTCGGTTCAAACTAAAAAGGTAAAGTTCCAACTTGAACATCATTCCTTATTGCCCATAGTTGTCATCACTATTGGGTTCCTGGAGAATGCCTCCCTTCTCAGAGTATCTTGTTCTCAGTATTTTCACGGTGCAGGGGAATGACTTGCAACCCTGGGCCTTTCTTGGCTTTGCTTCACGGAACACAACACCAAGGGGGTACGGCTTCGGTCCCCTGACCCCTCTTGGCTTGCAGTTTCTCTGTAGTAGGGGCAATGGCTCCCTTCCGTTGGCCCTTCTCAGGCTCTTTGTCACAGTTCACGAAGGCAGGGGGATTGACTCCCTTCCCCAAACCCTTCTCAAGTTTCTAATTTTGGATTCGGGTCCCACACCTGTGTTGGCAGACCTGGTTTACTTCCTTGCCAGGCACTGCGATGAGGAAGAGTGACTATGATGCTCTTCCTATGAGGGTGCAGTCCTAGCTCACACCTCGGCCAGGTACTGTACCAAAGTTCAGGTCCCAGACCTGTGCCTCTCTCTCCTTCACAGACCCATAAATTGTCCCGGTTTACCCGGTACCTCTAGGGTGCTTTCCGTTCCGGTCGGCCTTAGGCTTTCCCACATGCTTCTTCGTGTTCTCTGTAGTTTCGTATGGCTCTCTGGAAGCTGCAGTGACTCGACAACGTTCTGCTCCTCTGGGGTTGTGTTGCTTCCCTTGGTAGCATGTTTCCTGGACGCTGGAATTCCCAGCTCACCGGTCAGTCCTTCCTCGCTGGACTCCCTCCGCCTGTGCTTCTGTGTTCCAGCTAGCAACCCTGTTGCTTCTTTGCTCCGGTCGGCGTCTGCACTTGTTTCCTTCATGGCAGGCCTCTCTCTCTGTGCTTTATTTTCCCTCTATTTTGTATTGACTTTGGCCAGTGAGAAATTCATGAAACAGTAGAATGCTCCATAGTGTGTTGAGGATTGCTCTTCATTTCTCTGCACCTTCTTCTCGTTCCAATATTTCCCTGATAGCTCTCTAAGGTAGACCTGACTCTTCTTAGTCCCAGTACCTTTATCATAGATCTTAGTTCAACTATGGTCTTCACCGTCCCAGTACTGTTACTATTATGTACATGACACATGTACATGGGATGGCAGAGTAAAGAAGAGGGTTAGGTAAGGGGGATTGAGGGGAAGTATACCGCGTTCTCCCTGGAAAGTCGTCCTTAGTCCCATATGGGGTGGTCCCTCCCCATGAGATCCTCCCGCTGAGCATTACCCCCAGGGGGACTATCGACTAGCCGTCACACTTCCCTGGCCTCATGGCAAGAGGCTCCCACTAGTGGAGAAGTGCGACATCCAAGGATTTGTCACAACTCACTCTTAGTTTATTGAACAGACTTGGTACACTAACCTGCCGAGTACTGTCACAAAGATGATTTGTAAAGCTCTTCTTTTGTGGGTGCGAGTTCCAGGCATGTGTCTCTATTCTATTCTGCTCTGGTTTGGCAGACCTGGTTGACTCTCCTGCCAGGTACTGCCACGGAGAAGATGATTTGTACTACTTCTCTCTCGTGAGTGCGGGGTCCCAGACCTGTCTTTCTCTCTCTGTTCATTTCTCCCCCAGGTGTTCCCTTCTTGCACCTGCTCTGTGGGTTCTTGTCTGCTCTCTTCTGAGTCTTCCTCTACTCTCCTAGGCCCCCCCGCAACCCAGATACCTTTTGGGTTCTCACTGGCGTACTCCGGTCAGTCTTGGGCATTCTCTTATTCTGCTTCATTTTACGGCATGCTCCGGTGGCTTGGCAGCCTGTGGGATGAACGTCTTCACTTGACCATGCGGTCCAGCTTTCTTGCACTTCTGGACCTCTAATTTGCCAGCTTTCCAGTTGGTCCGTCCACAGCGGACCGGATAGGGACGACTCTACCTTCTCACCAGCGTCCCAGCCACCAACCTCTTCTGCGCCAAACGGATCACACCCTCCCCCCCCACCCCCGCGGCTCCTCCAGGCAAAGGCTTGACTCGGAAAACCGTCGATTTGTTTTTATCTCGTAGTAAGGTCCATTCCCTCCTTTCACACTACTTCTTGTCCCACTGCCCCTACTTTCCTCAGACTACTACTCTCCTCTCATGATTTCTACTGTTTTCTTACTACTACTTCTCTCTTCTTGTTGCTACTATACTAACACTCACTGCTACTACCGCTCTCCTCCCACTCCACAAACACCCTCCTTTCAATAAATACCATCCAACTCACGTTAGCTCCATACCCAAGCCTCTATTCGCATGCCATACCCGAGCACAGTATCATTCTGCAGTACCCTTGAACTCCCTAAGTCAATACCTCACCTTTCTCCAATAAACTCCTCAACTCCTTCAGTCTGTTGGTCTTTTGATGGTACTCCACTGCTGACCTCACCTGGATAAACCAGATTCCTATTTCCGGTTTAAATCTCTTTCCTTCTGCTGAGATTGGTCAGCTCTCCCTGGACAATCTTTCCTTCTTTCCCCAGCTGGGTGTGTCTGTGTAACAGAAAATCCATAAAAGTGGGCTAAGACCTGCCCACTCTTGCCGCGCTGGACTGCCGCGGGGTAACAATGGTGACTTGGGAGTCTAAGGTTCCTGTTCGTGTAAGGGGGCTGAATATTAGCATCACTGTGGTAAGTTCAGGGGTCAAGCCCTAAAAATAAAAGTGAGGGGACTCATCAACAAATGCAATGGGATTTGACGTCGCCATAAATTAGCAAATCAAAGTGAAATATGCACATTTCATTAAATTGGCTTTGCATAACCACCCAAATTGCAGCAGACAAATGGCATTGGCCTTTAATAAAATCAACACACACACAAAACCAGGAGAGGATAGTTCCTGCTAATAGTGTTCTTGAAAACGTTAAAAGGTGTGCACGTTTTAAATTCCACGAGCCAATACAAATGTTTAACCTGGAACTTGCAGTACCGAAATGGGACACTTCACATTTAGTTGTTTGTTATTTTTCATCCGGTTATATAGTGCAGTGGTGAAGTGTCCAGCCTGCAAACCTGACTGTGTTTCAATCCCTGAGGTCGCCTTTAACTCATAAATTAAAAGAAGACATTCCATGTATCTTATTTTAGCCTCGACTTGAGCCCTGAAGTTCATTGGGTTCTGGTGCCGGTGCACTTTCAGTTTAGTCTCTGCTGATCTAGAAGCTGGGCTGCCAACGTTGCTACAGGTGGGCCGCTGCAGAGCTCTTCTGTGTAGTGGAGCCGTCAGACGGATAATGAATATTCAGACAGTGGTTGCTCTCTTCTTGTAGGTTCAGAACGCCAGCGCCACAGTCGTCAGACGGGCCATTAAAGCTTATGCAGGTTATGAGTCTCACACCGACTCTGGTACGGATGGTGCTGGAGGGCTTCAGATTTATTCTTGCTGATTCTGCAAGAACGAGAGAGAGTCTGGTGTGCACTGTGAGACTGAGGCATAGCATAAGACACAGAAGTACTGCAGCACAATACTCTGGCTCTAGGGTAAGGGGGCTAAGGATTGCGTCGCCGCCAGTTGCTTCCCCCCTCAGGAAAAGGACTGGCTCTGGCTTACCCTTTGGCAGACCTCCCCACTACCCTTCCTGACAAGGCCAGAATGCTGGACTTGTCCCACTGCCTCAAGCCACAGTAGTGGACCCATGTCCACCAGTACCCACTTTAATCATGCACTCACAGGCCAAGCAAGATTACAATCAGAAATGCCTGCCCATCATTTCAGTACTGCGGGCCCGACCTCTCCATCCCTTGCACTCCTCCTTCAACAAAGCCCTCCATCCAACACAGTTGGCAGTCTGCCTATCCACTCTTCGCTCTTAACGATTTGCAACCGAGCCCCCTCTGGCATCCCGTCTGCCTGCGAACGTTGGTTTCATACAAATGAACCTCTGCAGCCTGTCAGTACCCCCACGTCCCCAAAACTAACCAGCAAGCCAATGGCACTTTTACCTTAATACGTATGCAAACTACGGAGGAGCCCATTTACGCTTTCCTGCACGAGCCCTTGTTCAAGGAAAATCATTTCTTACCTCACCCGATCAGATGTAAGTGGACACTATCCATAATATACTCCAGAGTTACTGAGTTTGAAGAAAAATGGGGTTGCAAAAAGGTGAACAAGGAGTAGAGGGAGCCAGAGTGCAGTTGTGCAGACAGGCTCACTGAGCTTGACCCATAGGGGCAATGTTGGCACATTACCACACAGGCACGCTGCGTCTCTTCATGGGAGATCTCTACCCCACCACTTATCAGCCTAGGAATCCCCAAAAAGTGTGTCTGTCTATTCCATCCTACTTATTTGGTCCTTAATTCAATCCAACACCCTCCGCCCCCATTTTGCCACCATGAATGGTTTCCTCTTTCCAGCATATTTGCCCTGTTCCCAGACACACTGCTTCCGAAATTGTTTGAGCTTGGGCATGAGGGTCACAGGGACCAGGTGGGCACCCCCTGGGCTTTTCTTACATTCCTTACCTGGTTTCAGAAAGGCATAATCCTTGCAGATGAATGAAAGGCAGCATCATTCTTCCAGCATGCAACAACTAGTCTTTAAACATACCCAGTAGCTGTTTAAACTGTGAGTTTAATTCAAAATGGTTGTCGAGAAACTAAAGGGCTTATTGTGTCCATATAATGTTAGGTGCATGATATATTCAGATGCTACCAAATGATCTGATCCCACATGATGCTTTACAAATCACCATTAAATAACAGTTTATTTACACCATAAACGGGCATAATTTGTTTTCCAAAAATGTATTTTCTGTGTTGCCATGGTTTTAATTTTCAGGTACGTGTCATCAAAAAATAAAACAAATGTACGATGTAAGCTTTTAACAGTTGCCAGTGCTTGTGTATTTTACAGCATGACTTTGTCCCAGTGGGCCTACCTATGCATATATAATCCATCAAGGCAAAGATTTGGATCAGGTAACACATTTTCAAGGAAAATCTTTGCCTAGTGTTTTAACTGAAGTTATGTCTTCTGCAAAAATGCTATTTAATTAGCAGTAAATGCTATTTTGTAGCAATTTGTTTTTATTGGCATTTCACAAAATTAACATAACAATGTCCCTTCCCGTCCCATCTCACACCACCCCCACTCCCCTCGATTAGCTGTTCCTTTAGTAATAGGTAGCACCAGTGAAAGATCCATGTATTAGCATACATTGGAGAGGCCTTAGACAATGTCCAACCTCCGAGCGTTTTCCTGGCACATCAGATAGTCATCCTTCAAATATTCCAACAGTGTACCCCAATTTGTCCTTAACTTTTTGGCCGCACCTTGTAAATCAGGGGTATTCAAACTGTGGGGCGCGACCACCCCTCCAGGGGTCCGCGGGTGCATCCCTCGGGGGCCCTGAGAGCTCAGCATGAAATATTTTTTTTTAAAAAAAGTTGTTTTTTCAATTTATTTTTTTTAGGTTGGAAGAAATGAGCATGGGTGGCTCACATGGTCGGGCTGGGCTGAAGCATGAAACTGTCTCAGGCAACAATGAAAAAGTGGCCCGCAGTTGTAAATAGATATTCATTCCTTTAATCACAGACTGGGCCTCATTACAACTATGGCGGTACGGTCACAACGGTGCCGGCAAGCTACCGGCACCATTGCTACCGTATCGCCATAGTACGAGTTGTGCTCGCGGGTGCCTGACAGCCCACCAAGTCTGACCTGGCAGGCCGTGCGGTAGGTACCCGCAAGCACAGCTCGTCGGATGCACCGGCACCATTATTAACGGTGCTGTTGCATCTGTGCTCCCCATTCCCATTGAGCCCGATGGGGCTTAAATGGTAATGGGGATCTACTGGTACCGGCACCCGTGAAAGGGAAATTATCAGGTCCGCCTAACTCAGCATGACCTGGTAATTGCCCATTTGTGGGTGCTGGACCCGGATACAACCCAAAAGGCGGCAGCCGTGACGGTTTTACCCGCACAGCAACCGCAAGGGATGTAATGAGGCCCACTGTTTCAATAGTACCTAAGGGGGTGCTTTGTGTTAAAATGTAAGTAAATTGTGATATATTCAGCAACAATGGTCAAAATTACTAACTGCATAGGTAAGTAACTCATCAAACTGGTGCACATTTGCCAAAATGGTGGCCCATTTTGACTTGCCCACACTAGCATTTTACATTTTTGGTATGGCGGCTCATCCATAATGGCGAGGGGGCGCCCACCCAGTGGCCCCTCACCCATTATGGAGGAGCTAAGGAGCCAGCCCAGTGAAACAGTGAGCACTCCCTCAGCTGCTTCTTCCAGCTGATGGAGTGCTCCTGGGCTGGCTGAACTGTCAAAGGGAAACACTGTTTCCCTTTGACAGTTCAGTTTAGTTCCCCAGCCGCACATGCTCACTGAGCCATGCAAGTGCTGGGGCGTTTTGCTTCGCCAGCATTGCATAGCTCATTGGAAATGCTGGCTGGGGCAATGCATGTCTGTATGTCCGAGGGGGAGCTCCTGCGCCTCCTCGCACATACGGACAGAGCAGCCTGGAGCAGGGCGTTTCAGCACCCACACACAGGCCAATGCAGAAGGTACATTTATGTTCATTGTTTTTATTTAAACATGTGTATGGATGCGTGTATGCTTATGTTATGAGTGAGTGTATGGTGCTGGATGCTCGTGTGAGTGATTGCTGTATGAATGTGCAGCGCCTTGCATACACACATAATCATGTTGATTGTGTTAGGCCCAGTGGGGTCCAGGGGACAGGGATGGTATCTTTTTACTGGACATCTATCATAGATATCCTGTAAAAAAAAATGTGATGCCTGCCCCCTGGGCCCCCCAGCACCAATTGCAAACTGTTTGGCTATTTACCCATTGTTTTGTTAAAAGTATGCACTACAGTGCAACATTATAACCCAGTATGTAAAAAAAATTCACACGGGGAAACACCCCGAACACCGCTTTATTGGTTCGGGCTCCCTCACTATGCTCGGTTGCTAAGGCATTTTTGGGGGAAATAGTTATGCCCCTCCACTTAAAAAAATCACCAACCGCCACTGGCCCTCAGACTGTGTTGGGAACTGGATGGGGGGAACCCAGGGACTATGGTCGGAGCACAATGGGCGGGAACCATGGGATAGTGGTGGGAGCAGAGTGGGGAGAGTCCAGGGTGTGTGATGGGGTGGGGAGAGACCAGGGACTGGGTAGGAGTGGGATTAGGGAGCCCAGCGACTGTGATGGAAGCAGGTGACGGCGCGCAATACATACTGTCCATTTGGCATTTCTGGGGGGTCCCGACCTGCCCAGATTTTACTCAGGGGGGCCCCGGCCAAAAAGGTTTGAAGACCACTGCTGTAAATTATAAATAACCCATTCCAGGGCTAAGACATGCCATAGTTTGTGCAGCCTCTTGTGATAGCTGGTGGCAGCCTCTTTCTTCCAACTCCGAGCAATCACAAATAGGGCCGCCAAAGTCAAAACCATGAATGCCTTTTTATATGCACTTCCTTGTGGAGCAATGCCCTTTGACCAAAGGCCTAGAAGAAAGTCCCCTTCCCTCACGGGTGCATTTGCCCCAAACACCACCTGCAGTGTCTTGCACACTTGAACAAAAAATAATTTCAAAGCCGGACAAGACCACCAGATGTGGAGCCAATCCCCCTGCCCCTTGCACTTACACAGCAGTCCGGTGATGTCTCCATATACATCGCTCATAGCCTCTTCGGAGTATAATGCCATTGAGTGAGGATTTTGTACCACATGTCCCTTAATTGAATGGATATGATATGATAGGTTATTTATAATACGCTTAATAAATAACCAGAGGTTTCTAAGCGCGGACCCGGGGCTCGAACCTGTGTAGCTCTGCTTCGTCTTGCTTCCTATGCGAGAACGTTGCTGCTGAGCTATCCTCCTGAGTCAAGTTAACTTCGGGATATTGTACCAAAGTGTCCCCCATTCCTCTTAAGATATTTGGTGATCTAAGGTACCTTCCTGCTTGCCCATGTATGACCACTTTTCCCAGGGAATCCCTTCTGAGAGCAAAGCATAAAATGCTGAAATAAGATGTGTGTCCCCTGTGTGCGACGAGATATATTTTTCAAATGCAGTGCGCTGTCTACAGGCAGATAACTTATTGAGGGGGTACATAACCCAGTGCCGAACTTGATAACACAGCTGATCCCTTTCCGTAAGGTCAAAGGATTGTTTACATTCCTCAAACGTTTTAATTTCTTGGCCAATCATTAAACCTTAAACTACCCGCTTCCCTCCATTTCCCAAAAGCTCTCACCTCCATCTTGGCCTTGAACTGGGGATTCCCAAATATTGGTGTAAAAGGACCCAGCATAGTTAAAATATGCTTCTGCTTCACCTCTTCGTCCCATACCTCGCCCACGAGTGCAGTTATTTGCAAAGCCTTCATACTAGAAGTACGATCAGCTCCAGCGAGTCATAAAACCTCATCTAATGGACCTCCCACCACTGCTCTTTCCATAGCAAACCCAATGCTTACGATCTTCCCCTGAGAGCCATTGTTTCAGTACCCTCAATTGTGCCACCCAATAGTAACATCTAAAATCAGTAACAGCCATACCTCCCCTATTCCTTGGGGCCATTAAGGTCCGCAAAGACAACTGCGGTCTTTCATTATGCCATATAAATGCATTTAGATGGCGATTAAGTGATTTAAAGAAACTCCTAGGGCTAGAGACCGGCAAAGCTTGGAAGTAATAGAGAAAGCACGATAGGGTCACTATTATTATCGAAGCCATACGCCTCAGCCACAATATATGTAGAGGATTCCACCGTTGCAGGTCCACTCTCAAGGTAATAAGCAACTGAGAATAATTCACCTCATATAGCCTTGCCACAGATTTCATGATGTGAATCCCTAAGTAAATGCTATTTTCTCCAGGTCAACAATGGTACACCATCTTCCATTTTGGTGGCTTCTTAACCCTTTGTTCTGCAAATGGGGGCAGGGTTAGTGGGAGCAGATGGACTCCAGGAATCCTGATCTCTTAGTGAAGATTGGGACATACTTGCTGACTGTAGGCCGATGTCATTGTAGGTGAATTGGACACATAGGATTGTTGTCAAATTGGCCTCAGTTGTTAAGCTCTATTAAATAACAAGATTTCTGATGCTTGTTAATCTGCTTAGAAAAACATTCTGTGCATATAGTCTGACATCCCGTGGTAACCGCAGAGTATTGCATCTTGTCTTTCGAGAATCGAAAGGGGACATCGACATGGGCGTGCCTGTAACACTATCCCTACGTGACGCGTAGTGTACCCAAAATCCCTCACACGTCGAGGTCCCTCAGATTGTTTTTTTCCACCCAGCATACTTGTCGCCTTATGCAGAGCTCGTCCAGAGACATTGCTATTGTTATCCTTCGACCTTTGGTTGTATATTAAGTTATTGAATATTATCCTACCGTCCCTTCCATCAGCGGCTGTTTCCAGATTTCCGCCACGGATCTTCGGCGGACAGTGTTCTGGTCGGCGCTGCCGACCACATGGCCGGGCATTCTGCCTGGCCTACACAGTAGGGAGAGTAGGGTCAGGGTGGAGATTTCCTTTTCTAAGAATGCCTTTCCCTTTTCCCTCTCTTTGTTCCCTGGGTCATTTTGTCACTATATATTTCCTCAGCTATGGAGCGGACTCCGTTTAGGTTTTGCCCATCTTGTAAGGCCAAATTTCCCTGGAAGGATAAACACCGCAAGTGTAATCAGTGTCTGCCCCTTAATCACAATGAGACGGTTTGTGCGGCTTGCAAGCTGCTGCGTCCGAAGACACTGAAGGAGCACTGTGTTAAGCAGTGGGTGGCCTACGGAATGTTCTCCCGCTGCCACATCCGCCGATTGTGACAAGGGGCTGAATGACGAACATGCCTCCGATTCAGAGGCGATTGACCTCACGGCGGAGCATTCCCGCTCCGCGTCGTCTGTCCCTGCCCGCGCTAGACAACTCGGTCCTGCTATGGGTACTGTACATCCCAGCGACAAAGATGCACACTCTTCACACAATAAGAACACAACCCCAGGGACGTCTTCGAAGAAACAGTCGAAGCGGTTCATAGCGCCAAGGGGCACACCGGAAATTTCGTCCGTGCCCGCCGATAGTCAAGATTGGCAGCCCTCCCCCCCAACCACAGATGCGTCTTGCGCCTGGGCCCTCTAAATTGAAGGGCGCTGCCCCAATATTCATGAGTCATTCGAGATGCATCGGAAGAAGGCGTCCATGGTCGAGAAGGCCCCGGTTCTGCCGAAAGTAACCACACAACCACAGGCCCGACCTACACACCTTCCAGACTCTGAGGTGACTACCGAAAGCATCGCTAGGATTATTTCGGCGGATGGTCAGAAGCAATGGTCCAAGGCTTCGTCGAGACCCAAGGACAAACCCAAGGATTCGTCGAAATCCAAGGATAGGCCGAAGGATTAATTGGAACCTACGGAGGGGCTGAAAGAACAAACAGAAGGACACGCATCAACCGTCGGTCCCCCGAAAGGACTTTTTCGGAAGACACTGGAGGGATTTCTTAAACGCTAAAGGAGAAATCTTGATGTTCTGCGATGGAAGATTTGTTAAGAGTCCTTTACACCCATGGACCCCTCTGGTTTAACTATTTGGACCAGGGAGAAGTTTGAGGGATTTATGGAGAGGCTAGAGAGATTTGTAGAACTCTCTGAGAAATCCACACCCAAAAGGCCTTAGAGCGGAGAATCCCCCACTCCCTATGGCTAAATCCTTCTCAAGAAGAAGAAGAAGAAGAAGAAGATTATACTTAGGACCTCACTGAGGAGGAGGTGCCTGTGGACCTATACAATCAGGATGAATATACCTTTGCTGATACTGAGGATGTTCATTTGGACTCCATAGAGGGTTGGGGGGACCGACCAGGTTCATCCTCAGCCTTGGCAGTCACCTAATCCAACACTGGAACCTGATGCCTTGTGCTTGGATTCCCCCCCCCCCCAACCAAACCCACTCGATAAGCCTCCCCGGTTGACAACCAAATGGTGTTCAACACCATATTAAGGAAAGCAGTGGAACATTTTCACGTTGCTACTCAGGAAGCTGTTCCAGAAGCTGATTTTGTGGAGGACATCATAAAAGAAAAACCACCGCCCAGTCAAACTATTCCTCTGTTAAATTCGATCAAAAAGCGGTTGGCCCCTTCTTTACTGATGCCTGCACTAACTAGAGCAGTAAATCCTAGGGTTTTACATCAGGGGCCATGCTATTCCAGACTCACTGGTAGTAACAACAACCAGAAAGAGAGCAGGGGTTCCTCTATCAACTGGGGAGGCACCCCCTGACAAGGAGTGTATGAGGCTGTACGCTCTAGGGAAAAGGGTCACGGTGGCTGCAGCTTTTTCCACTCACATCGCAAATAATAGAACCTTGTTGGCCAGCTATGCCAATGCACAATGGGCCATGCTACAAGAGGGCCTTCAAGAAATCCCTGAACCGCTGAGAGCGTGCCTGCTCTCCACGGTAGCAGAAGGCAGGCAGGTTAATCAGAGTATCCTTAAAAAATACTTTGGATGCGGCACAGACAGCTGGCAGATCCTTGGCTCAAAGTACCCTCCTGAAGAGGCACGCATGGTTACGCAACTCTGGTTTTGAACTGGAGACTCAAGCCTCATTAATAAATAAGCTGGTGGATGTGACTACTTTATTTAGGAAAGCGGTTGACGAAGCACTCGAAACTGCTAAGAAGGAGCATGACACCCTCAAGACCCTGTGTCAGATCACCCAGAGGCCTTTTCCGAGGAGGGGGAGCAGGTTTAAACGGTCCTTTTGTGGTCAACGTTTCCCTCAGAACCAATAGAACTCGGGAAATAATTGGTCCTCTACCCAAGGAGCCAACACCACCCCGTATCCCCCAAGAGGCCAACGATGTGCTAATGGAAGTGGGCAGAATCCTACCCCTCGAGGCTCCCCGGCCTCAGGTCAAAAATGACCCGCAGCTCCGGGTCCCCTCCCATGCCTCCCCGGTCGGGGGCCGGCTAACATTTCTTCAAGCATGGGAGGGGATAACTACAGACCAGTGGGTACTTAAGACCGTTGCCCACGGGTACTGTATAGGATTCTGCCAGTCCCCCCAATTCAGGCCTCCACGAGCAAGACGCCTGATGCCAGAACATCTGCGCATCCTGCTACAAGAAGTCGAGACCCTGCAGGAAAAGGGCGCCATAGAAGTCGTGCCTCTTCTACAGGTAAACAAGGGTATTTATTCAGTGTACTTCCTTGTACCCAAAAAGGATCTCACCATGCGCCCTGTACTAGATTTGCACCCAGCGAACAAATTTGTCAAGGCCCAAAAGTTTTGCATGGTCACTCTGCAGGAAGTAATTCCCCTACTCACTGGGGGATTACATGGCAACATTGCACATGAAAGATGCATACTTTCACATTTCAATGTTGTGGGCGCACAGTAAATACCTCGATTCATAATACAGAGCAAGCACTATCAGTTCAATGTACTACCCTTTGGCATAGCCTCAGCACCAAGGGTATTTACAAAGGTACTGGCAGTGACAGCAGCACACCTGCCAGGTTATCCATCCCGGTTTATCCTTACCTCGACGAATGGCTCATAACAGGGGATTCTTACAAAACATGCCTGTCAAATACCCAAAAGACGATAGACCTCTTAATCAGCCTGGGATTCTCCATCAACAAGAATAAGTAAGCAGTTCCTAGGGGCTCTAATTCGAACAAAGGTTGGCCTCATCTTCCCCCTCCAACGAGAGGGTCCAAAACATGCTGTTTCAGATCCCTCAATATGTAGCCAGTCGAGAGGTGACAGTACGCAAGGCTTCGCGATTGTTAGGAATGATGGCGTCATGCATTGATTTGGTTCCACACGCGCGCTTGCGCATGCGTCCAATGCAGGAGTGGCTCAACAGCCAGTCGTGTCAGGCCAGCGGACAATGGGAGGATCTAGTGGTTATCTCGCCAGCCCTCGTTCTCTCGCTCTCGTGGTGTCGAGGGAGAAACTCTTGAAGGGAAGACCCTTCACCACCCCTGCAGTGGAGGCCACTCTCACAGCAGAAGCATCTCTCACAGAGTGGGGAGCTCACCTGCTTCAACAGACAGCGCTCAGAGTTTGGTCGTCGGACATGGCATCCAACCACATAAACCTGTTGGAACTATTAGCAGTATTCAAAGCACTGAAAGCCTTTCAGACACAACTGCAGGGGAAGACGGTCCTGATCCTCACAGACAGCACCACGGTCATGTACTATCTGAACAAACAGGGGGCACTCACTCTCCAGGGCTGTCCAAACTTTCCCAGAACATTTGGAAGTGGGCTCTCAAACACAACATGTTCCTGTTATCACAACATGTTCCAGGGGAACTCAATCTTCTGGCAGACGTACTGGGCAGAGATTTCCGACTACCCATGGAGTACGAATGGCGATTACACGAAGACATCGTCTCCAACGTTTTCGCAGAAAGGTGCTTCCCAGAGATCGACTTGTCGCAACTCTGGAGCACGCTCAATGCCAAGTCTACGCCTCCAGGTACCCCCAGAACCGCTCCAAGGGGAATGGACTCTGGATCACATGGTCAGGGAAATGTGTTTACGCTTTCCCCCCCCCTCGACTCCCCTGCTCAACAAGATAGTGCACAAGATGCATCAGGAACCAGTCACCATGATATTCGTGGCCCCCTTATGGGCCTTGCAACCCTGGTTCGCTCATCGGATGAAGATGTCTCCCCAGTGAAACTACCTTACCCATACAACATGTCTCAGGACAAAGGGGAGACACTTCACCCATGCCCTCAAACATTGAACTTTGCGCCCTGGCTCCTGAGGTCATATAGCTCAGACACCTGCAACTCCCTCAGAGATGCATGGACATACTTAAGGAAGCGAGAAAACCTAACACCTGATATTCCTATTCCAGTAAATAGTTCATAGTTTTTATTGATATACATATAACAAAACAAATGTTTTATATATCATTGATTTCGCATGTTACATTTTAAAAACAGATAATAATCTAACTCTATTACAATTAAAAAATCAGTTACTATTACATTAACCATTCAAAGGTGCATTAGATAGTACAAAATTCATATGGTATCACTTCAAATTCTCACGTGGTCAGGCAATACACTGTATCATTAAAACAATTTTCTTATAGAATAACACCATAAAATACATTAGGTTTATATCATTTCCACTCATAAATAGTGACCATAATGTCTCAATGTCATCATACTTAAAAGTGTTATTGTATGATTTCATATGTCGATACCGAAGGGCTTGTAGGCTTTCACACACAATTAACAAGTGATGTAATGTTTCAGTGACATTATTACCACATAAGCGGCAGTATCGCTTTTCACAGGGAATCCCCAATTGAGAGTCTTTTATTTCCAATGCCTCGGATATATTGAATTTCAATAGGAGGTATTGCCGTACTGTTTGTGGATTGGGGTAGGCATGGATGTAGTTTGGGATCTGACCTCTGGATATACGCTCATTGCAGTAAATCCCGCTGTGATTTTTAGTCGATAGGTCAGTCATCTGTTGTTCATAGCTTACATCTTTCAATATATTTTTCAGAGTGGATTTCACAGAATACAAGCTCATTAGACTATGTGAGGGAATCGAACTAGTCCACTTATTGTGGAGTTGTTTCAACTCACCCATTATTCCAAAAGCAGTGATGTTCACGAGTTTCATGTATGCTATCACATATCCACAAGTGATTGTTTCAGTCTTGATACGTAACAGCTTTTCATAGTTTAGTACACAATGGTTAATGAATACATGAGGTAAACCTATCAGATTAAATTCTAGGTACATATATTCAACACTTACACATTGTGGAAGACGAAACAATTTCCGAAGTAACAAGGCTTCAAATCGCTCAACCAATTTAATAAAATTGTGCCCCCATATTATAATGGCGTACAGTAGTATTGCTCTAATCTTAGCAATGTATATGGTCAGTATCGCAGATACCGAGTAGCCGCTATTTCTTCCAATGAAGATACTCAGAGCATTGGTAGCAACCAAACAGCGGGCCTGTAGTGCGGACCAATGAGCGTGCCATGTTAGGCGATCATCAATGATGATGCCTAAATATTTATAGGTTTTGACTTGTTCTAATGGCTTGCCGTTCATTGACCACAGGTATTTTTTGGGGCAGCGTTTCTTAGTGAAGACCATTACCTTACTCTTATCGATATTGATCAACAAACAGTTAAGAGTGCAATAACTGCTGTGTACCTCAAACATTAGCTGGAGACCAGCAGGTGTATAATCAAGCAAAATAAGGTCATCGGCATATGCCAGCCATCCGATGATCACCTCCGAGATCTTTACGGGATTTGCCGCGGCAATACTGAATACATTATCCATATCTGACAAATACAGATTGAATAGTATTGCCGCAACCATGCATCCTTGTTTGACACCACTGGATGTCGGCATTGGCACTGACAATCTACCTGCAGCATTCAGACGGATGCGTACGGTGGAGTCTGAGTGCAATAGCATCAACATCCTTAAGAGGCCCAATGGTGTACCCCAATCAGACAGCTTTTTCCATAATCGACCTCTCTGCACAGTATCAAAAGCTGCAGAGAAGTCGATATATGCGCAGTATACATTAAGTTTACGCTTGGTCCATGAATGTTCGATTGCGGTGGATAAGAGCAAGAGCCCATGCATTGTACTAGAATTTGCACGGAAACCGATTTGATTTGGGGGGTAATATTTTTTTCTCGGTAATCCACAGATTTAATTCTAGTAGTAGGACTTTTGCAAATATTTTCGATGAAGTATCCAACATTGCAAGCATCCTAAAATTACCTGGACAGTCCCATGCTCCTTTTTTATGGACAGTGAGTATGTGACTAGATTGCGACGACGGGGGTATTACACCTGATGTACCCATATGGGTAAATAATTTGTATAGAACAGCGGCCCATAATTCAGGTTGTTGTTTTATTAGTATGTTACAAATCCTATCAGGGCCAGCAGCTCTTGAATTCTTCAACTTGGATATAATCACTATTATATCCAGTACCTCGGCTCGACAAACCCATGGCACAGTAGGGATGGATATTACAGTCTCTAAAGAGATAACCCTACCTAAAGTATTGCCAATATGACATTGCCAGTAAATGGAAACACTTTATCTGGTGCAATACCAAGGGCGTCCATCCTATTGACTGCTCTCCTACTCACATTGTATTGGACCTGACTCACTTTCTTGACTCAGGGCTGGTTTTTAATTCCCTTACACTTAGCTGCTCTCTCAGTCTACACTACGTCACAACAAAGTGTCATGGTGGAAGATACAAGTTATTAAGGCTTTCATGGAAAGGGTTAAGAGGATTCACCACCCCCATTTCAAATCCAGCTCCCGGATAGGACCAGAATGTGGTACTAACCCTTATGGGGTCTCCATTTGAGCCTATGCATAAGGCAAGTCTCAAAGATTTTACCTATAAAACAGCCTTCCTAGTGGCTATCACTTCTATAAGAAGGGTTGGTGAACTACAGGCCCTTTCAGTTCTAGACTCTTTCGTTACAGTTCAGCGATAAGGGTGGTTCTGCGCGCTCACCCTCGTTTTGCACCTAAATTTATCTCCAAGTTCCATGTGAACCAATCAATAGAACTGCCTACTTTCTTCCAGAACCCTACTAACATGGCCGAAAGAAGCCTTCACACATTAGATGTGCATAGGGCAGTCATGTTTTACCTGGACAGAACTAAACCACTGAGAAAGACCAACCAATTTTTCGTTTCAGTGGCAGCTGGTAGAGAAGGGGATCATGTCTCTAAATCAGCAATTTCAAGGTGGATTGTCAAATGCATCACACTCTCGCTAAGCGAGAACTGCTCTTCAAGCCTAGAGCACTCTACTCGGGGCACTGGGGCTTACATAGCATTCCTTGTAAATGTTCCCCTAGAGTCCATTTGCAAAGCGGCAACCTGGAGTTCTGTACACACCTTTACAAAACGCTATTGCCTAGACACTCATTCTAGGTCTGATTCTCAGGTGGGACAAGCAGTACTAAGACATCCTTTCACTACTGTTCCTTCTCACAACCCACCTCCAACTCCAGGTACTGCTCTCTAGTCTATGCACAGCATGTGATTCTAAGCAGATTAATAAGCATCAGAAGACATAATTACTTACCGTAAAAGCATGTCTGATGATTGTATCTGCTTAGATTCACATGCGCCCACCCTTCCTCCCGCTCCAATGGAAGGAACATACACGTCTTACTACTTTGTCTTTTCTGTACTCTCACGATGGTCACAAGGCTCCCTCATGGCAAAAAAGAAACAATCAGAGGGACCTCGACGCGTGAGTGATTTTGGGTACACTACATGTCACATAGGGTTAGTGTTACAGGCACGCCCATGTCGACGTCCCCTTTCGATTCTCGAAAGACAAGATTCAATACTTTGCGGTTACCATTGGATGTCGGACTATATGCACAGGATGTGAACCTAAGCATACACAAACCGGAAATGCTTTTACGGTAAGTAATGCATGTCTTATCCTACGAGCGCAGGTCTTGGGAAGCAACATGGCAGGAAGGTCTAACAGCGTAGTGAGTCTTGTGTATGGCACTGTATGAGTGGATATCCTGCTGCTTGGGGTGCCTGGGTTGGGTGATGATTGGAGTGGATGGTGGCTTGATGGTGATAATGATGACAGCATTAATTGGTTAGTTGATGCATTTATGAATGGGATTTATCAGGTTTGAACCTAGCTGGGAAGCAACATAGCTCATAGGAGACCGCAATGGGATTGCATTTAGGGTGGATAGGTGAGAATGAGAAGTAGGTGCAGCTCTAAAAGGGGAGAAGTTCTGGTAGGAAAGAAGTGGGGTTGAGTGGAGCGTTAATTGATTGGAAAGATGTTTTAGAAGAACAGAATGTTCATTTCTAATTTGTTCTATAGACAAAGCATGTTCCTTGTTTTTTCTTTTTACTTTTACAGCTTTGTTTACCATTCAAACAATGTTGTAGCTGTAGCATGGTGTGTTGGTCACCAGAGATGTTTATTTTCTTGGCCAGTGTGTGTTTTGGTTGTGATGGCTTTGTTGGAGATGGAGGCTGCTTTGAATATGATGCATGGTTAAAGGCGTGTCCAGTGCAGATCAATGAGCATGGGTGTGATGTGTTCCAATTTTATCACTCGTGATGAGGAAATCTATAGCATGATGGAAGGACATGGATTCATCTGGGACTTGCCTCTCCCTCCCTAGAGTAAGGCGTTCGCACCAACCAGGTGGGGGATGACCAGGACTTGCCTACTGTTCTGAAACATGGAGCAGGGTTGAAAGGCTTGAATCTGCAGAGGAGTAGGAGCTGGTACGAAGTTGTTTCGGTCTTAATGGTGATGAGAGTTGATGTTAAATTTGGGAGTGTGAATCTATCGTGCTTCCTGTAAGTCTACAATTCTGGACTTTGGCATAATTGTTGGAATTTCCTAGAAGAACGAAGTGGTCTTAATCAGGTTGCGCTTCAAGTATGTGCTTGACATCAATGCGTGTTTGAGTGACGGACAGTGCTTTAGTCAGTTGCCATCATTGATGCAATAGATTGTTAGTTAAACCTGTGTGTCATCTGCTTATTGGTGTATCTTGACATTGGCGTTAATGAGGAGATCACTCAGAGGTTCCATGTAGAGGTTGAAGATAAGAGGGGAAAGGATAGAGCCTTTTGGAACTCTGCAGATTACTTGGCAGCACTGGGATTTGTTTGGGTCCATCTGAATGATGTGGTCTCTGTTGGGGAGTTAGGAGGCAATCATTGGCAGGATTGTTCCATCAAAGTCTGTTAGTTTGGTGGGGGAGTGGAGGAGGGGCTCGTGGGCATTGGTATTGAAAGCAGAAGAGAGGCCCAAAAGGGAAAGTAAACAGGGGTTCCCTTTGTCCATGATGAGGAGAGCATTGTCAATAGTGTGGATGGTGGTGGTCTCTGTGCTTCTTTAATGATGGAATGAGGTTTAGTAGTCCTGTAGGAGATTGTGCTGAATGATGGTGACATTCTTCTTGATTGTTGCAGAGGAAGGGGAGATGCGTGATGGGGCGCTAGTTGGAACTGCCATTCAGGTAGAATGTAGGCTTTTTGAACAGAATAGCAGTGGAAGGATCTGCGCCTTTTTCAGTGTTTCTGGGAATGTGCTTTGCATGAGAGATGCACTAAAAGTGGGAAGTTGCTTCGCCTGTGGTGACCTTCACAATGGATGGGAGTGGTGTTCTTCTACTTTTTTATTTTTTTAAGTTTTACTGTGGCTATACTTTTATCTTAAATATAAAACGCTCTGGAATGGTTTAGTTTTTAGGTGTAGGAAGAAGTTGACACTTGCGCTTCAGTACAGTACAGGGAGCATTCCCTTAAACAGCAGGTGAGTTTGTTTGGGGGTTTGGATTGGGTGTGGGTGGGGGCATGGCAATGGGGTTTGTGTGGCGCGGGGGCAGTCCAGCAGGGAACATAGTTCCACCACTTCTTTTCGTACACTTTGACCACTGCTTGTAGACCTACACTGTAGTATACACATACCTATATAGGTCAGTCCCTTAGAAGTATAGTACCTTCTTCATTGGCAGATAATAGTAAGTGGTGCCTATACAAATGTAAAGCAACCAGCCTGTGGAGACCTAGGAAAAGTGGGGAAGCAAGACAAACCAGAGAAATGTGGTCAGTAGTTGGTGCAATAATCGCACACGACTGGTATAATAAGTAAAAGAATAGATGAAAGAAACTTCTTCTTACCCTTATTGTGGCAGTTCAGATCGTGAAATGTAATTACCTTGATGGTAGAAGTGCCTAAATACAGGGGGAAGGGACATGGGACAGAAAACACAGAAACTTGCCAAAATGTCAAAAGGGTCACTTGTGCGATAGTTCATGGATCAAAACTATCCAAACTTTTCCCAAAAGTTATGTAGGAACTGATAAATGTTAACAATATTTGAAATTATGAGAATGTTTTTGAAAAAGGGACAAGAGTCAGAGTAAGGCACATAGGCCAAATAATTGAACAGTAAAACATGGATAATAAATATTAGTGATTTTAAAATAAGTTAAGAGATTAAGAGACACATGTTATGTCATACAGTGCCCAAACAAAATTAAATTATAAAGAAATTAAATAGGAAACAAACAATTGTGAATCAACCTTAACAGATTCGGGGGATTCACTTGCCTATTGTTGTAAGTGCTCCTGAGAGCAACATGCTAGGTTGTTTCTGTTCAAAATAGAAGCCACACAACCATGAAACACTGGTTGAAAAGGGAACATGGTTGCTGTTAATGGAATAAAACAGACAGATACTAAGCAGCAAATGGCCAACTAAAGTGGCACGGGACAGGCATGTTGGGAGTAGAACCCTCAAACAGAAAGGAAATAGACTGTATAGGTGATATAATGGGGAAAAAGGGAAAGTGAGAAAAAATGTCCTGTGAAAGTGAGAAAAGACTGAAAACATGAATAGTTGAAGAAAGATAGGTTGAGGGGATGTGGAGAAGAGGGAAGAAGTACCAGAATCAGTGGGTTCTCATGGATAGGTGAACTCATCACATTGGCCCTAGCGAATCGGAAATAATTTTGAAAATTATTAAAAAACATGCAAAATATGGATCAAATCATGTTTACATACTAAAGAATATTGCACAGGGACGTATTGTGGATCAATTCAGACCCAGAGTACATCTTTGAGTTCATTAATGTGTTTGAGTCTTGAAAATGAGACATTTTTCCTAAAGCCTGCAGGGCCCTGTGATACTACACTGTATCGCTCTGCAAGTGTGTTTTTACAATGTGTTTATTTGGTTTGTTGCCCAACTTGTTCTTGTCCAAATGGTGTGTTTTAGTGATGTTTTGTAAGATTGTAATATAAACAAAATATTATAAAAAAATATTTATTTTGTGGGGATTCTCACACTCTTTTCTGCAATTATGAGTTTTGGAATTTGATCACACACTGTCAGCCTGTTTTGCAATTGTCCCGATTTCAGTCCATCTTGATATATTGTGGGCTGAAACTATCGTACTCCTAGAACAGTATCAAATGTAGCTTCATGTCAAATATTTTGAAGGTCGATGATTATGTATCTGAAATCAAAATACATCAATTATTCTCATAGAATGGCACAATAACCTTAATTATGAACCTTACTTACTCTGGTTTGCAATGAAAAGAACACATCAGCTTATTTTACCTCTGAACTGACCTAGTGCATTTGACATACAATATAATGACACAATGTGACACATTGTACTAACATCTAGCAAAGGATAAGAGCCAATTTCTGGACTTAACATCACTACTAAATCAGAAATGCTGAACCAATTTCCATTCTCATTGGGTCATAATGACAAACAAAATATTTAGTTTAAAATGTGTAGAAAGAACTCTTCATTTATGAAAATAATCAGGTTGAACGTGGCAGACACATGGCCTACCTCTGAGCCGGGGCTTGTCGTTTACCTCTCCCTATTGATGGTAAGAGCTCTGAGGGCAATGATGAGCTCTGCAGAACAGTAGACATGACTCCTTGCGGCACCCGCAGCACCGTGCAGGAGAAACCTCAATGCTGAATGAGCCCTGATCAAGGGTTTATCAGCATGGAGCCCAGCAGCAGACCCTTGTAGTGATTTCTGAAATGTGACTGGAGACTGAGGTCGGTGTTGAGGACATAGAGACTATGAGGCTTGTCATCAATGATCTGCAGCTTCTTGCATAGCCCATGGCACAGCGATAGCAGAAAGGTGTCAAAGATGACAAAGAACAGGCCGGGTGCCATTACTGTACACTGTTGCTGGAGCAAACACAGTCCCCCACATTACCAGTAGGAGGTCTATGAACAGAAATGCTTGTGCTGTGCTGAGATTGGTAACAAAAACAGGCCAGAGCAGATGAGTCCTTGCGGAAAACACTGACCATGTAGCGCTGAAAGAGCAAGTCAAGTAACAAAGAATAAAGTATGCTATTGTACTGTCCTTCACTTGATCATGCAGAGGTGACATTGATGTGAGTTCCCTCCCCACTTCTCGTTTGGTCTTTTGAGGAATGAGTACCGCATGTCAAAGATGTCCCATTGTGGGCCATAGTACCATCCCTCGCTCGTCTCGTCTCCATTGGAATCTCCTCCCAAACCCAGGCGTCTGAACTCTGTTAGTGCTGCCATCTGGTAACCCCTACTGTCTGTTCCTATCTTAGCAGAGCTATGTGTTCTCTAAATGCAGGCTATCTACCTCCTTCAGGGACTTTCTAAATGTCCCTACTCTATCCATCTGTTTGTATTTTAATGGGGTTTGAATAGTGCCTTGCTCTTGCTTTGTGTTATTCAACATAGGTCAATCACATCCACTCACCACTTCTTTCCTACTCTTACTACCGCTCCCTCCAACTTACTTCTGCCACCAGTTCTCCATCCCTTAGATGTTTCACTATTCCTTTACCTCACCTCCACCCTTTGATGCAACCGCTCCTCCCACTGCACTTCACTACCCTTTGATTTTAACTTTCCTCCCACTTCTACTCCTCCAACTCTACTCCCGCACTTCACATGCTCCCACACTACAACTCTGCCTTCCATTACCTCTCTCCCCCACCACTACTATTCTCCTCCTGCCACTACTACTCTCTTGCTCCCACTGCTCCACCCTCCAAACTACACGAAAACCCTTCTTTCTCTCAGTATCATTCACTTCACATTCACTTCATACACAAACTCCAACTCTTTTGCACACAATTACTCACACCCAAACTGCAGAACCACTGTCAATCCTAAACCAATAACTCATCTGCTCCAACACTCGACTTCACAAACAGTCATTCCCTCCTTCCTCCTGCTGTTCTCTTGGCCATCCTTCCTTGCTTAAATGCCACCCCAAGTCTAGGGATTGGCCATCTTTCCCTGTCCAATCTATGACTGTCTTCCTCTCCCTGGGCATGTCTATGCACAGGAAAGTCTCAAAAAGGGTTTCCTAGACCTGCCACTTTTCCCCACACGACTTTGCTGCAGAACGACAACCATTGATGCTCCCTGTCTCATCTCTGGGACGTCTTCTGGTAGGCTTGTATGGGGAGGGTAGAACCTTCTACCCTTCTTGTCCCTGCAGGTCTAGGGGGCTTTTGAATTGGCTTATGAATTGGCAGACACAGGGAACTGCTTCTTCTGGTGGATCTGTGCCGCTCTCTGGGTGACTTCATATTGATATGGCTCCCCTCCCTCGCAGCAGCATCACCTCAATGTTTCGGTGTGCTCTGTCGGGGGCACCTCAATCCCCTTCGGTGTTACTTTCTCTCCCCATAGCAGTGCGTCTCTGGGGACCAGGTCTTTCTTTGTGTCTCTTCTTGGTCGCAGAACTGACACACCTCTTCTCCATACTGTATGTGACTTAGACATTTCCCCTGCGCTGGTAGTCTGTAAAAAGGAAAAGAGACACTGGCCAGTAATTGGGGTCTGTGGTAAGGCTGGAGACAACTGTGGTCTACAAAGATACATCTCAGCAAACGAAGTGGGGGAAAGAGCTATGGGTATGCTTGCTATGTCTGCCCCCAGAATTAGGGCTGGCTCATGACTCCTCATTACGCCTTCACCTTCTGCTGAGAGGGGTTCCACCCCCCTTTTGACAAGCCTAGGTTTACTGGCCTTGTCGCACACGGCAGAGCAAAGGAAGTGTGATGACTAATTTAAACAAGCTAGGACCACGCCACTTACCCACTTACCCTTTGAATACTGGTAAATGTTACCTCGTGGCCACCAGACACTTCGAACCCTCTAATAGTGGGATAGACTAACTTCCAGAACTCTGCAACGCATATACTCGCAACCAGATGAGGAAAATGGGCAAAAATACCAAAAGCAGCGATATCTTGGCCATGATGTAAATGCAACAGAAGAGCAAGGAAACCTAGACAATTACCACCCAGTTAAATCGCTCAGGAGGACCCATCCAGGGACACAGTAGCAATCAAATTTGACCTTCACCAACTGTTTATGGACATTAAAAACGAAATTCATACCATCGTGAGCTGACTTCCACGAAAGGTCTCCTCACTGGATGCAAAGATCTTGGAGGCAGAAAAGCTCATTAAAGAAGTGGGAACTATGGCCTGTGAACAGGCTTTCGAAGTTACTGAGCTAACAGACGCTGGACATCCTGGAGATGACACGTAAAGTCTTAGAAGCCGAACTTGAAAATACCAAGAACCCTGCATGCCGAAACAGCATCAGGGTAAGAGATATTCTGGCACAGGTGCTTACATAGGTCTGGAGAGCTTCATCCAGGACCTATTCGGGAGCATCTCAACTCTGCCAGAAGAAACAAAAATGGTACTTGATGGGACACATTGGTCCTCATTACGAGGCTGGCGGTAGCCGTGCCTGTAGTACAGGCACTGCTGCCGCCGGTATCCATTTTTTCCTGGCACCCGTGAATGGCCAATTACCGGATCATGCCGAGTTTGGTGGACCCGGTAATTGCCCATTCGCGGGTGCCGGAAATGAGGGACTCCCCATTCCCATTTGGCCCCATAGGGCTGAATGGGAATGGGGAAGGTGGTAGCACCGGTACCGTTAATAACGGTACCGGTGCTACAGTCCTGTTCTGCTCGCGGGTGCCGGTATGGCCATCAGGTCAGACCTGGTGGCTGCAAAGGGACTTGCGAGCAGAACTTGTAGTATGGCGGTACAGTACAACGGTGCCGGTAGCACTACCGGCACCGTTGTTGCCTTACTGCCATACTTGTAATGATGCCCATCGCGTTTTTGCAACTTTTTAATATGAAAATACCCTTCCTCCTGCTATTTCAATCAAGTTAAAGAATGCACCGTGAATGCTGCCAGAAATCACACCAATCATAATTTTCTCAATGCCACAGTCACACTCTTCTAGGACCTGGCCCCATTCAAATTGGCAAAGTGTAGATCCCTATCAGGGGTAACTTATTTTTTTTAAACTTGTTTTTATTGTTAATTTTCATCAATGAACAAAATGGGCAAAAGAATATGCTGATCAACAAGTGTTGTGTAATCAATAACAGTATACTTGTGCATACAGCAATATATTTTGGCAATACCATCTGTCTATGTCTATGATAATTGTAGTTATGGGATGTAAACCGACTTGTATAACCAGTTTTGGGTATAGCCTCATTGTAATCATCAAGGAGTAGAAGTGTGGCAAAGTGAGTACGAAGAGGATTCCAGACATCTTTATGCTTACTAGATCTGGGAATTGACATACTAAAGAGGTGTTCCTTAATCCATGTTTTCGCAATCATTGATTTAGCCACAGTGGAGGCAATGCTGACGAAGCATCTGGTGAGTAATTTTAGATTCTAATGGGCTATACATTGGTCACTCTATTGACAGTATTCAGCAAATTTCCAGACCATAGGCTGCCGTAGAAGTACCAGGCTAGGTGCACATCATCTGTGTGGCTCATCGAACATCTTGTGCATACATGTGAATAGTCCGTTATAGATCAATGTATTTTCTCTGGTGTGTAGTAGGCCTTGTGTAAAAACTTAAAATAAGTATTGGTCTATATTTTAAGAACATAGTTATAGTTTGTCTGCAAGCCTGACTCCAATTTGCACTATATATTTAGTCTGTTCTTCCATCATTGTCTGGCTTTCTCCATTGGTTGTGGCATTTTGGATTGGATAGGTTTGTATAAAGCAGCACCCATGTGTAGCTGTTCTGTAGGGTTTGTAATACGCAACCTGAGATATAGTGGGTTCAGTGGGCAAGGTATCCTGCTTGGCTTTCAGGGTTTCAGGATATGCTGGAGCCTGAAATACAGAAAGATGGTGTTGCATCAACAGTTTCACTTTCTTTTAAATTGGCTAATGAATTAATGAAACTGTCACAAATAAATCTTAATTTTACAATGTCTTATCTGGAAAAGTGTAGCAGGAAACTTCTTTCAAATGTAATATCAACTCTCTGAGTTGCTTGCAATGCAGATCATGAAAGGTTCAACCAGTCATGCCCTAGGGGACACGACATCCTGCAAAAGTCATGCTAAATTGTGTGTACCATATGAACCATACCTTTATCACCACGACAATCCTCCCAAATTAGAGAAGAGTGGATTGAAGGAGCAATACTGTCTTTTCCTATATCTACATGTGGTAATTCACTTGTATCTATAAACCACCACGACTTGTATTGAACTTGTGCTACCGAATTGTACAGTTGTAAATTCAGAATAGCTAAATCACCAAGCTCATGAAGTCCGGTGAGGGACTCTGAGATCCTTGGTTGACATCCAAACATCCAAATAAGTGTAACTATTAGCTCCTGAACCCTGCTCCAGTAAGTCTTAGGGGAGTATTAGGCATGTTTATCAAAATATAAAGCATTTTAGGAACCACCATCACCTTGGCCAGGGAAATTCTAGCCATCATTGAATGGTAGGTGTAGTCCAGCGGTTCACTTTTTGTTCCAACTCTTCAAGGGGTTGACTGTAATTTTGGTGGTATACTATGGCGGGAGTCAATGAAAATTGTTATGCTCTTGTATTTGGATTTCGGCCGCCATTTGAAACCCAGATCATCACCAAATTTTGTGGTGGTCAGAGGAAGGAGTTATGATTTATCACAATTTAATTTTGAATCCAGCTAAACTGCCAAACCTTTTTTATATCTTAGACCATAGGGGAGAGGTTGTGTAAGGAAGATTTATGATTTGTATGCTTAATCTCCTCTCCTAGTGAGACCCCCAGCACTTTGTGCAAACTTTCTGGGTCTTTTTTCTTTCTATCCTGAATGAGTAGAGCCTTTTTCCACCCATTCGTTCTTATTTGCTCTGACGTTTGGAACTCTTTTCTCTGTGTTAACTTTCTTATGTGGTCTGCTTTCCTCCGTATCTCTTTTAAAGCATTGGTGTTTTACTTTTGCTGCCCACAGCAATCTATGTGCATTGTTGCTGGGAAACCTTGGGTCCTCCTTTGAGATTATTTTATTATCCTCGAGTAACTACTGTTCTCAAGGATAGAGGGATACATTGTATCCTTCCTAAAACTCTATACTGTGAGAGATTAGCACACTCCGCCCTGTGTGGAGTGCTAAGGGCATACCTAGTAGCCCCTTCTCTCTGCTTCTGTGACTTTGTAGCCACATAGACAACCTTCTTGTTATGGATGGTGGCAGTGGACGTGTTCCAACAACTATTGTGCTATTTTCTACCGCAGACTGTATTTAGTCTCGGCTATGCACAATAGGGTCACCTATGTGCTAACATGGTGGCTCCTTTCTTTGTTTGCCATTTCTAGCATGGTTGTCCTTTGTTAGCCCTTCTATCATTCCATGAGGGGGAGGTCTGTGTGTGTGTTTTGCCTTTCGCGGGAACCCCCATGTCCCCGTCTTGGCCCAGTGTGTCTGGGCAGGGAGGAAGTGGGGGAGGAGTTTGTCACTCCCATGCCCTTTGTCTGCCTGAGTTCCTGAATGGAACCAGTGCCCCCTGGAGGCGGGGGGGGAGGGCGGCTAGCCATCCTGATTGGACAGCCACCCACCCCTTTGTGTAAACTGCTGAGAGATGGCAGAAGAGTGTGTGGTGAAACTGAATATAAAATGAGGTGAAAGGCAAGTCGACCACACTGGAAACTGAAGAAGACGACCAGAGATGCCTGCAGACCCTTTGCATCACCGTGAAGTGACCACTGCTGTCCTGACCCCATTTTCTCCTTGACAGAGGAGGTCCAAAGAGGACAACTGCTTCCCTTTGGCTGGTGCGGCCCACCAGCCCTAAGACGAATTACAATCTGAGCCATCTCCCGAAGTGCTGTGACTTTCCAGAGCTGCAGGCCTCGAATGCCAGGAGACCTCTGACCCAATCGCAGTGCATTGTCTTTGCAAGGCCGAATACGTCCAAGTCTTTGAGCTCCAGGTGAACCTCCAGATACACGATCCGACTCATCCAAGTCCCATCACCAGAGTGCAGGACTCCGTAATCGAAGAAGATCGACTGGCCAAGCACTGTCCTTTGTGTGGAGCTCATAAAAAGGCACCAAAACATCAAACTGACCAGAGAATTTGAAGAAAGACGTGACAAGGGGTCGGTCTCTCTCTCTCTCTCTCTCTCTCTCTCTCTCTCCCTCTCTCTCTCTCTCTCTCTCTCTCTCTCTCTCTCTCTCTCTCTCTTGCCCCAACCACATGGGCAGTCCAGCACCGAAATGCTATGGCAATTCCTCTCTGAACAAGAGTACCAACAGCAACCCCATACACGTGTTTCAGCCTTGTTGGGCCTCATCAGTGAGGTGAAGCTTTGCCTCTCTGAGCACAGTGAGCAGGGAGTCCACGTCTGGTTGCCCCAGGTAACTCAGGGTGACCAACCCCAAGTTCCAAGCATTTCGGTGCTGGACTGCCCATGTGGGTGGGACAAAGACTGATATGCAAATGGATATTTCCCATCTGTGAAAGGTACAGTGAGCAAAAAGCGTGTGCTGCAAACTCTCATCTGAGAACAGGTTATCATGCCATGTTCTTTCTGGAGAGGAGTGCCTGCTACCTTTTTTGAAATATTTGCAAGGAACTTGGAGTTGGTCACCCTGAGTTACCTGTGGACAACCAGACATGGACTCCCTGCTCACTGTGCTCAGAGAGGCACAGCTTCACCTCACTGATGAGGCCCAACAAGGCTGAAACACGTGTATGGGGTTGCTGTTGGTACTCTTGTTCAGAGAGGAATTGGCATAGCATTTCGGTGCTGGACTGCCCATGTGGGCGAGACAAAGACTGGTATGCAAATGGATATTTCCCATCTGTGAAAGGTACAGTGAGCAAAAAGTGTGTGCTGCAAACTCTCATCTCAGAACAGGTTATCATGCCATTTTCTTTCTGGAGAGGAGCGCCTGCTACCTTTTTTGAAAAATTATTTATAAATGTGTATTGGAACACTGAGAATCTCACAGAAGCAGTTGTTTGTTGTGATTAGTGATCTAATAGACGAAAGGGCAAATACTATCCAGCCAAGTGAAGTTATCATTTCTGGTGATTTTAAATTGCAATTACATGGAGTATTTTACACAGGTTAGTCGGAAAGGACGGAATAAAAAAGGTCTTATGTGTAACAAATTGATAGCGGAGTGGGATCTCCTTGGGGTGAATGGGAATGTGGCAGGAGATATTCAGAGGGTCCCAACCTGGTATTCTAATAAGAACCAATAGTACTATTGATTTTATATATTTATCTCCAAAGGTATTTGTGAAAGCTGATATCTTTTTGTGTAAACAGAAACTAGGTGAGTGATCATGCTCAACTTGTACAAAGAATTAATGTTATTGATGGCACAACCAAATTGTGTGCATACCTTGACTGGGCTTGCTGTTACCGGTTCAGGTACACAAATTAAATAGTAGTCCTCAGTATGAGAAATGTAATTCTCATCTAAGTGACACTTTGTAATCGGGTTCTATAAAATTACATTTGGAAAATTAGAACAGTGAAATTCTAAGAATTAGGCAGGGGTTTGGTGTGATGCGGAATCTATCAATAGAAAACTCATTAAAAATTCAGATCCATTAATCCAACTTAAGAAGAAAGAGCTGAGAAAAGACATTCTATCAATAGTGCACATTTTTGGGGAAGGTCATCTTGAATGTGTGAAGGTCAAAGGAAATGGAAACCAAGTTATAAAAATTGGATGACATTTTATAAACTTGAGATAAACTGAGAGACTCAGTACAAGGTGCAGATAAATTGAATTTCTGAAGACGTCTGGTGCAGCTTGTATAAAGAGAAATTTAATACAAATGTACATTTTAAAACCGAATTTAATATGGCAAAGTTGCCTTGTTGGAACATATATTTCGAGCCCAAAGCGATAGAAAATCTGATTATCAAAACTAAAAAAAAAAAAAGAGCAGTGGGGCCTGATGCTCTGAGTATCTTGGCCTTGAAGGCAAATCCTAACCGTTGGTTAGGTATTCTGTGTGAATGTTCATGGAAATGAATGCTGCTCTATTACTTCTGAAGTCATGGCACCACAGTTATATAGTTTCTGATCTTTAAGAGGATCTAAGGTAGATCCGCAGAGGTATAATCCGATAGCCCCATGGCAAATATTCTACCTAAATACCAGACAGGATTCAAGCCAGGCTTGGGATGAACATTGAATGGGCTCATAGTAAACCTACTGCGTTAAATGCTTTTGAAAATTCAGATTATATTTTATACATGCCGTGCATTGATCTTATCTCAGCATTTTATTACTTAGATTGTTCTTTATTGTGGAACAAACTTTGCAAATGGGGCATCCCTGCAGGGTTTCTTGATATCCTGATTACCCTCCACAAAGATACTATGATCCAGGTAAGATTAAATATGTCAGATAGCATCGCAAGGAAGATAAACACGATATTGGGGTTCAGGCAGGGGCGTATCCTTGTGCTGCACCTCTTTAACCTATATTTATCCGACGTGTTCGATGCCCTAGAAGGTGCAAGGTCAATGATGCCGCAAATTGGAAACCTTAGAATAGTTGCCCTGGCATTCGCTGATATGAATTTGGACAGGACCCCTATTGGCCTCTCCAGATCTTTGTCTGTATTAGGAAAGTATATAGACGAGATTGGATTGAAAATGAATGTGGCCAAATCTGTAATGGTTTGTAGTAAGGGAAAAGGGATCTGCAAATACAAATTCTATTTGGGCGGCATTATGATGAGTATAGCAGATCAGATTGTATATTTAGGCTTCCCACTTTATTAATCGAGAAAGCCTGGTAAGATCATTGAGAGATTGCATGATAAATTGGTCCATTTGGCTGCTCAAATGCGCAGCTTATACGTAAAGTATTGTGCTTTTAAGTTATGTCCCCTTCTAAATTACTATACGGGTAACATTATTCCAGTGCTATTATAGGGTCTTGAGGTACTGGATATTCCTCAAAAAATATTCCTTTGATAGAATGGAGATTTGAGCTTGGATTTTCAGCTACAAGAAATGAATGTTATTTAAGTACATATTGCACCCAATCAAGCAATCCCTATATGAGGATTTAGGAAATATGTGTTCAATTGGTACATCGGGAGCATTGAACAAATTGTATTCTGAATATTTAACAACTTGGAAAACATAGGTGTTAATAGCAATAAATTGATAACGAACCCAAACCTAATAAAAACTAAAGTCATATTGTGGGATTGGTGCAACCAATGTGTTGCAATACAAAGGAACAAAGCATACGACCATTATGAATATGCAAATAAGCTGTTCAGCAAATTGCCAGGGTACTTACTGTTATTCCCAGATCATAGCGTTGGAATGAGATACCTTTGATTCACGTTAACGTTCTGAGTACCCTAGATGCAATAGGCCCCTGGCGAGGGCTCACGTTTGAAGCCAGATGTTGTAGTCGTTGTAAGGCCATCAATGAGTCATGGAAACATTTGATAGAGTATCAAGAAAATAGGCTTCCTATAGAACGTTGGTTGAAGAGATTTGTAACTGATATTTTTAGTAGATTGTGCAGAATTGCTGTGTGTCGTATTATTTTCTGGTAATCATAAATCCATTTTAAGAGATTTCAGGTTTCTCCATAAATTATGTAAAATTAAAAGGCCTAAATAACCAAGTCCTCATAGACGATACTCACCATAGAGGAGGAGATGGACCATCTCTTCAATAGAGTATCTGGGCATCTACCTGCTTGACATCTAAGACTTGGGAATTATTTCAGGCAAATATCTCACCACTTTTCAAAGAATTTTCACAAGATCTGCAAATGTCAACGCACTGAGAAATCTCCGGCTTGGGCATGATAAGCAACATTAAAGTAAACTTAGTCCAAAGGGCATTGTATGCCTTCAGGACCCTCACGATACCGGGAACTCATTTATGTACGTTAAAACAAAATAATCCTTCTCTGCTTCCTGGCTCAAGATGCTTCGGAGTCCTTGATCTCAAATTATATTTATTGGAATGGATGAAGCCAAGGGAGAAGAAGGGCTGGATGAAAGTGCAGCAATATGCAGCATGGATTTCCCCTGCTTCCCTCCCTTTCCTGAGTTGGAATGGGTCTCTGGGGGAGGGCGGGATTTTGAAATGGACCCAGCTGAAACTACAAGTCAAGATTTCAAATAGGTCTGAGTGTGGTTGGAGGCACACTGGGGATACATGTGGTGGGATTTCACTCTAGCACAACTTTATTGGAAAGCGTTTTTTACCAGTATTTGTGGTTTGGAACTCGCTTCAGATCCATGGGTACTGATAATTGCTGATAACTGAGAGGATGGCAAATACCCAATGTCTGGAGCATTAGCCACCCTTATAATCCATATGCTAGCTGTGGCAAAACTCTCCTTAGCACACAGATGGTTAAGGCCGTACAGCTCTTAGTTTGATCTTTTTGTGAACACCACCCATGGGATATCCTTATGGCACCCATTAGTGGGGGAAAGAAAGGGTGGTTAGGGTGGGCACAGCTGGATTTGTCTGAGGTTCGTATGACTGTTAATTGTTTAGAGCATGCGATTAATGGCGTCACCAAGTAAACCAGTATACACTATACTGGGTAAACGGGAAAGTTGCATAGATGTCTGAGAAAAAATTGTCATCCGACCTTGGGTCGCTAATTGTAGTGAAGACTACTGATGGATATTAAGTTCATTTGTGTTTTGCGGATAAATAAAATGTAAATAATTGCGCATCAAAGATACTGTCAGACTTCGCCCGTGGAGCTTGTGGAGGACCTGGAAGTTATGGTCCCCGGTCTAGTCCTCACCCAAGATGGCGACCGCAACTATCAGATGAGACCACGCCCCCTCTTCGGCGCGTTGTATCTGTCCATGTTTGTGTACGCCAGCAACGCTGTGTTCTGCTGCCGGTGTGTCTGGATCCCGCTCCGAAGCACCCTTGCCGTCCACTTGCTTCCCCGTACCTAGTTAATTTTCTTAGACGCTCTCCGCGTACTCCTCTTCCTTGTTTCTTAGTTTCTTTTCTTTTATCGTCCTGAGCCTGGCTAACGCTCCTGTTTAGTTTCCGGTTCCGCTTGACAGCGTCTCCGGTAACTACGATTTTTCTTCTTCTTGGTCTCATCTCACGGTAGGTGTTTCCGTTGTTCCCTGTGGGATTTGGGGTGTTTCCTTTCTCCTCTAACATCCATTACTTACCTTTCTTCCGTGACACTATTTCCGGGTTTGTTCACCCTATCTTCAGTTTCTGTCTTTCTCTCCCTTGTCTCAAATTCTACCCCGTTCCTGTCATTACACCCACGCTTAGTTTTTACTCTTTGGGGCCATTCCCTGTATCCTGTTGTTCTTTTGGACCTCTGCTTGCATTTATCCTGATTTCCGGAATTGCCTCAAGACTAAAGGACAAGGCTTGTGAAGTCAGCCACTTATTCATCTTAACAATTCACCCAGGGTTTTTTGGTGCCGAGAGGCTTTTTCCCTGGTACTTTGGGGGTCTAGCTCCTCGGGGTTCACCTTTGATAGGTTACACTTCCTGTCAGGGTGGCCTCTGAGGGAGCTAGGCCCTATTTACACGACAAGAAGAAGTCAAGGAGGGAACAGTCCTCAGAAGACCGGCAGTGGCGCAGGAAGACCCCCGCCCGTTCCAAGGACAACTCTTCTGAAAGTATTGGTGAGGAGGAGGTTGGTCCTTTGCCTGACAGATACCAAATATTCATAGAAAAAATATGTCCGAAACGGAACTTTGAGTAAGTGACTTCTTTACTTTATCTATTTAGAAGAAGCAGAAATTATATGCCAATGCATTTCAGACCCATACTTGGTCCTTCATCAGGGCGAATTTCTGCAATTATGTCTGTCCTTGTCACTTATTCATCATAGTAATGTTTCCATTGTCCTCATGATGTTTCCATTCACATCAAGCAATGAGTTGCACCATTATTTCCAAAGTTGAGATGTGTCAAAAATATCCTACTAGTTTCGGTGTACAGTCTCGAGTAGACTGATAATACACAGCTTTGCATCTGATTATGTATATTGCTGTATAAGAAACTTTTATGGAACACGCGTTACTAGTCTTGTTGCACGTACTGCTTGTTTGAAGATTCCCTCCAATGTGAATCCACTCTAACAATCCTATCTCATAGAATGTTCAAACATTCTTCATTCTTTTGCAGGGTGGTAATGGAAGCCATTGGGGCTGTGAGCAACATTCCTGTTAACTAGGTGCGTGTATGCTTACACTCTGTGGAAAAGGTGCCAGAACGCTAATGATCCCGCCAGTCAAACAAAGGAGATCCAGTATGTGGTAATAGTAGCAGAGAGACAGCTAGACGCAGTCTTGGTCTGGCCGCGAGCACCTGTTTTTTGCCCACAGAGTAGGGTATAGGCTGGTGGCAGCTACATGCTGTCTTGGCAGTGTCTCCGAGTGTCCTCTATGTTTGGGGCACCCAAGCCCTTCTATAGGAATCAATGGATGATAGAAGGCAAGATGGCCCCTGAGGCCTCTTGGTTTCTATTGCCTTTTACCTTGTTTCCCAAAGTCCTGGGAAGCCCTGACTCTGTCCCTTCCTCCTGAATGGCTGATGGGTTGAAACACCATCAATGTCTCTGTTGTTCCCTTTCCTCCTGAGTGGCTGCTGGGTGGAAATAACATATATGACTCTGGGGCGGCCTCCTGTCAGACTGACTGGAGCCTTACCAGGTGTTGTGTATTTTGGGTAAATCCTAGGGGTGGTACCTGTGTGAATGGAGTTGGGAGTCAACTCCCGTTCTCTGTTGTGGGTGTCTGTCTTGTGTGCGTGACGCACAACGAATGAGACAGCACTGACTGAAACTGACATGGATGCAGTGTAGTGTGCAAAAAGCCTGGGTCCTTGCCCCAATACAGTTCTTTTGTTATGGGTGTCTAGTTGGGGTGAATGGCCTGCATGACTGTGAGCCTGATTGCCTGCTTACATGAATGCCGTTCTGCTTGATTGGCTGACCGAGCCTGGCTCAGCCAGAGTGAATGAGGGATGGATGTGTATATCTGTGTACATCTCACTTACCAATATGTTCAGAAGCTGGAGTCGAAGCTGAAGCAAGAAGAAACGGTTCCTTGAAGCCCAGTTGCAGGAGAAGTCTGCTGCTGCAATTTCTTCAAGTAATCCAAAAGCTGTCGTGTCTCCCAAGGACTGATCAAGAGAGGACCTACAAAGGAGACCTCTCCCCGAACTATGAGGGACCTTCGTGCAAAGCTGCTGCTCTTCATCGCAGTATCCTGGAAGCCAGTCCTGTGTGCTGGCCGTCCAGAGAAGAAGGCTTCGAAGTCCATAAACAGAGTGCCAGACATCTCGAGCCAGAGAAGTTCATTGGTGTCACCCAGGGTCCGGAGGTGCGTTTCATGACTGCTGGAAGCCGCTGCTGTCTTCATCCTAGAAGAGTGGGTACCCTGCCATAGTGCTTCCGGACAACCAGAGCCACAAAGTTCCAAACTGCCTAAGACATTTGAAAGGACATCCTTACCGTCACCACTGACCACTTTTTCCCACCGGAGAGAGCCCAGAGTCGTTGGGTGCAGTGGAAGGTCCATCAGTGGTGTAAGTGACTTCAATCCAGCACTCCAACTAAGTCAATGCCTAGTATGGGATGCCCAATGGAAACCCTTATTTATATATTTTTATGTCAAAAGTTCTTAAATCTGGATGATGAACCCTTATGTAACGCCCCTCTCTTTGAATCTCCCCGACCTCACTGAGCCAAGAAGTAGGTTTGTTTTGCAAATTGAAAGGTTTATTTGAAGAATTGAACAATATATATATCACACTTTTATGAATAGAATAATATCTGAATAGCACACTTATGAATATGAACGGTGATCAGCAATGGGTAATATTACAATATCAACTATCTCTTTAATCAGTTAGGTGTAGGAATAGAAGGATAGGGTAGCAGGGAATACTTGGTATGGTTCAAGGAAATGCAATGACGGGAAAGACAGAAATAAACTTGATCTGACTTCAATCAAAAGACAATATAATCACTTTTTCCCCCTGTTATTACTCACTCCGCCCAGTGTGCAATATGAAGAGATAGAAATGAGGGCACACAGGTTTCAGGAATACAATCAATAATGCAGTTCAATCCCAGTTCCCCCAGCAAGCTTAGAAAGAACAGGTATGATTTTAAAACAAGTCAATCACTTTTAAATGTGGTTGGCAATGAATGGGAAAAATTCTAAAAATGACTTTCATTCACTAAATGGGATTCAGAATTAGTGAGAGTTACTTTGGATTGGTTCAGGTCAACACTAGCAATGATTCATGAATGATTATCAGATTGAAAACGAAATTCAGCAGTTAAAAACAAGAAACGACTATTTTGACATGTGGTAAAATTTAACCAAATTGCAATTTGCAGCAACTTTTCCGCGTGCGGGAAACGCAATTACGGAAAAACAATAAGGGATTGGAATGTCATTTTGGGTTCATTGGAAAGCTTTCAGGTTCTAGGACATGCGGTTCAAAAGTTAGAGGTTTTTGTTAAGGTAGATTTTTCAGAAACAAAGTCAAGATTTCAAAATTAAAGAATGCGCTTTAAAGATTAGGAATCAATATGGGCTTATACTAAGGGCTATGAAACTACAAGATACCCAACGGGACAACCACCAGAAACAGGGCGCCTTCCGCTCTGATTGTTGTGCGTCAAGACACTTGATAAACTATCAGCGCATAGATGATTATCGCTACAATTATTACAGATTTATGTGGAGGAGAGAAGAATTTGGGATAGACAAAAGAGTTCTATAATGCAGTTCTGGACAGGTTGAAATGGATGGAATAGGATTACGTTAAACTAAGAGATTGGTTATGTACAGTTCTAGACTGGATACTCACTCCTAGCTTTGAAATGGAATGGAATGGACCCCGTCAAAGATCTGGTCAAGGGTTTGGCTGGGATTCTCTCGCCACCGGACAGGTCTCAGGCACTGGGTTCTGCTCTCAGCACGGCACTGCAGTCTGCACGGCCTCTTGGACTGGATCTGATGGGTTCTGGATACAGCTCCACTCTCAGGGTCTGGATCTGGGTTCTAACACAGGGTTCTTAGCTAGAATAGCAGAACAGCTCAGCCCGGCTGTTGAATGGTTTGGTTAGGCCCCTTGGAAGTTTAGGGGTTAGAATCAGGTAACAAAAGATTCTGAGGCCTGCTGAAAAAGGGTTCAGCTTCTTGGGTTAGGCCTCTCTGCTTCAAAGTTCTAGAGTTTGGTTCTAGAGTCTGGTCTCTGGATCTATGTCTGGAGTCTGGATCTTCCTGCAGGGTGCTTCGCCAAGAAATCAGTTGAGAAGTGGAAAGTGTGTGTCCTGCCTGTCCTCAGCAGTCCCTATTTATGTATTTCCAAAGTGGGTGGGGAGGCTGATTCTCTATGCCCAACCCTCTAAGGATCTGATAGGTCAGAGGATTCCCTGTCCCCTGATTGGAGAAAGGAGCAGTGTGTCATTCTGTGTCATCATGTGTCATGTTTATGGCTGAGGGGAAAAACCCTCCCCTTTGTCTCTGTACAGTATATCTTATTTTTCATAAAACACATATTTACAATATACACAACTTGATAATACTACACCAATTACATAACAGATTGCCTAAGGTACATTTCTGTTCAACTCTCATCTTCCTAAGAGCTTTGGTTCAGAAATGACAACTTTTTCGTGCTTTTGGTGGGTTTCTCAATATTAGTTCTGCACCAATTTTAGACATGCATGCACACCCCATCTGGGCACATTTCTGTAATTGTTCATGTTCCTAGAAGAAACACAGTAGCTACAATATTAAAAACTTTCGGGGTTTAGTCTCAGAACATTGCACGGATTCCAGCTTAGTCTTAAGCTGTGAGCAAATTTTTCATTTTAACAATCTCAAAGTTTCACATTTTTGTCAGTTCAGTACAATATTTTAGAAGTACAGCCTCATCTCTTCGGATTCCACAAATGGCAGAGTTCAGCATCTTCTCCTCCATCTGGGGTGGATCGATCGGTTTTCCTCGCCAGTCCTGATGGGAGTATTGAGCGATACTCCGGGCCCCTCGGATCTTTGCTCCCGGTCCCTGTGTCATCCTCCTTGGTTTCTCCATGGTTTCCTCTCCTAGGATGACAAAGCAAAAAACATATTTGTAGACATTTCCCCACCACTATTAATGTAGTGGGGCGGACATATACATTTTGAGAAATCAGGACACATTTTTATTATTGTATTTTATAGACTATATGTGGAATATTTTAGAGTTGGTATTTTATGGATCTTGAGTGGCCGACTCTGGGGTTCCAGAAGACTCCTCCAGTTATGGGTTTTGGCAGTGGTCTCCTGTGTTACCACTGACATAGGCAAAAGTGGATGGCGGCCTATTTCCCAGCTTTTCACTGTGCACTTTCTGGTAATTTCTAGCGAGCAGCATGCTTTCCGGCAGCCATGATGATGTTTCTGCTGCAAGCAATGCACCGTGATGTTGCAGGGCTTGGACTAGTGGGTTAAGACATCCCACAGTGGGTCTCCCGCCACCAGAAGCTAATGAAGACGTCCCGAGAATCCATAGATGGTAAGGGTTCGAGGGCCACTCCAGTGATCGAGTCCAGGTTGCATGATGCCATCCAGAGGTCCATGCTGTGGTTGCAGCACTGAAGAACCGAATGTCGGAAAAACGTAATATTCCGAAACCCAACACCAAAAGTGACCCATGGACCCGTTGCTGCCCAACGTCATTGGAGGGTCCCAGGGGTCTTACTTTCATCTGCCAAGCCATTAAGGAGCCCACAGAAAGTTTCATCTGTGCAGGACCTCTACAGTCTGAGAAATCATTTAACCAAAGGGGAGCACTGGGAAGAGCCAAACTGCTGCACTTCAGAAAGACTTTGGTTCATTTTTATTCTTGGACTGAGCATCCCAGTGGCTCCTTCTCCCAAAGGGGGTCCATCCTCGGAAGGAACATCGAGTAAAGCTGAGAAATTCTGCCACTTCACCTGCCAAGGCACCAAAGGTACTGTGACGAGGAAGAGCATTGTCTAGCCTCAGCAGTCGTCCATGGGTCACGGATTTGTCTGGGATCCTGTTCTCCTGTGGCCTCTCAGGTACTTTGGGATGGTAGAACCTTTTAAAAGAAAACACAAGGTTATTGGACATTATTGGACTAGGCTGTAAGATTCAACATAAATGACACCCTAACTTTTCCCTTACGGGTTGCAAGGTGTGGGATCCTCCCTCAGAATTACTTGTCTAGTCTAAAGAAAGCATTCTGCCACGGTTCATATCTAACCTGACTTTCTCACCTATTCTATGCTGTAAGCAACACATGGTGGCAACAATAAAGACAGACACAAGTGATCACTGTTAAAGGGTGTTTATTGAACTATAAATGCAGGGTGGAAAAATGCCTAACCTAAATCTAAGATGGGAGCAAGCAGTAGGCAAGCAAGCATAAGGCAGTCCTATGGCGTTGTGTCAAAATAAAAAGGCTTATACTATAATAATCTATTGCTAATTTCCTGTAACTAATTACAGAAAGATATCAAAAACAATATTTATGATCCCTCTAGAATGATCATATGTATGTCTGATAGAGGGATCATAAGCATCGCTTTTGATATCTTCAGTTACACCTCTACGGACTGCATAAGTTGATGAATGAATTGGAGATTTGCTCTTTCTTTTTTCGTTGGATTCACTAATTGTTCATGCTTTATGAATGCATTTACTGCACGGATTAATTGTCCCTACGTGGCTGTGTTCTTAGAGTTTTAGGATGCTAGACGTGATATCATGGTTAGTAACACGCCCTTTATTAAAATAATCATACATTAAAATTTGACATATTCTATTTACAGCATGGACTATGTATACCTTTTGTGATTATATTTGACCCCCACCACAGCTGTTCACAAGGGCACCCCTTATTTTGTTAATACGTTCGGGAAAGAATAACCAGAGGATGGAGAAAAGAATGTTCGGGAGTGTTCGGGTAAGAATAATCAGAGGAACGTGGAGAAGAACGATTGGGAGTATTTGGACAGGGAACAGGCTAACAGGGATTATGGGAGTGATGGTTTCTGGGTGCAATGGGGTTTGGGATCTTAGGGGATTTGTTATATACAGAGGGGTCATTGGATCTGGGTAAGATAGATTCAACGCCAGGAAGGGGGGTTTAAATGTATTACAGACTACAAAGACCTCCGGTATATCATCCTATCCTTCTTCCGCGGTACGATACAAATTCTCACCTAGGGTATTCCTCTGAGCATAACCATAGGCTCCCCTACCCAGGTGATCCTCCCTCGCTCGTTGTTAGGGAGAATTCTCATTCTATGGCTAATTTCCCTTACCTATAGAGTCCCCCAGCAGCTTTGCTGGATTTGAAGGGTGCGTTTCTTTTTACCTGCTAAGAGTGAGACTCTCTTTCCCACTCTTAGGCATTTTTGCTATGTGTGTTCTAGGCTATTTTTGTGTTTAATGCCTATGGGATTTTCTCTCACCCATAGGAACCATCTTTATGCACATGTGTTATACAGCACTCTCAGTGCAGTGACACAGGGGTGTCATAGCGACCCCCAAACATAGACTTCATACCCTGGGACTGACTACTGTCTCCCAGAGCATGTAAAGTCCCCATTGGCTTTACTAGTCAAATCTTACAAACTTAACCAGTCCAACCCATCTTACTATGGAGGTACTGGAAAGGGTTAATAGTTTTTCCCTTGGGTTCATTTTCGAGGGGGTACCTTAAAGTCCCACTCTCTAAAGTTTCTGGCTGGTGGCAGTGGTTACTACCAAAAATATTCAACCGCGACTATTTTCCTATGGGATTTTCCCACTGTTCGAGGCTAACAATTTACTGACAGCCTCTAACATACCGCCGGTTTATTTTATTTATTAACTTTGCTCCGGTAGGTTTTATTTGCCAGAACTTTAATATATTTCTCATGTCTTACTCTAAACTCCTAACACAGGTTGGGGATCCTTTGCTCACTCTTTTGGCGGGCTTCTGCCAAGAAGCCCTCCTTTCGGCTCCTCTGAGTCTGGGGTGGGTCTGTTCTTTGGGAGGGGGGAGTAGAACCCCTGGACAGAGTTGCCACAGCAACTCAGGTCGCACTCTAACCTGATAGGCCGGAGGGTCTCCCGCCAAGAAGACCACTCCACTGTGTGAGTGACAGCTAGGCTGTATGAATGGGTCTCTTTCTGCATAAAAGCAGGGTCCTGAGTACTGGAAGAGCAATACGTTGCCACTGGAACTACGTAACCGAAGGGGAGAGAAGCCACAGCCATCTTCAGCATCTACACCACCGGTGAAGCCCTGCCGGATCGTCTCACCACTTTTCTTCCACATGACAAGAGATCTTCATCGAAAGAGCCTTCTTCCCTTGAGCTGGTGGGAACAACCAGTTCACCCATCGCTCCCCCGGACCTGCCTTGGTCGAATCGACAGTGCCCAGCACTTGGAGACCGGATAGCCAGGCAGCTATCGACCCGGACCGCGATTAAAAGGAGCGTACCTTTTAAACTTCGTTTGGCAGCACAGCGGCGGTTTCATCCCTGGGTAGTGCAGTGACTCGAACCTTCCTCCACGACGAGAGCCTCTCTTCCTCTGCTGGACCCCTCGAACTGCAGGAACTACCAGGAACAACCGCCACCGCAGGAGCCACTTCTTCACGTTTAAGGTACATTGTTCCGCCAGGCCTCCCTTTCCCTGTGGTAGCCCTAAAGGTGTTTTGAATCCTTTATCTACTTGTTGGGTTGGCCGCCCTCTCTCTTAACATTGTCTTTCACCTCACATCTACCTTTTTCAATATTCGTTTACCAAAATGTTGACTGCCGCTACAAAAACATTTTTGCTCCTAAGCTCTTGGTCCTGTACGACTGACTCTGGCTCAGGCCTATTGACTCTGGCTGATTTGTTAGATCTGCTCTCTCTAGATTGATTTTCAGTAAGAAATGTGTTGATGCACCTGAATCTTCTAAACCCCTCTTCCTTCCTACTGTGTTAACTTGTGGAGTGCCATTTGGCTTAGTTTTCATTCACTTATCTTTCTGCTAAAGTGTCACTGTGCATTACTTGTTCACAAACATTCAGGGAAGTGTTGCTAGGGGGTGTCTGAAGAAATTTCGGTTTAACTTGTGCTTTCCCTCCCTTTCATTAAATTGATAGAGTGCCATTTGTAGTTGGTTTTCACTGTGCCGTTTTGCTCAGTTTTCACTCTACCGCAAACTTGTCTACAATTGAATAGGGAGTTGTATATACTTTTCCTTGATTCAACTTAACTTACTTTATCAACTGTGATTTATGTGTTGAACTAGATGTGTATAGAGTAAATATATTCTCTTTTTGATACAAAGCTTTGGTCAGTGTTTCCTTGTTCCATAGTACTGTGATACCTATTGTGTAAACCCTGAATACTGCTCATCTCCCTCTTGAGATAAGTCTGACTGCTCAGCCACAGCTACCAACTAAATCTTTGTGGTACGGACTGATACCAAAGGGGATTTATTGCTCTCACCTGTAGTCCTAATCTGGTGTAGTGCTCCCTAAGGGAACTGCACTGGATTCTGCCTAACACTCGTCCCCTCCCTACGGATGGGATCTGAGAGTGCCCGATCTTCACTGGCAACCTGAATAAGGTATTCTAGAGGTCTACTCGGAAGAATACCCTCAGGTTTCTCACAATGCTGATACACCTAACTTATGAATCCACCTACCTATTTAAAACTGTCTGCAGTCAGTGCATCTATTACTGGATTTAAGTAATGTGCGGTACCACATAGAGTGTATACATTTGCCATTGTTTGAATGAGTATTCCAAGGTCAAAATGCTGTTATTATTTATATGTATATTTGGTAGAAGTAACAACCTTATTTTATATAAAGAAGCTGTGTTATGACCTAACATACTGTGTGGACATTCCTTTGTGGAGGCTTTGAGGGAAACACTGTACTTAAGAACCTGCCTGATTTACCTCCTGAAAGCTTAAGCCTGGCTGCTCGTCCAACCTTACCAAATGGAATGCCTTGCTGGGGTGTTCTGTGCCTTTACTGTACCATATAGAGGGAAGAAGTACAGATACCCCTCCAGCCTTTAGACGCGTGGTACAGCTGTGGGATCGCTGGTTTTAAGACTGTGTTTAACCTAGCTTCTACAAAATATCCACACTTCTTTACTAATTTAGAGTACCCTTCGTGTATATTGATAGCTACACTACAAACAATGGAAACTATTGCAAATGGCAAATTGACCAGGGTGAGCTTATAGTCTCTCCAGAGTGCTTGTGACGTTTCCCTTTCTCAAACAAACCTTCCTCTGGTCAAATATTCTTAATATCACAAAGTTCGGTTGTCTCACAACAGGTTTCACTTTTCACTGGGACTCCTTTCCCTGACTTTCACAAAGTTCACAGTTTTATCACATATCTTCAAGGCTTTCCATCGTGGACCACAAAATTCCCATTTTGGACCACAGTTTCAAAAGGTTCACTTTGTAGGTTTGGCACAAGGTTTCCTTGCTCTTGATTCAACAGGGGTTCTCTTCCCCAACAATTCCACAACTTTATACTTCGCCAATTTGCCATATCAGAGACTTTCGAATGTGCACAGTTTAGTTGGCTCTATGCATGACCACTCCGAAACCTTGGCTTTTCTGGTAGCGCCCACATTTTATGCCTCGCACAGCTCCCCTGCATTTTCAGGGAGCACATTTTACTTCACCAGAGTCTCTCAATCTGTACTTTAACACTGTACATTTCACAATGGACAATTGAAGCTTTCTCTTTTGCGCGTCTCTTCCTCCTACGATTGTCCTTCTCTGGCTTTACATGATCCCTCGTGCTTCGCATCTTTCACCAACTGGGCTCCCTTTTGCCTTTGAACTCACTGGTTGGGTTCAGCATAGATGTTGCGGTTTCCTTTGTGCCAAGGTCAGGGACTCCTCACTCGCCCCTCTGACACTCCTGGGCGGCCTTGTTGGCCCAGGGCAACGAGCACTTTCAAGGATTACCCTTTCAAGATCAGCTCTACACGCAGTCCCCTTTCCGGCTCCTTGGATCACGGCTGCATCACCATGCTTTCTCTAGCCCACTCCAGCCGTGGGCCCTCGGCGTCTCAGTGCTCCCTTCTCCGACAGTAGAACGTGTGGTGCTTAGGCCTTTGCAGCTGCCTACTCGCTCTCTCTGCCTCGGGTTCCTTCAGGGGTTCCAACTCGCTCTGTGTCTCACACGGTTACTCCTATTATACACCTGAGGAGTATTAACAGGCTTCAGGTGCCTCGCTCTTTTGTTCATTGCCTGATCTTATTAACTGGACATTCCTAAATAGGATAAGAGTGCCTCAGCGTGCATATGATCCACTCTGATGGTGCTGTACTTTTCCAAATACGGAGAGTACAGGGTAAAACTGGTGTCAGGTACAGGGTATGCCATATAGGCTGAGGCAGTGTCGGGCAGGGGGTGTTCGGAATGGGGGGACAGGCAAATCACTGTGGGTGAACTGATGACTTATTTGATTTCTCTCGGCTAGTCCCCTCCTCATAACGATGATGAGAGGGACAATTCTATGAGAGTGTGATCTCTTCTTTTACCCTGTCTTTCTTGGAGGGAGATATTGGAGCATGAAATTGAGTTCCTAAAACAGTTTGAAGAGGCTGAGGGAGGGAAGGATAGATTGGGATTGATCTTGGAACCAAATGTTTCCCTAATTTTACCTGGTGAGTTTTTTTGTCGTCTTTTCTTAATTTTAGGGTCAGATTCTATGGGCTGGGTATTAGAATATCCCATAAATTTTCTGAGCAAGTCTTGTCCCGTTTTTTTAAAGAAGCAGAGTACTGCGTCTCACCTGAAGGTCCTCCTTGTGCACTCCACAAGGATCCCTTGCTTGTCCGCGCCCAGGGTTGGGATCCAAAAGCGATGGCCCTTACCAGGCCACCTGGATAAAGAACCCCCGGGAATTACCTGTGGCAACACCCCCAGCTTTTTCACAGTCCAGATGTGGTCTTTCACCCCGCTCCTGGTCTGCTTATGGTGGTGATCAATACTCCATAGCCTTGATTTCTCACCTACCCCTCAGCCAGCTGTCGCCATGTATTTACCTTGCATTCCTTGTGTAATGCACCTTGTTTGCTTCTTGGCTATGCTGTTTTTCATCTCTCCATTTTGTGGCCAATGGCAAATAATGGAGCTCCATTTTTCAGGCTGACCTGCTTCTAAGGCCCATCTGCTCCCTCACCACACCAGGATCACATCTAATGCCACATGGTAGAACGCAGGATATTTTCTCTATGTTCCTGACACTACAAAAGTGAATTAACCTGGCAGATTGGGTGCAATGCATTTTCCTAACCACCACCCTTCCCCCACCACTATGACATCCTGCGACTCTCTCCACTTTTGGTTATGTCACTGTATATTTTGTGCCACTGCCCTGCTGCCATGGCTGGACTGGCACTTCAAGACTACTTCTGTGGACTGGGTTCCTCAGGAATGGTTGAAATCCTATATAGTCTTCCCATAAACAAATATTTTCATTCCATTCCCTGGGGAAGGGAACTCTCCACAATTATGGCCTGCACAGGCTGAAGAGCATGGAATAATTCCAGTTTGTGGAGAATTTGAGGGAAAAACTGTGATTTGGGGGAAGCCATGGAGTATGCTTGAGTCTTATCTCCTGGCAGACTGGCGTTTTATCCCTGCGTCCCTTCAGCACTCCCAAACTCTCATTTCTGGTATGACAGGAGGTGAGTAGGACATCGGGTTCTGGTACTATTGCTTACTACACTTTTTCTCAATTAGAAGCTTAGCAAATTATTACAAAGATGGTTGCAGTGCAGGGGAGCTGTGCTGTTTTGTTCTGACAATAGGAGTTGGAGGGGGATGTTTGGGACAACAGCGCATTAGGTTACTGTCTGGTAATTTAAAACTGGAGCCAGGTTAGGAGCTAGGTGAGTTAGGCATAGGGCCCCATGAATATTACTCCTGGCTCCTGTCCTTCCATTTGCAAATGTTAGTCCACAATTTTCATCCATACTTGTTCAAGAAGTTTCATGTGCCACTGGAATGAAACTCAGAGAATGCATTTGTTTACGGAATGAAAGTCAGACTGAGGGTCCAGCATCGCATGCTTCCTACAACTTACTTGAGCTGTGATTGTGTTCCCTCTGATTATCTTGGAGGACCCTAGCAAATTATAAACTTCAGCTGTATGTTTCCCTCCTTTCATGCCATTTACCTCTGTGCTCGGCTGTACTGCCCAGTCCCTCCCTTGCGGTACCTCCTCAGTGCAAAACAGAATCTTTATACCTCTCCACTTAGCCTTTTCAAACCTTTCCCATCAACCTAAACTGGCCACTATTATGCCCCTCCCTGTTCTCCTCTTCCCTGCTCATCTGCTGGTCTAATACGCTGCCAACCTGATAATCAGAATCCCCTTGCAAAGATGTCCTCAACATCTTCTGTTATGCTCACCCCATGATCTACCTCATCATTATCTACAAATGAGCACCTCACAATCTCTCTCAACTATTCATAATACTGACATGATACTTGGACCCTCCAACTATCTTTCCTCTATCCGCTCCCCCATGGAGGTGTAACTCAAGAGCCGCCTATCAACCTCACCTTGTAAGGAATGGTATATCATGACCAACCTTCAGGACTTAGAAGCTTGAGACCTAATCTACAGAACCTGGAATACTCTTTTGCTAGTTCCACCTGTGTTCTAGCTGGAACTTATACTACATAGGTCTTGCTCCTACCTCAGATACAACCCCTCACAGAAGTTTGTCATCTTACATCTGATATGAATAACAGGCCAGTCGACGTGCGACCAAGAACAAAAGGTGTCTTTACCACCCTCCACCAGCATTCCTGCTGAACCCTCATAAAGCACAAAACATGGCTGGTGTTATGGTAGTCAATGCATAACACTTTGCATGACCTACCTGTAATCACTGGACATGGGAAAGATTCCCATGAGCCCATCCCATTGGGTAATGCTGTTCCTTACTCTGACACCATGCCTTGTGTGATTACATTTTACCAATTATCATCTCTGGACTATACAACTGGAAGCTTGGCATTGAAAGGACTGTTCATCTGCTTTCCATTCACAAGACCATCATCCACTACCACTCTTTCAGAACATGCTTACATACAAGCCTGACCCAAACCCTCTTATGAATTAATCTCTGCCAACAGTAAATAAGACCCAAACCTGGCTACGCCCACCACCACACCACCTACCATTGCCAAAATTCAAACCTATTGCCTATGTTAATGCTTGTTTATTGTGCTTCTCCTCATTGCTAATGATCCCTTCCATGTTCATTGTGCTCTGATTATCTTTGCTGCCATTTCTGTTGTACCTTGAGTTTGTCTTTCCTTTTCATTTGCCCACTTTGTTCCTTGATTCCTCTTTCTGCTCTCTAGCAGTCCCTAAATGTGATCAGCCAAAATATCATCTCTTCTCTTGCTGGGTACTTCCCTTGTTCTCTCCTCGCTGTTTCTATTCTTGCTGGCCACACTTTTATCATTCTTGGTGTGACCTCTATATGTATAAAATCACAGAGAGACATTTCATAAGGCTACAATATACTGAATATAGTTCTTCCTCTTTGGCCCCAGCGTTTCCAGCCCATGGTAGACTTAAAGATGTCATACTTTGTGGTCCTTGGTCCCTTTAGTACGGATTTCATTACAACTTGCTCTTCTGGCTAATCCTAACAATATTTTTCAAAATCATTTTCCTAGCCTTCCATCTATATCTTCTGTTCTGCCGTCCTTTGTTGCCTTTCCCTCACCTCCTTTTCTCAGAGCTTTTACATCCTTATATCCCTAGCATTCATCCCCAGTTTCTCTTAATCCTTTTCCCACTTCTGTATTTCTAGCAGTCCCTTTCTTACTCTTTGAACTTCCTTTTCCCCACCTGCCTTCTCCACCATCAAGCCTTTCTCCCACATTACCCTTATCTTATTGGCAACCTTATGACCTCTGGAGCCTCTCTGATTACTTCTGCTTCCATGCTGTACCATTCTACCACAGAGCAATCTCCTTCACCATGACCTACTGGATTGCTCAGTATATAAACAATATTTTATCAATGTTCTCAGCCATAACTTGGAAAATTAACTTTTACATACATTGATTAGGGTGGCTACTAGTTGGACCTGTACAACTATTGTGAGGTTGACGCATGCCACTGTGGTCTATACCTGAATTAAATACAATCTAGCTCTGGTCTGCCCATCTTAGGCCTTTATCAAGTTGGGTCCTGTGGTGCTCAAATCGTCTAGTGGATGCAGGGGGTATGAAATGGCCCACTGACTGGTTAATGTTGTATAGCTGCAACGTCCCCTGAAACAGGATGTCCTACTGACCTCAACTTATTGTATTCATTTCCCCGATCTTCCCCAAAGAAAGCAGTCTTCCAATTGTCAAGTTGGTTAGGTAATAATGGGATGGGAGGGCCTGCAATGGCCCAAAGATGAATTCCCACAGACTTTTATCAAGCTGCCCCAATGTCGTGAATTGATTTCCAATCTACTATCCAGGTGAACACTCTGCCTCCTGTTACCTGTTGCTCAGGTGGTGGGGTCTAGCGCTTTCTCTGTCGTGAACATCGGAGAAGCCTCACCTGCTGGGCCAGCAGAAAGAGGAACGTCTTCCTCTACACCTGTCAAGAGCCCATTTATGCTTCTTAGGTGTGTGGGCCTCAGGTGTGTTTCTCTCTTGTAGCATCTTAGCATTCTACAACCATTGTTGGAAAAAGGCAATATACTCGCGGGGTGCTGCTATTATCTGTTTGACGTAGCGTAATGCACAGATGAAAAGGATAGAGTCAGCAAGGCATAAAATAAATGATACAATGCTCCTGATAAGCAGGTTTCAGCTGCAATACGCTTGGCACACAAGCCTTATGCCCGCAAGGGACAAAAAGACGAACATTTGTTTATACAAACATAAGTACTTTAGTTACAAAATTCACAGAAATAACTCTTAAACATTCTTGCTACTCATCATGAGCACCATGAATATCTCGAGTTCCAAATAGAACAAGATCGACAGTAACTACAGTCCAGATTACTCCTTTAGTTAGGTCACAAAACACTTCTATCACAAAGCATTTGGCATCCTGACTGCCATCACCCTAATCAACGATACCTCATGTACTGATTACTATTGCTCACATCCTTATTGTCTTGTAAGGAAAGGCATTTCTAACAATTCTAAAACAATTCCAGGCTGCAGAATTCTGTGCATCCGAATGCGCATCCAAAATTGTGAAGCAAAGCACAATGCTAACGGGCCATATCTCTCACAGTTATCACAACATCGGCATATAAAATTCAATCATGACATTAAGTGAAACCAGGAGCATAGGCACCACCCCAACCCCTGCCCACTGTCTCTGCTTTATGGCATCAGCCCAGCCATATGGGTGGATAGCATATTTATTTACAAGGCATTCAAACTTTGGAAATCCTATTTCTTACCTAAAGCCCCTAATGTCATCTACTGATGGATGAATCGCCTAAGTGTCCTGTACCAGGGTCTGGAGTGCCTCCCACTTTATTCCTCGGGAATATCTGAATCATAACAAGAGTTTGATTCAACCCATGTTCTCTGAGAGCATTTATAGCCTATTCTTCAGGTGCATTTATCTACAGACATTGGGCATCTAGTGCTTTCTGGCATATCAGGATGACCCTCATCCAATACCTTATTGTAACGAAGTATCCTATTCGCTTACGAGAAAGCTTTTTTTATTTCTTACTAATAGACAATGGAGTGAAGCTTGCTTACACAGGCCTTCTTAATAATTGCTTGCTTCTTCCACACTCACCCCAGTTAAACTACATGTATGTGTATGTATGCATGCATGTTTCAGTCTGAATCTGATTAGCATCTTTGCTATAGTAAATGGTTGAATAAATGATGGAATGCTAACTCAAATGCATTTGCTAATGTCTGAGACGTTACTTCAAAAACCTCACTCATTGATCTGTATATAGGATGCTTTCTGCTGCCAATCTCTTTTTGGCCCTGTGGCAGCTCAGAAGGAGAACATTGACTCTTTGAGAACATTTCAAGTATGGTTTTATTAAAGAATAAGTGTAATACCTAACTTTCCCCATCTCCATGGGATGTGTGTGTCCTACCTTTAAATTGACTAAGGTACTCATCTGTGAATGTCCAAATGAAAAGGAGTGTCCACAGCCTCAACTAACCCTAACTGACTCTACCACTATTCTAATAACTAAAGACAGGAGAATGGCTCTCTTCTCGTTGGTTCTTGCAAGTTTCTTCTTTTCACTCTTCTTAATATATGTTTGAATAGTCTCTTGTGACTTCTTTAATCAGTTCATATAACTCCTTCAAGACTTTGAGAATTGTGTCTCTTCAGAGGTAGGTTTCCTGAACCTTTGTCCCTTCAGAAGTAGGTTTTCTGAACCTTGAACAACTACTTTGCACTTTAGCGAGGAAGATTCACCCTCATGTTTTCTCTTCCTTTGGCTCATACAGGGTGGTGTTTCTCTTTTCCTAGAGTAGTGATACCCACTCCTTACAATTCTCTTTAAATCCTCTTCTTTCCTCCTCCATTCATAGTCTTCTTTTTATATTTGCTGTCTCTTGACAGATATTCCACTTTGCCCTTCTCCTCAGGCGTTACTCTCCCAAAAGTCGTCTTACAAGTTCTATTGCATCGTGTTTCTCTCATTAAACATTCCCCTTTTCTCCACATGCGTTTGTTTCTTAGACTCTGTGTCTTCTGCAATGTTTACTGTCTTCAGATTTCTATTATAACAATCATTCAATTTTCTCACTCTCTCGTGAATGTGACTGGGACGAGTATGAACAGTCCCATAATGATTACCCTTGGGCCTCTCTGGAGTGTCCCGTTCTCCCTGTTTCCTGTGCTTGACTGGCATAACATCACCAGCGCCTTAGTTCATTCAGGGTTTATTGCTTTCCTCGTTTCCTCACCTTCTTGTTTCCCCCTGGCGTACAAGCTCTTTATTCTGTCTCTGTACGGACTGACAGCGCTGCGGGTAACCAGATTGTTGGATGCCTGCGGCCGCCTAGTGGTCTTAGTGTGGTTCTGGAAACTGCCATTCTACCACAGGATCTCTGTGGTCACACCACCACCATCAATCTCTTTTCTGCGTCCTGTGCTCTGCCATGGGCTTCCCAGCAGTTTCCAAACTCGCATGCTTTGACGTCTCTGGAGTCTCCTCACCTCTCAGGTGGTGGATCACCGGGTAGCTTCCCTGACCGACATACGTGTCTCTATGCCTCCGCTTGCTGCAGCGCCTCTCTCCACTTCAGCTTTGTTCCAGTTAAATGGGAATTTCTACTGCATTTTCTGGTTGACAATAAAGAGATTGCAGTCTTTTCTTCATCCAAGCCTCTATATTGTATGTCCTTTAAGTTGTGTGATAGTCTCAAGTAGCCCACTTCAGGATATTATTTTGAAAGTTCCTCAGAGGAACGCAAGTCCTTGTCCCCCTATGGGGAGTCTGTCCCGGTGAGGTCCCGCTTGCATCTACCCTTGGGAAGGGTGTTACTGAGCAGACTCGCCTCCCTAGGCTCATGGGGGTGGGGGCTTCCCCTTAGGGAGAAGGGACATATTTCCTCGATTCGGCACAGCCTACAGGAGCCAGAATTGTTCACTTAAGTGCTTTGAGTGTACATGTGCAGTTTTAAGCACTAGTCTAAACTGACTTCAGGCATATATCACAATCTTTTTGCTACCTACACTAATCATACATAGCCGCATATATCACAAATACAAATAGAGTGGTTTGCTCACCCCATTCGGGATGAAAATGTTTACCGAGGCATCTTGGGTCTTTGGAGGCTGTTAAAATGGTCTAACATGTATGTGCAGGATGAAGCGGCCCGTGTCTTTCCTACCCCTCTCTTTCCTGCAGGGCAGAATGGGGGACATCCCACAACACAAGCACAGGTCTCAAATTGTGAACTCCCCACTAGCCAATGTTGAGTGGTATTAGACCCTTCAAGAGTATGAAATGGTGTGATCTGTGCATTTAGAGAACTGTGAGAGCAAGTCACTTTTTATGCCTGGCTAGTAGCTTGCAATTTGACATTTTTACCCCTGCCCAGGGGTCTGTAAACTCCAAATAAATATACATTTCCTTGTCCGCCCAACACTGGGTAATCTGGGACAATTGTGTGTTAAAGCGCACTGACCTACACTATACAAACCCTAACTGAACCAGCCGTGTTTCATGCCAAAGCTTGTTATCACTCCACCTCCCTCCCCCATTTGTTTTCCAAATCACATCCCTTTTAGTAAACCCCAAGGTTCAGGGTGACATGCTCAGCCTTACATGATCCTCCCTGTGACCGCCTGAACGACATCCTCTGGCTCCATATCTGTTGCTCCCAAAGTTCCATTTTTTGCACCTCTGTCTTTGGACTTCTGTCCTTATGTGCATTGTTTGCTTTGTCTGTTCCTGCTGGTCAACTCCTTGATGATGATCTAACTTCCATTCAGATCAAGATGTACAATCCCTACCTTGTGGCACAGGCCAAAGGTACCTAGCAGGGCACTGCACACTCTTAACTGCCATCCGAGTGCAAGCTAACAATGTCACTACACGAGACACGGCAACACAACAATCTCTGGCACAGCTCCACACCTGGTCTTGGCGTCACCCCCTCATAACCTGCCCCACCAGGAGAGGACCGTCTAGTTACTGGTACTGTGGGTCTTTACCCCCTTATGAGTGCATGCAGGACTAGATATGACACTGCTTTCCTTTTGTCTGTTTTTTTTGGGTGTTGAGGATGCTGTTTGCATTCTTACCAATTCAAGCAGGTATCAAGGGTGCTGCTGAATATTTCAGCCATTTGCAGCAGACCCACTCACAAGCCCTATTTATATGTATTGACATTTTGTCTGACTGCCTTGCTCAGTGGCTCCAGAAAGCAAGCAATGACCTATTAGTACATCCCAGCCCTTCAGTGATAAGTAAAATGAGCTGTCTTAGTATTGAGCTGTGGAGTGCTTGACTACATATGTAACCTCACACATGCCTGCTTGACTTTAGTTGAAATTGGTCTTTATTGCTCTGCCTAAGCAGATGGAAACATGGCACGTACTCTGAGGGAGCACACCGTAGATGGTTCATGGCTCTGTAAGGAATTTCACAACACTTTCTGTATTCCCAATTAATGCCACAAAGTCAAGTTTAAAGTACTGCAGAGTAGTTTAGTGATTTAAAAGGGGCTCAACCACCAACATGAAGGAAAATGTTCTTAAGTCAATCGGGTGCGTTTGGTTTTCCAGTGATGATTATGCAGAAAGGTGACCGATTGCTGATAGTCCCTGGACGAATGAGGGATGGCATGGCCGTACGTAGTTTTATGAAGTATGCACATGGATTGGAACACTGAATAGCGACTTCAGTGCAGGTGTCGGGCTGTAAAAGGTGCGACACCCAAGTTTGTGGATTCTATGCAGCCTGGTGTACTATTTATTTGGAGCCCTGAATAGATGTAATTGTATGTGTCTATACAAGAGGTAGCCACATTGTCGTTTGTGGCCGTTTTATTAGAAATTCCATTATTGTACACACCCCACATTACAGACATACATGGAATGCTTCCTTTTAGACTGCATTAACATGCAGGGCAAGAGAGGGCTCGGTGTCAAAGAGGATGCTCAAGTTACTACCTTCTGTGCATGCTTAAGAGAGGCCAACGTTTCTGTCCCGTCAAAATGGGAGAGGTGATGGGTCCATTGGGCACATGCACTGAATTTCAGTCTTTTGGTGATCTAGGTCGAGCCATTTCATGAAAGTTTAGGTGGGGTTGTCGATCATCTTGTGAAATGCAATGTTAGATTCAGGAGATGGGCTACTTAGGAGACCATTTAGATGTTGAACAACATCAATGATTTGCCAGATCCTTTGGTTATACCAGAGAAGATAGATGCTGTTTATTTTTAGGTGTTTCACTTGTTGAATTCCATTTTGTGAGAAAGACTGGAACCATGAGAGAGCTGCCCCAACTGTCCAAGGGGAGTCTACTAGTTAGTCAAGTCAAGCAGCAGCTGTGTTTGATAGTATGAGTGTACCTGAATGTCCCTCTCTCTGGTCCATGATGAAACCCTTTTCATATGTTCAATATAATGGTTCCAGGACAAGGGTGAAGTCTGCAACCTGTCTTGTAGTTGACAAGGAAGCCTTTATTCTTCAGGTAAGTTCTGCATTGTCTGATGAGCACAGTTTCTAATAATGATCATTGCAGGATAAGCCCAGAAGGGCATGCAATCATCTATGGACTCTCACATTCAGCCGACTTGTAGCATTCTTTAGCTTTGCAGGGATAACCCCTGTCTACAGGGAGACGCAAACAACTTCAGTGATGAGAGAGCTGTGACAAAGTCCCCCTTCTAGCCTTGGGGATCGACAGTGGGTGGTTCTGCAGGGCTTGGGGCTGCCCTAAGCTCATAGATGCTGGATCCTGAGGGGTTATATAGGGATCCCCATACCACCCAGTGTGAGTGCCTGCACTATGGCAGGGACCACACAAACACCCCCAGGGGATATTCACATGGGTACTCACTCCACCCTACTGGTACTCATGTGTGGCTAACAGGTAAAACAAGGGGTGGGGTCAAATATCTTAAAAGATAAAGAGCCATTCTGGCTCTCTAGCGAGACACATACATGGCCAGTGTAGGAAGTAATGCCTTTCACCTTAGGAAAACAAAGCTGCAACATTTTAAAGGCAAACACCAGTGAGGATTACATTTGATTTAGTGGTATTGGTGCTGAGGAAAACATTATCTATTGCGAGTCCTGCTCAAACACTCAGAAGAGGCCTCACGTATATACATTTGTTTGCAGGCTGACTAAAATTGACTTGCATTGTATGCTAGGAAATTTAAAACAGCCACAGCCCATTTGCTTGCTCCTGCCATCATCTTAGAAGTTACAAAGGTGCACCTTTCTTGCAACAAAGGAGCTATAAGCACACCAGACAGCCTCATACACTTACCAGAGCATGTCCTGACTTTAGGTCCCAGGGTAAGGTGGAGATACCACACACACATCCAAGGCCATTATAAAATCTAAAATATCAGAAGGCCTTGATATAACCCTAGGCTAACCCCCTTGCAGCTCATCTGACAATTTAAAAATGAAAGAAACTCAGCCCATACCAAGGAGGTGCAATTAAATTCCCTGAGTACCACTGGGGGGGGGGTTGTGGGCGGCAAAACGACAACCATATAAAAAGCTGCCAGTTCCGTCTGGAAGTGTGGGGTGTTGGAGAAAGAAATTGAGAAAGGTGAAAGGAGAATTTGTGGTTGAGGAAGAAATTATTGTGGAGACAAGAGGAGTGGTTGATGGCATCCAAAGAGGTGATTTAGGGCTCGGGTGGAAGCAATATTAGGGTGCGAGGAGGAGGAGCTGATGACATAAAGAGAGGAGGCTTTGAAGGTTGGGCCTCAAGCAAAATGGCCACTGGCCATGTCCACTGCCCAAAGTGCCACAATAAGGGTAGAGTGTCCATCGGGCCCGGCTGTAGTCTAGGCCCAGTGCCCTCTTTGGTTGGGTTAGCAGGTGTGAGTCATGTTCGAAGGTCATGCCCCAGGAAAAGTAGCCATTTGCTATAGACAGAGGCCATGGCCAGTGGCCCATAAGTTAAGTGGCAACTGGATCTTGCTATATGCCATAGCCAATGCTATTTCACATGACTCTGCAAGGTCAAAGATCATGCCCCAGTCAAAGTGGCCATTGGCGATGGCCTCAGGGTATGTCCAGTGCCCCATGGACCCACAATGAGGTAAGTGATTACTGGGCATGGCTACTTTGGGTAACTTAGCAAGGCTTTGGGGCATGGCTCCCACTCAGAGGACACACAGAAGATTCCGCAATGAGCAAAGACTTGAGTTATGTTAACCTGCAGGGCAGAGGTTATATTTACAGCACAAACAACTCCTTCCTTATTGTATCGTGGTTGAGAAACTGAATACAACCCTATTGGTATGCGTATTGAATACAAGTAGCATCTTTTATTCTCAGTGCTTCAAAACAACACTTTTAAACGCAAAACTCTGTAGTATATGCCATTACAGTCCTAGATAAGTTATTTTTTTATTGATGTAAGATATTCAAAGCTCAATAAATGATAAACATATTTTATTATATAATGAGACTCACAAGGGGATTAGACAGGGCCGCCTAGGAGCCCCACTTTTCTTCAATCTCTTTCTAGCAGACATGGGCATTTCCTTGGGTTCATCTGCATTGGCCAGCCCAATGTTGAATGGGAAAAAAGATCTTTTGGCTGGCCCATGCAGATTTCTTAGTGCTGTTGGATAGAACTCCAATCGGGCTACAGCACCTGTTAACCACACTGAGTAACTATGCAGAAATAAATAAACTCTCTATAAACCCTGCCAAATCAAATATAATTGTGTTCAAATGGTTACATGTCTTAAAATCGCAGCAAAAATGGCTCTGGATACAAAATATTGTGGCAAAAATGCCGTGGTTTTGCCGCCACAATCAAGGAAAGGATGAAGGGGGCAACCCCCAAACCCATTATACCATTTAAGGGGAGAGGACACCCCCGCAACCCCAGCTACCCATAAATGGTATAATGGGGTACACCTTTACCGGGTCAAACCACAGCATTTTTGCCGTGATTTATTTTACCGGCGACATTTTTGCCGCAGTTTTATTACGTGATACCGTTTGAACATCCAAAGAGAGAAATTAAATACTCAAATTGGGAATTAGATGGCCAAAATATACAAAAAGTGGAGGCGGTCAAATATCTGGATACATTATCCACGCCTCACCAGCCCTCTATAAAGCTGAAGCCGAAATTACAGCAAATGTGGTACCATTAGACAGATACTATTTAGCCAACATAGTACCACTTATCCTGTATGGTTTGGAGGCCAAACCTCAACTTTGGAGCACCAACTGGGACAAATTTGAAAATCGACTATGGAAGAGAGTATTAGGTCTCCCTGCCTTCACGCCTAGCTGGAGTCTCAGATATAAGCTCGGCCTAAAATCTTTGGGCTGTATGGCAAATTGGAAGCTAATCTCCCTATATCGGGAGATTACTATTGGTCAAGAGGCCTTTCTTTATAGCGACATTAGAAATCACATATTGAAATCTAAATCTGTAATTCTGACACGATTGGAGGGCAAGGCGAGAGAGCTCTTTCGTAGTGTCGACCTCGATCTCGACACACGTATCTCCAATCCATTAAAAGTCGAGCAAAAACTAGAACTCATGGATTGGGTTAAAACTTTAGAAAAACTCAGAGTGTGCTCACATGTAAACCTATTTTTGCAGGGCGAAAAGAAGCTAGGTTGCCTCTCAAAATATATTATGAAGCCCCCAGACAGCTCACTACACAATAACTTCCTAAGAATCGGATTAAATCTGGCCCATTGTGGGGAACTACTGGCAAGGCGTAAACGGGGACACAGAGCAAAACAATTATGCAAAATTTGCATCAATCCAGAAAAGCAAACGCTTAGACACTTGCTTATGGATTGTGAAGGTACGTGGAGCCCCGCTTAGCACATTTTAAGTGTTTTGCGCAGCACAAAGAGTAAATCGTCTCAGACTTTTTCTGGGATAAGATAGTCTCGGGCTGCCATGCCGCATTAACAGCTGCGGTGATACGCGTGCTAAAAATGTGTGATATTATTATTTAAGAACATTACAGGGCCTTAAGGTGAGTAAAGGAAGAGAATCTAAAGATAAGTTATGGCAAATGTAGTAACATAAATTATTAAGTGAAAAGAATTAGCTATTGTGCTTTCTCTTTCTTCCTCTTTTGATTGTTATACACTGGTGTAAAATTTGAATTAATAACTGTATGTGTTTTAATAATTTTGTAAAGACTTGCTAGTCATAAACAAAATTATATTATGTATGCATTTCAATATACAGTATGTTGATAAATGTGACTTGAAATGCATCCTTTTGGCCCTCCGTGTTATTGATTGGTTATTTATCTGCCGTGATTCTGAATTTATTTTCATATTTTTCTCTTGCTTTTTAAGGCTGTTGTAATGTATACTTTCTTTAGGCGATTCGTGTGTAAAGTAGCCATGAAATACTGTATCCTTTTTGTTTTTTTAGGACAACGTTTCGCCCTGATGGAAGAAAAGGTTGTGTTATCCACACTACTTCGCCATTTTTGGGTGCAAACCAATCAGAAGCGCGAGGAGCTGTGCCTGCAAGGAGAGCTTATTCTGCGGCCCAAGGATGGCATCTGGATTGAGCTGAAAAAGAGGACTGACTACATATCATGAGCATGGAAGGATTTAGTCTGCATAAAGTAGCTTTTCTGCAGCTTCTGCTTATACATTCGGTTTCATGCTACCCTATCAACCTAGAGTAGAACTTCTCTCCTGGTTGCTGCTCCCACCAAGACCTGTTCCTATAGCTGCACGTCCAGAGGATTGTTACTGCTTCAACTTTTACAATCAGGATACCATTGTTTCAGTAAATGCGTTCTAGTGCTACCCATTCTTCGTACTCGCCATTATCACCCTTAGCCCTTCCATTTGGTACAGGCCGGGATACCTCATAATTAGATACTCTAACAGAGCTAGCTTGTTGTTTTTTCTTCCTTGCCAGTCCATTAAATGGTGTTATGGACATCAAGAACCACCTTTTTTCTAGGCTAGCATAAGAATTATGGCCATCTTTTTGGACATGGGGGTGCCTGACCTCTCAACTTGGAAGGGCTTGCAGTCAATGACCTGAGATCTGAAGTTTCACCTGCGGCCAACATTGTCTCTATGTAAGAAAGGTAGGCAGTGAATGGAGTGGCTGCTTTTGCATTCCTCTTTGTGCACTTTCTTATCTATAAATAAAGCCCAATCTTTCTTAACTTTTATTTACCCAATGCTGTAATCAAAATCACGGGTATATGTCGTTTTACCGACATGCGTTTTTTCAAAATAGTTTTTTTCGGCACATTTTTTTTTAAAAAAACGTATCAAATTATTTTCAATATATATTTGGTGTGTCCCCTCTCAAACCCGCACTTTCTTAAATTAACACCAACCAAACGCCCTCATGACCCCTTTTAACCACTTAGCCCCTCTATATCTCGATGAGTTTTTTCACTGTAAATTTATCAAAAGAAATTGCATCAAAAAAACTCCTGGGGAGGAAACAGCGCGATACCCTAAATCACATTATCTACATCACTTAACATCAACTCTCAACATAACACTCAGCAGTGGCCATGTTGATTATATGAACCATCTACGGTGCAGTAGTCCTGTTTTGATGTGTACTATGCATTCTTGGTGCCGGCCGGCCAGGTGATTTTTATTTGGTGCCGTTTGGTTTTTTATCCATTCATTGACAGCCTATGGCAAAGCTTAATCCCTACGGTTATTCCCACCCACTTCTTGCACCTCCCCACCCAGAACACATCCTCCTGAGATCTCTTTGAGCTGCCTTTATCAAGCAGTTACATCAGACTTTATGCTGCAAGTGCCTGCCAGTTTTATTTGAAACCAGTCTTTAGAGCTGTACATGAGATACTAGTTTAATTTAAAAAATGTGTTAACCACGTGTGCCTTCAGCCACTTGGTTTATAAGCAATTTGTGTCCTTGCACTGAAGTCCTGTTAAAACAAGCATTGGCAACACCAACAGTTTTGGCTTGTGCATCGGTATTAGATAGGCATTTGCCAAGCACTGTATCATATGCCTAGGTAGTCAACCCGTTTTTCCACTGCTACCATTAGTAGACATTTAACAGGCACTGCTTTAGTGGTACTAAATGGCCATCACTTACTGTTGGGGATCGGATAGTCTCAGTCTGGCGACCAGACACCTTACACTGCTCACGCGCACCAAGAATGACCAGGACACTGATATAAATGAAAAGTGCCTTTATGTGAGAGGAGCCTGTCCTGCAGCTTTGGCAGTCAGAGGCTTCTGGCCCCCCGTAGGTGCAAACATCCTGTTAAACAGATCTCTCGGTATGTTCCTCCCAGTCAGAGAACAAGCGGTTGAGACTACGATATGCACAGACTTGTTTGATAAGATGCAGCCGTTATCACAGGGACAAGCCAGTTCCTTTTATCAATCAGAGCAAAGCAGGGGCCTGGGTGCACTTTTCAGCATCTTGCCCGGAACTGCACATTTCACCCACTCATGCCATGCCTCTATGGTGCAGCCTAGAAAAGACCAATGTGTGTTAGCATTATGAATTAATGTATTGGAATGATCCAAACTCACCCCATCCCCTTTTACTGGCCTCTCTCTCTCCGTACTATGCTCATCTTTTTCTTTCATAGTGACGTTCCACCACACCCTGCCCCATTCACTTTCATTGCGAACCATGAATGCAGTAGTAAGGCTTCAGCCACCAGCAACACCATGATAAGCCTATTTTGGGAAACTCATTTATAACCAACTGTAAGTTAAATCAGAACATTTTGCTGCGGCTTGTGTTGTGCTGACAAATCCATCCATTGCTACAGCTTGTGTTGTGCTGACGAATCCATCCATGTGCCTTTTTAGGAAATTGCAGATGATGTCGTACCCACCCACATGATTTGTTCATAGAACTCTTGTAACTTTTTTATCGCAACTTGATTTTCCTTCGCTGAAGTTGGGAGTGTTATTTGTGAATCAGTGAAGCAGGAACGTACTCCCTTTTTGAGTGGGGACATCTGAGGAATGTTCTCTGTGGTGCGTTTATCAGCACCTATCTGCCGTGGCATCTTTAGAGATTTCTGTTTGGCACTGATAAAACACATTCTGTAAGACATAAATAGTCTTCCAACTCTTTCCTTTCTAAGGCTGCTGCTTACTTTTGCATGCACTGGAGGTGTGTGCTTACCTTCACTTGCCTTTTTCTCTCATGTCTGCATATTTCAGCCTCTGCTTTCGCATTTAGGTACCCTTTTCAAATTCCTGTTATCATAATGGATTTTTCCCCTTTGTTAGGATACGTGGATGAGCGGGTAAAATAGTCTAATCTGTGTACAAGGGGAGGCTTGTTAGTGTCCCTCCATTGATACGGTTTGCTTTTCATTTGAGGTAATTCTTGATTACCTTCTTCTTTGCCGCTTCCTCCGGTCTTGTCTAAATGGAAAGACAGCTGCTATTCTCTCCCTAATTTAGACCCTCAGCTTTGACCCCCACACCTGTCGTCCTCTGACCAACTTGTGTTCTGACTGGCAATAGTTCTGTTATCCCATTACCCAGCACCGCACACTTTGATACTCTGAGGCTGCTATCCCTAGCAGTGGAACCTGGTAGAAGTGTTCAGGGATACGCCCTTTTGTGTCCTGGTGTGAAGGAATGGAGTTGAAACCAATATTGCATGTGAGATATGTCTTCTTGTGATTGAGGCTTCCCGGCCAATGCACCATATGTTAAGATTTGGATAGCCTTACTCCAGTGACGGGGCCCCTGAAACTGCACACTTGCACCAAGAACAACCAGGACAGCGAGATAGTGGAAACATGCCTTTATGTGATGGGAGCTGGTCCTGCAGCCTGGGCAGTCAGAGACTTCTGCCGCTACCCCACCCACCCCCACCCCCTGTGTAGCTGCAAACATCCTGTTAAACACATCACTTGGTAGGCTATCTACTCCCAGACCAAAGACAAGCAGATGAGTTGGAGTTAAGCACAGACTTGTTTAGGAAGATGCAGCCATTGTCACGCGAACAAGCCAGCTCCTTTCCTCGAACAGGGCAGGGCGGGGGTCTGGATGTACTTCTCTGGATATGTTAAGAAAGAAAGAAGTCTTTAATTTTGGAGTGCTTATGCCCTAACAAATGCAAAGGGTGCTTTGAAACACAATTTGTTGTATAAGCGCCTAACAAATGCACAATAAATAAACAAATACTTCTCTGAAGACCATCAGTAACTTGCCTGGCACAGAGGCACCCTTGCACATGCCACCCATGTATACCATGCCCCAATGAGGCTTCTATAATAGACAAAGGTGTGTTGGCTTTATGAAGTAATGTATACCAATGATCCAAACTACACAACTTTGCACTATGCTTGTGCTGACCAACGTATCCATGGTTACAGAAGACAAATTGACCGTTTCAGCGGGGATATTTCGATATCAACAAGCTACACTACAACTCCAGACTGTAGAGATGCTGGAGCACTCATCTGAATTCCTGCATATTAGTTTCCTGCAGGATGGTTTTTCAACAATTGCGCCAAAAGTGCAATTATAAAATGAACACCTCACAATTTTGCAAAGTGAAAACATATTAATTGCCCAGGTGTAAATTGTTTCACACTGATTTTTGCACATTCCAGTACTAGTGAATAGTAAAGTGACACAAATCATAGTTTATTGTTAGTGCTGAGGTGAACATAATTTTCAAGTTCTAAATCGGGATGTGTAATTGTGATTTCTTTCCGCTTCATTCACCATTCTTTCTATTTTTGAATAATAGCACCAGGAGAGAAATGTGCTAATTAACCAGATAACACCAGGGACATGTGCATTGATGAAGCAGTGTGGTAAGCAGGAGCAAATGAGTAGTTTGGGAATTTTTAATACAACTAATCATAATATATTCTATGCAATGTAGTAAGAAGTACATTGTTTTTTTTTTGCTTTACACTTAATAGGAATGTATCTTTATGCTGACTACTTTATTAAATGCCTTACATCACTACGGATATGATTTCCCATTGCTATACCCCTAAGACTTTCCTCTTGTAGAAGGTTTCTTAAATTCTTGATACTCACCCGGTCCCTGTACATTTCAAAGATTCCCAGATAATCAAACTTTTTCAGAACTATTTTCTAAGTTTTCAATGATAAATGATGACAGGACACAGAAAATGTCAACCACCACTTAATAGTATGTTTAATTATACATCAAGCAATGTATTAGAGTAAGTAACTTTAAAAAGTAGTGTTTATTTGACTAAACTATTTGCCCACATTTTTGCTGAAAGGTGTAGGCACCTCCAAAAGCTCACAAAATGTGCTGGTTGTAGAGGTTAAATCTATACAATTAATTAAAATCTCTACACAAACTTAAAACCAGCTTAGAAAATATGCCTGTAGTGGCTACTTTTGACATTGACAAGTACTAAAGCCATGGAAGAGAAAATTAGAAACTGTGGACATTATTCAAGTTCGTGTTCATCAGACCACACTCTGAGGAACTTTCCACAGCTGATCTCAAAGGCACAGACAAGTTTGGTCTGGGACAAACCAGCTTTCTGTAATTAATGACTATCTTAGTCCTCAGTTCGGAGTCAGTGGTAGCAAGTCGGCTTGCATGTCTGCATTTGAGCAACGGTGTGCTTGAAGCTCCTCCTTTTTATTTGGTTAGAGGCATGACGCTTAATTTCTGTCCAACTCCTGCTCTATTATTTGGAACTTTACAACATTTTCCGTGACTGCCATAATCCATAGATCCTCCAACTAGCTAAGATTGTGTGTAAATTGTGCCTTCACCTTAATTCGTAAGGCTTCCCTTTCCCCATCCTCTAGTAAAAGCTAGCTGTGTCTCTGAGGCAGGCATAGTTGCATTGCGCTTCCAGGTTCATGTCATGGACCCATTGATTTGTTTTCTTAGGATTTTATTGGATCTCTGTTAAGCATAGTCAAGTCAATGTTCTCATGCAACTGTAATTTGTATGGATGGTAACCTTTTGACTTATAGTTGCAGATCAATGCTGCATACTAAATATACAGTACAGCTATGCCAGGGTGAGTGAGATTCTGCACTCTCCATTGCTTTACGACAGTTCAGCCTTAGAGGTCTGTGGGCCATTTTAAAATGCATGCAGCAGTCAATGCATTTTGACACCGCCAGTGCCTTTAGTGTCAACACAGCAAGCTACATATCATGCAAACTGTTAAGTAGTTGGCAAATAGTATCAAGTTTTGTGAGCCAGAGCCAAACACACAGAACATTTTTCTCAGGACCCACAATATTTGTACAGACATTTTAATCTAGTGTTTTGCAATTGCTTCTTTGTATTTGTTGCCATCCAGCTACAGCAATTTGATTTTAAATTTGGTTGTTTCTCTGTTTTTACTGGTTTTAAAACTTTATAAGCAAAACATATTCCCACACTTAATTTCTGGAGCAGAAACTTTTGATAAAAGCATAACCTGGTCCAAATTGAAAGCCATGGTTTGGAGGAAAATCCTCTCCTTGCCCAATTCGGTCCCTATGGCAGGACTTGGACACGAACTGGGCTCGTTTGAAACCCAATTTGATTGGAAGGTTCTGCAGATCTACAAGCAAATCTTATCCGCTCCATATATATTAAACTGAATGAAGAAATGACAAAGAAAATATGCACTGTTCTGTCAACATGGTAGGAGAAATGTGAGGATTTACTTGAGCAGATAAACTCTACTGCGGACGAGCTCGTTTTAAATCCAAGAAAAACAAACACAACTCTTCATAAGGGATTGGATTTTAAATAGGGAGGTATACTTGTTTTAATGATCATTTTAATTTGCTGATTCGGGATATAATGCACTAACACCTTATTTGCTGATGCACCCCTGCCCTTGTGTGAGTTTAGGAACCCGGTCCTTAGATTGAAACTGAACTTCTATCCATCTAGGGACGTCTTAGGAGATGGATCCAAAATCTCAAAAGAAAACGGAGGGTGCCTCTATTGTACCAAGAATACTGAGAGCCTTAATCATCTGTGTATTGAATGCCCCGCTTTATTAGCAGTCCATCATGAGCGCTTCAATAGATTTGCCCTTAACATGGACAGGGCTTTGCCTTCTGGTTATGGATACGCATTTTGAAGACAAATGAGATCTCATTAAATTTCGCGGCATTGCATTTTCTTAAGAGGATTTTAGGAGTCTAATTGTACACATTTTACTATATTGTTTTTGATTGTATTATACTGTGATGTTTTTGAAGATGTTTTGTTATTTTCTTTGTATGTGTTATGAAAATTACCATTACTTTTAATGTCATATGTGTGAAAACTTTTACTTGGAAACTATATCACACAATAAATAGATACATTTGTTGCTTATTTGTATTTTTTAAATCATTTTACTGGTAAGTTGCTTTCCCTCCCATTGCCAATATATGTTTTGTTGTTATTGTACTTGTTTTTTAATTAACTATTTGGCTTTTGGGATTTTCCTCTTGCTCAGGTCTGAGTCAGCAGTGGCTGGGCTCTTGGCTCGTTGTTCAGCCTTTCATTTACACCGGTTGAGAGAGAGGTCAACCTTCAAGTCCCCTCCACAAACAAACTTTATTTCCCGCAAAATGACAAGGTTATCTAATTGGTCTAATATTCAGTGTGATGACCCTTCCCTGCGAGCAGTTGGTATTTCAGTTCCTTTGATCAATGAAGGTCTGTTTAAAGCCAAATGTCAGACATTGCCTGCATATTTCAGACATGCATGCCAGTCCCATTTCACTGATCTCTTAAACAAATGTGCAATGTTTGTGAAGTATTTACAATCTAGATGGAAATGTGATGGGGAGTATAATTTAGTCCCACAGTAACATGCATGTATATGCTTTTCTTCAACCCCCACCACAAAATTGATTAGTTGTTACTTTTATTTTTAGACAAGAATATGTTGTGTTGGCATTTTTAACATGATGCATGTTAAAGAATATTGTATTTTCAAAAAATGATGGGGACTACCCACCGCTGCACCTAATGTCGAGCAGGAATCTGGTGCAGACTTGAAAGTTCCACTTTTCGCTGTAGGTATATAAGCTTTTCTTCAAACCCATGCCAACACCTGCTGTAGTAGCCGAAGGTTGTGGATGCCTGCTTCTTAGTCAATCCATCCTTAACATTGCACAGTAAAGCTTTATTTTCAAACATGGATTTGCTACGAATTGTGCCAAACATAACTTTGAAGAGTGTTCACAGTGATTAGAACGACCACAGTTAGTTTGTGGTCTAATAGTTATACTCTTGTAAGTCAACTTTTATGTGTGTGGGTGTCGGTGTCATGAGGCCCTGGGCACACTAGAGCATTTTCTTTTTATAAAACATTTTTTATTGATTTTATAGACAAACAAAAGAAAAAAAAAAGAAACTTGCAATACAATCCCATGTCCTAATGGTAGTCATATTAATAACAGTCACATACATAATCACATTCATAAGTGGCTTAAGTTGCATAAATACCATGTGCCCATACACATCCACCCTTTCATAAAGCAAAGTTCCCTTTAGTTTGCTCCCTCCTCCCATTTTCCCCATATCTTATTGGCCTTTGTAGGGCATCCTCTTGCTGTGTATATTCTATGCTCCACCGCTGCACAAATGCCCATATCGCCGGCCCACTGAGCCAGGGTCGGGCATTCCAGGGCACCCCATTTTTGAGCAATGTTGCGTTTCATCAAGCCCGCAGCCGTGGATAAGAATAGTCCTTCCATTTATTAAGTGTTCTCATCGGGGATACCCAACAGCAGTGTTTTCGGATCTAGAAATATGGTACGGGCAAGGATCTCGGACAACTTATTGCAGCATTTACTCCAAAAAGGTTTAATTCAGGGGCAGTTCCATAGGATGTGTATGAAGGTACCTTCCTCCTCTCTGCATCGTAGGCAGTTTGGGTTTGGGGCGTGTTTCCAACCATACAACACAGTTCTAGGATAATAGATTTGGTTAAGTATCTTAAGTTGAATTAAGCGGAGTCTGGAGGAGATTGCTATCTCATGTGGGTGCATCAGTGTCACTTACCTTGTGAGTCCCTCAGGGTTTTTTTTTAACCTGGTAAGAGTGTGAGCCTTTTTCCCCGCTCTTACATGTGTTTTGCTGTGTGTTGTACATTTTATGCTCATGGACTATGGAGTCTCACCCACCCCATAGGCATCATCTTTTGACTGTGTGTCACCCAGCACCTTTAGTACAGTGACACAGGGTGGTCTTTTCAGACGTCCCACTTTAAACTCCATTTTCTAGGACTGACTACTGTCTCCCAAAACATGTAAAGTTACCATTGACTTTACTAGTCTTTTTAAATTTATATACCCAGTACACCCTATCTTCCAATAGAGTGCTAGAGGGGTTAATAGTTATCCCCTTTTGTCTGATCCTCATGGAACATTAGTATGTTCCCCTTTCTTTAAGATTTGGCTGGTGGCAGTGGTATCTACCATTTTTATTCTACCGCAGACTATGAAAATAGCCTTTGGTACCATTTGAGGCTATGGTGGTAGCCTCAAACTCAGACCCGGTAATCCACTTTTATTTTAACTTGGTTCCGGTCAAGTTCTTTTGCCATATCTTTTTGTAAAGGTCTTTCTAGTGTTTTACTGAGCGTGCCAATCCAGGTTTGGTTCCTTTGTTCACCGTCCTTTTGGCGGGCTATTGAAGTCCTCCTTAGGCGCCTCAGTGTCTGGGTGGACAGGATGTGAGAGAGGGGTTTGAGGCCCTCTGCACAGGGTCTCCTTGGAGACCCAAGTCGCACTCTTGTTTGATTGGCTAGGTGGCTGCCCTGCCAGGACAGCCACCCTGCTGTGTGATTGACAGCCAGGCTGTGTGAATGGGGGATTTGGTGCATAAAAAGCCAGTTTCTGGGACTGGAAGGCAGAGTCGCCACTGGAATGAGAGAACCAAAGAGAAGCTGAAGGACGACGACTGCTGCAACTACCGGACACCCGGTGAAGCCCTGCCCCAGGTCCGAATCGCCTGAAACTTCGACGACAGAGGAGATTTGCAAGGAATCTTCTCCCCTCGAGCTTGGTGGGAACAACCAGCTCACCAAACACCAGGCACCGGTCCTCAACGTGGTTGAATTTACTGTGCATCGCTGCAGTAGATCGGATAGCCAGTGGGAAGAGAACCAGTTTGGGTTTTAAGGAGCGCACCTTTTATTCGTCGTTTTGCTCCGCTGCTGGCTTCTTCCCTGGGCAATGCAGGACTCTCCAGCCATCCTCCTTCTTGTCTCCATGATGGAAGCTTCAGGAACCGTGAGCCTGCAGGAACTGCCAGGAACAATTGCCTCAGCTACAGAATTCTTCTTCTTTAAAGGTACTGTACAAATTTGGTCATTCGTTTCATCCGACTGCGGTGAAAGCGGTGGGAAATCTTTCGCCTCTCTGACGGCTTGTCCTTCTCTTCTCCTTTAAGTAACTTTTCCTCTGACCAACTTCGGTTTGAACTCTTGGCAAAGACTTAACCGCAAACTACTGTGAACTGTGTGATCCTCTGCAAAGACTCTGAACCATTAACATTGGCCCAGACCTATTGACTTGAATCCTAGTTGTAGTAGCCTTTTCGCAGCACACACCGTCTTGTTTCTTCTGCCAGCGACATGGGGCCAGGGTTCTTGATCCAGTGCAGCCCAGGGCCCTCCTCGACCTCACCTGTATGCTGAGTGCAGTGCTCGGCGAGTCTGCAACAATCAAGCCGGGGGTTTCCTTCAGGCGTTGATCGTAGAGCTCTCCACTGTATTGTCTCCGACCGCAGCGTCGTGGAGGTAGGGTTCAGTTTACCACTCCTAGACCTCCTTTCAGCCCGCTGTGTTGGTAGGCTGGTTATGCATACTTACTTTCACTTGCGTGGCCTGTTTACACTGCACGGGGGAGCGGCGTTGCATCCGTCGGGTTTCTGCACACCTCGCAGCCCGGCAGTGTCACAGGGAGTATGTGAGGGAGAACCCCCGTTTGCTTATGTGGGGTTGCTTTTCTCCTCTCCTGGGCAGCCCCAAGTCAGCGTGTCACATGCTCCACACCGCTCTCCCCAGTGGTCTCAGTCCACGCACCCGGGCCCACGGCCTCCTGCCTCGCCTATAGTTCCGGGGAACAGGAATACAGTGCTCCGTACCTTGTAGCAGACGGTACATCTCCAGCGCCGGTCAGGCTGGTGTTCCCTCTCTTACCTCCGGGCGTAGTTCGTTTCGATTCGCTGGGCACTGTGTCAACCTCACACTTGCGTGTGGTTCCAATTATCACCCAGGCTCCTTGGAATGGAGCTGGGGTGCTGCGGGGCGGGCCCCGTGAGGTCTGCTTCACGTGCACAGCCCTTTGCGTTTGGTTTCAGTTGTCTCTGTGTCAGCTTCCAATTGCCCCCACTCGACACATGCAGATGCAGACCGCAGCAAGGGCCGGAGAGATCCCGGTACGCAGTCCCAGACAACACGGTGTACCTGCTTCTGGTATGAGTCCGCCCACAGAAGCGGGAGCGAGCACCACTCCACCCCGCTTGGGCTCACAGATTGGTCCTTGGCGCCTTGGACGTTTTCTTTCAATCAGGGCCTGCGGGTCTCCATCTCTGCAGGTCCTGCAAGGCGGCGGCTGTCTGTGGCATTGTCTGTCTTCAGGGCGTGGTCCCACTACCAGTATCGTTGCCTGTATCAATGTCGCACCGTCGATAGTCCGCCGCGGCCAGCGACGCAGCCCCCACCGCCTCGCGAGGGTGTTTGGAGCAAAGCTCCCCATGACCATCACGGGCTACCCACAGCGTGTGGCTATAGTTCCAACCCGGTGCCTGATTCAATGCACTGAGGGCATTCACTGCCCTGATAGCCTCTAAGGACCTCCCGGCCCCGCAACAAACGCATCTTTGACACCTGTTCAGCATGTCTTCATGTTCGGGGCCGTGGGCTCGAAGAACTTTTGGTGGCCTTCTTGGTTTCCAATTACAATCGCGTCACCGATTTTCGGTGGCCAGGAGTCAGCCCAACGGGCACCCACGGCGATCAAACTCCTCACAGTTGTGCCGCAGATATTCCTTTTTCAGCAGCTCTAGTTTATCATAGATATTGATCGGATAACAGGCTGTTGTTGCAGGATGTGTGTGGCGGACACGGGAGCAGAAGGGCCTAACGTCCACATTGCTTCGTCCTTGGCCACGCCCCCCACTAGAGCATTTTTGACACATCCTTTCTCCAGCATGGGGTCTGGCATGGATTCACATGCTCATGAATATTCCCCGTCGTCAGGCTGGGAATCCTCGGTAAAGAAAAAACCAGTATCAGTTTCGTTTCTGATCTGTCTTTCTTAGTAATAACCAATCACTGGTCTCTGCGTCATACAGACCACAGCCAATGACTGCCCTCTACCTAAGCACCGCCTCTGGCAGCCATCTTCAGATTTTTACTGCACGTTCATGTGTTGGGATCCTCGTGCTATTGCTCTCGAGCGTTAGTGCTATTTTTTCACGTTTTTTCTCAAAAACTTTTTTTTTTTTTTTTCGGTCAAAAGAGCCTCAAGCTCCACCGACTCTCCATCCGATCAACAGGGACCCGTGTCGGATTCGTCTGCGCCCCTCAAGGGTGAAGATTTCGTCGAGCTACGCTTTTGGATGACTCCAGAAGTTTCTCAGGCCCGGACATGGCCCAGGAGAAGGGAAGCTCGACGCCCGGAAAGCTGTTCAGGATCTGCCCTGGATGCCAGCTGCAGAACGTCTTTAAGGAGGACGAACACTCCTTTTGTCTCTACTGCTTACATGAGGACAAGACGCACGTGGAGAAGGACTGTGCGTTTTGCGGCAACATGTCGGAGCGGACCATGAAGGACCGCCATCAACGTCTCGCCAACTGGCTGGAAGGGAAGAGCCCGTCAGGCGAGAAGAAGAGGAAGAAATCCGAGCGGTCTTCTAAGACCTTTGAGGACGCCCCGGCGACGGGGGTCCAACACAAGGCCAAGCACCGTGAGTCCGCTGGCACCGGGAGCGCGGAACGGTCGGGCTCTACGGGCGCCAGGCAGGGCGCACCCTCCCCGGCACCTTCAGCCACGAGCCAACGCTCTGGGTCGGGTAAGAGGAAGGGCGAGCACCCGGCGAAGCTCCTGGAGAGGCCCCGGTCGAGCTCGAAGGCCCCATCGGAGGGGGAGCGAGGCAGTGTCCCCCCCCTCAAGGACAAGGCGGTGAGCGCACCTAAAGTGGTGAAGGCCTTAATCCATCCGGCCAAGCCCTCTATCGATACTGTCGCGGCGGCCCTGGCTCAGCCTGTGGAGGCTACACCAGTGGTGGCGACCTCGGGGCTCAGAGTCTCCCTGCCACCTCGGAGGGAGTCCTCTTTTGTGCCCATCGATAGGACCCCCGTGAAATCCCCGGCGGGGAAGAAAAAGGGGGGGCAGGGCGTCGTCGTAGATTCGGCCTCAACCTCGGAGGAGGAGCTGATTCAGGTCTTAAGCCACGTCCTTGGCGTGGAAGAAGACCGGCCCGTCGGGATGGATCCCGACGCAGGCGACGACGACATCGTCGAGGGTGCCGACGGGGCCCCTGATCGCCCGTCGGATTCCCCTCTGCCAGCGCCGCAAGACAACTCGGCGGCCATTTTGTTGGCTATACAGTCCTTATGTTCAGAGATAAGGACGAGACTACCGTTGCCAACGGAGGAACCTCTCCCGTCTGGGGATCCGGGACCTTCTGGTGTTCCCCCGCCCAAGAAAAGAAGGATTCACCCTCCACCTCCTTTTCAGCCGTCGCGCCCCGTCCAGCCCTCCTCCCCGTCCACCCGAGGGGATGATACGGGGACTGACACGGCAGCGACGGGTACGGACGACGAGGTATACGACGAGGATCTACCGTCGTCACCTCCCACCAGGGCTTCTCCGCCCGACGAGATTGGATCGTTCCACTCCATGATCGCCAGGGCATCCAAGCTTTTCCAACTCTGCCCTGAGGAGAAGAAAAAGGAAGGATTCCTTTATCAACGGCGCGAGGCCAAGAGGAAGACTGTCCTCGCGGTGCCTCTACTGGACGACATTTGGGATGAGGGCCTCGCCCTCCTCAAGAACCCTTCCACGACGCCAGCTAGAAGAGACCGGTACGAGAAGAAGTACCGGGTCCCGGACGCAGCCCCCCTGTGCCTCCGGGCGCAGCCTACCCCGGACTCCGTCGTCTCCGCGGCGGCCAGGAAGAAAGCGGGGGGGTGCGGCCTCCACATCGACTTCCCCACCGGACGGCGAGGGAAAGAAATTGGACGCTATGGGACGCAGGGTCATCTCGTCTGCAGCGACGACGATTAAAGCGGCCAACGCCTTGGCTATCGTGGCCCGCTACGACAGGGAGCTATGGTACAAACTGGCTCCCCTGCTGGACTTCCTACCGGACGACAAGAGGGCGGATGCCCTGGAGATCCTACAGGAAGGTGAGGTGGCGTCGGACCACGCCATCACTATTGCGACGGACATCGCCGACACTGGGTTTCGCCAGTTGGGCAACGGCGTGTGCCTTAGGCGGCGTGGATGGCTCAAGGCTACGGACTTCCGTCAAGACGTACAGACCAGAGTCCTGGACATGCCGTTCGATGGGAACAACCTGTTTGGGAAAACAGTGGACGATTCCCTTCAGGCCATTAAAGCGGACACTGAGACGGCCCGGGCCCTTGGGGTTCTGCAGCAACGACGGACGCCCTTTCGGAGCAGCGGAGGCAAGGGCGCCTCCAAAGGTTCCGGCGGCGGTTTCTCCACCTACCGTCAAGCGGCCCGCTCGTCGTCTCAGGAGGCCTACAGAGGACGAGGCAAGTCTGGCGGACCCCGCCGTCGTCGCCAAGGAGGTCAAGGCGGCAAAGCCTCGTCGAAACAGGATTGAACCGGCCGTGGGGTCGGGCCCCCACCGAAGCACCCCGGTGGGAGGCCGGCTGGCGAGCTTCGTCAGCGTGTGGGAGTCCATCTCCACCGACCGTTGGGTCCTGGACGCCTTAGCCCGGGGCCACGCGCTCGAGTTTCAAAGAAGGTGCCCGCGCGTCCCCCCCCGTGGCCAGGAAAGAGCTTCACGTCCCTCAGCTTCTCCTGGAGGTAAAGGCGATGCTCAGGAAGGGCGCCATCGAACTCGTCCCAAAGAGGCTTCGGGGCTCCGGAGTTTACTCGAGATACTTCCTCGTGAAGAAGAAGACAGGAGGATGGCGCCCCATCCTAGACCTGCGACGTCTGAACAAGTTCATCAAGGCGCAGAAGTTCCGGATGGTCACACTCCAGCACGTCCTGGGTCAGCTGGAGGAAGGAGACTTCCTGTCGTCGTTGGATTTGGAGGATGCCTACTTCCATATTCCCATCCTAAAGGGGCACCGAAAATTCCTCAAGTTTGTGGTCCAAGGGCGTCACTACCAGTTCAAAGCCCTCCCCTTCGGACTACGGTCGGCACCCAGGGTATTCACCAAGTGCCTTGCACCGGTGGCGGCGCAGCTGCGCCGCGAGGGGATCCACGTCTACCCCTACCTGGACGACTGGCTCATCCGAGCCAAGACGAAGGAGCTCGCCGTGGAGCACACGGCAAGGACCGTCTAACTTCTCACGGACCTGGGATTCTCCGTGAACTACGCCAAGTCCCACCTGGTACCCGCGCAAAACGCACTGTTTCTGGGAGCTAAGCTCGACACAGTGTCCCTTCTGGCCTCCCCGTCGGAGGAAAGGACCAGGTCCATCCTGGGCAAGGTACAGCGGATGTTGGTTTCCGACGCGGCTAAGGTGAGGTCCATCAAGTCCCTCCTCGGAATGATGTCTTCCTGCATCTACCACATTCCCATGTGCAGGCTCCGGATGCGCCCGTTGCAGGAGTTCCTGGACGCGCGCTGGATCCAAACGACGGGCAGCTTCGAGGAGAGGATCACACTCGACGAGAGTTTCCGCCGAGCGGTCCGGTGGTGGGGCAACCGCGCGCATCTGACGGCGGGCATGGACTTCCAGACCCCAGACCACCAGGAGACCGTGACCACGGATGCCTCCCTGGAAGGGTGGGGAGCGCACACCGAAAATCTGCACGCGAGAGGCCTTTGGCTCCCGACGGAGAAGTCCCTCCATATCAACGTCCTGGAGCTCCGTGCAGTGTTCTGGGCCCTCAGGTCCTTCCTTCCGTCCCTCAAGGGAAAGGTGGTGAGGATCTTCACCGACAACACCACCACCATGTTTTACATCAGGAAACAGGGCGGAACCAGGTCCCCAGCGCTGTCCAAGGAGGCGCAGGACCTGTGGCATTGGGCCGTCGCCCAAAGGATGTTTCTGGTGCCGTTTCATCTGGCAGGGATAAAAAACACCATCGCCGACTCACTCAGCAGGGAGCTGCGCTCGTGCCACGAGTGGGAACTACGGCAGGATCTAGTGGATCGCCTCTTCCGACGGTGGGGCACACCCCAGATCGACCTGTTCGCGACGAACTCCAAGTGCCGGAGGTTCGCCAGCAGGTTTCCCCAGGCGAGGAGCATGGGCGATGCTTTCTCGTTCCCCTGGGAGGGCCTGTTCCTCTACGCGTTCCCTCCTTTGCCACTGCTAATCCGGCTCGTCAACCAGCTCAAGAGGTCACGGTGCAGGATGATCCTCGTCGCACCTGCGTGGCCGAGGCAGATATGGTTCCCGGACCTTCTGGACTTGTCAGCGTCCCCGCCAATCAAGCTGCCGGTGGACGCGGATCTACTCTCCCGGGAAGGAGGCGCCATCCTCCACCACGACCCGAAATCGCTGAACTTGCAGGCCTGGCTCCTGCAGCGCTAGAGTTTGGAGGATACGACATACCGGCCGACTGCAGAGAGGTTCTTGCAAAGGCCAGGGCGTCCTCGACTCTTAAATGCTACGGACACAAATGGAAGAGGTTCTCTGTCTGGTGCCACGCACAGAAGATTAACCCTCTACGGATTACGGCTCCCCAGGTACTGCCGTACCTGCTGACGCTGGCCAAAGCTGGACTGGCACACGCGTCCATCAAGATTCATCTTGCTGCGATCTCCCGATACACCAGAACCACGGGCCAGACGTCCTTGTGGTCTCATCGTCTGGTGAAAGAGTTCATGAAGGGACTGTTCAGATCGTTCCCGCCGGTGAAGGCTCCGGCCCCGGCGTGGGAGCTCAACGTGGTGCTGACCAAGCTCATGGGACCTCCGTTCGAGCCTCTGCACTCGGCCCCGTTGAAGTTTCTGTCGTGGAAAACAGCGTTTCTTGTGGCCATCACCTCCGCACGACGGGTGGGAGAGATCCAGGCCCTTTCATGCAAGGCCCCGTACTTGACTTTTCACGACACGAGGGTAGTGCTCAGGACGCACCCCTCCTTCATGCCCAAGGTACCGTCGGACTTCCATCTCAACGAACCCTTGGTGTTGCCTGTGTTCTTCCCGTCGCCTTCGTCGCCGGCTGAGAGGACTTTGCACTCGCTGGATGTGGCTAGAGCGCTGAAGTTCTACGTGGACCGCACGAAGTGTTTTCGGAAGACGTCACAACTCTTTGTGAACTTTGGACCTGTCAATCAGGGGAAGGCTCTCTCGAAGGCTTCCATTTCCAGATGGCTCTCCGGCTGTATCATGTACTGTCATCGGTTGGCAAACCGACTGCTGCCTGGCCGTCCGAGAGCCCATTCCACCAGAGCGATCGCAGCTACCACGGCGTTCCTTTCTGGTGTGCCCCTGCTGGACATATGCAGGGCTGCTACGTGGAGGTCGACGCACACCTTCACGAAATTCTACTGCGTCGATCGGGATTCCAGGGAGGAGTCCAGGGTCGGCCAAGCAGTGCTGCGCAACCTGTTCGCCTGAGGTGAGCCTGGTGAGGAGGTAAGATGCTTAATGTTGAGTTTGATGTACTGCTTAATGTTGAGCCTTTGCCACCTCCCGTGGTTGTGCATGTGTGTACTGCTATGTATTCTTTATTCATGAGCATGTGAATCCATGCCAGACCCCATGCTGGAGAAGGAACAAGTTACTTACCTGTAACTGTTGTTCTCCAGCATGGGTCTGGCATGGATTCACATGCGAACCCTCCCGCCTACCCCTCTGCGGCTCTTCACTTGGTCATACTGCCACTTCACGTGCTTCCAAATCTGAAGATGGCTGCCAGAGGCGGTGCTTAGGTAGAGGGCAGTCATTGGCTGTGGTCAGTATGACGCAGAGACCAGTGCTTGGTTATTACTACGAAAGACAGATCAGAAACGAAACTGATACTGGTTTTTTCTTTACCGAGGATTCCCAGCCTGACGACGGGGAATATTCATGAGCATGTGAATCCATGCCAGACCCATGCTGGAGAACAACAGTTACAGGTAAGTAACTTGTTCCTTATTGACTTTGCTTGTTTTACCAGTATTTTCGGGAAAAGCCAAGTTCATGAGCATCATTACCTGGCTAGACTGGCATTTTGGTACAGCCAGTCTAGCCATTACGTACTGTGGCATAACATTTATTATATCATGCTTGATAAAGCAAGCATGATAAGTAGTATTACCTCGCTAGACTGACGTTTTGGTGTAGCAGCCTGTATATTTCTTACTGTAGCATGACTTTTTATTAACTGAGCATCTATGATGAAGCAAGGATGATAAGTGTTCTTACGGATCTAGACTGGCTTACTTTGGAACCAGTTTGAACATGTTTTCTTATTGTGACATGTCACTTTTCATGACCAAACCCACGGGAATATTTTCTTACATAGGAGTACGGGCATATATTGACAGACAGCTTTGTGCCTAGTGCCAGTAATGATACTCATGTTCTGCTTTGAGATTTTTTTATAGTATGTTCTTACATGGGATTGCTAGTATATTTTTGTAGAGGCAGCATGGAAATGTATGGACCCAGCCAGCGTGAAAATGTTTTTTATACTAGCATATATTGAAGGGACCGGCATGACCATGCTTTGGGAAATCCGCTAGTGCACTTCTGGCGATTTACATCTATTGTACTTTCTCCCATTAGTTACCCTACAAAACCAATTGCAAACTGTCTGGCCTTCTACCCACATTTTCACAGAAAGTGTGCTGTGTAATGCACCATTTTAACCCATTATTCAAAACATTTTCTCATGGGAAGAGGAAGAATCCCCCTGACCCTCCAAACCTGTTTTAGTTAGTTCGGGCCCCCTCGCTATGCTCGGTCACAATCACATATTTGTGGCAAATATTTACAACCTCCAATAAAAAACGGTAAATATTTGGATCAGGCACTGCCCCCTTCTTTCTATGCTAGGTGAAACATTTAAGCTTTGATAAAAAAAAAAAGCTTTACTTCTTGCATGGCCCTGCAGCAGCATAATCATGCACATTGCGCACACCTGGTGGTCCGGGCCGACCCTGGGTGTGGCGTGCCATGTGCTTTAAGGAGCTTGGTGGGGGCCCTCAGCATGGCTTGCAGGGGGCCCCCCCAAATTTTGTGCTATGCCACTGATTGGGTTCTGCTCACTTTGAACGCATTCAAGTGTGATGTGAATGGTTGAGAGGGGCCGCAAACTCGACCAGGACGCCGTTCTGGTGCAACAGAGTTTAAGAAAATAAGCATTGGACACAGAGTCTCAGGAGTGAGAGAGCCATGGAGTGACCCACTCCTCCCCACTCAAACTCTTTCTTGGAAATGGCTTTGTGGAAGATTCATTCATGGGACGGTCCTGGCGGGGCGAGGGGGTCATTGAATAACGCACCTCGCACATATAGCTCTAAAATCGTAGATGCATTGAGCCCCAGTATTCAGGAAAGTGCAGACCCCCGCCTCACGTCACTCTGTTAAAAAAGATTGACGAACAGTCATGTATCAAAGCCTTGAACATTAAGGTTTTTATGTTCAGCTCTGGGTTGTGAGGGACAACATGTGGTTGCTTGTCACATAACTTAAAGATAAATGCACACAGAGACAGATGACCTCAGCTTACACCCGCACAATAGGTTTCTTCGGTCCTAGTGGTAGCTGACTCATAGATATATTTATAACCAGAGAATTTTGGTGTTACTAAAGCCTTGTCAATTATTTAATTTTCACACCTTGCTCATGCAGCATTTTGCTCCTGGGTAAACCAGCAGCGCACGCCTACCCAGGTCAGTGCTTTTTTGACTTGTTTAACACATCAATGCCACAGATAACAAGTACTTCTGTGTCCATTGATCTATAGATGTTTCATACACTAGCTGTAGCCTGCATTAGAGATTTCGGTTACCCTGTTACAAGTACTGCATTATGAATGTTTTACGTGTAGGCTCGACGTTGAATCTGGAAAATGACGTTCCCCAAATGTGTGATCGTGGACAATCTCGCCTCCCTCTGTGCCTTGGTTCTTATGTCTGGCTGAAATGAGAGCGCCTGGAAACACGAGTGTTAGACGCATCTGAATGTTGTGTGCCATCACTTCCTGTGATGTCACTGGGGGGGTGGTGTCAAATGCATTACTTCTTGTGATGTCTTTGGAGGTCAAGGGCCATTTGATGTCACTTCTGCTACCCCCAGCACGGATTTCAGCAGTGCAATAGCAATAGCATGGCTCGCAATATCACTTTGTCAGCTCGCATAGACATGCATTGTGGGAAAGAATACAAACGGGACTGTCATGAGGATTCACGCATGGGACAGGGAAACTTCAAAGCTATGGCCAAGCCAGTGTCACCAAGTGCATGGTTGCACCTCCGACTGTCCGGCACTATGCCTTTGATGCCATAGTGCAGTGCCCTCCTGAGAGGCCTGGGCACCCCGGCTGCTTTGCAGAGCCCCCTTAGCTCTTCCCTGGGACTCCAACCAGAGTGCGCAGCTGCTGGCCTTGCTTTGCCACTGACTGCAGCCAGGCCCATTGCTACACACCTGCTTTGGTGGCCGGTTCGAGCATGGAAGAGGCTCCTCCAGCTGCACGCCACACGTCAGTCCAACGGGGAGACACTTACAACAGCCTATGATGTATGCATGTGAAAGACTGCTGGGACAGCCACGACTCAGACACATGGCAAGTTGGGCCTGGACAAAGGAACAGATGGCCGTGCGGCCATGATGTTGTGCCAGCCTTAAGGCCACCATTCAGGGTTCTGGCCTTAAGCTGCCAACAATGCACTAGTGGCATGAAACCATCTGCAGGTTGAGCCTGATCAGAAGGACTTGTGCCCTCAGGGTCATGCTGGGGGGTGTCGGCCGATGTATGCCTCATTCCCTGCATCTGCTGCCAGATAGGAATTTTGCACCTCATTTGCCACCACTGAGGGACTCCTATACATTTAATTTCCCTCCACTCACTAATATGCCTAAATCCGGCGGTTCGCCACATCTGATCTGAGTTAGTAGTCAGGTAACAGAAGCTCAGCTGGCTGCCCTCAGGATGACCTGCGCATTCTTGGGCTTGTCAGTGGCACCCGAGCATCAGTGCATGACTCAACGCTGCATCAGGTCGGTCATGCGGGGCCCAATAGCACAACTGGAGGGGTGGGAGGGAGAGGCTGGACCCAGGTACAACATGTGCAAGAGGGGGGCGGCTGCTGCACATGCCTCCACCACCGGCGTGGGGAAGGGTGGGGTGGCACCATAATGCTCTTTGCTTTTATGCAAATTACCAGCTTTGGGTTCTATGAAAAGATACTGTGACCTGGTCTGGGACCCTGCCCCTTTGTCCTGCCGCCTCCTCCCCAGGGCCCTGCCCCCGCAGAGGTTCCCCCAGTACATTTCCAGCACTGTTTTGGGATTATCCTACAATGCAGCTGGACATGCAGCAGAACCTAGCAACTCACAAAGTCAATGACACACCACGGCCACAGCCACAGCATTACCATTCTGGCAAGTACCAATATAAGTGTCCATTTTGTCTTTAAATCCTATCATGTTTTTAACTATAGGTTACTATGACAATTTCGATTTTCTTAGCAAGCTGTGTAGGAAAATCGTGATTTAATACAGACTACAGAAGCATAGATTTGGCATTAGCCTCTTTTATTGATCTGCCAGCTGAAAAGAACATGAATGAGTTAACTTAAGAGAAAAAAACAGAAGGGAACACTCTGTAATGAGGCCAACATGGCCCATGTGAACAAGTCCGCAATCACCATTGTATAAGTATCCCTTTCGGGAAGGAATGTCCTCTTTGTTCAACTGAAAACATCATCCACAAGAACAAGGCATGGATTCAAATATTGCTCCCTGAATTGAGAAAACTAACAATGGTTTAGGGGGAAGAACTAAGAGTGAGAAAATCTACGCCTCTGTTGTCTTTATTAAAATCATTTTCCTACACAGCTTGATAAGAAAATCTAAATTTTAGGTCAAATACAGATTTTGCACATTCAAAGCACATTCACCACTGATTGCAAAACATGCCAAACCGGTTTAAAATAAAGCGCCTTGAAAGTGGAATCGCTAGACCAATCAGCTGATCTTAAAATATCCTGAAAGGAACCTACGGCTAAGTAAGACTTTGAAGCCACGGAACCCTTACAGGAATGTGCACCCAAGCAGGTTCGGACTGGTCCATGAAATTGTCTCGGGCACCAATAAAAAAGTGGCCCACAGTTGTAAATGGCAATTCATTCCTTTCATGACAGACGCTTTGAGTAGTACCGAAGGGGGAGTTTTTTGATGAAATGTGATGAAAATTGTCCATTTAAAAAAATATGTATTCAGCAACACTGGTCAAAACTATTAGCTGCATAGTGAAGTAACTCATCAAACTGGCCCACATTGACCAAAAAACCACCCTGCACCAACATTTTTGGTTCGGCCATGGGCCTATTGCCCAATAGGCCAGTCCGAGCCTGCACCCAATACAGAAACATCAATGCTGGCCAGCTATGTAACAATCTGACCCATCTGGGGAAGGGAGGGGACGAAAGGGGCGCAAAGAGTTTCTTGAAAGAAATTAGTAGCTGTGATTCATTTGCCACCCCAAGATTGATTGTAGCTCTGTCATGCTGTTTTAAACATTTGACCACCGATAATTTCTCCTGGTTAGGGAAAGCAGGGTACAGAACGGTGGTAGAACCACATTTAGTGCATCGGTTAACATGGAAACAGACTCCAAAAGGATTAAAAGACCTATTATTTACATCTAATGCTTTAACATCAGAAACTCTTGTAAAAGATATGAGACAAAGTAACATAGTTAATTTTGCAAACAATTGTATTCGCATCAACCGTTAATTATCTTGCCAGGATAAGAGAAATGTAAAAAACAAATTAACATCTCACAGAGCTGTGTATTTAGGTCCTGAGGGTTTTAACAACTTCACACCTTTGAGAAAACGACATATAAGAGAGTGTGCACCTACCGGTAACCTATCAATCAATAAATGGCCACCTGAAATCTCTGATCTGTATAAATTGATGGTTCAGAAAGCTTTGCCAGACAGAAAATGTAGAACCTATGGCTGAGGTGCCGCAAAGGGATCAAGGTTTCTCCCCACACACCAGGGAACCCAAGCTGTTTGATATCTCTTTGAAGTTCCAGAAGCCCAAGAATACCTGACAAAGGAAGAAGCTGTAGACAAAAGTCCCTGGACTTTGCAGGAACCCCTGATATCTTCCATGCAACCAATTGAAGGTAGCCACCGAGGACCAGATCATGTGCGCTCCCTTCCACATCCGAAAGGACCTCTACAAACATGGCCAGATGATGAGAGCAATCTACAGAGGGTTCTTGCAGGGATGGATACCAGGCCTGAGACAGCCAAAGAGGGGTCACAAGGACCAATGAGGCCCTCTGAAACTTCAACTGCCGAATAAGTCTCTGAATCATTATGAAGGGAGGAACAGCATACTGATCTTGGACCAATGCTGCTGGAATACATCCAACTTTGTAGTTGTTTTGTAAAGCACTTATACACAGGTGAAGTGCTTCAAAGCGCTTCAAGGCAGGAAGAGAACAAGGGACTACAGTAGGCATTTTTCCGAATGATCTAACATAAGAGCGGAGGGATCTAGAAGGAGAGTATTTAGGAAGAGAGTGTTGTAGATAGTGCAGGCCCCGGCCCCAGAAAGTCTTGTGGACTATGCAGAGGGACTTGAACTTGGTCCTTGCAGCCACAGGGTGCCAGTGGAGGGCTTTCAGCGCCAGAGAGCTGCAGTCCCTGTGCTTGAGGCCAAGGATAAGTCTTGGCATTCTTTTCTGGATAAATTGAAGCAGTCGGAGTGTAGAAGTAGGAAGATGGAGAAAGAGACTGTTGCAGTAGTCCAGTCTAGAGAGAAACAGTCCTCCAGAGACGGTGAGCCTCTGGGGGAAGCCTCTGGATTCCTCCATATCCGGTCTCCAACTGAAAAACTGTGGTAACAGACAGTTCAGGCGGAAGTCAAACAAGATCTGGAGCCATTGCAAAAAATGGCCTTGCCGTTCCAAGCTTGCATGTGATTCAGCCACCACTGCAATTCTACTCTTGCTTCCTGTGAGCATGCAATGAGATCCACATACACCAGACACTGCCTGAGGTGAAGGGCCTTCAACCTCTGAAGTGTTCGGTAATGGAGTGTAAAACCATATTTCACATAATACTGCCTGATAATGAACGTGGCCTAAGCACATTTGCATCGCACTGAAAACCGTGTCCGAATGAACCTGAGTAAAGCTGACTTCGCCGCCATTTTAGAATCATCCGCCATTTTGATTAAACTCCTGTTTTCTGTCTCATGTTAAACTGTGTTTTTGGTTCGAGCTGAGCAAAATGAACTTTGGATTATGTCAAAATGTTGAGGCTGCTGAAAGCAGAATGTTTGTCCTGCACTAAGAAACCTTGGAGCTGAACTGAACTGCAATTTAGATGTTGTCTGCACCAATAGCTTCATCCTTGTTCAAACAGTGGAACTGAATGCTGAACAACTAAAACCGTGTGCCTTTGCAGAAACCCATTGTGTTTGTGTCTTGAAACTGGACTTAATTTAAGATGGAGAACCAACGTTACCATTGTATTTTGTGTATAGAAAAACATCTCAAGTGTTTTGAAGACAACATTGCTGTATTTGTCATGTGAACTGGGTATGAACCCTAGTAAATTGTTAACTTGGAGAAGGGCCGGACGATGTAACCGGGATTGTGTATAAAAGATGCAGGCTTTGTACTGTCCAGCACTCCACTCACGGTGTCTGCTGGTATACACTGCGGGGTGTTGGGAGCCAGATCGCTATCTGTACAGAAATAAATAATACATGTATCTCTGAACTCGTGATTGGCGTATTTCATTTTGGTGGTACTAAGCCTCGATATTTCTTTGGTCTTTCAGATGGCGCCCAAATAGGGACCCTCAAGATTGATGTCACATTTCTGAAAAAGAGACGCGGCTACCGGACTGGGATCGGAGAGTGAATGGGGGCCCCTGCTAAGCGAGACGTGACTCCTCAGCAGACTGCACGATCCGATCCTTGGACGGTGAGCAAGCGGCTCAGGAGGACATCTTGATGAGGGTCCCCATATCGAGGCAGGCTCTTTGCCGAAATCGGTAGCCACGATGATCCTTTGAAATCCGATCGGGCCCTTAGTATCTTTAAAGTGAGTCATGCTCCAATACTTAAGAATCCTGATATTGGTTGCAGTTTTGTAATCCCAAATACAAACAATGACAGGTAACGCCAGTAATCTGACATGCCTGGGAAATTGTCATCCTATTTCATGGTCTTATTCCACAGGGATAGATAATCTTTGGGACGAGGTCAACCGGTGCCACCTGTTGGGTCGCCGGCTTGTTTAATGTACTGTAAGTACGGCCTAAGTAGTATCGTAATTAATGATATTTGTCACAGACAAACTAGACATGTTTCCGAACTTCAGTGGCCAGTCTATGACAGTTTCGAAACTGCCCGCCTAGAGAATTTAGAATTTATATGGTTGAAGAAAAAGGCCTGCAGCATTTGATGCAATTAAAGATTGGAGAAAGGAAGCTATGCAGCAACTCAGAAGTAAAGAAAAACATGCACGTAGACACATGACGAATGCTGAAAAAGCATTTTTGCATGATCAGCAGAAACAGTCTGAATCTATTAGACGTATGGATAAGGCTTTCTCACTTAATATACAGAAGATAAATCTGTCTCAGGATTTTCATACATCAAATGACCTAATTATCAAATTATTGAATGAACGTAGAACTATTGCAACTGCGCCTCCTCCTTATGTGCCTCCTACCATTGTTGCACCACCTCCCGTTGTACTCCTCCTCTTCCTGTTGTTGCTCCTCCTCCTGCACCTCCAGCCTTACGGACAGTTGCCATCCCCTTAATTCTGTCTGCACCTCCAGCGGTATTGCCTTTATTACCTATTGATTCCTTACCCAGTGGTTCTGCTCCACTTGTAGTAGTTGAAGGGGCGGGAGTTGATTCAAGAATAGTGACTCGTGGTACAGTATCTAAAGCTAGAAAAAGAATTGCATACATTGGCTAAAAAATATATAGAGGAAGGCGATGAATCAGCTGTTTTAGTTGCGATTTCTGTCCAAAACAATATCCTGAACAGACTATTTTGATAGAACGGATGGGAATGCATTTAGCTGATCTATGGAGCGATTTGACGGACATGAATGTCCCACAGGGGTTGAGGGATTTGAATGTCCTAGCCCACTCAAGGGACACTGCGGAGAAAGTACATGAGCATGTTGAGAAGGTATTTGAGTTTAAAAGGGAGCTAGATGGGTTACAGAAAGATGAAGTGGATGATAATGGACGGGAAGCCTCATATGTGCAGAAACAATTTCTTCTTTCATTGAAACCAATGAGTGAAGAAATGTGCATTTGCACAAGAGATGCTCTTAGATAGATTTCGGATGTTTCACTTTCTCCCATTGAAGTGCATAACAGGTTTGGTCAGTATGCTCCGGCAATGCAAAGGAAAGTGTTACAGGTGATGGTAGAGTATCTACAAGATGAGTTTATGAAGAGAAAGGTTTGTTGTCCCGCAGATTTGTGGTCATTTACAAGAGCATTTTCACCCGATACTGCTTTAACTACTTTGTCACTCGATTTAGCTTTGTTGCTTAATAAACGTTCAGATTTGCCTATTTTTCAAATGCCAGTGAGGGAGGTTCCCCCGACATTTGTTCAGGAAGTAGAAATTCCAGCTGATGCCGCAGCAGGAAAGCCTGCTACTACTATTGAAGCACATTATGTTTCTCAGTTTGCTCATATCCCATTTTCTAGACAGGAAGTGAATACCATTAGACCAACAATTCCAGGTATTGGGAAGAATCCAACAGCATTTTACAAAGAAATTGAATCTGTTTTGCATTTATCAGTTTTCACACTTGGTGATATAGATTTGCTGTTTCCCATGATCCTACCTGCTGATTTATGGAAGCAGATTAGAACTGTTGATGATCATGCAGGGATGGGTGATACATGGGATAACTTAATACGAATAGATTCGGAAAGGAAGGCGTATATCGGTGTTATTATATTTTCTTAATCCTGCATTGTTTGTGAAAATCCACTCCACTTTTCAAATATAATTAATTGAACGTATTCCTCAGATCAACTGTTTCTTTTTGGACAACATTTGTATTTTACGATTCAGCCGATCAGTAATACTGGGGGTCTCCAATTAGGTCTCGATTAATATGACCAACCTGGGTAAGACCCCTGGTAGCAGTACTTCCCTCTTTTTTGATTATCCGACATGTCTATGGGCAGTTTACAAATTGAACCAGTTAAAATTGTGTTATAACCAGGTGTTAAATTGCCATGTATTCCGCAGTATAAGATTTCGGTTGAAGGTGAACAGGCTTTGAAGAGTATTATTTCTGATTTTGTACATATTGGTGTGATTGAGGAAATTGCAGGGAGCGTGTGTAATAGTCCGATTCTACCAGTTTATAAAAAAGGGGATAATGCGATTGCTTTTCGGATCATTATTGATTTGCGCGCCATTAATAAGGTTGTTGCTCCACAGTTTCTGATTGTACCTGATACTACAATATTGACCATGATTCTATCCACAGCTACACATTTTAGCGTTGTGGATTTGAAAAATGCTTTTTTCAGTATTCCTGTACACGTTGAAAGCACATATTTGTTCTCATTCACCCTAGGGGGACACTCGTTTACATTCACTCGAGTGCCGCAAGGGTACACAGAGTCCAAGCATCTATAGTAGAGCATTGAAAGAACAACTTGATACGCTTGAGTTACCTTCTACTCTAACGTTGTTGCAGTACACAGACGATTTGCTTCTAGCTGCAGATTCTGAAGTTGCTTGCAAGGAGGGCACCGTGTTGCTGCTTATCCATTTAGCAGAACATGGGCATAAGGCTTCATTAAAAAAGATTTCAGTATTGTCAACAGGAAGTCGCCTATTTAGGCTACCTCCTGTCGAAGGAGGGAAGAAGACTGACACCTGAATGGATACAAAGAATCTCTAGCATGTCTGTCCCAAATACACAGAAAGAGGTCAGAGCTTTAATAGGCATGGCTTCATACTGGAGACAGTGGATCCCACATTTTTCATTTCATTGATGATAAAACTTATGTTGGCACTGACAAAGAAGGGCATTTCTTTGCCTTTACTGCGGAACATGGATTGCCAGAACACTTTTGATTTGCTCAAGGCTGCGTTGTGTTCAGCGCCAGTTTTGGGCACACCAAATTACGAAAAGATCTTTGTTTTGTATGTGCATGAATGTGATGGATGTGCATTGGCTGTTTTAACGCAGGAACATGAGGGCAAGTATAGACCATGCAGTTATTTTTCCTCCACGTTCGACCCTGTTGCATGCGCTTTGCCAAGATGTTTGAGAGCTGTAGCTGCTGCCGCTGCATCTGTAAAACAAAGTGAGGGTATGGTTTTAGGTCATTCTTTAATCGTGATGATGCCCCACTCCGTAGACATTCTATTAAACAGAACGCAGACACAACATCTCATATCAGCACGATTAACAAGGTACGAGCTGATTCTATTTGCTGTGCATATTCAAATTAAGAGATGTTGCTCATAAAATCCGGCCAAACTATTGCCTCTTCCACAAGAAAATGATTGTAGTGACAAAATGTCACATGACTGTCTCTATACCACAGAACAAGAAACTAAGGGCAGAATTGATTTAAGTGAAAAACCTGCAAGGGGAGCTGTTTTGTGGTGGCTATTGCTTTAAACTCCGGATGGTACACCCACTGCTGCTTACGCATTCACCACATTAAGCACTATTGTGGAAACCAAACGAATTCTGCATAATTTTGCGCAGGCCGCAGAGATTATTGCCTTGACTAGACCTCGTGAAATATCTGAAGGGCTCAGTGTAAATATATTCACAGACAGCCAATATGCCTTCGGGGTAGTTCACAACTTTGGTCGACTATGGGCTGAGAGAGGTTTCTTGACCTCGCATGGAACAAAGATTCAGCGTGGCACCTTATAGTTTTGTTACTTTCAGCACTTGTGCTTCCTATACCGTTAGCAATAATGAAGTGCGCCGCACATCAGAAAGTGATGGACGACGTAGGTAAAGGAAACGCTTTTGCTGACAGAATAGCCAAACAGACTGCCACTGATTTACACTAAAGAATGTACACGCTAGATCTAATAAAAGGGGTCTCGGACACTTTTATGGTAGATGAAGGAATTGGTTGTATAAAAGAAATGAAGGCTGATGCTACTTCAGATGAAATCAAATAGTGGGTTGTGGGGCCAGCGGTTCTAGATGATGAGAGTTTTTGGGTGGATAATGAAAAGCAAAGATGGATGCTACCCAATGCCTATGTTACTCGTATGGTGACAATGGCTCATGGTCCAATGCATATATGTGCCAAAAAGATTTGCAAAGGCCTGTGGGAGACCGCCAGGGGGCGCGGAGCATGCTGGACGTGTGAGACCAGCACTCCTTCACCACCGCAGGGCCTAGCAATCTGAGCCAATCCCCGGCAGGGAGTTTTGAATAAATCCTACAGGAACGGGCGCCCCCGCGGCAGCGGCCCAACGAATCGAGCGCTCCTCTGAAAGTGGATATAGCCTGGCCCCGATCTGAGGACCCGCTCGCCGAGCAACAGAGAGGACACCTTCTCGGAGGCCAGGCAGTGGAGCCTCTCACGGTGCCCCAGGCCTCGGCCGGACCTGCCGCGGAACCCGGAGTAGCCGGTCTTCATCTGCGCAGCCACGGCCCTCACCCATAACACCGAGAGGAAGACGCCGGAGCACGCCCCCCGCCGTGTGCGGTTGCTGAGTGGGCCCTGGAGCTCTGCCCCGGTGGCGTGTGGACATCGCACGGGGTCAGGGACGAGTGGGGAGCCCCGGTGGGAGCCCCACACCACCAAGAACCGCTCCGGTGCGGACCACTAGCAGCAAATCAGGACTTCGGAAGCCTCCCGACCCATCCCCCGTGCACGGAGGCCTACTTGAAAAGAAGCCCCCAGTGAAGGGGTCCTAGCCCACAATGGACGTGTGGTGGCCCTCGACGGCCCGAAGAAGGTGAGGAGCGCAGGGGGAGACTGAGCGGACTGGGTTTGGCCCCCGCGGGCACGGACCAGCGCAACTCACCCCATAAAAGCTGGCACGGCCTTCCCCCCCTGGAGCACAGGGGGTCCCCCCGGAACATTTCAGCTGTGACGCATCGGGGGAAACGGGCCCCAATCACAATCCTTGCCTCCGCGGAAGCGGCGAGGGCCCAAGACGACCAGAGGAACCCTCAAGGCATTAAGGCAGGGTGAGAGGTGCCCCCCGCCCCCACCCAAAGGACACCCAGAGACCGGAGCCCTGGAATCAACCCAGCCCACATGCGCAATCCGCTCCCTGCAATGCTTCCGCCGGTCCAACGCACCCCTCGGTGATCCACACAGAGGCACCATGCCTTCAAGTGCCGACCCCCCCCCCGCAGTGCTAACGAAGGACGACCTCAAGGACATCCTCCAGGAGATAAAAGCGATTCGAACGGACATACAAGCCTCTATAGTTGATCTCAGGGGGAGAGTGGAGACGCTTGAAAACAACCACCTCCAAATGGACTTGTTAGACATGAAATACGAAGCGAGGCTAACAGACCTAGAAATCAGAGAGGAGGACATAGCCCTGAAAATGGACGACCTAGAGAATAGAGAACACCGAAACAACCTGTGCATCATGGGTGTGACTCAACAGAGAGGTGAGACTGCCGCAGACGTGGGGAGAAAGGTTCAGGGCCTCATCAACCAACTCTTCACACTCGAGGGGGGCAAGGAAGTCCAGCTGGAAAGAGCCCACCGAGGGGGAGGTGGAGCAAGGGGTGGCCCAAGGTCCATAGTTGTGCGCTTCCTCCGCTACAGAGACAAAATGGAGGTCCTTGAGAAAGCGAGAAGGCTGGAGAGTTTCTTGTTTGAAGGAGACACAGTGAGGATTTACCAGGACCTCTCGGCTTTCACTCTTACCCGCAGAAGAGAGTGCCGGCCACTCACCCAGTGGCTCACCAGCCAAGTCATAAGATACAGGTGGTCCTTCCCATTCGCCTTGTCTTTTGAACGCTCTGGAGTGGACTATAGAGTAACCAGCGGCAAGGAGGCATCCTAAGTGCTGCAGGTACTCAAGGGGGAGACCCCAGAGGAAGGAAATGAGATGGAGGTGCAAGAGCCTCGGAGCGCTGTGAGGGAGCCGGAGGGCCCCTGGTCCACAAAGAAGAAGATAAAGGGCCAAAGGAAATTCAAGAAACTTAACACCCCCACAACGGAAGCCGAAGGGGACTAAGTGGTCAGAGGCTCGCTACTAGTGAAATGGAGAGATTGAATCAAACAGCCCCGGCCGGGGACGCTGAGCTTAACGAGGGGACTGCGGTGGATGGACTTGCACTCACCCTGGTGGCTTGCCCGTTGGCAGGCATCATGATAAAGAGGGGGTTGGGGGAGGGGAGAAGGGAGGGAGTTGGGGTTGGGACCCACACAGTCTCAAAACCACATTGGAAGGTGGCAGCAAGCACAGATACGGGAAGACGGTACATACAAGACAAGGACCCAAGGGCGGACAATGAGTATAGGGTCCGGGCCGAGTCACTGAGAATTGGCTCACTCAATGAAGGGACTGAACTCCCCAGCAAAGCGCTCCCTCTTGGGGAGGAGGGAAATGAAGAACGCTAAAATAGATATCCTCTTCGTACAGGAAACTAGAACGGTTACAGGAGAGGAGAGGGCTATCCCGGGAGCACACGTGGGCCAGACCTTCTGGGCATCCGCTCCCATGAAACGGAGGGGAGTCGGGATCATCCTGCAGAGAAACCAGAGACTCACAGAGGTAACCAGGTGGGGGAGGGAAGACGGTAGAGCCATGATTATATCAGGTGATTTGCACAACTCCAGGGTCTCCCTAGCGGCGATCTATTGCCCTAATATGGGCAAGGTTGAATTTCTCAAAGAGGTGATGGGAGAGATAATGGCCAGGACAGAGGGGCTCCTTATACTGGGTGGAGACTTTAACATGTGGGCAAATCGGGAACTAGATCATAGTGGAGGGGCCATCCCGCCAGGCAGCCAAGGGGGTAGACCCCAGGGGAAATTCCGGGAGCTGATGTGGGACTATGGGCTCGTGGACACATGGAGGGAATTGCATCCGGAGGGAAAGGGATACACCTTCTACTCAGTGGTCCATGGCACCAGAACGAGAATAGATTACCTTTTCATGGGGCACCAGAACATGAGCCGAGTTGAGTCCTGCATCATCCGCCCGGTTAGCTGGTCAGACCACGATATGGTCTGGGCAGAAATTAGTGTATCGGGTCTGAAACCCAGGGAATCCCTGTAGAAATGCAATGACTGCCTGCTAAGGGATGTGGTTTTTAAGGAGGAGATGGAGAAGGCGATCAATGAATATTTTGAACTGAACAACACAGGTGAAGTCGACATAGGGACAGTCTGGGAGGCAGCAAAGGCGACCTGGAGGGGTGTTCTGATTAGAGAGGGGGCTTCCAAAAAAAGGACCAGGACTCTCCTGGCTCATAGGCTATGAGCGGAGATAATAGCATTGGAGGGATCTGAAGGGAAGAGGGATGAGGAGAGGGAAAGGGACTTGGGGGATGCAAGAGAGAAAAGGCAAGAGCTGAGAGCATTGGAGATGGGGAAAATTGTAGCGGGCCTCCAACGCCTGCCCCAAAGGTATTATGAGAAAGGGGATAAGGCTGACGCCATGCTGGCGGCCAAACTCCGGGGCCAACGGAGAGATAGATGGGTGTCAAAGATCTCATGCAGGGATGAGGGGACAAAAACAGATCCCGAGCGAATAGTGGAGTAATTTGCGGGGTTCTATGAGACTCTCTATGGGAGTGAAGGAGAAGTGGAGGCGGAGGCACTGGGAGCATACCTCGGAGGAGTAACATTACCTGTGATGGACCCCCTTTGAGGCATCAGCTTTAGACGCCCCAATAACGTACGAGGAGGTACTCAAGGCAATATCGGGTCTTAAGCTGGGCAGGGCCCCCGGGGAGGACGGATTTACCGCAGGCTTCTATAAGGCCTTCGGAGGCCTACTAGCGGGGTCTCTGGCGGGCCTATTCACAAATATCATGAGGACTGGGAGAGCGCCTCCGTCTTTTGGCAAAGCACTGATAACAGTGATCTCGAAGGAGGGCAAGGATCCAACAGACTGCCGGTCATATAGACCAATCTCCCTCCTGAATGTGGATGCTAAACTGTTCACCAGGATCATAGCCACGAGACTAGACAGCCATATGCCGGTACTCATCCACTCTGACCAGGTGGGCTTTATACAGGGGAGACAGGGGGCGGACACCCTCCGAAAAATCCTACGCCTGATGAGGGAAGCGGTCCCGAAGGGAGACAACCCTGTCCTGGTGGCCATCGACGCCGAAAAGGTGTTTGACAGGGTGGACTGGGAGTTTCTACATGGAGTCCTTGTCAAACTGGGCTTTGGTGAGGGAATCGGGCGAGCCATTAAGGCCTTATACACAGACCCCTCTGCTAGAGTCACGGTAAATGACCGCCTTTCACGAACATTCAGCCTTCAAAGGGGGACGAGGAAGGGCTGCCCCCTCTCCCCATTCCTGTTCGCCATGACCATGGAAATACTTGCGGAGTACATCAGATGTGCCCCGATGGTCCGCGGTATTGATGTTGGAGGCCGGACCTTCAAGCTCGGCCTCTATGTAGATGACATACTGCTCCACCTGAGGGAACCCACTAGCTCGGTCCCGGCAGCTGTTCGGGTTATTGAACGGTTTGGCCAATTCTCTGGCTTCAGAATGAACATAGGGAAGTCAATGATCTTCCCCTTTGCCCCAGATGCAGACAGGGACCTCACGGAACTGTCCCCCCTGGGGTTTCAAATTTGTGCCGAAGGGATTAAATACCTGGGGATCAACATCGTCCGGCCCCACGAAGATCTAAGCCAGGCAAATTACCCCCCGCTGTTTGACAACTTTTTTAAAGATATGGAGACATGGGGTAAGGGGCAAATCTCGTGGATGGGAAGGATAAACGCTGTAAAGATGAACCTCCTCCCCAGGGTCCTGTATGTTTTCCAGATGCTCCCTTTGGAAGCCCCAGAAGCACTTCTTAAAGAAGCCAAAAAACGCATAACGAGATTTATATGGCAAGGCCAGAGACCCAGAATAGGGTATGAAACACTCACCCTCCCCAAGGATAGAGGGGGGGTTAGCCTCCCAGACTTAAGAACTTACCACAGAGCGGCCCAGCTCAGAACCCTGGCCCCCCACCTCAGAGAGGACCCCAACAAACAATGGGTCTTTCTTTAAAACTCCCTCCCGAGCCCTGTCACAGTGGGTGAGTGGTTATGGGTCCCAATGAAAAAGCGGCCAAGGAGAATCGGGGATCACCCAATACTAGTAACAATGTGGGAGGCGTTGGTGGCTAAGGGATACGGTGAGAAGGTGACCACTTGGCCCTCCCCCATGAGCCACATCTGGTCCACACCAGTTTTAGAGGAAATCCCAGGCCATGAACACCATCAACCCTGGTTTGACGCGGGCCTATGCAGAGTAGGTCAGTTGGTCAGGGAGGAGTCCTTTATAAGTATCCAGGAGCTTGAAGAATCCTTGGGAACAGGTATGCTCTCCCCACTCCTCTACCCGAGACTTAAGGGAATCCTAATGAAACCAAAACTAAAGCCCAAATTACAAAGAAAACTCACCCCAGTTGAAATTTTTTTAGATACCCATGTAGCAATGAGAGGCCTCATCTCACTCCTTTACTCCGCTCTTTTAACCCCCCGGGAGGGAACCACCAAAAGCCTCAGGGGGAAATGGGAAAGAGACTTGGGTTGTAGGATCGGAGACGGTCTGTGGGGGCGACTCTCTAGTAGATAATTTAAGACCTTGATCTCTTGCCAATACAAAACCCATGCTGTCAAACGCCTGCACAGATGGCAGTATGACCCGATCACACTTTCTAGGATGTTCCCAGACGTAATCCCCCTTTGCTGGCATGGGTGTGGGGAGAGGGCAAACTATTGGCACATGTGGTGGACATGCGGGAAGGTTCAAACTTATTGGGCCGAAGTCCTTAGCTGGCTGAAAGAGGCGGGAGAAGGTGTGCTCCCACTGGACCCGATGTTGGTACTGTTTGGCCTGCAGCATAAGGATGACTACTGGGAAAAATTAGCGGACCTCTCGCACTCCCTACTGTTGGCAGCCAGAGCAGCCGTGCTAGAACGTGGAAGAGGCCCGCCCTCCCCTCGAGGAAAGAATGGGTGATGATTGCCAAAGACATATTCCTTATGGAAAGACTTACTGCGGCTTTACATGGTTCAAGCACCCAAATAGAGACAGACTGGCTGCAATTTCAAGAAGTGTTTGGCAATACACAGGCCACGTCCTGAAACCCTCAAGTGTCCTTGGCCCAGCCCAAAAACAAGCCCCGACATGGAACGAATGGCCTTGGAACTCGGAAAGCCGGTCGACCAGTGGCAGAGAAAACCCGGATTGACGCTGCCCTATGCCGCATCATTCCTATAAGCAGACGGCAGCGCTCGAGATACTGTGTGGGATGGGTGGGAGGGGGGAGGAGGGGGGACAAATGCAGGGAATAATGGCTTATAGTTTGATTTGTTGAGGGAGTTTGCCCAAATCTTGTAATTTGCATACCTATGCTGTTGTTTGCCAAAAATCAATAAAAATCTAATTAAAAAAAATGATTTGCAAACTGTTAGATCCTGTCTGATATAATACTAATATTCAAAAGACTGCTGATAGATTTGTCTAGATTTGTATGATATGCTTGCAGCATAATATTGGAAAAGGAACATTGACACCAAAGGGTAGTTTTGGTCCCCCCTCCATGCCTTTTGAGGTTCTACATTTTGATTTTATTGAGATGGAGCGATGTCAGAACTATAAGTATGTTTTAGTAGTCTTCTGCGCCTTCGGTAAATGGGTTGAAGCTTTTCCTCTAAAAGATGCCACAGCAATGGCAACAGTGAAAAAGCCATGCTTAAGGAATATTTTCCTAGGTTTGGCTTGCCAAGCGTCATTTGGTCTGATAATGGTCTGCATTTTATCGCTGCTGTCATCCTGCAAGTATGCGCGGGATTGCAGATCGATAAACGTTCCATTTGGCAAGGCACACTCAGAGTGCCAGACTTGTAGAACGCCATGAAGGTATATTGAAGAACAAGATGGCAAATGTTTGTGCGCATAGTAATTTGAAATGGCCTGACGCCTTACCAATAGCTTTATTATCAATGCAGACAACCGCACAATCAAAGACAGGGCTCTCCCCTTACAAAATCATCATGGGGAGGCCAGCCAATATATGGAACATACCAAAAGCCAAACACCCGCTTCTTTCTGACTACTGTGACCAGTTATCTCAAAACTTGTATTTGACTCATCAACAGGTACGAGAAGCCCTCCCAGTAAAATACGAGGGCCCAGGTCATCGACTCTGACCTGGCCAGTGGACCCTACTCAAGAACTTTGAGAGGGGCTCCTGTCTTGCACCTCGCTGGAAGGGACTGCACCAAGTCCTTTTGGCCATGCAGACCGCCGTACGAGTGGCAGGAAAGAAACACTGGATCCACGCAACACACTAGAAGAGGATTCCTTTTCCTCTGACCTACAATAAAGGAGAGGAGAAGGGAATTGTTGATCTTGATGCTCACAACGAGCCTGCTCTGATCGACACCAAGGGTGTCACGTAAATCCTTCCTGAGCCCGTCGAGCCTCGGGAGATTGTTGCTTCTTCAAGTTCTTCTTCAAATTCTTCTTCACCATTGAGCGATCTTGCTTCTTCTTCCTCATTGTCTTCAGGAAACGACAACACTTTGTTCACGGATCACACCGTACCTGGAGTCTTATGGTACGATCTGCGACCACGGAATCGAAATTAAAGTACAGCATAGGCTGTGCTCAGAAGAAACCACTAACAGACCTCTTAACGGACACTGAGAAACAATGCCCATTGTAAAAGCCACTCGTAGTAAAAAGGATGTTGGTCACTTGTTTGATGATGAATCTGCCCATCAAGGGCCATGGTCTTCGAGAACCATATGGTTACTGGTTACAATAGCAGCAATTTTTTGTAATCATACTGACATTTGGGTTCTGGTATCTGGAAAATGTACATCTGCTTGATGTTTTGTTACCGACTGCAAGCATCTCCACTGTGTCTCTACCTTATGTGATCTGCACACCCTTCCTCCTCGAGACCTCCAACACATAGGGGGTTACCATAATAATACTCTTTTAATGATTATGAATGCAACCCATGCCATTCTAAATAAGACAAACTGCTGGATCTGTTCACATTTGCCGCAACATGGGGAAAAGGGACTGGGGTGGTATATACATCCTCTTCCTTTAACTACTGCTTGCTACGCTTCACTTAGGGCATTATTCTTTGGTCGTTGGAATGATAGTGTCACTGGGAATTTTGACGGGACTAATCTTAACGAATTTGAGAAACGAGTCTTAACACCTTTAGGATGTTCTTTGTTTGAGAATTCGAGCAAGCTCAATGTTGCTTCTATTAGACCTTCTGACAGACTCTCTAGACCTTTCCAATCATTGATTACCTTCAAGATGGCTCCAGTAGGCAATAGGGATGACATGCCTCCTTCCTACACTATCAACCATAGTACAAACTCCGTTCCGTTCTGCATACAGAGAGAAGGTTCCCAACCCATGGGTAAATTTGAAGGATGTTACAAATTTTGCAGTACTAACTAGTGAGGATAGACCTTTGTATGTAGGAGATCCTGTTTACTTTGTTTTTGGCAATGAGGCATATCCGTGGTTGCCCAGAGATTGGGAGGGGACTTGTTACTTGGGTATATTGCTGCCAGGAGTATATGTTGCCACCACCGCTGAAATCTCTAAAACTCGTCCCTGGCGGGATGAGAATGGCGATACTTCTTCACAAGTCTTGGGTGATGTTGCCAAATCCTTCGTGCCATTTTGGGAACAGATATTTCATTCCGAGGATATCAGAAGATTAGCAAGGGTATTGAAGAAGACCATCAATAGGCCCACTGATATTTTGTATAACATTACGCTAGAGCAAAAGGCAATTAGATTAGATTAGTAGCCCTCCAAAATAGGATAGTGTTAGATATCATTTTAGCTGAGCGTGGTGGAGTATGCAAAATGGTGGGATCCGCATGCTGTGTTTTTGTACCCGATTCCTCTCCCACCATATTTAACGCAATTCTGAATCTACATACCTTATATACTGAAGTACATGTCCCAGTGGGAAACTGGAATATTAGCACATGGTTCTGGGACTTGTTGCGATCTTGGGGTTGGAAAATCTTTCCAGGCTTAATGGTAATCCTTGGCATTTTTCTGTTCTGCTGTTGTTGTATACAATGTCTGCCTGTCATTTGTTCTATGATAGGAGGATGTTGTGCACAAGCCATAGGTATACTAGGACCTAAGATACATATGCCTGAAAAAGCTACCAATGTCTTAGTAATGCAGGATATTACCATCAAGGAGTTAATGGTGATTGATATCTCTGAAAACAGTGACTCGGGTTGCTCTGACAATGATACATGGTCTTTTTATAGTGAAAATGTCTGAGTAATTACTCTTGGTTTAGGCCAAAAGGAGAGTTTGCAAAACTATATTTCACATAATACCACCTGATAATGAACATTGGCCTAAGCACATTCGCATCGCACTGAAAACCATGTCCGAATTAACCTGAGTAAAGCTGACTTCGCCGCCATTTTAGAATCATCTGCCATTTTGATTAAACTCCTGTTTTCTGTCTCATGTTAAACTGTGTTTTTGACTTGAGCTGAGCAAAATGAACTTTGGACTATGTCAACATGTTGAGGCTGCCGAAAGCCGAATGTTTGTCCTGCACTAAGAAACCTTGGAGCTGAACTGAACTGCAATTTAGATGTTGTCTGCACCAATAGCTTCATCCTTGTTCAAACAGTGGAACTGAATGCTGAACAACTAAAACCGTGTGCCTTTGCAGTGTTGGGTGTCTTGACCCATGTTTGAATTATTATGCTACAACATTTGGTGCTGTGGGCTTAGAAAATCCAAGATGGTGGAAAAGCCCACATTTGCGCCAGAATCCAGGAGAAGCGCGCAGATTTGCGCACACCAAAATTTTCCCTGATCTGCCACCCACCAGTGCAAAGAAAGATGGTTCTGTTCAAAATCCTTTTTTATTAATGTCAAAAATTGCTAAGATCATGGGCCCGAAACCACCAAACAAAAATCCAACTCTGGTTGAGTGTTTTACTTTACTGCAGATCTGTTACGCTCACCTGGCTCCCACAGGGGCATCGGTCAGACCCGGACAGCTGCGGTCTCCACCCACATGATGCGTAGTGCAGCGATGACTGACTGGATCTGCCCTCCTAATCTTGTCTGCTTAACCCATAGAAATATTCTCCTGCAAGTGGAGAGATGGATTTAGCCACTTGTGGATTCAAGTGATGGCACCCCACAGTCCTCCCCAACTAATCACTTCCGAAATGCACGCACAGCAATCTCACCTTATATTCTTGAAAGATGAGCTCTCCATCCTGTGTGGATTTGCAGGGGCGCGTCGATTCCAGTTACTTCACTGGTTTGAAGGCTCGGGAGAGTTCCGGAGAGTATTGACTCTGAGGTTCCTGGTTAGGACCAGTAAGTATTAAGTTCATAGAGTTCAATATGTCCGATGTTCACTCTTGTTCCCCCTTCCTTTCTTGTCTTGCAGCTGTCTCATGAAAAAGATGCTCTTGAGGCAGCTGGTGGCGCTCAGGTAAGAGTCTGTATTACCCGGCGCTGTCCGGTAAATGTTGCACGAGGAAAACGTGTTGTTTTGTCTCTCTTTACAGATGCAGCACGTGAAAATATGGAGAGTCACAAAAGGATGTCTCTGGTGGTAAATCATGTAAGTCTATGGTGGTAAGAATTATATTTGTTGGTTCCCTCGGCTCACCTTGTGGTTTTCTTTTGTCTCCTAGCTGCCGAAGTTCAGCGAGGAAATGATGGAGGCAGCGCCGACCCGAAGGATGCTGTGAAGACTAGTGAGTATGGCGCAGCGCTGCGGCTGGAGGTGCGGCGCATGCAGAAATTATGTTCTTTAAAGGTCCGGAGACAAGATGGATCCAGAATCAGGTGTGGAATAGAAATAAGTTTGTTTCTAACCTTGTCGCTTTCTTTCCTCTTTGTTTTAGGAGCTCCGGATTTGAGGCGGGCATGGCAGAAGACTGGATGCAGGCTGCAGGCATGGTGAGTGTTACGCTGCTGGATGCAGAATAACGCGAAGCGTGTGTTGCTGGTCGGGCGTGGTTTATATAGCCTCAAAAGTAGTCCCAGGTAAGAAGTCCCTAGAACCACACCAGAGTAAAAAATAGTCTCTGTAGAGAAATAGTCCCTTTCAGGCTTCATGTTGGATTGGAGTCATTTGCAGCATGGTCTGCCTGAGTTAAGTAATGACTATGAGCCTGGCGCCGGGGCTGCTGAGGTTTTACTAAATGTCTAGATGCCTCTCCCAGGGCTGATGAGCTTGGTCCGGATGCCTGGGGGTAGGCATCATGACAGGATCCACATCAATGCCATGTCAAGCAAGGATCGTATACTATGAAGTCAAATCCTTTCTTTTTGAAATGTATTAATTCAAGACAGCTGTCAAAAATAGGTGCAGTACCGGCATTGGACACTGACTGGCGCTGGCGCTCTATAAATCCTGACAGGAGAGCTGTCTTGCAGAACTGTGAAGTGAACAGAAGGGGGTCTTATGTAATTAAAAGTTCAAAAGACTTGCTTTTCCTGAGAACCATTAACACCTCAGAGACACACACAACAGCCCAGGAGATCACATGGCCCTGTTGATTGAGAGGGAGGAGTTTCCCCTGCAGCCTGCAGGACACAACACAATAGACCCTTTCCACTGAATGGGGTATGCTGATTTTGGGTGTGGACTGTAAACAGTCTTCTGGAGAAAGGAGAGGCCTGTGATCTCTGACTCACCAAGCTTCTGGGGGCGGGCCAGACTGGATTGTGGATTCATATTGCAGCAAATATATGTTTAAGTTAAATGCTTCTGAAATATTGTATTAAGCTTACAAAAATGTACAATTTGGAGATCCTTAATCTGAGAAATGTACCCACAATTTGAGACCAGACTCAACTCTGTACCATGTTCTGAGGCAAAACCCCATGAATTATGGAGATTGCAGACACGGATTTACGCTAGAAAAATGAAAATTTACTGGAATATGTGTAAAGAGGCGGTGTACATCTGTGTAATTTTTGTTAAAAATCCAATATTGGTAAACCAACCAAAAAACGAAAAATGTTGGCATTTTTGGACCCTAGCTCTTAGGAAGATCAGGGTTAGGCAAGAATATACCTTGAGCAATCCATCATGCAATTTAGGTAATATTAGCAAGTGGGGTATATTGCAAATGTGGGTTTTATGAAAAAGAAGATATGTTGCACGGACACAAAAGGGCGTTTCTTCAATAGATTGTAAAATGATGACTCACTCTGACACACTATCCCTTCTCAAATCAGGTCACAGAGAATCCTTGACCTATCAAATCATGAGAGGGTTGGGCATGCAGAATGAGCCGACCCACCCACTTTAAAAAGACATAAAAAGAGCAACTGAAAGCCAGACAGGGAGATTCACTTCCCACTTCAAGCTGATTTCTTGCAGAGCACTTTGCCAGAAGACACCAGATCCAGCACTTAGACTTCAAATCCAGACAGAGACCAGAACCTAGAACTCAGACTCCAGAACTTAAAGCAAAGGCCTAACCCACAAGCTGAGTTCTCTTCAGCAAGCCTCAAAATCCTTTGCAAACTATTCAACCGCCGGGCTGTGCAGTTTGCTGCTTGCTAAGAATCCTGTGCATCCAGAACTGTCAGATCCAATTCAAGAGACCCAGACCAGACCGCTGTGCAGTGCTGAGACCAGAACCAGAGATCCAGATCCACAGACCAGACCCAGACCAGATCGCTGTGAGCAGAACCGGTACTAAAGACCGTCCGTGGCGAGAGAACCAGCCAACCTGACCAGACCCTGACAGCCTATTTCAAATTTATAGTGTGAGTACTCAGCTAGAACTGTGCCAGAACCAATCTCTTAGTTTAAAATAATCTGATTCAAAACATTTGAACTTGTCCAGAACTGCATGATAGGAATCGTGTGTTCATTCTGTCATTTGAAAGCTGTAAAAATGACATTTTGTCATTCTGAAGTTTACTTTCATTTCGAAAAATCTCCACAAAATCGTCTATCTCTGGAATTGCGATTTGGTCCAATTAGCTGCTATCAAAATAGCCGCTTTTGCTTGCATTGCCAAAATTCGTTTTCAACCTGCTAAACCCTCATTGAGCATCGCAAGTGTGACTTGAACTAATATTAAATAGCTATCACCGACCCTGACCCTCTTACAGGGAATTAAAATCATTTTTTTCATATTTTTACATTCTTTGCAAATCACACTTAAAGTATTTTGCCTGTGTTTTAAAATCATCCCTGTGATCTAAGCTTGCTAGGGGGGAACTGAACTACATTTGATTGTATTCCTGAGAACTGTGTGCTCTCCTTTCCATCTTTTTATATTGCATAGGGTGGAGTGAATTGCCACCAGGGGAAAAGTGAACATATTATCTCTTGTGAAACCCTATCAGTTTATTTCTGTACTGCATTTTATTCATCATTGCATTTCCTGGAAACCCTAAAAGCATTCTCAGTTACCTTTTCCTTCCTATATCAACTCCTAAGTAATTAAATAAGCGTACAATTGTAATATTATCCATTGTTGATCACTGTCATATTCTTAAGTGTGATATCAAATATGAATTTATTATAAAAGCGTGATATATATATATATATATATATATATATATATATATAGTTTAATTTTCCCAATAAATCTTTTAAATTGCAAAACAAACCTACTTCTTGGCTCAGTGACGTCAGGGGGATTCAAATAGAGGGGCGTTATATAAGGGTTTATCATCCAGAGTATAACTTGTCATAAAAATATATAAATAAGGGCTTCCCTTGGGCGTCCCAGACGAGGCACTGACTTAGTGGGATTGCTGAATTGAAGTCACTTGACAGATTGGGGGCTCGAGCCGGGGATTCTGGATTAGATCTATCACTTGTGCAGATTAATACGGGGTGCTAACTGACAGGATACATAATCCTGTTGGATCACCATGCCGTGTTACACTGTAAAAACACCCCTCAAAGGAACGCTCTAAGGAAACGGCCTGTTTTGCAAAATAAAATACAAACTTCTGTAAGTCAGGAAGGAAATCAATTTCCAGAATGATGACCTTGGTAGAAATCAAAATAGCCAGAGAACACCTCTTACATAAGCTATTTGTGAGAGGTGAGTGGGCTCATCGGGACCAGGCGGTCTGGTTGCAGGCAATCGCACCCCAGATCACTGAAACAGGGTCAGATATATGGAGAGATCAGGGTCCCTTACATGTGGCCCTGAGTGAACTATATATGGCCCCTAAGGCCAAGGATGAGCACAACAAGATTGCCAGGGTAGCGGCATATTTATATTTATATATGGGAGCCATACAGGACAAATGTGCTCAAGGCCAAGATCTGGCAAATAGCCAACTGATGGCATTAGAGAAGGCCCAATCTGACCTGGTCTCTTCCGAGCAGAGGCTACAGAGGAGCCAGGAGTCAGAAAATGATAGTAGGCAGTATATTATTAAAATAAAAGAGGACATGGGGATCTTGCAACAGGAAAAGTCTGACCAGGATACCAGATTTCTGGCCTTGCAGAAGGAGTAGCAAGAAGGTTTGGACTCCCTACTGCAAAGCCAGAAAAAGCTGGAGCAACAACTGGACTTCAATAGGGTATGTGCTGAGCAGGTAGTCACCCTGCAAAGCCACCTAGATAGGGAGAAGGCAGAGAGCAACACATTATTTCTGAAAGACCTGGAGACCCAGGCAGAGTTTGAGGAAGAGCGACAGAAAGATGGTGCCCTTCAAAGGCAGAGGGATGGGACTTGGGAGGTAACCCTCCTGCAGCAAAGACTGGCCCAGTATTCCAGGACCAACCAGGAAGCGCAGAGAGAAAATGAGGCTCTCTGTCAGCACAACGATAGGCTCCAGCAACAGATAGCCATGCAGGAGAGACTGATAGAGTTTAGTAAGGCCTTAACTGAGGAACTGAAAGCGCAGGCTCTTGCATTGCAACAGGGAGCAGGGGCTGACAGAGATGAAGTTCGCTGGGAAAGGGAAACACCTAAGCATAACCTCAGGAGCCCTAGTACCAGAGGCCTTCATCTCTCCCAGTCCTTGGACTCTGCCACCCCGATGTCCCCTGGCGCACATGAGCACAGGGCCACAGGGATGGAAGATTACTATCCAGCCAAATGTATGGGGCTCATAGGCCAGTACCACCCAGGAATGGATGGGCGGGCATCCAGGTATGGGCACCCAAGCACAGTGCAATTTAGTGGGGAACCCCAGGAGAGTAGGCCCACTAAGGGCATCCTAAAAACCTCTGCCCAGTTAGGTCAGTGGGGGGGTACCCATCAAATCCTAGCAGCAAGGAGGGATCTGAAGACTCCTCTGAGCGGCCCAGGACACAGAAGACTAGGTCCCCACATTCTGCCAGCCATTCCCAGGCTCGCAGAATCCGGGAAAACCTGGAAGATCAGACGGGCACCCCTGGGAGCAGTGCTTCTGAGTCAGAAAATGGACCAGGGTTACCCGAACCAAAAAGGCCAATCAGGCAAAAAGGGCCTTGCTTAAGGACCCCTTAAAGCAGATCAAGGCAATAAGGAGTGTCATCACGCCTTACCACAAGAACGCCAAGTATTCTGTTTGGGAACACTTGGAGCTTTATGAGCAAATGATGGAGACTTTCCATTTGAAAGACAGCAGTAGCTGCATTCAGTATGTCAAATGGACATTTTCCCCAGAATACTCCAGTTTCTTTGTGGGGCTGGAGGACCAAAATCATTCAAGATGGTCCACCTACATGGCGGTCATCTTGAAACATTTTTCTGTTCACAGAAATCCCCAAGAGGCTCGCAAGGCAGCCTACAATTTCAATGTGGGGAGGATCAGGTCCCACAAGAATTTGTGCAGGAGTTAAAGCGTGCTTTTGCGCAGACTACAAAAAGGGTACGCACGGACAGTAAAGAATTTAATACGTTTTTCCATGCCTTACCCAAATACATAATGACCCAGCTCGTGAGAGATTTTCACGATAAAAGATTTTTAGACTGGGTCATTGAGCAAGCCACCCGCATCTATGAGGTGCAGAAACCGGTGGAAAATAAGAATCAGCCCAAAAACCCCAAAACCAACAGCACCCCTGCTGCTGCCAAGGTTGCAGAGGTAAAGGTTACCCCCATTTTAGATTTGGAGATGGGGGGCCTAAAATCTGCCTGCACCGAATAATTCTCAGCCCAGAAGGCCCTCGGGCCAGTCACAGACAGGGAGTCAAGGAGGTAGTCCCACAAATGGGGTCCCTCGCTCCCCTGACTATGTAAGTGCCCGCTACAAGGGAAACCGACCCATCCTGGGGTATGTGTGGACTCCTCCAGCCCAAGGGGGGGGATCCAGCCAAGCACCTGACCCCGGGAACTTCCCTCCTAACTTCCCACAGGAGGGCAGAAATTCCCCAAATCCTGGGCAGAACTTGTTCCCCAGGTATCCACCCAACTTCCAGCCCCAAAATCATCCATCCTTCTTTTCCCACTTCCCTGAGCCCAGACCACCTAATCCGGGAGAGGGGAGGCCAAGGGTGGAGGGGTACCCAAATCTTCCCAACCCGGGGTACTACCAGAGAAGGGATAGCTACCCTTCCCAGGATCAGCCCAGGGGAGAAAACAGAACCCCGTATCAGCCTGAGCGGGTTTCCCAACTTGAGCGCCAGGTCCAAAATCTGGCACAGGAGCTGAGTTGCGTGCTGAGGGCTCAGCAGAACCCTTAGATGGGCATGCCGGCACAGAATGCACCAAACTCTGGGCCTGGTTCTCCAGAACAATGACGGGGCCCCGATAACCCACCGGTTCCCAGGGAGGAGGCACAAGGGGAAGGGGGGTGTAAAGCCTTGGAGGAAGCTTCTTTCCCCACTTGTAAACAGCCCCTGGAAACCCAGGAACCGGAAACAGAATCTCTTACCCCTGAAAGTCTGCCACCCAAGGAGCAGAGAGGAGGTAGGAGAAACAAAGGACCCAAAGAGACCCATTTTGTGGAGGAGGTACAGATCTTCCAATTTGAGGGAGAGGGATCCTCAGAGGATACTGGGAAAAGGATCTTCTCCTTCAGAGATGGGGGAACTCCTCCCAAGGAAAAATGGGTCCCAAGGGATTCCAACCCAGACTGGGTAGATGTGGGGATTGAGCTGTCGCCGCCCATCAGTCTATCCCAGAACCAACAATACCGAAAACCCCTGGTTCAAACCCATCCTGGTGACTGCCTCCAAAAAGGGGGGGGGCCCAGAACCGGAACCAGGGGAACCCAAAACCGCATCCATAGACTGGGTAGATGTGGGGATTGAGCTGTCTCCGCCCATCATTCTATCCCGGAACCAACAATACCGAAAAACCCTGGTCCAAACCCATCCTGCTGACTGCCTCCAAAAAGGGGGGGCGGCCCAGACCCGGAACCAGGGGAACCCAAAACCATATCCAGTTGCCAACTTTTTATTTCAGATTCCCGAGACTCTCCACAGAATTTTGCCCAAATCTCTTCTCTCTCAATGTCCAAAACCAGAAAATTAGCCCACCAGTTCTCCAAAAATGTGCATTATCTGTGCCCCATTCAGGAGAAGGGGGGGAAGATACTATGCCCCGGTACAAGTACAGGGGCAGGGTACAATTTTGGCACTGGTGGACACTGGATCCCAAGCTACCCTTCCGTCCAAAAGGGCCTTTGATGAGCTAAATTTAGGAAGGAGGGAGAATTACCAAATTCCTCTCACCTCGCTTCCTGGACAACTTCAGAACTTTGACAGGAAGGAAATTCCCGTCGAGGGGACTGCGGATTTGGACATCAAAATTGGGTGACACAAGGTGAAACACCCGGTCATAGTAGTGACTCCAGAGGGCACCCCTTGTTTACTAGGGAATGACCTCCTGAGAAGGTTGTCACCCCTAATAGATTGCGTAAACAAGGTCCTCTGGACCCAGACTAGCCGACCAATAAAATTAAAACAGAGTGTCAACCATGTTAGTTTAAACGGCACCTGCCACATGGTTGAACAAAAATCTGACTTCCAGAATAACCAAATTCCAGATGTGACAGTAATAGCAGTAGGACAACAGACTGGTGATGGGGGGTCCTCTCTATTTCTGAAAATCAACCTTCCTTCCAGTTTAAGGTGGTATTCCACACTGGAAGGAAACACTCTGAAATTCTTTACGAATTCACAATCGGACATTCCCACTCCGATAGTCCAGAAAAATGAAAATCAGCTCCGAACCTGGCTGATATTCAGCAAATTGGAGAGCAGTTGTTCATCCCTGTTCAGTTAAATGATGGGAAGGACTCTGTTCTCGTCCGAGTGTGTGTGAGCAATGGTAAGAGCTTCATCAGCGAAGCCATGTTCCGCCAACTCCCAAAAGATCCAGCCATTCCCACATTCAAACTGATAGACAAATGGGAAATGGATCTGGAAACACCCAATTCCAAACATCTCCTGCCAAGCAGGTGTATGCTCAAAATCTCCATTGGCAACAAGAGCATAGTTCATAATTGTTGGGTCGTGGGAGATGTCACTGCCGCCTTTTACTTAGGCAGTGACATTCTGAATCGATTTGCCATTAGTTTGGACCTAATAAACTTCAAAGCTTGGTCCCGATTAGTGGATAACCCCATGGGCTTTGATGATCCAGAAAAAGCATTTAGATCAGCTCAATTGCTACCTTATGCAGTTGAAATTCAGGTTAGAGAGGAAGTCACCATCCCAGAAAGGACCCGACAATTCCCCCTGGAAGTGAAAGTTAAGAGGACAACAATTGAAAAACCTGGATGCTTATAGTCATCTAAATGCTTCTCTCCAACAGCAAGGGTTGTGGGTAAACCCAACACCATTAGTCAACATAGAACATGAAACCATTCCAATAGAGGTGGATAACAGCGACTTAAAGAGTATTACTCTAGCCGCAGGCACCATTATTGGAATGGCAGTTGATGACCGACATTTCTCCATTGATTTAGGAAATGAACCGTTAGGACCTATCCCCAAGGACTGTTTTGACAGTGACAGTGATGACAATACAACACCAGACAGGATCTTTACCCGGCATGGGGGGAACTTCCTGGTGTACACTTCCTGCCCTTATGGTAAGGAAGATGTGACTTGTGACTTCAGGAGGGATGAGGTGATTTTCCAGGTCCATGAGGGCTGCCTTTCCCACCTGAAGCCTCCAGTCCAAATCAGCACTCTGACCAGGGACTTCTCCACCTAGCTGGAGGAAGCCGCTGAGATAGCAAAACCAGAAGTCTTTTCAGGCTTCAGGCAGATGGTGGAAGAGAGAGTCAACCTAGCTGATGCCTGTGTGACTCTGGAACAGAAGTAAAAGTTGAAACAAGTTTTCTTGGATTTCCAAGATCTCTTTGCAGTAGACTCATATGACTGTGGTCGCACCGACATCCACACAGCAACAATTCCCACGGGCCCTGGCAGGACTCCAGTGTTTGTGAAGCAATATCGCTTGCCTCTCGCATCAATGGAGTCCCTTACTGAAATAATTAAGAACCTTGAGTCCCGGGGAATAATCCGTCCAGTACACAGCACCTTCAATAATCCGGCACTGGGAATATTGAAGCCAAACGGCCAGTGGAGACTCTGCGCCGACCTTAGGGAGCTCAACAAACGGGTCCATACTTCGCGATGGCCTCTGCCCTACATTGACCAAGGGCTGGCCCAGATTCAGGGGTCACAGGTATTTACTGCAATAGACCTGACCAATGGATACTGGACCCTGCCTGTCAGTAGGGAGGACCAATACAAACTGGCTTTTACCTTTGGGGGCCAGCAGTACACATGGACCCGGACTCCCTTCGGATATCTCAACTCCGGCAATGAGTTCAACATTTTCCTACACAAAGCCATGCCCGACCTGGGTGCGAGGGGTAACCTGGCTTATGTAGATGTCCTCATCAAAAGTTAAAATGTGGAGGAACATATAGCAGAGATCCGTTATGTTCTGACCCAGTTGAGGGCCGCTGGAGCAAAACTTTCCTTTCAGAAAGCACAGTGGTGTAGAACCCGTGTTAATTTCTTGGGGCATGAGATTACTCCTCAGGGTCTTTGTCCCCAAGAAAAGAAAGTGGAAGCACTTCAGAAACTGAAAGACCCCACAACTCTGCAGGAACTAAGGAGCCTCCTTGGACTGACTAATTACAGCAGAAAGTTCATTGAGGGCTACGCAGAGATCACCAGACCCCTGATTCATCTCTTGAAGGGGGGGTCAAGTGGGAATGGGGTCCAGAACAATCCGAGGCAGTAAAACAGCTCAAAAGAAGCCTCTCACAAGCGCCTTGCCTAGCTTGCCCTGTCAGAAACGAGGAGTTTTTCCTGGAGACAGGGTTCTCTAATACGTGCTTGACGGCAGTATTATACCAAAAGCATGACAAGGTCAATAAAGTAATCTCCTATGCGAGCAAAACTTGATCCTTTGTGGAGGAAAAATTCAATGATTGTGAGAAGGCACTCCTGGCAATGGTGTGGGCTTTGAAGAATTACCGCCCATTCATCCAGGGGGAACACATCATAGTGGAGACTCCACACCAGCCTCTGCAATATCTCCAAAGTGACAGAATCTGGGCTGGAAATGTGAGTAATTCCCAAATTACGTCCTGGATTCTGTCAATGCAAGGCTTTCTTGTGGAGGTCAGATACGGCCAAAACAAGATGAGTCCCCTCGCGCAAGGTCTGGCTGACTTGCATGATTGTGCCAGAGAAAACTGTCTCGAGGACGAAAGTCTAAAAATCAAGGACAACATGGAGGCATACCTTAATTCCCCACACAAAGTCTTTGAAAAAGACAAGTGTGAGGGAATGCCCACTGTCTATGTGGATGGATGCTCTTACCATGTTGACAACAACGGGGAAAAAGAACTTGTGGTCGGCGTAGGGAATGCATGGGTGAATGAGTCCCCAGAACCCTCCGCTGGATACAAAATTGGTCCCCGAAGTAGTCAGGTGGCAGAATTGATGGCTGTGTATCAAGCCATCCTCACTGCTGTCCAACACCAACTCCACGAACTGGTCATAATCACAGATTCAGATTATGTACGGAACGGGTTCGTGGAGCACCTGGTTATTTGGAAAACCAGAGGCATGTTATGTGCTAATAACAAACCCTTGAAACATGGGAAGTTAATTCAAAACATTGATGATCTGGTCACCGTGAATGGGATGACCATCTACTGGAAAAAGATCATGGGTCATTCCAAAGTAGAGGGACCAGACAAAACTGGAAATGACTTAGCTGATCAGCTGGCCAAAACCGGGGCCATCCAAGGGGATCTAATAGAGATTGAGTCCCTGTTGGGGGAAATCCAGGTCACTGCTATCACTAGGTCCCAGACAAACGCTCACAATGATCTTTCAACTGCAAAATGGAGTAAGGAGAGCCCAGATGCTAATTTGATCACGGCTCAGAAGGGGGATCCAATAATTGGTAAGTTTTACCAACACATTGAGGACCCTGAGAACTTTCCCTTGACGATACCGATTACTTTGGGAAAGAGGACCTTAGAGTGTTGATGAAATGTCCAAAAATGTTCCGAATCCAAGACAGTTTGTTGATAAGGAAATCCCAAGCTGGCCATGATCAGTGGGTGGTTCCTACCTCATTCCGAAGCCTGATGTTAAGTCACGCCCATGATGCGGCCACCGCCGGTCATAGGGGGTTTCAAACAACACTTGAGATCTTACGAGAGGTTGCATACTGGCCACACATGGGGCAAGACCTCGACCAATACTTGAAGGGGTGTCTTGTGTGTGCACAATTTTAGCCAAGATCCCTCACACACCGTGCGCCCCTCTTCAAAAGAGGGGGATGACACTGCCATGGTCAGATTTGCAAGTCGACTACATAGGGCCTGTGATTCGCTCCTCTAGGGGGAATAAGTACATGTTGACGGTGACATGCTTATTTACTAAATGGGTGGAATGTCTCCCGGCCCCAAACTGAAACGCAGAAACAGCAGCTGCCCTGATGATCAACCACATCTTTTCGCGTTTTGGTCTACCCCAAAGGATTGAGTCAGACAGAGGTAGCCATTTCACCAACGAAGTAATGACTAAGATGTGGGAGATACTGGGGATTAAAAGGAAGCTACATATTGCTTACCGGCCAGCCTCTGCTGGTGCAGTGGAGAGATACAACAGAACCGTTGTGAGCATCTTAAAGTTTGTGGCAGATTCTGGGCCAAGTTGGGATATCCGATTTACCTCTGGTCCTAATGGCCATCAGATCTACTCCTTCATCTGCAACTTAAATTACACCGTTTGAGCTGATGACCGGACACAAGATGGTGCTTCCCCAGCATTTGCTCTACAGGACCCAAGAGCAGACATTGATAAATGCCTCCACAACTCATGAGTATGTGGAGAATTTAAGGAAACACCTTCAACATGCTTTTGCCTATGCTCAGCGGAATCTAGAAAGATCAGCCGAGAGCATGAAGACCCATTACGATTTGAAAACTACCAGGAGAGAATACAATGTGGGAGACCAGGTCTAGCTATACAATTTCCAAAGGAACCAGGCCAAACAGCGAAAATGTTTGCCTACATGGAAGGGACCTTTTGAAATTATAGACAAGATCTCTCCAGTTGCCTACAAGATCGGCATCCCCAAAGGTAGTTTGGCAGAAGGGGAAGACAAGTGGGTCCATATAAATCAGTTAAAGTGTTGCCATCCCAGGCACACTCTGCAGCAACTGGAGGAGTCCTCTGCAATACCAGAGGGGGCCGCTCCAGAGTAATTCAGTTCCAACCCTAAAATATCCCACATATAGTCTCTAAAATATTATGATTCTTGAATAATTCTTGATTTATAGCTTGTTTTTTTAAAATAAGAATGTAAATGTCTATTGATTTATAAAATGCCGCCCCACTATATCAATAGTGGGGGAGAAATGTCTACGAATAGGTATTGCCGCTTTACTTTGTCATCCTAGGAGAAAGAAAACCTGGATGACCTTGGGACCGGGAGCAAAGATCCGAGGGGCCCGGGGTACCACCCAATACTCCCATCAGGGACGGCGAGGAGAACCGATCGATCCACCCTGATGGGGGAAAAGATGCTGAACTTTGTCATCTGCGGAATTGGAAGAAGATGATGCGGATATCCCAGCGCATGGATCAATACATCCTTTGCACCCGACTCCCCCTCGACTCGAAATCAAAGCACAGTCGGGTGGGGGGGCTTGTTGGGTGTCTTGACCCACGTTTGAATTATTATGCTACAACATTCGGTGCTGTGGGCTTAGAAATTCCAAGATGGCGGAAAAGCCCACATTTGCGCCAGAATCCAGGAGAACTGCGCAGTTTTGCGCACACCAAAATGGTCCCCTGACCTGCCACCCACCAGTGCAAAGAAAGATGGTTCTGTTCAAAATCTGTTTTTATTAATGTCAAAAATTGCTAAGATCATGGGCAACTGGAGAGATCCAACTCTGGTTGAGTGTTTTACTTTACTCTACTGCAGATCCGCATCAATGCCATGTCAAGCAAGGATCATATACTATCAAGTAAAACCCTTTCTTTTTGAAATGTATTAATTCAAGACAGCTGTCAAAAATAGATGCAGTACTGACATTGGACACTGACTGGCGCTGGCGCTCTATAAATCCTGACAGGAGAGCTGTCTTGCAGAACTGTGCAGTGAACAGAAGGGGGTCTTATGTAATTAAAACTTCAAAAGACTTGCTTTTCCTGAGAACCATTAACACCTCAGAGACACACACAACAGCCCAGGAGATCACATGGCCCTGTTGATTGAGAGGGAGGATTTTCCCCTGCAGCCTGCAGGACACAACACAATAGACCCTTTCAATTGAATGGGGTATGCTGATTTTGGAGGTGGACTGTAAACAGTCTTCTGGAGAAAGGAGAGGCCTGTGATCTCTGACTCACCAAGCTTCTGGGAGCGGGCCAGACTGGATTGTGGATTCATATTGCAGCAAATATATGTTTAAGTTAAATGCTTCTGAAATATTGTATTAAGCTTACAAAAATGTACAATTTGGAGATCCTTAATCTGAGAAATGTACCCACAATTTGAGACCAGACTCAACTCTGTACCATGTTCTGAGGCAAAACCCCATGAATTATGGAGATTGCAGACACGAGGTTTATGCTGGAAAAATGAAAATTTACTGGAATATGTGTAGAGAGGCGGTGTACATCTGTGTAATTTTTGTTAAAAATGCAATATTGGTAAACCAACCAAAAAATGAAAAATGTTGCCATTTTTGAACCCTAGCTCTTAGGAAGATCAGGGTTAGGCAAGAATATACCTTGAGCAATCCATCATGCAATTTAAGTAATATTAACAAGTGGGGCATATTGCAAATGTGGGTTTTATGAAAAAGAAGATATGTTGCACGGACACAAAGGGGCGTTTCTTCAATAGATTGTAAAATGAGGACTCACTCTGACACACTATCCCTTCTCAAATCAGGTCACAGAGAATCCTTGACCTATCAAATCTTGAGAGGGTTGGGCATGCACAATGAGCCGACCCACCCACTTTAAAAAGACATAAAAAGAGCAACTGAAAGCCAGACAGGGAGATTCACTTCCCACGTCAAGCTGATTTCTTGCAGAGCACTTTGCCAGAAGACACCAGATCCAGCACTTAGACTTCAAATCCAGACAGAGACCAGAACCTAGAACTCAGACTCCAGAACTTAAAGCAAAGGCCTAACCCACAAGCGGTTTGCTGCTTGCTAAGAATCCTGTGTATCCAGAACCGTCAGATCCAATTCAAGAGACCCAGACCAGACCGCTGTGCCGTGCCGAGACCAGAACCAAAGATCCAGATCCGCAGACCAGACCCAGACCAGATCACTGTGAGCAGAACCGGTAATAAAGACCGTCCATGGAGAGGGAACCAGCCAACCTGACCAGACCCTGATGGCCTATTTCAAATTTATAGTGTGAGTACTCCGCTAGAACTGTGCCTGAACCAATCTCTTAGTTTAAAATAATCTGATTCAAAACATTTGAACCTGTCCAGAACTGCATCATAGGAATCATGTGTTCATTCTGTCGTTTCAAAGCTGTAAAAGTGTCAATTTGTCATTCTGAAGTTTACTTTCATTTCGAAAAACTATCTCCACAAAATCGTCCATATCTCTGGGACCGCGTGTGCTAGGAACGAGATTTTTCTTTCATTTTAACGCTAAGATTCTAAGCTTTCCAACAAGCCTAAGACTTTCTATTAATTATACTTTTTCCGTATTCGCGCTCGACGCACTCGGAAAAAGTGCCACGATTTGCGATTTGGTCCAATTAGCTCCTGACAAAATAGCCGCTTTTGCTTGCATTGCCAAAATTCATTTTCAACCTGCTAAACCCTCATTGAGCATCGCAAGTGTGACTTGAACTAATATTAAATAGCTATCACCTACCCTGACCCTCTTACAGGGAATTAAAATCATTTTTTGCATATTTTTCCATTCTTTGCAAATCACACTTAAAGTATTTTGCCTGTGTTTTAAAATCATCCCTATGATCTAAGCTGTGATCTAAGCTTGCTAGGGGGGAACTGAACTACATTTGATTGTATTCCTGAGAACTGTGTCCTCTCCTTTCCATCTTTTTATATTGCATAGGGGGGGCGAATTGCCACCAGGGGAAAAGTGAACATATTATCTCTTGTGAAACCCTATCAGTTTATTGCTGTACTGCATTTTATTCATCATTGCATTTCCTGGAAACCCTAAAAGCATTCTGTTACCTTTTCCTTCCTATATCAACTCCTAAGTAATTAAATAAGCGTACAATTGTAATATTATGCATTGTTGATCACGGTCATATTCTTAATTGTGATATCAAATATTAATTTATTATAAAAGCGTGATATATATATATATATATATATATATTGTTTCATTTTCCCAATAAATCTTTTAAATTGCAAAACAAACCTACTTCTTGGCTCAGTGAGGTCAGGGGGATTCAAAGAGAGGGGCGTTATATAAGGGTTTATCATCCAGAGTATAACTTGTCATAAAAATATATAAATAAGGGCTTCCCTTGGGCGTCCCCGACGAGGCACTGACTTAGTGGGATTGCTGAATTGAAGTCACTTGACAGCAGAAACCCATTGTGTTTGTTTCTTGAAACTGGACTTACTTTAAGATGGAGAACCAAAGTTACCATTGTATTTTGTGTATAGAAAAACATCTCAAGTGTTTTGCTGTATTTGTCATGTGAACTGGGTATGAACCCTAGTAAATTTATAACTTGGAGAAGAACTGGATGATGTAACCGGGATTTTGTATAAAAGATGCATGCTTTGTAATGTCCAGCACACTCTTCCCCTCACGGTGTCTGCTGGTACACATTGCAAGGTGTTTGGAGCCAGACAGCTATCTGTACAGAAATAAATAATACATGTATCTCTGAACTCGTGATTGGCGTATTTCATTTTGGTGGTACTAAACGTCGATATTTCTTTGGTCTTCCAGCAGAGGGCCTGGAAAAATTGCCTGTACTGATGAAGACCATAGACCTACAATCCAAACCAATATCCTCAAGCATATTGACCTGAGTTTAGAGAAAAAACTTAATCTCCTTCTTGATGGCCCTGATCTTGGAGAGGGGTAACAGAAGTGACACCCGTGATGTATTGCTTTGGAAGCCTAGGAAATCTATTATCTGACACGGTTGAGTCTGAGATTTCTACCTACTGATAACACACCCCAATCCTTGAAGCAGAGATATCTATCTGTAGATGATGGGCGTCAGTTATCTTGGACTGAGACATAGATGAGCCTGATCCTGTGAGCCCTGAGAGCTGACACCACCGGCTTCAGCACTTTATTGTAGCACAAGGCGGCCGACGAAAGCACCACTTTTTGTTGCCCCAGAGAAACTGAAAAAGCTTCTGGTGCGGGCAATGAATAGGTATGGCCAACAACAGCACAACCCAGAATTTGCAAGCAAGCTGGCAGGCGCACCCGGCTTCATCTCAAGGCTTGCTCTTAAGGCCATCGCCTGTCTCTGCCGACGGAGCAGAAGCACCAGAAGCCCTCTCCAGCTCAACGGGCAACCAGAGCTGCATCGCTGCTTTTCCCTGTCTGGGTAACAATGCCACCACACTGATAACGACTGAGCACTTGCTCCATGCCAAGATGGCCAATGCCATCCCAGCCTCTTCCCCAGCCTCCATCAGCAGCCCACCTTATTTGCTGGCTGATTCGCGCATGAAGCACGTTGATTGGCCAACAACCAGCACAATCTGGAATTTGCCAGCAAGCCGGCAGGCACAGCCGGCCTCATCTCAAGGCCTGCTCTTAAGGCAATCGCCTGTCTCTGCCTGCCTGGGCCTGAATGGTCTGAAGTGGCCCCTAGCACCCTCTAAATCTACCTCGCCTATAATCAAGGGATGCACAGGTATGCTGGCATTGCCCCTGGCATGCATCGCACTGTTCGCCTCTGATGTGCTACCTTCATAACCCACTCCACCCCATCCTACTTCCTGCCCCCATCTATGTCACACACCAGCCAGCCTACTGCAGCCGCCACAGCCTGTCGGCCGACACAACTGGTGCCGTTAACCACCTCCACCTCAGGACACCCTGGCCCCCACCGCCTCTCACCTGCCCTTCACCAGCTACCTCGCCTCGCCTTGGTCCGGCCATCTCACCTTAAACTCCCATTCCAGTGCTGTCACCTACCCGCACACAGGTCCAGTCAGCTCTCCACATGTACTCCACCATTGAGGTTACCCCGACCTTCCCCATCCATTGTTACCTGCAATAGGCATCTTTGCACATGTACCTCTGCCACTTGCACCCTGCTCAGTTACACTGCTGATCCACCTTCCCCTCCACTACCATATCTCCTCGGATCCCAAGCCATCTCCAACGTACATACACCTCCCTACCCTACTACCCACTCCATACCTGCATCACACCTGCACAGCACCCAAATGAATGCAAGATCATTCATTGCACATGCACCTGACATCGTTGACCGCATATCTACCAATAACCTTGCATTCCTGAATCTTGGATACATGCTGTGGCAGGTACGGAACTCTCCATTGCCATTCCACCTGATTATGCCCTTCATTGCAGCGACAAACACACCCACAAAGGAGGTGGCGTCATCCTCATCCACAAAACTTCTCTCCCCATTCATTTGATCGCCACAGACCCCCTCCCCAAATATGAAGTCCTTTCCACCGAACTATCACTATCCCCTGCCACCACCATCACCCTCTGCACCTTCTACCGCCCACCAGGCCCACCACCTCCTTCGAAGATAACCTCCTACATCTCCTCCAACCTCAAACCCACCTCCAAACACATTGCCCTGGGTGACCTCAACCTAGGCTACAATGACCTCTTTAATAATGATGCCTCATCACTTGCCAATGCCACCTCTGCCCTGGGCTGCATCAAACAAATTCTCCTCCCTACGCACAATCAAGGATGCATACTTCACTGGCTCTTTGATCACAATTGCAACACCATAATTCTCTCGAATACACCTTGCCCATGGACAGATCACCACACCATCACCTTCTCCATCCCTACCAACTCTCCCCCTCACTTCGCCCCCACTCCCCTCCACCTCACTTTGCGCCCGCAAACTCACAAGCAAGCAACTGCAGCCCCTTCTTGACTGCCAGCCCCTCCTCCCACTCCCCAACTCCAATATCAACACCTTAGTGGATCATTAGAACTCTCTACTATCCACCACCATCAACACCCTTGCCCCCCTCAAAGAACGCAAGCCTAAACTTCCCAGACATCCCAACTCCTGGTAGACCCCTCCCTCAAAAAAGCAAGCTATTTGAGCCGAATGGCGCTAATCCCCATCCACCTCGTACAAAACCTGATTTTCTACCATCTCCAGAGAATACAAGCAAGTTATCCAAGCAGCCAAAGCCACCACCTACAATGATAGAATCACTGCTGCCAGCTCTTATTCCCGTGAACTCTTCACCATCCTATGGGAATTAGAAACACCTGCATCCCCTCCGGACACCATTGTCAAGAACAACGCTTAGTGTGGAGAAATACAAGATGCCCTCATAGGCAAAATAGTCCTTCTACAAAACAAAATCAAATCAAATATAAGCAAGCCATCATCAGTGCCGCCTCCCAACCCTCCAATTCGTCCACTGCCTCACTCCTCATCCCACCCTTTGAGTTCCACCCCACAACAGAAGTGAAGTTGCTTGCATTGTGTATGGCCTCAAACCCTCTCACTGCAAAGGCGACATTTGTCCAGCACCCCTTGTTAAAGAGAGCGCCGACACCTTATTGCCTCTTATCACTGCCATCAACACCACCTTCTCTTCCTGCTCTGTCCCTGCTGCCCCTAAAGAATCCTGGAACACTCCGCTTACCAAGAAACCTTCTCTTGACCCCTCCAATCGCTTCAACTGCCGTCCCATCACCACTGTCCCCTTTCTCCTCAAAATCATTGATTCGAGTTGCCTACATCCAAATTCAACAATATCTAGATCAATATCGCATCCTCCGCCCCCGACAATCGGGCTTCTGCCCAGGATACAGCACTGAAACAGCCCTTCTCAATCAGCTAGATGACCAAAGACACTCTGGTAACCTCACCCTCCTCCTGGACCTATCGTTTGTCTTTGACTGCGTCGACCGCCCCACCTCGCCACTCCTGCCCACTTCTCCTCTGAAGCCACTAGATGGGTTACCTCCTTCCTGGCCGACCGTACCTTTTAGAGTCTTCTTGGCAGAAGTCTTTGCCACAACTAACCCCACCTCTTGTGGAGTACACCAAGTATTTTGAGTCTTAGCCCAAGTATTTTGGTTTTACCTATCCTCTATAATGTCTACACGACCATTTGGACTCACTTGGCATCTCAAACACCAACTATGCGGATGACACTCAGATTCTCATCCCACTTTCTGGTAATTACCTCCAGGACAGTAAATATTTGAACACAGTCTATGCAACCATTCAGGCATGGATGGCATCCTGCCTCCTCTGCCTTACAATTACAAGACTGAAATATTACTAGTAGGAAACAAATCATGCCTCGCAAAACTGGACTCATTAATTTTCTATTGATGGCCACATCATCCCTGTCTCCTCTGTCGTAAAAACACTAGGCATCTGGCTCGATGTTTCCCTCCGTATTTCCCACCAAGTCAATGCCATTGTCTCCTCTGCTGCCCATGCGACTAAGCTCATCAATGCCAGCAAGCCCTTCCTCTCCGTGGATGGCCGCCTCACCATTGCGTGTGCCATCATAGGCTCAAAACGTTGCAACGCACTCTTTGTTGGAACCTCCAAAAGGAACCTCAACAAACTACAAACTATACAAAATAATGCGCTCCATGCAGCCTTCAACCTGGGTAAACATGACGATGACCTGAAGCAGGTCGAAAAGCCCATTAGTTCCCCGTCCAAGGGAGGATTACATTTAAATTCCTCATTTTTGCCTCACAAACACTGCCCCATCTTACTTATCCTAAAGGCCCACAAAGACCTGCCCATCCAGGCCAACATGGACCATCAAAAGACACTGGGCCTCATTACGAGGTTGGAGGCAGCCATGGAGCTATTAGCTCCATGGCTGCCTTCAAAACCCTTCCGACTCCACCCTGGTGAATGGAGCAATTACCGGTCCATTCCGAGGTTGGAGGGAACGGTAATTCCCCATTCACCAGGGTCATTCCCCATTCCCATTTGAGCCCCCATAGGGCTCAATGGGAATGGGGAAGGCGCTAATAACGGTACTGCAAATTGCGGTACCGTTATTAGCTCTTGAGTCCCTTTGAGGGTCCGTCCTTAACGCCTGCAAAAACCTGGTGTTAGGGAAGGACCCGCAAAGGGAACTCGTAGTAGGGAGGTAAGGGATTACTGGCAACCAATTGCGAGTCGCATAAGGTGACAGACTGACCTCAAAATGATCTTTGTTTGTGGAAACCTCTGTTGAATGACTGCCTGAACTGCCATCCCTTGTATGCTGGGGAAAGAAGGTATTCAGCTAGAAGGTGTTTTATGACTGCTGAACTGGGAGCATCTGTCTGTTGGGGCCTTGTTTAAGGTGGCCGGACAAGAGACCCCATGCTTTTCCAACCCGCCCAAAAACACGCCCTCCAAAAGACTCTTTTTAAGGATACTTGATTCTTGTCAAGGGAAGTGTAATTAATAGCCAACATATTTTGAAATATCTTTGATGAATTTGTCACCAAACGAATTGCTTCGAAACCAAGCTCTTAGGGAGCCAAATCACCCAATTTTGAATCCTATGCCAATAAGAATCAATTTCTACATTCTGCGGGAATGGCAAAGTTAGCATTGCCAAAAAAAAACAAAAGGCATTTTGGGCCCACTGGCGAACGGGTACTGGTTCTGCCAATATGCCCTGTTACGTGGCCACTTCTGTCAAATCGAAAATGTTTGTACACGAGATATCCAGTACCTTATTCTAGCATAATTTTAGGGCCCCATTAACCCTCTTCTTAGGGTCTTTGCCTGATTTTGCCAACAAAAACAACCAACTGTGGGGCCAACTCTGGAGTGACAGTGACTTTCTGGGGAGTTAGGCCAGCCTGGGACCCTCTGACCACAACCTATTTTTCTCCTCCTCTGTAGAAGCTTTCTGAGTCTGGCATCTAAATATTTACCCACATGCATGGAGGGGAGGAACCCATTCCTGGGAGCTAGGATACACTACTTCCGAAGAATCAAATAAAAGCAAATCCTGTGTCTCTAAAATCTCAGATGCTTCATTTGAAGGGGGAAAAATATCCCTCACCCATAAGGAGCTCAGAGTCATATAAACACCGATTTTGACCCTCCGTAATCAAAACCGGGTCAGAGGAATCTGATTCACTTCCAGAGGAGGAAAAAGCAACATGGTGCTTACTTTTTTTGCATTGTGACTATCTGCTTCTGCTGTAACATGGAAGGTTTTCCCTTCATTCGGTACACTTTTTTTTTATGATTAGGCACACACACGCACTACCTTTTTATTTCAAGCACCACCAGAGGACATCTGTATATAAACTGCCACCGACTTGTCTTTTAAATGTGCTTTATCATGTGATTCCTCAGTTCCAGGGAACTCTGCAGAGCGTGATTGCTCCTCATTCTCAGAATCCACTGCATTGAGGGTTAGGACCCTTATCTTACTCTTATGCCCAGCTGGTATTTTTGATAAGGTGGGTGACATAGATGACAAAGACTGAACAGCCCCCAGTAGAGAAGTATGCATTTTTGTTAAATCTTCAAATTGCTCTCTAGAAATGCCTGACGGCCCCTCAGCTGGCCTGCAATGCTCCCTATCTCTGCCATGATCCTTATAAAATGCAACAAAATAACCTACTTCTCACTAAGTGGATTGAATGAGTCCTCGAAAATACCTCTTGTCAGAAAACAAGTATGTCAGGGAACCGGAAGACTCTTGCGGTCCGAGACGTAGACACCAAACTAGGACAGGGCTATATTGGATCCCAGTTCACTAGGGATGCAGCGGAACGCGAGCTGTCGCAAACCGTGAGCGGCCGACTCAAGCGGCGCCTGTGCAACTGCATGTAAACCGACATACAAAAAAAACCCTGCGAGCTAACCGACCCAGAGACACCTTTTTAGGAGGGCAAAAGGGGCATTTGCCCCAGGCGCCCACCTTGGAGGAGGGCCCGACAAGGCTGCCGGATCTAAAGAAGTCAATTTCCATTGCTCCCCAAACATAAATAGCACAAGTCAGGGCATTTTATGGATTGCTGCTGAGGCTACACCGATTGCCTACCTCTCGTTGACGAGTACAAGCTGCTCTGATTAATTTCTTTGTTCACTGTGGTATACATAGCTTGTGTATTCATTTTGGCACAGCTGTAGTATTTATGTGGGCATCAGATTGATCATGTGCAGCCAGATTTGATAATCATATTGACAAATTCGATGGGTACGAGGATTCAGAAGATAACTCAGTGTGTTAAGCACTCATTGCAGAGATCTGTGTTCATATGCAAGATTACAAAAGCAAATTCCAGCAAGGCTGACTCAGCCTTTGTGTCTGAAGTTGATAAACATACATGTATATGTACCTTGTTTTGTAGCACATCAGGTGCTATTATCCACAATGTACATGCATCAGATAGATGTTGCTATAAAAACAAACATAGCATCAGTCTGGTGGAGGTCTAGAAATGTGTTCCTTCAGACGAGTGGTTGTAAAACCTATGCAGCTAACCCTAACAAAGAACATAAACTGTTAGTCTGGAGAGGTGATCCCTGGGTTTTGCAGACCATACAAGGCTTTCACATTCAGTTCTACGCAACCCCAGTACAGTCCGTTTTTCTGTGTCGAATTCTTTTCACCACAGTCAATGCTTGGTTAGTGCATCTGGAAGTGCAGGAGTTACTCAAGAAGGGCGCAATTCGGCAGGTTCCCCTGCATACTCTAGGGTTTATCAGCAATAATATTCTTGTGAAAAAGAAGTTGGAGGGGTTAAGACGGTTATCAATCTCAGGGAGTTCATTGGTTTTCTCTAATGCAATCATTTCAAGATGGAAAATACTCATCTTCTGAGAGACACTCTCATTCCAGGAGACTGGATGACGAGTTTGCACCTCAAGTGGTGTTGGGGAGTGATGAGGCTTTGGATGACCTTACTCGTTGTCAGAATAAATGGCTGTTCAGAGGGGCTATGATTGGGAAGAAAATAATTCTGAGCAATTGGAAATGTGTTTTGAACCTGAAAATTGAAGCTTGGACTATGGACATGCATGTTTTAGCAGATGTGCAGAGGGTACTATATAAGAGGGAGGGGAAAAAAAGATTGTTTGAAAAGGTTTGGGGGACATTTTTGTCACTGTACTAAACTATAAAGTAATAAGAAATGTATCTATATGAGGCGGGTGGGTGTTTAGGTGGGGTGATTAGGGAGGTGGTATGGGATCAGTTGTGAGATGATAGGTTAAAAGTATCCTTCAATGTAAAATATTGTATTGTTTATCTGATGTGTACGTGGTTTTTTTTCTTTCTCTGACCATTTTGTAATATAACTATGCATTATTCTGTTTTTTTGTTAACTTGTAAATAAATGTTTTTAAAAAAAAGGATGCGTATTGATTCTAGAATGTCCACCAGAGAAACAGTAGCTTGAGACGGCAGCTCCTGCCCACACCTGGCTGACCATTGGATTTACTTGAGAAATCATAGTGGAGCTACTAGTATGTCTGGCAAAAAGAGGAATGAGGCACTGGATAATCCCTCCTCCAAGAAACCCAAGCAAATCCCAGAAGATTCTGCTGAAGAAACTCCAAGCAGTTCAGATATGTTTGCACTCCTGAAGTAAGTCGCCAATGATGTGGTAGATGTGTCAAGGCTGCCCTTTCAGACCTGACAGGAAAGGTCAACACCCTGGAGAGGTGAGTGACAGAGGTAGAGGCAAGAACCTCTGGTTTGGGGGGGGTAGGATTCTGGCAGTTATAGAGCCTATCAAGAGCCGAGATATGGCATGAACAGGCTATACTTGAGAAATATGCATCTGGAAATTCAAGCAAGGATCAACAATCTGCGCCTTCTGGGTGTACTGTAAAAACCAGACACTAACATAGCTGACCTTGCTTTCCGAGTGTTGCACGACTGCTTGCCTGACTGTGGATTACAGAGAAATAGCTTGCGTGTGGTTTCCAGAGCTGGCAAGTTGGAGGATGGAAGATCAAAACAGATTATTGTGACATTCCTCAAGACCAAGCTAAAGGAAGCTGTCCTGCATTGGGATAGGCGCCTGGGCTCCCTGTCCTGGTGTGGGGACCCAATCCAGATTTTATCCTGACTTCCCCAAGGATGTGACAACCAAAAGGAGGGCCTTTGGGGGAAGCCAAGTGTCTGGCAGAAGATGGAGGAGTCAATTGTCCCTGTTAAAAGCCAGCATCTTTAAAGCTTTATCTGCCAGATGGTGTGAAGTTCACACAGGTCCCTGTGCAAGCGTGTGAATGGCCCTGGGGATCCCCTGCTGTTTCCATGGACTCCCTGGGGATTTTCGTTTTTATGAAACTACCTTATGTGTTTATTTGTGCTTTTATTATAACCTGGTGACTTGGTTATGTTGAACTTAATTTCTTGAGATGTTTTACTTTGGGCCAAGATGGCGGGGCATGATCGTTTTTAAGTCTTTTTTCGCAATCTTTGCTCTCCCTCCCCATGGGTTCTGGGGTGCGTGGTTCTGTCTACGCCATTGCGCAATGGCGCCCGATGGCAGACACATGTCTGGAATTCTGAGCTTTCTTTGCGCGCTTCCTGCATGCCCCAGCTAATTACCTTCTGTTTTCTGTGAAGCGTGACGCCACTGCCTCTCTCGTGTGGTGTGGAAGTTTTCTGACTCTTTCGCTGGCTACATTTGTCTTGCCGGCAGTATCACACTTTCCGGTTCGTTGCTGGTGTGCGGGCGCTTCAAACTAAAGAGGATCGCACCCCAGGGTCAGACTGGGCCATACAGTTGTCTCGGGCACCAAGAAATACTGGCTGTTGTGTACATAGTACACGAGGTGCGCATGCGCGGCCCAGCAGGCCGGCGCATGCGCGTTCAAATAATAAAGTCGGTGCCCGGGCAGTTCGCGCCGGAGCACCGGGACAACCAGACGTCTCCAGCGTGCGTTCTTGCGCGCCCGCCCGCGCGCGCTAGTGCTCAGACCCTGGGGGGCACGCACGCCATCACAGGGCTTACCCAGGTCACCACACTGGCAACGAGGAGGTACGGATGACTTCCCTGCTCCGACAGCCTCGGAGAGACGGAAAGCTCTTCCGTATTACGGACCCGCGGAGTGCCGGCGGCCATTTTGTTTTCGCTCGCTCCTCTCCTCACACACAGCTGCAGTGGTTGCGGCCCGAGAGGGTGCTCGTGCGCCACCTGCCAGCTGTGTTTTGGGAAAACTACTCAATTTTTGGAACTCCCACAGTCCTGCAGGCGCAGGGCTGTGGCATCAAAGAAGAAAGAAGTGGGTTTCTACACCCCAGCACTACTACAAGCCCAGGACAAGCCACCCATCATTCTAGGAAAAGACAACTGTGAGTACGTGACGCAGAAATGGGCAAAGAGACTGATGATGAGGGTGTCATAGCCCCAATTCTGCGCAGATCTCGCAGCTCCCTGGCCCCCATGCCTGAATTCGATACAACTGGCCCCCCTTCCAAACTGGCCCCGAAGTGGCTGCTGTGGGTCAAGAGGCTAGATATGTTCTTCAGGGCATCTGGGGTGGACGATGATGACACCAAAATCGCGACTATGATCTACTCGGCAGGCGCGTAAGTCCACAAGATCTACGATTCCCTCGTCATCCCCGTGATCACGTATGACGCAGTCAAGCAGGCACTCAAAGACCATTTTCTCCGCATGGCAAATGTGGATTTTGATAGATTTGTCATGGGCGCCGAAAGACAACTAGACGATGAGCCTCTAGACAAATTCTGTGCCTGTTTGAGGCACCTGGCGACCTCCTGCAGATGGGTCGATGAGGAAGAAATGGTCCGCAACCAGCTATTGCAGGGGTGCAGCTCCGGCAAACTTAGAAGGCAAGTACTGAGAGAACCTGGTCTGACCCTCCAGCAAATTTTGGACCTGGGAAGGGCACATGAGCTGGCAGAAGCCAGAGGTGCGAGAATGGACGCTGCCACGCGACCGAAGAATGATAAAGACGCATTTGCTGTGGGACTTTCAGCAGCGGGAAGGTTGAAATGGGTGCCGAGAAGGCCTGATGCCCCCCCCACACCAGGCAACGCCTCATCTTGCTCCTACTGTGGATATGATCTCCCCCACGGAGGTGAATGCCCAGCTAAGTCGAGAACGTGCGGCCGGTGTGGCACACCGGGGCACTATGCAAGGATGTGCCGGGCTGCCGCCCCTGTAGCGGCAGGAAGAGGACCGGAGAGAGTTGGACGTGGAGGCGCTCGCAGAGTGAGAGGCATCTCATCGATCGATCAGGGTCTGCAGGACCTGGACATCGCAGAAGAGGAGGAGGAGGAGGAAGAGATTTTCTTCATTTCCAGCATTGTGAAAGGTCCTGGCACGAGACGCCAACCCACATGCACTGTTAACATCGATGACGTCCCCACCCCCATTCTCATAGACACTGGGGCGTCGGTCTGTGTGCTGGCCACCAAACATTACGAGGCCCTGCCAGGCCCACCGGAGCTGTCTGCGTCCATGGCGCGAATATATGCTTTCGGAGGGGAAACACCTCTACCCATCCAAGGTGTGTTTGTAGCCCCAGTTTCTCATGGACAGAACACTATCAAAGCAAGGTTCTTTGTCACCAGCGTCAGCCCACATTCCCTGTTGAGCTGTGCGGCATCAGAAGCACTCGACATTGTCCACTTCTCGTTTGGAGTATACCATGCCGATCTGAAAAGCATGCTACACAGATTTGAAACTCTCTTCAAGGGCATTGGAAAACTGAAAGCAGAGCCCATACGCTTACATATCGACAAGTCCGTGAGGCCGACGGCCCTCAAACATCGCCGGATTCCTTTTCACTTAAGAGCCCAAGTGGAGGAGGAATTGCAGCAGCTGGTCGACCGAGACATCATTGAAAGAGTGGAAGGCCCCACCCCTTGGGTTTCGCCTATCGTAGTGGCCCCAAAGCCGAAGCAACTGGGGGCAGTACGCATTTGCGTGGACATGAGGCTCCCAAATGCCGCCATCAAAAGGTAGCGTCACCTCACACCCACTCTAGATGACATCGTTGGAGAACTCCAAGGTGCCAAAGTCTTCTCTAAACTGGACCTCAGGTCTGGGTATCACCAGTTAGAGTTACACCCCGAGTCGAGGTACATTACGACATTTACTACTCACGAGTGGCTGTATCAGTACAAAAGACTAAACTTTGGAATCTCGTCCGCAGCTGAGGTTTTCCAAAACGCCATCAGAGGAGCCCTGTCCGGACTGAAAGGAGTCATAAACATGTCCGACGACATCTTGGTCTTTGCCAGGTCGGAAATAGAACATCTTAAACGGCTAGAGAACACTTTTGAGAGACTACAGGCGGTGGGTTTAACCCTGCACCAAGAAAAGTGCGAATTCCTAAAGGACATATCCTGGGGGCATATCCTGGGGGCATATCCCCGGATCCTGGAAAAGTCAAGGACATTAGAGATGCACCTCCACCCACATCACCGGCCGAAGTACGGAGCTTCTTAGGGATGGTCAACTACTGCGGCCGTTTCATCAAGGACTTGGCCTCTCTGTCGGAACCACTGAGGGCACTCACCAGGAACAACGTAGCCTGGCAGTGGACTGAGAATGAACAACGATCCTTCAGGACCATCAAAGAAGCCCTGTCAGAGCAGGAAACAATGGCCTATTTCAATCCCAGCCGGGAATCGGAGATTGTGGTCGATGCCAGCCCGGTGGGACTGGGGGCGGTCCTCATGCAGGCAGACGAACTAGGAGTCATGAGGCCCATAGCATATGCCAGCAAAGCCCTCACCGACACGGAGAGGAGATATTCCCAGATAGAAAGGGAGGCCCTTGCCATCCTGTGGGGGTGCAAACACTTCAGAATTTACATCCTCGGCAAACCTGTCGTCGTGATAACGGACCATAAACCCCTGATTCCTATTTTGTCAGGAACATCATCCAAGCCGCCACCCTGCATCGAGAGATGGATGCTATCCCTCATGGAATACGGCGTCAAGTTAGTATACCGCCCAGGTACACATAACCCAGCCGATTATCTTTCTCGTCACCCAGGCACGAGGGATACCCAGAGTCCCGTGGAGATGACCGACACTGGGGACGCCGTACACCTCGTCATTGAATCGGCCCTGCCCGTGGCCTTATCGAGACAGGACATTGCGGACGACTCAAACTCAGACGAGGCGTTCCTGAGGGTGAAAAGGGCGGTGGCCACAGGAGAGTGGCGGGACATCCTTTTGAACAACGCCAGGAGGAACCCGGATGTGCAAAGGGACCTGCAACTGCTGTGGAAAGCTCGACACGAGCTCTCGGTGTCCACGGACGGTCTGTTACTGCGAGGGCACCAGATCGTGATCCCCAGGTCACTGGTCATGAGGGTCCTCCATTTGGCCCACACAGGGCACCAAGGCATGGCCAAGATGAAGGCACGCCTCAGGCTGAAGGTCTGGTTTCCCGATCTGGAGCACAGGGTGACCGAGTTTGTGAGGACCTGCATTCCCTGCCAAGCTACGAGTCCTGTGGAAAGGGGCCCACCCATTCAGGCCATGGAGCGGAGTGACGTACCATGGGGAACGGTGCACGCAGACTTCGGCTCGACCGGAAGGGGCCTATATTTCCTGGTGGTCACGGACCAGTGGTCGAGGTATCCGGAGGTGGAGCTCGTAGAATCCACCGCCAGTGATCACACCATCCTAGCAATGGACAAAATTTTCGCCACCCATGGGTTCCCCTTTGAGATCTGCTCAGACAACGGAGCGCCGTTCCAAGGACAGCGTTTTGCTAGGTATTGCGAAGAACGAGGTATAAAGCACCGGAAGGTAACCCCGCTATGGCCAAGGGCCAATGGAGAGGTTGAGCGATTCATGCGGACACTGAACAAGATTTTTCGTATTTCTGTCAATGGAGGGGAGGACCTACGACACAATCTAATTGACTTTCTTCGTGAATACCGGTCCACCCCACATCGATCCACCGGAATCGCACCCGCCGAGGCGCTGTTCAGGCGAATACCCAGAGGGCTGATACCCGAAGCGGGAGACAGACACCCAGGAGTGATCGATAGCGCACGGGTGACAGCAGAAAGAGCAGCGAGAAACGAGAACGAAACAACAAGGCGGAGGCTGCCAGAAAGAGAGATAGCGGTAGGAGACACCGTCCTAGTCCGGAACAGGAAACCGGAATGAAAACTCTCGATGACTTACGAAACCCAACCAATGGGAGTCACTCATGTCAAAGGGTCAATGGTCACAGCTGCGAATGCGCGGGGTACAGTAACCAGAAACTTATCCTTCTTCAAGCGCATAGGACCTGTGGCAGCGGAAGAAGAAACTAATCCTAACCAAGGACAAACAGCGGAGGCGCCGCATGGAGGCGGTGAACCGCCAGAGGACCCCGGGGGACCAGAGAACCCCGAGGGAGGTTCACCCAGGTACCCGCGCAGGGAAGGACGTCGTCCGCCGCAAAGATTCCAGGATTTCATCATGGACTCAGCGGCATGAGTAACAAGCCCTGTTAAGTACAGTTTGATTTGAGCCACGTTGGCTCCACTGTTCAATGTGTTTGTTGTTTGGGGGGAAAAGGAGGGATGTTGTGTACGTAGTACACGAGGTGCGCATGTGCGGTCCAGCAGGCCGGCGCATGCGCGCTGAAATAATAAAGGCGGTGCCCGGGCAGTTCGCGCCGGAGCACCGGAACAACCAGACGTCTCCGGCGTGCGTTCTTGCGCGCCCACCCGCGCGCGCTAGTGCTCAGACCCTGGGGGGCCCGCACGCCATCACAGGGCTTACCCAGGTCACCACACTGGCCCACAGTTGCAAATGGCAATTCATAACTTTTGTGATAGACTGTTTGAGTAGCACCCAAGGGGGAGTTTTGTGATAAAATGTGATGCCAGTTGTGCATTTTAAAGAATATTTATTCAGCAACAGTGGTCAAAGCTATTATCCGCATGGCGAAGTAAACTGGCCCACATTGGCCAAAACAGTGGCCCAGTTTGACCAAACAAAACTGTCCCACACCAGCATTTTACGTTGTTGGTTCGGCCATGGGCCTATTGCCCTATAGGCCAGTCCACCCCTGTCGCACCTTGCCGTTATGTTAGGGGTCTCGTGTGTAATATGAGCTTCAGGAATGCTATTACGCAACAGGGTACTGCGCCCCCATATGGATGATTTGTATGTCGGCGGAACGCGTGCACACGTTGATAGAGTTTGGTTCGGTAAGACACTTTGGCACCTTTTTCTGTCGTGGCAGCGTTGTGTGCACATTGGTTTTGAAATATATTTATGACTCGGTTCTTGCATAATGTTTGAGGCGAACTGGTGCTTACGTTGCGCGAGTCAGGAGCCACAACATCCTTGTCATACAGGATGCTTGACGGAGGTTAGCAATTAGCTTGTCTCGGTGGTTCGCCCTCATGTGTTCTACTTACATCTGCCCTTCACAGGCTAGTGTACTTCGCTCTCTCTCCTAACTATCCCAGTGACAGTGCCCTGGGGCGAATATCATGCTTAGTGGCAAATTCTAAAATTGTATTCTACCGACGAATTAACGGACACCTCGCATATCATCTTGGTCCAATTTCAGTACAGTCAAGAGTAGGGAATGAAAAATTATTGATTGCATGCAAGTCACTTCGCTATCACTCGAGAAACCATCATGTTTTTGTTTTAAGGGACGGAATGTGTTTTCTGTGGCGTGCACATATTGGTTTGAGCGTGTGATTGCGATCGGTGCACACGTGTGAGCCCAATTCTACGTTATCGTGCGACTGTGCAGTAATTGCAATGGGGCCTTCTGCATGATTCTTTGGGTGTGTTTGTCTTATGCAAGCCAGTTGTCTCATCTTGCACACTCCTTGCGTTCCATGATTTATTTACCACCGGGATGGGTAAGCCTTTAGGCTACTACTTGACCTACGGTCACGGCCCAGCCAATACTAAATACATCTCTCTCTTTTTCGCACGTTGAAGCCCTTTGTCAGACTTGTGACATCATTTAGGTTATATGTAGGATCACGAGCCAAATGTGTTCTGTGATTCCCAGGCCCGTTACGAACCCTCTGTTTCAAAGTTCAGATGATCCCTTTTTGTTCTGAAGTCTCAATTAGAGAATCAACTGTGTTAGGGAGAATTCTCCAAAATGGCTAATTTCCCTTAACTACTGAGTCCCTCAGCAGCTTTGCTGGATTTCTAGGATTTATTTTTTCACCTGGTGAGACTGTGAGCCTTTTTTCCCCACTCTTACATGTGTTTTGCTGTGTGTGTTTAATATTTTTGTGTTCCTAGACTGTGCCGCCTCACCTACTCCATAGGCATCATCTTTTTACTGCGTGTTACACAGGGTTGTCTTTTTCAGACTTCCCCACTCCAAATCCATTTTTCTGGGACTGACTACTGTCTCCCAGAAACATGTAAAGTTGCCATTGACTTTATTAGTCTTTTTAAAACCACATACCCAGTACAAACTATCTTACATAGAGTTCTGGAAAGGGTTACTAGTTATCGCTTTTTGTCTGTTTCTCATGGAACATTGTTTCGTTCCTTTTCATTAAGATTTGGCTGGTGGCAGTGGTAACTACCCTATTTTTTCTTCCGCGGTTATTTGAAATACCCGTGGTATTGTTTTAGGCTATCTTAGTAGCCTTGAACTTAAACCCGCTGGACCATATTTACTTTTATACGGTTCCGGCTGGGTTTATTCGCCATTTCTTTTTGTTAAAGTCTTTCTCGTGTTTTACTCTGCATGCCAAACCAGGTTTGGTTCCTTTGTTCGCCGTCATTTCGCAGGCTTCTGCACAGAAGCCCTCCTTAGGCGTCTGAATGTCTGAGGGGGACAGGATGTGGGGGAGGGGTTTAGGACTCCCTGCACAGGGTCTCCTTGGAGACCCATGACGCACTTTGGTATGATTGGCTGTGGTGACTGTCCCGGTGGGACAGCCACCCTGCTGTGTGATTGACAGCCAGGCTGTGTGAATGGGGGAAAAACTGCATAAAAAGCAGGTCTCTGGAACTGAGAAGGGAGAGTCGCCACTGGATCGAGAGAACCAAAGAGAAGCGGACAGAAGAGGACCTCTACCACGACTGAATCTCCCGGTGAAGCCCTACTGCGGGTCCGAATCTTCAAACTTCAACGACAGGGAAGATCTGCAAGGAATCTTCTCCCCTTGAGCTGGTGGGAACAACCAGGTGCGCAAACTACAAGCCAGGTCTCCCTCCTCTGGTTGAATTTGCTGAACAGAGCTATAGTGAACCGGATAGCCAGGAGGAACAGACCCTGCTTGGGTTTTAAGGAGCGCACCTTTTATTTGTTGCTTTGCTCTTCTGCTGATTTCTTCCCTGGGCAGTGCAGGACCCTCCAGTCTTCCTACTTCGTGTTAGTCCGACAGTCACTTCAGGAACCGTGAGCCTGCAGGGTCTGCCAGGAACGTCCGCCTCAGCTACAGCCTTCTTCTTCATTTAAGGTACTGTTCAAATCCGGTCGTTCGTTCCGGTAAAAGTGTTTGAAAGCTTTTCCCAATCCGAGGGCTTGTCCTTCTCTATTCTTTAAAGTAACTTTTCGTCCGACAAAGTTCATTCTGAACTCTTGGCAAAGACTTAACCGTGAACTACCCTGAACTGTGTGATCCTGAGCAAAGACTCTGTACCATTAACATTGGCCCAGGCCTATTGATTTGATTGCCTCACTGTAGTTACTTTTTCTAGATTGCCCTGCTTACTTACTTGTTGGTGCTGCTCAACTTTTGTTTAACTTTGTCTTTCCCTCCCTTTTAAATTGCTGGAGTGCCATTTTGCTGACACTTCATTTTGAGCTTAATTTGTCCAGAATCTATTGGGAGTGGTGTGGTGTATTAAGAGTGTGATTTTTGCCATTGCTTTACTTTAGTGAAATGTTATACAACTGATGTGTAAATAAATGTATATTCTTTTACTCAGAAACCTTGAGTCAGTGTTTGTTTGAATCATAGTAATTGCTGTCCTTTGTGTAACTATTGGTACTGCTCACTTTACTCTTGAGATAAGTCTGGCTGCTCAGCCATCGCTACCACTTTACTCTGTAGTACAGGCTTGTACCAAAGGTGAATTTGTACTGTCACTTGTCTTAATTGTGTGTGGTGTTCCCAAAGGGTACTGCATATAATTCTGCCTAACAAACTGTTATGTCTTATACTGTGGCCTTAGGTCTAATATTCATCGGGCAATGGTGAACAGTTATGCTTGTGCAGTTATGTGTGTTTTTCGCAGCGCCAGGGCCATGTGGGTGTGCGCACTGAAGTTGTTTGGTTTTTGCGTGCCACTAAGCATACTTTAGGGTGCCCATCCTAGGAATTCGACATTTGTGGTGTACTCCGCTCTGGTCTAATTCAATGTACAGCTTTTAGTTACCTTACCATTTCACGTTTTTCGTGCCCGCTATGAGATGTGATTTCTTGGTTCACATTGAATTGATAAGCCTGGCCAATCCTGCGTGTGTGTTCTCGATGTATCCTGGTTTAACATATCTGCACCTACTGTATGATACACCGGGTGGGTGGGCTTTTCATATGGTTGCTGCCATTTTCTTTTTTTGTTGCATTGCACTCTTAGTGCTGCTCTATCATTTGCTGGTTAATCTTTTTGTGACCATTAACAGGTTCTTCCTGTTTGTCCTTGCCCGGATTAGGCTGCAATGTCTTTTTTCGTTCTGATGTTGTTTTCTTTTTGTGTTGACAACACATCTAATGAATATGTCCATTAAGAATACCAGGTCTGTGGATCATTTGAAAATGGTTTCATGGAATGTAAATGGTTTGAACAACCCTGTGAACCGTGCTATGGTGTGGTCTTGCCTAAAATGTATGTCCTGTGATGTTTACTTGCTTCAAGAGACCCACCTCGTGACTGCACTGATGTTGAAGCGAGTAAACATAGACAGAGCTGGGTGGGTCCGACTTATTTTTCGACATTCACATCTAACAAAAGGGGTGTTTCTATATTACTAAAAAAAACTTACCATTGAAGGTACTGTCTAGCAATGCAGATAAATAGGGCTGAATTGTTTCTGTTATAGTTAAAATTCAAGATACTGTGGTTTTGTTATGCTGTGTAGATGCTCCTAATCCTGAGGATCCCCTTTTGTTTCATGAACTGGCCCATTATATCCAAAACTGTAATGTAGACTCTGTTATCTTGGGTAGGGATTTTAACATGGTTAAGGACCCAATGCTTGACTGCTTCAACAGATGCCAAAAAAGAGTAGGGTTTCACTTGAAAGCCTGATAGCTGAGCTGCACCTGGCTGACATATGGTGCCTGGAACACCAGTCGGAAAGGGATGACAGTTTTCACTCTGCATGTCATGATGTCTACTCACGTATTGATCTCTTTCTGACCTCAGGCAGGTGATGCCTAGCTGCTATGATTCGGACATAGAAGTCATTGGGATTACTTATCATGCACCAGTGTCGTGCCTCTCTTTGCGATACACACAGACTAAAACCTTCATGTGGAGGATGAACACAGCTGTCATACAGAATTACCACATAAAGGATGAGATTGTATGTGAAATTGAAAACTTTATTGCAATTAAGAGAACTGATGTCGCAATTTCCTCAGTCTGTGAGTTCATGAAATGCTATATGCGAGGCAATCTGATGTCAAGCACAGGACGTTATAGGAAGGAGAAGGAGGGAGTTCAGGAGACTGTCCAAGGAGGCCAAAGCACTTGAAAAAAAACTATGTTGTGAGCCATGACCTAGATGTGAGATCTGAGCTTAAAAAGAAGTAGGAGCTGAACAAGATCATTTCTGATGCATTGTTCAGGAGTAAAATTAACTATTTTGAGAACGGCGAGAAGGCTGGAAGACTGCTTGCCATATAGGCTGAAGGTAGCGGAAAATGAACGGAATATCACAGTTGTGAGGGATGCATCTGACAACCTAATAATGTGCCAAAAGGACATCAATTGAGTAGTTAGAGGGTTTTATGAACATCTCTATGAATTGGAGTCAACATGTGGGCATGACACAATAACATGCTTTTTTAATCAAATTTCAGTTTCTCAGTTGTCGGATGACCTTGCTGCCTCGTTATCACTGGATGACGTTTGCTCTGCAGTTTCTATGCTAAGTGGAGGCAAAACACCTGCTACCACTGGTTTTCCGGCTGAGTTCTATCAGATCTTACCAGATTATGCCATTCGCTGCTTTGTGAGGTATTTACCACTTCATTTGAAACTAGATCGCTACCAGATACCATGAGGCATCCTCTGGTGACGATCCTGTTGAAGAAAGACAAGTCTCCAACACGGTGTGTGAGCTAGAGACCGATTAGCCTGATTCATACGGATTGTAAGCTGTTAGCGAAAATACTAGCCAAAAGGTTGGAGTCAGCCGTGCCATCACTAGTGCACGAGAACCATGTGGGCTTTGTCACCGGAAGATCTGTTCCGGACAATATGCGACGGCTGCTCCTGACAATTGATGAAGGAAGTCAGCAGGCGCTTCCTGTTGTGGCAGTCGCTCTTGATGCAGAGAAGGTTTTCAATAGGATTGAGTGGCCCTACTGGTTCAAGTGCCTGATGACAATTGGATTCAGACAGAATTTCAGGCGCTGGGTAGGGCTTCTGTATACGAATCCCACCACCACTGTGCTCATCAATGGCCTCGTTTCCGATTCCTTCCGGTTGACTACACAAGGATGTACACTTTCCCCTTTGCTGTTTATTCTGGCAATGGAGCCATTAGCAGCAATGCTGAAGTCCGATGAAAACATTTGCGCCCTTATGAAGGGTGTACACCCTAAAAAGATCTGGCTTTAGCCGGATGACTTACTAGAAGTAGTGCGTGACCCACAATCTAGCATTCCTCATCTGATGGATGACATCCTGTGCTTCTCTAAGATATCTGCCTACAAGGTCAATTGGAACAAGTCCGAGATAGTTCCCGTCACTGGTACTTGCATGCAATGCATATTTGACAAAATGGAGTTTAAGTGATGTCCTGCGAATATGAAGAACTTGAGTTTTTGGATTGACCCTGGGGTAAAGTTTTTGCCTAAGATCAACTTTGATTCCATAATGCTTAAGCTGAGGACTGTCGACAGATAGTGGTCACTTCTGAAACTTTTCCTGTGTGGCAAAGTGAACTGCATCAGAATGAACATGGCACCCGAGAGTCAACTATATTCTCTCAATGCTTTCACTCAAGGCGCCTAACAGTATATTCGAAGAACTCGACGCAGTTATACAGAAGTTCTTATGGGATGGCAAACCACCGAGGTTAGCCCTATGGAAGATGCAACTCACACTGAAACAAGGTGGTATGACATTTCCGAATTTCTTCAACCATAATATCGCATTCACCGTAAGGCATCTGTGTCAAATGGCGAGGACTAACCTGGACCAGTGGGATGAGTTTGAATTGGAATCTTATTGTGTCTCTCAACTGTAACCAAAGGCCATGTTGTTAACGGTCTCAAGGCCATCTCATCTGTTGATTCCTCAGACAGCCTTTTTGAGTGAGTGTTGGCACTGCATATCACAACGGCTGGGCAGTGATCTGTACCTGTTGTTAGGCAGAATCCTGTGCAGTTCCCTTGGGGAACACTGCAAGAAGATTAAGACTACAGGAGTAAGCAGTAAACCCAATTGGTAGCAGTCTGCACCACCCAGATTTACCTGGTAGCTGTGGCTGAGCAGTCAGACTTCTCTCAAGATGAGTAGGGCAGTATACAGAGGATACACAATAGGGCTAAAAACACAGTAGAGCAAGCAAACACTGACCAGAGCTTGGTATCAAAAGTATATAATTATTTATTTAAAACACACTTTAGGAAATGTACTAAGCACTCTAAATCAAAGCAAGTTCAAACACAGTCAGATAAAATATACACACCTCCCTTAATAATTATTAGACAAGTCTAGGTCAAAACACCACTATTTGTAAAAACAGATGTGAGCGCGTAACTTAGATGGCACTCCAATAATTAGGTTAAAGGGAGAGAAAAAGGCAGGTCATGAAAATAAAACCGTTCCCAACACTTTTCTTAGACCACAGCAAGTTAGTGAAGGCAGAGTCTTCTGTAGAGCCAAAGTTCATAGGCCAGGCCCACTTTAAATGGAGCAAGGCGAAATGTGCCCAAGATCACACAGTTTAAAAAGCACTCAAGTCTTTGCAGAAATGTTCAAAGGAGGTTGGTTTGATGCGAAAGATAAAGTTAGAAAGTCTGGGGGCCAACCCAGTTGGAAAGCCAAGGATTTAAGGGTCACCTTTAGCAATCCACAGAAAGGGAGGCCAGGCGGAACACTGTACCTTAAAGAGTGAGAAATCTCCATCGGTGGCAGTTGTTCCTGGCAGCGGGTGCAGTTTGTGGTTTTGACCAGGGAAGGAGAAGATCTCATGGAGGAGGAAACTTGGAGTCGTTGCACTGCCCAGGGAAGAGACCAGCCACGGAGTTCGTTCGGTTAAAAGGCGCGTTCCTTTTATTGGCGGTCACAGTGGTGAAGCTTGGCTATCCGGCCGCCGGGGTGCTTGGCATGGGCGGTTCGACCAAGGGACGTCCTGGAAGGTGAAGGGTGAACTGGTTGTCCCCACCAGCTCAAAGGGAGAAGACTCTTACAGCAGAAGACCTTCTCTTGTCATCGGGAAAGTGGTGAGGTTGTTGCAGCAGGGCTCCACCGGTGGTGTCGTCGTTGCAGATGGCTCAGCTTCTCCCCTCTTCGATTTCTTAGGTCCTGTGGTGACTTCTGAAGTTCCATTCCCAAAAGCCCTGCTTTTATGCAGAAAAAACCCCATTCAACAGCCTAGCTGTCACTCACTGGGAGACAGTTATCATTCCCAGGGTATGGAGTCTATTTTTGGGGGTCACTATGACACCCCTGTGTTACTGCACTGAGGGTGCTATGTAACACATACACTAAAACAGATGATACCCTATGGAGTAAAAGACCCCATAGCCCATAGGCACACAATAAGTCAGACATACCACAAATCATGCCTAAGAGTGGGAGGAAAAGAGTCTCACTCTTAGCAGGAGAAAAAAGAAAAAGAATCCAGCAAAGCTGCTGGGGGAATCACTAGGTTTGGGAAATTAGCCTTATAAGAGAATTCTCCCTAACACCTGTTTCAAGATGCTTCCATTTGGCTGAACCCGGCTCTAACTATACAGGGAAAAGTCATCTTCTGGCCATCCTGGTTCCTGGTATTCGATACATCAAAGATCTGTTTCGTTCCCGTCACACGTCTGTGCAGAGTTTTTGACTTGATGGATTGCACCTATGCGGAATACAGGCAACTAATGGGAAACATTGCAGCAGAAATTGGACTTGGTGAGTCAATTTACTCTGGCTGCTGGCAGAGATGCTGTAACAATGTCAGTTTGGTCAGCATGCACTGGGGTCGGAGGGCATCTCATACTAAAATCCTCTTTAGGACATATTGGACTCCGTAACAAATGTTTAAGAGACATCTTTTAGAGCGTGGCCAAGTCTGGAAGTGCAAGCAGGCAAAGCTTTAATTGAGTCATTTACTTTGGGTTTGTAGGAGCACCAGAGACTTTTAGGAAGGGGTCTGTGAGATGTTGAGCCTAGTGCTGAACTGTACTATTGAAAGAAAAGCTTCCCTTTTAATTCAAATCTGGCTGCTCCGGAGTTGTATTCTTGCTAAGAAGATGATCCTAGGGGCATGGAAATCATCCACTTCCTTCTGTATCGATGATTGGGGAGGAGTTATTGACTGTGTCCACATATGAGAGGGCCATTTTCAAGCAGTCTGGAGACACTGATAAGTTCACAGACACATGGGGTATATTACTAGATGCACATGGCTAATATAATATTAAGATGCATTTCCCGATACGCTCTCATCCATGTCATTCTACTTATACTGTTGCCCTTGAACCGTGACCTTACTGTACCTACTGTTTTTGCTAATGCATGTTTTTATGAAATATGTGTTATATTTATGTTTTTATTTTGTCCTTTCTCTTTCTTTTCTTTTTCATTTCCCTAATGCCTTGGCGTTGTATTTGTCCTGCTTGTTGCAACCTGATTATTCGATTGGTCAACAGCACTAATTGTACAGTTTATTGTATTACATTTGTTGAGTTAACTGTTACTTGCTTTTGGCACATGAAAATAAAAATAACAGCAACAAAAAAAAGTATGCGTATTTGACCATTCCTTTCATGGCCTGCACCAGAGATTCCTTCAATTTCTTTGGGAACAACAAGAAATGGGAGTTTGTGTCCCTTCCGTTTGGACTGTCATCAGCTCATTGGTGTTTTTGCCAAGGTGGTGAAGCCAGTGGTGATGGCTCTTCAGGCATGCCGGATCAGACTCGTATTTATCTAGATGACATCGGATCTATGTGATCACTGCGAGAAAATAAATGCTGAATACGAAAATGTCAAATTTATTTTTCCTTTCACTGCAAGCATATGCAGATGTAGAACCCTGCAGCCCCCTATATTCCACTTAGCGTATTTATTACCCTAACACACCCCTCCACATATACTTGCAGTGAAATGTGCAGTAAAAGATTCAACATTTTTGGGTTCACTGTAAACGGGTGATACCAATAACAGCCTCTTGACAGCGAACCGTAATGTACAAATTATGGTATCCTTCCTTCAAGGGCTGGGTTTTGTCATAAATTGGAAAAAATCTCATACCCAACCATGTCAGATAATAGAGTTTCTAAGATTCCAGATCAATACCTTACAGGCGTCACTTCAATTGCCTCCATCCAAGACCAGGGCCATCAGGAATGAGATAAAATGGGCCTTTCAGCTCAGTCGATATCCCTGAGGATGATAGCACAGATTGTAGGCCTTTTGTCAGCGTCCATCCAGGCAATTCTTCTAGCTCCTTAACATTATCGTGCTCTTTAGAGATTGAAGACTCTCCATCATCGAAAAGGGCTGTGGTATACGGACCAGATTATACAATTTCAAGATGCAAGGACAGAGTTCCTCTGGTGGTTGAATCATATGTAGGCCTGGAACAGCAAAGGCATCTTTGCAATGACTGCAGATCTGGTCATCGAATCTGATGCCAGTCTCCTGCGACCCCTTGTCCACAGAGGGAAATGGAATCCCCAGGAGAGGGACTTCATATGAGCTGCCTAGAGCTACTGGCAGGTTCATTTGCATTGAAAAGCCTGGCTGAGAATGGATAACGTGTCTGCAGTCCAATATGTCAAAATGGGAGGTCCGATGTCATGCATGTTAGTGGAAATAGCAGAGGATTTCTGGCAGTTCTTCCTGGACAGATTGTGATTCAGGCGGAATATCTCTTGGGGTTACGCAACATAGTAGTGGACTGGAATTCCAGACATCTGAAGGATTCCAGTAAATGGAGACTGCATCTGTCAATTTTTCTGAGAATTCAACAACTATGGTGCCAGTAAGAAACAAAGTTTTTTGTGTCTTGTCTGCATTGCCAAGGTTTGTCAGTTGGAGACCGGACCCGGTCCCGAAGCAGCAACATTGGATATATTTCAACAGGACTGGTCCAGGATCAGAGGGTATGCTTTCCCCCCATTCAGAATGATTCTGAGACTGATTCGGCAAGCCAGGGTACAGAAGACTTCCCTTGTCTAAGTAATCCTTTATGGCACTCTCAAACTTGGTACCCGGGTCTTCTGGAACCATCTATCGATATTCCCCTTCTTTTACCAACACTCCTAGAGATGCTTCTGACCCCGGAAGGGGAGACGCACAAGTTGGTATGCCTGGGATCTCTTCAGTTTGTAGTGTGGAAGATTTCAGGTGTTCCTGGTATGTCCAGGGACTTTTGGGTTCAGCTGCTTCCATCATCAGAGAGTCTTGGGCTCCCGACACTTCCACGGGTTATCGAACAGCCTGGAGTACTTCGGTTCGCTGGTGTGTGGGCTCAAATACACAACTTTGTCGGATGTTAATCTTATTTTTCTATTCTTTTTGTCTTGGCTGGATAACCAATTCCTGTCACTGAAACACTTATCTGCAAAACTGACTATGTTTCTTTGCCTTATCTCTTTTAGAAGGGTTTCTGATGTTATGATATACATATTAGGTCGTTCACACCATTTGGAGTATGTTTTCGTGTTACTAGACACACCCAAGTGTGGTTCTTCTATTATTTCATATCCAGCTTTTCCTAATTGAGATAAACTTTGTCTGCTAAAATGTTGAAAACAGTCTGAACGAGCAACAGCCGATCTCAGGGTCGCAAACCAATCGCAGCAATTAATTTATTTTAAGAAACTGTTTGCACCAGTGTCTTCTACTGTTGCCATGTGGGTCAGATGGGTTATATCTTTAGACAGCATTGATGTTTATTTTATTTATTGGACATTTGTATGGTGCCTATACACAAGTGTTTCCAGACGCCACAAGACAAATTGGGGGAACATAGGAAGAAAGTAGAACAAAACGGTTATATTGGCCTTGTGACAATCCTACCGTGCAAGTGCAAGAACAAGGTAGTAAGTGCTGAGAGGAGAGGGGGAAGTGCAGGGGTGGGGTGCCAAAGGGAGGGGGGGGCAAGTGCTGGGTGGGCCAAGAAGTCAAGTGCTGGGGGTCCAAGAAAGCAAGTGTCAGGGAAAAGGGGAGGGGGATTGAAGGGGAGTGCGGAGGACAGGTTGGACCAGGTGAGAGCTTGTCTGGGGAAAGGGGCCCGAGGGTAAGTGCTGGTAAGGGAATGCTGGGGGGACGGTTAGGGGAGTTGTCTGACCCCTATGTGACTCAGAAGGGACCAGGTCCCAGTTGCCGAGGGAGTTTTAGCACGGGAGCGGGAGGGAGAAGGAAGAGGAGAAAATAAAAGTTTAGAGAAGTATCCAGAATTTATGAAGATCCGGCTCAAGTCTGAGAGGGCAATGGAGGCTGTTACAGAGGGAGGTACCAGCCGAGGAAAGGGATCTACCTCCCACTCTCTGTTTGGAGAAACGTTTGACCTGCAGAGATTTGGAGCCAGAGGACCCAAGGAGACTGGCAGGGAGGTATTTGGAGAGGGAAAGCTGGATGTAGAGGGGTCCCAGGCCCCAGACAACCTTGTGGGTGATGTAAAGGGTCTTGAATTTGAGCCTTACGGTCACCGTGAGCCAGTGGAGAGATATTAGGGATGGAGGGATGCGGTCCTTGGGCTTGAGGCCACGGATAAATCTTGCAGTCCTAATCTGGATTTGTTGAAGGGGGCAAAGGGAGGAAAGAGGCAGATTAAGGAAGAGGCTGTTGCAGTAGTCCAGCCTAAAAAGAAGCAGGGCTCTGGAGACATTGAGCTTCTTGGGGAAGGTGAGGAAAGGAAGAATACCCATGAGGAAGTGAAGCTGAAAGTTGGACTTCTTGGCAAGGTCCGTGATGTGAGGAGAGAAAGAGAGAGAGGAGTTAAAGGTGACCGCAAGATGTTTTGCCTCATATGTGGGTAAAGGGAGGGGACCCAAGGACGCTGGCCAGAAAGTGAGGGGGAAGCAAGGAGCAGGTGTCCCAATGAGAAGAATATCTTTCTTACTGGCATTAAGGCAGATATCATTGGCAGAGCACCATGCCTGAATAGCAGTCAGGCAATCGGGTATGAAAGAGGAGGGGGAGGAGGTAGAGACAAGCAGCTTGAAGGAGAGGTGTGTGTCATCTGCATAACACTGGAAATGATGGGACAAGATGGAGATCAGGTAAGCCAGGGGGGCCAGTTAGATGTTAAAGAGCCATGGCGATAGGATAGAGCCCTGAGGGACGCCAGAGCCCAGAGGGACGCCATAAGTAGAGATTGAGGTGGAGTAGAGAAAAGGATCCATTTTCTGTTGGGAGGGTCTGTTTGAAAGGAAGGAGGTCAGCCACGCCAGTGCCCTGTCTGTGATGCCTAGGGTATCACAGACGGTTTATGAAGATGGAGTGGTTGACTGTGTCAAAGGTGGAAGAAAGATCAAGGAGGATCAGAACAGAGTATTAATTTGAGTCCTGGTTAGAGAGCAGGTCTTCATGGGTGTTCAGCAGACCAGTTTCTGTGCCTCTGGATGCCCTGAAACCAGACTGGTGGTCATGGAGGCATGCAGCCAATTTGGTGTGGGAGCACAGTTGGGGGATGACGAAGCTTCTCCATGAGTTTGCCCAATGGAGATAGGGCGTTTCTGAAAGTAATTTGCCCAAAAAATTCATCAAAAGTTTTTTTTTGGGGGTGGGAAAGGACAGATAAAAGGTTGGGGGTTGGGAACAGTTAAAATAGGTGGGGGAGAGGAGGGTTTTGGGGTGGAACCCCCCCCAAAAGAAAACATTTAGATAACGTTCTTTTGGCAAAATATTTCCGTAAAAACACCTGTCAAAAAAACAACTGTTGATGATATGACATAGAACCGCAGGCTCAGGAGCCTGCTTCTTTAGGAGAGGGTCCACAAAGGAGTGCTTAAGGGGTTGAGGCAAGGAGCCAGTGGCGAAAGAATGGTTGCAGAGGTCAGCCAAGGCTGGGGCGAGAGAGGTGATGTCCTTGATGGTTCTGGAGGAGCAGGGGAGCACCTGTTCAGAGGAGACTTTCATAGAGCGGACAACTCTAGAGATCTCGTCTAGTGCAATGGAAGAGAAGGAGTAGAGTATGGGGGAGGGGACAGCGGAGGTAGCTGAAGGGAGGGTGGATTTAAGGGAGCAGAAGACAGAGTGGACAGGATGTGCAGGGTTTTGGAGGAGAAGTGGTAGGCCAGTGAAGTGCCGGGGGGCTATGAGGGAGGAGGGGAGGAGGAGACTGCAGAAGGACTGGCAAGTTCCTTGCAGATTTTAAAGAGTTCAGCCATGTTATTGGTGGCGCCACAGATGTGGCATGGACATATGAGCCCTCTTCTTGGAGCAGATGGTGAGACGATATTGCCTTTGGAGTAGGTGGCAGGCCGGTTTGTCAGAGGATGAGCTATATGCCTGCCACTTCCTCTCTGCAGCTTTGCACTTGGCGTTTTTTGTTAACTTGTAAATAAATGTTTTTAAAAAAAAGGATGCGTATTGATTCTAGAATGTCCACCAGAGAAACAGTAGCTTGAGACGGCAGCTCCTGCCCACACCTGGCTGACCATTGGATTTACTTGAGAAATCATAGTGGAGCTAGTCTGGCAAAAAGAGGAATGAGACACTGGATAATCCCTCCTCCAAGAAACCCAAGCAAATCACAGAAGATTCTGCTGAAGAAACTCCAAGCAGTTCAGATATGTTTGCACTCCTGAAGTAAGTCGCCAATGATGTGGTAGATGTGTCAAGGCTGCCCTTTCAGACCTGACAGGAAAGGTCAACACCCTGGAGAGGTGAGTGACAGAGGTAGAGGCAAGAACCTCTGGTTTGGGGGGGGTAGGATTCTGGCAGTTATAGAGCCTATCAAGAGCCGAGATATGGCATGAACAGGCTATACTTGAGAAATATGCATCTGGAAATTCAAGCAAGGATCAACAATCTGCGCCTTCTGGGTGTACTGTAAAAACCAGACACTAACATAGCTGACCTTGCTTTCCGAGTGTTGCACGACTGCTTGCCTGACTGTGGATTACAGAGAAATAGCTTGCGTGTGGTTTCCAGAGCTGGCAAGTTGGAGGATGGAAGATCAAAACAGATTATTGTGACATTCCTCAAGACCAAGCTAAAGGAAGCTGTCCTGCATTGGGATAGGCGCCTGGGCTCCCTGTCCTGGTGTGGGGACCCAATCCAGATTTTATCCTGACTTCCCCAAGGATGTGACAACCAAAAGGAGGGCCTTTGGGGGAAGCCAAGTGCCTGGCAGAAGATGGAGGAGTCAATTGTCCCTGTTAAAAGCCAGCATCTTTAAAGCTTTATCTGCCAGATGGTGTGAAGTTCACACAGGTCCCTGTGCAAGCGTGTGAATGGCCCTGGGGATCCCCTGCTGTTCCCATGGACTCCCTGGGGATTTTCGTTTTTATGAAACTACCTTATGTGTTTATTTGTGCTTTTATTATAACCTGGTGACTTGGTTATGTTGAACTTAATTTCTTGAGATGTTTTACTTTGGGCCAAGATGGCGGGGCATGATCGTTTTTAAGTCTTTTTTCGCAATCTTTGCTCGCCCTCCCCATGGGTTCTGGGGTGCGTGGTTCTGTCTACGCCATTGCGCAATGGCGCCCGATGGCAGACACATGTCTGGAATTCTGAGCTTTCTTTGCGCGCTTCCTGCATGCCCCAGCTAATTACCTTCTGTTTTCTGTGAAGCGTGACGCCACTGCCTCTCTCGTGTGGTGTGGAAGTTTTCTGACTCTTTCGCTGGCTACATTTGTCTTGCCGGCAGTATCACACTTTCCGGTTCGTTGCTGGTGTGCGGGCGCTTCAAACTAAAGAGGATCGCACCCCAGGGTCAGACTGGGCCATACAGTTGTCTCGGGCACCAAGAAATACTGGCTGTTGTGTACATAGTACACGAGGTGCGCATGCGCGGCCCAGCAGGCCGGCGCATGCGCGTTCAAATAATAAAGTCGGTGCCCGGGCAGTTCGCGCCGGAGCACCGGGACAACCAGACGTCTCCAGCGTGCGTTCTTGCGCGCCCGCCCGCGCGCGCTAGTGCTCAGACCCTGGGGGGCACGCACGCCACCACAGGGCTTACCCAGGTCACCACACTGGCAACGAGGAGGTACGGATGACTTCCCTGCTCCGACAGCCTCGGAGAGACGGAAAGCTCTTCCGTATTACGGACCCGCGGAGTGCCGGCGGCCATTTTGTTTTCGCTCGCTCCTCTCCTCACACACAGCTGCAGTGGTTGCGGCCCGAGAGGGTGCTCGTGCGCCACCTGCCAGCTGTGTTTTGGGAAAACTACTCAATTTTTGGAACTCCCACAGTCCTGCAGGCGCAGGGCTGTGGCATCAAAGAAGAAAGAAGTGGGTTTCTACACCCCAGCACTACTACAAGCCCAGGACAAGCCACCCATCATTCTAGGAAAAGACAACTGTGAGTACGTGACGCAGAAATGGGCAAAGAGACTGATGATGAGGGTGTCATAGCCCCAATTCTGCGCAGATCTCGCAGCTCCCTGGCCCCCATGCCTGAATTCGATACAACTGGCCCCCCTTCCAAACTGGCCCCGAAGTGGCTGCTGTGGGTCAAGAGGCTAGATATGTTCTTCAGGGCATCTGGGGTGGACGATGATGACACCAAAATCGCGACTATGATCTACTCGGCAGGCGCGTAAGTCCACAAGATCTACGATTCCCTCGTCATCCCCGTGATCACGTATGACGCAGTCAAGCAGGCACTCAAAGACCATTTTCTCCGCATGGCAAATGTGGATTTTGATAGATTTGTCATGGGCGCCGAAAGACAACTAGACGACGAGCCTCTAGACAAATTCTGTGCCTGTTTGAGGCACCTGGCGACCTCCTGCAGATGGGTCGATGAGGAAGAAATGGTCCGCAACCAGCTATTGCAGGGGTGCAGCTCCGGCAAATTTAGAAGGCAAGTACTGAGAGAACCTGGTCTGACCCTCCAGCAAATTTTGGACCTGGGAAGGGCACATGAGCTGGCAGAAGCCAGAGGTGCGAGAATGGACGCTGCCACGCGACCGAAGAATGATGAAGACGCATTTGCTGTGGGACTTTCAGCAGCGGGAAGGTTGAAATGGGTGCCGAGAAGGCCTGATGCCCCCCCCACACCAGGCAACGCCTCATCTTGCTCCTACTGTGGATATGATCTCCCCCACGGAGGTGAATGCCCAGCTAAGTCGAGAACGTGCGGCCGGTGTGGCACACCGGGGCACTATGCAAGGATGTGCCGGGCTGCCGCCCCTGTAGCGGCAGGAAGAGGACCGGAGAGAGTTGGACGTGGAGGCGCTCGCAGAGTGAGAGGCATCTCATCGATCGATCAGGGTCTGCAGGACCTGGACATCGCAGAAGAGGAGGAGGAGGAGGAAGAGATTTTCTTCATTTCCAGCATTGTGAAAGGTCCTGGCACGAGACGCCAACCCACATGCACTGTTAACATCGATGACGTCCCCACCCCCATTCTCATAGACACTGGGGCGTCGGTCTGTGTGCTGGCCACCAAACATTACGAGGCCCTGCCAGGCCCACCGGAGCTGTCTGCGTCCATGGCGCGAATATATGCTTTCGGAGGGGAAACACCTCTACCCATCCAAGGTGTGTTTGTAGCCCCAGTTTCTCATGGACAGAACACTATCAAAGCAAGGTTCTTTGTCACCAGCGTCAGCCCATATTCCCTGTTGAGCTGTGCGGCATCAGAAGCACTCAACATTGTCCACTTCTCGTTTGGAGTATACCATGCCGATCTGAAAAGCATGCTACACAGATTTGAAACTCTCTTCAAGGGCATTGGAAAACTGAAAGCAGAGCCCATACGCTTACATATCGACAAGTCCGTGAGGCCGACGGCCCTCAAACATCGCCGGATTCCTTTTCACTTAAGAGCCCAAGTGGAGGAGGAATTGCAGCAGCTGGTCGACCGAGACATCATTGAAAGAGTGGAAGGCCCCACCCCTTGGGTTTCACCTATCGTAGTGGCCCCAAAGCCGAAGCAACTGGGGGCAGTACGCATTTGCGTGGACATGAGGCTCCCAAATGCCGCCATCAAAAGGTAGCGTCACCTCACACCCACTCTAGATGACATCGTTGGAGAACTCCAAGGTGCCAAAGTCTTCTCTAAACTGGACCTCAGGTCTGGGTATCACCAGTTAGAGTTACACCCCGAGTCGAGGTACATTACGACATTTACTACTCACGAGGGGCTGTATCAGTACAAAAGACTAAACTTTGGAATCTCGTCCGCAGCTGAGGTTTTCCAAAACGCCATCAGAGGAGCCCTGTCCGGACTGAAAGGAGTCATAAACATGTCCGACGACATCTTGGTCTTTGCCAGGTCGGAAATAGAACATCTTAAACGGCTAGAGAACACTTTTGAGAGACTACAGGCGGTGGGTTTAACCCTGCACCAAGAAAAGTGCGAATTCCTAAAGGACATATCCTGGGGGCATATCCTGGGGGCATATCCCCGGATCCTGGAAAAGTCAAGGACATTAGAGATGCACCTCCACCCACATCACCGGCCGAAGTACGGAGCTTCTTAGGGATGGTCAACTACTGCGGCCGTTTCATCAAGGACTTGGCCTCTCTGTCGGAACCACTGAGGGCACTCACCAGGAACGACGTAGCCTGGCAGTGGACTGAGAATGAACAACGATCCTTCAGGACCATCAAAGAAGCCCTGTCAGAGCAGGAAACAATGGCCTATTTCAATCCCAGCCGGGAATCGGAGATTGTGGTCGATGCCAGCCCGGTGGGACTGGGGGCGGTCCTCATGCAGGCAGACGAACTAGGAGTCATGAGGCCCATAGCATATGCCAGCAAAGCCCTCACCGACACGGAGAGGAGATATTCCCAGATAGAAAGGGAGGCCCTTGCCATCCTGTGGGGGTGCAAACACTTCAGAATTTACATCCTCGGCAAACCTGTCGTCGTGATAACGGACCATAAACCCCTGATTCCTATTTTGTCAGGAACATCATCCAAGCCGCCACCCTGCATCGAGAGATGGATGCTATCCCTCATGGAATACGGCGTCAAGTTAGTATACCGCCCAGGTACACATAACCCAGCCGATTATCTTTCTCGTCACCCAGGCACGAGGGATACCCAGAGTCCCGTGGAGATGACCGACACTGGGGACGCCGTACACCTCGTCATTGAATCGGCCCTGCCCGTGGCCTTATCGAGACAGGACATTGCGGACGACTCAAACTCAGACGAGGCGTTCCTGAGGGTGAAAAGGGCGGTGGCCACAGGAGAGTGGCGGGACATCCTTTTGAACAACGCCAGGAGGAACCCGGATGTGCAAAGGGACCTGCAACTGCTGTGGAAAGCTCGACACGAGCTCTCGGTGTCCACGGACGGTCTGTTACTGCGAGGGCACCAGATCGTGATCCCCAGGTCACTGGTCATGAGGGTCCTCCATTTGGCCCACACAGGGCACCAAGGCATGGCCAAGATGAAGGCACGCCTCAGGCTGAAGGTCTGGTTTCCCGATCTGGAGCACAGGGTGACCGAGTTTGTGAGGACCTGCATTCCCTGCCAAGCTACGAGTCCTGTGGAAAGGGGCCCACCCATTCAGGCCATGGAGCGGAGTGACGTACCATGGGGAACGGTGCACGCAGACTTCGGCTCGACCGGAAGGGGCCTATATTTCCTGGTGGTCACGGACCAGTGGTCGAGGTATCCGGAGGTGGAGCTCGTAGAATCCACCGCCAGTGATCACACCATCCTAGCAATGGACAAAATTTTCGCCACCCATGGGTTCCCCTTTGAGATCTGCTCAGACAACGGAGCGCCGTTCCAAGGACAGCGTTTTGCTAGGTATTGCGAAGAACGAGGTATAAAGCACCGGAAGGTAACCCCGCTATGGCCAAGGGCCAATGGAGAGGTTGAGCGATTCATGCGGACACTGAACAAGATTTTTCGTATTTCTGTCAATGGAGGGGAGGACCTACGACACAATCTAATTGACTTTCTTCGTGAATACCGGTCCACCCCACATCGATCCACCGGAATCGCACCCGCCGAGGCGCTGTTCAGGCGAATACCCAGAGGGCTGATACCCGAAGCGGGAGACAGACACCCAGGAGTGATCGATAGCGCACGGGTGACAGCAGAAAGAGCAGCGGGAAACGAGAACGAAACAACAAGGCGGAGGCTGCCAGAAAGAGAGATAGCGGTAGGAGACACCGTCCTAGTCCGGAACAGGAAACCGGAATGAAAACTCTCGATGACTTACGAAACCCAACCAATGGGAGTCACTCATGTCAAAGGGTCAATGGTCACAGCTGCGAATGCGCGGGGTACAGTAACCAGAAACTTATCCTTCTTCAAGCGCATAGGACCTGTGGCAGCGGAAGAAGAAACTAATCCTAACCAAGGACAAACAGCGGAGGCGCCGCATGGAGGCGGTGAACCGCCAGAGGACCCCGGGGGACCAGAGAACCCCGAGGGAGGTTCACCCAGGTACCCGCGCAGGGAAGGACGTCGTCCGCCGCAAAGATTCCAGGATTTCATCATGGACTCAGCGGCATGAGTAACAAGCCCTGTTAAGTACAGTTTGATTTGAGCCACGTTGGCTCCACTGTTCAATGTGTTTGTTGTTTGGGGGGAAAAGGAGGGATGTTGTGTACGTAGTACACGAGGTGCGCATGTGCGGTCCAGCAGGCCGGCGCATGCGCGCTGAAATAATAAAGGCGGTGCCCGGGCAGTTCGCGCCGGAGCACCGGAACAACCAGACGTCTCCGGCGTGCGTTCTTGCGCGCCCACCCGCGCGCGCTAGTGCTCAGACCCTGGGGGGCCCGCACGCCATCACAGGGCTTACCCAGGTCACCACACTGGCCCACAGTTGCAAATGGCAATTCATAACTTTTGTGATAGACTGTTTGAGTAGCACCCAAGGGGGAGTTTTGTGATAAAATGTGATGCCAGTTGTGCATTTTAAAGAATATTTATTCAGCAACAGTGGTCAAAGCTATTATCCGCATGGCGAAGTAAACTGGCCCACATTGGCCAAAACAGTGGCCCAGTTTGACCAAACAAAACTGTCCCACACCAGCATTTTACGTTGTTGGTTCGGCCATGGGCCTATTGCCCTATAGGCCAGTCCACCCCTGTCGCACCTTGCCGTTATGTTAGGGGTCTCGTGTGTAATATGAGCTTCAGGAATGCTATTACGCAACAGGGTACTGCGCCCCCATATGGATGATTTGTATGTCGGCGGAACGCGTGCACACGTTGATAGAGTTTGGTTCGGTAAGACACTTTGGCACCTTTTTCTGTCGTGGCAGCGTTGTGTGCACATTGGTTTTGAAATATATTTATGACTCGGTTCTTGCATAATGTTTGAGGCGAACTGGTGCTTACGTTGCGCGAGTCAGGAGCCACAACATCCTTGTCATACAGGATGCTTGGCGGAGGTTAGCAATTAGCTTGTCTCGGTGGTTCGCCCTCATGTGTTCTACTTACATCTGCCCTTCACAGGCTAGTGTACTTCGCTCTCTCTCCTAACTATCCCAGTGACAGTGCCCTGGGGCGAATATCATGCTTAGTGGCAAATTCTAAAAGTGTATTCTACCGACGAATTAACGGACACCTCGCATATCATCTTGGTCCAATTTCAGTACAGTCAAGAGTAGGGAATGAAAAATTATTGATTGCATGCAAGTCACTTCGCTATCACTCGAGAAACCATCATGTTTTTGTTTTAAGGGACGGAATGTGTTTTCTGTGGCGTGCACATATTGGTTTGAGCGTGTGATTGCGATCGGTGCACACGTGTGAGCACAATTCTACGTTATCGTGCGACTGTGCAGTAATTGCAATGGGGCCTCCTCCTGCATGATTCTTTGGGTGTGTTTGTCTTATGCAAGCCAGTTGTCTCATCTTGCACACTCCTTGCGTTCCATGATTTATTTACCACCGGGATGGGTAAGCCTTTAGGCTACTACTTGACCTACGGTCACGGCCCAGCCAATACTAAATACATCTCTCTCTTTTTCGCACGTTGAAGCCCTTTGTCAGACTTGTGACATCATTTAGGTTATATGTAGGATCACGAGCCAAATGTGTTCTGTGATTCCCAGGCCCGTTACGAACCCTCTGTTTCAAAGTTCAGATGATCCCTTTTTGTTCTGAAGTCTCACTTAGAGAATCAACTGTGTTAGGGAGAATTCTCCAAAATGGCTAATTTCCCTTAACTACTGAGTCCCTCAGCAGCTTTGCTGGATTTCTAGGATTTATTTTTTCACCTGGTGAGACTGTGAGCCTTTTTTCCCCACTCTTACATGTGTTTTGCTGTGTGTGTTTAATATTTTTGTGTTCCTAGACTGTGCCGCCTCACCTACTCCATAGGCATCATCTTTTTACTGCGTGTTACACAGGGTTGTCTTTTTCAGACTTCCCCACTCCAAATCCATTTTTCTGGGACTGACTACTGTCTCCCAGAAACATGTAAAGTTGCCATTGACTTTATTAGTCTTTTTAAAACCACATACCCAGTACAAACTATCTTACATAGAGTTCTGGAAAGGGTTACTAGTTATCGCTTTTTGTCTGTTTCTCATGGAACATTGTTTCGTTCCTTTTCATTAAGATTTGGCTGGTGGCAGTGGTAACTACCCTATTTTTTCTTCCGCGGTTATTTGAAATACCTGTGGTATTGTTTTAGGCTATCTTAGTAGCCTTGAACTTAAACCCGCTGGACCATATTTACTTTTATACGGTTCCGGCTGGGTTTATTCGCCATTTCTTTTTGTTAGTCTTTCTCGTGTTTTACTCTGCATGCCAAACCAGGTTTGGTTCCTTTGTTCGCCGTCATTTCGCAGGCTTCTGCACAGAAGCCCTCCTTAGGCGTCTGAATGTCTGAGGGGGACAGGATGTGGGGGAGGGGTTTAGGGATCCCTGCACAGGGTCTCCTTGGAGACCCATGACGCACTTTGGTATGATTGGCTGTGGTGACTGTCCCGGTGGGACAGCCACCCTGCTGTGTGATTGACAGCCAGGCTGTGTGAATGGGGGAAAAATTGCATAAAAAGCAGGTCTCTGGAACTGAGAAGGGAGAGTCGCCACTGGATCGAGAGAACCAAAGAGAAGCGGACAGAAGAGGACCTCTACCACGACTGAATCTCCCGGTGAAGCCCTACTGCAGGTCCGAATCTTCAAACTTCAACGACAGGGAAGATCTGCAAGGAATCTTCTCCCCTTGAGCTGGTGGGAACAACCAGGTGCGCAAACTACAAGCCAGGTCTCCCTCCTCTGGTTGAATTTGCTGAACAGAGCTATAGTGAACCGGATAGCCAGGAGGAACAGACCCTGCTTGGGTTTTAAGGAGCGCACCTTTTATTTGTTGCTTTGCTCTTCTGCTGATTTCTTCCCTGGGCAGTGCAGGACCCTCCAGTCTTCCTACTTCGTGTTAGTCCGACAGTCACTTCAGGAACCGTGAGCCTGCAGGGTCTGCCAGGAACGTCCGCCTCAGCTACAGCCTTCTTCTTCATTTAAGGTACTGTTCAAATCCGGTCGTTCGTTCCGGTAAAAGTGTTTGAAAGCTTTTCCCAATCCGAGGGCTTGTCCTTCTCTATTCTTTAAAGTAACTTTTCGTCCAACAAAGTTCATTCTGAACTCTTGGCAAAGACTTAACCGTGAACTACCCTGAACTGTGTGATCCTGAGCAAAGACTCTGTACCATTAACATTGGCCCAGGCCTATTGATTTGATTGCCTCACTGTAGTTACTTTTTCTAGATTGCCCTGCTTACTTACTTGTTGGTGCTGCTCAACTTTTGTCTAACTTTGTCTTTCCCTCCCTTTTAAATTGCTGGAGTGCCATTTTGCTGACACTTCATTTTGAGCTTAATTTGTCCAGAATCTATTGGGAGTGGTGTGGTGTATTAAGAGTGTGATTTTTGCCATTGCTTTACTTTAGTGAAATGTTATACAACTGATGTGTAAATAAATGTATATTCTTTTACTCAGAAACCTTGAGTCAGTGTTTGTTTGAATCATAGTAATTGCTGTCCTTTGTGTAACTATTGGTACTGCTCACTTTACTCTTGAGATAAGTCTGGCTGCTCAGCCATCGCTACCACTTTACTCTGTAGTACAGGCTTGTACCAAAGGTGAATTTGTACTGTCACTTGTCTTAATTGTGTGTGGTGTTCCCAAAGGGTACTGCATATAATTCTGCCTAACAAACTGTCATGTCTTATACTGTGGGCTTAGGTCTAATATTCATCGGGCAATGGTGAACAGTTATGCTTGTGCAGTTATGTGTGTTTTTCGCAGCGCCAGGGCCATGTGGGTGTGCGCACTGAAGTTGTTTGGTTTTTGCGTGCCACTAAGCATACTTTAGGGTGCCCATCCTAGGCATTCGACATTTGTGGTGTACTCCGCTCTGGTCTAATTCAATGGTACAGCTTTTAGTTACCTTACCATTTTCACGTTTTTCGTGCCCGCTATGAGATGTGATTTCTTGGTTCACATTGAATTGATAAGCCTGGCCAATCCTGCGTGTGTGTTCTCGATGTATCCTGGTTTAACATATCTGCACCTACTGTATGATACACCGGGTGGGTGGGCTTTTCATATGGTTGCTGCTATTTTCTTTTTTTGTTGCATTGCACTCTTAGTGCTGCTCTATCATTTGCTGGTTAATCTTTTTGTGACCATTAACAGGTTCTTCCTGTTTGTCCTTGCCCGGATTAGGCTGCAATGTCTTTTTTCGTTCTGATGTTGTTTTCTTTTTGTGTTGACAACACATCTAATGAATATGTCCATTAAGAATACCAGGTCTGTGGATCATTTTGAAAATGGTTTCATGGAATGTAAATGGTTTGAACAACCCTGTGAACCGTGCTATGGTGTGGTCTTGCCTAAAATGTATGTCCTGTGATGTTTACTTGCTTCAAGAGACCCACCTCGTGACTGCACTGATGTTGAAGCGAGTAAACATAGACAGAGCTGGGTGGCTCCGACTTATTTTTCGACATTCACATCTAACAAAAGGGGTGTTTCTATATTACTAAAAAAAACTTACCATTGAAGGTACTGTCTAGCAATGCAGATAAATAGGGCTGAATTGTTTCTGTTATAGTTAAAATTCAAGACACTGTGGTTTTGTTATGCTGTGTAGATGCTCCTAATCCTGAGGATCCCCTTTTGTTTCATGAACTGGCCCATTATATCCAAAACTGTAATGTAGACTCTGTTATCTTGGGTAGGGATTTTAACATGGTTAAGGACCCAATGCTTGACTGCTTCAACAGATGCCAAAAAAGAGTAGGGTTTCACTTGAAAGCCTGATAGCTGAGCTGCACCTGGCTGACATATGGTGCCTGGAACACCAGTCGGAAAGGGATGACAGTTTTCACTCTGCATGTCATGATGTCTACTCACGTATTGATCTCTTTCTGACCTCAGGGCAGGTGATGCCTAGCTGCTATGATTCGGACATAGAAGTCATTGGGATTACTTATCATGCACCAGTGTCGTGCCTCTCTTTGCGATACACACAGACTAAAACCTTCATGTGGAGGATGAACACAGCTGTCATACAGAATTACCACATAAAGGATGAGATTGTATGTGAAATTGAAAACTTTATTGCAATTAAGAGAACTGATGTCGCAATTTCCTCAGTCTGTGAGTTCATTAAATGCTATATGCGAGGCAATCTGATGTCAAGCACAGGACGTTATAGGAAGGAGAAGGAGGGAGTTCAGGAGACTGTCCAAGGAGGCCAAAGCACTTGAAAAAAAACTATGTTGTGAGCCATGACCTAGATGTGAGATCTGAGCTTAAAAAGAAGTAGGAGCTGAACAAGATCATTTCTGATGCATTGTTCAGGAGTAAAATTAACTATTTTGAGAACGGCGAGAAGGCTGGAAGACTGCTTGCCATATAGGCTGAAGGTAGCGGAAAAATGAACGGAATATCACAGTTGTGAGGGATGCATCTGACAACCTAATAATGTGCCAAAAGGACATCAATTGAGTAGTTAGAGGGTTTTATGAACATCTCTATGAATTGGAGTCAACATGTGGGCATGACACAATAACATGCTTTTTTAATCAAATTTCAGTTTCTCAGTTGTCGGATGACCTTGCTGCCTCGTTATCACTGGATGACGTTTACTCTGCAGTTTCTATGCTAAGTGGAGGCAAAACACCTGCTACCACTGGTTTTCCGGCTGAGTTCTATCAGATTTTACCAGATTATGCCATTCGCTGCTTTGTGAGGTATTTACCACTTCATTTGAAACTAGATCGCTACCAGATACCATGAGGCATCCTCTGGTGACGATCCTGTTGAAGAAAGACAAGTCTCCAACACGGTGTGTGAGCTAGAGACCGATTAGCCTGATTCATACGGATTGTAAGCTGTTAGCGAAAATACTAGCCAAAAGGTTGGAGTCAGCCGTGCCATCACTAGTGCACGAGAACCATGTGGGCTTTGTCACCGGAAGATCTGTTCCGGACAATATGCGACGGCTGCTCCTGACAATTGATGAAGGAAGTCAGCAGGCGCTTCCTGTTGTGGCAGTCGCTCTTGATGCAGAGAAGGTTTTCAATAGGATTGAGTGGCCCTACTGGTTCAAGTGCCTGATGACAATTGGATTCAGACAGAATTTCAGGCGCTGGGTAGGGCTTCTGTATACGAATCCCACCACCACTGTGCTCATCAATGGCCTCGTTTCCGATTCCTTCCGGTTGACTACACAAGGATGTACACTTTCCCCTTTGCTGTTTATTCTGGCAATGGAGCCATTAGCAGCAATGCTGAAGTCCGATGAAAACATTTGCGCCCTTATGAAGGGTGTACACCCTAAAAAGATCTGGCTTTAGCCGGATGACTTACTAGAAGTAGTGCGTGACCCACAATCTAGCATTCCTCATCTGATGGATGACATCCTGTGCTTCTCTAAGATATCTGCCTACAAGGTCAATTGGAACAAGTCCGAGATAGTTCCCGTCACTGGTACTTGCATGCAATGCATATTTGACAAAATGGAGTTTAAGTGATGTCCTGCGAATATGAAGAACTTGAGTTTTTGGATTGACCCTGGGGTAAAGTTTTTGCCTAAGATCAACTTTGATTCCATAATGCTTAAGCTGAGGACTGTCGACAGATAGTGGTCACTTCTGAAACTTTTCCTGTGTGGCAAAGTGAACTGCATCAGAATGAACATGGCACCCGAGAGTCAACTATATTCTCTCAATGCTTTCACTCAAGGCGCCTAACAGTATATTCGAAGAACTCGACGCAGTTATACAGAAGTTCTTATGGGATGGCAAACCACCGAGGTTAGCCCTATGGAAGATGCAACTCACACTGAAACAAGGTGGTATGACATTTCCGAATTTCTTCAACCATAATATCGCATTCACCGTAAGGCATCTGTGTCAAATGGCGAGGACTAACCTGGACCAGTGGGATGAGTTTGAATTGGAATCTTATTGTGTCTCTCAACTGTAACCAAAGGCCATGTTGTTAACGGTCTCAAGGCCATCTCATCTGTTGATTCCTCAGACAGCCTTTTTGAGTGAGTGTTGGCACTGCATATCACAACGGCTGGGCAGTGATCTGTACCTGTTGTTAGGCAGAATCCTGTGCAGTTCCCTTGGGGAACACTGCAAGAAGATTAAGACTACAGGAGTAAGCAGTAAACCCAATTGGTAGCAGTCTGCACCACCCAGATTTACCTGGTAGCTGTGGCTGAGCAGTCAGACTTCTCTCAAGATGAGTAGGGCAGTATACAGAGGATACACAATAGGGCTAAAAACACAGTAGAGCAAGCAAACACTGACCAGAGCTTGGTATCAAAAGTATATAATTATTTATTTAAAACACACTTTAGGAAATGTACTAAGCACTCTAAATCAAAGCAAGTTCAAACACAGTCAGATAAAATATACACACCTCCCTTAATAATTATTAGACAAGTCTAGGTCAAAACACCACTATTTGTAAAAACAGATGTGAGCGCGTAACTTAGATGGCACTCCAATAATTAGGTTAAAGGGAGAGAAAAAGGCAGGTCATGAAAATAAAACCGTTCCCAACACTTTTCTTAGACCACAGCAAGTTAGTGAAGGCAGAGTCTTCTGTAGAGCCAAAGTTCATAGGCCAGGCCCACTTTAAATGGAGCAAGGCGAAATGTGCCCAAGATCACACAGTTTAAAAAGCACTCAAGTCTTTGCAGAAATGTTCAAAGGAGGTTGGTTTGATGCGAAAGATAAAGTTAGAAAGTCTGGGGGCCAACCCAGTTGGAAAGCCAAGGATTTAAGGGTCACCTTTAGCAATCCACAGAAAGGGAGGCCAGGCGGAACACTGTACCTTAAAGAGTGAGAAATCTCCATCGGTGGCAGTTGTTCCTGGCAGCGGGTGCAGTTTGTGGTTTTGACCAGGGAAGGAGAAGATCTCATGGAGGAGGAAACTTGGAGTCGTTGCACTGCCCAGGGAAGAGACCAGCCACGGAGTTCGTTCGGTTAAAAGGCGCGTTCCTTTTATTGGCGGTCACAGTGGTGAAGCTTGGCTATCCGGCCGCCGGGGTGCTTGGCATGGGCGGTTCGACCAAGGGACGTCCTGGAAGGTGAAGGGTGAACTGGTTGTCCCCACCAGCTCAAAGGGAGAAGACTCTTACAGCAGAAGACCTTCTCTTGTCATCGGGAAAGTGGTGAGGTTGTTGCAGCAGGGCTCCACCGGTGGTGTCGTCGTTGCAGATGGCTCAGCTTCTCCCCTCTTCGATTTCTTAGGTCCTGTGGTGACTTCTGAAGTTCCATTCCCAAAAGCCCTGCTTTTATGCAGAAAAAACCCCATTCAACAGCCTAGCTGTCACTCACTGGGAGACAGTTATCATTCCCAGGGTATGGAGTCTATTTTTGGGGGTCACTATGACACCCCTGTGTTACTGCACTGAGGGTGCTATGTAACACATACACTAAAACAGATGATACCCTATGGAGTAAAAGACCCCATAGCCCATAGGCACACAATAAGTCAGACATACCACAAATCATGCCTAAGAGTGGGAGGAAAAGAGTCTCACTCTTAGCAGGAGAAAAAAGAAAAAGAATCCAGCAAAGCTGCTGGGGGAATCACTAGGTTTGGGAAATTAGCCTTATAAGAGAATTCTCCCTAACACCTGTTTCAAGATGCTTCCATTTGGCTGAACCCGGCTCTAACTATACAGGGAAAAGTCATCTTCTGGCCATCCTGGTTCCTGGTATTCGATACATCAAAGATCTGTTTCGTTCCCGTCACACGTCTGTGCAGAGTTTTTGACTTGATGGATTGCACCTATGCGGAATACAGGCAACTAATGGGAAACATTGCAGCAGAAATTGGACTTGGTGAGTCAATTTACTCTGGCTGCTGGCAGAGATGCTGTAACAATGTCAGTTTGGTCAGCATGCACTGGGGTCGGAGGGCATCTCATACTAAAATCCTCTTTAGGACATATTGGACTCCGTAACAAATGTTTAAGAGACATCTTTTAGAGCGTGGCCAAGTCTGGAAGTGCAAGCAGGCAAAGCTTTAATTGAGTCATTTACTTTGGGTTTGTAGGAGCACCAGAGACTTTTAGGAAGGGGTCTGTGAGATGTTGAGCCTAGTGCTGAACTGTACTATTGAAAGAAAAGCTTCCCTTTTAATTCAAATCTGGCTGCTCCGGAGTTGTATTCTTGCTAAGAAGATGATCCTAGGGGCATGGAAATCATCCACTTCCTTCTGTATCGATGATTGGGGAGGAGTTATTGACTGTGTCCACATATGAGAGGGCCATTTTCAAGCAGTCTGGAGACACTGATAAGTTCACAGACACATGGGGTATATTACTAGATGCACATGGCTAATATAATATTAAGATGCATTTCCCGATACGCTCTCATCCATGTCATTCTACTTATACTGTTGCCCTTGAACCGTGACCTTACTGTACCTACTGTTTTTGCTAATGCATGTTTTTATGAAATATGTGTTATATTTATGTTTTTATTTTGTCCTTTCTCTTTCTTTTCTTTTTCATTTCCCTAATGCCTTGGCGTTGTATTTGTCCTGCTTGTTGCAACCTGATTATTCGATTGGTCAACAGCACTAATTGTACAGTTTATTGTATTACATTTGTTGAGTTAACTGTTACTTGCTTTTGGCACATGAAAATAAAAATAACAGCAACAAAAAAAAGTATGCGTATTTGACCATTCCTTTCATGGCCTGCACCAGAGATTCCTTCAATTTCTTTGGGAACAACAAGAAATGGGAGTTTGTGTCCCTTCCGTTTGGACTGTCATCAGCTCATTGGTGTTTTTGCCAAGGTGGTGAAGCCAGTGGTGATGGCTCTTCAGGCATGCCGGATCAGACTCGTATTTATCTAGATGACATCGGATCTATGTGATCACTGCGAGAAAATAAATGCTGAATACGAAAATGTCAAATTTATTTTTCCTTTCACTGCAAGCATATGCAGATGTAGAACCCTGCAGCCCCCTATATTCCACTTAGCGTATTTATTACCCTAACACACCCCTCCACATATACTTGCAGTGAAATGTGCAGTAAAAGATTCAACATTTTTGGGTTCACTGTAAACGGGTGATACCAATAACAGCCTCTTGACAGCGAACCGTAATGTACAAATTATGGTATCCTTCCTTCAAGGGCTGGGTTTTGTCATAAATTGGAAAAAATCTCATACCCAACCATGTCAGATAATAGAGTTTCTAAGATTCCAGATCAATACCTTACAGGCGTCGCTTCAATTGCCTCCATCCAAGACCAGGGCCATCAGGAATGAGATAAAATGGGCCTTTCAGCTCAGTCGATATCCCTGAGGATGATAGCACAGATTGTAGGCCTTTTGTCAGCGTCCATCCAGGCAATTCTTCTAGCTCCTTAACATTATCGTGCTCTTTAGAGATTGAAGACTCTCCATCATCGAAAAGGGCTGTGGTATACGGACCAGATTATACAATTTCAAGATGCAAGGACAGAGTTCCTCTGGTGGTTGAATCATATGTAGGCCTGGAACAGCAAAGGCATCTTTGCAATGACTGCAGATCTGGTCATCGAATCTGATGCCAGTCTCCTGCGACCCCTTGTCCACAGAGGGAAATGGAATCCCCAGGAGAGGGACTTCATATGAGCTGCCTAGAGCTACTGGCAGGTTCATTTGCATTGAAAAGCCTGGCTGAGAATGGATAACGTGTCTGCAGTCCAATATGTCAAAATGGGAGGTCCGATGTCATGCATGTTAGTGGAAATAGCAGAGGATTTCTGGCAGTTCTTCCTGGACAGATTGTGATTCAGGCGGAATATCTCTTGGGGTTACGCAACATAGTAGTGGACTGGAATTCCAGACATCTGAAGGATTCCAGTAAATGGAGACTGCATCTGTCAATTTTTCTGAGAATTCAACAACTATGGTGCCAGTAAGAAACAAAGTTTTTTGTGTCTTGTCTGCATTGCCAAGGTTTGTCAGTTGGAGACCGGACCCGGTCCCGAAGCAGCAACATTGGATATATTTCAACAGGACTGGTCCAGGATCAGAGGGTATGCTTTCCCCCCATTCAGAATGATTCTGAGACTGATTCGGCAAGCCAGGGTACAGAAGACTTCCCTTGTCTAAGTAATCCTTTATGGCACTCTCAAACTTGGTACCCGGGTCTTCTGGAACCATCTATCGATATTCCCCTTCTTTTACCAACACTCCTAGAGATGCTTCTGACCCCGGAAGGGGAGACGCACAAGTTGGTATGCCTGGGATCTCTTCAGTTTGTAGTGTGGAAGATTTCAGGTGTTCCTGGTATGTCCAGGGACTTTTGGGTTCAGCTGCTTCCATCATCAGAGAGTCTTGGGCTCCCGACACTTCCACGGGTTATCGAACAGCCTGGAGTACTTCGGTTCGCTGGTGTGTGGGCTCAAATACACAACTTTGTCGGATGTTAATCTTATTTTTCTATTCTTTTTGTCTTGGCTGGATAACCAATTCCTGTCACTGAAACACTTATCTGCAAAACTGACTATGTTTCTTTGCCTTATCTCTTTTAGAAGGGTTTCTGATGTTATGATATACATATTAGGTCGTTCACACCATTTGGAGTATGTTTTCGTGTTACTAGACACACCCAAGTGTGGTTCTTCTATTATTTCATATCCAGCTTTTCCTAATTGAGATAAACTTTGTCTGCTAAAATGTTGAAAACAGTCTGAACGAGCAACAGCCGATCTCAGGGTCGCAAACCAATCGCAGCAATTAATTTATTTTAAGAAACTGTTTGCACCAGTGTCTTCTACTGTTGCCATGTGGGTCAGATGGGTTATATCTTTAGACAGCATTGATGTTTATTTTATTTATTGGACATTTGTATGGCGCCTATACACAAGTGTTTCCAGACGCCACAAGACAAACTGGGGGAACATAGGAAGAAAGTAGAACAAAACGGTTATATTGGCCTTGTGACAATCCTACCGTGCAAGTGCAAGAACAAGGTAGTAAGTGCTGAGAGGAGAGGGGGAAGTGCAGGGGTGGGGTGCCAAAGGGAGGGGGGGGCAAGTGCTGGGTGGGCCAAGAAGTCAAGTGCTGGGGGTCCAAGAAAGCAAGTGTCAGGGAAAAGGGGAGGGGGATTGAAGGGGAGTGCGGAGGACAGGTTGGACCAGGTGAGAGCTTGTCTGGGGAAAGGGGCCCGAGGGTAAGTGCTGGTAAGGGAATGCTGGGGGGACGGTTAGGGGAGTTGTCTGACCCCTATGTGACTCAGAAGGGACCAGGTCCCAGTTGCCGAGGGAGTTTTAGCACGGGAGCGGGAGGGAGAAGGAAGAGGAGAAAATAAAAGTTTAGAGAAGTATCCAGAATTTATGAAGATCCGGCTCAAGTCTGAGAGGGCAATGGAGGCTGTTACAGAGGGAGGTACCAGCCGAGGAAAGGGATCTACCTCCCACTCTCTGTTTGGAGAAACGTTTGACCTGCAGAGATTTGGAGCCAGAGGACCCAAGGAGACTGGCAGGGAGGTATTTGGAGAGGGAAAGCTGGATGTAGAGGGGTCCCAGGCCCCAGACAACCTTGTGGGTGATGTAAAGGGTCTTGAATTTGAGCCTTACGGTCACCGTGAGCCAGTGGAGAGATATTAGGGATGGAGGGATGCGGTCCTTGGGCTTGAGGCCACGGATAAATCTTGCAGTCCTAATCTGGATTTGTTGAAGGGGGCAAAGGGAGGAAAGAGGCAGATTAAGGAAGAGGCTGTTGCAGTAGTCCAGCCTAAAAAGAAGCAGGGCTCTGGAGACATTGAGCTTCTTGGGGAAGGTGAGGAAAGGAAGAATACCCATGAGGAAGTGAAGCTGAAAGTTGGACTTCTTGGCAAGGTCCGTGATGTGAGGAGAGAAAGAGAGAGAGGAGTTAAAGGTGACCGCAAGATGTTTTGCCTCATATGTGGGTAAAGGGAGGGGACCCAAGGACGCTGGCCAGAAAGTGAGGGGGAAGCAAGGAGCAGGTGTCCCAATGAGAAGAATATCTTTCTTACTGGCATTAAGGCAGATATCATTGGCAGAGCACCATGCCTGAATAGCAGTCAGGCAATCGGGTATGAAAGAGGAGGGGGAGGAGGTAGAGACAAGCAGCTTGAAGGAGAGGTGTGTGTCATCTGCATAACACTGGAAATGATGGGACAAGGTGGAGATCAGGTAAGCCAGGGGGGCCAGTTAGATGTTAAAGAGCCATGGCGATAGGATAGAGCCCTGAGGGACGCCAGAGCCCAGAGGGACGCCATAAGTAGAGATTGAGGTGGAGTAGAGAAAAGGATCCATTTTCTGTTGGGAGGGTCTGTTTGAAAGGAAGGAGGTCAGCCACGCCAGTGCCCTGTCTGTGATGCCTAGGGTATCACAGACGGTTTATGAAGATGGAGTGGTTGACTGTGTCAAAGGTGGAAGAAAGATCAAGGAGGATCAGAACAGAGTATTAATTTGAGTCCTGGTTAGAGAGCAGGTCTTCATGGGTGTTCAGCAGACCAGTTTCTGTGCCTCTGGATGCCCTGAAACCAGACTGGTGGTCATGGAGGCATGCAGCCAATTTGGTGTGGGAGCACAGTTGGGGGATGACGAAGCTTCTCCATGAGTTTGCCCAATGGAGATAGGGTGTTTCTGAAAGTAATTTGCCCAAAAAATTCATCAAAAGTTTTTTTTTGGGGGTGGGAAAGGACAGATAAAAGGTTGGGGGTTGGGAACAGTTAAAATAGGTGGGGGAGAGGAGGGTTTTGGGGTGGAACCCCCCCCAAAAGAAAACATTTAGATAACGTTCTTTTGGCAAAATATTTCCGTAAAAACACCTGTCAAAAAAACAACTGTTGATGATATGACATAGAACCGCAGGCTCAGGAGCCTGCTTCTTTAGGAGAGGGTCCACAAAGGAGTGCTTAAGGGGTTGAGGCAAGGAGCCAGTGGCGAAAGAATGGTTGCAGAGGTCAGCCAAGGCTGGGGCGAGAGAGGTGATGTCCTTGATGGTTCTGGAGGAGCAGGGGAGCACCTGTTCAGAGGAGACTTTCATAGAGCGGACAACTCTAGAGATCTCGTCTAGTGCAATGGAAGAGAAGGAGTAGAGTATGGGGGAGGGGACAGCGGAGGTAGCTGAAGGGAGGGTGGATTTAAGGGAGCAGAAGACAGAGTGGACAGGATGTGCAGGGTTTTGGAGGAGAAGTGGTAGGCCAGTGAAGTGCCGGGGGGCTATGAGGGAGGAGGGGAGGAGGAGACTGCAGAAGGACTGGCAAGTTCCTTGCAGATTTTAAAGAGTTCAGCCATGTTATTGGTGGCGCCACAGATGTGGCATGGACATATGAGCCCTCTTCTTGGAGCAGATGGTGAGACGATATTGCCTTTGGAGTAGGTGGCAGGCCGGTTTGTCAGAGGATGAGCTATATGCCTGCCACTTCCTCTCTGCAGCTTTGCACTTGGCGTTTTTTGTTAACTTGTAAATAAATGTTTTTAAAAAAAAGGATGCGTATTGATTCTAGAATGTCCACCAGAGAAACAGTAGCTTGAGACGGCAGCTCCTGCCCACACCTGGCTGACCATTGGATTTACTTGAGAAATCATAGTGGAGCTAGTCTGGCAAAAAGAGGAATGAGACACTGGATAATCCCTCCTCCAAGAAACCCAAGCAAATCACAGAAGATTCTGCTGAAGAAACTCCAAGCAGTTCAGATATGTTTGCACTCCTGAAGTAAGTCGCCAATGATGTGGTAGATGTGTCAAGGCTGCCCTTTCAGACCTGACAGGAAAGGTCAACACCCTGGAGAGGTGAGTGACAGAGGTAGAGGCAAGAACCTCTGGTTTGGGGGGGGTAGGATTCTGGCAGTTATAGAGCCTATCAAGAGCCGAGATATGGCATGAACAGGCTATACTTGAGAAATATGCATCTGGAAATTCAAGCAAGGATCAACAATCTGCGCCTTCTGGGTGTACTGTAAAAACCAGACACTAACATAGCTGACCTTGCTTTCCGAGTGTTGCACGACTGCTTGCCTGACTGTGGATTACAGAGAAATAGCTTGCGTGTGGTTTCCAGAGCTGGCAAGTTGGAGGATGGAAGATCAAAACAGATTATTGTGACATTCCTCAAGACCAAGCTAAAGGAAGCTGTCCTGCATTGGGATAGGCGCCTGGGCTCCCTGTCCTGGTGTGGGGACCCAATCCAGATTTTATCCTGACTTCCCCAAGGATGTGACAACCAAAAGGAGGGCCTTTGGGGGAAGCCAAGTGCCTGGCAGAAGATGGAGGAGTCAATTGTCCCTGTTAAAAGCCAGCATCTTTAAAGCTTTATCTGCCAGATGGTGTGAAGTTCACACAGGTCCCTGTGCAAGCGTGTGAATGGCCCTGGGGATCCCCTGCTGTTCCCATGGACTCCCTGGGGATTTTCGTTTTTATGAAACTACCTTATGTGTTTATTTGTGCTTTTATTATAACCTGGTGACTTGGTTATGTTGAACTTAATTTCTTGAGATGTTTTACTTTGGGCCAAGATGGCGGGGCATGATCGTTTTTAAGTCTTTTTTCGCAATCTTTGCTCGCCCTCCCCATGGGTTCTGGGGTGCGTGGTTCTGTCTACGCCATTGCGCAATGGCGCCCGATGGCAGACACATGTCTGGAATTCTGAGCTTTCTTTGCGCGCTTCCTGCATGCCCCAGCTAATTACCTTCTGTTTTCTGTGAAGCGTGACGCCACTGCCTCTCTCGTGTGGTGTGGAAGTTTTCTGACTCTTTCGCTGGCTACATTTGTCTTGCCGGCAGTATCACACTTTCCGGTTCGTTGCTGGTGTGCGGGCGCTTCAAACTAAAGAGGATCGCACCCCAGGGTCAGACTGGGCCATACAGTTGTCTCGGGCACCAAGAAATACTGGCTGTTGTGTACATAGTACACGAGGTGCGCATGCGCGGCCCAGCAGGCCGGCGCATGCGCGTTCAAATAATAAAGTCGGTGCCCGGGCAGTTCGCGCCGGAGCACCGGGACAACCAGACGTCTCCAGCGTGCGTTCTTGCGCGCCCGCCCGCGCGCGCTAGTGCTCAGACCCTGGGGGGCACGCACGCCATCACAGGGCTTACCCAGGTCACCACACTGGCAACGAGGAGGTACGGATGACTTCCCTGCTCCGACAGCCTCGGAGAGACGGAAAGCTCTTCCGTATTACGGACCCGCGGAGTGCCGGCGGCCATTTTGTTTTCGCTCGCTCCTCTCCTCACACACAGCTGCAGTGGTTGCGGCCCGAGAGGGTGCTCGTGCGCCACCTGCCAGCTGTGTTTTGGGAAAACTACTCAATTTTTGGAACTCCCACAGTCCTGCAGGCGCAGGGCTGTGGCATCAAAGAAGAAAGAAGTGGGTTTCTACACCCCAGCACTACTACAAGCCCAGGACAAGCCACCCATCATTCTAGGAAAAGACAACTGTGAGTACGTGACGCAGAAATGGGCAAAGAGACTGATGATGAGGGTGTCATAGCCCCAATTCTGCGCAGATCTCGCAGCTCCCTGGCCCCCATGCCTGAATTCGATACAACTGGCCCCCCTTCCAAACTGGCCCCGAAGTGGCTGCTGTGGGTCAAGAGGCTAGATATGTTCTTCAGGGCATCTGGGGTGGACGATGATGACACCAAAATCGCGACTATGATCTACTCGGCAGGCGCGTAAGTCCACAAGATCTACGATTCCCTCGTCATCCCCGTGATCACGTATGACGCAGTCAAGCAGGCACTCAAAGACCATTTTCTCCGCATGGCAAATGTGGATTTTGATAGATTTGTCATGGGCGCCGAAAGACAACTAGACGACGAGCCTCTAGACAAATTCTGTGCCTGTTTGAGGCACCTGGCGACCTCCTGCAGATGGGTCGATGAGGAAGAAATGGTCCGCAACCAGCTATTGCAGGGGTGCAGCTCCGGCAAATTTAGAAGGCAAGTACTGAGAGAACCTGGTCTGACCCTCCAGCAAATTTTGGACCTGGGAAGGGCACATGAGCTGGCAGAAGCCAGAGGTGCGAGAATGGACGCTGCCACGCGACCGAAGAATGATGAAGACGCATTTGCTGTGGGACTTTCAGCAGCGGGAAGGTTGAAATGGGTGCCGAGAAGGCCTGATGCCCCCCCCACACCAGGCAACGCCTCATCTTGCTCCTACTGTGGATATGATCTCCCCCACGGAGGTGAATGCCCAGCTAAGTCGAGAACGTGCGGCCGGTGTGGCACACCGGGGCACTATGCAAGGATGTGCCGGGCTGCCGCCCCTGTAGCGGCAGGAAGAGGACCGGAGAGAGTTGGACGTGGAGGCGCTCGCAGAGTGAGAGGCATCTCATCGATCGATCAGGGTCTGCAGGACCTGGACATCGCAGAAGAGGAGGAGGAGGAGGAAGAGATTTTCTTCATTTCCAGCATTGTGAAAGGTCCTGGCACGAGACGCCAACCCACATGCACTGTTAACATCGATGACGTCCCCACCCCCATTCTCATAGACACTGGGGCGTCGGTCTGTGTGCTGGCCACCAAACATTACGAGGCCCTGCCAGGCCCACCGGAGCTGTCTGCGTCCATGGCGCGAATATATGCTTTCGGAGGGGAAACACCTCTACCCATCCAAGGTGTGTTTGTAGCCCCAGTTTCTCATGGACAGAACACTATCAAAGCAAGGTTCTTTGTCACCAGCGTCAGCCCATATTCCCTGTTGAGCTGTGCGGCATCAGAAGCACTCAACATTGTCCACTTCTCGTTTGGAGTATACCATGCCGATCTGAAAAGCATGCTACACAGATTTGAAACTCTCTTCAAGGGCATTGGAAAACTGAAAGCAGAGCCCATACGCTTACATATCGACAAGTCCGTGAGGCCGACGGCCCTCAAACATCGCCGGATTCCTTTTCACTTAAGAGCCCAAGTGGAGGAGGAATTGCAGCAGCTGGTCGACCGAGACATCATTGAAAGAGTGGAAGGCCCCACCCCTTGGGTTTCACCTATCGTAGTGGCCCCAAAGCCGAAGCAACTGGGGGCAGTACGCATTTGCGTGGACATGAGGCTCCCAAATGCCGCCATCAAAAGGTAGCGTCACCTCACACCCACTCTAGATGACATCGTTGGAGAACTCCAAGGTGCCAAAGTCTTCTCTAAACTGGACCTCAGGTCTGGGTATCACCAGTTAGAGTTACACCCCGAGTCGAGGTACATTACGACATTTACTACTCACGAGGGGCTGTATCAGTACAAAAGACTAAACTTTGGAATCTCGTCCGCAGCTGAGGTTTTCCAAAACGCCATCAGAGGAGCCCTGTCCGGACTGAAAGGAGTCATAAACATGTCCGACGACATCTTGGTCTTTGCCAGGTCGGAAATAGAACATCTTAAACGGCTAGAGAACACTTTTGAGAGACTACAGGCGGTGGGTTTAACCCTGCACCAAGAAAAGTGCGAATTCCTAAAGGACATATCCTGGGGGCATATCCTGGGGGCATATCCCCGGATCCTGGAAAAGTCAAGGACATTAGAGATGCACCTCCACCCACATCACCGGCCGAAGTACGGAGCTTCTTAGGGATGGTCAACTACTGCGGCCGTTTCATCAAGGACTTGGCCTCTCTGTCGGAACCACTGAGGGCACTCACCAGGAACGACGTAGCCTGGCAGTGGACTGAGAATGAACAACGATCCTTCAGGACCATCAAAGAAGCCCTGTCAGAGCAGGAAACAATGGCCTATTTCAATCCCAGCCGGGAATCGGAGATTGTGGTCGATGCCAGCCCGGTGGGACTGGGGGCGGTCCTCATGCAGGCAGACGAACTAGGAGTCATGAGGCCCATAGCATATGCCAGCAAAGCCCTCACCGACACGGAGAGGAGATATTCCCAGATAGAAAGGGAGGCCCTTGCCATCCTGTGGGGGTGCAAACACTTCAGAATTTACATCCTCGGCAAACCTGTCGTCGTGATAACGGACCATAAACCCCTGATTCCTATTTTGTCAGGAACATCATCCAAGCCGCCACCCTGCATCGAGAGATGGATGCTATCCCTCATGGAATACGGCGTCAAGTTAGTATACCGCCCAGGTACACATAACCCAGCCGATTATCTTTCTCGTCACCCAGGCACGAGGGATACCCAGAGTCCCGTGGAGATGACCGACACTGGGGACGCCGTACACCTCGTCATTGAATCGGCCCTGCCCGTGGCCTTATCGAGACAGGACATTGCGGACGACTCAAACTCAGACGAGGCGTTCCTGAGGGTGAAAAGGGCGGTGGCCACAGGAGAGTGGCGGGACATCCTTTTGAACAACGCCAGGAGGAACCCGGATGTGCAAAGGGACCTGCAACTGCTGTGGAAAGCTCGACACGAGCTCTCGGTGTCCACGGACGGTCTGTTACTGCGAGGGCACCAGATCGTGATCCCCAGGTCACTGGTCATGAGGGTCCTCCATTTGGCCCACACAGGGCACCAAGGCATGGCCAAGATGAAGGCACGCCTCAGGCTGAAGGTCTGGTTTCCCGATCTGGAGCACAGGGTGACCGAGTTTGTGAGGACCTGCATTCCCTGCCAAGCTACGAGTCCTGTGGAAAGGGGCCCACCCATTCAGGCCATGGAGCGGAGTGACGTACCATGGGGAACGGTGCACGCAGACTTCGGCTCGACCGGAAGGGGCCTATATTTCCTGGTGGTCACGGACCAGTGGTCGAGGTATCCGGAGGTGGAGCTCGTAGAATCCACCGCCAGTGATCACACCATCCTAGCAATGGACAAAATTTTCGCCACCCATGGGTTCCCCTTTGAGATCTGCTCAGACAACGGAGCGCCGTTCCAAGGACAGCGTTTTGCTAGGTATTGCGAAGAACGAGGTATAAAGCACCGGAAGGTAACCCCGCTATGGCCAAGGGCCAATGGAGAGGTTGAGCGATTCATGCGGACACTGAACAAGATTTTTCGTATTTCTGTCAATGGAGGGGAGGACCTACGACACAATCTAATTGACTTTCTTCGTGAATACCGGTCCACCCCACATCGATCCACCGGAATCGCACCCGCCGAGGCGCTGTTCAGGCGAATACCCAGAGGGCTGATACCCGAAGCGGGAGACAGACACCCAGGAGTGATCGATAGCGCACGGGTGACAGCAGAAAGAGCAGCGGGAAACGAGAACGAAACAACAAGGCGGAGGCTGCCAGAAAGAGAGATAGCGGTAGGAGACACCGTCCTAGTCCGGAACAGGAAACCGGAATGAAAACTCTCGATGACTTACGAAACCCAACCAATGGGAGTCACTCATGTCAAAGGGTCAATGGTCACAGCTGCGAATGCGCGGGGTACAGTAACCAGAAACTTATCCTTCTTCAAGCGCATAGGACCTGTGGCAGCGGAAGAAGAAACTAATCCTAACCAAGGACAAACAGCGGAGGCGCCGCATGGAGGCGGTGAACCGCCAGAGGACCCCGGGGGACCAGAGAACCCCGAGGGAGGTTCACCCAGGTACCCGCGCAGGGAAGGACGTCGTCCGCCGCAAAGATTCCAGGATTTCATCATGGACTCAGCGGCATGAGTAACAAGCCCTGTTAAGTACAGTTTGATTTGAGCCACGTTGGCTCCACTGTTCAATGTGTTTGTTGTTTGGGGGGAAAAGGAGGGATGTTGTGTACGTAGTACACGAGGTGCGCATGTGCGGTCCAGCAGGCCGGCGCATGCGCGCTGAAATAATAAAGGCGGTGCCCGGGCAGTTCGCGCCGGAGCACCGGAACAACCAGACGTCTCCGGCGTGCGTTCTTGCGCGCCCACCCGCGCGCGCTAGTGCTCAGACCCTGGGGGGCCCGCACGCCATCACAGGGCTTACCCAGGTCACCACACTGGCCCACAGTTGCAAATGGCAATTCATAACTTTTGTGATAGACTGTTTGAGTAGCACCCAAGGGGGAGTTTTGTGATAAAATGTGATGCCAGTTGTGCATTTTAAAGAATATTTATTCAGCAACAGTGGTCAAAGCTATTATCCGCATGGCGAAGTAAACTGGCCCACATTGGCCAAAACAGTGGCCCAGTTTGACCAAACAAAACTGTCCCACACCAGCATTTTACGTTGTTGGTTCGGCCATGGGCCTATTGCCCTATAGGCCAGTCCACCCCTGTCGCACCTTGCCGTTATGTTAGGGGTCTCGTGTGTAATATGAGCTTCAGGAATGCTATTACGCAACAGGGTACTGCGCCCCCATATGGATGATTTGTATGTCGGCGGAACGCGTGCACACGTTGATAGAGTTTGGTTCGGTAAGACACTTTGGCACCTTTTTCTGTCGTGGCAGCGTTGTGTGCACATTGGTTTTGAAATATATTTATGACTCGGTTCTTGCATAATGTTTGAGGCGAACTGGTGCTTACGTTGCGCGAGTCAGGAGCCACAACATCCTTGTCATACAGGATGCTTGGCGGAGGTTAGCAATTAGCTTGTCTCGGTGGTTCGCCCTCATGTGTTCTACTTACATCTGCCCTTCACAGGCTAGTGTACTTCGCTCTCTCTCCTAACTATCCCAGTGACAGTGCCCTGGGGCGAATATCATGCTTAGTGGCAAATTCTAAAAGTGTATTCTACCGACGAATTAACGGACACCTCGCATATCATCTTGGTCCAATTTCAGTACAGTCAAGAGTAGGGAATGAAAAATTATTGATTGCATGCAAGTCACTTCGCTATCACTCGAGAAACCATCATGTTTTTGTTTTAAGGGACGGAATGTGTTTTCTGTGGCGTGCACATATTGGTTTGAGCGTGTGATTGCGATCGGTGCACACGTGTGAGCACAATTCTACGTTATCGTGCGACTGTGCAGTAATTGCAATGGGGCCTCCTCCTGCATGATTCTTTGGGTGTGTTTGTCTTATGCAAGCCAGTTGTCTCATCTTGCACACTCCTTGCGTTCCATGATTTATTTACCACCGGGATGGGTAAGCCTTTAGGCTACTACTTGACCTACGGTCACGGCCCAGCCAATACTAAATACATCTCTCTCTTTTTCGCACGTTGAAGCCCTTTGTCAGACTTGTGACATCATTTAGGTTATATGTAGGATCACGAGCCAAATGTGTTCTGTGATTCCCAGGCCCGTTACGAACCCTCTGTTTCAAAGTTCAGATGATCCCTTTTTGTTCTGAAGTCTCACTTAGAGAATCAACTGTGTTAGGGAGAATTCTCCAAAATGGCTAATTTCCCTTAACTACTGAGTCCCTCAGCAGCTTTGCTGGATTTCTAGGATTTATTTTTTCACCTGGTGAGACTGTGAGCCTTTTTTCCCCACTCTTACATGTGTTTTGCTGTGTGTGTTTAATATTTTTGTGTTCCTAGACTGTGCCGCCTCACCTACTCCATAGGCATCATCTTTTTACTGCGTGTTACACAGGGTTGTCTTTTTCAGACTTCCCCACTCCAAATCCATTTTTCTGGGACTGACTACTGTCTCCCAGAAACATGTAAAGTTGCCATTGACTTTATTAGTCTTTTTAAAACCACATACCCAGTACAAACTATCTTACATAGAGTTCTGGAAAGGGTTACTAGTTATCGCTTTTTGTCTGTTTCTCATGGAACATTGTTTCGTTCCTTTTCATTAAGATTTGGCTGGTGGCAGTGGTAACTACCCTATTTTTTCTTCCGCGGTTATTTGAAATACCTGTGGTATTGTTTTAGGCTATCTTAGTAGCCTTGAACTTAAACCCGCTGGACCATATTTACTTTTATACGGTTCCGGCTGGGTTTATTCGCCATTTCTTTTTGTTAGTCTTTCTCGTGTTTTACTCTGCATGCCAAACCAGGTTTGGTTCCTTTGTTCGCCGTCATTTCGCAGGCTTCTGCACAGAAGCCCTCCTTAGGCGTCTGAATGTCTGAGGGGGACAGGATGTGGGGGAGGGGTTTAGGGATCCCTGCACAGGGTCTCCTTGGAGACCCATGACGCACTTTGGTATGATTGGCTGTGGTGACTGTCCCGGTGGGACAGCCACCCTGCTGTGTGATTGACAGCCAGGCTGTGTGAATGGGGGAAAAATTGCATAAAAAGCAGGTCTCTGGAACTGAGAAGGGAGAGTCGCCACTGGATCGAGAGAACCAAAGAGAAGCGGACAGAAGAGGACCTCTACCACGACTGAATCTCCCGGTGAAGCCCTACTGCAGGTCCGAATCTTCAAACTTCAACGACAGGGAAGATCTGCAAGGAATCTTCTCCCCTTGAGCTGGTGGGAACAACCAGGTGCGCAAACTACAAGCCAGGTCTCCCTCCTCTGGTTGAATTTGCTGAACAGAGCTATAGTGAACCGGATAGCCAGGAGGAACAGACCCTGCTTGGGTTTTAAGGAGCGCACCTTTTATTTGTTGCTTTGCTCTTCTGCTGATTTCTTCCCTGGGCAGTGCAGGACCCTCCAGTCTTCCTACTTCGTGTTAGTCCGACAGTCACTTCAGGAACCGTGAGCCTGCAGGGTCTGCCAGGAACGTCCGCCTCAGCTACAGCCTTCTTCTTCATTTAAGGTACTGTTCAAATCCGGTCGTTCGTTCCGGTAAAAGTGTTTGAAAGCTTTTCCCAATCCGAGGGCTTGTCCTTCTCTATTCTTTAAAGTAACTTTTCGTCCAACAAAGTTCATTCTGAACTCTTGGCAAAGACTTAACCGTGAACTACCCTGAACTGTGTGATCCTGAGCAAAGACTCTGTACCATTAACATTGGCCCAGGCCTATTGATTTGATTGCCTCACTGTAGTTACTTTTTCTAGATTGCCCTGCTTACTTACTTGTTGGTGCTGCTCAACTTTTGTCTAACTTTGTCTTTCCCTCCCTTTTAAATTGCTGGAGTGCCATTTTGCTGACACTTCATTTTGAGCTTAATTTGTCCAGAATCTATTGGGAGTGGTGTGGTGTATTAAGAGTGTGATTTTTGCCATTGCTTTACTTTAGTGAAATGTTATACAACTGATGTGTAAATAAATGTATATTCTTTTACTCAGAAACCTTGAGTCAGTGTTTGTTTGAATCATAGTAATTGCTGTCCTTTGTGTAACTATTGGTACTGCTCACTTTACTCTTGAGATAAGTCTGGCTGCTCAGCCATCGCTACCACTTTACTCTGTAGTACAGGCTTGTACCAAAGGTGAATTTGTACTGTCACTTGTCTTAATTGTGTGTGGTGTTCCCAAAGGGTACTGCATATAATTCTGCCTAACAAACTGTCATGTCTTATACTGTGGGCTTAGGTCTAATATTCATCGGGCAATGGTGAACAGTTATGCTTGTGCAGTTATGTGTGTTTTTCGCAGCGCCAGGGCCATGTGGGTGTGCGCACTGAAGTTGTTTGGTTTTTGCGTGCCACTAAGCATACTTTAGGGTGCCCATCCTAGGCATTCGACATTTGTGGTGTACTCCGCTCTGGTCTAATTCAATGGTACAGCTTTTAGTTACCTTACCATTTCACGTTTTTCGTGCCCGCTATGAGATGTGATTTCTTGGTTCACATTGAATTGATAAGCCTGGCCAATCCTGCGTGTGTGTTCTCGATGTATCCTGGTTTAACATATCTGCACCTACTGTATGATACACCGGGTGGGTGGGCTTTTCATATGGTTGCTGCTATTTTCTTTTTTTGTTGCATTGCACTCTTAGTGCTGCTCTATCATTTGCTGGTTAATCTTTTTGTGACCATTAACAGGTTCTTCCTGTTTGTCCTTGCCCGGATTAGGCTGCAATGTCTTTTTTCGTTCTGATGTTGTTTTCTTTTTGTGTTGACAACACATCTAATGAATATGTCCATTAAGAATACCAGGTCTGTGGATCATTTGAAAATGGTTTCATGGAATGTAAATGGTTTGAACAACCCTGTGAACCGTGCTATGGTGTGGTCTTGCCTAAAATGTATGTCCTGTGATGTTTACTTGCTTCAAGAGACCCACCTCGTGACTGCACTGATGTTGAAGCGAGTAAACATAGACAGAGCTGGGTGGCTCCGACTTATTTTTCGACATTCACATCTAACAAAAGGGGTGTTTCTATATTACTAAAAAAAACTTACCATTGAAGGTACTGTCTAGCAATGCAGATAAATAGGGCTGAATTGTTTCTGTTATAGTTAAAATTCAAGACACTGTGGTTTTGTTATGCTGTGTAGATGCTCCTAATCCTGAGGATCCCCTTTTGTTTCATGAACTGGCCCATTATATCCAAAACTGTAATGTAGACTCTGTTATCTTGGGTAGGGATTTTAACATGGTTAAGGACCCAATGCTTGACTGCTTCAACAGATGCCAAAAAAGAGTAGGGTTTCACTTGAAAGCCTGATAGCTGAGCTGCACCTGGCTGACATATGGTGCCTGGAACACCAGTCGGAAAGGGATGACAGTTTTCACTCTGCATGTCATGATGTCTACTCACGTATTGATCTCTTTCTGACCTCAGGGCAGGTGATGCCTAGCTGCTATGATTCGGACATAGAAGTCATTGGGATTACTTATCATGCACCAGTGTCGTGCCTCTCTTTGCGATACACACAGACTAAAACCTTCATGTGGAGGATGAACACAGCTGTCATACAGAATTACCACATAAAGGATGAGATTGTATGTGAAATTGAAAACTTTATTGCAATTAAGAGAACTGATGTCGCAATTTCCTCAGTCTGTGAGTTCATTAAATGCTATATGCGAGGCAATCTGATGTCAAGCACAGGACGTTATAGGAAGGAGAAGGAGGGAGTTCAGGAGACTGTCCAAGGAGGCCAAAGCACTTGAAAAAAAACTATGTTGTGAGCCATGACCTAGATGTGAGATCTGAGCTTAAAAAGAAGTAGGAGCTGAACAAGATCATTTCTGATGCATTGTTCAGGAGTAAAATTAACTATTTTGAGAACGGCGAGAAGGCTGGAAGACTGCTTGCCATATAGGCTGAAGGTAGCGGAAAATGAACGGAATATCACAGTTGTGAGGGATGCATCTGACAACCTAATAATGTGCCAAAAGGACATCAATTGAGTAGTTAGAGGGTTTTATGAACATCTCTATGAATTGGAGTCAACATGTGGGCATGACACAATAACATGCTTTTTTAATCAAATTTCAGTTTCTCAGTTGTCGGATGACCTTGCTGCCTCGTTATCACTGGATGACGTTTACTCTGCAGTTTCTATGCTAAGTGGAGGCAAAACACCTGCTACCACTGGTTTTCCGGCTGAGTTCTATCAGATTTTACCAGATTATGCCATTCGCTGCTTTGTGAGGTATTTACCACTTCATTTGAAACTAGATCGCTACCAGATACCATGAGGCATCCTCTGGTGACGATCCTGTTGAAGAAAGACAAGTCTCCAACACGGTGTGTGAGCTAGAGACCGATTAGCCTGATTCATACGGATTGTAAGCTGTTAGCGAAAATACTAGCCAAAAGGTTGGAGTCAGCCGTGCCATCACTAGTGCACGAGAACCATGTGGGCTTTGTCACCGGAAGATCTGTTCCGGACAATATGCGACGGCTGCTCCTGACAATTGATGAAGGAAGTCAGCAGGCGCTTCCTGTTGTGGCAGTCGCTCTTGATGCAGAGAAGGTTTTCAATAGGATTGAGTGGCCCTACTGGTTCAAGTGCCTGATGACAATTGGATTCAGACAGAATTTCAGGCGCTGGGTAGGGCTTCTGTATACGAATCCCACCACCACTGTGCTCATCAATGGCCTCGTTTCCGATTCCTTCCGGTTGACTACACAAGGATGTACACTTTCCCCTTTGCTGTTTATTCTGGCAATGGAGCCATTAGCAGCAATGCTGAAGTCCGATGAAAACATTTGCGCCCTTATGAAGGGTGTACACCCTAAAAAGATCTGGCTTTAGCCGGATGACTTACTAGAAGTAGTGCGTGACCCACAATCTAGCATTCCTCATCTGATGGATGACATCCTGTGCTTCTCTAAGATATCTGCCTACAAGGTCAATTGGAACAAGTCCGAGATAGTTCCCGTCACTGGTACTTGCATGCAATGCATATTTGACAAAATGGAGTTTAAGTGATGTCCTGCGAATATGAAGAACTTGAGTTTTTGGATTGACCCTGGGGTAAAGTTTTTGCCTAAGATCAACTTTGATTCCATAATGCTTAAGCTGAGGACTGTCGACAGATAGTGGTCACTTCTGAAACTTTTCCTGTGTGGCAAAGTGAACTGCATCAGAATGAACATGGCACCCGAGAGTCAACTATATTCTCTCAATGCTTTCACTCAAGGCGCCTAACAGTATATTCGAAGAACTCGACGCAGTTATACAGAAGTTATTATGGGATGGCAAACCACCGAGGTTAGCCCTATGGAAGATGCAACTCACACTGAAACAAGGTGGTATGACATTTCCGAATTTCTTCAACCATAATATCGCATTCACCGTAAGGCATCTGTGTCAAATGGCGAGGACTAACCTGGACCAGTGGGATGAGTTTGAATTGGAATCTTATTGTGTCTCTCAACTGTAACCAAAGGCCATGTTGTTAACGGTCTCAAGGCCATCTCATCTGTTGATTCCTCAGACAGCCTTTTTGCGTGAGTGTTGGCACTGCATATCACAACTGCTGGGCAGTGATCTGTACCTGTTGTTAGGCAGAATCCTGTGCAGTTCCCTTGGGGAACACTGCAAGAAGATTAAGACTACAGGAGTAAGCAGTAAACCCAATTGGTAGCAGTCTGCACCACCCAGATTTACCTGGTAGCTGTGGCTGAGCAGTCAGACTTCTCTCAAGATGAGTAGGGCAGTATACAGAGGATACACAATAGGGCTAAAAACACAGTAGAGCAAGCAAACACTGACCAGAGCTTGGTATCAAAAGTATATAATTATTTATTTAAAACACACTTTAGGAAATGTACTAAGCACTCTAAATCAAAGCAAGTTCAAACACAGTCAGATAAAATATACACACCTCCCTTAATAATTATTAGACAAGTCTAGGTCAAAACACCACTATTTGTAAAAACAGATGTGAGCGCGTAACTTAGATGGCACTCCAATAATTAGGTTAAAGGGAGAGAAAAAGGCAGGTCATGAAAATAAAACCGTTCCCAACACTTTTCTTAGACCACAGCAAGTTAGTGAAGGCAGAGTCTTCTGTAGAGCCAAAGTTCATAGGCCAGGCCCACTTTAAATGGAGCAAGGCGAAATGTGCCCAAGATCACACAGTTTAAAAAGCACTCAAGTCTTTGCAGAAATGTTCAAAGGAGGTTGGTTTGATGCGAAAGATAAAGTTAGAAAGTCTGGGGGCCAACCCAGTTGGAAAGCCAAGGATTTAAGGGTCACCTTTAGCAATCCGCAGAAAGGGAGGCCAGGCGGAACACTGTACCTTAAAGAGTGAGAAATCTCCATCGGTGGCAGTTGTTCCTGGCAGCGGGTGCAGTTTGTGGTTTTGACCAGGGAAGGAGAAGATCTTGTCGAGGAGGAAACTTGGAGTCGTTGCACTGCCCAGGGAAGAGACCAGCCACGGAGTTCGTTCGGTTAAAAGGTGCGTTCCTTTTATTGGCGGTCACAGTGGTGAAGCTTGGCTATCCGGCCGCCGGGGTGCTTGGCATGGGCGGTTCGACCAAGGGACGTCCTGGAAGGTGAAGGGTGAACTGGTTGTCCCCACCAGCTCAAAGGGAGAAGACTCTTACAGCAGAAGACCTTCTCTTGTCATCGGGAAAGTGGTGAGGTTGTTGCAGCAGGGCTCCACCGGTGGTGTCGTCGTTGCAGATGGCTCAGCTTCTCCCCTCTTCGATTTCTTAGGTCCTGTGGTGACTTCTGAAGTTCCAGTCCCAAAAGCCCTGCTTTTATGCAGAAAAAACCCCATTCAACAGCCTAGCTGTCACTCACTGGGAGACAGTTATCATTCCCAGGGTATGGAGTCTATTTTTGGGGGTCACTATGACACCCCTGTGTTACTGCACTGAGGGTGCTATGTAACACATACACTAAAACAGATGATACCCTATGGAGTAAAAGACCCCATAGCCCATAGGCACACAATAAGTCAAAGACATACCACAAATCATGCCTAAGAGTGGGAGGAAAAGAGTCTCACTCTTAGCAGGAGAAAAAAGAAAAAGAATCCAGCAAAGCTGCTGGGGGAATCACTAGGTTTGGGAAATTAGCCTTATAAGAGAATTCTCCCTAACACCTGTTTCAAGATGCTTCCATTTGGCTGAACCCGGCTCTAACTATACAGGGAAAAGTCATCTTCTGGCCATCCTGGTTCCTGGTATTCGATACATCAAAGATCTGTTTCGTTCCCGTCACACGTCTGTGCAGAGTTTTTGACTTGATGGATTGCACCTATGCGGAATACAGGCAACTAATGGGAAACATTGCAGCAGAAATTGGACTTGGTGAGTCAATTTACTCTGGCTGCTGGCAGAGATGCTGTAACAATGTCAGTTTGGTCAGCATGCACTGGTGTCGGAGGGCATCTCATACTAAAATCCTCTTTAGGACATATTGGACTCCGTAACAAATGTTTAAGAGACATCTTTTAGAGCGTGGCCAAGTCTGGAAGTGCAAGCAGGCAAAGCTTTAATTGAGTCATTTACTTTGGTTTTGTAGGAGCACCAGAGACTTTTAGGAAGGGGTCTGTGAGATGTTGAGCCTATTGCTGAACTGTACTATTGAAAGAAAAGCTTCCCTTTTAATTCAAATCTGGCTGCTCCGGAGTTGTATTCTTGCTAAGAAGATGATCCTAGGGGCATGGAAATCATCCACTTCCTTCTGTATCGATGATTGGGGAGGAGTTATTGACTGTGTCCACATATGAGAGGGCCATTTTCAAGCAGTCTGGAGACACTGATAAGTTCACAGACACATGGGGTATATTACTAGATGCACATGGCTAATATAATATTAAGATGCATTTCCCGATACGCTCTCATCCATGTCATTCTACTTATACTGTTGCCCTTGAACCGTGACCTTACTGTACCTACTGTTTTTGCTAATGCATGTTTTTATGAAATATGTGTTATATTTATGTTTTTATTTTGTCCTTTCTCTTTCTTTTCTTTTTCATTTCCCTAATGCCTTGGCGTTGTATTTGTCCTGCTTGTTGCAACCTGATTATTCGATTGGTCACCAGCACTAATTGTACAGTTTATTGTATTACATTTGTTGAGTTAACTGTTACTTGCTTTTGGCACATGAAAATAAAAATAACAGCAACAAAAAAAAGTATGCGTATTTGACCATTCCTTTCATGGCCTGCACCAGAGATTCCTTCAATTTCTTTGGGAACAACAAGAAATGGGAGTTTGTGTCCCTTCCGTTTGGACTGTCATCAGCTCATTGGTGTTTTTGCCAAGGTGGTGAAGCCAGTGGTGATGGCTCTTCAGGCATGCCGGATCAGACTCGTATTTATCTAGATGACATCGGATCTATGTGATCACTGCGAGAAAATAAATGCTGAATACGAAAATGTCAAATTTATTTTTCCTTTCACTGCAAGCATATGCAGATGTAGAACCCTGCAGCCCCCTATATTCCACTTAGCGTATTTATTACCCTAACACACCCCTCCACATATACTTGCAGTGAAATGTGCAGTAAAAGATTCAACATTTTTGGGTTCACTGTAAACGGGTGATACCAATAACAGCCTCTTGACAGCGAACCGTAATGTACAAATTATGGTATCCTTCCTTCAAGGGCTGGGTTTTGTCATAAATTGGAAAAAATCTCATACCCAACCATGTCAGATAATAGAGTTTCTAAGATTCCAGATCAATACCTTACAGGCGTCGCTTCAATTGCCGCCATCCAAGACCAGGGCCATCAGGAATGAGATAAAATGGGCCTTTCAGCTCAGTCGATATCCCTGAGGATGATAGCACAGATTGTAGGCCTTTTGTCAGCGTCCATCCAGGCAATTCTTCTAGCTCCTTAACATTATCGTGCTCTTTAGAGATTGAAGACTCTCCATCATCGAAAAGGGCTGTGGTATACGGACCAGATTATACTATTTCAAGATGCAAGGACAGAGTTCCTCTGGTGGTTGAATCATATGTAGGCCTGGAACAGCAAAGGCATCTTTGCAATGACTGCAGATCTGGTCATCGAATCTGATGCCAGTCTCCTGCGACCCCTTGTCCACAGAGGGAAATGGAATCCCCAGGAGAGGGACTTCATATGAGCTACCTAGAGCTACTGGCAGGTTCATTTGCATTGAAAAGCCTGGCTGAGAATGGATAACGTGTCTGCAGTCCAATATGTCAAAATGGGAGGTCCGATGTCATGCATGTTAGTGGAAATAGCAGAGGATTTCTGGCAGTTCTTCCTGGACAGATTGTGATTCAGGCGGAATATCTCTTGGGGTTACGCAACATAGTAGTGGACTGGAATTCCAGACATCTGAAGGATTCCAGTAAATGGAGACTGCATCTGTCAATTTTTCTGAGAATTCAACAACTATGGTGCCAGTAAGAAACAAAGTTTTTTGTGTCTTGTCTGCATTGCCAAGGTTTGTCAGTTGGAGACCGGACCCGGTCCCGAAGCAGCAACATTGGATGTATTTCAACAGGACTGGTCCAGGATCAGAGGGTATGCTTTCCCCCCATTCAGAATGATTCTGAGACTGATTCGGCAAGTCAGGGTACAGAAGACTTCCCTTGTCTAAGTAATCCTTTATGGCACTCTCATTCTTGGTACCCCCGCTCTTCTGGAACCATCTATCGATATTCTCCTTCTTTTACCAACACTCCTAGAGATGCTTCTGACCCCGGAAGGGGAGACGCACAAGTTGGTATGCCTGGGATCTCTTCAGTTTGTAGTGTGGAAGATTTCAGGTGTTCCTGGTATGTCCAGGGACTTTTGGGTTCAGCTGCTTCCATCATCAGAGAGTCTTGGGCTCCCGACACTTCCACGGGTTATCGAACAGCCTGGAGTACTTCGGTTCGCTGGTGTGTGGGCTCAAATACACAACTTTGTCGGATGTTAATCTTATTTTTCTATTCTTTTTGTCTTGGCTGGATAACCAATTCCTGTCACTGAAACACTTATCTGCAAAACTGACTATGTTTCTTTGCCTTATCTCTTTTAGAAGGGTTTCTGATGTTATGATATACATATTAGGTCGTTCACACCATTTGGAGTATGTTTTCGTGTTACTAGACACACCCAAGTGTGGTTCTTCTATTATTTCATATCCAGCTTTTCCTAATTGAGATAAACTTTGTCTGCTAAAATGTTGAAAACAGTCTGAACGAGCAACAGCCGATCTCAGGGTCGCAAACCAATCACAGCAATTAATTTATTTTAAGAAACTGTTTGCACCAGTGTCTTCTACTGTTGCCATGTGGGTCTGATGGGTTATATCTTTAGACAGCATTGATGTTTATTTTATTTATTGGACATTTGTATGGCGCCTATACACAAGTGTTTCCAGACGCCACAAGACAAATTGGGGGAACATAGGAAGAAAGTAGAACAAAACGGTTATATTGGCCTTGTGACAATCCTACCGTGCAAGTGCAAGAACAAGGTAGTAAGTGCTGAGAGGAGAGGGGGAAGTGCAGGGGTGGTGTGCCAAAGGGAGGGAGGGGCAAGTGCTGGGTGGGCCAAGAAGTCAAGTGCTGGGGGTCCAAGAAAGCAAGTGTCAGGGAAAAGGGGAGGGAGATTGAAGGGGAGTGCGGAGGACAGGTTGGACCAGGTGAGAGCTTGTCTGGGGAAAGGGGTCCGAGGGTAAGTGCTGGTAAGGGAATGCTGGGGGGACGGTTAGGGGAGTTGTCTGACCCCTATGTGACTCAGAAGGGACCAGGTCCCAGTTGCCGAGGGAGTTTTAGCACGGGAGCGTGAGGGAGAAGGAAGAGGAGAAAATAAAAGTTTAGAGAAGTATCCAGAATTTATGAAGATCCGGCTCAAGTCTGAGAGGGCAATGGAGGCTGTTACAGAGGGAGGTACCAGCCGAGGAAAGGGATCTACCTCCCACTCTCTGTTTGGAGAAACGTTTGACCTGCAGAGATTTGGAGCCAGAGGACCCAAGGAGACTGGCAGGGAGGTATTTGGAGAGGGAAAGCTGGATGTAGAGGGGTCCCAGGCCCCAGACAACCTTGTGGGTGATGTAAAGGGTCTTGAATTTGAGCCTTACGGTCACCGTGAGCCAGTGGAGAGATATTAGGGATGGAGAGATGCGGTCCTTGGGCTTGAGGCCACGGATAAAACTTGCAGTCCTAATCTGGATTTGTTGAAGGGGGCAAAGGGAGGAAAGAGGCAGATTAAGGAAGAGGCTGTTGCAGTAGTCCAGCCTAAAAAGAAGCAGGGCTCTGGAGACATTGAGCTTCTTCGGGAAGGTGAGGAAAGGAAGAATGCCCATGAGGAAGTGAAGCTGAAAGTTGGACTTCTTGGCAAGGTCCGTGATGTGTGGAGAGAAAGAGAGAGAGGAGTTAAAGGTGACCGCAAGATGTTTTGCCTCATATGTGGGTAAAGGGAGGGGACCCAAGGACGCTGGCCAGAAAGTGAGGAGGAAGCAAGGAGCAGGTGCCCCAATGAGAAGAATATCTTTCTTACTGGCATTAAGGCAGATATCATTGGCAGAGCACCATGCCTGAATAGCAGTCAGGCAATCGGGTATGAAAGAGGAGGGGGAGGAGGTAGAGACAAGCAGCTTGAAGGAGAGGTGTGTGTCATCTGCATAACACTGGAAATGATGGGACAAGGTGGAGATCAGGTAAGCCAGGGGGGCCAGTTAGATGTTAAAGAGCCATGGCGATAGGATAGAGCCCTGAGGGACGCCAGAGCCCAGAGGGACGCCATAAGTAGAGATTGAGGTGGAGTAGAGAAAAGGATCCATTTTCTGTTGGGAGGGTCTGTTTGAAAGGAAGGAGGTCAGCCACGCCAGTGCCCTGTCTGTGATGCCTAGGGTATCACAGACGGTTTATGAAGATGGAGTGGTTGACTGTGTCAAAGGTGGAAGAAAGATCAAGGAGGATCAGAACAGAGTATTAATTTGAGTCCTGGTTAGAGAGCAGGTCTTCATGGGTGTTCAGCAGACCAGTTTCTGTGCCTCTGGATGCCCTGAAACCAGACTGGTGGTCATGGAGGCATGCAGCCAATTTGGTGTGGGAGCACAGTTGGGGGATGACGAAGCTTCTCCATGAGTTTGCCCAATGGAGATAGGGTGTTTCTGAAAGTAATTTGCCCAAAAAATTCATCAAAAGTTTTTTTTTGGGGGTGGGAAAGGACAGATAAAAGGTTGGGGGTTGGGAACAGTTAAAATAGGTGGGGGAGAGGAGGGTTTTGGGGTGGAACCCCCCCCAAAAGAAAACATTTAGATAACGTTCTTTTGGCAAAATATTTCCGTAAAAACACCTGTCAAAAAAACAACTGTTGATGATATGACATAGAACCGCAGGCTCAGGAGCCTGCTTCTTTAGAAGAGGGTCCACAAAGGAGTGCTTAAGGGGTTGAGGCAAGGAGCCAGTGGCGAAAGAATGGTTGCAGAGGTCAGCCAAGGCTGGGGCGAGAGAGGTGATGTCCTTGATGGTTCTGGAGGAGCAGGGGAGCACCTGTTCAGAGGAGACTTTCATAGAGCGGACAACTCTAGAGATCTCGTCTAGTGCAATGGAAGAGAAGGAGTAGAGTATGGGGGAGGGGACAGCGGAGGTAGCTGAAGGGAGGGTGGATTTAAGGGAGCAGAAGACAGAGTGGACAGGATGTGCAGGGTTTTGGAGGAGAAGTGGTAGGCCAGTGAAGTGCCGGGGGGCTATGAGGGAGGAGGGGAGGAGGAGACTGCAGAAGGACTGGCAAGTTCCTTGCAGATTTTAAAGAGTTCAGCCATGTTATTGGTGGCGCCACAGATGTGGCATGGACATATGAGCCCTCTTCTTGGAGCAGATGGTGAGACGATATTGCCTTTGGAGTAGGTGGCAGGCCGGTTTGTCAGAGGATGAGCTATATGCCTGCCACTTCCTCTCTGCAGCTTTGCACTTGGCGTTTCAAGGCTGCTAGGTCAGAGTCATACCAAGAGTTGCATTTGCAGGCAGGCTTCAGGCAGGTCCTCATGACCGGGGCAAGGAAGTCCAGGGTGTTAGAGATAGAGAGATGGAGGTTAGCTAGAACAGAGTCAGAAGGAGAGTCTAAAGAAGGGGGCAGAGGAGGGATCAAGGAAGAGGCAAATTCGGCGACTGACACTCGCTTCATCGGTCGAATGACAGGGGAGAATGGCAGAGCGGGCGCAGGTGACAGGGTACATCAAAGTGTAAGAAAGGAGATTGTGGTCAGAGCAGGAGAGAGGGGTAGTGAGAGGGTTAGAGAGCGGGATGGCTGTAGAGATGAGGGTATCCAGGGTGTGTTCGGCAGAGTGGGTTGGACCAGAGGGAAGGATAGAGAGGGAAAGAGTGTTGCGAAGGTTGCAGAAGAGAACAGTTTCCCCATCGAGAGAGTTGAGAAGGATGTTGAAGTCGCCTAGGACGATAAGATTGAGGGAGGAGGCAAGAAGAGAGGGAGACAGGTCAGCCCATTCTGAGAGGAGGGAAGGTCTGGGGGGTCTGTAGATGGCAGCGAGAGTAAGAGAGAAAGTTGGTGAGACAGATGGCCTGAACACAAGGTTTTCAAAGGATGAGTAGGTTTGAGTGAGGATGATGGAGGCAGGAACCCATTCAGGGAAGATCAGAGCCACTCCACCACCAGTCCGGGAGCGCCTGGGATTGAACAGGATATTGTAGCACTGATGGAGAAGAGTGTCAAAAGCAGTGATGGAGCTGGTCTTGAACCACGTCTCAGTGAGAGCAAGGATGTCAAGGTCTTCAAGGAGGTGACAGATGTCCGAGGAATGTTTGATAGCAGAGTGAGGATTTGAGGGTAGCTAAGTGAAGCTGGTTGCCCCCTTAAGATTTGCAAGGGGGGCACAGGGGTGGGGTGCCACCACTGGGGGGCAGAGGGGAAGCAGGGATGGAAGGAGAGGGAGGGAAGTTGACAAGCGAAGGTAGATGCCTGTCAAGAAGGCGGAGTTTGGGCTGAGAGTCCTGGGCAATGATAGTGCCATTATGATGGACATTAATGGTGCATTTGGAGGATGCGAAGTGAGCCAAGAGCACTTCCCATCTAGTGCCGCCAGTAATGGGTGAGGAGGAGAAAGGGGAGAGGACAGAGACCATGTGAGGGGTCCATAGGTTAGAAGAAGGAACAGCAAAGAGAATATTGGTGATAGTCTGTCTAGAGGAAACATTGATGTTAGTGTCTGCGATGGGCAGTCCAGGGTTGGAACTTAGGCGTGCCTTTTTTAGTTTCTTCCTTCGAGACTTTGTGAGAGAGGGAGGATAGGAGATGGAGAAGCAGTTAGAAAAGATAGGGGAGATGGAAAGTGCCATGGGGGCAGCGAAAGAGAAAGAGGGGGAAGGGAGCCAGAGGATAGCAGGGGAGAGGGTCAAGCACATTTGGGGCACATTTTTCCATTTTTGCCATCTAAACCTGACCTGGCAGGGGGTTCTCTTCAGGAAATGGAAGGTAGGCTGATTGGTCGAGCGATTCCACTGTCAAGGCGTTTTATTTTAAGCCTGTCTGGCATGTTTCGCACTCGGTGGTCAATGCGCTTTGAACATTCAAAATCGCATCCTCTGTGTCTTGACCTGAAATGTCTATTATTTTTTAGAAAAGCTGTGTAGGAAAATTTTTATTTTAATGCAGACGATTTAAGCATAGATTTTCCATCCTGGTATCCTACCGGTTCAGTTTTTTTTTCTCCACCTTTGGAAACAACATTTGAACATATGTGACTGCATTAAGATAAAGACTACATGGGACGGGGGTGGGAGGGGGGTTTTACTCCTTGTGGTTGTTGACGATGATGCATTCTGCCAAAAAAGAGGACGTTTGTGCACATTTTCTTATTTATAGACTGCTAATGTGGAGCAGATGTACGTGGGCCACGTTACAGGGTGCTTTACTTTTTGGTCTTTTTAGTTTGGGCTATTAGGTGTTGCTTGCAACACCTATAAGCCAAAACTATTGCATTGCATTAGAGTACAGATAGGGTGGAATGATATATGAGGAGGGACACATAGGCCCTCATTCCGAGTATGGCGGTAAGGGATACCGGGCACCGGTAAGGAGACCGGTGCCGGTAATCCCTTACCACCCTACTACGATGTCCCTTAGCGGGTCCCTTCCTTAACGCTTGGTCTGACCAGGTGTTAAGGACAGGACCCGTTAAGGGACCTGGGCGCAAATAATGGGCTTGGCATACGCCGGCCCGTTTATTGCGCCCTCCCCATTCCCATTGAGCCCCATGGGGGCTCAAATGGGAATGGGGAATGGTTTGGTGAATGGGGATTTACCTGTCCCGCCAAGGTCAGACTAGACCGGTAAGTCCCCATTGCACCAAACCGGACATGGTACCGTTATTGGTGACAGTCATGGCGCAAATAGCGCCATGACTACCACCAACCTCGGAATGAGGGCCATAGTCTGTAGATGTTGTTTGTTTATGTGCCCACCCATTGACTGCCCAATGGCCATTCCTGCCCCTCCCCGCCCAAAACACTTCCTCATGGGAACTATTTGAGCTCCCTTTAAGCAAGCCTTACATTCAAACTTTGCACTCAAAGTGCCTGCCAGTGTTTTTTCAAAGCAGTCTTCAGCCACTCGATTTATAAGCATTCTGGGTGTCCTTCACTGAAGTACTGTTAAAAACAAGCATTGGCAAAGCCAACAGTTTTTGCTTGTGTATTAAGCTTTTGCCAGGCACTATTAGATGCTCAGGTACTTGCACCAGGGAAGTCATTTAGGGGACACCAGGGGTCGCAACTGCGACCCCTGAGGTCTCCCTTGCTACCCATGTGGTACCCTGGCTACCCCCTAAATAAAACATTTTTGTATTTATTTATTTTAAATTGATGCTCCTGGGCTGTGACCAGCAGCATGTGGCTCTTTGGGCCAACAGCATGTGGCGCTTTGTTTCTGGAGTGGCTAGTCTTCGGATAGTTATAGCCATCAAGATAGCTCAGTGGGTTGAACGCTCGCTGCTGCAATGTGTGTGTGATCTGCTGGTTCGGCTCCGGGCAAGGTCAACTCAGCCTTCCATCCTGCTGAGGTTGATAAATGAGTACCAACACAGGTTGGGTGATAATGGATGTATATTTGTTCGATATAAAGCGCTTAAGTGTAAGTGCTATATTATAACACAATTATCGTTTAGCCTTGGACGTCTGCTTGCATTCACAGTAATTTGGTAAATGGGCCTATACACGAAGATATTAACGATCCTTCCGGGCTTGGTTTCTCCTTCCTCCGGCCCTCCCTCCACCCGTGATAGGCCACCTGATCCTCCTCTACCAGACCTAACTACCGGCACTGCTAGTGCGCAGTGGTCTCTTTCTTGATTCCTTTCAGGTGAGCTATTGTGCCTGGGTCGCTCTGGGCCTCATATTCTGTCCATAGTTCATTGTTTTTGTGGGCTTGTGCACCGGCGTGCAGCAAGGCATTCTCCCTCTCGCCCTCCCTTCCGGGCTTGGTTTCTCCTCCCTCCAGCCCTCCCGCCTCCCTGATTGGCCACATAAGTACTTTAACCCACTCTCCCAGGGCAGCCCTCTGCCCGGCAGCCCCTGCGGCTAAGGGCCCCCAAGGCAAAGGGCGTATCCAACAGAGGCGGGTCCAGAAAGTGTCAGCAGGTGTCTGCAGGGGAAGCCCATAGCCAGCCATCAACCAGCAGCAACGAACAAGGTAGGAGAGGCCAGGATGGGGAGTGGAGCAATCACTCCACTCCGGAAAGCATGCTACACAACAATTCTATAGACCTTGGAACAGTAATGTGATTATTAGACTGCGCCTCCAAGTTAGTACTGTACTTAACACACTACGCTACACCACAGCAAGCGCCTAGGCCTATATCGAAATTGCATTGTTACGCCCCAACTGCGTCTAGGTTGTTACTCAAGGTGTAGGCCTCTCTCCCACTATACAGGACTCTCAAATCTAGCTGTGTTTAGGCTGATTCTCAAGTTGCATTGTTAGGTGTAGGCCTCTCTCCCACTATACAGGACTCTCAAATCTAGCTGTGTTTAGGTTGATACTCAAATTGCATTATTAGGCTCTAACTGTGCTTAGGCTGATACTCAAAGTGCATTGTTAGGTGTAGGCCTCTCTCCCACTACACAGGACTCTCAAATCTAGCTGTGTTTAGGCTGATTTTCAAGTTGCATTGTTAGGTGTAGGCCTCTCTCCCACTATACAGGACTCTTAAATCTAGCTGTCTTTAGGCTGATACTCAAGTTGCATTGTTAGGTGTAGGCCTCTCTCCCACTATACAGGACTCTCAAATCTAGCTGTGTTTGGTCTTGTACTCATCTTGCACTGTCAGGGGTTGACCCCCCCACCTACTATACAGGATTCTCGAGCATAGCTGAGCTTAGTCTCGAACTTAAACTTAGTCTAAACCTACTTGACACACACCAAGAGGGAACTAGATTGTGATAGTATAGCATCAACCCCACACCAAGAACCCTCAAGAATCCTACATAGGTTACCAAACTTAATCCCACACCTCCCGACAACCGTACGCCCAGCACCCCCCAACCGCACCAGACTGTGCTCTGAGAAGACATACCCAACCCACCTGAAGGATAGACAGCACCAAAAACACCCAAGCTTATAACACAAGAAGTAACGCCAGTACTGCCTAGCACAAGACTCCACAGTCAACCACTCACCGGCACCTTCACACTGAGCACCAAAATGCCCTGGACAAGGAAGGGACACCGGGAAAGAGCACAAGATAAAGGCACATTGGACATAGACACACAAATTCAAGTCACACCTACAGCAACAGCCTGAAATGAAGGAAACACACCGCCAAAAACCAACACGACCAGAACAAACTTCGAAAGGGAAAAATCCTTCTCACACCATACCTCGCAACAAGCCCAGAACCTGGATACCCCAACGACACAGAGACATCAAGACACACAAAGAACAGCCCGATACAACCAGAAAAAGGACGGCAGCACCTAAGAAGCGTGTGGGAAGACTCCGACCCCATCACCCGATACATCACAATAACAGAAGGACACCGTCAACACCCACGGCACACCAGACAAAACGACGAAGCACTAATAACCAACAACCCAAACATGAACCTAACTGACCAATTCAATGAAGGAGAAGCCTTCGCTGATCTTCATCGAATCGGCATGAATAGGGAAGCACCGCTATTGAACAGCCAAGCTTTTAATCGAGCGGACCGCTTCAATGAAGATGGAGCCTTCGCTGATCCTCATCACCCTCCAATCAACGCCAATAAAGATGCACCGCAACCAAACAATTGCAAACAAAAAGAAGGAACTACTAACAAGCAAAACCACACCAAAAAGATCCACTGCAACTTAATCAATGCAAGGTCAATGTCCAAACATGACACAGAAATATACGATCTGCTCTGCGACGGAGGGATCGACATCCTATTTGTAACAGAAACGTGGCTAGACGACAACTACAAGGTCACCCTCAAAAACTGCCTGCCTGAAAACTTCAAATCCGTCCAAGCGAACAGAAAAACCAAAAGAGGGGGGGGGATTGGCGATCATCCACAAGGAACACCTGGATATCAAACTGGAAGACCCACTAAACATCGATAAATGCAAATCCTTAATCATACGTCTATCAGCAAGCCCCAAAGCAAACCTGAAATTCATACTGATATACAGACCACCAAACCTATGATGTAACCTTCATAGACGCCTTTACGGAAGCAATCACCATACTAGCCATCAAACACAATCACCTCATTGTCCTCGGAGATGTCAACATCTGGTTCGAAGAAGAAACCACAACCACACAAAAATCTCTAACCAGCCAATTAGCAGTAATGAATCTACCACAACTAGTCAAATGAGCAACCCACTCGCCTGGGCATACACTTGACGCAATCTTCGCGAGCAAACGGCTCCTTACCATGACACCCCCAATTCAAATACTCTGGAGCAACCATCTCATCATCCCCTTCGTAATCAAAATGACCACCCAGTAAAAAGGCAACCAGACAAAACACAGAACACCATGAAAAGAAACTGGAGAACCATCAAAAACTCCATTCGAGGGGGTTGGGTCCTCCGACGTATTCCATATCTATGACAGGTAATCACCACAGTTGTGCTGCTTCGGAAACTTTTTTCGGCGTCTGCGTCCTGCGTCGATGACGTCGATGCACCGTCGGCCAGGACCTCGTCCGACGTCATCCGATGTGATAAGTAGGACGCACGACGCCCGTAGCCTCAGTTCTGTTTTTTCCGCGAACGTGTTGCTTCGTGAATCTCGGTTACGCCTCGACTCTTTGGAGTTGTGTTCTTCTCGGTTCTTCGAACCTGTTCATTTTTGTGAGAATATCCTTTGTAGGAAGATGTCTTCTAATTCTTCGACCCCGCGTCCGGGCTTCAAGAGGTGCGGGGAGTGTGGGTCCAAGATGTCGGTGACGGACGCGCACGACGCCTGCCTCTGGTGCCTCAGGGAGGCCCACGACACGGATGACTATATCGACTGCCAGTCGCTCACGTCCAAAGCCTTACGGGAACGTAAGAAGAAGTTGTCGGTAGGTCGGGTGTCCAAGCCCCGGAAGACGAAGTCTGCGGGGCTTTCGACGGATGATTCGAGAGGTGACTCTCCGCATCGTCGTCATAAGTCTCGCCACTCCTCGGCCTCTTCGAGGCATTCTCGGAAGCGCCGACAGCGGTCGTCTTCCAGGTCCTCTTCTGAGGACTCTGCCCGGCACGTCGCTTACCCCACCAGCCGTGCGACGCCGGAGGAATGGGCTTCCTTCGGGAAGAAAATGCTGGTGATTCTCGAGTCGCAGGGTACTAAGCCTGCCGCGCCCCCGAGTGGGGTCGGCCCTGAGAGGTCGAGAGACACCGCTCGCAAGAGTGGTCGGCACGAGTCACGGGAGAGGTCCCGTTCGGACAAGGGGACTCGTTCTCGACATACCCGTTCCAGGTCCCGGTCATCGACGCGCTCGAGACCGTGTGCACCTGTGATGTCTTCGAGGAAGACATCGACGCTTGAGGCGTCGAGGGCGTCGACAGACTTTCACGAGGCTCCGGCTCCGAGGAAGTCGTCGAAGCCGTTGACGCTCAGGTCGTCGAAGGACACGCTCGGAGCTCCAGCTTAGAGGACTGTGTCGACGCCGTCGATGCTGGCGGTGCTGCATCTGACATCGACGCCGATTTACTCGACGTCGACGCCGTTCCTCTCGGCGCCGATGCCTGTTCTCTCGACGCCTTTCGAGGTAGGGGTGTCAGAGGTGCCCCGTGGCATGGGGGAACCCCCTAGGAAGGCTCTGATTAAGAGCAAGCACTCTCTGGTGCCTTCTTTTCACCACCTGGAATATATTTCGGAGGTGGATGAGGATTCTGATAGCCTGGTTCCTAGTCAGGTTCCAGATGGGATGGTCTCGGGCCATAGTCAATTTGACGATTTGAGGCAGTCACTGCATGATGCCAGTAGACTGGACACCTCTCCGGAGGTGGAGTTTTGTAGGCCTGAGCCTGGCTCTCATGCCGATTCCTTGTACCGGCGCCTTATGGCTAGGGTCTCCGAGTACTTGGGATGGTCTGCTCCCCCAGGGGAGTTTGTGCAGGATGATCTCACGGACATCCTTGATATTGGTCCCCCAACTGACCCGGTACTGGCGTTTCATATGGCTCTACAGAGAAGGGTGGCGGCGGCTTGGACTGCTCCGGAGAGTCTCCCGGCGGTGGGCAGGTCCTTGTCGCGAAAATACCGTCCAGCCAGTAGCGATCCCTGCTACTTGACCAGGCACCCCACTCCGGAGAGTTTGGTGGTGCAGACGGCCACAGCCCCGGCAAAGCAGGCGTCGGACCCTACCATCCCTCCTGATAGGGACGACAAACGTTTTGATGGCTGGGCGAAGAAAGTGTTTTCTTCAGGGGGTATGGCGCTTCAGGCGGCCAACTCCATTTGTGCCTTGCCTCGTTTCACACACACTCTGTGGAACTGTGTTGCGTTAGCGGCTGAACATATTCCCGAAGGGGACGAACGGGATGGTTTCCTTGCTATGGTCCAGGATGGTAAGGATGCCATGTGTGAGTCCGTTCAGTCGGGTTTGGACATGGCTGAATGCGTCAGCAATGTCCATGGCGGCGAGCACCGTGATACGCAGGTTTGCGTGGTTGCGGAAGTCGGGGTTTGCTCCTGATGTGCAGTCCCGGCTCCTCAACATGCCCTTTGACGGTGAACACCTTTTTGGCAGCAAGGCTGACGAGAGCCTTGAGAGGTTGCAGACCTCCAAAGCTGCAGCGAAGTCATTGGGCGCTGCAGTTTGCCAACCTACGCCTTTTCGTCCTAGGGGACAGCAATGGAGGGGTGGTTCCTTTCCCTATTACTCGTCCTTCAGTAAAGTGAGAGGAGCTGGCAGTGAAAGAGGCCAACGCAGGGGTACCAGAGGTGGACGACAGGGTACCCGTGGTGCCAAGGCCGCTCGGGCAGTTGCCTCTTTGCCCTCAGGTAACGCCGCAGCTGCTACCACTCAGTCATGAGGCCATGTCTCATGGTTCGCCGGTTGGGGGAAGGCTGGCGCAGCATCTTGTAGAGTGGCGTGCCATTACTTCAGATGTGTGGGTTCTGGAGATCATAACCCACGGCTACTGTCTTCCCTTTCGGCAGAGGCCTCACGACAATCCACCAGGGAACCTCTCTTTGAAGAGTCCGGATCCGCTCCTTGCGCAGGAAATTCAATCCCTGCTGGAGAAAGGCGCCATAGAACTGGTGCCTGTAGCGGAGAGGAACAAGGGATGGTATTCCCCTTATTTTTTGATTTCAAAGAAAGACGGGGGCTTGAGACCCATCATGGACTTGCGCGGTTTGAACAAACTCCTCAGGAAGGACAAGTTCAAGATGGTTACTCTCTCTCAATTCCTACAGGCCCTTCAGCTTCAGGACTGGTTGGTGTCTCTCGACCTCAAGGATGCTTACTTCCATGTGCTGATCCATCCAAAGCACAAGAAGTACCTGAGGTTCGCGGTTGGCGACTCGCAGTTTGTTTCGGGTCCTGCCGTTCGGATTGACCTCCGCCCCAAGGGTTTTCACCAAGCTCATGGTGGTGGTGGCAGCGCATCTCAGGCAAGGGGGGATTCACGTCTACCCCTACCTGGACGATTGGTTGATCAGGGGGAGCTCTCCCGAGCAAGTCCTGGATCATCTGTCCGTTACCTGCCACTCCCTTCACAGGCTGGGCTTCTCCCTCAATTTAAAGAAGTCCCATTTGATGCCAACACAGCGGCTCCAGTACATCGGAGCAGTGCTCGACACTTCCCTGGGGCAGTGTTTTCTGTTATGTTGATGTCTTTTCTATTATATGTTAATGTGTTATCTGATTCCCATTCCTTGTTCTACTGATGGAATCCTAGCTATTGATGACATCAGAGCAATCCTGAGCTTTGTGTTAGAATGTTATTCTTTGAGGAGTCAGTCTACTTGTGCAGATGGTTGGGGGTCTCTACTACCCAGTTTATCCCTACAAGCAAAAAAATATTTGTTCAACTTGTTGTGCCCAGTCTATTGCTTTATATTGGCGACGAGGATGGGATGTGCTGCAAGAGGAAAGCAGCAGCTGGAGTGGGAGTAGTTATCCGGAGCTGAGGAGCTGGAGCCGGACTGAGACCTCCAACCGCCAGGCCTACGGGTGAGGAGCTGCCCCCCCCCCGACCTGGCCTACGACGTTGGACTGAAGGGAAAGTGCGCTGAACCTTCTCTGAGCTTACCTTCTGGAGACCTGCAAGCAATATTGCGCATGTTTGGTTTTGATATCACATGGTGGAATTGTTAAGAGGAGAGCAGTGTTTTTACAGGAGGTGAGCGCTTATATTTTGAAACATTGGCTGCAGGTGACAAGTGAGTGACATTCTGTTTTTCGCTTTTGGTGGATTGGTAGCTGATTTCGGAGAGCACTACAGACTTGGATTGGCACCATGGCTTTATCCGGAATCCCGGGTCCCCAGATGTTTTTACCGACCCCGGGCCCCCCGAGAATTAAATGGGGGCCCTGGAAAAAAGGTTTTCTCCATTTGTGAAAGCCACATGTGGCAATGGCATGTCAGTAGAAAGAAAGTTGGCTATGCTTATGCATCTTCTGGGGTATGAGGGGCAGCACATTTTTGAAACTTTACCTGAATTGAGCAAACTGGATGTTGAGGAAGGTATGAATGACTTTGATGCAGCATTGGCAAAACTGGATAAACATTTTGAACTAAAGATAAGTACTATGTTGGAACGCTATCACTTTGGTATGAGATCTCAGCACGAGGGTGAAACTGTAGAGGAATACATCACTGCGCTTAGGCATTTATCGCTGAACTGCAAATTTGGTGTAAGTCTGGATGAACATATTAGAGATCAGTTCATGTTACATTGTGCCAATGACAGGATCAGAGAGGAAGTGTGGCTAAAAGATGACCCTTGCTTAGATGAAGTAATTGGGATTGCAAAAAGAATTGAGCATACTTTGAAATGTGTGGCAAAACTTGCTGTGAGAGAATCCAAAGCTGTCCAACAGGTTGAGGTCTTGAAAGTAGGTGACAAGAGGAAAGAAACCGCAAAAGACCAAAAGAAAAAGAAGGGCAAAACGGCCAAATCGACTGACATGTATCAAAGCAAGGGTGGTAATGGTAACCAAATAGCAAATAAATTTGTGCAAAAAGAAAATGTACAAGTGGGAAAAAGGAGACAGGAGCGCCTGTGTTTTAGGTGTGGGAGTGCCCACCACCTATCTAATTCTCCGATCTGCCCTGGAAGAAGAGCTATATGTAACATCTGTAAAAGATGGGGACATTTTGCAAATTGTTGTGCCAATTAGTGTCGGTGCTGGGAGGAGGGTTATGTTGGTTGAGGAGCCAGATGGGCCATCCTCAGATGAATATGAAGGTTCAGAAAATGAAATTGTTACTGTGAATATGGTTCGATGTTCCGGAATGGATGAATGCGAGCATCCTTCAGCTTGGGTGGAAGTGAACGGTTGCCAAGTTAAAATGCTAGCGGACTCATGTTCCAAAATCACTTTGATGTCAAAGGCGGTGTATGAAAATGTGCTGGGAGGTAGGATGGACAATTTAAGCCTGTCAGACAAGACACCTGGGGGCTATAGTGGCAGTAGGATCGATGTGGTAGGATGTTGTCCTGCAACTTTTAAATTTAAAGACAGGGTTACGCCCGGAAAAATATATATCACCAAGAAGGGTGAGACGCTGTTGGGATGGAGAGAACAAAGGGGACTATGTATTAAATTAGATCCCAATAGTAAAGAACAAGTGTTAAATGTAGAAAAACTATCCATGGACTCTAGTTTGGATGATAGTTCTAAAAGTTTCATTGCCAAGTATCCAGATGTGTTTAATAATAGCATTGGGTGTTTGAAAGGGATGATTCACAAAATTGTGCTGAAGGAGGATTCCAGGCCCGTGGCGGCAAAACTTAGACCGTTACCGATGTCATTGCGTGATGCTGTGAGAGTGGAGTTGGAGAAACTGGAGAAAGCTGGCATTATTGAACCAGCGAAAGCGGTTGAATGGATTTCCCCCGTGGTTGTTGTGAAAAAGTCCGGTGGGGATTTGAGAGTATGCATAGATCTAAGAGAATTGAATCGATGTGTGGTTGCTGACCGCCATCCCCTTCCAAATATGGGAGAACTTCTGTCTAGGATAGGAAATGCCAAATACTTTGCCAAATTGGATATGGCGAACGCCTATCATCAGATTAACCTTGATGCTGAGTCACCAAAAATGACGGCTTTTATCACATACGAAGGCATTTACCAGTTTCGGCGCATGCCTTTCGGATTAATATCAGCTTCATCAGTTTTCCAAAAAGTCATGGATGGATTATTCAAAGGTATTAACAATGTTTGGTGCTTCCAGGATGATGTGTTGGTTTGTGGCAGTACTGAAGAAGATTTAAAAAGGAAACTCAATAAGGTTTTAGTAATTTTCAGAACACAAGGTATTACCTTATGAAGTGAGAAATGTGTCTTTTCTACTCAAGTAGTAGAGTATTTAGGACACGAAATATCGGAGGAAGGTTTAAGGCCCAAAAAAGTGTTGGTAGATGGAATTAAAAGAATGGAGTCTCCAAAGAATAAGGCAGAGTTACGTTCATTTTTGTGGACAATAGAGTTTTACCATCGTTTCTTTGAAAAATATGCGGATAAGGTTACCTTGCTGAGAGCATTGTTGAGAAAAGGAGTAAAATTTGTTTGGAATGCAGAGTGTGAAAAGGAATTTGTTGAGATTAAGTCTGAGATTGATATGGCAAAACCCTTAGCCATGTATGATACTAAAAAAAGGACAATCTTGTCTGTTGATGCGAGTGAAACTGGTATTGGAGTGGTTATGTCGCAAGTGGGAATGGATGGTGCAGAATCCGTGGTGTTACATGCCTCGCGCATGTTGAGAGGTCCTGAATTGAACTACTCAATTTTGGAAAAAGAGGCTTTGGCATGCCATTGGGGTATAGAAAAACTGAAAAACTTTGTGTGGGGTCAGGAATTTGTGTTAAGAACAGACCACAAGCCACTGAAGGCTATATTTGAAAGCAAAGGGTTGGACAAAGTTTCAAGGAGAGTTGCCTGTTGGGTGACAAGATTGCAATGTCACAAGTTTAACATTGAAGTGGTAGCCGGTAAGGACAATGTGCAGGCCGATCATGCATCTAGAGTAAGGATTAGTGATGAGGAAGATGAGAAGGAGTCTGTTGAAGTTGAAAGTATGGTATTTGCTACGGTGGAAGGTGTACTTCACAAAGAAGAATGGGTTGAAGCATTGTTGTCTGATGAAATGTGGAGGCGGATAACCAATTTTATCAAGGATGGTTGGCCAGAGAAAATATTGTTATCTGGAGAAGAGCGGGCTTTGTGGGAGGTCAGAGAGGAATTATCTGTGAAGAATGGTCTAATATATCGATGGGATAAGCTTGTTGTTCCAGTGTGTTTTAGAAAAAAACTAATTGCTATTGCGCATCAAGGCCATATTGGTACGTATAAAACCAAGGGAGTAATTAAGGCCGATTATTGGTGGCCGGGTATGGACCGCGAGATTGAGAAAACAGTGGGAGGATGTGTAGACTGCATAAAGTCAGGGAAGAGCATATCTGCTGTAGTGCAACCTGTGAAAGGAGTTGAAGGTCCGAAGGGTGTGTGGCAAGACCTTGCCATGGATATCTTAGGCCCAGTGGATATGGGCAGAGGTCGTGGTAGGTTTGTGTTGGCCATAGTAGATATGTTTTCAAGGTGGACAGAGTTCAAAATATTGAGAGAAGTCACGGGTCAATCTATTGTAGCATTTCTGGAAGAGATATTTGAGAGAGAGGGCTTGCCAAGGAGTGTGTTGACGGACAACGGTCCACAGTTTACTGGAGGTTTCTTTCAAGAGTACATGTACAGATGTGGAATCAAGCATAAAAAGACTGCATTGTATTACCCTCAAGCCAATGGTATGATCGAGAGGGTCAACCGCTGTATAATGGAAGGTATTAGGAATGCCAATGCGTGTGGGTTGGACAGGAAAGTTGCGGTAAAGGAACAAATGTATGCGTTGCGGATGGCTCCTAATGCCGAAACAAGAGTGAGTCCATTTGAATTAATGAGAGGACGGAGGAGTAACACGATGTTATCCCCAGCTTGGTTAGGCCGGGCCAGAGAAACGGATGAGGTGGTGGATGAAGTGAAAAGGAATATGGATGAACGAAAGAGGAAGTGTGCTGAGAAAGTTAATGAGAAATTTCCAAGAAAGAAGACTAAGTGGGCGATCTAGTTAGAATAAGGAAAGCTGTTATAAAGAAAAAGGGTGATCCGTTGTATTCGGATCCGGTTAAGGTTGTACAAGTTTTTGACCGTTCTGTGAAATTGGAGAGTGGACAGGTCTGGAGCCTGTCAAGGGTTGCGAAGGTGAGGAGGTAAAATTGCTGAGCAAACAGACGCCTTTTTCTCTATATAATGTCATCGTTCGAATTACATGTATTATAAATTGTTTTGTGTAAATAGAAATTTGGTGTTCAGATAAGGGAGGGGGGTGTGTTATGTTGATGTCTTTTCTATTATATGTTAATGTGTTATCTGATTCCCATTCCTTCTTCTACTGATGGAATCCTACCTATTGATGACATCAGAGCAATCCTGAGCTTTGTGTTAGAATGTTATTCTTTGAGGAGTCGGTCTACTTGTGCAGATGGTTGGGGGTCTCTACTACTCAGCTTATCCCTACAAGCAATAAACGATTTGTTCAACTTGTTGTGCCCAGTCTATTGCTTTACATTTTCCTCCCCAGGTGAGGGCTCTTCACATTCAGCAGATGGTGCACAAGTTTCAGCATGCCCAGAAGCTCCCAGCGTTCGAGTTCCTGAAGTTGCTCGGCCTCATGGCATCCTGCATTCTTCTGGTGCCAGAGGCTCGCCTGCGGATGAGATCTTTGCAGTGGGCACTCAAGATGCAATGGTCGCAGTCCTCCGGCAGGATGTCGGACCCGGTTCAGGTGCCGCCCTCGGTCACCCAGGACCTTCTGTGGAGGGCCGTGGAAGGCAACTTGATGAAGGGGGCTGCGTTTTGGCTTCCCTGGCCGGAGGTGACGATCATGACGGATGCATCCCTCACGGGATGGGGAGCTCATGCCAACGAGCTGACAGTCAGCGGTCGTTGGTCTCCGTCGGAGTCCAGACTCCATATCAATCTGTTGAAGCTGAGGGCCGTCAGGCTAGCCCTGAAGGCTTTTCTGCCGACTGTGCGAGGAAGGAATGTCCTGATCCTGATGGACAACACAGTAGTCATGCACTACCTCAACAAAAAGGGGGGGGGCAGGGTCACTTCCTTTGTGCAGGGAGGCGATGCAGCTCGAGTTCTGGGCCATCCAGCAGGAAGTTTCGATCTCGGCAGTTCATCTGGCCGGAGACGAAAACGTGACGGCGGATGCTCTGAGCAGGCAGAGCACGATCTCTCACGAGTGGGAGTTGGCTCAGGAGATTCTCCTGGAGATCTTCACCCTTTGGGGGACCCTTCAAGTGGATCTCTTCGCCTCCAGGGTCAACCGGAAGTGCGAGAGGTTTTGCTCGCGGGAATTTCCTCCAAAAGGAGCCTTAGGAGACGTGTTCGTGGTGGAGTGGTCATTCCCACTGCTGTACACGTTTCCTCCAGTCCCCGTCATCCCGCAAGTGCTGCGGAGGTTATGGAAGTTCGGTTCCCGGATGATCCTCATTGCTCCGGCGTGGGCTCGGAGGACGTGGTACCCGGACCTTCTCGACTTGTCAATCTGCCCTCCACATCGTCTTCCCTACCAAGACGATGTGCTCTCACGGGAGGGGGGTCAGGTTCTCCATCCAGAGGTCAGATCCCTCAACCTTCACGCTTGGCTTCTGAAAGGTTGAGGTATAAGTATTGGGACCTCCCTGAAGACGTAATGGAGGTGTTGCTCTCGGCCCGACGGCCAGCAACAAAGTCTCTGTACCGTTGGCGTAAGTTCTGCGACTGGTGCAGAGTTCAGAATGTGGATCCTTTTGCATGTGACATCCCCATGGTTCTGTCCTTTTTACTTTCTTTGGCCCACAGGGGCTTGCAAGTGGGTACTGTCGGGGGGAAATTCTGCCGGGGTCGACCGGGCCGTCCGTAGACCTCCGGGCAGGGAGGCCCCAACTCCTCCCGTATATCCCAAAAGAGATAGTGTATGAGACACACGCAAGAAGCAAGGTGACATCTGCTGTTTGTTAGACAAAACGGCAGGGATGGGTCAAGGATCGTACACGTCCGTCCTGACACACACACACACTCGTGGGGCTCGCAGGCCCTTTTTACCTTAGTATGACGCGCTACTTGCGTCACCTTAGAAAGCTTAGCAAAAAACCTATTTCCACTCTGGATTGGTTACTCGAGTGGTAGGGTTAGTATAGCATACATATAGAGAGCGGTGTTAGTGGTTGAGGGTTAGTCAGGTGGTATACTTGGGCTGTCCCTTCAATTTGATACATGAAAATTGTTACATGAAGACCTCTGAGGATTGGTCAATGTTAATGGCGTCAGTGATAAGAGCCCCATGTTCTGATTGGTCCGCTCGCAAGCCTCCCAGTCTGAGACTATCGCTGTTCCCAGCTCGCGGTGCACCTGTCATTTGCAATAATGTTTTACTATGGGTAGGTGTAAACAATGTGAGGATTTATTCATATGTTGGGAGGTCGACTACTCCCACTGCTGCAGATGTCCAATGAGTCTTTTAATTGTATCTGCCTGTGTCTTGAAACGTGGGATTCAGGCGTCTCCTTCCTCCTGAGCTTGGCATCCTGTCAGGTTTGGCTTTGTCACGTGAGGTGGGACCGTGTTTGAGGCAAAATTCAGCACAATTAATATTGTTTTCCCCACTGTGTGCCTGGTTTATCTTGCAGGTGCGACCTTGGCGTCGGCTTGCGGCGTGCGAGATTGCAACATCGTGCCCTTGGCGGTGTGCTTTCGCCGGGCTCATTCTGCAGGGTCAGCAACCGAGCTCTTGCTCATTCAATGTTCATGGAAGCTTTTGCTTGCGGCCTACTTGGGCCTGGCGCATAGGTGGAACCGTTTGATGCAGAGCGCTTTATGTTACGGTATCATATTGCTCTATCCTCAGTATCGTGTCTCCGTTATATTCTTCATTATGGTACATGGTTCTTAGAAGAAGCGTGAGCAAGCCTTTTTAGATAAGTTCATTATGCGTCTTGCATTTCTGCATTTTGAGAGCCTATGTGGAAAATAATAAAGATGCACGTCCGTGGGTATGTCTGTCGCCTACGTCATAGCACTGAGTATGTTCTTCGTGTGGATTGGTGTGGGAGTGTCCGGTGTGCATGTTTGCACAGGTGTGCTGACCGTTGGCTAGGTCGTCATGGCATCTCTAATGACGTGTAGGTTTAGTTGAGTTGATCCATGCCTTGGGTGTCGGCATGGACAGGGCGGGCTGCTGGGCAGGTAGGTGGGCACATCCGTATGTTCCTGTACCAGGGTATTTGGTCGTCTGGTAGATAGGCAAACTCCTCTCGTGGCGGGTGTCTAGGCCTAGCGCGAGAGGGGAAGGGCGGGAGCCTGTTCTTCCATTCTCCCACTTCAGTACCATTAAAGGTTACCTGGTGGCTCTGTCCATCTTTAAGCGCTCGTCTGAACAGTGTTCCTACTTTAAAATCCCTTTAATTTCACAGTTTTTGAAAGGGCTCACTAATGTGTTCCCTCCGTCACCGTTCCTGGTGCCCGGTTGGGATTTGAACCTTGTTCTCAGGTTTCTAACGGGTGCTCCCTTTGAGCCTTTGCACTCTTGTCCTTTGAGACTGTTGACTCTTAAAACTGTGTTTTTAGTTGCGGTCACTTCCGCTCACAGAGTGAGTGAGTTACAGGCACTTTCAGATAAGCCTCCCTTCACTGTTTTCCATAAGGACAGGGTTGTCCTTAGTGTCCGTCCTTCTTTTCTTCCGAAGGTAGTGATGGAATTTCATTTGGCCAAGAAGGTTGTTCTTCCGGTATTCTATCCTCCTCCGCATCCTGGTAAGGAAGAGGAGAGGCTCCATAGGCTTGATCCTAGGAGAGCTTTAAGCTTTTATGTTTCACGCATGTCCCGGGTCAGAGTGGATGATCAACTCTTTATTGGTTACGCTGGGAAGCGTTTAGGACAAGCTGTGACAAAACAGACTGTCTCGCTGGATTGTTTTGGCCATCTCGGAGTGTTACCGCTTAGCGGGTAAAGACCCACCGGCTGGCTTGCATATATGCACAGGTTCCTCCAGGAGTGCAGTCTACCCATTTCCCTATGTAGCTCCTTGGGTTTCTTGGGTTTTCGAGCTTCACAGATGGTGGGTCCAGGTGGTTGGTGATGATCTGGTTGCGCAACTTCTCTCTCTCTTTTATGATTGTGCCTGTGTGTTTGCCGTCATCTGTTGGCATCAAGAGGTGCATACCAACCATTTCGATCATCTCGTCTGTGGTGCGTGCCTTCCGGGCCTTCCAAAATCTTATTATGATCAGTGTAGCTCCAGCCAAAATAGTACATCCAACTATAATCTTCAGTCCATCTGACAGCCAAGATGGCATCCATGACCATAATATTGAAAACCAGCTCTCATCCTTTTTCACACCTTTACTTTCATCCATCATTTTTGAGTGCATCTGGGCCAATTGTAAAACTGCTTCTGTCAGTGTACCATTGTCAGCATCGTTGGCAGGGGTGAATGTGCAGCATGATTGTCCTATCTTAGCGCAAACTCCTCCTTCCATTGCTGTGAGGAGGTCCAGTACATATCTGTTCTGAAGTGCTACCATCCTCACAGCTCGCAGTTCCTCTTTTATTGCATTGAATCCATTTACCGTAGAATTAATAGTCATCATTAGTTCCCATCAAGTTATCTGGAGCCATTTTGCGTTTGCGTAAGCCTGTAGTCCTGGATGTATTATCGAGGAGAAAATCATTGCTGCTCTGCTGAATAGTCTGTGGTCTGGTGGAATTGAAGTGAGTGCTGTTTCCGACCTTCCCCATAGGTAATTTCCTGTCAGAGGTTCTCCTTGTCTTTTCTTTCTATTCAGGACAGTATTATTGCCGTCGGTTTTGCTCTCTGGCCCCTTCTGAGGTTGTACAGATCTCTTCTTCCTTTTGTTCCCTTCATCCATTTTGGGGAAGTTCGCCATATTGACATGTTTCTGGGGTACCACTAGTGATGGTACATTAACGTGCACCATTGTGCATATACCATTCCACAGAGGGGGCAGTGTGTGGTATGCCTTTTTTCCACAGGCCCAGTAATGGTCCATCACTACTGCTGTTCCTGCTCCCCCCTCAGGTAACTCCATCACGCTTTCACACTTGGTGTTGTATCCTACGTCCACCTCCCCTTTATGTTGGTAGCATACCTTAGGCGCAGTTAGCGGCAGTATTGTTATTGGGTCTTCATCCTTCTCCATCCACGTGAGCATGGGTACGTACTTGACCCAAGTCATCCAACATCTATGGTTGTGTCCATCAATAGTTGAAATATTTTCTCTTGTTACCATGTTGCTGCCAACCACTCCTATGTCCCATTTGTTGTTCATGTACACCTTCCCTGTTATTATCACCAGTGGTCTTTCCCAACATCCGTTTTTACCAGGGACTTCAGTGGCGTACCAATCACATGGTAGGTACTGTAGTGTTACTTTCTTTGTTTCTCCTTTTTCAGGACCACTTGTTATGTATCTGAATCCTTCAGCATGTAAACTGCTCTTGTGGTAACTCAAATAAGTCTTGAGGAAGTTGTTTTCATATGGATATGTATCTCGTGTTTTCCACACCAGTTGCACCACTGTCCCTTGAAATCTTCCTTTCGTCTGGAACAGTGCCAGGTATATTATACATCGTGCTATTTTTTCATCTATCTCCGTGGCAACAAATGTTCGAGAAGCGCTCATGGCGTATGGGATTAATGAGCAAACGTAGCAGCTGTCTTCTGTTGTCTGTTTACCTATGTGGGTCATGTGTTGGTACCATATGTTGTTTGAGATGTGTGCTGAATCTTGTATGTAGTTGATAATACCTTTATTATCTGAGTATGTGCTGCGTTTAACTCTATTTTCCTTGTGTGGGATTTTACTAGTATCACCTGACGTAACACCTGTTGCAGCTGGGGGTGGGGGTGTATTAGGTTTGGGTACAGCAATAATATCGATAGCATAGCTGTACTGCCATACAGAGGCAGCCAAGAACCCGGTGATCATTAAAATCCCTATCAATTTTATTACAGATGCTAATTTCAGCGGCATTTTGCTCTTACCTTGCTGCAGTCCGGCAGCTTATTCTTGCGACGTTACAGTTGCCCGCCTGAAAATTCTTAATATGCTTGTTATTAGTGTTAGTTGTCGTTTTTAAGCTCTCCCTATCAAGTAGTCATTCAGTGCCCAGGCGAAGAGCTGTTCCCACGCCAATCTAAGCGATCTATCTCTTAGGGCAGGCAAGTATGGTTGGGGCATTGAATGTTCTATGGCCAAGAGGAATGCTGTGTAGTAGACACGTACCCTCCTTCTTTTCAGGTACGTTGGCCTTTTTATTTCATATACAAATTGGTGTGACAATTCTTCCAGGTAATTATCGTCTGAGGGTACCATCTACTCCTGGGCAGTGAATTGGTTAGTTATCTACTTTCTTAGTAGTACAATAATACGCTGTATCTGCATGTGCGAGAGAAAAGAAAGAGAACATTCAGGTGTTTACATGTGTATATGTGCAAGACAATGTCCTTCAGTTCAGTTATTACTACAGTGGGTAGGGGGTCAATGGGCAGAGGGTTTGGGGCTCAACTGGCGGAAGTCTCTTTACTCTTTAATCGTGTAACCATGGGGTGGGCAGTATGGGGATCACCCTTTTCTTTTCTAGTAGTTGTCTCTGGGGAATCTGAGGGGTGGCAGGGTATGGGGACACTTAGGGCGTTAGTTGTGGTAGAAGTCTCTTCCTCCGTTGGTGACGCTGTTGTTGTTCTTCCAGTGGCCCTGTCGGTGGCGCTGGGGCGGGTCTGGAGTTTGTAGATCTTTACGTCGTGTAGGTGGTTCCAGGCACGTTTGTCATGTAGCTTTACTGCTCTCGTTGATACCTCCTCTACCAGATGGGGGCCAGTGAAGCGTGGGCTGTTCCACTTTCTGTTGAAATTGCGAAGTAGTACGTGGTCACCTTTAGCAACTTTGCACAGTCTTTCCTTTTCCAATTCTTTATCCGCGTCTTCTTGTTGATCGCTGTTAGACCCGCCCCGCGTGCGCTCGAGCTGTTGAGACACAAACACTACACTAGTAATCAAAGAAGACACATATTGGTACATTTCATCACCAAGGACATTTGCAGTACTCTCGTGGTCGGTAAATGCTCTTGATGTTGGCGTTAGGGGAAGGCGCATTTGACGTCCGGTAACCACCTCGTGAGGGGTGAGGTGGTGGTCGGAACCTGGTCTATTCCTTAGCTCAAATAGGGCTAGTGGAAGGCAATACAACCAACTCTTCTTTGTTGTTTGCTGTATTTTTGCAATTGCCTCCTTTAATAGGCCATTCAGGCGTTCACATACACCGTTGGCCTGTGGGTGGTATGCACATGCAAATTTGTGCTTGTTGTTCAGTAAGGATGTGATGTGCTGGAACATTTCGTTTGCGAAATGTGGGCCATTATCTGACCGCAGTACCTCGCACACTCCCCACCTGGGGAAGACCTCCCTCACTAGGAATTTAGCTGCTCTGAATGCATCTGGGTGTGAACAGGGCCCTGCTTCAATCCACCTCGAGAATGGGCATACTACTACAATCATATACCTATTTCCTTGACATACGTTGATCATATCAACATAATCAATATGGAGATGTCGGAAGGGTCCCTCTGGCCGGGGTATAGTACCTCTTATCACCTTCAGAGTGTGACCGGCCGTAAACTGTTGACATGTGAGACAATTGCTGATAAAATTTGACACATGAGAATTTAACTCGGGGCAGAACCAGTCTTCCCTAATTCGTGCTGCAATTACTTCCTTGCCTGTGTGGGCTGGGTGGTGTAGTTGGCTCAGGGCGGTGTTCAATAGTGCCAGTGGTATTACAATCTTTCCAGTGTCACCCTGGCGCCATAGTGCGTCAGTTGGTGACATTGTGCATCCTCTTTTTACCCATATTTCTTTTTCTGCCATTGGTGCAGCCGCTTGTAGCTCCATTATCTGTGTGGCTGGGAGATGGGTGTACCCTTCTCTTATCAACATCTCCTTAGCCATTCCCCTCCCTCTCCCTCTCTTTGACTCTGGGGGGTTCCATATCTCACCAAAATATGCAGCATACTTCGCATGTGCGTCTGCTGCTGCATTCCCTTTTGAAATGTGGTCTTTACCATTGGTGTGTGCGGTGCATTTGACCAAAGCTAATTCTTGGGGGTCATTTATTGCTTCAATTAGTTCAGCCAATAGGAGGGCATGTTGCACTGGAGTGCCATCAGCTCTCCTAAACCCTCTTCTTCTCCATTTCGACAGATCTGAGTGGACAGTGGACGTAACATATGCGCTGTCGGAATATATGGTCACTCGTTTGTCAAAGCTTTCCTTCAACGCCAAGATTAGTGCAATTAATTCTGCTGCTTGAGCGGAATAATGCTGTGGTAGTTGTACACATTTCATTGCCACACACACCGGTACCTCCATCATTTTTACCACTGCTGCCCCAGTCCTCCTTATACCATCCCTTTGGTCGATAGTTGATGACCCATCAATGAACAGGAGCTCACCTCCCTCTAGTGCGTTTTCTTCAATCTTTCTAGTACATGAGTACATTTCAGTTATTTGCGTACAATCGTGGGCATAATCTCCTTCCTCAATTACTTCTGCTAGGAACCTTGCAGGGTTGACCGTGCTACATCTAACAATTGATAGTTCAGCTCTGGATAAGATGATCTCATAACCTGATGCCCTTTGCGTGGTTAGGGTGGACTTAGGTTTATTCAATATTGCAAATAGTGCATGTTCCACAAACAGTGTAGTTGGGCACCCCATGGTGATTGCTGATGCTTTCTCTACCGCAAAAGCAGCTGCGGCGAGACCTTGTTCGCAAGGGAAATGACCTAACATCACAGGATCTAAGTGGCGGCTGTAAAATGCTACTGGTTTCTAGCCCATGCTTGTTTTTTGAGCCAACACTGCTTTCATTACTGCTGAGTCGCAATGTGAAAATATAAAGAATTGTCGCTCATAGTCTGGGGTTGCCAGTACCGGAGCAGTTGATATCGCATCTTTCAGTTCATCAAAAGCCTCTTTCATTTCCATTGTCCACCCCAACTTTTTCTCCCCTTTATTAGTTCCTTTAACGCCTTAAGCAGGGGTCCTATGTATGAGCTGTAATCAAATACCCATGCTCTACAGTAGTTGCACAGACCCAGAAACTGCTGCAGTTCCCTCACTGTTTGTGGCACTGGCGTTTTTGAAATGGCCTGTGCTCTTTGTGGTGCAATCTTTCTTCCATGTTGGGATATGAGCTGACCAATGTAAAGTACCTGTTCTTGACAGTACTGTAAGTTTTCCATGTCTACCTTGTAACCTTTTTCAGCCAATATTGTCAGCATCTTTAATGAGTCCTCTCTGCATGTTCTTTCGTTTGTACTGCAAATTATTATGTCGTCGACATACTGCAACACTGTGCTTTCCACTTCAATGTTACCCAAATCCATCTGTATTACTCTGTTGAAGATTAAGGGTGATTCGCAGTACCCTTGTGGCAATCTGGTGTGTTTCCACTTTGTGTTTCTGTAAGTGAAGCTTGTCAGATCTTGTGAGTCTGGGTGCAATGGTATTGAGAAAAAAGCATTTTTAAGGTCGATCACTGTAAATCGTGATGCTTCTGCTGGAATGCCACACAATATTGTGGTCGGGTTTGCGGCTATGGGGTATTCTGCTTCTACTATGTTGTTCAAGGGCCTGAGATCCTGTATGAAGCGCCAAGACCCCCCTCTAGCCTTGCGCACTGGGTATACAGCCGTGTTACATGGTGATTCTGAGGGGACCAATATGCCATTATCTATAAGGGCCGTTATGGTTTCATATATGCCCTCATCTGCCTCTTTTGATAGTGGGTACTGTTTCACTCTGGGGAGTATTGCATCTTTTTTCAATTTTATCCTTACTCCCCCTATACTTTTTATGCACCCCACGTCATAGGGGCTAGTAGTCCATAATGATGTGGGTACTTTTGTCATATCCTCCTCAAAGAAGGGAACTGGGGTGGATGTGGGTGCCTCAAGTGCCATTGCAATTTTCTGTGCCACTTGTTTGTACGCCACTCTTAGCCATATTTCCACACTCATCATAAACACCATTTCACCTTCCTCCTTTTCTTCTGAGAACAGCTCCTCATCTGACACCTGGGTGAGTCTACATCCTTCTGCTAGTGCTATCACTGCCCTCCATGCTCTTCCTTCTCTGTCTTGGGCATGTACAGCAATGTAATCAGCTGTTGCTATAATGCTCTCAATGTCCACTGGAACCACCTTTCCTTCTGGTTCATTGACTGGTGTTTCTGGTCTGAACAAATAGGCTGCTGGCCTCCTCCAGATCTTTCCCTCTATCCCTGGCATCCATGCAAATGCCATGTCTGTCCCGTACTGGAAGAGTTCGCCATCTACTGGCTCAGCCCTAATCGCTGTCTGTCCGCAGTATGCTTGCATAATCTGTCGTGCTGTGAGCATGTTAATTCCTGGAGTAGAGCAAATTATGCCGTCCTCCATAAAGGAGATCGTCATATTCAACCTGTTCATGATGTCTCTCCCCAGTATATTTACTGGTGAGGCACTATAATATAAAAGTGGGACTGACATGTCATAATCTCCTATAGATAAGGGAATGTTATCAGTAAAAGGAACCAACCCTCTAGCCTCAGAGAATCCTTGGGTGTTCATGGCTTCGCCCGACATCTTAAATTTACCTTCCCTTATGCAAGACCGGGTCGCCCCGGTGTCAACAAGGAATGATAATTTTTTGTCACCTATCGTTACCTCTATGCGTGGTTCCTCCGCACTATTAGGTGTTACCGACAGGATGGGACACACCAAGGCCGTCTGTGGGCTGTCCTATTGAGGGTACAACGATTGACCATTTCCTGTGTAAGGGTTGTGTCCCAGGACCGTCACCCTACCCAGTTGTGTTTGTTGTGCTTGGGGTGGTTGTGTTATCGCTACCTGTTGTTGTGGCAGTGAATATGTCTGTGGCTGTTGTTGTGTTATTAGTTGTTGCTGTTCATTTCCCTGTTGCAACGTCTGCTGTTGCTGTATGCCCTGCTGTTCCTGTGTGGGCCTTGGTTGTCCCTGTTCGCTCCATGATGGTGTTCCTGGTCTTACTCTACACGTGCGTGACATGTGCCCTACTAATCCACAACTCCAACACACCGGTGGTTCCCTACTCTGCCATGGAAAGCTTCCTGTGTTGTCCTGGTATACTGGTTGCCCGGTGGGGTAGGAATTTCTAAGTCCTCCCACCTGCTGTTGTGTGTTATATCCGTATCCTCTCCCTCTCATAATTCCTCCTCTTCCCCTGTTGTAATTATAATACCCAGCTCCTGGCATTGAGTATCCTCCTCCCATGTTGGTCGTGTATGGTTGGAGTGGCGGCACCTGTTGTGTTATAGTCTGTGAGGGTGGTATTTGGGAGGGATCTTGTGCAGCCACTACTTGTGTGGGGCTTTGGGTCATTGTTGTAGGTGTAGTTATTAGTGCCCCTTCCATTGTGTATTTAGTAAGTTTTGTCTGTACTAGTTTAGCCTCTTCCGTTTTCCTGTCCTCTTCCTTTTGTTTCATTTTTCCTTGCCATGTCCTGCAATGATGCACTATTGTCAGTTGTATTTCTGGCCATGCTTTTGCTTCCATTCCCACTACTTTCTTCAGTTGTTTCTGAACTCCTTCTGGGAGCCCTTGTACTAGTATATGATAAAATATTGCTGGTGTTTTGTCCCATTGTTCTCTAGTTTCCATGCGCCACTTCTCTTGGATTTCCTGGATATAATCAACAGGATCTTCGTTCTCACGCATCTTGCGTGAGATAATTGCTCCTATGTCTGATGTGTCTGGGTACTGTACCCTCAGTGCCTGCCATAGTGCATGTCTGCAGTTTGCGAATGGTGCCCCATCGTGCGATGTGTTTGCTGTTGTTACCCCAGGGAATCCCGCTCTCTTCCAAATGTCATCCGCTGCATCCCCTAATATCGATATTAGAAGGCCCTTTACATCTCCCACTGCCAGTTTCTGTCCTGCGGTGTGTTTTTCCATTTCATATATCCATTTACCCGCACCTCCACTTAATGATGGGAGCCTGCACTTTATATTCTCTTTGTCTGTATGCTTCCAAGGGACGTACTGTGGTCTAACCCCTCCCCTCTCCAGAAGTGGCATTAAGTTGTGTCTCGTTTTACCCCTTGGGTTCCATAAAATCGAGTCCTCACACCCCTCCTCTTCTTCCCTCTCTCCTACATCGTCAATTTCGTCCGTATTTCCCCTGCTCATAACTCTTTCTTCTCCATCTTTTCCCCTTCTTCCATCATTTCCTGTATTTAATGTGGGCGTGTGTATTCGTCCTTCCTGCCTGCGTCTAGGGAGGTCTCTAAGCTGACCTGCTTAGGGTGTCAGTTCGTTTGTGAAGGGCGCAAGTTTGATTGTACGTAATGAGCGTGAGGTGGTTGAGCATGTAGGGTGGGATGGGAGAGGGTGTGATGGTGATGGTGTGGCTTCATGTGTTTGTCTTTCCGCTATTCCTTGCTCTTCCTCCTCACTTCTCTCCAGTTCATCCTTTCTCCTACAGATCCATGGTGAGTCTGTATTGGTCCGGGTGGTGTATAGTTTATCTAGGCTTTCCCTTTCACTGTTTCTTCCTTCCTTCTCCATTCCTTCTTCTTCCTCACTACTTTTTTTTTTATTATTTTATTATTTTATTTTGATATAGCTGAATAATTCAACTTTTCAAAAAAGAAAAGAAAAAGCAGGTTGAAAACAGCAAATAACAACAAACTAAAATCAACAAGTACGGAAATATACATGCATATAATTGTACATCGATTCTTCTCTAAAATTGCAATTTTAGCAGCATAAAAATTACGAAGCAGTTAATAAACAAATCTAGCTCGTAGCTTATTTAGTTCGACATTACTTAGTTAAAGCAGGTAGAATTGCATCCAAAAATTGCACTAATGATTTAATTGTAGAAAATTTCATATCAGCACATACTGCTTCCCAAATTTGTGTACCATTTTTTTGGCTATAAAAGTTCATTAAATTTGTAAAGAATTTGGACCGTTGATCATGCAAGCCACTACAAAAAATGATCAAATGTTGTAATGTCTCCTTTTCATCAGTTATTGCACAATAGCAACAATAGTCCATATTATTTGGAATCAAATGCCGCCTCACAAGGACTTCCCTAGTAGGGAACAGGTTCAACCTAAACCGTAGATATTTGTTCCTTATGTCAGTGGAGGGACATTTCAACAAATAAGGCGCAGAATGGCCCAAAAGTTTATGACCAAAGATACGTCTATCAAAGTCTTTATATTTCAGGCATGCTGTTTGATTAAGAATCCATGACCATTGATAAAATTTTATCTTTGCCCGTGCAGGATTTTCAAGTAAAAAAGGGATTGATATATTAGCTACAAGCAAAATATCAATTACATAATTACTCCAAGTTCGTGGATAAGAGTGAGTAGAAGAAATCAAGTAACGAGCTACAGTACTTAAAATATTGTTCATTCCTAGGCCCAATAAACATTTGCGGAAAAAAGCACACATACGCCATTTGACTCTAGAAGCCATTGAATTCAAGCCAAGTTCGAATCTTAGTATGGGCATAGGAACACAATTTGGTAGACGTAAGACACTCTTCCAAAACATAGCTTCAAACTTATTCCATATTCTATCACTAAGACAAAGCTCGGATTCTGCAGCATATAATAATATAGGTATAGCTTTTTGTTCATAAAAGAGCAAAAGGTGTTTTAAAGTGAATTTGCCATACTTAAAGTTCAAGATTCTTGCTTGAGAAGTCAAGGTAGCTAGTTTAGACTGTAAGTTGGGTAAGTAAAGATTGTCATTTAATGTATTTTGCACCGTAAGGCCCAAATATTTGTATTCTGAGACGGATGTCAAGGGTTCATTGCCAATAGACCAAGAGAAGTAAGTGGATTTTCTGTTAACATGAGGGTTACACATCAAAATCTGAGATTTGTCAAAGTTTATAATTAAGTAATTATCCTCAGCATAAATTGACAGTGCAGTTAATAGATTTTGTAATCCCTTTGGGGTCTGCGATATTAGGACCAAGTCATCAGCGTATAATAACCATCCTATGCGCTGACCCCCTAACTCTGGGGCATCAGAAGGCACTTCAGAAAACAGCTTACCCAAGTCAAGAATAAATAAGTTAAACAAAAAAGAGGCCAGTATACAGCCTTGTTTGAGGCCCGTATATGTGCAGAAGGAAGATGACAGAAGCCCATCTAAGTTTAACCTTACACGCATAGAGGTGTTAGAATGTAGCTGTACAATAAGGGTTAACAAAGAGGGAGGGCAACCTAAGAGATACAATTTCTGAAACATAAGACTCCTATTTATAGAATCAAAAGCTGACCTGAAATCTATGAAAGCAAAGTATAAAAACTGCTTCCGTACTGCATATTGGGATTTTAGCATGTTAATGGTCACGATGTTAGGCAGAGTACCAACTCCTGAGATAAAGCCAGATTGAAAAGGATCTGCCACATGATTTTTGGTCGACCACACACGCAGATCTCTTAAAATTAGGCACGTCTAACAAGGAGATTGGGCGATAACTCGCCGGGTTAGATCGATCCCCCTTTTTATAAATAGGAACAATAATGGACTTTTTCCACGATGCCGGAATGCATTGGGTCTTGTGTATGTGCACAAAAATGGAGTACAGTATTTTGGCCCAAATTAGAGGAAATTGCTTCAGGTGCATGTTTGACAACCCATCAGGCCAGGGGCCCGTGAAGAGTTAGCTTTATGGATAAAGAATAAAAGGTCTTCTTCATCAAAATTAAGCTCAAACGCAGAGTGTTGAAGCTTAAAACTGTCTGCTATGATGGTACGAGAAGCATACAAATTAGAGTAATATTGTACCCAGGATCCTTCACTCACCCCATTCGTCTGTATAGCAGCCTGCTGACCTGCAGTCGCCTGGTTTATAATTTCCCATGATGCTTTCGAGTTTTTGCTAGCCAGTATTTTTAACATCTTACTACCATCTTGTTGATATAGTTTGGCCCGCTTGCCTCTTAACCACTTCCTATACCTGGTTTTAATCGACATAAGCATTTTCTTTCGATTATCATCATTAAGTTTACAAGCCACCCTTTTTTCTGCTCGAACTAGAGCTTTCATAGTTTTAATTTCATGATCGAAAGTGTGAAAATGAGGTGATTGTCTTTGTATATGCATGATAGAAGCGGGTTGAAACAATTGCATTAACTCGTAATATATAACTGTAGGGTTGTGATCCAACATACACTGATGTTCAAGTTGAGCCTCATAGTAATGTCTAAATGCTTCCAAAGAGGTTTCAGTCCAATGTAATCTGTTCCCAGCTGTATTCACATTTATGGAACCTCTTAAGTATTGTGGCATTTCGTGACTCGTGAAAGTCTTAGAAGTCCAAGACATGTTAAGAATATTATGGTCACTTGCTTCTGCATCTATAACCTGAAATGATTTAACCCTGTCTAACATACGGCTATCTACAAAGATATAGTCGATGGTTCCTTTACTGAAGGCACGTTGCCATGTTGCTCTTGCAGGTATATCAGGAGCAATTGAACCATTTAACATAAACAGTCCTCTGTCCTCAACTAAGTTCAGCCATTTATTGAACCGACTCAACTCTGTACTGCGAGGCGTACCAAGACAATGGAGATTAAAGTCTCCGGCAATGACAATAGAATCTACTTTGTCATCTACAATAGTAAGATCAAGTGCGTTGGTTATGTTGGCCAAGAATGTATCATCTGTAATGCTCAAGGCATTCCAATATACATTGATAAGTGCACAATGCATGTCGGGACCAATGAGCCTTGACATTTGGATAGAAGCATTAGGGAAAAACCATGGTTCAACTTTAAGAGTGGAATTTTGTTTAACGGCCATTAGAAGACCAGAGGTAGGCCTTCCATATTTCCCCTTCTCAGCGGGTACACGCAAGATGTCATAGTTATCCCAGGATGGCAGATGCATGAGCCAAGATTCTTGTAGCAGTATGACATCATGCTTCGACAGATCATAAAGTCGGTTATTCATCAGATGTCGATGCCCCCTGGAATTCCAGCTGATCAAGGAAAAGGTAACCTCATTGTTTGCCTGATGCTAACGCTGAGTTTGCTTTTGATTGCAGGCACACTTTACAGGACTGCAACTCAGATTACGGTTTGCAAATTGATGTGTGAGAAGCTGAGTGTTTTGTTCTGAAGTATGTTCTGATGGACTAGAATGTACCGAAACCATGAAGCCTAATTCAAGCAGTTTTGCTCGAACTGCCCAGATGGTATTAACTACAATGCGAGAATTTATCCACAATATTACTGAAGACCGTTGAGAGTGGTCAGGGAATTCCACTTGTGCGATATCAATAGAGCCAATATCATCCAGCTCTGAGAACTCACTGAATATGGCTAAAATAGATGCGCGATTCAAGAGGTACTGAGTGGCCGGTAAGGGACAACATTTGAAAGATAGCGAATGGACAGCAGGTCTCTTAGGGCGCAAATTCCCTTGTGTCAGTTCAGAATTATTATTAGCCTTCATAGATGTTTTGTTTCTCAAGGTCACAAATTTAGGGTCTTTTCCAACTACAGAGGTATCAGTATTAAGAATTTTGACTAATGTGGTTTTAATCAAAGATTCAATATTCAGGCAAGACACATTTTCTTCTTGTGTTTTATTCTTATGAGGCGCTGTCCTAGTGTCATCAATCACTTGCTGTCCTGGCCCTTGAATTTTGCAAAAATTCAGAGATCCAGTGTTTCCAGAGCTGGAGTTAACATTTGGACTCAATGTTTTGACATCAGGAACAATAGGTTCACAGTTTGGTAATACCAACTTCTTTAAGACCGGCTGGGAAGCCATATAGTCATCAACAGCCTGTCTAATTTCTCGTCGCTGAGCCATTAGATTCGGTTCATGTGTAGATTGTTTGGGTTGTAAAAATGACGGGTTTTTTTTCAAATTATTTACAGGTAGATCTGGTTCTACTTCCAGCGCTACATCAATCAAAGCATTCAGAGGACTATACGACTGAACAATTTTATTTTTCACCAAAGCTTCTCTAATTGACTTTGTCTGGGACATTGTTAAATATTTCTTTGTTATTGCCTTAGAAGCCATTTGAGAATTTGATGCGGGCAATGTAATATTTTTAACAAATGCTTTGGTTTGTGACGATCGTTTAGGGACAGATTTGATATATTTTGATTTCTTTTGTAGATCATCCTTAGATTTCCCTTGCTTTAAGGATACGGTCTCTGTCCCCATATTGCCAAACAAAGCATAGTTTGTTTTTTTATTCTGAACGGTAGAGTCAGGCAAATGCTCTTTAGGGCTAGCCGTTAAATCCACGATGGGCTTACTTTTGTAGGGTAAGATAGAATATGTTTGACGAAGCTCATCAGACCATACAGTAGTTTGAGAGCTGACAGATTTTTTTCTGCGGAAGTGGACAAGATGGAAAGTGTAGATCGTTTAGCTTGTTTATTATGTCAAGATGACCAGATAGCAACTGATTTAGTTGCTCTGAATGTACATCAGCCTTGGAAGCCAAAGCTTCAAATAGCTTTGCAAGAGACAGAATAGCTGTGTTCATAGATGACAAGGCAATAGTGACCATGTTAATTTGTGGATTTGCTACTTCCGTTATAGAATGATGATCAGGGGCAATTTTACGCGGAGTGGGAGCAATAAATGATATTTTCTCAGCAGAGTAAGAATCACTAATGTTTGTGAACATAATTGGTGATTTAGAGAGGTTGTCCGAAAGAGTGTGCACAGTAAAACAAGAAGCGTTTATGTCCAAATCTATTACTGCCAAGTCGGTAGAAAGTGGACTTTTGGCACCATTTACAACAGGTAAGGGCAGAGCAGAATTGTTTGCAGACATTATTGCCTTTGCAGTAAGTACATTGTTTAAAAGTATACCGTCTGTTAAAGAAACATTTTCCTTAGCAAATGTGACAGTGGGGGTGCCTCCAGTTTCACCATTGGTTTGAGCTCTTGGTGTTCCTGGAGAATTTTGCAACCCACACGTCTCAGAGACAGAAGTGTTCGTGCCATGGATGTACGTTGTGGCAGGTTTTATAACTGAACCAATCAGTTCATCAGATGTGGTCATCTGACCCTTCGCTTTAGAGTGTAAGTTATCCATATCACAAGAAAAAAAAGGGCGGATATCCACTTGCAATGAAGAGTCCGTTTTGGATTTTACGGAACGCTTAGTTGTAGTTGCAGAGGGGGTAGAGCTCAGACGACATTTCTTGGTTAAACAAGACGAAGAATTAAAATAAGATCGCTCCACGTTGGTGACATGATTTTTAGTAATTGCAGGCATACCTGATTTTAGAGAAGTGATGCCCCTTTTCATGTTAAGATATGATGATTGCTTTATCGAATGGCAGATGTACGTTACGTTATTAATGTAGGTGTCTTATATTTGAAAAGTACCTGCACGTATAGATGTTCCTGTGCGCAGCTCGCCAAACAGCCGCACAACAGCCAGTGGGCTTGACTCCACCGGGCTTCACGCCACAAGGGTGGTAGCCTCGGTCTTTTGTGGCCAGTTGCGGTCACGTGATGAGTCACGTGGTCCAGTCTCCGCCTCCTCCAGGAAGCGCGGCGGCAGCACCGACAAGAGCGTGATTATGCTCGCAGTGTCGGGCACATCAGATAGGTGTACGTGGCTCAGTAGGCAGTCCCCACACAATTCGCAATAGAAAACCGCGCACGGGCGGCAGCCTCGGTCTTTTGTGGCCAGTTGCGGTCACGTGATGAGTCACGTGGTCCAGTCTCCGCCTCCTCCAGGAAGCGCGGCGGCAGCACCGACAAGAGCGTGATTATGCTCGCAGTGTCGGGCACATCAGATAGGTGTACGTGGCTCAGTAGGCAGTCCCCACACAATTCGCAATAGAAAACCGCGCACGGGCGGCAGCCTCGGTCTTTTGTGGCCAGTTGCGGTCACGTGATGAGTCACGTGGTCCAGTCTCCGCCTCCTCCAGGAAGCGCGGCGGCAGCACCGACAAGAGCGTGATTATGCTCGCAGTGTCGGGCACATCAGATAGGTGTACGTGGCTCAGTAGGCAGTCCCCACACAATTCGCAATAGAAAACCGCGCACGGGCGGCAGCCTCGGTCTTTTGTGGCCAGTTGCGGTCACGTGATGAGTCACGTGGTCCAGTCTCCGCCTCCTCCAGGAAGCGCGGCGGCAGCACCGACAAGAGCGTGATTATGCTCGCAGTGTCGGGCACATCAGATAGGTGTACGTGGCTCAGTAGGCAGTCCCCACACAATTCGCAATAGAAAACCGCGCACGGGCGGCAGCCTCGGTCTTTTGTGGCCAGTTGCGGTCCACAGACCACAAACTATCCAAACTCACCCCGGACTACACCTCATTTAACATTGATAACAATACTATTAAGGTTATGCGCGAGGTCAAAGCGCTGGGTTTTTACCTTAATTCAGCTCTCACCCTCAAAAAGCAAGTGAATTCCCTCGCCTCCTCAACCACCTACACGTGTAAACTCATCCGTGCCGCCAGACCCTTCCTGTCCAGTGCCAGCTGCCTCACCTTGGCCAATGCCCTTGTCATGTCCAGACTCGACTATTGCAACGCCTTATACTCAGGTGCCAACAAGTCGGTCACTGACAAACTCCAGAGATTGCAAAATAACGCTCTTAGAGCAGCTCTGAACATCCCACGCAGAGAACATATCTCCAAACACCGGATTGAAGCCCACTGGCTAAAGATAAAGGACAGAATCCTTCTTAAAACTATTTCCCTCACTTCTAAATGCCTCAACAATCAAGCACCCCCCTACCTAGCGGAAAGAGTCAACTGGAGACCCTCAACGGACTGACAAGATCTGCCAATACCTTCCTACTGGAAGTCCCCAGATTCAAACTTACCACAGCGGGCGGTGCAAGTTTCCCAGTTAGAGCTGCACAATCATGGAACACACTCCCGCCCGACCTTAGATGCCCCTTACCCTACACAAGATTCAGATCCTACGCTCTCAAATGGCTGCACAACAACGACATGCAACGTCCCTCACCCTAGTGGAAACGGCACAACCTGTTATAATGCTCCTCTTTTTGCGTTTAAACTTGATATTTTATATGCATTGTATCACCTACTGTAACCAACCACTGTTTTTCTGTAATAGCCTGTGTCAGGCTTTGTAACTAAGTTTCGAGTCCTCTTGTACTGTTGCGCCCAGATGCCCACGGGCTCGGAGCGCATTACCAAATAAACAAACAAACAAACAAACAAACGTGATGAGTCACGTGGTCCAGTCTCCGCCTCCTCCAGGAAGCGCGGCGGCAGCACCGACAAGAGCGTGATTATGCTCGCAGTGTCGGGCACATCAGATAGGTGTACGTGGCTCAGTAGGCAGTCCCCACACAATTCGCAATAGAAAAACCTCTTCTTCCTCACTACAAAAGTCATTCATAAACGGCAGCCCCCACTCTGTCTTTTTCCCCTTGATTGTTACTGTTTTTAAGTCTATTAGGTCCGGTTCTCCCTTTTCTCCTTTACCAACCGCTCCCCTTTGCGCTGATGTTGTTGCTACTTCTGTGTCTCTATATACATACCCCCTTACTTCACTCTCCCTTCTCCTATCTTCTCTTTCCCCTTCATTTCTCTCCTCCATCTCTCTACCAATTTCCTCCCTTTTCCTTTTTAATTCCTCCATTACTTCACTACTCACCTTTTCCAATATCCTTTCATCCACTTTCTTCCTTTCCCATCTCACCCTCTCCCTTTCTAATATACTCTCTATCACCCTCCCTTCTTCGTATTTCTTAGTCGTTTCTGATAGTAATCTCTTCTTCCACATTGCCATTTCTTTTTCTTTCTCTTCTTCTTCCCTTTTCCTCTCTCGTAGCACTGCTCTTGATACCCTTTCTGCTGCTCATTTTACCCTTTCAGCTTCTCTCCTTTGCTCCTCAGTTCGTTCCCTTATTTTTTCCAATTCGTTCTTACCTTCTTTCCTTTCCCTCGCTCTCTCTCTTTCCTCCCTCTCGAGCTGTTTGATCAGTTCATTCTGCTCATCCCTTAACTCTGCTAGTCGTTCCTCCAAAATCTCTTCCTTTTGTCGTAACAGCTCTTCCCCTCTCATTCCACTCTCCCTGGTATTATCCTCGTCTATTTTCCTTACTACCTCCTTCTCTTCTCCTGTTAATGAACCTCATAATTTTAATAGTATCTGCGCAGCTACCCACTCATCATGTCCTATTTCCACAGTTTGTTCTTCTCCAGTCCTCCCCTCCCCTGCTGGCATCTTCCTATGAGCCACATATGGTGGCGGGCTGTATGCCGGGTTCGAGTACCCCTCAGCCGCCCTTAACTGTCCTCTTTCTATTTCTCCTAATTCTCTTAAAGGGTACAACCCCCTTCCCTCTGCTTTCACTACCTTTGCTAGGGGTATATCGTTGCTCTGTTCCTTTTTTATTTCATTTTCTTTTGAGTTATTATTCTTTTCTCCTCCCTCTTGTCCGTTCCCCGTGTTCTTTGGGTCTTCACTCCCCTTTTTCCCATTCTCTCCTTCCTCCTTAATCTCTTTTTCTTCCGGTATTTCCCCCACAGTGAACATTCCATTTGGTCCTGGTCGGGACCCCTGGAACATCCTCCATAAGTTAAACACCTCCACGTGGTGTGTCAACTTCTTCCCTTTGTATGTATTATGCAGATGGTTTAATAGTGAATGTTGGGTATATGGATCGAAGCTACCATTAGGCGGCCATGGTGTTATCATTTTGTTGTCCGTCCCCTGTGTCCATTCTATGCTATACTTGATCAGTTTCTCCCTATGGGGTGACAGTGTTGTACATATGTGTTGTAGTCGGGTAGTGAGGGTGTTCCCCCACCCTCCCGATCCTGTCCCGTATGACATAGTAGCGCTTCACTTGTTATCCTTCCCCTATTTGGTAGCTATTATCTTACTAACACTTACAATACACAGCCTTATACCTTTACCTGGCCCCGTAAGTTTGGGGACTTGCGATAGTCCGCTAAGGAAAATTATTAAAATATAGTATTTACATTTGTATATTTTCTTCTTTCTTTCTTCCTTTACACAACACCCTTACGGCCCCCTGCGGCCGAGGCGCACGTAGCCCCCTGCGGATGCGTACCCCTTGTGACGTTCTTATACAGTCGTCCTATTTTCATTTGCTCCTCCTCCTTCTTCTACACTTGCCGTGGCCGGCGTTCTCCGTGCGCAGCCACGTCCCCCGTTTCGCCTTTCCCCGATCAACTCATTACCGTTTATCTCCGTTTCCACTCCCTTACCACAGTTCTCTTCCCCACCACTCTCAGAAAGAAAGATGCCTTGTGCTCGGGATATCCTATGAAAGCCCTACTGGTGACGTCACCGATCTCTTCGAACTACTGGTAAGTTCTTCATATATTCTTTAAGTCCAAAATACACTTGCAATCTACCCCCGTTAATCCTCACAGCTGTCTTCCTGTCACTCCTGGAACAAGGTAATCAATAATATAATCGGACTGCGCACACTGCGTCACCTCGCGTGTGATATGCCCCTCGACAGGAGGGCTTAACCAGCCAATTATCTTCCGTATTGGGCAACTAACTAGCTACCGCCTACAGGGAAACATCATCTACCTATCGAGTTTCTTGCTCGAACAATAGGGATCCTCATCTACTCATTGATCAATAAAGGCCAAATCGTAGGAAACCACACACACACACCCTTACACGTAGTCGCGACCTAGGCCAATCAGTGTCTACGAGCGGCCGCACGTGATGTTTTCGTGCTCCACCTCCCTCTCTCGCGTAACGTAGCCGACTGCTTTCGCACTCGTTCGGCTACCATTCATTTCATTGCCTACACTAAATTGTCAAACCTTCGCCGCGCACCTGTACAACACCTCCCACCTCCCGTATTTAATTCCTCCCCCCTCCCTCACAATTTCACATTGCTTGTTGTGCGTGGCATGCTCACCAAGTTCTCTTGATGCGGGGCCGCTCGACTGCGTGCACCCCTCCAAGCGGCTCACCACCTCCCCTCGTCTGGACCACGTCTGGACACTCGCCAACCGCGGGCGGGATACTTCTCAACCGGCTCCTGAAGGCCAATATCCGGATTGCGCTGTCCGGTCTTCTCGCAGTTCCGCGATGGTCTTGTAGTCCTCAGAAGGGGGCAACGGCAGAGGGGGCTGCGCCGCCGGGCCTCCTCGCAACGAGAGTACCTGGAAAAAATAAAAATAAAAAAGCAGATCTTAAACAGATCTCAGCAGTGCCTCCAACTTGTCGGGGGGAAATTCTGCCGGGGTCGGCCGGGCCGTCCGTAGACCTCCGGGCAGGGAGGCCCCAACTCCTCCCGTATATCCCAAAAGAGATAGTGTATGAGACACACGCAAGAAGCAAGGTGACATCTGCTGTTTATTAGACAAAACGGCAGGGATGGGTCAAGGATCGTACGCGTCCGTCCTGACACACACACACTCGTGGGGCTCGCAGGCCCTTTTTACCTTAGTATGACGCGCTACTTGCGTCACCTTAGAAAGTTTAGCAAAAAACCTATTTCCACTCTGGATTGGTTACTCGAGTGGTAGGGTTAGTATAGCATACATATAGAGAACAGTGTTAGTGGTTGAGGGTTAGTCAGGTGGTATACTTGGGCTGTCCCTTCAATTTGATACATGAAAATTGTTACATGAAGACCTCTGAGGATTGGTCAATGTTAATGGCGTCAGTGTTCCCAGCTCGCGGTGCACCTGTCATTTGCAACAATGTTTTACTATGGGTAGGTGTAAACAATGTGAGGATTTATTCATATGTTGGGAGGTCGACTACTCCCACTGCTGTAGATGTCCATTGAGTCTTTTAATTGTATCTGCCTGTGTCTTGAAACGTGGGATTCAGGCGTCTCCTTCCTCCTGGGCTTGGCATCCTGTCAGGTTTGGCTTTGTCACGTGAGGTGGGACCGTGTTTGAGGCAAAATTCAGCACAATTAATATTGTTTTTCCCACTGTGTGCCTGGTTTATCTTGCAGGTGCGACCTTGGCGTCGGCTTGCGGCGTGCGAGATTGCAACATCGTGCCCTTGGCGGTGTGCTTTCGCCGGGCTCATTCTGCAGGGTCAGCAACCGAGCTCTTGCTCATTCAATGTTCATGGAAGCTTTTGCTTCCGGCCTACTTGGGCCTGGTGCATAGGTGGAACCGTTTGATGCAGAGCGCTTTAGGTTACGGTATCATATTGCTCTATCCTCAGTATCGTGTCTCCGTCTTCATTATGGTACATGGTTCTTAGAAGAAGCGTGAGCAAGCCTTTTTAGATAAGTTCATTATGCACCTTGCGTTTTTGCATTTTGAGAGCCTATGTGGAAAATAATAAAGATGCATGTCCGTGGGTATGTCTGTCGCCTACGTCATAGCACTGAGTATGTTCTTCGTGTGGATTGGTGTGGGAGTGTCCGGTGTGCATGTTTGCACAGGTGTGCTGACCGTTGGCTAGGTCGTCATGGCATCTCTAACGACGTGTAGGTTTAGTCGAGTTGATCCATGCCGCAGGTGTCGGCATGGACAGGGCGGGCTGCTGGGCAGGTAGGTGGGCACATCCGTATGTTCTTGTACCAGGGTATTTGGTCGTCTGGTAGATAGGCAAACTCCTCTCGTGGCGGGTGTCTAGGCCGTGATCCTCTAGGCCAAGCGCGAGAGGGGAAGGGCGGGAGCCTGTTCTTCCATTCTCCCACTTCAGTACCATTAAAGGTTACCTGGCGGCTCTGTCCATCTTTAAGCGCTCGTCTGAACAGTGTTCCTACTTTAAAATCCCTTTAATTTCACAGTTTTTGAAAGGGCTCACTAATGTGTTCCCTCCGTCACCGTTCCTGGTGCCCGGTTGGGATTTGAACCTTGTTCTCAGGTTTCTAACGGGTGCTCCCTTTGAGCCTTTGCACTCTTGTCCTTTGAGACTGTTGACTCTTAAAACTGTGTTTTTAGTTGCAGTCACTTCAGCTCACAGAGTGAGTGAGTTACAGGCACTTTCAGTTAAGCCTCCCTTCACTGTTTTCCATAAGGACAGGGTTGTCCTTAGTGTCCGTCCTTCTTTTCTTCCGAAGGTAGTGACGGAATTTCATTTGGCCAAGAAGGTTGTTCTTCCGGTATTCTATCCTCCTCCGCATACTGGTAAGGAAGAGGAGAGGCTCCATAGGCTTGATCCTAGGAGAGCTTTAAGCTTTTATGTTTCACGCATGTCCCGGGTCAGAGTGGATGATCAACTCTTTATTGGTTACGCTGGGAAGCGTTTAGGACAAGCTGTGACAAAACAGACTGTCTCGCTGGATTGTTTTGGCCATCTCGGAGTGTTACCGCTTAGCGGGTAAAGACCCACCGGCTGGCTTGCGGGCCCATTCTACCAGGGGTATGGCTGCATCTACTGCCCTACAGAGGGGTGTTCCTATTCGCAACATCTGTGATGCAGCCACCTGGGCTTCAGTACATTCATTTGTACGTCACTATTCCCTCGATTCCATCCGAGGACAGGTTCTGGCCTTTGGCAAGGCGGTCCTTTGCTCTACTATTTGATTGGCAATTCAAAATTTTAATTCTAAATTCTTTCCCTCCTCCTTGCTCTGGTACTGCTTTTGGAGTCTGTCATAGATATGGAATACGTCGGAGGACCCAATCCCCTTGAAGAACAAGTTACTTTCTTACCTGGTAACGTTCTTTCGATGGGATGGTCCGACGACGTATTCCATATCGCTCCCTCCCTACCTTACCCGCTGCAGAATTTCTTATGCGATTGCAGCTTATGTTCCGCAAGGCTTTGTGTCTGACTGGCAAGAGACTAATGTCACACGTTCTGGGGGAAAACACTACAACTGAGGCTACGGGCGTTGTGCGTCCTACTTATCACATCGGATGACGTTGGACGTCGGGGGAGGTCCTCGGCGACGGCGCATCGACGTCATCGACGCAGGACGCAGACGCCTAAAAAAGTTTCCGAAGCAGCACAGCTGTGGTGATTACCTGTCATAGATATGGAATACGTCGTCGGACCATCCCATTGAAAGAACGTTACCAGGTAAGAAAGTAACTTGTTCATCTAATTGAACTTCTGGAGCTCAGCAAACCGCACCCAACATTTATGGAAGAAGCTGACCTCGACAAAAAAGAAGCCCTGCTGCACTCCTGGATTAGAACAACCATAGACCACATCACCAAAGAAAAACCTTTCACTCCTTCTCATAAAAGGGCGATGGCAAAACTCAGCACCATGTAAAGGAAAAACCGAAACTTGGAAATAGATTGGAGAAAACAAAACGACACTGCGAACAAGCTGAAATTCCTACAACACAACCGCGCATACAAAAAGGAAATACAAAAAGCGAAGCGGAAACACTACGACAACCAAATGTTTGAAGCACCAAACACCCAAAAAGAACTCTTCAAAATCATAAATGAAATTAAAAACCCACCGAGATGCAACAAGACACCAACCCCGTCTACAAACTATGCAATGACCTTGCAGACCACTTCAAAAACAAAGTCACCAGGATCCAACAAACCATAAAAAGCAGACCGCCCGATCTTACTACGATCCCCACCTACACTCAGGAGGAACACCCGAACAAACTACGAAGCTTTCCTGAAATATCAGTGTAGACCTTCATCAAACTGGTGAATCAAAGCAATAACTCAGTGTCTCCCGAGGACCCCAGGCCCCCTGACATATACAAATCAACTCTTAAAAAAGGAACTACCATGGAATATCATAGGAATGTCCTCAACCTTTCAATCGCAACGGGGAAAATGCCACAAGCCTTCAAATCAGCATATATCCGACCACTACTCAAAGATACAGCGGGAACCATAGAGGACTTTTCCAACTACAGACCCAACTCCAACATCCCGTACACAGCCAAACTGCTCGAAACGTACATATGCAAAACGACCCAAGAATTCATAGAAGAGCACTGCCTGCTAGACCAGGCACAAGTTGGCTTCAGACCAATGAGAGGAACAGGATCAGCTCTCCTCTCAATATGGGACGACCTTAAAATGAACGCAGACTCAGACAACAGCACTGCCTTGATACTTCTAGACCTATCCACAATCCCTGTTGCATTTGACACAGTTAACCACGACACCCTCATTAAGAGATTAGAAGGACTCAGAATAACAGACATCGCCCTACTATGGATCAAATCCTTCCTAACAAACCGAACGGAAACAGTATGGATGAAACCCTTCAAATCCAGCCCGAGAGATTCCACCTGTGGAGTACCACAAGGATCATCCTTCTCCCCGCTACTATTCAACATCTACCTATAACTACTAATCGGAATCATCAAAAGCCACGGCCTCATCTGCTACAAATACGCTGCTGATACACAAATAATCTTCAAAATACAAAACAACCTAGAAATAAACTCAACGCTAGAAAACTGCCTCTGCAATGTATTCAACTGGATGAACTCCAACTGCCTCAAAATCAACCCAGGCAAAACAGAAATAATGATCGTCACAAAAAATGGAGGTGAAAACCACTTCATCCCTTGGCCAAGGGAAGTCGGGACAATCCCAGCACCCTCACAAATTGTAAAAAACCCAGGGGTCCTGATGGACAATCTCATCCTGGAGACACAAGTAAACGCCCTACTCAAGAAATGCTTCTTTCTCCTGCGAGCAGCAAAGAGGATCCTACTGTTCCTATCATTCGCCAACAAAACAACCACCATCATCGCTCTCGTAATGTCTGTTAGGCAGAATTATATGCAGTACCCTTTGGGAACACCACACACAATTAAGACTACAAGTGACAGTACAAATTCACCTTTGGTACAAGCCTGTAGTACACAGTGAAGTGGTAGCGATGGATGAGCAGCCAGACTTATCTCAAGAGTAAGTGAGCACTATCAATAGTTACACAAAGGACAGCAATTACTATGATTCAAACAAACACTGACTCAAGGTCTCTGAGTAAAAGAATATACATTTATTTACACATCAGTTGTATAACATTTCACTAAAGTAAAGCAATGGCAAAAATCACACTCTTAATACACCACACCACTTCCAAAAGATTCTGGACAAGTTAAGCTCAAAAATGAAGTGTGAGCAAAATGGCACTCCAGCAATTTAAAAGGGAGGGAACAACAGAGTTTGGCAGAAATTGAGCAGCACCAACCGGTAAGTAAGCAAGGCAATCTAGAAAGAGGAACTACAGTGATGGAATCAAATCAAAAAGGCTTAGGGCCAAAGTCAATAGGACGAAAGTCTTTTGCTCAAGATCACACAGTTCAGGGTAGTTTGCGCTGAAGTCTTTGCCAAGTGTTCCGGACGAAGTTGGTCGGCAGAAAAGTTAGTTTAAAGAGTAGAGAAGGACAAGCCCTCGGATTGGAGAAAGATTTCACACACTTTGCCCGCGGCTGGACGAAACAAACAACCGGATTTGAACAGTACCTTTAAATGGAGAAGCAGCTGTAGCTGAGGCGGACGCTCCTGGCAGTTCCTGCAGACTCACGGTTCCTGAAGCGACTGTCGGACTGACATGAAGTAGGAAGACTGGAGGGTCCTGCACTGCCCAGGGAAGAAACCAACAGCAGAGCAAAGCAACAAATAAAAGATGCGCTCCTTAAAACCCAAGCAGGGTCCGACCTTCCTGGCTATCCGGCCCACTGTAGCTCTGTACAGCGAATTCGACCAGAGGAGGGAGTCCTGGCCTGCAGTTTGGGTGAACTGGTTGGTCCCACCAGCTCAGGGGAAGAAGATTCCTGGAGGATCTTCTCTGTCGTTGGAGTCTGAAGATTCGGTCCTGCAGCAGGGCTTCACCGGGCGGTTCAGTCATCGTAGAGGTCCTCTTCTGTCAGCTCCTCATCGGTTCTTTCGTTCCATTGGCGACTCTGCCTTTTCAGTCCCAGAGACCTGCTTTTTATGCAGTTTTTACCCATTCACACAGCCTGGCTGTCAATCACACAGCAGGGTGGCTGTCCCGCCGGGACAGTCACCACAGCTAATCATTGTAGAGTGCGACATGGGTCTTCAAGGAGACCCTGTGCAGGGAGTCCTAAACCCCTCCCTCACATCGTGTCCCCCCTAGACATACAGGCGCCTAAGGAGGGCTTCTGCGTAGAAGCCCGCGAAAAGACAGTGAACAAAGGAATCAAACCTGGTTTGGCGCGCGGAGTAAAACACGAGAAAGACTTTTACAAAAAGAAATGGCGAATAAACCCAGCCAGAACCGAAATAAAACATATATGGTCCAGCGGGTTTAAGTTCGAGGAAACCAAGATAGCCTAAAACTATACCAGGGTTATTTAAGATAACCGCTGTAGGAAAAATAGGGTAGTTACCACTGCCACCAGCCAAGTCTTAATGAAAAGGGAGTGAAACAATGCTCCAAGAGAAACAGACAAAAAGGGATAAGTATTAACCCTTTCCAGTACTCCATGTAAGATGGTTTGTACTGGGTCTGTGGATTTTAAGAAGACTAATAGAGTCAATGGCAACTTTACATGTTCTGGGAGACAGTAGTCAGTCCCGGAAAATGGAGTCTGAGTTGGGAAGTCTAAAAGACAACCCGGAGTCACTGCACTGAAGGTGATGTGTAACACACAGTAAAAAGATGATGCCTGTGGAGTAGGTGAGGCCCCACAGTCTAAGAACACAAAAATGTTAAACACACACAGCAAAAAACATGTAAGAGAGTGGGAAAAAAAGGCTCACACTCTTACCAGGTGGGAAAAAAAATCCTAGAAATCCAGCAAAGCTGCTGAGGGACTCAGTAGGTAAGGGAAATTAGTCATTCTGGAGAATTCTCCCTGTCACTCCGACTAAGGGACAGGAGGATTTAATCCACTCCTGGATGAATCTCTACCTCTAGTTGGTTAAAAAACATCCTAGAGAGACCATCAGCATTTTAGGGTGACATCCTGCTCTGTGCTCAATGGTAAAATCAAACCCTTGCAGGCAGATTGACCATCTCAGATGTTTTGGGTTTTCCCCTTTCATTTGCATTAACCATCTCAAGGGTTGGTGGTCAGTTTGAATCACAAAACTAGATCCATACAAGTATGGTCTAAACTTGTTCAAAGACCACACAATGGCAAAACATTCACGCTCTGTGGTTGCCCACCTTGTTTCTGGTTCCTTCAGTTTCCTACTGATGAAGCAAATGGGGTGCTCCCTAACTTTCTCATCCAGCTGACTAAGGACTGCACCTATACCTGTATTGGAGGCATCTGTCTGCACAATGAAGGGTTGGTGATAATCAAGAGCTCTTAGGACTGGTGCTTGACAAAGGGCTTTCTTCATGTTTTCAAAGACTTGAGTGCACTCTTCATTCCATCTAACCATTTTAGGGAGTTTTGGAGAGGAGATCACATTCAAGGGAGAAGCTATGGTCCCATGGTTCTCTATGAAATTCCTGTAGTACCCAGTGAGACCTAGGAAAGCTCTCACTTGGGTTTGAGTAGTAGGGGTGGCCCCAGTTTTTACAGCTTTTACCTTGCTAGGCAATGGCCTTATCTCACCTCCTCCTACCTCATGACCAAGGTAGACCACTTTGCTCTGACCAATTTGACATTTGCTTGCCTTTTTGGTCAGATGGGCCTGCTCAGGAGCCTGCAAAACATATCCTAAGTGATCAATATGTTCTTTCCATGTATGGCTGAACACTGCAATGTCATCCAAGTATGCCATGCAGAAGTCCTCCATCCCATTCAGAACTTGATTGATCATCCTTTGGAATGTAGCAGGTGCATTCTTTAGTCCAAAAGGCATAACCTTAAACTGGTAGAGGCCTGCTGGGGTGGAGAATGCAGTTTTTTCCTTGGCATGGCCTGTCGGGGCTATTTGCCAATAGCCTGACGTCAGATCAAATGTACTGAGGTACTTGGCTGAACCAAGTCTATCCACCAGTGCATCTGTCCTTGGCAAAGGATGGGCATCAGTCTTAGTGACTGAATTTAGAGCTCTATAGTCCACACAGAATCTCAACTCCTTGGATCCTGCCTTTGGTACTAGAACAACTGGACTAGACCATGGACTTGTAGAGGGCTCTATAACCCCAAAATCAAGCATCTTGTTGACCTCTCCTTTGATGTGGGACCTCACATGTTCTGACATTCTGTAACCTCTGCTTTTCACAGGGAGATAGTCACCAGGGAGAATATCATGCTGGCCCCAAGGGGTCAGGCCTGGTGAAAGTGAAAACAGGGAGGCAAACTGATTTAACAGAACTTTGCACTCCTCCTGTTGTTCAGATGTCAGTTGAGAAGAGAGTTTGACTCCTTCTATTTTCTCATCCAAAGGATGGCCTCTGAGGAGGTCAGGTAGAGGTTCACTCCCCCACCCCTCCTCTTGAGCTGAAGCTAGAAGCAAAACTCCCACTTCTGGTCTCAAGACATATGCCTTCCAACGGATGGTGTGAAAGATTCTGAGAGCCTCCTTTAGGTCTGCCTAAGTCCACCAAATAGTTCACCTCTCCAGGTTTGCCCACAACCTTGAAGGGTCCTATCCATTTGTCCTGCAAGGCCCTCTGCCTTGTTGGCACCATAACTAATACAAGCTGGTCTTGAGTAAACTCAACCATGCTGGCCTTCTGGTCATGCCAATGTTTGACCAGAGCCTGACCTGCTTTCAAGTTATCACTAGCTTCTGCCATCATGTGTGACATTCTCCTCCGGAGACCTATCACATAGTCAGTCACTCTGACTGGCTTGGGGGAAGGAGCACTCTCCAACCCCTCCTTAATCAGGGCCAATGGACCTCTGACTGGATGGCCATAGAGAAGTTCAAAGGGACTTTATCCAACTCCCTCCTGAGGGACTTCTCTATAAGCAAAGAGAAGGCATGGCAGTAGGTCCCACTTTCTTTTAAGGGGTTCCTCTAAAGCACCTATCATGCTCTTCATAGTATGATTAAACCTCTCTACCAGTCCATTGGTTTGTGGATGGTAGGCTGTAGAGAACTTGAAGTGACACCACCGTTTTTCCACATGGCTTTCATGTAGTGGGACATAAAAATGGATACCCTGTCGGATATCACTTCCTTAGGAAACACTACTCTGGTAAAAATACCAAGTAGAGCCTTAGCCACAGCCTGAACCGTAACAGTTCTCATAGGTATGGCTTCTGGGTATCTTGTAGCATGGTCTACTACAACCAGGATAAACCTGTTCCCTGAAGATGTGGGAGGGTCAAGGGGACCAACAATGTCGATGCCCCCCCTCTCAAAAGGAACTCCCACCACTGGGAGAGGCACCATTGGTGCCACATTCTTGGCTCCACTCTTGCCAGAGGTTTGGCAAGTGTGACAGCTCCTACAGAATTTGTCAACTTCTAAACCCATCTTAAGCCAGTAGAAGTATAAGGCGAGCCTTTCCTTGGTCTTTTTGAAACTCAAATGACCAGCCAAAGGTATCTCATGGGCCAACTGTAGGAACTGGAGTCTGTTGGCCAGGGGCACTACAATTCTTTTGCAGTCCCCAGGATTAGACTCAGTCAGTTCACTGTAGAAGAGGCCATCTTCCCAGCTTAACCTGTACTTGCCAACTTCTTGCCCATCAAGTTGGTTAGCAGCCTGTTGTCGAAGACCTTCGAGAGTAGGACACTCTCTTTGTCCTCTGCTGAAGTCTGCACTGTTGGGTCCACCTTCTGCCAGTAAAGGCTGCAGCTCAGGATGGTCAACAGGGTCAAGATCTCCAAATAAGACAGTGTCTTCTTCCAGATCTGACTCCTCAGAAAATGGTTCAACCACACAAGGTGCCTCATTACGACCCAGGCGGAGGACCATGGTGCTAATAGCACCATGGTCCATGCCGGTAACTTACCGACTCCGCCATGGAGAAAGGGGGAATTACCACCCCATTACAAGGTTGGCGGGGTAGTAATTCCCCCTTCCTCCAAGGCTCTTCCCCATTCCCATTTTTGCCCCATAGGGCTCAATGGGAATGGGGAAGGTGCTAAGGACGGTGCCGCAAATTGCGGTACCGTACTTAGCACCAAGGTCCCTTTGCGGGTCCCTACTTTAACGGCTGGTAAAACCAGCCGTTAAGTTCGGGTCCCGCAAAGGGACCGCGTAATCGGGCGCTAAGTGTTTAGCGGCACTGCAGCCTTTCACGGCGCCGTTAAACACTTAGCGCCAGGGTCGTAATGAGGCCCAAGGTTGCACCTCACACTCTGCCTCAGCAGGTGGAGGGATCACAGGTGTGATCTTGGACAATCTTGGGGATGTCCTGGTTGGTAGCACAGGGGTGCTGTCTGACTTTTTCCTTAAGGCCTTGGGTTTCCCCCTTGCCTCTTTCTTTCCAGAGTTAGCAGTAAGCAACTCCTGTGGAGTGGGTGTGATCGTTTCCCCTATCAACTCCTCTGGAGACCCTCTTAAGGTACTCCCCTTTGCAGGCCTAGTGAGCTCCTGTCTCCTCTTACTGGGAGGCCTGGGGGTGCTGGACACAACTCCAAGAGTTTTCAGGTCATTACCCAACGGGACTCTCCCAGGCACTTCACTCTGCACACTAACAGGTATTTTGACAGTCATATCATTACACTGGAAGAGAGCTGGTAACTGGGGAAGCATTTGCACAGGGCCTCCCGCTAACTTGGTGAGGCGTTTGGGTGCCTTAGCAACATCCTCCACCTTGAAAAATGATTCATTCACCACAGTTATGCTGGCTCCAGTGTCTCTGATGGAAGGAGTCTCCTGGCCATTCATAGGAACACTATCTTTATAATACTCTTTAGAATTATCTGGGATGGAATTATAGACATCTAAATTATGTTGCTCCCAAAAGCCATGGGACACTAAAGAAACACTAGTGTAGACTCTCATGGTTTCATCAGCAAGTAGGTGAAAGTTTCCACTTGCCATAGGTACTTCTTCCTCTGGGCAGAAGGCTAAGGAGACAGTGTGGACCCCTGAAGGTTTACCCTTACATCTGGGATCCCCTTTCACATGGTCAGTTGACTCACAAACATAACATTTCCCAAATGTCTTGATGAATGGGGGTTTGTTCTGACCTCCATCTGGTTTGGGTCCAGATGGTGCACTAGCCTGATTTGGTTTCCCTTGTGGTTTACCCTTATGTTGCTGTTTGTGGCCCTCTTTTGGATGGGAGGTATTAGAATTCTCCTTGTTATCTTTCATTGGCTGCGTTCCCTCATCCTTCTTCTGAGTTGCCCCAGAATCCTTGTGAGTAGCCCTGTTGGCAACCCACAAGTCAGCAGCCTTAGCTAACTTCTTTGGATCTATCTCCTTAGAATCAGCCAAGTTCTGTCTGAGCTCAGGAGAGCAGGCATCATAAATTGACCCCAACATAACAAGATTTCTCATACCTTCATAAGTGTTCACTCTGTAACCCTTATCCCAACCATCTAAGTTTTTCAAACATTCACATACACAGGTAGTCCAAGGGGTACCATCATGCTTTTTGAGGGTCCTAAACCTCTTAAGGTACTGGGAAGGGTTCTTCCCAAATCTAGTAATTAAAGCTAGCTTCACACACTCCTAATCCATCCTATCCACCTCCGCCAACTCCATCACAACATTAGATGCAACAGTGGGTAGCCTAGAGAAGAGCCAGGGAAGCAACTGATTCCCTGTAAGAACTTAAATCCCATGGTTATATTCAAACATTGCCAACCAATCCAAAATATCAAGCTTAACCTCATACATACCCACAATTTCTTTAGGCATACGGGGTCTCTTCGGACTGGAAGACCTAGAAGACTCTGGGAGAGAAGCATTTTCAAGAGATAACCTTTTCATTTCTAGTTCATGATTCAACTCCATTTCTCTGAGCTTAAGTTCTTGGTGTTTTTGTTCAGTTTTATCATTTAAATGTTTGAATTCCAATTCAAGTCTCATCTTTTCTAGAACAATGAATTCAGGACTGAGTGTAGGACATGATGGGGTCCCAGTGGGCAAAGTTTGCGGTTGGTGAACAGGTAAGGGGGGAGTGAGGCCTACATTAGGAGACACATTGACTTCCTCTAACTCATCAATAATAGACACATTATCATCCTCATTATTTTCCACATTTGCTGCAGAGTCAGGCATTTCAGACCCACTCCCCAGACTGGTTCTTTAGCAACTTTTCAATCAATTCAGACTTTTTGCCTTTGGCACAGAGATTCCTTTCTCTAAACAGATTTTTTAGATAATCCACAGTGTAACTAAGGAGGGTCTACTGACTGTAGCTTTCCATATCATACATGATTAATATTGCTTTTTAGTGATGTTAGCCTTGTGGTTAGTTGATCCAAGGTAATAGCAGCACTATGCTTGGTCCCACAGCTGCCACCAGTGTTAGGCAGAATTATATGCAGTACCCTTTGGGAACACCACACACAATCAAGACTACAAGTGACAGTACAAATTCACCTTTGGTACAAGCCTGTACTACACAGTAAAGTGGTAGCGATGGCTGAGCAGCCAGACTTATCTCAAGAGTAAGTGAGCAGTATTAATAGTTGCACAAAGGACAGCAATTACTATGATTCAAACAAACACTGACTCAAGGTTTCTGAGTAAAATAATATACATTTATTTACACATCAGTTGTATAACATTTCACTAAAGTAAAGCAATGGCAAAAATCACACTCTTAATACACCACACCACTCCCAATAGATTCTGGACAAGTTAAGCTAAAAAATGAAGTGTAAGCAAAATGGCACTCTAGCAATTTAAAAGGGAGGGAAAAACAGAGTTAGGCAGAAATTGAGCAGCACCAACCGGTAAGTAAGCAAGGCAATCTAGGAAGAGGAACTACAGTGATAGAATCAAATCAAAAAGGCTTAGGGCCAAAGTCAATAGGATAAAAGTCTTTTGCTCAAGATCACACAGTTCAGGGTAGTTCGCGGTTAAGTCTTTGCCAAGTGTTCTGGACGAAGTTGGTCGGCAGAAAAGTTAGTTTAAAGAGTAGAGAAGTACAAGCCCTCGGATTGGAGAAAGATTTCACACACTTTCACCGCGGGAGGACGAAACGAACAACTGGATTTGTACAGTACCTTTAAATGGAGAAGCAGCTGTAGCTGAGGCGGACGTTCCTGGCAGTTCCTGCAGACTCATGGTTCCTGAAGTGACTGTCGGACTGACACAGACTGGAGGGTCCTGCACAGCCCAGGGAAGAAACCAGCAGCAGAGCAAAGCAACGAATAAAAGGTGCGCTCCTTAAAACCCAAGCAGGGTCCGACCTTCCTGGCTATCCAGCCCACTGTAGCTCTGTACAGCGAATTTGACCAGAGGAGGGAGTCCTGGCTTGCAATTTGGGCGTACTGGTTGGTCCCACCAGCTCAGGGGAAGAAGATTCCTGGAGGATCTTCTGTAGTTCGAGTCTGAAGATTCGGACCTGTAGCAGGGCTTCACCGGGCGGTTCAGTCGTTGTAGGGGGTCCTGTTCTGTCAGCTCATCGTCGGTTCTTTTGTTCCAGCGGCGACTCTGCCTTTCCAGACCCAGAGACCTGCTTTTTATGCAGTTTTCCCCCATTCACACAGCCTTGCTGTCAATCACACAGCAGGGTGGCTGTCCCGCTGGGACAGTCACCACAGCCAATCATTGTAGAGTGCGACATGGGTCTCCAAGGAGACCCTGCGCAGGGAGTCCTAAACCCCTCCCTCACATCGTTTCCCCCCCAGACATACAGGCAACTAAGGAGGGCTTCTGCGTAGAAGCCCACGAAAAGACGGTGAACAAAGGAATCAAACCTGGTTTGGCACGCAGAGTAAAACATGAGAAAGACTTTTACAAAAAGAAATGGCGAATAAACCCAGCCGGAACCGAAATAAAACATATATGGTCTAGCGGGTTGAAGTTCGAGGCTACCAAGATAGCCTAAAACAATACCAGGGTTATTTAAGATAACTGCGGTAGGAAAAATAGGGTAGTAACCACTGCCACCAGCCAAGTCTTAATGAAAAGAGAGCAAAACAGTGCTCCAAGAGAAACAGACAAACAGGGATAAGTATTAACCCTTTCCAGAACTCTATGTAAGATAGTTTCTACTGGGTCTGTGGTTTTACAGAGGCTAATAAAGTTAATGGCAACTTTATATGTTCTGGGAGACAGTAGTCAGTCCCAGAAAATGGAGTCTGAGTTGGGAAGTCGAAAAGACAACCCTGTGTCACTGCACTGAAGGTGCTGTGTAACACACAGTAAAAAAGATGATGCCTATGGAGTAGGTGAGGCTCCACAGTCTATGAACACAAGAAAATGTTAAACACATACAGCAAAACACATGTAAGAGTGGGAAAAAAGGCTCACACTCTTACCAGGTGAAAAAAAAAATCCTAGAAATCCAGCAAAGCTGCTGGGGGACTCAGTAGGTAAGGGAAATTAGCCATTCTGGAGAATTCTCCCTAACTCTGTCTAGAGTAGACTACGCCAACAGCCTATACTTAGGTATGCCTGAACAACTTCTAAAAAAACTACAACGCATACAAAATGCAGCAACCAGACTGCTTCTGAAACTACCCGAAGAGAACACGCCACACCAGCGCTAAAAACACTACATTGGCTACCAATAAAACAACTAATAAAATTCAAAGCAATGTGCATCACACACAGACCAGTACACAATCAAGGCGCTGAGTTCCTGAGAGACAAACTGCATCTACATCACCCAACAAGAACGTTCATATCAAGCAATGACATCCACCTGGAACCAAAACCCTACAACAAAAGAAAACTCTGAGGATCCTCTTTCTCTCACCAAGTGGCGAAAACTTGGAACGACCTTCCAAAGTACATACGTAACACAAGAAACCACCTAACATACAGGAAACTACTCAAAACGTGGCCCTTCACGTCATAACTAGAAGACCGCCCACAGACACACACACACACACACACAACTAAAACATCGATGAACAAAGAGACAGATCCTGATCCACACCAAGCAATTGACGGGGGAAAGATCCTAAGGAAAATACTCCACGACATACCAAATGACTAACCGAGAGACAGCCGTAATGGGACCCAAAGATCGAACACATAGCAAGACGAAGACGTAAACACCAGGACTGTCAAACTATATTCGCATAATACCGTCTGATTATGAACATTGGCCTAAGCGCATTTGCATTTGTTCTGAAAACCATGTTTAAACAGACCTGAATAGAGTTGTCTTCGCTGCCATCTTAGAACCATCCGCCATTTTGATTCTAACTCCTGCTTTCTGTCCTAAAATGTTAAACTGTGTTTTTGACTGCAGCAGAGCAAAGTTTACTTTGAACTATGTCAACATTGAGGCTGCAGAGAGCAGAATGTTTGTCTTGTGCTAAGAAACCTTGGATCCAAAGTATACCTCAATTCAAGTGTTTTCTGCACCAATAGCTTCATCCTTATACAAACACTGGAACTGAATGTTGGACAACTAAAACTATGTGCCTTTGCAGAAACCCATTGAATTTGTTTTGTGTACCTGGACTTACTTTAAGCTGGAGAAAACAACATGACCAGACAGAACAAAGATGTAAGCATTGTATTTTGTAGACTGGAAAACATCTGAAGTATTTAAAGACAACATTGTTGTATTTGTCATGTGAACTGGGCATGAACCCTTGTAAGATATTAACTTGGGGAAAGGCTGGATGATGTGGCCAGGACTGTGTATAAATAAAGCATACTTCGTGATGTCCAGCACTCTCTTCCCTCACAGTGTCTGCTGGTACACACTACGAGGTGCTTGAGAGCCAGATAGCTATTTGTACTTTGATTAAAAAGTATACTTATAACTCTGAACTTGTGATTGCCATATTTCATTTTGGTGGCACTAAGCCTCGATATTTCCTTTGGTCTGTCTGATGGCGCCCGAACAGAGACCCTCAAGATTGATGTCACCTCGCTGAACAAGGAGACGTGGCTATCGGACCAGGATCAGAGAGTGAAGGGGCCCCTTGTATGAGACGCTACACCTCAACAGTACTGTATGATCCGATCCCTGGACGGTGACCAAGCGGTTTGAGAGGACATCTTGACGGGGGGTCCCCATATCGAGGCAGGTATTGTTGCTGAAATCGCCAGCCACGACGATACTTTGTAATCTGATCAGACCTCCTTTGTTTTGAAATCAGGTGAGTCGTGCCCCGATTCCTAATTATCCTGATATTGGTTGCAGTTTTGCACTTGAAAGTACAAATGACGCCAGGTAACACCAGTAATCTGACATGCGTGGGAAATTGTCATCCTTTCAGGGTATTATTCCGCAGAGATAGACAATCTTTGAGATAAGGCCAACCTTGCTGTTGTTCCTCTTCCTGTTCCTCTTCCTGTTGTTGTTCCTCTTCCTGTTGTTGTTCCCCCTCCTGCATCTCCACCTTTACCGGCAGTTGCCATTTCCTTAAATCCATCTCCACCGCCAGCGGTAGTGTCTCTGCTACCTATTGAACACCATTTGTCTGAACTTTCTTTTCCAAGTGGTTCTGCTCTACTTGTAGTGATTGAAGGGGCGGTAGCTGATTCAAGAACAGTGACTAGTGGTACAGTATCTAAAGCTAGAAAAAGAGCATTGTATACATGGGCTAAAAAATATATAGAAGAGGGTGAGGAATCAGCTGTTTTAGTTGCGATTTCTGTCCAAGAAAGTATTCCCAAACAGACTATTTTGATAGAGGGGATGGGAAAGCATTTGGCTGATATTTGGAGTGATTTGACAGACATGAATGTCCCACAGGGGTTGAGGGATTTGAATGTCCTTGCCCGCTCAAGGGACACTGCAGAGAAAGTACATGAGCATGTTGAGAAGGTATTTGAGTTTAAAAGGGAGCTAGATCAGTTACAGAATGATGAATTAGATCGTAATAGACTGGAAGCCTCATATGTGCAGAAACGATTTCTTCCTACATTGAAAGCAATGAGTGAAGAAATGCGCATTTGCATAAAGGACGCTCTTAGATGGATTTTGGATGTTTCAATTTCTCCTATTGAAGTGCATGACATATTTAGTCAGTATGCTCCAGCAATGCAAAGGAAAGTGTTACAGGTGATGGTAGAGTATCTACAAGATGAGTTTATGAAGAGAAAGGTTTGTTGTCCCGCAGATTTGATGGTCATTTATAAGAGAGCATTTTCGCCCGATACTGCTTTGACTACTTTGTCACTTGATTTAGCTTTGTTGCTTAATAAACGTTCAGATTTGGCTACTTTACAATTGCCAATGAGGGAGGTTCCTCCGACATTTGTTCACGATTATTGTCTGAAATTCAATCACAGATAATGACTTATGAAAGCGCTTGGCCAGCAAAATCACAATCTGAAGTATTACATATGGCTCAGTACTATGAAAATAGAGTTAATTCACAGAAGGAAAGAGTGGGAAAAAAGAAGGGAAACTTGAAAACTAGAGTACTGTTTGTTGCAGCAGATCGCTAGAGAAGCCAGAGGTGGCAATATACAGTTTAGAGGCCAATTTACACCACAGAGTAATGCGCAATGCGCAACTGGGACCTGTACACATGAACCAATGTGCCTATTGTAGGCAGGAAGGTCATTGGCGAGCACAATGCCCGATCCTTCAGCAGAGATCCAATAGCACATATGGTGTCATGGGGAGATGATCCAGAGGCCGTCCTGGGATAGGGGGTCCTGGTAGAAGTCAGTTTGCTCAGAATCAACAGGCACCTTCACAGAATATTCAGCAACATAGTGTTAAAAGTGGGAATATTTTCGATAATCCTTCAACTGTCTATTTTTCTGAGGATCTTGTATTTGATGATATACTGTTCCGCTAGGAAAGCCTGAAGCAGAGTCTTGAACCAGTACCTATTCCCGTCGATCAGAAAGGGCCCTACGTTGAAATGAATGTGGGGAATAGGGAACATCTATTTTTGATAGATACAGGAGCACAGAAGTGGTCTATTGATCATTCACGAGTTCCAGATATTGCCCTGTCAGGGCAGAACCACATTTCTGTAGGGTTCTCTGGTACACCAGTGGTTAGTCCGGTCTCTCGGCCGGTACCGATTTCACTGGGGCCATTTACTGATTTATGTCCATTCCGTCTGATGACAAATTGCGGCAAACATTTGTTGAGATTGAATTTGTTGAAAGAATTGAATGCTGTAATTTACTGTTCTCCGGATGGAGTGTATTTAACGATTTTGCCTCGACAACCTTCCGTTCCACAATTTGTCTCTAGACCTTTACCACCCGAATTGAATAAGGTCCCGACATGTCATTGGGCAGTTAATGACAATAACATTGGCATTTTACAAATTGAACCAGTTAAAATTGTTTTGAAACCAGGTGTTAAATTACTGCTTATTCCGCAATATAAGATTTCGGTTGAAGGTGAGCAGGCTTTGAAGAGTACTTTTTCTTATTTTGTACACATAGGTGTGATTGAGGAAATTGCAGGGAGTGTGTGTAATAGCTGATTCTAGCTGTGTATACGAAAGGGGATAGTGATTCCAATTCATTTTATTATTGAGTTACGCACTAGTCATAAGGTTGTTGCCCCACAGTTTCTGATTGTACCTGATGTTATTGCAATATTGACCATGATTCCAGCCTCAGCTACACATTTTTGTGTTGTGGATCTAAAGAATGCCTTTTTCAGTATTCCTGTACATGTTGATAGTAGATATTTGTTCACGTTCACCCAGGCGGACGCTCATTTACATTTACTTGTGTGCCACAAGGGTACACTGAGAGTCCAAGTATTTATAGTAGAGCATTGAAGGAACAGCTTGATACACTTGAGTTACCTTCTACTTGCATGTTGCTGCAGTATGTAGACAATTTGCTTCTAGCTGCAGATTCTGAAGTTGCTTGCAAGGAGGGCACCGTGTTGCTGCCTATTCATTTAGCAGAACATGGGCATAAGGCTTCATTAAAAAAGTCTCAGTATTGTGAACAGGAAGTTGCCTATTTAGGCTACCTCCTGTCGAAGGAGGGAAGAAGATTGATACCTAAACGGATACAAAGCACCTCTAGCATGTCTGTCCCAAATACACAGAAAGAGGTCAGAGCCTTAATAGGTATGGCTTCATACTGTAGACAGTGGATCCCAAATGTTTCATTAATGATAAAACCTATGTTGGCATTGACAAAGAAGGGTATTTCTTTGCCTTTACCGTGGAACATGGATTTCCAGAATGCTTTTGATCTGCTCAAGGCTGTGTTGTGTCAGCACCAGTTTTGGGCACACAAAATTATGAAAAAGTCTTTGTGTTATATGTGCATGAATGTGATGGATGTGCTTTGGTTGTTTTTATACAGGAACATGGGGGCAAGAATAGCTTGTGTGGTTATTTTTCCTTCACGTTAGACCCTGTTGCATACGCTTTGCCGAGATGTTTGAGATCTGTAGCTGCTGCCGCTGCATCCGTGAAACAATGTGAGGGTATGGTTTTAGGTCATGCTTTAACCGTGATAGTTACCCACTCCGTAGACGTTCTATTAAACAGAACGCAGACGCAACATCTCACATCAGCACGAATAACTAGGTACGAACTGATTCTATTTGCACCGCATGTTCAAATGATGAGATGTTGCTCATTAAATGCGGCCAACCTATTGCCTATTCCACAAGAAATTGATTGCAGTGACAAAATGTCACATGACTGCCTCTATACCACAGAACAAGAGACTAAGGGCAGAATTGACCTAAGCGATGCACTTTTAAAGAATCCACAAGGGGAGCTGTTTTGCAATGGCTCCTGCTTCAAACTTCCAGATGGTACATCCACTGATACTTATGCAATCACTACATTAAGCATTATAGTGGAGACCAAACGAATTCTGCATAATTCTGCGCAGGCTGTCCAAGATTATTGTGTTGATTAGAGCTTGTGAACTTTCTGAAGGGCTTAGTGTGAACATATACACGAGCAGGTTAAATAGAAGGGTACCTGTAAATACCATAGGTCCTCCAGGTAAAATAATATATAGAAAAAAAGCAATGGACCTAGGTTATAAGTGAGGCTAGAGAAAATGCTTTTAAAATTGCAAAAAAATATTTTAACTGTAGAAAGTTTTTTATTTTAACAAACAATTTCAGTGTTATTTGTTCAAAACATACTTATACAACATACATTCCTTAACATCAGTCTCTCCTCTTACATATTTTCACACATACCATAAATATCTCATCTATTTCACAGAAAATATGAAACCTAAATGATCACACATGAACATAAAACAAACCCATCAATATCAGTATTGTTCTTTTGTATCTTAATGTACATTTCTTGTTCAAAGAATAGCTACAGTTCCTTTCTCTCAGATCTACATATGTTTCGGTCGTGTTCGGACCCGATGGGTCCACTGTTTTTCCGACCTTCCTCAGGATCCTGGAGCCACCAATCAGGGTTCCCAATATAACTGAAACAGTGATGTGTTCTGGGATATATCTCTAAAATAAACAAACAAAACATATCTATCATGCTCTAGCCTCTTTACTGTTTAGCGACACAATTCACTTGTGTGTATCCATTTAATTGATGGTACTCATCCACTCTCACCTCTAACCAAAACCGTGTCAGGGGTAGTGTCGATGCCGGAAATAAATCCACCAGGTCATTGCCATTAATTACAAGTACCTGGAAAAATTAGATATTCACAAGAAAAAAGGATGTATAAGTATCCTTTTCCTGATCAGTTACTCCCGCCTCTTATATAATCATGTGTGCCAGGGTGTTCACATCACTTACATGTGTCCTCTATTCCTTTAGGGCCATTGGGTCGACTCCCTCAGTTCGACTGCACTTGAAATAGATTCTTATAGATCACTCACAAGTGGTCTCCAATATCTACTTCCACTAGAGGAAAGACAAAAATCCACCAATCAATCCTCTGTGAAAGCATGTCTGAATCAGAAAATCATTCCCCACATTTGCGGAACATGAACTAATCACCTTTTTACTCACCCTCTATGTAGCTTTTAGACATATAAAGGTGTAAAGCAATCACAATGCCGTATGCTCCCGACACTCGCTGCACTATAAAGAAAATGCATAGAGGTCTATTAGGAAAAAAATCCTGCATGTGTTACTCGTCCGTCCTTTTCCAATCAGGACATTAGGAACGGATTTATTTGCAAAATAGGTCAAATGAACTCTTTCGGAGCACTTATTTAGAAAAGAAAGCGTTGCAAAACGGCACCACTCACATGCAACATCTTTCCTATTAGATGTAGCGTCATGTGTGAAAACAACAATGCACACAGACAAAATGCATTGTTTACCACAATCACTCCCTGTTGCCCATCGATGGCTACGTGCCTGTGTGGTATATCTCATCCATACGAGGTGACGAGTACCTGTTTCCTGTCCTGAAATGGCTCAGAATCACCCGGCCGAGATACAGATACTCGCTCCCGGGGTGCTGTCACACTTTTTACTCACCTCCTAGTTTTCCGACTGTTCCTTTCTCAACAGGGACTCGGTTCTGCTCTCGCATACGCTGTGTATGCGTCGACCAGAGTTGAAGAAATGTCCTAATGGATACCAGCAAATATGACGAGGAATGTCTCAGACTACTTGGTGATGAGGGCTCGTACAGGAAATTAGATCATGACCCTACCGAGAGACTCCAAAATGAGTTATCCAATCTCATGAAACATGCAGTGGAACATGAGTGGATCTGTAAAGAAGAACAGGCCTTCCTAGGCAAAACTCATCCTAATAGAGCCGTGTTTTATATTTTGCCAAAAGTGCATAAGAACCCACTATGCCGACCAGGGAGACCGATAGTGCCGGCCATTGATTCCTTATTGGAACCCCTGTCGATCTACACAGAATTCTTTCTTAAACCACATGTAGTATTAATGCCGGCATTCATCAAGAACACAACCAACATGATTAATATCATCAAAGATATAGTGACAGAGAACCAGGACATCCTAGTAACTATGGATGTTGAATCCCTATACACGTCAATCCCCCAGAGGTAATGCCTGGAAGTATTGGGTTTGACTCTCGATACAAGGGAAGTACCACACAGACCACCGACAAGCTTCATTCAAGAATGCACCAGACTAGCAATGAGTGAAAATGTCTTTCTATTCAAGAAACAAATCTATAAGCAACTCAGGGGTGTGAGTATGGAGGCCACATTCGCTCCGGATGTGGCCAACCTATACATGGCACATTTTGAGAAATTGTTTATATCTGGCCCTGACAATGGCCTTGGCAAACAAGAGTTCTGTGGGAAGGTGGTTGTCTGGAAACGATTTATCGACGACGTCTTCCTAATTTGGAGAGTTTCCGATAAATCACTGACAAGATTCTTTGAGTGGATAAACATCTGTGAGCCCAACATCAAACTTACTATGGAGAGAGACCGCCGACAGGTCGGTTTTCTAGACCTGATGATTAGGAAAAATGACACAGTATTAGAAACCACCCTATTCCGGAAAAAGACTGACAAGAACAGCCTTCTACACTTCTCAAGCTTCCACCCAAATGGCCTTAAACAAAACCTGCCGTATGGTCAATTTTTGCAGATTCAGAGAAACTGTAGCATGAATGATGACTTCCGATAACATGCAGATACCTTAAAAGACAGACTGATCGACAGAGGTTATCCTAAAAGGTTGGTCAAACAACAATGTAAGAGGGCAGCTAATGCCCACCGTGAGATATGCTAGCAACCAGGACAAAACCAGACAACAAAAAATGTGTGTGTGTCTCCACTTTCTCACCCAATAGCAACATACTGAAAAAAGTATTAATAAAAACTGGCATCTTGTAAATTTGAGACAAAAGCTTGCCCACACCTATAATGAAGAAAAAAGAACTGAACAGACTGTAAGAACCCATTGTGGGCCACTACAAATGTGCCAATTGTGTGGCATGCAAATTTACAGAAACCAGAAAATAATTTGAATGGGGTGAAATGAAGTGGAAAATGATCAGACATAACAACTGTTTGACAAAGAATGTGGTTCATATAATTATGTGCCCATGCAACAAAATCTATGTGGACAAGACGACTCACCAGATATGCCAACGTATATCTGAACATCGTTCATGCATACGCAATAAGATTGCGTACAAACCTCTGGTGGAACACTTCCAGTCAAAAGGGCACTCCGACAGAGACATTGGGTGGTTCGTCTTACAAACATTCAAGATAGCTATGAGAGGTGGTGATATGTCAGCCATACTTCACCACGCAGAACAAAGATGGATTTATACCCTGAACAATGTGAAACAGGGCTTGAATGTCTCTATTGAATGGAATAAGCTGATACACACCTGACTATCGTGATTGTGAGAGGTAGGTATATTGGTGGTCATATGAGGCACCCATGGCTACATCTAAAAATATCTTGGTATGATATACCGAGTGAATCCTCGGTTTTGCACCCTATATACATCTGATAAACATCATGGTATAATATACAGAAGCGCTTTCTGTGAGATGGATTTGGCCTGCGATATGTCATATAGTTGCCTACCGTCTATCAAATTAATTTAATATGGCACTTAGGGACATGGAAAGGCATTCTGAGGCAGCCCGCGGCAAGGTGAGCAGTGAGTACTCTTTCTATGATTGATGACTATTTACAATGTGAGGCAGGCCACGCCCCTGTTTTTTCTTCCACTCTGGTCGAAGCATACACAGCGTACACGAGACCAGAACCGAGTCCCTGTTGAGAAAGGAAAAGTTGGAAAACTAGGAGGTGAGTAAAAGGTGTCACAGCACCCCGGGAGCAAGTATCTGTATCTCAGCCGGTTGATTCTGAGCCATGTCAGGACAGGCAAAAGGTACGCGTCACCTCGTATGAATGAGATATCCCACACAGGCACGTAGCCCTCGATGGGCAACAGGCAGTGATTGTGGTAAACAATGCAGTTTATCTGTATGCATTGTTGTTTGCACACATGGCGCTACATCTAATTGGAAAGATGTTGCATGTGAGTGGTGCCTTTTAGCAACGCTTTCTTTTCTAAATAAGTGCTCCGAAAGAGTTCATTTGACCTATTTTGCAAATAACTCTGTTCCTAATGTCCTAATTGGAAATTGACAGACGAGTAACACATGCAGGATTTGATTCCTAATCAACCTCTCTGCATTTTCTTTATAGTGCACTGAGTGTCGGGAGGATACGGCACTGTGATTGCTTTACACCTTTATATGTCTAAAAGCTACATAGAGGGTGAGTAAAAAGGTGATTAGTTCATGTTCCGCAAATGTGGGTAATGATTTTCTGATTCAGACATGCTTTCACAGAGGATTGATTGGTGGCTTTTTGTCTTTCCTCTAGTGGAAGCGGATATTGGAGACCACTTGTGAGTGGTCTATAAGAATCTATTTAAAGTGCAGTCGAACTGAGGGAGTCGACCCAAAGGCCCTAAAGGAATAGAGGACCCATGTAAGTGATGTAAACACCCTGGCACACATGATTATATAAGATGCAGGAGTACTGATCAGGAAAAGGATAATTATACTGTGAAAACAGAAATAAAATATTGAGGCTGAGTACCCCAAAAGGAAATACACCGAACACGGGTTACAAAGGAACATACAAAGTACTTTATTTTATACTGAATCCAGTTACAAAAACAGAGCAAAATCAGATAGCCATCGGCCCTCAGTACAACACAACGAACTCCAGCGTGGTTCAGTGTGTTTAGTGAGAGACCCTGTACATTAGAATGCATTCGCTTTTTATACATTTGGTGGGCGCGATGTCCAGCCCCACTTTGGATTAATATTCCTTTTAATACATCACCGATCTAGGGTTTGTGCCAAGTCTCAAATAACCGCATATAACTGGTTTGCCTTTAATACATGTATCAACAAGCGTATGCAATAACTGTGTATTCTAAAGTTTTCCTTGCAGGCCTTCTTAAATATTAATACAATGTAGTTAAATGGATGTTCTTCGTTCAGTATTTGAATACATTGTATCAACATAAGCTAGTGGATTAGTTTCATTGCACGAGTAATCCTTCTACACATAGGTCAGCGAAGGACAAGGTCTCAGTTCACGACCTCAACAAGTGGCCTGCAGGCAAATTACACATTAGCTATGTACAGAGGTCAAGACGGCCATGTTGTATTCTGGAATGACATCGTCCACCATTTTAGCTCAGAGGGTGACTTTTACACAACGAATCCTGAAATGGCGTTTTACATTGATTCAAGGTCAGGACCTTGCAACACAGATTTCTTTCGCAAGCGACTTTCGAGCAGCTTGGCGTAGGCCAATATTAATATATTTATTACAATAGGCTCCTTTTGGCCTATGCCAAGTGCTAAAAACTACTCTGGAACTCCTTGCAAATAACTCCATGCATCATTGTCCATGCACCCTGAATCACTATCGGAAATATCTATTGCCATTAGGTCTTTTGCTAAAATATCCTTCAATACATATTCTTTGGAAGTCTTATCTGGGGCATACACTTTATGTCCTATCGAACCTATCGCTTGTGCGCAACATCCCCCTAGCATCGAACACATACCAGGCAGACACTGAATACAGCAACAAAGAAACAACAGTATTCCCAAAATGACCGAAAGTACCTTCCAACCCCAAGATCGCAAGAAGTCCCAGAACCAAGCGCTCAGATCCCAGTTTCCCTCGGGAACATGCACTTCGGAACTAAGGACATGCAGATTCTGTATTGCCTTGAAGATAGTTGGGGAGGAATCTGGCGCGTAAACACAGCAAGCGGACCCCACTAATTTGCATACTCCACCACGCTCAGCTAGAATGACATCTAATGCCATTCGATTTTGAAGTGCTACTAATCTTATCGCCTTTTGTTCTAACGTCATATTATAGAGTATGTCTGTGGTCCGGTTGATGGTTCTCTCCAGTACTCTTGCTAGTTTTCTGATATCTTCTGAATTTGCTATCTGCCCCCAAAATGGCACAACTGATTTAGCTATATCTCCCAAGACTTGTGCTGGGGTGTCGCCATTCCCATCCTGCCGTGGACGAGCCTTCGAAACTTCTTTTGTACTAGCTATAAACACCCCAGGTAACAGGATCCCTAAATAACAGGTTCCCTGCCAATCCCTGGGCAACCATGGGAGTGCTACATTACCGCAGACAAAGTAGACAGGTTTGCCTACACACAAAGGTCTGTTCTCCCCAGTCAAATTTGCACCGTTGGCACAACCTAGAAAATTTCCCATTGACTGAGTTCCATTCCTCTGTTTGCAAAAAGAAACTGAATCGGGGCTATGGTTAACAGTGTAAGAAGGGGGCATGGCATCCTTATTGCCTATCGGAGCCATTTTAAAGGAAATCAAAGATTGGAAAGGACGAGACAGTTTATCAGAAGGCCTAATAGAAGCAACATTCGGTTTACTCCTATTTGCAAACAGCGAGCATCCCAGGGGAGTCAAAACAAGTTTCTCAAAACTATTCAAATTGGTGCCATCAAAGTTCCCTGAGCTGCTATCATTCCATCGGCCAAAGAACAGTGCTCTAAGAGAAATATAGCAGGCAGTTGTCAACGGTAAAGGATGAATATACCAACCTAGCCCCTTATCCCCGTGTTGCGGTAAATGTGAGCAGACCCTGCAGTTGGATTTATTAAAAATGGCATGTGTAGCATTCATAAGTAGTAAAGTTTTATTGTGGTACCTTTGTCTGTGCTGGGAATCCCGAGGGGATAAAGTATGCAAATGTACAAAGGGAGTAGGAACAATGGCTGCACTTTCAGTAGGCAACAAAAGTTCTAAAGAGTGAGTTTCCTCGAGGTACCATAATCCTAAGGCAGCAACTATTAAAAAACCAAACATCATTATAAGAATACAGCAATACGTTTTCGGGGCCCAGGCATTTTGTCCATTGTCTCGGTTGGTCACCCCCTTATTTACAAGTCCCATATGAGCGGTAGCAGTGACGGGCATCGTAGTCTTCAAACGAACAAAGTTTTTTGCTGGTGACCTCGCGGTCGAGCGACTTCTTAGTCCGTCCACCACCCCAGCCAACAGAATCCCCTTTCTCAAATTTGGGCAAAAAGCAAGCCCTCAATGACTCTTTTCCTTCTCCGAATGCACAGCCAAACCGTGCCGTAAGTTTATCTTCGTGGTCATAGGTTATATCGTACTTTTCCTGGTACTGATTGATTCGGAAACAATATGTCGTCACTTCCTGCTGGAAGCAATGTGTCGGAGGCAAGTGAAGGGGCTGAATTTGAAACAGCCGTTTCCGGGTGCAAAATTTGTGGGGAGTGTGGAAACAAAATGGCAGCTTCCCTAAGACTTCCGGGCTCAGAGATATTCTCCGACACACTCTCAGTGCTGCTTACTGCTTTGGAATCATTGGTTGCAGTATCAGCGAGGGGTTCTGTTTCTTCTGTAGCGTGTGGCACAGGGTGAGGAAGTTTCTTGATGTGCGACGCGTGGATCCAGTTCTTTCGTCCAGCGACCCGCACCGCTGTCTGGGTGACCAACAAGACCTGGAATGGCCCACGCCAGTGAGGCGCGAGGCAGGAGGTGCGCTCAAATGATTTGATGAGCACCCAACTCCCAGGCTGTATGTCGTGGCCAGGGCCCTTGTATCGCACAGGTAAAGCTTCTCGTACCTGGTGATAAATCAAATACAGATTTTTAGTCAATTGGCTACAATAATCTGAAAGTAGTACATTTTCAACATTCTTTAAAGTTTGACATTTTGGAAGGTTCCAGATATTGGCAGGTCTCCCAATTACCACATCAAATGGAGAGAGCCCAGTCTTAGTTTGAGGGGTTGTATGCATGGCTAGTAACACAATCAGTAAGGCGTCCGGCCATTTTAGTTTGGTGCCGGCACACGTCTTAACAAGCTTGTTCTTGATGATACCGTTGTGTCTTTCTACTAGTCCGGCGCTCTGAGCATGTCTGGCCGAATGGAACCGTTTGTCGATTCGCAATGCTGTACATATCTGTAGAATTACAGCAGCGACAAAATGTGGGCCATTGTCCGACCAGATAACTCTCGGCAAACCGAACCGGGGGAAGTATTCTTTTAACATGGTTTTCGCAGTGGTCATGGCTGTAGCATCTTTAACAGGGAAAGCCTCAACCCATTTACTAAAGGCACAAATGACTATGATGACATACTTTAGATTGTTGCATCGTTCCATTTCAATGAAATCAAAGTGAATAACTTCGAAGGGCCCAAAAGTTCCCCTTGGAGTTGATGTCCCCTTTCCCACCTTGTGTTGTAGGCAAATAATGCAGTTCTGGACATAGCGCTGGGCAACTTTCGAAATCTTGTCATTTGCCCAAACTTTTTCTAACATTTTCGTAACCTGCTGGGCACAAACATGTGTAGGGCCCTGTGCCATGACAACCATCATCATGACATAGGCATGAGGTAGCAGCCATTTCCATTTCGACCATATCCACCCAACACCCATCATCATCAAGTTTCCCCAAGCCTTCAGCCCACCTCTTAGACTCTTCCATTGTGGCATCAGCTTGGATATCCTGTACAGACCCAACACCCTCATCCATTACATGGGCATCTACAGTCTCCCTTGAAACATACATCTCCGTGAAGAGGTCTGTGGCAGTTTGTCTAGCTATATGATCAGCAAAAGCATTCCCTTTTCCAATATCATCTACAATCCTTCGATGTGCTGCACATTTCATAACTGCTAACTGAGTAGGGAGCGCAAGCGCTGAGAGTAGTTGTACTATTAGGGAGCCATGTTGAATCTTGGTGCCATGCAAAGTTAGGAACCCTCTCTCTGACCAAAGTCTCCCAAAGTTGTGAACCACCCCAAAGGCATACTGACTATCAGTATATATATATTTACTGCAAGCCCATCGGAAAGTTCACAAGCTCGGGTCAATGCTATAATCTCTGCGGCCTGCGCAGAATTATGCGTGATTCTCTTAGTTTACACAACCGTGCTCAATGTACTGATTGCATAAGCGGCTGTGGATGTACCATCCGGAAGCTTAAAGCAGGAGCCATCACAAAACAGCTCTCCTTGCGGATTATCCAAAGGAGTATCTTTCAAATCAATTCTACCCTTTGTTTCTTGTTCGGTCGTATACAAACAATCATGTGGTACTTCATCGCTGCAAGTAGTATCTTGCGGAGAAGGTAGGAGTTCAGCCGGATTAAGGACACAACACCTCATAATTTGAATGTGAGGAGCAAACAAGTTCAATTCATATCTTGTCAACCGTGCAGAAGTGTGGTGTTGCGTTTGAGTTCGGTTCAGTAGAACATCTACAGAGTAAGGCACCATCAGGGTTAGATCATGGCCACGACCATTCCCTCACTCTGTTTTACAGACGCGGCAGCAGCAGCGACAGCGCGCAAACATCTTGGCAAAGCGCATGCTACGGGATCAAGGGCGGAAGAATAGTAACCACATGGCCTATTCTTCCCTCCATGTTCCTGTGTTAATACAGCCAAAGCACATCCATCACATTCATGCACAAACTACACAAAGACCTTTTCATGGTTTGGTGTGCCCAAAACTGGTGCAGAGCATAATGCCGTCTTAAGCAAGTCAAACGATTGCTGGTGTTCCGCGTTGCATGGCAATGGCGAAGAAATGCCCTTCTTTGTCAAAGCCAACATTGGTTTGATCAGTAGTGAAAAATTTTGGATCCACAACCTACAGTAAGAAGCCATACCTATCAAGGCTCTAACTTCCTTCTGTGTATTTGGGACAGACATGCCAGAAATGTGTTTTATTCTTTCAGGTGTCAATCTTCTTCCCTCCTTTGACAGGAGATAGCCTAAATAGGCGACCTCCCGGCAACAATATTGAAATGTTTTAAGCGAAGCTTTGTGACCATGCTTAGCTAGATGAATAAGTAATAACACAGTGCCCTCCTTACAGACACTCTCAGAGTCAGCAGCTAGAAGCAAATCGTCAACGTACTGAAGCAAAGTACAGGTAGACGGCAATTCAAGGGTATCAAGTTGTTCTTTAAAAGCCCTACTATAAATACTAGGACTCTCTTTGTACCCTTGAGGTGCATGAGTAAATGTAAACGAGCTTCCCCCTAAGGTGAACGCGAACAAATATCTACTATCCATGTGTATAGGAATACTAAAGAACGCATTCTTTAAGTCCACAACACTAAAGTAAGTAGCTGTAGCTGGAATCATGGTTAGGATTGTCGTTACATCAGGCACAATTGGAAATTGTGGTTGCACAACTTTATTAATGGCACGTAAATCAATTATAAAATGGAATGGAATTACATTATCGCCTTTCTTGTACACGGGTAAAATCGGACTATTGCACAAACATCCTGAAATTTCTTCAATCACCCCACGATGCACAAAATCGGAAACAATACATTTCAAAGCTCGCTCGCCCTCAAACGAAATCTTATACTGGGGAATGCGTGGCAGCTCAATTCCATGTTTCAAAACTATTTTGATAGGCTAATTCTGTAAAACACCGACATCATTGTCATCGACAGCCCACAAGCTCTATCTATCTATCTATCTATCTATCTATCTATCTATCTATCTATCTATCTATCTATCTATCTGTATTCTTGTATTGCGCCACTAACCCATAGGCCTCAGGGCGCTCACAAAAGGAAGAAGGAGACAGACAACAAAAAACAATGTCAGACAGGGAAAACAAAGAGACATGGAGACTTGGTGAACCCAAACCTCACAAAGACCGGCAGAATGAGGAAAGATAGCGGAAAACTGATTTCAATACAGAGAGAGCTATGCTAAATAGACAGAAGAGACCTATCCTTTGTCAAACAGGAAGGTCTTCAATTGCTTTTTGAAGATAGGCAGAGACTCACTATTAGAAAGGTATTTAGGGAGTACATTCCAGAGAGCCGGGGCACAAGAGTCAAAGCTAATACCCCCAAATCCTTTCAGGATAGATGGGGGCTGAACCAAGACGGTATTGCTACTTGAGCGCAAGGAACGGGTGACAGGTTTCTTTTTGATCCTAGTAGCGAGGTAAGATGGAGCTTGACCATGAAGGCATTTAAACACAGTAGTAAGGCCTTTGTGGTGTAAGCGCTGTTTCACTGGAAGCCAATGAAGGCTGCGCCTGGCGTCAGAAACGTGCATGTTGCGCTTAAGGCCCATTACAGCGCGTGCTGCATTATTTTGTTTAATCTGCAAAGTTTTAATGTTGGCCTGGGAGGTACCGATCATTAGACTGTTACAATAATCCAGCTTGCAGTTTACAATGGCAGCTGCAATCACTGCAAGGTTCTCTTTAGACAGGTAGGGACGAATCTGCCATAGAAGCTGAATATAATGATGACACGAGGATTTGAGGTAATTGGCCTGACGGGTGAAGGATAGCTGTGGGTCAAAGTAAACTCCCAAGGTCTTTACGGACTTAGATACAGGAATTATATGTTGACCAATCAGGAAGTTGTCATATTTTGTGTCAAGTTTCTTCAGTTTTTTCTGGGTACCTAAAATCAACAGCTCTGTTTTTGCATTGTTGAGGGCCAGTGAGTTTAACGCCATCCACTTCTGGATTTCAGCAAAGATGGAGTTAATGTACTCTACATCTTTTAGATACTCACCAGTGAGTTTAATAACAACCTGCGTGTCGTCAGCGTAATTGGCAAAATAAATGCCTAGGGCTGACAAAAGAGCGCAGAGAAGACGAGAGTAGATATTAAAGAGAAGAGGCGAAAGACATGAGCCCTGTGGAACACCACATAATATTAAAGAAGCCATGGAGTGAGCATTATCCTTAGTAACTCTCATGTTCCGTGGACCCAAAAATGATTTGAACCAGGCAGAGGCTTCAGGGGAACATTTGCCGATTGTGATTAGTCTATCCGCCAGTAGATGATGATCGACTAAATCGAACGCAGCGGATAAGTCTATTAATAATAACAGGGCAGTATGCCCTTTGTCAACAAGACCAGCAATGTAAGATTTTAAATCTAACAGTGCGGTCTCAGTCCCATGATTGGGGCGAAACCCAGATTGTTGTGAGGCCAGAATATCATGTTCCTCGACAAAAGTTTGGTATTGACAGTAGGCAATCTTGTCTATGATTTTCAGCATAAAGGGAACATTGGTGATTGGGCGATAATTTCCTGCCTCTGCAGGATCCAGATTTTCCTTCTTAAGCAGAGGAGTAACCCATGCTTCCTTTGTTTTCGGGGACATATGATTCACTGAAAGATCTGTTAACAAAGGTAGTGACCCATGGGGCAAGAGTATGGATGTGATCTTTGAATAAGGAGGCTGGAAAGACGTCTCCCCTACAGGAAGTGGGTTTAAGTTTAGAGACAGTGTCGATAACTTCTGCTGTTGAAACAGGTTTAAAGGTAAAGACAGGAGAATCATTGGGCGAATCCATGTTATCTAGAATGGATGCAGTATTAGTCAATAATTTGACCTGAGAATTAATGTTATTTTGATGAGTTAGAGTTTTATTAGTGAAGCTGTTGTGGATGTTTTGACACCAAGCACTGTCTGCCGGAGGCAATGAGATGGTAGAACAACCTTTAAGCTCCTGGAGAATAACAAAAAGCTCTTTAGAGCTGGATTTGGCTTTAGAAATCCTGGAATTGAGATGCAATTCTTTCGTAGAACGAATAAGAGATTTATAATGTAGAAGAGCCTGCTTATAGGAGGTCAGACTAGACTCAGATGGTTGTTTGTGCCATTGTCGTTCCATTTGGTGTTTTTTAGAACGAGCCTCAGTAATTTCAACTGAGAATGGAGTATAGGGAGCATTTTTTTCCTTTTTTTTGTTGGAAGGTTTAAGTGGGGCTAATATTTCCAGTGTGGCATCAAGTGCGGATCTTATGTTAGCTACAAAGTCTCCAAGTGGCATGGTCATCTCTAAGGAGGGTAATAGAGGTATGACCGTAGTACGAAAGGCCTCTTGGGTGATTTTGCGTAAATTCCTTGACATAACAGGTAAAATAGGCTGATTATTTTTTCTCAAAATATGATTATGGTTGGTCTGAAAAATTATGGAAAAATGATCTGACCAGATACATGGATTAACATCAATGTTAATAATAGGGACATTTTTAGCTATTACCCAGTCCAGTATGTTGCCACCAGTATGAGTGGGGGCTTTAACGTGCTGAGTAAAGGATAAAGAGAACAGGGAATCTGCTAGAGAAGTGAACAAAGCATCCAAGGGATCGTCAGCCCAGAGGTTAATATCTCCCAGTATAATAGTAGGTGAATGAGGTTTACAGAAGTTGCCAATGAAAGCCAGCAGTTGTTCTTCGAAAAAAGGAGTATCAATAGGTGGTCTATAGAGCACTAAGAGGTTAAGAGAGACTGTAGCAGAAAGGCTCAATTTGAGAAAGAGAGTTTCACATTGATCCAAGACTGGTTTGACAGATTTGTGTATATTAATAGTACTTCTATAAATCACTGCCACACCTCCGCCACGTTTTTCCTGTCTATCGGAATGGAAGAAGGAATAACCTGTTGGAGTGGCCAATAGTAAGGAGTGGAGAGCGGTGACATGCAGCCATGTTTCGGTAAGTGCACATATATCCACTTTTTCCTGAACAATGAGATCTGCTACCTCATGACAGTGCTTAACCAGGGAGTGTGTATTAAGTAATAGGTATTTCAGTCCAGTCCCAGCAGATCCAGATGTAATTTTTGCAATCTTGGGATGGGAATTAAGTGGACTTTGGGGTGGCTGATCAGTAGATTCCACTGTTAATGTCTGCTTACTGTGGCTATGGTTAATGACCGGAGTCATAGGTATGGGAGTAGGAGCAACACGTTGTTCAGAAAGATCGCGTGCGCTCTGCGCAATCCTTGGTCTACGACTACGGGCAATAGAAAACACGAGGTCACAAGGAGATGCCATGAGAAGTCTATGAGCAAGAATTGAGATAACGGACCGTTCGGTCCAGGGGAGAGTGCAGGTACAGGTACTCACCCCACAAACCGCCACAAACCGTCTCAGACGCGCCGGCGCTGATGCGCCTGACGTGTCAATAAGTGCGTGCAAAGAACTACAAAACTGCTGGTATTTGTAGTTCTTTGTTGCAACAAGTACGACGGTTGCACTTACTCTACTAAGAGCAACAGGTTCTAGCAAGGCAAACACAACAATTTACACAATGCAGTCCTGAAAAGAATATAACAAGTAATAAAAACGATAAGGTTCACGAAAATCAATATTTTAAAATGCTAAGAAGTAGGCTTTCTATGAGGAAGGGTTCGATTTTCTTGCACAACCTATCTAAATATCAGGTGAACTCAACGTAATCAATTAAAATTCTAGAAACATTAAAACAAAACTGTGGCTAGGATCTGGTATATTAATGAATTCTGGAGGCAAAGGTCTAGTCAAGAATTGCAAGGCAGAAAATTGCTGTGGTGAAATCGTCAAGCGCACTCCATCAGAAGAACAATAAATCACTGCATTCAATTCTTTTAACAAATTCAACCCCAGCAAGTTCTCTCCGCAATCCGAAGTCAACAGAAATGGACACTGGTCCGTAAAGGGACCCAAAGAAATAGGTACCGGCATAGAAACCGGACAAACAACTTGTACCAGAAAACCCTACAGAAACATTGGTTTGCCCTGACAGTGGAATGTTTGGAACCCGCAAATGATCAATGGAACACTTCTGTGCTCCAGTGTCTATCAAAAACTGATGTTTCCTATTTCCCACCACCATTTCAACGTAGGGACCTTTCTGATTGACGGGAATAGGTGTAGGTTCCAAACCCTGCTTCGGGCAATCCTAACGAAACAGAATATCATCAAAAGGAAGCTCTTCAGATAAATATGCAGCGGAAGGATGATCAAATATATTCCTGGTGTCCACACTCGGAGTCTGATTGTCCTGCAAAAAAGTTTGCTGAGGGTCCTGTGTAAACTGACCTCTACCAGGGCCCCCTATGCCCAGGCGACCTCTGGATCGCCTACCCATATTACCAAATGTATTATTCGACCTTTGTTGAAGGATGGGCATTGTGCTCGCCAATGACCCTCTCGACGACAATAAGCACACTAGTTAATGTTCACAGGACCCAAGGGCACATTCCCCTGCAGGACATACTGACCTCTAACCTGAGAACTACCCCCTCTGGGGCCCCTAACAATTTGCTGCAATAGCACTTTAGTTTTTCAATCGCCTTTCCATTTTTCAATCCTATCTTTTTCATTATTGACACGGTTCTAATAGTACTGAGCCATGTGCAGTACTTCTGATTGTGATTTCGCCTGCCAAGCGCTCTCAGAAGACATAATTTGTGACTGGATGTCAGGCAGCAATCCACGTACAAATTTGTCCACAAATAATCTTTTCACAGACTCTGTGCCTAAGTCTTGTCCACTGAAATCCGAGAATACCTGTTCGAACCGATTAAAGAACTCGGTAGCACCTTCAGACTTTCCTTGGACACAGGCCGTAAGCTTGTCCCAAATAATTCTCTTTTCGGGAATTATGGTTTTTAATTTAGCAACAATTCTATCAGGCAGGGTTAATATCATCTGTTGCGGTCTTTCGCCAGCTGGCCTTTCCCCATCGAGTCTAGTTATATTCGCCCATGTATCTCCCAACCCGGGTACATCGTCAATAGTTCTAACTTGTTTCCATAAATCTACGGGCAGGAGTACAGGAAACAACAAATCAATGTCACCTAAGGTGAACACTGAGGACTGCAAAACGGATTCTTTCTCTTTATAGAACCCTGTCGGATGTTTCCTAATATCAGGAATAGATTGCCTAATCGTATTCACTTCCTGTCTTGAGAACGGGACGTGAACGAACTGCGATACATAATGTGCAGGAATGTTCACAGCGACTATATTATTTACAGCATCGGCCGCAACCCCAAACTTCGGGACAAATGTCGGAGGAACCTCTCTCATAGGAAACTGAGAAATAGGTGACTCCGAACGCTTACCAAGCAACAGAGCCAAGTCGAGCGCTAAAGCAGTCGAAGAAGTGTCAAGTGAAAAAGCTCTCTTATAAATGCTCAATAACTCTGTGGGACAACTAATCTTCCTTTTTACACATTCATACTGCAGGTATTCTACCATTACCTGTATCACTTTCCTCTGCATTTCGTTAACCCTTCACGCCTGATTAAGAGGTCCCGGGTTTTAACGCCTGCTTTTTGCAGGCGTTAAAACCCATGCCGCAAAGTGACCTTGGTGCTAAGTACGGTGCCGCAATTTGCGGCACCGTACCTAGCGCCTTTCCCCATTCCCATTATGCCCTATGGGGCAAAAATGGGAATGGGGAAGGGCAAATGGTGAATGGGGAATTACCGCCCCACTCACCTTGGAATGGGGCGGTAATTCCGCCATCCACCATGCCGGAGTCCGGCATGGACCATGGTGCTAGTAGCACCATGGTCCAGCGCCGGACTTGTAATGAGGGCCTATGTGTCATATACCTCAACTGGAGTTATCGATATGTCTGAAATCCATCTAATCGCGTCTTTCTTACAAATTCGCATTTCCTCCGATATCGGTTTACAACACGGAAGGAACCGTTTCTGTACATACATATTTTCCTCTTCATCATCCTCATTCTGTAACTTTTCTAACTCCTTTCTATACCCAAATAACCTCTCGACATGCTCATTTACCTTCTCACAGTGTCTCTAGAAAGCGCTAGAGTATTTAGATCCCTTTACCCTTGCGGAACATCCGCATTATTTAATCTTCCCCACATTATACATAACTGAATCCCTAAACCTTCAATAAAAACATTTTTCTCAGGAAAATTATCCGTATTACAAAGTGTGGTAAAAACGCTAGCTTGATCGTCCTTCTCCATACAATGCTTAGCCCATGCAATTAACTCACGTTTCTTCTCTGGCGGTACAGTATTGCGAGTGACAACTTTTGTTCCTGTACCTCAATCGATTACAAGCGGCTCAGGACCACTTGAAAGAGAGTGAGCAGGCAAATTCAATGGAGGTACTATAACTGGTGCGATAAAAAGAGGCGGAGGAGCAGGTGGAGGGACAAAAACCAGAGGAATAGGAACAGCACGTTGAGCAGGAAGAGCAGGAAAAACAGCAGGAAGAGGTACAGCAGTGGGAAGAGGAACATACAGAGGTGGCACAGAGGCACCAAGCCTTCGTTCATTTAATATTTTGTCAATAAACTCATCAGAAATATTAAGATCTTTAGAAGGATAGATTTTCTGAATTCCAAGTGAGCAAGCCCTATCCATATTTTTTGTCGCCTCAGACTGTTTGTCTTGGTCATATAACAACGCTTTTTCAGCGTTAGTTTTATGACGACGAGCATGTTTCTCTCTACCTTTAAGTTGTTGCAAAGCTTCTTTTTTCCAATTCTGCAAAAAATCAAATGCTGCAGGTCTAGCCTTTTTCTTTAACAAGACTGACTCAAAATATTCAATACGAGGGATCTCAAAACTACCATTTATTCTCCACTGAAGTTCGGAGGCATGTCTGGTTTGTCTGTGCCAAATATCATTAAATACTATACTTCCAATGCCATGCTTACAGTACATAGTACATGCCGGCGCCCTCTCCTGTGGTGCGGGATGGCTAAATTCCAAAGATTGTCTATCACTGCGGAATAATGCCCTAAAGCAGGTAGACAATTTCCCAGGCATAACTCAAATTCTTGGTGTTACCTGATCAATAATTGTGTCTGCAGATACAATGCGCCAAAATTCAAATTGTCAGGGTTAAATTAAGAATCGGGTCACGACTCACCTGACCAAACCTAGGGAGGACCGATCGGTACTTCTAAGAATCTTACCTAACTAATCTTACCTCGTGTATGGTGATTTCAGCAAATCCGCCCGCCTCGATAAGTGGACCCTCGTCAAGATGCCATCTCGGACCACACGCTTATCGTCCAAGGATCGGGTCGTGCAGCGCTGCTGAGGTATCGCGTCTCATTCAGGGGGCCCCTTATGTCACACCATCCGATCCCAGTCCGATAGCATGCGTCAACCTTCAAAAATCTGGCATCAATCTTGAGGGTCCCTATTCGGGCGCCAACTGTGAAAACAGAAATAAAATATCGAGGCTGAGTACCCCAAAAGGAAATACACCGAACATGGGTTACAAAGGAACATACAGAGCACTTTATTTTATACTGAATCCAGTTACAAAAACAGAGCAAAATTAGATAGCCATCGGCCCTCAGTACAACACAACGAACTCCAGCGTGGTTCAGTGTGTTCAGTGAGAGATCCTATACATTAGAATGCATTCGCTTTTTATACATTTGGTGGGCGCGATTTCCAGCCCCACTTCGGGTTAATATTCCTTTTAATACATCACCAATCTAGGGTTCGTGCCAAGTCTCAAATAACCGCATATAACTGGTTTGCCTTTAATACATATATCAACAAGCGTATGCAATCACTGTGTATTCTAAAGTTTTCCATGCAGGCCTTCTTAAACATTAATACAATGTAGTTAAACAGATGTTCATCGTTCAGTATTTGAATACATTGTCTCAACATATGCTTGTGGATTAGTTTCATTGCACGAGTAATCCTTCTACACATAGGTCAACGAAGGACAAGGTCTCAGTTCATGACCTCAACAAGTGGCCTGCAGGCAAATTACACATTAGCTATGTACAGAGGTCAAGACGGCCATGTTGTATTCTGGAATGACATTGTCCACCATTTTAGCTCACAGGGTGACTTTTACACAACGAATCCTAAGATGGCGGTTTACATGGATTCAAGGTCAGGACCTTGCAACACAGATTTCTTTCGCAAGCGACTTTCGAGCAGCTTGGCGTAGGCCAATATTAATATATTTATTACAATCGGAGGCACGATATACTTTCTATTTCGACAATACATCCTTTTTTCTTGTGAATATCAAATTTTTCCACGTGCTTGTAATTAACGGCAGTGACCTGGTGGATTTATTTCCGGCATCGACCCTACCCCTGACACGGTTTTGGTTAGAGGTGAGTGTGGATGAGTACCATCAATTAGATGGATACACACAAGTGAATTGTGTCGCTAAACAGTAAAGAGGCTAGAGCATGATAGATATGTTTTGTTTGTTTATTTTAGAGATATATCCCAGAAGACCTCACTCTTTCAGTTATATTAGGAACCCTGATTGGTGGCTCCCAGTTCCTGACGAAGGTTGGAAAAACAGTGGACCCAGTGGGGTCTGAACATGACCGAAACATATGTAGATCTGAGAGAAAGGAACTATAGCTATTCTTTGAACAAGAAATGCACATTAAGATACAATAGAACAATACTGATATTGATGGGATTGTTTTATGTTCATGTGTGATCATTTACGTTTCATATTTTCTGTGAAATAGATTAGATATTTATGGTATGTGTGAAAGTATGTACGAGGAGAGACTGATGTTAAGGAATTTATGTTGTATAAGTATGTTTTGAACAAATAACACTGAAATTGTTAGTTAAAATAAAAAAAAACGTTTTCTACTGTTAAAAATATCTTTTGCAATTTTTAAAGTATTTTCTCTAGTCTCACTTATACCTAGGTCCATTACTTATTTTCCATATACATGGACAGCCAGTGTGCCTTTGGAGTAGTTCACAACTTTGGTTGATTATGGGCTGAGAGAGGTTTTTTGACCTTGCATGGAACTAAGTAAGATACAGCATTGCACTCTAATAGTTCGCCTACTTTCAGCATTTGCGCTTCCTACGCGGTTAGCAATAATGAAGTATGCCGCCCAACAGCAGGGGACGGACGACGTAGGAAAAGGAAATTATTTTGCTGACAGAATAGCCAAACAGACTGACATCGATTTGCATTCCAAAATGTATGTGTTAGAATCAACAAAAGGAGTCACTAACACTTGTGTGATAGATGGAAGAATTGGTTGCATAAATAAATGCAGGCTGACACCACTCCAGCTGAAATTAAACAGTGGGCTGAGGGTCCAGCAAGTTTAGATGATGAGGGTTGTTAGGTAGATAATGAAAAACAAAAATGGATGCTGCCCAATGCCTATGTTACCGCTGTGGTGACAATGGCTCATGGTCCAACACACATATGTGCCAAAATGATTTGCAAATTGTTAGATCCTGTATGGTAGAATACCAATATTTCCAATATTTAAAAAAAAATGCTGAGCGTCTTGTCCAAAGTTGCATGGTATGTTTACAGCATAATATTGGCAAAGGTACATCGACACCAAAGGGTAGTTTTGGTCCCCCCTCCATGCCGTTTGAGGTCATACATTTTGATTTTCATCGAAATGGAGTGTTGTCAAAATTATAAATATGTTTTGGTAGCCATCTGCGCTTTAAGTAAATGGGTTGAAGCTTTTCCTCTAAGAGATGCCACAGCAATGTCAACGGTGAAAGTCATGCTTAATGAATATTTTCCTAGGTTTGGCTTGCCGAGAGTCATATGGTCTGATAATGGTCCACATTTTATCGCTGCTGACATCCTGCAAGTATGTGTGGGATTACAGATCGATAAACGATTCCATTCAGCCAGGGATGCTCAGAGTGCCGAACTTATAGAATGCCAGAACGGCATATTAAAGAATAAGATTGCGAAGGTTTGCGCTCATAGCAACTTGAAATGGCCTGACGCCTTACCAATAGCCTTATTATCAATGCGGACGACTCCACAATCAAAGACAGGGCTCTCTCCTTATGAAATTGTCATGGGGAGACCAGCCAATATATGGAAGATGCCAAGACCCAAGTTATTGAAGGATGTTGAGCATGTACTTCTTTCTGAATATTGTGACCAGTTAACTCAAAACGTATTTGATTCATCAACAGGTGCGAGAAGCCCTCCCAGTAAAATACGAGGGTCCAGGTCATCGACTTCAACCTGGTGACTGGGTGCTACTAAAAGCCTTTTAAAGAGGCACCTGTCTCGCACCTCGCTGGAGAGGACCACATCAAGTCCTCTTGGCCACACAGAGTGCTGTCCGAGTCACCGACAAGAAGAATTGGATCCACGCGACGCATGTGAAGAGGATTCCTTTTCCTATGCCCTAGAACAAAGGCAAAAAGAAGGCTATCTGTGATCTTGATGCTCACAATGAGCCTGCTCTAATCGACACTGAGGGTGTCCCAGAAATCCTTCCTGAGCCCGTGTGGCCTGGGGAGACTGTTGCTTTGTCTACGAAAGACCTTCCTAAGCCCGTGGGGCCTGGGGAGATTGTTGCTTCTTCTTCGAATTCTTCTTCACCATCAAGCAATCTTGCTTCTACTTCCTCATTGTCTTCAGGAAACAACGACACTCTGTTTGCCGATCACACCATACCGGGAGTCTTAAGGTACGATCTGCGACCATGAAATCGAACTTACAGTACAGCATCGGCTGTGCCTACAAGAGACCATCGTTGAGCCAGTCCCTCGTCACTCTTCTGCTGAAAATAAATAAGAGGCAGGACCGGCAAAGTTACCTTCAATCAACATAGGCTACGTGGTCAGGAGCCACCGACGGATGAACTAAAAAAGCCTAACGGAGAGGCTTCTTAACAGACTCTGAGAAACGATGCCCAATTTTAAAACCACTCGTACAAAAATGAATGTTGGTCACTTCTCTGAAGATGAATTTGCCGATCAAGGGTTATGGTCCCCAAGGACCAAATGTTTACTGGTCACAATAGCAGTTTGTTTAGTAGTCGTATTTTCATTTGGGTTTTGGTATCTAGAAAGTGTGCATCTGCTTAATAATTTATTACCACTGCAAGTATCCCTACTGTGCCTTCGCCTTATGTGCATCTGCACACTCTTCCTCTGTGAGACATCCAACACAGAGGGGGTTATCATAATAAGACTCTTTTAATGATTATGAACAATATCCATGTGATTCTAAAAAAAAACGAATTGCTGGGTGTGTTCGCATTTGCCACAACATGGGGAAAAGGGACTAGGCTGGTATATTCATCCTCTCCCTTTAACTATTGCTTGCTATGCCTCGCTCAGGGCACTATTCTTTGGCCGTTGGAATTACAGTATTTCTGGGAACTTTGATGGGACTAATCTAAATGAATTTGAAAAACGAGTCTTAACACCTTTAGGATGTTCCCTCTTTGCAAATAGGGGCAAACTCAATGTTGTGTCTATTAGGCCTTCTGACAGATTTTCAAGACCTTTTCAATCATTAATCACCTTCAAGATGACTCCCTTAGGTAATAGGGATGCCATGCCTCCTTCTTATACTATCAACCATAGTCCAGAAACTGTTTCATTCTGCATACAGAGAGAGGGTTCCCGACCAATAGGTACATTTGAGGGAGCACAAATATTGCAGTGTTAACTAGTGAGGATAGACCTCTGTGTGTAGGAGATCCTGTTTACTTTGTTTGCGGCAATGAGGCCTATCCATGGTTACCCAGAGATTGGCAGGGTACTTGTTACTTGGGGATATTGTTGCCAGGAGTATATATTGCCACCACCACCGAAGTCTCTAGAGCTCGTCCAAGGCAGGTTGAGAATGGTGATACTCCTTCACAAGTTTTGTATGTTGTTGCAAAGTCCTTTGTGCCATTCTGGGGACAGATAATGAATTCCGAGGATATCAGAATATTAGCAAGGGTATTAGAGAAAACCATCAATAGGACCACTGATATTTTGTACAATATGACGCTAGAGCAAAAGGCAATTAGATTAGTAGCCCTCCAAAAGAGAATGGTGTTAGACATCATTTTAGCTGAGTGTGGTGGAGTATGCAAAATGGTGGGATCTGCATGTTGTGTTTTTGTACCCGATGCCTCCCTCACCATATTTAAGGCAATTCAGAATGTGCAAACCTTAAGCACTGAAGTACATGTCCCAGAGGGAAATTGGAATCTAAGTACATGGGTCTGAGATTTGTTGCGATCTTTGGGTTGGAAAATGTTCACAGTCTTAATAGTGATCCTTGGGATTGTTCTGTTCTGCTGTTGTTGCATACAATGTCTGCCTGTCATATTTTCCATGATAGGAGGATGTTGTGCACAGGTAATGGGTACACTAGCACCTAAGATACAAATGCCTGAAAAAGCGACCAATGCCTTAGTAATGCAGGAAATTGTTATCAAAGTGTTAATGGCGATTGATGTCATCAGAAATCAGCGACTCAGGGTGCTCTAATAGCGACACATGGTCTTTGTACAGTCAAAATGATTGAGTAATGCTCTTGGTTTAGGCCAAAAGGAGGGTTTGTCAAACTATATTCGCATAATACCGTCTGATTATGAACATTGGCCTAGGCACATTCGCATTTGTACTGAAAACCTTGTTTAAACAGACCTGAATTGAGTTGACTTCGCTGCCATCTTAGAACCATCCGCCATTTTGATTCTAACTTCTGCTTTCTTTCGTAAAATTGTAAACTGTGTTTTTGGCTGCAGTAGAGCAAAATGAACTTTGAACTATGTCAACATTGAGGCTGCTGAGAGCAGAATGTGTGTCTTGTGCTAAGAAACCGTGGAGCCAAAGTGAACCTCAATTCAAGTGTTGTCTGCACCAATAGCTTCATCCTTATACAAACACTGGGACTGAATGTTGGACAACTAAAACTATGCGCCTTTGCAGAAACCCATTGAATTTGTTTCTTGAAACTGGACTTACTTTAAGCTGGAGAACCAACATGACCAGACAGAACAAAGTTGTAATCATTGTATTTTGTAGACTGGAAAACATCTGAAGTATTTAAAGACAATATTGTTGTATTTGTCATGTGAACTGGGCATGAACCCTTGTAAGATATTAACTTGGAGCAGGGCTGGATGATGTGGCCGGGACTGTGTATAAATAATGCATGCTTCGTGATGTCCAGCACTATCTTCCCTCACGGTGTCTGCTGGTACACACTGCAAGGCGCTTGAGAGCCAGATAGCTATCTGTACTTTGATTAAAAAGTATACTTATAACTCTGAACTCGTGATTGGCATATTTCATTTTGGTGGTACGAAGCCTCGATATTTCCTTTGGTCTTTCAGGACGACCCATCAATAGCACCCTCGCCCAAACCATAGCCATTGCCAACAGACCTAGTCATGGCAGATAGCAAGAGAATAAGGAACTCCCATCCATAAGCTCCAAACCAGAGGATGAGAAACAGAATATGCATTCACATTACACAATGCTCATCAAGATGCAGCGGGAAGCACAATGCGCCATCACACATAAAGAATAATCAAGCAATAGCTCTTAAGGATGTCACCCCACGGAAAACCGAAGGGCTAACTGAATACACGGGCTGACCAAGACAGAAGCACTAGGACACCTCATCAACAGCACACTGACCCTGAACCCTTCCAAGCTCCAACAGACCACTGTCACAATAGATAATTAGAGAATAGGTAACACCAACCTCAGTTCCACACCCGAAGGAAAGGTTGAAAAAAATACATATCACGCCCAACAAATACTCTCTAGGATACAGCTGGATCTGCACCACACCGTCACACACCACAGCCAGACAGCCTATAAGGAATCAGGATACAGACCCTACTAACCCAACCTTCAAATTTCTGCATACTCAACCCACATAAAACTCACACAACGATTTCTCTCACAGCAACCCGCATGCACCTTATCACACAGCACCGACAACACATAAACAGCACCTACCAACACACAGGGTCTCACCAGAGCCAATTCTTGCACCAAAGCCCAGCACTCTGTGTATACCGTGCTGAGGCCGCCAACAGCACACCACCTCTTCCACTCTCCTACTCCCGCTCCACCCGACTAACCCTACCTGCCCTCCTTCTTGTTTGCAGATCCGCCGGAGCGCCTGGGGATCAATTCCGTTGGTGACGGTGCGCTATATAAGTACCTTTAACATAACATAACATATGGTGATACATTCTTGTATGAAATGTATATCACTTGACAGCAGTGGTATTCAAACTGTGGGGCGTGGGCCCACAGGGGGCCGCGGCTGCATCCCTGGGGGGCCGTGAGAGGCCAGCATGAAATCTAAAAAAAAAAGAAAAAGATTTTTGTTTTTTTAGATTGGAAGAAATGGCAAGGGAGGCTCACATGGTTGGGCTGAAGCATGAAACTGTCTCAGACACCAATTAAAAAGTGTCCCGCAGTTGTAAATTGATATTCATTCCTTTAGTCACAGACTGTTTGAATAGTACTCAAGGGGGTGCTTTATGTTAAAATGTAAGTAAATTGTGATATTTAAAGAATATTTCTTCAGCAACAATGGTCAAATTTACTAACTGCTCAATGGTCAAAATCTAACTGCATAGTGAAGTAACTCATCAAATTGGCCCAAGCTGGCCAAAAATGTGGCCCATTTTAAATGGCCCACACTAGCATTTTGCATTTTTGATACATGCATTGCCCTATAGGCCAGTCCGAGCCTGGCGGCTCATCCATAATGGCGAGGGGGCGCCCACCCAGTGGCTCCCTCACCCATTATGGAGGAGTTAAGGAGCCAGCCCAGTGAAACAATGAGCACTCCCTCAGCTGCTTTTTCCAGCTGGGGAGCGCTCATGGGCTGGCTAAACTATCAAAGGGAAACACTATTTCCCTTTGACAGTTCTGTTCAGTGCCCCAGCCGCACATGCTCACTGAGCCACGCAAGGCTGGGGCGTTTTGCTTCGCCAGCATTGCATAGCTCATTGGAAATGCTGGCTGGGGCACTGCATGTCTGTATGTGCGAGGGGAGCTCCTGCGCCTACTCGCACATATGGACAGAGCAGCCTGGAGCGGGGCGTTTCAGCCCTCACGCGCAGGCCCCTGCAGAAGGTAAGTTTATGTTCATTTCTTTTTATTTAAACATGTGTATGTATGCATGTATGCTTGTGTTATGAGTGAGTGTAGGGTGATGGATGCTTCAGTGAATGATAGAGTGATTGCTGTATGAATGTGTGTGTCTGTGTGTTAGTTTGTTTTGGTCCGTTGAGCTGATTTTGGCAAGTGGTGGATAGAGAGAGAAGGAGGGTTGTACAACAAAGGCATTTTAAAAATGCCTAAATGCCTTTGTTGCACAATCCCTCTACCCACCTGCCAAAACTAGCTCTCCTTCTGAGGCGCTGTGGAGCCCAGGGAACAGGGATGGTATTTTTATACTGGATTTCTATCATAGATGTCCAGTCAAAAATACCATGCTTTCCCCCTTGGAACCCCAATGCCTTGCATACACACATAATCATGTTGATTGTGTTGGGCCCAGGGGACAGGGATGGTATTTTTTTTTATTGGACATCTGTCATAGATGTCCAGTAAAAAATGTCATGCCTGCCCCTGTTCCCCCCCTGCACCAATTGCAAACTGTTTGGCTATTTACCCATTTCTCTTTTTAAAGAATGCTCTACAATGCAACATTTTAACCCATTATTTTTTTTAAAAAATCACGGGGAACCCCCCCCCTTCCTGATTCCCCATTGATTGGTTCAGGCTGCCCTACTGCGCTCAGTCGCTTAAGCAGTTTTGGGAGAAATAGTTATGCCCCTCCATTTCAAAAATTCACAAGCCACCACTGGCCCTTGGACTGTGTTGGGAACGAGATGGGGGGAGCCCAGGGACTGTGGTGGGAGCAGGATGGGCGGGAACCATGGGAGAGTGGTGGGAGCAGGGTGGGGAAAGCCCATGGTGTGTGATGGGGCGAGCCCAGGGACTGGTAGGAGTGGGTTGAGGGAACCCAGCGATGGTGATGGGAGCAGGTGGGGAGCTCAGACTATACTGGGACTAGGGTGTTGTGACAGCACGGGAGGATAGCTCAGCGCAATGTGCTCGGCTTGGAAGCAAGACAACACGAAGCAACACAGGTTCAATCCCTGGGTCTGCGCTTAGAAACCTCTGGGTATTAAGCGCTTTATAAAAAACCTATCATATCATACATACTGTTGATTTGGCATTTTTGGGGGTCCCGGCCTTTTCGTTGTGTACTTGGAAACAATGCTATGTGATGCCACTTTCTGTTTTGTCAAGGGGTCAAAGATTGTGTTCCATTGCTTCCCGTCACTTCGGTGTGGGGTCAAATGACATCACTTCCCGTGATGTCAAGGGTCGTGTGATGTCATTTCCGCTACCCCTGGCATTTTGGTGAAATTACGTCCCTGAGTTTGCAGCATTTTGCACCTGGTACTATCAATGGCCAGTTAATACCAGTATGCCTGTGGCTGGCAAGTGCCTTTCCTAGACCTAAACAAAAGCCCAACATGTTGGTATTGCCAATGCTTGTTTCATTCATGTATATTCTTTGCTTCTGGCAAGACAGTAAAGCGGTTAAATGTAAAATTACGCTTCCATTGTCTTTATTAAAATTAGGGATTGCGGGGATCTACTAAATCCCTGGAACCCACAGTGCAGCCCTGAATCAAGCAGTGGTGACTGAGACCGAGTACGCCTTTTTTTTTAATTAATTTGATATATGCCGTTTTGGGAAACAGACAAGTGCCCCAGAGCACAAGCATACGTGTCCGGGTTACGTTTGCCAGCGAAGTTCAGAGGAATAAAGTGTAAGCAAGAGAGAATAATTTCTGATTAACCAATCAGCAACAACCTTGCATTTCCATTTCAGGTTTGTATTTGTTAAAGGGATTTCTAAGCGCCTCTCTGCGGGGAGACAGGAACCGGGCGTACTCCATAAACCGCTTGCCGTAAACTCTGCCTGCGATGTGACCCGTGGCCGCTGCCCCCGCCTCACGCTCTGAGTGTTGGAGAGGGTTTACGCTCTGCTGACCTGCTGTTATTGTCACTTCGTAGCAGTCCCAGCGCCTGTAGCAACACATTTGGGGTGGCTGGAACCCGCAATGTTCCCGGGCTGGGATGTGCAGTTGTGGCTGCAGCCGCTTTACTGTGTGCCCTCTTCACCTTTTCCGCACTGCCGTTGCTGACCGACTACATCCGCAAATGGAACATCGTGAAGCCGATTCCAGGTCCAAGCCCCGTCTACCCGCTGCTGGGCAATATCTTGCAAATCAGTACAGACAGCGCAGGTAATTCGTCATTAATGACATTTGACATCTGTCAGGTCTGACCTCGCCGTCACGGCTGTTTCTTCGGTAATCCCCACTTTGATTTACAAAGTGATCGAATCCTTCTTTGCCGCATTTTGTAAACTCCTTTGAAAGCAAAAAAAAAAAAAAGATAGCTGGTGGATTGGGGTTAGGTATGTAGGGAGTGTGACGGGTAGGTGAGTGAGAGTGCGGGGGCGGGGGGTGACAGGTGTAGGGGGGTTCTCCTGCTGAGTCCCGCCCCACGTTTTGCCGTAAAAAAAAGTCTGCAGTGAAAATTGGGACAAAATGGGATCCGACCAGTTGAATATGATCAAATGTCATAGATCCATTTATTTAATGTAGAATGAAGTTGAAGCTGTTATTTGACACGTAAAACAAAGCAAAAGATATTTGCAACCAGTACTTTAAAAAAAAAAATTAGCAACGTCTGCTGTTTTTATAGCATAACACAAACAAAAACCTGAGGTCATCCGCTGTTTTAATGTTCTAGATAGGGAGAACGTGGAGATTCTAACACAATTCACAGAAAACAATCTCCGTTACCATATTTTGATATCAACAAAGGGGTTTGGCTCAATTTAACATCACTCAAGGTGATTTGATTGTACAAAAATTACATTTTATTGGTATTGTACAAAATTAAGTAAAACAATAAAGTATGACTTTTGTCGTGCACAATTAATAAGATTGACAATCTCCTCATACATATTCAATCCTCATGACCTACTGGACTCACAAACCACATACACAATACATTTCACACTAGACAATTTATGTGAAAAGTAGCCAGACGTGAAAATAACGCAAATTAGTGCAACCAACAGAGTTCCAATACCTACAAACAGAATGACTGCTGTTATTGCAGTCTGGCAGCAGGCCTAAAACAATGTTTAAGCCGTTGTTGCAGCTCTCAACTTCATCACTAGGGCCTGAAAACGTTATTTAGTAGTCCTTTAGGTGAACACGTCATTTCATAGTGGTTTTTAGAGAAGGAGCCCATTGGAAGCAATTGTAGGGACATGTTTTTGAAGGGCAGGGATGGTGTACTGTACGCGTCAGCTGATCAATAAATGCGGAAGGCATATGGAAGGAATGTTTGTTAGTAGTGAAGTTGCGTTGGGCCTATTACTTATCAGAAATCTTAATTACTCGTAGTCGTAGTCCAATTCATGCCAACAGTATCTATTCAACTTGGGAATCCCATTGGAGGCTAGTAACTTTGAAAGGTGGTGGGGCGAACATCTTCGAGGCTTTGTTTGGGAGTGAGTCAGCGCATTGAGTGAGCTCAAACCCTTAACAGTTGGTTTAGGGAGGTTCCCCCAGTTAGAATATGTTTGAAAATTGGGTTCCAAACTCTGCAAATTACTGAACAGTTTCACACAAACATTGCCTAGAAGGCATTGGGTTTTAGGTACTAATGATGGTACATTAGTCTGACCTGTGGCCTTGAGCCTCAAGGGAGCCCCGAGCATCTGCCCTCATGTTGGTAGTTCTATGACACAACAAAATACTTCTTTAATTCAGGTCATTAAATGTGCCCTTTGCAGCACTCACGTTACAGGCTGCCTTTGCTTGCACCCTCAGGCCGCCACATCCCTAGCACTGCAGCATCCAGCTACACTACCTTTTACCCTGGTTTTGACTATTTTAGGACCATGCTGACAAAGTGCGATTTAACAGCTTTTCAGTGGCCATTTACTGTTTCAGTCCCCCACTGGCAGCCTGTGTTGTGATAACATGCAGCTATTAACCACCTTACTGCATTTCATTATGTCCTTATTATAACTTAAGCATCCCATGGGTGCCTCAGACTGTTTTTCCCTGATGTAGGCAAGGGTGGCCCCAAGCATGTTATAATGGGCCGCCAAAAGCCCTGACACATCTTCAACCAGCCTGGGCATGAATAATGTATTTTAAATCAACTTGTATTGAATATTGGCTCACCTCATTTTGTTTTCTCATATTGTGGTATTCCACTCAGAATGAGAACAATACAGCTACAATCCATTTTGCTTAACATATTTCTACAGTGACTTATACATTTGTCAGGTTGGTTCATTATGTGCCGTGTAGTCCAGTGCCATAAAGGTCGGTATTATTTTAGGCCTTGGAAGCCAAACCTTAACACATTTGAACCAATTAGAGCTGAGAAGTTAGTCAAATGCCTACATTGCAGACAGGCCTCACATCTTAGCTGAACTGACATGTTTGATCCTGGGCACGAAAATTATTTTCTCTCCCTGGGGAGGGACCAGAGGGGGAACTGGCCATTCTGACATAATGCCTGGCCCCCTCTCAGGCCCTGTATGCAGTGAGCAGTTGGAAACCTGCAGCTGGGTTCATACTTAAACAATGGGAAGCATCATATTGTGATGAGTTTCATTCTTGTGTACCCTAGTCAGCTGAAATGTGCGCACATTACAGTTAATATGCGCTGCTGTATGAAATTGAAACCACAATATCCCCGGCCACAAACCTTCCTCGATGTGTGTTTTTACTTTCTTTAATTCACTCTATTTACGTAGGTAAGGCAGGAGAATAGAGATAAAAGGACCGGCAGACTAAATGCCCCTGACCGAGAGGTTTCTACCTAAAATAATCCAACTGGATTGTTTCAAGTGTTTGTGGCCAATCATTCTGTGCTTGCCAAAATACTCCATGTAAGGCCTTCTGGAATTCTGAGTGGCAACACTGGCTGTGGAGACGTACCCTGTCTGCACAACCCTTGCCTCTCAATTTCCAAATCCCCAAATAGGGTAGGCTAGGGGCATCATCCCTCAGAAACTTGCAGAGAGGATATGGAGAAGATGCCTGAAACCAGACCCCAGCCACTGCCAACTCCATCAGTAAAGGATGCAACAAATGCTTTGGCCACATGGGTTCCACCACAATCATTTCCGACTCTGAACCTCTAATCTTGACCACTACCTTCTGAAGCAGAGGCAGTGGCAGAAAAGCACAGGGATGTCCCCTCGGCCAGGATACTGCCATGGCATTCACTGCCTATGCCCCCTGTAACGGGAACCTGGAGCAGAAGTGAGGATGCTCACCATCTTAAGGAGCAGAAAAAAGCTCATTTGCCAGCAAGCCGAATTTCCGGCTGATCTGGGCAAACACTCCCCAGCCTAACACCCTACACGACGGAGAAAGGATCCCGCTCAAACTGTCCACCTGCATGCTGCCCACCACTTCCCTTGATATGAACTGCCCCCAGAGGCTGTTAGGGAGAATTCTCATTCTATGGCTAATTCCCCTCACCTAGTGAGTCCCTCAGCAGCTTTGCTGGATTTCTGGAGTTTATTTTTTCCACCTGGTAAGAGTGTGAGCTTTTCCACCACTCTTACCTGTGTTTTGACATGTGTATTTTAACTGTTTTTGTGATTGTGGACTCTAGAGTACACCACTTCAGTAGCCCCACTCTTTGTGTGTTACACAGCACCTTCAGTGCAGTGACACAGGGTTGTCTCTTAGACTTCCCACCGACTCCATTTTCTGGGGCTGACTACTGTCCAACAGAAAAGGGTAAAGTTGCCATTAACTTTGCATAGTCATGTTAACCACGGATCCAGTACACCCCATCTTAGCCCTTTTTATCTGTGCCTCTTGGAGCAGTGTTTCGCTCCCTTAACATTAAGACTTGGCCGGTGGCAGTGGTAGCTACCCTAATTTTCCTACCGCAATTATATTACATAACATGGTAACGTTTTAGGCTATTTTAGTAGCCTCAAACTTTAAACCCGCTTGCCCAAATACTTTTTATGTTGGCTCCAGTTGGGTTTAATCGCCATTTCTTTTTGTTAACATCCTTCTTGGGTCTTTCTTTGCGCGGCAAACCAGGTTTGCCTCCTTTGTTCGCCGACCTTTGGCGGGCTTCTGACCAGAAGCCCTCCTTTGGCGTCTGGGTGTCTAGGTGGGCTGCATGTGAGGGAGGGGTGTAGTCACCCCCTGCACAGGTTCTCCTTGGAGACCCAAGTTGCACTTTGTGTTGATTTGCTGAGGTGGTTGTCCGGGCTGGACAACCCCCCTGCTGAGTGATTGACAGCCAGGCTGTGTGAATGGGGGATTTTGGCATAAAAGGCAGGACTCTTGGGCTAGAAGTCAGAGTCGCCACTGGAACTACAAAGAACTGAAGAGAAACGGAGAAGAAGACAATCCTGCTGCAACCCCGAGTCCCGGTGAAGCCCTGCTGAAGTCCTGAGCTATCTACCCTTCAACGACAAGAGAAGATCCAGTCCGGAATCTTCTTCCCTTGAGCCTGGTGAGATCAACCAACTCACCCTTTTTTCAGTCAGAGAATCCTCTCCTGGGTCGAAATCACTGCTGTGCTGTAGTGGTCCGGACAGCCATCAGAAGAGCCCTCTCCTGATTTAAAGGAGCGCACCTTTTATTGATCGTTGTCTTTTTCGCTGCTGCTGGCCTCATCCCTGGGTAGTGCAGATCGCTCCAGACATCCTCCTTCTTGTCCCCACGACTGAAGCCTCAGGAACCGTGAGTCTGCAGGAACTACCAGGAACAAGTGCAGTGGCACCAGCTTTTCTCCAACGGAATAAGGTACTATGCACATTTGGTCGTTCTCTCCGTCTGACCATCGGGAATCGGGGTGAACCCTTTTCCTCCTCGAAGATTTGTTCCTTCTTCCTTCCATTTTATAACTTTACCTTCCGTCTCGAACTGTTCAATGTGTGATCCTCGGCAACTGAGCATCTGCTCCGTTGACACTGGCGCAGGCATATTGACTTTAATCTGTTTCTTTGAACGAGTTCTCCGATTCCCTTGCCTTGACAAAAGTATTGACTGTGATTTTATCCACTTTTCCCCTGTTTGAAATTCGAAAGTACAAAGTGTGTTTTAACTTCGTGAGCATTTCTATTCACGGGTACGCGTTAGTATCGCAACACCGGTCTGTCAAATCCTAATGTACTTACTTTGAATTTGCTGGAACAAGTGGAATTAGTTGTGTGTAGTGTATTTTACGTGTGGTTTTGAATTTATAGAAGTGAAGTGTTCTGTGAACAGATGGTTTAGAATGTACTTATATTTTTTACCTGAAACCTTTAGTCAGTGTTTGCTTGAGTCACAGTAATTGTGGTTCTTTGTGTAATCTCTACTACTGCTCATTTACTCTTGAGATAAGTCTGGCTGCTCCGCTACTGCTACCACTTTAACAGTGTAGTACAGGCTTGTACCAAAGGTGAACTTGTATTACCACTTGTGGTCTTAATTGTGTCTAGTGGTCCCTAAGGGCACCGCACAGGATTCTGCCTAAAAGAGGCAGACTCTTCTGCTCCACCCAGTTGCCCAATGTGAAAGCCAGACGCCCGAGCAGCGAGACCAAGCCCTCCCTTGGGTGTTCACATAGACCAGATTGTGTTGCCCATCGCTACTAGTACCAACAACCCCCTGACACTGTGTGAGAAAACCTGCAGAGCAATACAGATTGCTGCAAACACCCTGCAGTTAGATCATTAAGCAGCGTGCTGGGTAGTCCATTGCTTCTGGTATCTGTTCCCCAAGAGTTGCTCCTTAGCTGAGGTCACTGAAATCTGTAATAATTATGCTTGGCAAGGGCTGCTGTATTGGAAACCCCATCAGGAGAGTCTCCTTGTCCAACCATCACTGATGCATGTCCCTCCACTCCAGAGTGATTAAAATCCTGTCCACGTATGCCTGAGAGTCTGCCCCCCCTACACCTGCGAGGGTGAGACACCAATGTGCACACGTGAAGCCTTGCTCATGGATCATGAACACACTAGCCGCCATATGACCCTGCACATGGAGCACCCCTCTGGCCGTCACAGTCCCATGGTCGCAGATTCCTCAAGAGATGATGGAGCCTGTCTGCCGAAACATGTCGGGGGGTGCTTGTGGTCTCGTGCAGAAGGGATGTGACCAAGCAGTTTGTGTTGGACTGCCCCTTTTGGGGTGGGACCAAGTCTGATTTGCATATGGTCTTTCCCCTTTTGTAATGGCGTGGCAGGCAAAGAACAATGTTCTGGAGGCTTGCCATGCAATGCCAGAGGTTAAGATTAATTATAAACCCTCCAGCCATCACCTCTGTTGTTTGGCTATAGTCACCCAAAGTGGGATGGGTATGCCCAGACTTGGGCCCCGTGCCTGCTGAGCATAGAGACCCAAACTACTCCTCACTAATGAGACTGAAACATTTCTGGGGATGCTTGTGGTCTTATGCAGAAGGGCAAGAAGCCTGGTTTGCATATGGTTTTTCACCTTTTGTAATGGCTTGGCAGGCGAAGAACAATGGTCTGGCGGGTTGCCCAGAGCAATGCCAGAGCTCTTTCGGTATGGTGCAAAAAAGGCAAATGTCGCTTGTCACCTTGACAGGCATTAGACCCATTAAAGTAGGTTTTCTCCTTTCCCAAATTACCTTTGACATTTTACCTTTATAAGGGGTCTCCTACTACTTGATACCATGATTTAATTTGAACTCTTAATGGCAGAATCATTCATTTGGATCCTGTTGGGAGAGCAGACCTTTCCAAAGCCCTCTGCCAGAGGTGTAGAAGTGTTCCATGGCCGAAACAAGCTCTGTCCCCTAACCATCCCCAGGGAACATTGGTGTTGACTGCTGTTGGACCAAGACCTGCTTTGACTGTTGGCTTCACAGGTACCGAGGCTCCTCATTGGAGTGGAAGAACTCCTGCAGGTGCCAGCTTGTCTACCTGAAATGGGCGGGAAGAGGAAAAGGACTAATCTTTTCCCTAAATCCTTGGATAGGACTCGCAGCACCAGAGGAACCAAAGCAGTTGGATTCCTATGGTCTGTCACTTCTAACCATCCACAAGCCCGAGTCAACCATGTTTAAATGCCTTTGTACCATCCATGACCTAGTTCTGCCTTTGTAACTAGCTCCAAACCTCGAAACGCTGTGTTTCTGCATCCATCTTGTTCGCCAGCAGAGCATGCCATCTGCCATACTCGCACACAAAGCTCTCTGCTCTTGAATAATGCATTGAACCACCAACATCTTTGCCACTGACTTGGCTGTTGAATGGACCCTGCTGGCCACATCAAACTATACTGCACTGCTTGCATGGCATATAAAACCACAAAGAGCTTCTCATTGAGCCTGACTTTATGCTTATTCGCCACCTAGAGCACTGCAACTTGCCGCATTCGAACCCGGGTCAACCCGCATGCACAGAACTGAAAATAAAATGTTCCATGCTCTCAAATGGACCACAAAGAGACTAAGGTACTTTTAAAAGGCCCGAGTACCTTGTCCACTTTTGGGACCCTAGAGACTGATAAGTTACCCTTTTGCACCTTTTCTGTCAAGACATAACATTTTAATTGACATTGTTGCAATTATTTGCACTTCATCCCAGCTAAATTAACCAGAGTGCTTACATCATCATGTTATGCATTTGCTGTGTTCTTTTTAAAGAGGTAGGTTGTTGCTATTGTTTTATAAAATGTTATTCTTGCATATTGGTGTCTTTAATTAAAGTCTATAGTTTAGATCTTTAATAGAACCTTGATTGGACAGTCCTTTATTTTGGAGTCTTGTGCTATTGCTGTTTGGGTTGCTACAGGATAAAATGCACATCTCTTTTAGGAGTAGGGCATGCCTTGGGCCATGCTAGCAGAAAAGTTGAAGGAGACATATCTCTTTACTGCACCTGTTTCACATTTATGGTTTGGATAGCTGTTGCTTGGTAGTTCTGCGAGGACCGAATAGGCAGTGTGAGGAATTTGAGGGCATCCTCACTTCTTTTCCCAACATATCCTCCTCCCATGTGGCCAGGGAAAGGCTGTCACTTTCGGATCCTGACCCTGGCGGTGGATAGGCCAGGAGGATAGCTCAGGGGCAACACGTTTGTCTTGAAAGCAAGACAGCGCATAGCAACACAAGTACGAATCCCGGACATGCGCTTAGAAACTGGTATCTTGTTTTAAGTGTGTTATAAAAGAACAATTATAATTATATGCAAGGGAGGATCACCTGGGTGGAGGAGACTTGGAGATTGGGGATGAGGCACCCTTGGGTTAGACACGGTATCCCCATTTCCCTTTTAATAAGAAATCGGATATCCCCCAGGCCTTTGTAGGATATTACCATTCCTTTCCCTGTCCAACTCCCAGTAAACACCAGTCAGGCACTGGGACAAAGAAGAGACAAACCAGAGCCATACATCATTCCTTTATTAACTGATACAGATACAGACACCACTGTGGTACAGGGATGAGGAAGAGTGATGCCGAGTACCAAGATCGTTGTGTAGTGAACGAACATTGCCTGCACCTGAGGCCAAGGGGGCGGTATGAATGGCTCGCTCAAATGAGGCCAAGGGAGTCAGTGTGACCAGTGCAACGCTTGTAGGAAAATCTGGGGGTGAAGCCAGGGAGACACATGCCCGAAGTGCCTACAAGCTGCAGAGTCATTGCAGCGGAAGCGGATTGTGGTGGGAGCACTCAAGAGGTCTCTGGTAGCAGAGCTGGTGTGCATACCTCTGGGAGTCATAGAGACTCCCTTTCCGTAGAACCGAGGCAGCGGAGAACCTGGAGGAGAGGTCTGCTGAGCCGGGAGCAATGACAGCCACCACGATCCTGCCGCCACGGAGAAGGGCACCTGGAGACAGCGTACCCGGTGAGTCAGAGGAGCCTGAATGGGGTGCAGACTGCATGGTTGCTGAAGGTCAGGTCCCATGCGATTAAGAGAGTGACCGTTGGGGCAATGTGAATGCTGGTCAAGTTTTAACTGAATACTTTTGATATTTATGATATTACAAAAACTGCTGGAAAAACCAAATGAAGGGTTTTGGAAATGATGAACTGTAAAAAGAGATGAAATGACAAGTCCAAGAGAGGGAAAAAGAAAACTGCAATATTTGAACTTGTGACTATGCCTGTGAACTGGGTACAAATTCCCAGCAGGAGAGTGAAATGGAAATTTGTTGTTGATCGACACAAAGTGACTGAATAAAAGAAAACCAGTGGCAGCGTGCCTGTGAAGAAGAGGCAAGTAAGGTGTGTCGGTTGTGTGACCTGTAATGGGTGGACCGTGTGGTCGGACAACTGCGCCCAGATCGAGTACATCCACCTAAGGAATAGCTTGTGAGTGAATATAGAAGAAAACCTATATGATGTGAAATTAAGGAACTGACCTCTCAGACATTGGGAAATTGGTGAACGGCAACCAAGCCAGAATAGCTCGGAAGTATCCCATTGAACTGTGTTGTTTTGGAACATTGAGAGACTTGAAAGCTTGGGGAAGGGAACCCCTCCTTTTGGTAACATGAGCTATCTTGAATCTTGGGGAAGCTAAAACTCCTTTTCCAGCAGAGAGTTGGAAGAAGCTCTGAACCTTTATGTGAAAACTTTTAATTTTAATGCTGACATCCCTACATATTGTATACAGTTAGATGTGAAAGCAACTATAGGTTTTGGACACAGACAGACATTTGTTTTGGACTTCCTGCCACAGATTAGCATTAGTTTCATTTAGGTAGGGACCAGCCAGAAATTAGCAGTTAGCTACGGGGCCACAAAGTTAGTGGAGAAAAACACGATTCTCTCCATCTTGGGATCTTCCCGAATGGCCCCTTTGCCCAACAAGGCCAAGGATGAAAGGCAAACTCAATCTTGTACCCCCACCTGACAATCCTGTTTACACAAGCATCTAATGATGAACCCTCTCACTAATGCAAGAACAACCTGGGGCTGGCTCCCACACATCTGGTGTCAAGAATGTTGTTATTTCTACGAAGTAAAAGGCTTTCCCAACTTCTGGGGCAACCTCTGCCAACCTTGACTGGAAGTTTTGCTGTTGTCACCTTTTGTTGAGGCTCTGCCATGTAATCTTCACTGTACCCCAGAGGTCTCCACCCGAAGAATAACATCAGAGTGCCCTGGCTGCGCTTGCCTGTGTGTTTGCCCACCTTCACAGTGGATGCACCCACTCCTCTGGAGAATGATCAAACAGCACCTTCCCCTCAGAAGGAGTCTTCAGAGCAGTCACCTTTTGATGCCCATCGGAATGCCTGTCCCTGGGGTGCAATTTAAAGCACCCAGATACTGTTGTCCCCATTGTTACTGCAGTAGCATGAACACCATCATAGACCAAGCTAAAAGCAGTTCCACCTGCAATATTGGCACAAAATCATCCCCATCCTCTACAATATTTGCCAACTGCCTAAAACCACCCAATATGGCTTCAGTCATGTCTGAGGCATACATGGTAGCCTGGACGGATATATGAGCCACAGCATAGACCATTTTCTGTGCAGAGACCAACTTCCTGTCCACCTCATCCTGCAGAGCATCTTCCTCCGCCAAAATGGAAGAGTAGCTGGCCAGACTGAACAGATTTGTGTCCAAATGCAGAGGCTGTGGAAGACATAGTAAATCACCAAAACATTTTGCTGCTCCTTCCAGATGCTCAGAATTGTTTCCTTTATCTTCAGAAGCAAAGGAAGGCTCAGTTTGAGGCTATGTTTACATTTCCTAGGAAGAGGCCTGGTCCTGGACTCCACATCCAGAACAGCCGGTATCTACTGCAAACCCATATAGATGGTCACCTAAAAAAGCACCACAGCATGTGCCTCCTTTTCCAGACTGCTCCCTCTGGGGTCATTGAGCCCACTACTATTCGACTCGGAAGATGTAGATGAAGAGAATAAAATAGAAAGCACCCTTTAGGAAGTTTGATGCTGGTGCATCTCCAACCTCAATGCCTTGTGTTTGATGAAGACCAACCACTTCTCTGAAAGCAATAGTAATTCTCTTCTTTTTCTTCAGGGCCCTTCTCTTCCTAGCAGGGGATGAGGAGGTAGCGCTCATAGAATCACCATCTGAGAACAGGTACTCCTCTTGTCCAAGTGCTTTCTATAACTCGCACTGTCCACGACCGGCAGAAAACCACCACAATCCTGCTAAGTCCACCAGCCGCCAAAACCCCAAACTGTTGTACATACCAGCCAAATGTCAGGCAACAAACCAGGAAACACGCATGCACCAACACACCTGCTCCCTATCTGGGATGTCATTGTGCAATGGAGCAGTGTCATGCAATCACTTATACCTGTCACCCATGTATTTATTAAACACCATACCCAGCTGCCTATGTTGGCACCATGGAGTCAGCCCCAAAACCCAGAGGCACCCCATCATAGCCAACCGAAGTCCCAGACCTTCCAAGCCAGGTCAGGGTTCCTTACACACTCCCCTCCTCAGATAAGTGACCGATGCTCAGAGGGTCTTCATGTGCCAAAGCTGACACATGAATAAAAATATGCTGTGCGCAGGATATAACCTTGCTTCTCGATGCCCTCACTGTACCACACAGACACAGTCCGAGCAGACAACGGCAACATTACAGACACCTGCCACCAAGATTCAGCCACAGCACTTGCATGTGAAAAACAGTGAAAGAAGAACTGCGGGAAGCTGAAGACTCAGCCCCTGTTCCCACCCTTCCCTACATGTCCACAAACGTGAAGCAATTTTATGTTCTGAGCCAGAAGCAGGGCAGGCCACCCCTCAGCAGAATCCGTCATTCAAGAATACTGACCAGCTATACAACGCCTCATCTGGCCTCTCTAAGTTAGCAGGGGACCCAGGAGGACCTCTGCCTTACCGTAGATGCCAAAGCACAGCAGTGTGTGCAGGTAGAAAGGAGCACAAACAGTTGACCCTCAAAAGCCCAGATTCTTCAGTATCTCGAAGCAGTAGGCGGGTGAGCTACCTACGAGAGTTCCTGTCAAGGTGCAGGAAAAAAAACACTAATGCATGATAGTGGCTGAGAGAGGTATGCTCTCCGTAAAGTGGGGAGAGACGTAGTGGTTCAAGAAAAGATGGAATGGGTTGTTCATGTGGATGTCAGGACTGTGATGAATCGACTTCTGTCCTGCTGGTGTACAAGGGTTATGGTGACTTACACTGTGCACCGCTACCACACGGGGCAGTCTCCAGGTGCTCACGTGGCTCTGCAAGAAAGGACAGGGTTGGTTAGTGAGGATGGAGGGTAAAGCTAGGTCCAGAACCAGGAGAAACTGGCGTCTGTGTGTTGGGTTGCAGATGGGTTGATTGCTTGCACTGGCTTGTTGTATACGTAAGGGTGAGGCCCGATGTCTGGGTTGTTTGTTGTATGTGAATGTCTGTTATGTTGTGTGTGTGTTTTATGTGTACATTGGCTGGTATTTAAGGTTGCGATTGTGCGCACTACTTGTGTCCGTAGCGGTAAGGTCCAGTGCCTGGAATTGTTGTGTATGTGAGTGTTAGTTATGTTGGGTGTGTGTTTGTGTGTAGTTTGGCTCGCCCATGGGCATGTATACTACACGGGAGGTGTGTAGAGAGGAGCAGGAGTGGGATGGTTAGTACATTGGGTACTCTCAAAGTTCTTCTAGGTGTCTAATCTTCACCTTTCTATTTAAGTGTGACGCATGGCTATTCTTCAATCTAAAGGTGACGCAGGGCAAATCCTCATGAATTTCATCATAAATGTGAGGCAAGGCTATTCTTCTCATATTTATCTACATGTGACTTATGATGACTAATCTTCACAATTCTTTCTAAATTGTGACACAATGCGAATCTTCACAAATCTTTCATAAATGCGAGGCACGGATATTCTTCATAAATCTATCTAAATGTGACACATACTAATCTTCAGATATATTTAAATGTGACGCAATGCGTTTCTTCACAAATTTATCATAAATGTGAGGCAATGCTATCCTTTACAAATCTATCTAAATGTGACACATGGTTAATCTTCTCAGATCTATCTAAATGAGATGCATGGCTAATCTTCATAGATCGATCTGAATATGACTCAAGGCAACTCTTCCCAAATGTATTATAAATATGACGCATAGCTAATCTTCACAGATCTATCTAAATGTGACGCATGGACACATGGCTCATCTTCACATGTCTATCTAAATATGATGCATGACTATTCACAGATCTATCTAAATGTGACGCATGGCTGATCTTCAGAACTCTCTATAAATGTGACGCATGGCTATTCTTCAGAAGTCTATCTAAGTGCGACGCATGGCTATTCTTCCCAATTCTAATGTAATGTGACAGATGGCTAATCTTCACAGATCTATCCAAATAAGACACATTGCTAGTCTTCCCAGAATTTCCTGTCCCCAAAATGCATTTGGGCCCAACACATTTCGTTTCCCACAAAATACTTGTAAATCCTGCATGATGTCTGCCCCCAGTATATATGTTGGTGCAACCCATTTCCTTCCACAATTCAGTACAATGGCTAACGATGAAGCGTAGTACAATGGCTGACTATGAAGGGTGAGTAGAGGCTAAAGATCATACTCACCCTATATACTTCTATAAACCAAGAGTGATTTCAGTCATAAGATAAAAGAGACACTGTTAAGAGAGATACCTCCTTCTCCTCTTGTGGTAATGTGGCCCGAGGGAAGGTTATACTCTCATGAGGGGTAGTAATCTGATGCAGCAGCAACCCAAACAGCAAAGTATAACAGTCCAAAATAAAGGAATGTCCAATCAGGGTTCTATAAAAAATATTTATACTTTTAATTAAACACACCATATGCAGTAATAGCTTAATAGAAAATCCTACAAAAGCACACCCTGTACGAAGAACACAGAACTTGCAAGATGCTGCATTCTGGGTATGATATGTTCTTGAGTTGCAAAAGGGATTAATGTGACCTAACCAGTTGTTGGGGCCCAAAACTAGACCAAGGGGGCAGTTATTAGTCAACAAAACCTTTCTGCGGTTATTGGCGGTTCAACAGTGTTGAACCAGGCTGATTGGTGCTTAGCCAGCCAATCAGGCCAAGCAGAAAATCGTGTGTCATCCCAGGTGGGGAGCATGCGTCGAGCTGGTCTGAAACGGTAGCAAAGAGCAGTTCAAGTGCAGAGTTTTACAGATGCAGCTCGGATGGCTCAACAGGGTCAGTTTGAAGATCGGGTCTGGTTCAAGTTGTGGTAATTGCTGGTTGAGGTCAGCGTTTGGCTCACCAGAGGTTTGAGATAAGCTCTGTTGATTGTTTGAAACTGTGAACCTGATGATCCGAGGTGCGATTTGATGAGGCAGTTTCTCGATTTCAAGCTTGTTCAAATCGTTTGGTAACCACTGGATCGAGCGATGCATAATTTGATGCATCCATTGGTTCTAGACGAGGTCTGGCAAATGAATGGAGGCTCGCTGAGGTTTGAAGAGATGCTCAATAAAGCGCAGATTATGAGGGCCACCACCGTTGGTCCAACAGCCAAGGTGACAGCGAAGATGCTGGTGACTGGATAAGCAGTTTGAGGCATGCATATCCTGCGCGGTCGATGAAGATCAGCTGTAAAGATGCTGCTGGTTTGAAAGGTGCAGGTACAGCAATGGCTTCCTGTTTGAGCCTAGGAAATGATGCGCTTAGCTAACGTGGTGCAGTGCCAAACTGGTTTGAGAGGTGCAACACAACAGTTCATAAATCAGGCGAGTGCCAAAGGCAGCATCAGAGGGTCCTGTTGGTTCAAATGGGTTGAATAAGCTCGGATGACGATTCAAATCGATTAGATGGTGAAAACACAGGTATCCTGTGATTCCCACTCCAGACTCTTAGGCACAAGATGGGTCCTTGTTCTTGGGCTCGCAAACACAGGGGAGGCTGGCACACAACTGCAGGTTTCCTTTAACTCCAGGTTTCCTTTAACTCCGTGATGTCCTGGATACCAGTACAGGTGATTGGACAAAGACGAACCTGGTGTAAGGGTCAATCCCTGCCTTTGGAACAAATGCACTTTACCTTTTGACATCACACCCAAGGTGCTGTGTGCTTGCAGAAGTAGGGGACAGGAAGGAAAGATCGAGGCAGAGAGAAACAAGATGATGGAACCTTCCTCCAGCTGTAAGACCCTGTTGGTATGTAACACTCTAGTGTGATGCTATTCCTATTGTAAATGGGTCTGTCCTTTCATTCCTGTTCCTAAAATAGCTTCCTGTGAAGTGGCTGTCTCTCTGGGGAGGATGTTTCGTGCCTTCACAGAGGAACACAGAGAGGCAACCCCCAATCATACTATCAGAGTCAAAGAAAGCCTCGCTGTGGGGAATACACATAACCCTTCCACAACTGAGCTGGGCTCACAGGGCTGACACAGGTGTAAAGGAATTGATGTGACTTGGATACATTTGAGAGAAAGGGACAGTCTCGGCTATAGGGAAAAGGGATCAATTGCCCCCCCCCCCTGGTTCCATATACTTATATATGGGCTAGCCCGTCACTTGAACCAAATGCAAAGTGCAAAAGAAAATTGTAAACAAAATAAAATTCTGCTGAGCGAGGCCTATCTGGCTGGTGAGTTGACAAAGGCCATACTGGGCTACGTCTGAATTCTATTTTCAAATGTGTCCAGCAGGCTCTGAATGTGCCTCCAGTCAGAGACAAGTCTGCATATTGGTGTGAGCCTGTGGCCAGAGCAACGCAAAGGCCATGTCCTGCGTGCATGGTTCCACAGGCAGCACACAGATTCCATTCTGCGAGTCTGCTATGCTGGGTTGGGGTAAGGCTGCTGGGTTACAGGAACTTGTGTGTCTGGACTATTAGTATAAAGCAAAACTACTGTTTGCCAATGCATATACAGATGCAAGGTCGGATGTCAGTTATGATCAGTTTAGGCCAGCACAATACTTCCCTTCATGTCTTATGTAACATCAATATACACAAGAGCCTAAACTGTGCTTGGTGTGAGGGGTCAGAAATGTTTTCTCACAAGTCACAATTTTATTAAATAAAAAGTGGTGAAATAAATGCCTATATTTCCCTAACCTAACAAGGATTTCCCTACCTAATAAACTAAGTCTAAAGGGAAATGACCTAATGTCCAAAAGTATCTGTCCCTCACATTGATAAATACAACAAAATCATACAGGAATTAGTTGGTGATTTATACTTTTTAAAAAACCATATATGTTCAAACACAAAAGCAATACACAGGAATTCTTGTGACCAGGGTTGGATCCCCATCCCCTGGATCAAGTCAAGATGTTTCAAACCAAAGTTCAGGCTCCACTACAGGTCGAGATTACAGTTCTTTTCATTCACTGTGTTCTTTACTTGGAGAAGTGACTGTCTTAATTCAAGAGGATTTCCACACTTGAAAACACTTGAAAACAATAGTTAATGTTTTCACAGCCTTCTGCTTGCTAAACCAAAAGAGTTTCTCTTCACACAGCAAGTCAGAAGTCGAGGTAAATGTTCTCTGAAGACCAATCAATTGTTATCACGTCATATTCCTTCTTTAGAAACAACCTCTTAGTCAGGACGGTTATAAAACAGTTCATCAAGCAATGTATTGGATTTGCCGCTTCTGTTCACCACAACATTCTACCACATTCACAGTACTTCAAGTTATATTCTTCCTGGTCTACTCGCCTGCTAAGACTAACCCCTAATGTCCCTTTCCTGGTTTACTCTCCTGCCAGGATAAACATCAACTGGTACACTGTGGTAAGGTTTGTTAACACAACTGGCATACAGTTTCTTTCTCCAACTACTACACAAAGAATAATAGTTCTCACATTGTCTGTCTGCCATAAGCAATGCAGGTTATGCTTCTCTCCTCCTTGTTCCTTACTATAAGGAGGGGTTCTCTCCTGCTGTATTTGTGTTTCTTTTACCCAACCTCTTGGCTGCAGGTAATGTAGGCTACAACTTCCCCCCTCAAGGTATCTTGTTATGGGACTGTCAAATTCAAATTGCCTTGGTGTCACTCTCAGCTTTCTGTGGCTTTAGCAATGTAAGTTATACTGTCCCCTTTTTAGATGTCGCTCTTAAGGAAGTTTGTATCTCCTTTGATTTAATATTGCCCCTCTTTGGCTTGGGCAATGCAGGTTATAATAATCGCTTATTGCATATTTTCCCAATTTAGCTTTGGCAATGTGAGTTACAATATTCTCCTATCTGACATCCCATAACATGAGAGTTGCATCCAGTTTGCGTACCTTCAAATATTTGGCATTCAAAAGTATTCAGCTGTCTCCTTTGGAGTGCCCTGGGGTCACCTGAATCAGACCAACTCACAGTTTTTGTCCCTGTGTCTCCTTCTGACACACTGCTTCCACTTCTTTGTTCGTTGGGACTTCTGCAACATTTGACAGTTTTCGCTAGCCTGCCATTGCTCATGCTGCTTGTCAACAAAGCCTGCACAACCCTGTGCACTTGCCGGTGAGAACCTTACACCGGAGCGGGCTGCAAGACGCACAGAGCTTCTCTCTTCCTCGGGGTCGACGGCCTCAGTACTTTTTCCAGCTGTTCGTCCTCTGGATATACCAGGGTTACCCCCCTCCACCAGACTCTCTGCACAACGTCCTGGTGTCAGCACAGCAGCGACTCAGCTTCCTCCTGCTGTTTCTGTCTGGTCCACACCCTAAGAGCCTTTAAATGTTTAAAGGTCCCCCTCAGGTATAGGCCATTACAACGACTAGACAACACATTACTCTTTGGTAACTCTGGACCCCTGTTCCTCATCGCAGTACTAGGCACATTGTGGGACTAAGAGTCCATAATGATCCTGATTGTTTTAACATCAGAAATATCAGTTTTATAATAGGCAAATAAAACTGTATGGTCATTAGGGATATTGTTCAGAGGGTTCTCCCATTCTGCCTGACCCGTTTCTCCTCCCATGTGATCATCCCACAAACTACCACCCCCAGGATTAGGTAATGGCTGTCCTTCCCTGGCCACATGAGAAGGGTTCCAGGCCAGGTTTTTGGCATGATCACCTCTGATTCATCACATAGGTGACATAGTAAGAAACACCACTCTTTCATCAGCTTCCCACGCCTACTTTGTATCCTCCTACCATCATCATGCCTCATTTCCACATCCTATCAATTTACATTTGCATTCTGAAATTATACTTGTTTCCAAGAGAGGAACAATTTTCCTGAGATATGTTCTCGGATGCATGCCCCTGAAAAATGGAAATTGATACTAATGTGTACAGACTGAAGTATGTACATGTGGAGTGGGCAAAATCTCAATTAGAGATCGTTCCAGTAGCGATCAAGCCTACCGTGTGAAAGATTTGTTGAGTTATGCACTCTGCCTTTGTTAAAGGTAAGAAAAATCGACAGGGTGCCTTGTTGGCCTGACCATCACCTGGAAAGTTTCTCTCCCCTGACAGCTACTTTCCATTTCTAAATTATGCCAGCTGCCTGCATTGCAAAAGGCAGTATGTTCAAGGGTAGAGAAGTTACACTAAATGGCATACCCCATGTGTACAACACAGCTGTATGGTGCTCGTCATGGAGACAGTGTATCTCCAATAAATCTGTCAATGCAAATATTGAGATGTAAGTAAAATGATGTAAGGTTGGAATGTAGGTTTGGTAATAAAAGAAGCACTCCTTGTAATGTAAACATTGGCTGGAACTGAAAACATTTCATTGTGTGCAGAAGAAACCAGGTTAGTGAAATTGTTGTGTTAGTGCTGTGAAAATATGACATACTGTTAGGGTAACGTGTGCCACTTCACAAACTGTATATCGCTTAGCAAAGCATTATAAACTTACAACTTCTGGAAGAAAACGTTCTACATGAGTGGTTCATGAATTTGTCTTGGAAACAGGTTTGCTTGGAATTATGTAAGTTTTACTCCTGGTAAAACTATTCAGACTTCCTTTCGTCGAACAACGTCACTACAGTGTTTACCTGTGGGAGAACTGTGGAATGATGTTCTATATTTAAGCCATAAGCACACGTTCCAGGGGCTGGAATGGGGTATTAACGGCCCAGGGCCTGAGTAAATAGGCTCAAGCATAGTGGGGGCCTTTAACGAGGGTACCGTTGCTGTTACAACCCATTCCAGCCCCTGGAATGGGGGCTTATGGCTATTAGCACCCCAGGTTTGCAATCCGGAAACCCGGGGTGCTAAGATCAATGCATTTCCCGTCCATTGACACAAAACACTTTCTTAAAATGGCCTCCATGGATCAGGAGGGCGGTGGAGCCCTTCTTCTATTTCCATGGTGGCCATGAGGGACACGGAGCGAGCTGAAGCAGGAGTGGGGGTAGGTACCTCCGCTGCTGAACTAAGAAGGTAAGTAAACATGGACCCTACCGCATGGGAGGCCCGAAGGCATAAGCTGGGAGGTGGGGTGGTCGTGGGTCCGGCCGGGGCAGCACCTTGTAGGTGCTCGCCCCATTAGCATGCAGGTGCCAGGGTGGGCAGCCTGGTCCCCACTACAACGGGGATCCAGATAGCCAGGCGCCAGGCACGGAAGGGAGGTGGCAGAGGCAGGCGACGACAGGCAGTCCCTGCCCCTGACACCCACATCAATGGCCATGCTCTCATCCGGGTGGCTGGGGGACAAAGGGGCCTGTTGATGCTTCAAAGGGAAAGGGGGATGCCTGCCCTCAGGCCAACTCTGGCCTATATCTGGAGGAGGGCCGGCAGCCCCCTATCTTCATTTCCCCGGCCCAGCAGCATGGCAGGATCACTGCCTCCACCGCTGCACTGCGCGAGATGGGCAATAGTAAGTTTAAAAAACTCCCTCCCACCCCTGGTAGACACACTACCAACTTGTGAATAGTGAACAACAGTCAAAGGCATTAGTGCACAAGAACGTGGAAGCTCAATAACGCTCGAAGAAACAAGTTACCACAGGCCTTACTGTTCTAATGTAAGTAGTAAATATCAACTAGCAATAAGGCCGCCGTTGGCAACTTTAAAGAAAGTAAGTATAATAGGCCTCTCGGGACATAATTAAATAACAAAAACCACAGGAGCAGGTTGACTGACTCGAGGTGAGTTGTAGATAGCCGAATCCCAGCAATCCACCTACAGGGAGGTGAAAACCCGAAATTAACAGAAAAACCAAACCACATGGGCAGGTTGACAAAATTGAAGCAAAAGTGGAAGGAAGCCGAAGAGCGGTAAAATGCCCCAATGGAGTCAGGTAAATATCCAGACCAAAGGGGTGGGTTGCCAAACTTTAGGCAAAGCCTGGGGTAAACTGAAGTCCAGTACTTGATTCACGGGACCTAATTAAATTGCCAACCCATAGGGGCAGGTGACCAAACTATAGGTAAAGTTGAGGAAAACTGAAGCCAAGGAAATGCTGCAAGGTTCATGAATACAAAACCAAAACACAAAGGCAGGTTGCCACATTTGAAGTAAGTATTGACATAAGCAGAACACACTTAAAAAATTGCCAAATAATAATGATATACAAATTCAAAGGTCAAGAATGGAGATAAACACGTTCAAGGCTCATAGAACCCACCCCCGAGGAGAAACAATTCAATTATTAGAACACAGGCTCAAAGAACCCACCCCGGAGTAGAAACAATGCAATAACAACGCATAGGGGGTTTCAAACACTAGTGGATCATGAGCTAAGTGAAGAATTCAATTATTAGAGCACAGGCTAAAAAAAACCACCCCGAGGAGAAACAATGCAATAGCAACGCATAGGGGGTTTCAAACACAAGTGGATCATGAGCTGAGAAAACGCCAATTATAACACAAAATGTGTATACAGAAAGGCTAAAACGCCTGCAAAAAATGGTCAAATTATAATAATATACAAATTCAATGGCTCAGAGAACCCACCCCGAGGTGAAACAAAGCAATAACAATACATAGAGGGTTTTAAACACAAGTGGCTCATGAGCCAAGAGAACGGCAATACTTCAACCTGTGAGCATGGAAGAACACAAGCCCCAAACCCAGATCAGGTTGGATACAAGTGGAAGCTCAATAAACCACCTCTGAGGATGAAAAGTAATAGCGCCTCACCAGGGGCCACGCCACAAGTGGATCAGAGTGAGCGAAAAAGGATTCCTTAAAACACAGTGGAACTGGCTTACGCACCGCACCACAAAGGGCACAATGCCCCGGAAACTGAAGACATGTGAAAGGCAAGCCAATGCTTCAGAATACTCCTCTGAGAATAAAATATTACTAATCCCCCTCAGGGGGTCACACCACAAGTGGGGCCCCAGGGCGATAAGAAGGTAGGCACATGCCTCAAAGTGCAGAAAAAGTGCACAACAGTCAGTGAAAGGCATATACCTCCCCACCATATATGGAAAAAGACAAAAAGGATGCAGAGGAAGGTCAACTGTAAAGTCAAAGAAGAGACACCAGACACAGCTCACATGCTGGGTCCACCAAATACACCAGACACAGCTCACACGCTGGGTTCACCGAACATCACAAGCTTTCGTATGAAGGGTGACAGGGATCAGCCTCGAGTTGGCCCTACGTGGAAGTAGGGCCCCCGCTCACCTGATCCCTTGTTCCCCAAAATATTTGTGTGCTATTTTCATTATGTTTGGTTGGCTTTCTTCCCACTACAGCTCATGATATAATAAAGCTTGTGGCCAAAGGTTTTCCACCCTACCGCTTGATTGGACTCATCATTATGGCACTGCCATTACTCTCACCTGTCACACCACCCTGCATGGTTCCCCCACACTAAAACACTTCCAGGCTTATGGGTCTAGGTGTAGGAGGGACTGGGAAATTTGAAGTGAAGGGAGTGTGGGGGAAGATGGCAGGGCGGGGGAACCATCTGTCAGGTTGCTTGGAACGCGGGCTTGTATCGTGGGATTCAGCCCCCTATCCAAGCAACCTGATTGGTTGCGTCTTCCGCCCTGAATGCTAATTGAAAATTCAGTACATACTGAAGGCCTATTTCACACTTTCAATACACTGAGTGAAAGACAGATCGGAATGTCCAAAAGAGCAGTAAAAAACAGCAAAGGGATAAAGTGTATAGCGAAGAAGAGTGAAAGATTAAAAACACAAGGTAAGCTGCAGAAAGACACTGTCATAGCAAATGTATGTTGTTTTATTTTTGACACCAGGTGATAATTGTGAATTAAATAACTCAAGAGGAAGTCCACCTTGTCAGATTTCAGGTGGTGAGATAAGTACGTTCCATGCCAGTACATTTTGCATACTTCTCATGATCCATTCCTTTCTATTCCAGTATCACTCCTATGCTTCTTCTTTCCTTCATGCATACTCTCTTGCTTTACTGCATGTGATGGTGCGGAAAGCTTTTCATTGTTGGGTGCAGTGATCATGGGCACTGACCCACATTTCTGCGCAGTGCTGCATTTTTTATTGTCAACAGACATGAGTGCAACACCACTGGGCTTATGCAGCTGGAGCCACCCACCTCCAAAATTGTGGGCCATTCCTGAAGGGACCTTTTAACTTTCAGAGTTGTCATGAGTAGGACAAAATGCAGACGATGGACAGAGACCGATTCTGCACAATTATTTTCCTTTTGTTATCTGCAGTGCTATTTAGACGTGAATTGTTTGTACAATTGGCATTGCAAAGGGTAGTTTTGAACGGAAAGACCCCCATGACTCTAACTAGCATCTGTGTCTCCTTCCAAGACAGTTAAAGTGAGTAGTCTGTAAAAGCTAACTTTTAAAGACTAGTTTATACCCATGATGTCCACAATTTCTTTTAGAGCGGGGACCATGGTTATTATGGCATGGCATAAAAACATGTAAAATGCATGAGTAAAATGTTACATATGCGTTTAAATCTGTGTTTAATTAATTTGTTTGGGGGAGATGGGGCACAGAACGAAAATGCCCTTTGGGCCACCCTCATATTCTCCATCATACAACAGCACAATACGTTGTTACACCAGCATGAGATTTCAATGCTGGTGCAAATGCTTTGGATTCTTATGGAATCTGACTGATTTTTACACCAGCTAAAAGCAGGAAGATTCCAAAGGAATACATTGCAAAATCTGCCTGCTATGCATAATTGGCAGGCGGTATTTACTCAATTTTCATTTAAAAGTGAAAAAACGGAGCCATACACGAGATTACGCCTGCATTTGCAGCTTTGTTTTGCACTTCATAGAGTGACCGAAATTGCATGCAGGGGACCTATGTGCATGTTAGGGCAAACATAAAAGGTCCCCTCTATACATTTTCTGAACACAGAGTACTGTACAATAGGAGTATGTCACTGCTATCAATATTTTGAATTCTAGGACTCGTGGTTTTCCTGTGTCCAGGATGTAGAAAATAAGGTACAATGATATTCTTTTGGCTAAATAGGTCTCTATACGTATTTACATATTAGCAGGTTACCTGTCTATGGGTTTTTTCAGTTAAACACGATCAGAGAGTTTTACTGTAGTCCTTTAAATCTAAAACCAAAATATGTGTACTAAGTAGAACTCCATGCGGTCAAGGGATTTGCAGAGACTGTTAACATCCAGCATTCACTTCTTAACCAAAGTGTGTAATCTTACTACGCTTTAACTGCAGAAAGTGGTGTCCTTAAAAGAGATTAAACACCAACTATTCGATAAAAAGATTGATTTACAACAGGGCACATTTAATTATTTAAGGGACAAAATGGTGTCCCTCGCTGCTCCTCCATTATTGGCCCTGAGGCAGCCACATAGAACTGCGTTATTGTTTTGATGACCTTCCTTCAGTTCTCAAATCTCTGAATTTGACAGGCAGATATGTCTCACCAGCCAGTCACTGCATAGTGCACTGATATTAATGTTTTGCCCTCTAGCTGCCAATCACTGAAGTTGTTTGAGCCATTCAGCATACTACCTCACACGAGAATGAGTGAAACTCTTTGCTATGCCCAGTTGTGCTATTTTATTGAGTCTTGCATAACACATCTCCCTTTTCCACGGTTTCCAAGAGCTTTGGGTCTGGGCCCCAGAGTCCAGCACAGGGCACGGATGCTTTGTTGCAATATTGATGTGTGGAGATCTGAACAATAAGGCTGTCTGTTGTTAATTATCTAGAGAAGTGGTTAATTTGCGGTGTCGGTTGCTAAAGTAAATTGTTTGGAGAGACCACCAGGGGGCGCAGACAGGATGGCAGCTTAAGCCTTCGCTCCATCTCCAGGCATGCGAAAACTGCAAAAGAATTTGTTAAGGTGAAAACTTCAAACAACTTTGACCATGCAATTCTGCATCTGAAACGTCGGGCATGTGCCAGTGTAACATAAGGTGAACCCGCAGCCCGCAACCGAGCAAATGGAACCTTTCAGGAAATCATCGGGCCACGAAGCAGCAGTTCCAACATGGCGGAGGTCCACCTTGCTCTTCAGTGACATTGGCACAAGTTTCACAAACTCGTTGCAGACTCATCGAGGGGTGTAAGCGATCCAGGACTCCTGATTGAGGACCGCTCTGCACACCGCTCACTCCCTGTGACCGCTGGTAAGGAGATTGAGGGGGTGTGAGTCTGGAGAGCAAAGCGCGAAAGGCACAGATTTCCGGAGTCTCCTACCCACGCGCTCGCCCAGAGTTGTACAGCGCCCTGGCCGCTCCGCGTGACAGCAGTCTTTCTCGCCAGTGCACCACAGCTAAGTGCTCGGAATCATGAACGGCACTTGCAGGGCAGTGAATCCTTCGATTCACACCGAGACACCCACTGCCTCTAAACCGTATCCCGCCTCCATTAGCTGTCGCTGAGGTCACCGCGCATCCCCCCTCCAAGCGTTTTCCCCCAACCAACGGCAAAGCCTGACATTAAGCCGGAATAGCAGGGAGAAGGGGAGGAAAGGGGGAAGAGGAAAAGAAAGAAAACGACATAAGGGGAAAACTCAGAGGGGGTCATTACGACCCTGGCGTTAAGGGTTTAACGGTGCCGTTAAACCCTTAACGCCTGATTACGAGGTCCCTTTGCGGGACCCGACCTTAACGGCTGGTTTTACCAGCCGTTAAAGAAGGGTGCCACAAAGGGACCTTGGTGCTAATTACGATACCGCAATTTGCGGTACCGTACTTAGCGCCTTCCCCAGTCCCATTGAGCCCTATGGGGCGAAAATGGGAATGGGGAAGGGCCATGGTGAAATGGGGAAATACCGCCCTGCCAACCTTGGAATGGGGCGGTATTTCCCCATTCCACCATGGCGGACTCGTTACAACACCGGCACCAACCATGGTGCTAATAGCGCCATGGTTTAGCGCCGGGGTTGTAATGAGGGCCAGAGTGAAGTCAAAGATGAGTCCACATCTTGTGAGGCAAGGATCTTCTCTTGTTCCAAGTGACTAAAGGGCATAGCTGTGGGCTACACGTCCCCCAGAGGACAACTGTATACGCAGCGCAGACGAAGAAAGCATACCAATATTGAGTAACAGAGTGTAGCCTGCTTGTCTAAGGCACCCGCACCTCCTAAAGCCCCCCAAAACACCTCCCGCTATCCGCACAATCAATGCCCCTAGCACAACTGTGGTCACCGGAATCACATCCACGAACAGTGTAGGAGACAAGGTCGAATCATAATCCCTGTATAAAGCACCACTCTGGGAGCAGAGCGCCAGTCTGTAGCAGTGCAAGAAGAGCACACTGCACAAACACTTTGCCGCCTCTTGGCATGTTCCCCCTCAGAGGACAGCTACTCTCGACACAGCACTGCTGGTGCTAGAAGACGATTGAGCAACTGTATGATACACAAAAGGGGAAAAACTACTAGGCGAGTAGGACTGGTTGATACAAGCAATACAGTGGTGTGAATAGCGATCCCGTAATCTAAAAGCCAATCAGAGACAGGGTGCATCGTGAGCGGTCCCCCTCTGGTCAAGCCTGCGGACATTTCGAGGGAATCCAGTAGCCCTGGTCCTGAGGCAGCCGTTCTCATGAGAATTAGATACTTAAACGGTAGCTGACCTAAGGCCTCCCCTTGTAGAATCTGGATCCACGCACCCTCACCAAGTTACGTACTTTCCGTCATATCTCGACAAACATGGAACAAGTGGAAGTCCAAAGCTCCTCAGAAATCCCCAGCAATGACCGAGACAGTGCCACCAAATCGGACACTCGTCTCCTGCTAGGTGAGATCCGCTCAATCAAAACTAGTCTCATGGAAAAAGTCTCTGACTTGCAAACAAGGATGGCCAAAGGTGAAGACCGAATGGAGGCAGTAGAGAAAGACCACCAGTCAAATGACATAACAATGATGAACTATGAAGCCAGACTTCAAGACCTGGAGCAGAAAGAGCGAGATGTGGAGCTGAAACTGGATGACTTAGAGAACCGGGAACGGAGAACGAACATTTGCATTATGGGCCTAATTGAGAAACAAGGTGAGACGCCGGCCGTACTGGAAAGCAGAGTGAAAGCGCTAGTGACATCCCTATTCTATGAGGTGTCACCCCCTGACCTGGAATTCGATAGGGTCCACAGGGCGGGATGCCCCTCAAAAGACCAGCGATCAGTCCTCATTAAGTGTCACTACTACAAGCAAAGGCAAAATATCTTGCAGAGAGCGAGGGAGAAGGAACACATAGAGTTTGAGGGGTCCAATGTAAAACTCTTTCAGGATCTCTCCGCTGCTACACTGAACATGAGGAGAGGATGTCGTCCCCTAACAGCTTTGTTACGCGAACAAGGGATACGCTATTGATAAGGCACCCCTTCTCTCTGAATTTCGAGCATGAGGGAAAAGTTTCAGACTAACTTCGGAGGACGAGGCCAGAAGAGCTTTGGAAAATCTGTGAACAGGCATGTCAACTTACAATATAGACCGGACAGGGGTGCCCCAGGGTCTGCGCAAATAGAACTCACCAAAGCCCCCCAGGAGAGGCAGCGCTTCTGGAAAATGGAAATTTACAAGACTTAATATGCCTTGAACCATGCTAGTCCCCAGATTCTCTTCTTATCGCACACCAGTAGGACTGCAGTAGAAGTGGAGAGCAGTAGCCCTAATGTGCAGGGCAGTTTAGCCGCCAATGAGAGCTCAGAAAGGAGCTGCAAAGATGTTAATGATGTGTCTTTTGAGTGTATTGTCATGGTATTCTTAGAGAAGTTTCGGAAGAATGTAAGTTTTGGTCACGATTTTACTATGCAAGACGTTTTTTTGTTGCCTTGATGATGTTGATACTTTGATATTTTAGAATAACTGCCTGAAGAAGGGTCCTTGTAGTGTGGCCCTACTTTTTTCTTTAGGGCGTCTCTATTGTTGGAAAAATGCCAGATTCAGCCTTTTCCAGGGGTTGGGAAAGGGAGGGTGGAACTACTCATCAGAAGGGGAAAGAATCACAATGCCACATCCTAGTAAGCACTCTATCACAGTCTCATGCACTGTCAATCCAGCCACACCTCACACATAGGTTAACCATGCTCCTACAATGAATACCCCTCAGCAGGGCGACACAGCACCGACCGACACCTCGATATGACACCATCTGAGCGTATAGTGTTTGGATACTTGAATGTCAAGGGCCTCAACTCACCACATAAACGTTCCATGTTAGCACGCCAATTCAAACTCTCAAAAATGGATATACTGTTTGTACAGGAAATGAAATATATACAAGGGGAGGAACGCAAAATACTGGGTAAGGACATTGGAGACACAATATGGGCTTCAAGCGATGTGAAAAAAGGCAGGGTTGGCATCCTGTTTCAGAAAATCGCTTGCCTTTCAGGTTGAACACATTTATAGACACATCCAAGGAAGATTTGTTGCTGTGAAGGGAACACTAAGGTCACGGGCAGTCATGCTATGCTCTGCATATGCCTGGCAGGTCAGACCTGTGGGGCGCAATGGCACAGGAAGGCAGAGTTGGAGTGTGGCGGTCCGGAAAGGGTGCCTGCAGGGGCGTTGCTAGGGGGGGGCTAATGGGGCTATAGCCCCTGATCTTTTGGTTGTAGCCCCTAATAGAATCTCAGGAGCTACAGCCAAAAGACTAGCTAGCCCCCAGTCCGGACACTTCCGACATCAGCTTAGGCCCGGGTCTTTTCCAGACCAAGCAACTCCCCTGGGTGCCTGTACTGTGCGACCAGCACCCTTATTTCCAGACCGCCACACTCAGAATGAAGCCCTCAGTCAATCTTTCAACTCTTAAAAAAAGTTAAGCGTATTTATTCTAGTTTTATTAATTATGTTGCAGTACTACGGTTATGTTTAGGATTTCTTGGGCCTAGATCTTACATCCTTTGGCCATACTAGTGGGCACATACAAGTCAAGCCAGAGATTCTTCGGATGTTGTGCACACATGACCAGAAGCATCACTAATAATGTAGATACAAACTGTCAATGTTCCAAATTCATACAGGACATATTTACATATAATCCATTGGCAATCTACTGTTTGGCTGAGTTAAGCACTGACATCCTGAACGAGGATATTTCTACGGTTTAAAGGGCGTCTAATGGCAGGGTGGTGTCCACGCTTCAGGTGGAGGCAAGGTCGTCCCTGTCCTAAAATATGATAAATATATGAAAAAGAATGAAGCGCTGTCCTACAAGCTTCACAAAATGTATTTTAAAACCATGGAGCACAGAAGCAGTGAGAATGTTTGTTTAAGCGCCCGATCGTGAGCATGATGCGTCCCGAGAACAAAGCCAAACAGGAGTAGGAACTGCAGCCCCACAGCGGTGCTGGGACACAGACGAAGGGTACATAGTGGCAGTGTGCAAGGAAGCAAGTAAGATAAGACTGCGCGCTTTGTTATGAAAGCAGTCAGCACTTATTTGCGGGACAAATAAGTGGATACTTAAGCCCGGTGTAACAGAGACCAGGGCAGGGCTTCCGAAAATGAGTCATTGACATGATTGACAGCGAACGACGGATTCTACTTTTCGCAGGAGGCAGGTTAGGAGCCCAACACCGTGCACGCCTGCTGCAAGCGAGAGACAGGTAGCGGTTTGGTGAGACTAATACACGCAGGTCTCAGATGACAACAACCCAGCTACGAACTCGGCTCGTACAGGGTGTCAGACGGATACGGCACAGACTACCGTGGTTGTACTGAAAGGGGGCTAGAAGAGCATTAGTGGCCTGAACTAATCAAAGACTGCATCCGGCTCCAATACACAGCCGATTACTATGTAATAGGTTTGGAGGCACTGAAGCTGGCTAGTGAGAGACGACATGTGCTAACAAAATCCGATACGGACCACAACCATTACACGAGTCTGGAAGATGCAGTAAGCAAGCTAGAGGACACGATCACAAGAGTGCTAGCATGGTGTTTGGATGCAGGAAGGGGAGCCAGAACAGGGCACGTGACTGAGGGAATTGCAGAAAACACTGAGACTCAGCCCAAGTGAGGAAGGGGCTGCACAAAGCAATGTGGACACTGTAAGGGTGAACAAACTATGGTATACGGTCCTGCATAGTACAACTGGTACAGTGGAATAGAGAGGGATCGGCAGATGAAGAATGGCACGTGCAGGTGAAGTCCTGTAATCTGAGTACTCGAAGGACGCCAACGGCCTTAATTTATCAAAAGCCGGGGCGGGTATCAACAGAATCACAGCTGCAATAGGACAGGTCTGAAGTGCGAAAGCTGGCAGAAGTGTGATGGCACAGGTCCAACCAACACCCGTAAAACCCACAGCGGGTCGGAAGTCCTGCAGTAACCACAACATCAAGTGGACAGAAATACTGGTGGGTGACGACTCTTCAGGTTGTCAGAGGACATAGAAACCCAAGAGAAGCAGTGACTAACAAGGAATGACGCAGAGCGGTCCCTCTGTGCCATTGTAAGTGGCGATTGTGTAGCATGCCGAGATCTACCACAGGCTGCGAACTTTGAGCGAGTGCCCGAAGCGGGCAGATAATCATGCGAGCTGCGAAGAGATTGAACGTCCACTGAGTCCTGCGGTCACAGGACAGCTAACGGACAGTGTCGCACATCGCTTGAAATGAAGAAAAGGGCAGCAGGACTGATAGTAGCAACAATGGCATCGAAGCCCAAAAAGTTCAAAGCGAAACAGTCATCAATAGACGCATTTGCCAAGTCAGCGGAAACGATGGATGACAGGAAAATTAAAGCCCCGGAAGTACAAGGAATGGAGTCCCCCAGGCGAGTTGACCAGCAGATCCTGGAAGCCATCGCGGAGTTTAAGACATCATTGGAATTCAAGATCGACGCCATCAGCACGGATGTAAATCTGTTCCGACAGGAAGTCAGGGTGCTGTCAGAACGCACACGTGTGCTGGAGGAAGAAGTGAAGGCTAACACGAGCAGCTGTAATGGTAACTCCAAGGAGGTCTCCATTCTGCAACAACAGGTGCGGAATCTGAAGAACAGAGCAGAAGAGGCCGAAGGACGCGCCAGCAGAAATAATGTACGTATTGTTGGGCTTCTGGAAGGCAAAGAAGGCTCGAAGCCGACAAACTTCATCGAAACCTTGTTACAAGATATAGGAGCGGAGTCATTCACTCAGGGTTTCACAGGCGAGAGAGAACATAGGGCCTCGACAAGGAAACCTCCACCTGGAGCTCCGCCTCGACTGATTATCGCCAAGGTATTGAACTATAAAGATAGAGAAAAAATCCTAGAACACTTTCAGAAGGGAGGAACGATAAGCAGAGCATCAGCGACCATCACAGCGAATCCAGACTATACATTCCTGGTGCAAAAACAGAGGATGAACTATGTTGCGGTCAAGAGGAGGCTACGAGCAGCAAATCTCAAATACATGTTATACCCGACAAAGATGAAGGTCCTGCACAAAGACTGAGCTGTTTTTTTTATTTTTTTTTAATCTTCTGATGATGTGACCAACTGGATGAACCAGCTGAATCTTCCGTCGGAGAAGGACGACCAGACAAGAAGCGGAAGTGATAAGTGACCCAGCACTGCTTGAATAATGTACATATGAACTGTGAAGCAGCCATTGTATAATGAGCAGCCTATCACATTCGGATTAGTAATTTGAGCAATAATGTAATACTAGCTAAATGCAGGAAGGACCCGTGCCACCAGGTCCTAGACGGCATCAGGAATCAATAGAGTAGGTTAGATAGGTTATCAGTAGTCCGGTATCTTCCCACTTCACTCCGAACTCCGGCAGTAGAGCTGGAATAGGTGCGAGATGCGGGTATGCCTGAGCTTCGGATCCAAAGCTGGGCAGGTGGGGGAATAGTTGAGGAACGGGTGTGTGGGGGGGGGAGTTGGGATAGTTAACGGGAAGTTGGCCAACAGTCACGCACAACGGAGAGGGGGAGGGGAAGACAAAGGGTGTGGGAGGGTGACAAAGCCTTTAAATGATGGGTGAATTGAAGATTGCAACCTGGAATGTTAGCGGCCTGAATAGCTATATAAAACGAAATAGAGTAATGACATATTTGAGAGGTCAAAAAATTGACATAGCACTCCTGCAGGAGATACATCTCATCAAGGTGAGGCAGGATACCTTGGCACGGAAATGGTGTATATGTGCAATGGCCTGGAGACAGTTCATTGCGGAGCTGGCTACGGCCACGTTGGATAATCGGGTGTTGAGATACAGTCCCGTACAGGAAGGGGTGAAGGAGAGTAAGCAAGAGATGGTAGAACTGTGAGATGCAAAGTAGGCCGGGGAAGGGGAGGGGGGGACGTTGGAGGGTAGAGGGAATAAGCAGACAAGCATTGTGCAGTCACATAAAGAAATGTATATGGTAATGTCTGTACGTTATTGTTGTGTAAAACAAAATAACAATCGTTTAAAGAAAGTATCAATTTCTGACTATGTATTTTGCTTTTCACAAGTTGCAGTTATAGCATGTTTTTCTTCTGCTGTTGTCTTTGTTTACATCATCACAAGACATTCCATCTCGGTGTCCTCGGTCACTTGACCAAATCCTTGTTAAAAGCTTGTGTACAGTGTGGACATGTTTCACCATAGCACATAAAGTGGCCCTTGATTTCATTGTGCCACAATTAATGCTTTGTTGTAGTGTGTCTATCTTTCCTATCTCCCTGCCATTCTGTTCAGGATGTCTGTTTGCATGTATGAGGTAACGAATGCCCAGAGTACAGGATGTTGTGTGAGTGTGCTGCTTACCCGGCACTGCTCTAAATTCTTTAATACACCGATATGAACCCTCCCAATGGTATGTATTTTGCCAACTGCTGAAGTCTAAAAATTTGATCCACGCAGGCTTGACATGTGGCCAACTTTTCACAGACCTACAGATGAACTGGCCTGCTGTTAAATCTCAGTTGCCAGTTTCATGGTATCCACTACACAGTGTAATTTGCTTTCTGACTTGAGAACATTCAGCCATGTAATTGCTCATTTTACTATAGCCGGTAAAATAGCCATAGTTGGTAAGATAGCTCAGTGGGTTGAGCACTCACTACTGCAATGTGTGTGTGATCTGCAGGTTGCAGGTTCGAATCCTGGCATGGACAACCCAGCCTTTCATCGATCTGAGGTCAATAAATGAGTACCAACACAAATTGGGTGATATTGTATGTATATGTGTTCTATATAAAACACTTAAGCGTAAGTGCAAGATAATAACACATCATTATCATGTGGCCTTGGACGTCTACTTCCATACACAGTAATTTGGTAATATGGGCCTATACACACTGATATTAACGATACATATGGTGATCTAGTCTTGTATGAAATGTATATCACATTACAGTAATATCGTAACCATATTTTTTGTAGTGTACTTAGGAACAATGCTATGTGATGCCACTTACTGTTTTGTCAAGGCGTGAAAGGTTGTGTTCATCACTTCCTGTGATGTCACTTCGGGGTGGGGTCAAATTGCATCACTTCCTGTGATGTCATCCGAGATCAAGGGTCGTGGGAGGTCCCTTCCGCTACCCCTGGCAATTTGGTGTAATGACGTCCCTGGAGATTAGCAGGGGAGAGGAAGAGAGAAGGCAGAAGCAAAGAGGAAGGTCTTGAGGTGCTTCCGGAGCCGAAGATGGTCCTCCTCCAGTTTCAGAGAGGCAGGGAGGCTGTTCCATAGGGAGGCCCCAGCCGAAGGAAGAAATCTAGCACCAACTCGTTGCTTGGAGAAGCGACTGACCCTGAGGGAGTTGGTCGTGGAGGAGCACAGGGCAAGGCAGGGTAAAACTGTTTGCTTTATTAATGCTGCATTTTGCATCTGTGTACATACACTTTCTTCACAGCAAATAGCACATGCACGCACACAAACAGGATATTGTATCCGGACACCTAGAGCACCAAACAAAGGCAGTTAAAGAGCAACATCTTAATCTTCTATCCTTGATCTGCTCTAATGCATTATCCTCAAATCTTTCCAACTCCTTGCCCCTTGGTCTAAAACTGTTTATCCCCTACTTGTGCAAAGAATAGTTTTTTTCTGTGTCCCAGCAAATGTCATAGGCTGGCCATGTGACTCCATGCCACCAGTACACCTGTTTTCGAGTCATGGACTTCATTAAGCAAATCAGTGCAATTTGGAAGCAATAGCCTTGTTTTCTTTTGTTGAAATTATGTTTTTTATTATTCAACAACATAGAATACAGAACGACCATTGGCTCAGTGGATCCCCTCTCTCCCCCCAATTCCGTTCAGCATTTATTTCCCTGCCCAATATATACAACAGAAATGTCCAGGTGTATGGCTGTGCCTACTTACTACAGTGCCACAAACCAAGCACCTCCTGCCCCCTACTTCGAACGCTCCAACATTATGAGTCCATTCTCTTAGGTTATCTCCCCATCCAGATTCGATTCACTCAGTCTTGCTTGCGATATCAAATACTGTCGATAGGGATCCCGTATATCTTTAGGCTTAGCACAGGGGTGAACCACCATTCCATATTCGGTCTCCATTTCATTACAATAGAGAATGTCCTCTTTCCATCGTTCTCTTGTAGGGCACTGATCACTGCCCCATAACATTGCAACCCTTCTTTTCACCAAAAATAATAGCAACCGAGCTAAACCTCCGCACTAGACTTGTAATTTGTTTTGTATATCCCGGTAGAGCTAACACCGGTGTAGGGTCCACCTGATACCTTTTGATGTCACTTAATGTCTCAAATACCTCCTCCCAAAAGTGAAGCACAGGGGGGAGGGTGACTCCAAACCGCATGTAGTAAGTCTGCAGGTTTAGCTGCGTATCATACGCTTTCATTTGGGGGGGTCAGGAAAAAAAGGTGTAAAACCATGGGGGTGTAGTAGAATTGATGAAGGAATTTAAAATGTATCAATGTAAATCTACTATTGATAGCTATTTTCTTAGTTTGTGCACAGCAATGCTGCCACACCTCATCAGTCATAGCAGAATCTAATGTCACCTTCCCCATTTTAGGGGGCGACTCTGCCCATCCATCCTGAGGGTCCAATATTTTGCTGTAGAGCCTGGATAACATGTCATCCATTACAGAGGCGGTCTCTGGTTCGTTCGGAAATGTTGGAAATAAGCCCCTCAGAGATTCTCGCAGCAGGACATATAGAAACAGATCCAAGGATGTGACATTCCCTTTATCCTTCCAACCCTTCACTGTTACAAACTGTCCCTCCGGAAACAGCCTCCAAATCATAAGATGCCCAGCCGTGCATACCACGCACAATAATGGTAAACATGGAATGGGGATAACCAGCAATTTGGGGGGAGTACAGCATCCCCTAGCCCCCTTTCTCTCTCCATTCAATAGGAACTCACCTGCTACAGGTGAACTCCACCATAATCTTTGCCTTATAAGGACTACCCAGAGCCGCTAGCATGACCGTTCATAGTAGGAACGATGCTGCGAATGCTTCTATTTCCAAGACCTCCTATCACTGCCATCAACAAACCCCTGGGCACCCTTATAACATACCTCCAAATCAGGTAATACCAACCCTCCCTTCTCCAATAGTGCAACCACTTTCTGTCAAGCCATATCTGGTTGTTTACGTGCCAAAATTAACTGGATCAGCACCGATCGTACCTCCCGAAAATAAGACTTATGCACTGCCCATGGCACATTCGGAAACACATACAGAAACCTGGGTAACAAGACCCTTTTTTACTAGGAAAATACTCCCATAGAGATTGAGGGGAGAACCCATCTATCTCCCCAAGACGTTTTTCGTTTGCTCGAACACCCTTTTATAATTGCATCAGTGTAGAGTCTCGGGGAATGGGACATACCAGTCCCAAAATACCTGGTATATTCTGAATGCCATTAGAACTCAAAACCATAATTGGACTGCCCCATGGATTCGGTGAGTGGAAAAAGCTATTGCAGTATTAATTTTCTATCCTGAAATTTCAGTGAATTCCATCTGCCATAACCGACATCAAATTGTCCTGCAGGTTCCTGATGAAAATCACCATGTCATCTGCATAGAGAGACACTGCCACCTCATGAATGATTATACAACTGTATTGCCCTGACTGTCCCTTAGTAGTTCAGCGAGGGACTCAATCGCCAAGGCAAACAACAAGGGTGAAAGAGGGCACCCTTGCCTTGTGCATCTCCCCAATGTAATGACTGACGTGAGGTGGCCATTCACTCTGATTTGAGCATTGGGCGAAACATAAAGCAAAGACACCATGGCTATAAACCCTTCGCCAATTCCATTTCTCTGCAAAACCGGAGGAAGGGTCATTCCACTGAGTCAAACGCCTTCTCGGCATACAGTAGTGATGCTACCATAGAGTTGGTTGGACACACCACCGACAGAAGACCAAACATACAGTACAGCACAGCACATAAGAGGTGGAACGTCCTGGGATAAAACCAGATTGGTCCACTTTGACACATTTGTTCATCAGAGGCGCTAACCTTGTAGCCAGCAGTTTTGCCAATATCTTGTTGTCCAAGTTAATAAGTGAGACTGGGTGGTAGGAAGAGCAGTCACCTGCTGCTTTCCAGGGTTTCAATAATACAGTGACCACTGCTTCCCTCATTGTAGCCAGTAATTGCCCCTCCCACAAAGCCTCCTGATGTACCTCTAAAAGATGTGGTTCCAGCCGCAACGCAAAATACGTATAAAACTCTGCAGTAGGCCTGGAGCCAGAGCTCGTAGCATGGCTCCTTGAAGGCTCCCGGCCCTAGCCCGGCGTCGGACACACACAGGGCCCCCACAGAGGCTGGATCTGCACGATCCTTGGGTAGGAAATGCCTAAAGTCCCTGTGCACTGACAGGAGTAACCAGGGAGCGTCCTGCTCGCAAGGATAGCCATTCGGACCCTGGTCATCGGGTCGCCGGCTCAAAATGGCGGCGTGGGCTGGAGCCAGCAGTTTGCGAGGTCGGCGAAAGATGGAGTCTGCCCGCCTGTATACTCCTTGGGAGACCTGGAGTTGAAGAGGGTAGTTTGGCGATTTACACAAGTCTGAGGCTCTGTGCGCCTGCTCCCTCCGTGGCAGAGGGACAGCAGAGCCCGGAGCGCCTCTCCAGCAGCGGTGAGGTGCAGAGACTGGGGAGTTGGCAGGGGACCGAATCTTGCTATGAGGCCACGGCAGGCAGCTCTCAGAGCCTGTCAGCCCGGACGGCCTGCTGGAGTGTCCCAGGCTACTGAAGAAAGCGGCTGATAGTCCTGCACAGGGCCCTGCATGGGGACACCGAGTCAATCCAGCGAGCTAGAGCTGCACCCTGAGTGGAGCAGGACGTCTCGCAGGGACATCTGCCATGAGGTGAGGATTGACTGCAGTCCCCCACCCTTGCCCATCTGCCTAATAAGAGTTTCCTGGACCACCTTTTCGGGGAGGGGGAGTCTGGGGACACACCAATAACCCAGGTACAACGCCAGTGAGGAGTGTCCGACCCAGCATTTCAGGCCACAAGCTACATCAACCAAGATACAGGAACCCCTCCCCCTCTTGCAAACTGTATAGCCCACAGCCCTGCAAGTGCACAATCCAGCCCAATAACCTACCAGCACTACCCCGACAGTGGTCATACCATCACAGTGACTGTCTAGAGGGCACGAAGCAGATAGAAGTATACAGCATGGCAAAATCCAGTAAAATTGCCGAGCAGGCTGACATCTCCACCCTGCTGGCAGCGGGGGCAGCAAAAAAGCTAAAAGCTCCCCTTGAGTCCGGATCTGCAGTGTGGCCATGGTCCACACTGCAGATCCGGACTCAAGGGGACACTCACAAGTACAATCAGTGACTAAGTCCAACTTACAGGAGCTGCTTGCTGCCATGACCAGGGAATACGAGAGGTGTACTGAATCCATGATGCAAAAAATCACTGGGCTGGACAAGGGCGTGGGTGAGGCGAAAGCAGAATAGCGGATATGGAAGCACCCTTTTGTGAACAAAACTTTGAGGTGGGCAAGGGGTCCGACAGGCTAACGGCACTTGAGGTGAGATGTGAAGCCTTCAAAATGAAGCAGGAAGATAGCGAAAACAGCTCTCACTGTAACAACATCTGCATACAGGAGTCCCATCCTCAGTCCCTGAGCCAGACCTGGAGGAGTTTGTGAGGGACTTCTTCCGCTCAGTCTTGTCTCTTCCCGACAACGCCTCCATAGAGCTGGATAGGATGCATCATGCCCAGCCGAGACAGCCACAATCCTTCCCCCCTGAAGTCTTGGCAAGAGTGCACTTCTTCAAAATTAAGGAAGACATTTTGAGGCAAGCCAGAAATTCTCATCTTCTTTTCAGAGATGCCTCAATAGAGTTGCATCAAGATTTGGCATCCTCCACTCTGCTAAAATGGAAGAGTTTAAAGCCAATGATGGAGTGGCTTTGCGAAAAGAACATAGCATGATGATGGAATTTTCCAACAGCACTACAATTCACAGTAGAAGGGGAAACAGTGGAGGATCCGAACAATGAATGAACCGGAGAAGATTTGAAGCCTGGCGGGTGCTAATGAAGAGGATGAGAACACCTCTCCGGCTGGCCGACGCCCAAAAGACCCGGGGGTAGCATGGTCCAGAGTTAGCAGGAAAAGAAGACCCAATGGTCCAGCACAGAAAAGCAACAGAGAGAGTCACCTGAAACATACCCCGTCTCCGCCTTGCACGGACTGCTTCCCCTCCAGGGGATTGAAGACTATACTCCTAAAAGACGATTTAGATCGGTTTGGCTTTGACATGAACACCCCTGTGATGGGGGGAAATCATCCCGGTCCTTCGAAGAGGCCTGGCCAAGCAGCACAAGAGACCTCAACCCATGAGAACCAAACAGGTGACACAGGCTAGTGACTTGGGTTATGGGTGGATCTAGCATAACAGAGGTTAGTCGCCGGGGCGAAAGGTATGGAAGCCCCGTTAGCCGTGAGGTTTGCTCACAAGTTGGTTCCAGTTGAATCGGGGGTGTGGGTGGGGAGGGGAATGAGGTTTCAAGAGCATTTTAACTTAGCTAAAGTGGAGCGATATCAGGGTTCTGTATGGAGGGAGTGGTTCCCAGAGCAGACAGGGCACTATCAACACACACAAAATGGCCCTCGCTAAGAGGAAGAGGGAAACGCCAAACATGAGAATCAGGCAAAAGGAGGCATGAGGGTGTGGGATTAAGCTTTTCCCCAAGGATGACACATGACAAGCAAGGCTGAAAGGGAACTGGTGCTAGTCACTTGGAATGTACAGGGCCTCAATTTCCCAGGCAAGCACAAATCCGTGGCCTACACTATAAGCAGACATAGTCGACTTACAAGAGACACACAGATTAGCTGCTGATGAGCATAGGGTAAGATTCCCCCGATTAAAAAAAGGTTTCTTCGCCACAGCAGGGGTAAAGAAAAAGGGGGTTGGCAATCTTGCTTAGTCAGGATATCCCGCTCACCGAGATCAAGGCGTTTGCGACCCACTGGTGCGTTATATTATGGTAAGAGGGCGCTTACACATACACAACTCAACCCCCTGGGACCTGGAAACTACAGGACTCTCTTCTACAGAATCCAGTAATCAGAGGCGAAATCGCAGAGTCCCTGAAAGCCTATTTCAGAGAAAACGCCTTAAAAGAAGCCCCTGTGGATCATCTGGGCTGCAATGAATGCGGTCATTGGAGGGGAACTAATGGTGAAAGCAGCGGAGCTCCGAAGGCTGAGCTCCTTACAACAAATAAAACTCGGGGGGAAAAGGTGAGGGACTTAGAGAATATAAACAACACCTCCTGCTCTAGAAAGGCTTAGGTAGACCTAAAAAAGCAGAGTCACAACTCGAGATGCATCTGGTCGACAAATCAGCCAGAGCTCTTGCATTCACCAAACAATTCTATTACACGAACAGCAACAAAGCAAAAAAGCTGCTGGTCTACAAGTTGAGGAAAGTGCACACCCGCAATAATTTCAGTTTATTAAGAGCTGATAGTGAGGTGCTATTTCTCTCGGAGAGCGATAAAATACAGGTAATGTCAGCCCACCATAGAGAGGTCGTTACTGGGACCAATATGAGGAGACACTACAGGATGATTGAGTGTCCTCAATCCCCCCAATCAGGGCCTCTCAATAACTACTGGCTCCCCTAGAGACCTCTATCTCCACAGAGGAGGCCGCGGAGAGCATAAGCTCTGTAAAAAAAAAAAAACACCACGCCAGGTCCATACGGATTCCCAGCTCGTTTCTACAAAGCCTATGCCCACATCCTAGCCCCACACCTAGCGACAGTATATAATTTGTTCTTAACCACAAGCTGGGTCACCCCCTCAATGTAGGAGTCTCTAACTGTGATGATTCTGATACCAGGGAAAGACACAAACCTCTGCAGCTCCTGTGGGTCTATTGCCCTAACAAATAATGATGGGAACATTTTCAGCAAAATATTGGCAGCCAGATTGGCAAAAGTGATACCAAAGCTGGTCCATCCCGACCAAACTGGGTTTTTCCCAGGGCGCACCACACATGAAAACGTGTGGCGTACCCTTAACCTAGTTGAATGCGTCCACTTCACTGATCCGCAGGAAGCCTGGAAGTGGGCCGAGAACCACATCAATGGGGACTGGACAAAGACCGACCCAACCGCCCGGGGAAGACCGGGACTCCGACCAAGGCGGGGGAGCCCACTCGACAGCCTATTCCGGAGGCCCAGGACAAACCAAATGGAGATGCAGACCCCTAGCGCCTTTAGGAATGGCGCTTTACAGGAGCAGGACCAGATGTGATCTTTCTTCGCACTTCAGGGTCAGTTCTTCTCCCAACAACTCACCTTGAAACGTTGCAACTGAACTGAACAAGAATAACGGGGTATCGCTTCTTCCTCAGAGCAATGGGCGAGGTAGTCACATGTCATCTTGCCTATATGCCACGCCAATGGCAGACACCAAGACCCCCACCCGAGACTTGATCAACGCTAAGAGTAGTAAGTTAGCGGGAATCAGGAATACTTTATACTACACAAGTTGAACTGGCGACATAGTTTTCGGTCACCAGTAATGTTCGGGCGACAGATACTTCATGTTGGGGAGGCGTATGGGGAGGGGGGTAGGAAAGATTTTGTTCATCGTTTACATTTTGGGATGTTACACCAGTTCGTTGCCAACCACAACGCCACCACTCACTCTGCACCTGCCACGCACGCTCCCATCTCCCACGACCACCAGGTCTACACTTGCAAACTCACCAGCTGCTTATTACTTACAATACTTGACCCTCCCCGGTGTAACTACGAACACAAAACCAATATGGACCCTCCATTGAGGATACACAATCTCTAATGAGAACCACTGATCATTGCAAATCCCTCAAACTTCCCACCTTGAATGTGAACGGTATGGGCTCGGGAATCAAACGCTGCCTTATTGTCCAATTCCTTAACAGGCACTCCCCTGATATGGCCCTTCTCACCAAGACACACTTAGCAGGCTCGACCTGCAATCTCTTCCGTAGAACCAACTATCGCCTAGTATTCCATGCAGGTACACCATGGGATCCCGGGGAGTTTTGATCCTTTTGCACAGGCTTCTCCCGTTTGAACTGCATGCCGTGGAACAAGACCCTTGCGGTCGGTTTGTGATGCTGCAGGGCACGCTCTGGGGGGAGACGTTAGCTATACTAGCAGTTTACTCCCCACCCGGACTCGAGGAGAATCTTTTGGGAGAAATAATCACCCTACTAGTAAAACAACAGCCAGATACATGGATCCTATGGGGAGACTTTAACAATGTGATGTGCAACACTCGAGAACGGACTCGCATGCGGAATCGCAACCTGGATATATCCACAAGACTGGCAACCTTTACGTCAACGCTGGGCTTCTGTGATGTGTGGAGAGAACTCCACCCCTTGGACAGAGGTTATTCCTTTCATTCGGGTGCCCACACCTCCTTATCCAGGTTAGACTACTTCTTTCTTCCGACCTCCGAGGCATATAGGGTAACCAAAGCAGAACTGCTCCCGCACTGCATCTCCGATCACTCACCTTTGGAGATGGTGCCCCGCACGGTTTGGCCATTGCCCTCCAAGTCATGGAGGTTGAATAGCTGCTATTAGGGTTTCCCTGAATTCGTAGACCATATCATTGAGAAATCTAACAAATATTTCAAAATAAACGCAGGCACTGTAGAGGACGCCGGCATACTGTGGGAGGCACATAAAGCAGTGCTTAGAGGGGAAATGATTGCCTGGACCTCCAACAAAAGGAAAGAGCACCATAGGAAAGTGGTAGAGGCAGAGAAAGAAGTAGAGAAATGGGAAATTAATTATATACTGGACACCACCCCAGATACACACCGCTCTCTTCTGAAAGCTAGAGAATCCCTCCACAATATGGCACTAGATAATGCAAAACAAGCACACAGGGAATCAAGGGCTAGTATCTACGAATGTGGTGATAAAGCGGGCAAGTTACTGGCCTGGTTGGAGAAATGTGAGGAAGGGCATCGACATGTCAGACAGATGATTGACCGCCAAGTTGGGCCGGCCCAATCAGACCTGGATATAGCGGAGGCGTTCGCCAATTTTTATGCCACTCTCTACAAGGCCCCACCATCTCCAACTGATCTGTCCTTTCTAGATGAGATCGAGCTTCCGCAGTTGTCAGAGCAGCAGAGAACACGCCTGGATAGAGATCTAGATGAAACAGAAATTGCAGAGGCCCTGGCCCAGCTTCAATACGGGAAAACGCCCTGTCCTAATGGATTCCCGGTCGAGGCCTGGAAGACGCTGTGCAGCGATAAAATGGCAATATACGCTGACTTCACTTATTGCTAGAACAGGCCCAGATTCTTGAGTCGCCACTCACCCTCCTTGCGATTGATTTCGAGAAGGCGTTTAATTCGTTGATATGGGGAAGTCTCTGGGCGACGATGAGGCGTATGGGCTTTGGAGAAACCTTCCTGGGCTGGGTCCAACTCCTATATGAAGCTCCACATGCTGAGGTCAGGGTGACTGGTTGGTCCTCCAGGACCTTCCCGCTGGGCAGAGGTACAAGGCAGGGCTGTCCTCTGTCTCCCCTCCTCTTTGCGTTGGCAATTGATCTACTGGCCCAGTGGCTTTGTCAGGTTGCCACATGGTCCGGGTTAAAGTGGCCGGAAGGAAAAGAAGATAAGGTCTCCCTCTACGCGGATGGCCTATTAATCTATCTGAGTGACCCGAACCACACCTGTCCGATAATAACCCAAATGTTAACTGCCTTTGGCGAGTTCAGCGGCTTGAAAGTGAATTGGGGAAAATTGGTTCTTTTCCCAGTGAAGGGTGGCGAACTGGCAAATCCCCGCGAGGGCCCATATTGAGTGGAGAGGGAGGGGTTTCGATGCTTGGGCATATGGGTCTCTGGGAACCTTTCAGAATATGTGTCCTGTAATTTGCACCCCATGTCTGATTGCTTTGCGGAAGACGTGAAACACTGGATGCTCCTTCCCCTTACGCTTAGGGCAGGGCGGCGCTCATTAAGATGATGGCACTCCCGCGTTTCGTGTATGTGCTCCAGAACGCCCCATTAGCGATACCGGATTCAGAGTTTATCCGAGTTGAACGTCTCCTCAGGAAACTGATATGGAAAGGCGGCCAGCCCCGTATAGCATTGACCACTCTAAAAAGATTCATCTGGGAGGAGGTTATTGGAGTCCCGCACCTTCAGTCTTATTACTGGGCCAGTCAGTTAACAGTGGTCAATCATCTGCTCCATGGGGACCGCGAACTCCCACACATTAGGGCAGAGACACCCATTACCCAGAATACCCTGCCACTCGCTGCGCTGTACCAGACCCTTCCTAGACCTCCCCAACAAACGATGTTGGCACATATTGCTGTCAACTGGAGGCAGGCACACATCCACATAGGCTGGGGGAACAGAATAACTCTAGCACAGCCATTGTGGCATAATTATATGCTTACTGAATTATGAAAACTCACACCATGGGCTCGTTGGATGGAGGCTGGGATAACCACGGTAGGGGATATTATAGCCGATGGGACTATCGCCCCATTGGAGTGGCTGCAACAAGAATTCGGGATTCCTGCAGTCAAGCACTATCATTACACACAGACGAAGCACGCCCCCAATAGACACTTGCAGGTACTCACTGATGCACCGGACTGTACGCCTCTAGAGCTCAACCTACTCACACAACACATCCCCACTAAAGTCACCTCTACTCTATACAAGGCCTTAGCTGCCTTTGCCACTCCTGAGCTGGCTAGCCTTAGAGCTAAGTGGGAGAAGGATGTCGGCACCATAGAACCGGAGGATTGGATCCGGGTGCTTATGCATCCGCGTGAAATTGCAATAGACTCAAAAATCCAACTGGTACAACTTAAGATACTTCACTGGGTGTACTACCCCTGTGTTGCCCTGTTCGGCTGGAGGCGCGCACCTGATCCTAACTGCTTGAGATGCCAGGGGGAGGAGGGCACTTTCATTCATATCCTCTGGGAATGGCCACGGATTAAAACCTTCTGTACACAATGCTGCTGCACACTGACAAGGATCCTCGGTCGCATAGTGCCAGTAGAACCAGCGACGTGCTTACTAGAGGTCCCAGATAAAAATACCACGAACAAGTGGGTGGGTGTCTTCCTGTTTACGGCAATGGGTTTGAAAAAGAGAGATATAGCACAGAAATGGGGAGCCCCGGAATGCCCGACCCTGGCTCAATGGTCTGCTGAAATGGACAGTTGCGCTGCAAAGGGACGCAGAATATATACTGCACGTGGATGCCCGACGAAAGCTACCAAGATATGGGGAAAATGGGAAGGGGGGGTGGACTAAGAACCCTTGCAACGAGAGGGGAGGACAAATAGGAGGGTATTAGGGTGTGCAGCAAGAACTATGTGGCACAAGGATGAATGCGGTGTGTTGGGTGTCCTGACCCACGTTTAAGCTACCCTGCTACAACATTTGGTGCTGTGGGCTTAGGAAATTCAAGATGGCGGAAAACCCACATGTGCGCCGAAATCCAGGAAAGCTGCGCAGTTGTGCGCACACCAAAATGGTTACCTAACTTGCCACCCACCAGGGTAAAGAAAGGTCTTTGTTAACAAAATCCACTTTTACTGATGTCAAAAAGTTGCTGAAATCGTGACTCATTGGACCACTTTAAAGATTCAACCCTTTTCGTGGGGTTCCACATAACCATCTTACTGTAAGGAGCCCCATCAAAACAATGTTAAGCAAGGATTTACTACCATGTAAGAACCATTCCTGTTTAGAATGCATTAATCCAAGAAAATCCCAAAAATGGGTGCAGTACCAGTACTCACCACTATCCAAAAGCCGGCGTTTTAAAACCCACTGTGTGTTTTTCTGAAGGCAAGCCAAAATGCCTATTTCAAACCTTGCAACATGTGCAAAATATTCACTGAACACCAGCAGACATTTGGCAGAATGGAGTTTTGTGTGCCTACAAAATCTGGGAAATGAAGAGCCCAAAAACAATGCTTATAACAAAAATGCTATGGAGTCAGCAGCTTAAGCCTAACTGCAACTGGATTTAAAACCACCAAAATCGAAAATGTTAAATTAAATGAGTGACCTATGTTTGGTGTCACATGCCTTTGTAACTGTTGAAATGTCATAGTTTTGCACTTAGAATCAGCATTCTAGCTGCCTGTGTAAAATTACAAGTTATTTTAAAAGCAACAAAAAGTTAGCTGAAGGTCTGGCTTAAGGAACTTGATTTTGCCTAGCAACGGATCCCATCAGGAGTGAAACTTGAGTCACAACTATGTTCCCAGGCCAACCTTCCTTTTGCTGCCCACACAAAGGATATGCCATCTATCTGATAATTGAATTATCTGTGCTCTGCAAGAGAGTGAACAAAGCCCTCTTCACTCAGGCAAAGGTTTTTATTACCGCAGTCGTAAATTGTAGCTTCCTCTTGGCAGGAGCTGGGAGGAGCACTGCCTGTGAGAGCAAGCTGGCTTGGCAGAAACTGGAAAGACTGGTTTCTGTACCATGTGACCTGAAAAGACACACCCCTGCAGCAAGGATATGGTTTTATAAAAAGGGGGATAATTCATAGTGCGGACATGTGAAAATTTTATAAATGATACCATAATTCTTGTGATTTTTCTGCCCACAGTTTAAGACGTGGTAGGAACCGGTGGTATGTTCAGGGGGGTTTTAGCGGAAAAGTGGATATTACTCTAAATGTGTGCATGTTAAAAATCTGAAACTTCATCAGTTAATGTCCCTACCCCCTGCACACATGTATGTAAAGTTGGGTCCATGTCGGAAATTGAAAAAGCAGTTAAAAAGTCAATTATGTACACTCTTTGAATGCAAGCTCCGAGAATGAGCAGATTTGGACATAGACATGGCTAAATTCAGCCACACCATGTATATGTAATTTCAAACAACTGTGTAACTCTGAAGTATGGATTTTGATCATATATATATTTGGGTGCACAGATGAGAAGGGAAGTTGTTTCAAGAGATCATAAAATGACATCAATCTGACTCACAGTTCAGTTTGCCAATCAAGCGGAGGAATGGAAGCCTGACCAATGACGAATGAGAGGGGCAAGTCTAGTGATGCAACACACACACCCATTCTCAAGAAACAGATAAAAGCAGAGAGTCAGGACACATAGAGACATTCAATTTCATCTGCCGCTGGAAGCCCTGCCGGAAAAATCCATACTTACCTCCATCAAACTCCAGAAAGCCAAACTAGAGACTTCAATCTATCCAGAGCAGAGACCAGACCAGAGAGAAAGCAGTGCTGTGCCTAGCAGAGACCAGACCAGAGAGAAAGCAGTGCTGTGCCTAGCCGAGACCAGACCAGGCGCTGTGAGCAGAATCCGGAAAGACCTGACCAGACTGAAGATCGTGACCAAGTCGCTTTCCTGTTCAAAATCTCTTGTGAGTACTTAGCAAAACTCAGAACACATCTCTTAGTTTAAATTCATCTAATTCAATCTATTTAACCTAAGTAGAACTGCCTCCTATCTGTCACCTGTCATTTCTAGTAAAATTTGTCATTTTGAAAAAGTGTGCGTTTAAAATTTACAAAACCAAAAACGACCTTTACTAAATTGCTCATATCTCCGCAACCGTTTGGGCTAGAGACTTGCAATAACTTTCATTTGGAACCTGAGATCCTAGGCTTTCCCAGGACCCCAAAACGGTAGAGATAGTCCTTGCGGTTCCTCTGTAATAGCGCTCGGCGCATCCGCGAATTTTGCCGCGATTTGCAATTTCTTCACATGTAAAAAAACTGCTGATGCCTGCTTTCCATTTGCCAGAAATTCGTTTAACCTGTTAACTATCCCTGCATCATTGCTAGTGTGAGCCTGGACTAATATTAACTAGATACCACTCACCCTGAACCTCTAAAAGGGAATTAAAAGCGTTTCCAGCATATTTCTCATTCATTGCTAGCACCTATCAAAGCATTTGCCTGTGTTTTCAAACTTCTGTCTAAGCTTGCTGGATTGAACTGATTACATTGATTGCATTTCTGAGAACTGTGTGCTTTCCTCCCATTTCCTTGCATTGCATAAAGAGGGGGGGAGTGAATAGCCAGAGAAAAGTGATTACATTGCTTGGTTGAAATCATATTGAGTATTTTCTGTACTGCATTCATTGAATATTGCATCCACCTGAGCTTACATAAAGCATCCTCTACCACATTATACTTTTGTTCCTATTTACCAGTGTGCTATCTTATCCATTTCATGTCAACTCATTAGTGATTATAAGAAGTGTGCTAGTGCCAGATTCTCCGTTGTTAATATTTATCATATCAGATTAAGTGTGATATCCAATTATTAATTTACTATAAAGGGTGATATATATCTATTGTTTAAATTATCAAATAAACCTTTTTAACTTGCAAAACAGAACTACTTCTTGGCTCAGTGGGGTCAGGGGGATTCCAAGAGAGGGGTGTTATATAGGGGTAGTCATCCAGAACGCATGAACTGGACCTAAAGATATATCAATAAGGGTTTTCATTCAGTATTCTAGACTAGGCGTTAACTTAGCTGTAGTGCTGAACTGAATCCTCTTACAGGTGTGGCATGACACGAACGGCCCGCGGGTCCACTTAATGGTTAGAAAGGGGTGGTGGGAAAGTTATTTGTCTGTTCTATGAGTGTAACAGAAAACAATAAAATCAATAAAATGTTACATTAAAAAAAACACCTGGTCGAATGCGCCTCGAGAACAGGAGTTGAGCTAGCAATAGTTTCCTTAGATGCGCACACAACGTTTGACCTCTTGAATTGGAACTGTATGTCATGTTATGTTATGTTGCTTTGCATTTATATAGCGCCTTATGTACCATTGGTATGATCTCAAGGCGCTGGTAGGTTGAACGTCCTCGGAAACCGTAGTTCAAGTCAGTAGAGAGAGATAGTCATAAGGTGCGCGTGAGCACCGCATATGTGTGCAGCAGGTGTGGCACTCGTATGATAGCTGTTTCTTAGCGGTGGGTGTGGTGGTTGGGAGATCAGGTGTATGTGTTCGTTCTGGCAGGGTGTCAACCAGACCGATTCTGGCTGCGTTAGGCCTGAGGAGAACGCCTAGGCTGGCGGGTGTGCAGCCAGCTGTGTTTAGTTAGGATGATGGGGAGTATGTGGCAGGTGTTGGTATGAGAACAGCTATACCGAATGTGTCATAGTATAGCTGTGTTCTAGTTGAGTGGTGGTGTATAGAAGAGAGTAAGCGTGGTGATGTGATATGGTTATTTTCAGTAGGTGCTTGAGATCGAGCGCACATCTGAATAATTTATTCAATCTGTTTTATTCACTCAGTCTGTTCAATCGGCTTTGTCTGTTCACACATTTCGCCTGGTTCTTTATTTGATTTATTAGTCATTCCATTTATTCTATCATTCGATCGTTCATCTACATAAGCTGTCGGCCATCTCCATCTGTTCTATCCACTCCATCCGTTCCGCCATCTCGATTTGATCGTATAGCGAAAATGCTAATGGCCTTTGGCCCCAATTATGTTAAATGGGTCCTAGCTAACTACCAAAGCCCTCACACATCTCTAAGGATCAATGGGTATTGCTCCCAGAAGCTAATGATATCCAGGGGCACTCGCCAAGGCTGCCCCCTTTTACTGCTATTTACCTTGGCGATGAAACCCTTTGCCCTCAAGCTGCGCTCCAACCCAGCTATAAAGGGGCTGCGTGTGGGGCCTGACAGCTACAAACTCTCCTTATATGCGGATGATGTCCTTCTCTCCCTAACCCAACCGAGAACATCCTTAAAGGAGCTATGGGTGAAAGTTACAAAATTCAGTGGGTTCTCTGGGTTCAAAGTCAATTAATCCAAATCCACAGCCATGGGGGTAAACATCTCGGATAGGCGCAGAATTTCCCTCGCCAAGGAAGGGCTGATTCCATGGGAAGAGTTATGCATCCCCTAGCTTGCAGTCCACATTCCGAACTCTGTCAATAAAATATATAAAGACAACTTTCCCCAATTATTTAGGGAGGTAGAGGAAGACATGGCCCGTTGGCATAAACAGGAAATATCCTGGCTGGTTTCATCCCCTAAAATGAACTTAATCCCCAGGTTCCTTTACTTCTGCCTATCATTACCGGGTGAGATTCCTGACAGGGACCTTGAGAATCTGCAAAGGGGTATGGTAAAATTTGTCTGGGGAATAAAAAGCCCTGAGTTGACAGAAGGGTCATGCTGAGAAGCACACAAACAGGGGGCCTCGGTGATCCCTGATATCCTCAGATATTACTTGGCAGCTCAGCTATCTCACGCATTTACAAGGCAGGAGGGGGGAGTGCCCAATGCTGGAAACAAATTGAGGAGACGTGTTGCCTGATCCCCCTTGCTACCCTGCCACACTTAGGAATGGGAAATTCAGGTTGGGGGGAGGGCACTCTATTTTCCACCAAGAGCACTATTCACAGCTGGTGGAGGTCACTTCATCGCTGGGGGGGGGGTCAATGGGTCACTTGCCGCCCTCACCCCAGTATGGAATGACCCAGACATCTCTCCAGGCCTGAACCCACTAAGGTTTGCTAGTTGGAAAGAGGGAGGGTTATTGGAGTCAAAAGATTTCTTCAGCAACGGTATTCCCCTAACTTTTGAAGAATGTAAAGCAAAATTCCATATTGTGGAAGGGGAGAGGTTCAGGTATGCGCAGCTGAGGCACTGGATGTCCCAACCTGTGACCATAGTGTGAAGGGGCAGAGAACTCAACGCATTAGAACAGCCACTAACCTCTGCAGTTCTCAGAGGCCGGGTGGCGCTTCTCTATAAGCTTCGTGACAGATCTGAACCCTCAGGGAAGGAGAAATACATGCTCAAGTGGGAAAGAGACCTCAGCAGAGAAATAGATGTAGAGGATTGGTACCGCATCTGGACCCACACACACAGAAGCTCTAGATGCATTACAAACAGGGAGGGAGCAATCAAGGTTTACTACCGATGCTACCTCACCCCAGAAATACTAAACAAAAGTGTTGCAACCGTTTCACCTCCCTTTCGGGGGTTGTTGCGAGTCTTTGGGATCATTCTACCACATGTGGTGGTCATGTGATCTTTCAGCCAAGTTCTGGCCGGAGGTTTTGCTTCAACTGAAATGGATCACTTGAAAATCCCTTGGGACCCAGGAATAGTTCTTTTGGGGGACGCGGGTAAGGGAATATACCCCCTAACTGGACATATGGCTGACCTAATTACGCATCTCCTCACGGCAGCTAAGCAATCCCTGGCCGCCTCTGGAGATCCCCCGGTGGCCCGGCGATCTCACTGTGGTGGGCAAAGTGCTGGGACATATGCAGTGGAGAAGATTACTGCTACTCGACTGGCAATTTAGGGTAACTTTCAGTGTACCCGATCTCCCCTCTTTGATAACACCAGCTGATTCCCAGGAGTGGTACGCAAGCCACCAACACTCAGGTGGTTCACGGGACATTAGAATGCACGAGAGCCATCTCTTTGTCGACAAAGCCTGCCAGTTGAACTATGCTTCCCCATGGCCTAAAGTGCACAGTGCTCATGCATGTCCTTATTAATGTTCCTCATTTGTTTCTTGTTTGCCTCCCTCTTATGCATTGTTCTGAAATGCACGTATGTTATAACTGTTATAAAAAAAAATAAAAAAGATATTGAGTGAGCAGAGTGTCTGGTGTTTTTGGGACTTTCTTATGGTTACAGACCTTGTGCTGCAGTCTCACTGAGACAGAGGATTTCTTTGCTGGTCACTGAACCAGGCTCCTCATCCTGCTCACGCTCGCCACCAAAACCATCAGCCTTAGCAGAGCAAAGCGAAGTGAATAGAGTGTCTGGTGTGTTTGGGACTCTCTTACAGTTACGGACCTTGTGCTGCAGTCTCACTGAGACAGTGAATTTCTTTGCTGGCCACTTAACCAGACTCCTCCTCCTGCTCACGCTCGCCGCCAAAACCATCAGCCTTAGCGGAGCGAAGCGGAGTGAGTAGAGTGTCTTGTGTGTTTGGGACTGTCTTACGGTTACGGACCTTGTGCTGCAGTCTCACTGAGACAGAGGATTCCTTTGCTGGTCATTGAGCCAGACTCCTCCTCCTGCTCACGCTCGCCACCAAAACCATCAGCCTTAGCAGAGCAAAGCGAAGTGAGTAGAGTGTCTGGTGTGTTTGGGACTCTCTTACGGTTACGGACCTTGTGCTGCAGTCTCACTGAGACAGTGAATTTCTTGGCTGGCCACTCAACCAGACTCCTCCTCCTGCTCGCCACTAAAACCATCAGCCTTAGAGGAGCGAAGCGGAGTGAGTAGAGTGTCTGATGTGTTTGGGAATCTCTTACTGTTATCAACCTTTTGCTGCAGTCTCACTGAGACAGAGGATTTCTTTGCTGGCCACTGAACCAGACTCCTCCTCATGCTCACGCTTGCCACCAAAGCCATCAGCCTTAGCGGAGTGAAGCAGAGTGCGTAGAGTGACTGGTGTCCGGCGGTCCGGCAGCTGATGGATGAAGACATGCTATTAAGGAGCTGCAAAACCCAGAGAACGATCGACCAGGGGCGGTCGTTACCATCATGAAACCGGACACTAACAACATCTGTGGCACATTCGGATCAGAGTTTGAAGACTCTGTGGTGAGTAAGCCCAAGTCTTCTACCTTATACATGCCAACGCTCTCCTCGCCTACAATTCAGTCTTTCAGGTGCTCTGAAACTTCCTGTTCTAATTTAACAAAAAAAATTGTGAACATTTCCCCTGTGCCGACGCCTTCGGAAGCACTAGCAGACAACAAGGCTGTCCCTCCGCCTCTACATTCACCATCTGATTTACATTGTTTGAAGGTCCTGTCATATACACCTTCTGGGCCCTTGCCATGTCCTCACAACGCATCCTCACAACGCAAACGAGCTGGCCTTCACACAGGAGAACATGTCAGGTGTTGAGCAACAGCCCGGCCAGAATTCCAAATAGTCCGAAACCTAAACAAACAGCTCGCCAGCCCTTCCACGTGTCCCTTGCACTCCAACACCTTAATGGCATCGGACATGTTGGAGACCGTGGGTACTGATACATCAGATGATGGAGATGACGTGTATACCAACAAAATCCCAGCTGACCCTGAGAGGGCCGAAGCTCTCCACCTTGTTTCCTGTATGCCTCTTTTGGTTGAGGCTCAAGTACACAGCGACTCATTGAGTTGAGGGTCACACGCTCTGATAGCCCTGTCTCATATGGGGGGAATGGTTAACAACAAACCCAGTGACAATGTACCGGCGTCTCAGCCCATGGCCTGCACAAGTATAAATAACCCTACCCCGGGGGTCCCTTTTTTATCAGGGGAGCAATGGCACAGTCGAACTGCCGAATACTGTGCACTGGATCACCACCATACTGATGACATCTTCGTTCTTGGAAAGGACAGCACAAGCCTTACTATTAACCAGCCAGGCACTAAGCCCCAAGTAAGGACTGCGATGCAACCCTCAACTGATGCGCTGCCAGGATGCACAGTGGCCACAAAAACACCTTTCAGGCCATCTACAAAACTGCTACATGAGCCCTGCATGTACTTCAGGCTACATACGTGTGGAGCTCCCTTGGGCCCCAAAGTTCCATCAATGTTGACTAAAAAATGTGTCACCCCTACTATCGACCTAAGTCCTGGTGACCTGTCGGATGTGGAACTGTTGGAGGGCTTGGATTCCTGGGTGTGGCAGACTAAAGACCTTCAGTGACATCCAAGGGCACCTGACTCGTGGACCACCCAGATCATCCGTACAACTTTTCTGCATTTGCAGATAAACCCACACCAACATTACAGCTGATGCCCAGGATAAACAGGCAAAGGATTTGCCTATTATCTGGCCCTAGTAGGGGCAGCTCACGGACGTTAGTACTCGATCAGACTATCAACACTGACACGTGCCAGGGATCTGTGGCATTGAACCCAAACGCTATACCGACAAAAGGGCGAGCCAGGGAGTTGGACGAACCTTCAATGATGGAGAGGGGCTTGGACGTACACGTCCTGGACGTGGCCCAGACTAGTTCTGGGGCCCACTTGGGCATTCTTGCTTCTAACTCTAAGATACTAGAGACAATTTCAAGTGGCGCACCGATAAACCAGGTCCTCTCCTGTTTGGAGAGGAGGGTGGTGGGCCTAGTCCGCCTTCATCAATTCTCAATCAGACCATCCCCAATGGGCACCCGGACCAACAACACTCTAACCCCTCCACTAATTTCAGAAAAGAGGCTAACTGGTTAAAAATAACGGACAGAATCTTACTTAAAACAGCGTCATTCACATCTAAATGTCTAAACAACCTTGCCACCCCATATCTAGCGGAATAAAATCAACAGGAAAATTTCCACGCGACCCACGAGATCCACTAACACCTCCAAACTAGAGATTCCAAGGTTTAAACGTTCCACCGCGGGGGAACTAGCTTTCCTGTCAAAGCTGCTCACTGCTGGAACAAACTACCACTTGACATTAGAATGGAACAACCGTACCTGCAATTCAGGCACAAAATAATCAAGTGGCTGCGCGCTAACGACACATAACCCGACTTACACCTAGCTTACCCCCACCTCAGCCATGACCTACCTTTGCCTAGACACCCCAAGACATGCCCTGCTCCTGGGCATATGTTTGTATATATTCTTGTATAGACTTGCTCTTTGCCGTTTGTGTTTTATAGACATTTGTTTGTATATAGTCGCTCATATATGTGCTCTTCTTGTCATTGTACTGCATATACTCATGCCAATTACTGTAATAAGCTTAAGTTTTCATGTAAACTGTTGCGCCCGGCTACCCATGGGTTTTGCGCGCATTATCAAATAAACAAACAAACAAACAAACTGGAAAGAAAAATTAGATCTATTCTCCATCATGTCGACCGTCACTATAGCCCTGGCAACATTCACCAAACTTTATGAGCAATTGAACGACGCTCTCAAAGGTTATACTACGCTTCTGGCTATGACACATTCTAAACTCATCTTTCTGGCGGGCTTTGTCATGGAAATTAAAACCGGAGCGCAGGAGAGCACCTCTCTCGTGACAATGATAATATGGTACACCAAAAGGAGTGTGCCCAACGTACCCTGTGTTCTAAGTCCATTTAGACTATAAATGTGTCTTCGCCAGTGGATCTTACAGGATGATGCACTGACCAAATAGGAAACCCCAAGAAACATCTGAGGGGACCAATGGAAATCAAAAGGCCGGAGAACGGATCGTGCATCTGAAATGATCAATCATTGCAAAACATCTCAGTGGCAGAAGAGGGCAGAGGATCTACTGACAACCCAGCCTTCTCCATTTTTAATCAACAGAAGAAACCTAGGCATAGTAGAAAGGACAAGAAGACCAGTAAAGCCACTATAGACAGCCACCAACAGCGTCCAAAGGTAAGCCAGGGTAGTCTGGCGGGAGCTCCGAAACCCACCCCAAGAAAGACACATCAAAGCCGAGTAGCTTGGTGAACACAGTTTCTTGTGGGCAGCCTGTCGAGGATAGGGAACCCTTACCAACTGTACACGTCCCTACAGATCCAACAACTCATACACTACAAATATTGATAGATCTTTCTACCTACTCACTCAACAGAATCGAGTAGCCAGTCACTTGAGAGGGTGGCAGTGGCCCCGGTCACTAAACCAGAAGTCATTTCTGAGCCACCTGCTACACCCGTGGATCTGCTGGTCTCGTCTGCATTTGTGACTATGGCAGAGAGGAGACGGCGAGATCAGCTGGCGACCGCTAAGGACCAAACATAAATGAGAATTATCGCACACTACCAGTCCAAATGCTGGGATTATCGAGGTGAACGATCATGAAGGGTCGAGAACCCTAGACACAACAGGGGTAGATGGCATAACAGCAGTTATGCACCTTGGAGGACGGGGCATAAAAACTCTCTCTCTCGTTCCCTCAAATTTGAGGGAGTTTTGGACCTTGACAACAAGCTCATCCTCAACAGCAGATCAGTTCTTGATCTATTCCATTTCATTCCTAACTTGAGGCAGTTGAGATCCGACGATCTGAAACTTAGCGAATTTAGTGATGAAAGGCGAACGGACTCTGTGTTCCTCCATTTCAACTCCCCTATTGTCAAAAACATGCTGATTGACGCAACAGAGAGGCTACTAATGTTAGGTTTTGACCTAACGGTTGTAAATTGTTCAGATCTTGTATCTTCATGTCAACCAAAACTAGCGAAAAACTCTAACGATGACATCTTAGGACATCCTCAAGGAGAAGGTGCATTAACGTGCCCAACATCAGCAAACAACTATTTGGATCCATTAGAAACAGGAAGGGTCCCAGCTGGCCCAGGGCTAAAGTTAAATGTTACTGTTCAAACAGAGACTTCCCCCTCGACAAGTGGGCTGTGCTAAGACGAATGTGATTACCAAGACGTCAAATCTCACACCAACAGACTGGACATGGCTACCACGTGCATTAGCGTCTCAAAACAACCTTTAGCAATCCAGTCGAAATCTTCAAGCGCAATGTCGGGAACTATACACAGCAAAATATGTCTCAACATCTGCTGACCTAAAGCTGTTCTCATGGAATACCTGCAGCCTCACTCACCTGACTAAACCTAGTGAAATAAATCTAGAAGATTATGATCTGGTCTGTCTACAGGAGACTTGGCTAAGGAAGACCCCTGCTCTGGATGGCTTTGAAAGATCTATAAGCCCTGCTGTCAAAGGGAGAGTCAGGCGTCCCTCAGTGGGCCTCTTGACTGTGGTTAAATCAGGCAGTTCCTTAAAACTCCTGAAGCCTGTGTCTACGAACCTCCTCACAAAAGAACTTGTGATTGGTTGGGAGACTGTGGCATCATCATCAAGCACAGAAACCCCAATCAAATTAACAATTATCGACGTCTATTGGAACCCTGTGTTGACCTCGAATGAAGCATTTATAGACCACGTCACTGGCCAATTGGATGATGCTTACATCAACCAACAGTCCCAATACGTCATAATTTGTGGCGATCTTAACATCTTGAATTTTGTTGAAAAAAGGCAGGGTCGCTCGTGGATCCTTGAAGACCCTCTACACATCAGACAGGTCCTGTGGAATTCACTAATGGACTCCAGAGGCATGCACCTGCTCAACGGCAACTTTAAAGGCGACATACCATCACAACCTATGTGGGAAAACATGGGGCATGCTTCGGTACTTGATAACATTTACCTCTCTAACAACTTTTTACCTCTTGTAAACAAGTTCCAAGTGGTTAAAACAACTCACAGTGACCACCACCTTCCCGTGTTGGAATGGAGGGCATTCAGACTTATCGTCTGGGAGCGAATGCCTACAGCGGTCGACACTTGTAATGGGGGGGGGTTGCGTCTTTAATTATCAACCACCAAGATCAGATCTGTAACAGCAGACCTTCGAACCATCGGCTCTTTGGTTGAATATTCTCCCTTGTTAGAACAATTTTATGTTCAACACTGTAGGAAATCCAACTTGGTCACTAACCACAAGCATACTTTTGACATTGAACTGGTGACACTGAGAAAACGTGTGAGAATGCTGGTAAGGGTAGCAATGAAATCCGGTCTACCTAAGTATCATCAAATAGCTCTGACCGAAAAGTCAAGCTATAAAAACTGGCTTTGTTCAACCAAATGACAGAGATACTAGAACCACTCGGAAGCCATGCTTAGAGCTTTGGTTGGTAAAGAGCTTAGAAAATTCTGGTCACTGATAAAATCAAAAGAGACGGTTCCAAACAAAGACCGACCAAACCCGATAAGTGAAGAAAGCTGGATTCACGGTTCTGGAGACTACTGTAAGTGACCATGATCCTGAGAGATCTGAACCTTGGGTATTTTCAAACAATGTCAGTGGTATCGTAAGGGGAATCCAAAAATTAAATGGTTCAAGAACACCAGATCCTGACGGGCTGACCAAAGAATACCCTGAAGACTGGGCAGTCTTCATTTTTACACTGTTCAATCAAATAGCCATCTCTCATCAAATTCCGAGTTCAAAGAGGAGGTCGATAGTGGTACCAATCCACAAAAAAGGAGACCTGGAAAACCCCAGGTATTGTCGTTCTATCGCTTTCTTGGACATCATTGGTAAGCTTTATGGCACAATCATCCTGGACCACTTCCACAGCTGGTGTCGGCAAACCAACTGTACTGACCCATTCCAAACAGGCTTTGTTAAGGGCCTGGGCAATTCTGTAAACCCAGGATCTTCATGGCTATTGTGGATCTGGTCCAGGCATTTGACCAAATTGACAGATGTAAATTCTGGATGAAACTTGAGAGGAAAAACTGTCCTAAATCACGAATTGATCCAATCATGGCTATGCGTTACACACCTCACTAAGAGTGAGATTGAACAAAGTGGGTCTCCTTTCAAACCTCGAGGGGCGTTAAGCAAGGATGTCCAATGGCCCCTGCCCATTTTAACTTCTTTTTGAGGACATGCCTGAAGCTTTCCTGTTAACAAGATCTTTTCCCCCCAAGGTTGGAGGAGTCCAGTTACCCTGATTATTGTATGCAGATGACGTGGTACTAATCAACCAGACCCTAGTGGGTCTACAGAGACAACTTGACTCCTTATAAAGCTATATTCTAACAAATGGCTTTCAAATAAATAAGGAAAAAAAACGAAAATCTTGAAGTTTTGTAACTCCAACAAGGGGAAACATTGTTTCTCTTGGTACCTAGATGGAGAGAGGATTGAACAGGTGCAATCTTTTCAGTACCTGGGGGTTTGGCTGAGCGACTCAAGACCTGAAGCCCTGAGTTCAGCATATCTGCGAGTGAAGATGATCGCTCTCACTAGCCAAGCATGTGCAATGAACCGGAAGTTTGGCCGCTTCTCCATCATGCCAGTCCTCAGGTATTTCAAAGCAAATGTAATACCAGTGGTGACTTACGGGACAGAAGCCATGTTCAACATCCCAGAGCCTTTATGTTCACACCTTGAAAGCACTTTTCGGAAAAAAGTGTTAGGCGTCCCTCTGTCAACTCCTATCGCTATCATTCAGAGAGAACTGGGGCTCACATCTCTGAAGTGCATAGTTGAATGGAACAGACTTGCTTTGTTTAGGAAATGCTGTATACCTTCACGCCCAGCGATTCTGGAAATGGTACACAGAGAAATGATGTCCGCCCGCAATCCAACTCTGAATGGTTGGCGATTGAGAACAATGAATTATCTGGCAGAGATTGGAAGTTCATTGGAGCAATTAGTGACTAACCCTGTATGAGTAAAAAAAGAAAAAGCAAAACAACATGATTGGATTTCAACTCTGGAGGCTGGTAGTTATCGATCTGTTGCCCATTTACCATCAGAATGCCGGAAACTAAATACGCTTTGTGATTACCTGAAGCAGTTCCCTGACAAGAAGGTCTGGGATCAATTTTGGCAAAGTCGTATGAACCTTCACCCTACGAATGAGATCCAAGCAATTCAGGGGCTATCAGAAGGAAATCACTGTCGGCACTGCAACGACGATTCCAAGGTCGAAACTTTGCTCCATCTTATTACATCATGGCCGGCACTAAGAGACGTACGATTGAAGCATTTTAGACCCCTTCTGTCGCACTTCTTAATTTCGGACTCAGAAGTCTGGTGGAGGTCCTTAATGGAAGGACGAAAAATGAAATATTTAATAGCTGTGGCTACATTTTTTGTCTGAAATTCTCCCAGACGTTTGAACTTTCCAAGGAACAGTTGCCATGTGACCGTTATTGTGTGTTTTTTTTTCTTTTCTTTTTTTTTTGTTGAGGATGACTGCTGTAGATTAATTTGAGTTTAATTCTTTTTATGTCTTTCCTGTCATTTGTATATAGGATTTAAGTTAAGTTTTCTTGGCATTGCTAAAAAATTGTTGTTTCAATTTTAATGCAAATAATTAAAAAAAGATAATTGTGAGAAAAAAAACTCTGCAGTAAAACTGTCTGGCCCTGGAGTCTTGCCAGATGAGAGCGCCTTCATCGCTTGGAGGATTTCCTGCTCTACAATGGGCTGACACAGCCATTCCCACTCCTCTTCTCCACACCAAGAAAGCGCCACCTGATCAAGAAATTCACCTAACTCGGACTGTGAGGCACGATTCTGTGATGAATAAAGCTGGGAGTAGAATGCACCAAATATTTGAATAATCTCCCTATCTGCATAATGCAGATCTCCCTGCTGATCTTTGATAGAAGTAATATGTGTTCTGGGGGCAGCAACTTTAGCTACCCACACGAGTAATCTACCAGGGCGTTGACCTTCCCCATGCTGCCTAACGGCTGCTTTCCCCCAGAGGAATGTCCCCTCTATCTGGGCCGAAGCTCTAAATCTCTCCAATTCTTCTATTTTCTGCTTTGCAGGGTTTCTAAATCCGCTTTGGCCTGTAGGTGCTGAATACGTGCCTAAATGTCCACCAATTCGCCTCGTATCAATGTCAATATCCCTGACTCTCTCGATATACATTCCCCCCTCACCACACACTTGAAAGTCCCCCATAGCGTTGAATCCGAAGTGACCGATCCCATATTATCAGTGAAAACGTTATCAATAACTTGTGTAATCCCCTCCGTAAACACTATATCAGACAAAACTTCACTTTTAAACTTCCAGACCAGTCCCATGCCCATGTGCCTTGGCACCTCCAAAACCAGTACCACTGGTGCATGGTCCGACATCGCGACATCGTAGGTGCCAATATATTGACCTCCTCCACCCAACCTGTGATCTTATCTGATATCAAAAAGTAATCCAATTGCGATGCTGTCTGGTGGACCTTAGAGCTATACATGTAGCCGCTCTCAGCCCCATGCCTAGTTCTCCAAATATAATTCAGCTCCCACTCCCAACTCAATTCCTTTAATTTAGTGGTAGATTTCAAAGCAGACCGCTGGACTCCCCCTGTTCTGTCCAGCCCTGGCTCTAATACCGCACAAAAATCTCGCGCGCACACAATCACGCCGGAGGGATACTGAATGCTGAGATATCCATTCTATTGTTTACACTGCATCCTGATTAGGACCATAATAGTTAATGAATGTGATTACCTGCCCATGTATATCCCCCACTTCTAATAGCACCCTCCCCTCTTGATCCTTAATCACTTTCATCAGACGAAATCCAGCTCAGTTTTGTATCAATATAGAAACCCCTCTGGAAGGGGAAAAATAAGAAGAGTAGTAGCAGTGTAATCCCCAGCTATGCCCAAATCGTGATTCCCAGGAGAGGTCAAGAGCTTTCCCTTGCCTGAATGCCACATCAACATGATGTCATTTCTTATATGATAAAATGCTACAGGCCTTAAATGGACAGTTCAAACCTTTGGTATTCCAGATCATACACTTCAACCCTCTAGCCATGGCACTGCAAGACTTTCATGTAAAACCCTAGATTTTTCAAAGTATACCTCTACAGTAACCAACCATGAGTCACCTGAGCTTCTCCCACTGGACCCCCTTTCCACCCAGTGTAACTACCAACACATGGGAAAGGGAGGTTAAACACCCACCCAGGGTGATTCCCCGTACCACTGCTCCCTTCAAAACACAATACTATGCCCAAATGCCTACCCCAGGCCGGGAACCCCAACATGCCAGTCATTCAGCCCTACCTCCACAAACCCCTGGTCGTCATGAGCTTCCATACAATGGTAGCCCAGCACCCAGCCACCCTTCGCACCCCACAACTATAGTTTCCTTCCTCACCAGCATCGCAGAGGCAGCAGTGCACAAACCAGCACCACGAGACATCAGGAGCTAAGCGCGCCTTTTCTTTTCACTCGGTAAGCTCAGATGGGCTTTGTTTCTAATTTGCATCCCTCAAGTATTGAGTTGTTTTTTATAATTGTGTTTATATTTAATGTGCTGGTACTTATTTACCCAAGAATCATCTTGTCCTACATGTATTTAAATAAACCATTTATTTTTACAATATATAGTGTTTCATTGAACATATGTATGCTACAATTTCTTTGTACTGATTCTACAGCCCTCTTTCCCTCCTAAAATAATCCTGGCTGCTCTGTCTACGCTACCAAATACTCAGGTGGTACAGCCTTACACAAAGGGCCTCATCACGAGTTTGGCGGTATTCCGGCAGATTTCCAGTCGAGCGGTATTAGCGCTAACGCCAAGCCCCCCGGTGGAAAGCCTGCCAGATCACGAGTAGGCGTGCCCGCGAACAGGGACATGTCGTTAACGCAAATAGCGCTCGACGTAGAAATTGGCCAAGAACCCGTAAATACAGCGCACCATGCGCTACCGCCATGCCAATAGCGCGCAGGAAACGCATCATCGCCGGAACGGGAAATAAAGCGGCTGCCATTTTGGAAATCACAATCCATCGGATATCACAGCCCCTGCAAGCCATCCACCCCTGTGAGGAATGAAAAATGTCACAGGAGCACACTAGGGGCAAGTCAGCCCTGGACAGGGTCAGGAAACACAAATTCAGTGACCAGGAGCTGGCCGTACTTGTGGAGGAGGCAGTGACCCACAATGAACAACTACATGGTGCACAGCAGCACAAGAAAAGCAGGCATTGTCGTACACAGATCTGGTGGGACATCAGCCAGAGGGTGTCTGTAGTGGGGCGCTTGCCCCGGGATGGGGAGGACTTTAGCAAGCGCCTCAATGACTTGCATGTCAGAGTACGTGGCATACTATCCCAGCACAGGAGTGCAAGCATGGGCACTGGAGGAGGGCCACCACCACCACCACCCGAGCTCACGCCCTGGGAGGAGAAGATGACAGCGCTCATCAACATGGGCACCATAGAGGGACACAGAGCGGAGGCTGGCACCGGTATCCAGCAGGCTGCAGGTGAGGCCCCCCCCCAAATGCATGAATCTGAAAGGACCACACATGCAGACCCTGAGTGAATGAATGTGCATGCAATGTGTGTGAAGCACTGCAGACACCCATAACTGAGCCTTTGTACCACCTTACCGTAGCGCCCCCTAGACTCCCCTGTAGGTGCACTGCATCAATACAATGGCCAGGGGACAAACATCCATGGCCATGGCACAGCTACGTGGAGTGTGAGTGTGCATGAATAAACCCCCAGCACCATGTGCACGGTGCATCCCCATCACGCATGTGATGATGACACACAAACATGTCCGTGCAGTGTCCCTCCACACTGACACATTCCACCAATCGCAACATGGGGATTGAACACAATGCAAGTGCAATGCATGATTGCTACTGTCTACAATCCCACTTGATGGCATAAAATGCATGATACTAATGTAGGCCGCCCTGAACTGAATCCACACCCTATGTACCCCACAGGCACACAGCGATCACCACAGGACGACGATGACGGTGAGAAGGCCACTGCATCACAGCACCCGAGGCAGCGCTCCTCGACCAGCACCACCACCCCGCAAAGGGGCCACCCGGAAGCAAACCAATGCCGGACCCATCCCACATCACCACACCGCAGCCAACCAGATGGATGCAGCACCCACATGGCCGCAGGAGGTCAGCGCCTACCTCACCCCAACCCGTCATGAAGACACTCAATGTAGAGGGAGTCAACTGTGGGTCTGAGCCTGATGAGGCACAGACACCTACATCTGCACCTCAGCCAGGACTGTTGCATTCACCCAGATGCAGCGACACCGAAGGAATGGCCACACCTCAGGGGAGCCCAGAGCCAGTCACACAGGTAGCACACACCCCACGTGTGCATGTGCGTTGTGTCCGCACACCAGAGCCTGATGTTGACACACCATCATATGGCACCCCAGATGATAGGCACACGGACCGCAGCAGCCCCATCCAAGCTGCCAACATGTACCCATGCAGCCCCCCCCCAGGCAGCGCACAGCTGCCAGCCCGGTACCCGTCACACCCGGGGTACCTTTCGTCACGGGAGCTGCCGTGATGGGACGTCTGGACATAATTGAGGCCAAACAGGCAAAAGTGGAGTCCATGGCCAAAGTGCACAGCCGGTACATCAAGGCCATCAGCTGAGCCATACGGCACGGCTGCAAGTACATGGCCCGAGACAACGCGCGCACCCGGAAAGTGGTGGAGAAATGCACCGCGGCCCTGACAGGTTTCGGCCAAAGGGTATGGGAGTTGTGTGAGGAAATATCTGCACATGTAGAGCAGACAAGGGAGTCCAACCTTCTCAGCCAGCAGCTGCAGGTCACCGGGTCAGTCCCATCGGCCTCCACTACACCCACGGAGGGATATCTGGAGCCTTCACCTAGGTGCCGTTCATTGCGCCACCTGAGATCCCGCACACCAAAGGGGCCAGGACTTGGAAAGCGCCCGCGACCATCATAGATGGACATGGCATTGTTGTGAGTGCCCTGAGAACATGCACCTACCTGCACTGTTTTGGGGAGTGCACTGGGGGGAGGGGTGATTGTGTGCTAGGAGTTAACTGGGGGAGGGCGTATTGTGTGCTGGGTGTTCACGGGGGGTGGTTGTGTGCTGGGTGTGCACTGGGGGGAGGGGGGATTGTGTGCTGGGTGTTCACTGGGGGGAGGGGGATTGTGTGCTGGGAGTTAACTGGGGGAGGGGGGATTGTCAAACATATAATAAATCACATTCAAAATTCATACAAAGCATGGACAGTCATGATTGTGATAAAGTGCACTTTAATGTTCAAGTGATATGTGTCAGATGTAGCCATCACCCGTATCAAAAATAATTCTCAATCAAGCCCTGTCTGGCCAACCTCCCCTCTCTCACCCCATTCCTGTGTACACGTGCAACAGCTTCTGGCACATCATCATCTTCACTCCCATCCCCAGGTGGCTGCACATCAGCATCGGGGGGCAGTGGCACATTCCTGCGACAGCAAATGTTGTGCAGCATGGCACATTAAGTACGATTTTTCCAACTTTTTCAGGTGCATACATCAATGCCCCTCCCATACGGTATAGGCACCGAAAGCGTGCCTTCAGCAGTCCAAATGCCCTCTCCACACAAATGCGTGTAGTCCATGGGCAATTTTGTATGCCCGCTTAACTGGAGTGTGTGGATGACGCACAGGGGTCATGAGCCATGTGTACTGGGGATATCCAGAATCACCTGCAGGGGAGAGAATGCAGGTATGAGGACAAGGTTGGTTCAGTGGGTGCACAAGGCTCAGTCATCAGTGACATTGGTGGCAGGATCAAGTTTGTGTTGAAGAGGTCATGCTATCTCATTACAATGTTGGCATACACCCTTTGACTTTCGGGACATGCATGGTCTGAGGTTGCCATGCAGCTGTGTATCTATGTATATGTGAGTTGTTATGCGCATCACACTCATGTTTTACATGTGGACTAGTTATCATAGGGTCACTTACATTGTGGTGTGTGCTGTGCTAGGGGCAGCATTGATTCAATAGACTACTTACTACTAGCACCACCCCTGTTTCTAAATGGAACAGTACTCTGTCCCTTGTCACTGGAGGAGGGGACCCTTCAATCTGCTTGTGCATGCAACATGTTGTTAGCCCATGTGTCATTGGCATTCCCTTTGGCTGCTGTTGCGTTTGCTGATTGGCACAATTATGTACAGTTCTCCAGGCATGTGATTGGCCAATCAGGGGTCAGTGTTTCAGGGATGTACATTGTCGTGAATCAAACTACTTGTGTGTAGTGCTTTTGTGGATGTGCCTACTTTCGCGCACCATTGGCATGACTGTCGGGTGGCCAGGGTGGGATGTCTCTGCTGTGTCAGGGTGAGAAGCAATACTGCGACACACACAGGAGGCTTTGTGGTAGTTGGGCTTCCATATGTGACTGTGCTGCCACATGTCTTTGCCATTCTGACTGGGTGTGTTCTGCTGTGTTGAACATGTCCAAGGGTTCTCGTGCGAGGTATATGCATGGGAATGTTGCAGTGCTGGTGCTGCCTTTGTCTCCTGCTGGCATGCAGGGATTTCACTGTGTATGTCCAGCCCCATCAGATGTAATTTAACATGCATTTGGGACTACATTTGTACTCACCCAGCATCCATGTGTTTTGGCCTTGGTGCCTTTCCATGTACGCTGGCAGGGCACTGTTGTGCAGGACCATGGAGTTGTGGGTGGATCCTGGGTAGGGGGCACAGCAGTGGCTGAAGGTGAGGTCAGGGCTACATGTCATCTGCACATTCATGGAATGGTAATTTTTACGGTTTCTGTAGGCTCCCTCATGTGCCTGGGTGGTACTAGTACTACATGTGTGCAGTCCAGGGCTGCTATGACATTCGGGACTTGGGCAATGGCATGGAATTGACCCTTCAGTTGGTTCACCTGTGCCTGTGTGGCTGGCAATACAATGTGCTCATTCACATGGAGCAGCAGTACATCCGGCACCTGTCCCAGCATGGCACTGAATGTGGACTGGGCCATGCCATGCATCATGGCAACGGTGTGTTGGTAGCTGCCAGTCCTGAGGTATTGTAGCACGGACACAAGCTTCATGAGCAGGGGCACTGCAGTGCTGATAGCTATACGGCTGCTGATGTCAGCCTGGATTGTGTCCAGCAACTGGGTGATGGTTGCCCTGTCCAGCCGATACTCGGTCTCCAATTGCCCATCAGTCAGGGCCCAGGGTGTTGGCCTGACCCTGGGGATGGCTGGCCGCCTTGCTGGTGCTGCTCCTCTCCTCCTCCTTCTCCTCATCCCCACCAGGGCCCTGGCCTGGTTGGCTGGCCTCTGTAGCTCCAGGCGCAGCAGGTAGATGTCCACATCAAGACTCCCGGCTCCAAATGGCAGCATGGTGTTTGAAAGTGTGTGTTGGGTATGGCTGGGTCCTTTGTAGGCCTCTGATTTGCATTGGTATCACCTGAGCCCTTATTGCTGTCTCCTCCCTGCTCCTGCTGGTGTAATGGTGTTGGGGATGGTGTGTTGTGCATGGGTGGGTCCTTTGTGGGCCTCTGATTTGCATTGGTTTCACCTGGGCACTTGTGCTGTGTCCTGTGTTCTTTTACCTCCAGCATTTGGCTAGGTATTTTCCACTGCTTTTCTGGCGCTAATAGTGCCTACGCCGGACTCATGATTGCTCTGTAATAGCGCAAATGGATACTGGCGCTATTACAGCCGGCGTTATTACAGCCGGCTGCACTTACGTCAGCTGTAATAGCACCGGCGGTATATGTACTAGTGATCCGGCGGACCCTTAAATGCGGCGGTAATATCGTCACCGCCGGATTTAAGGGTTACCGCAAAACTCGTGATGAGGCCCAAAGAGTGGAATTTTGTACTGTCTCAGTTGTATGGTTTTACTAAGCCTTTAGTTGGACTTCAGAAAAACTGTCCTAACAACAGGCGTCTCCCATCTCTCATTAACTTTCCACTTTCATCTTCCTCTTCCCCCTTTGCCACCCCTCTGGCCTCCATGCCCCCTCCAAAGGTGGTACCCCGCCCCTGTACCCCTCCACATAAGAACTTCAAGGGGGACAATCAGCTTCACTTAGCTACTCTCAACTCACTCTCTGCTGTCAAACACTCCTTTGACATCGGTCACCTCCTCGAAGACCTTCACTTTGACGTCCTGGCTTTCACTGAGAATGTGGTTCAAGGTCAGTTATGTCACTGCTTTTGAGACTCTTTTCCCTGATGGCTACAAGATCATCTCCAATCACAGTCCTACCCAGTCTGGGGTGGAGTGGCCCCGATTTTCCCTGAATGGGTCTCTGCCACCATCATTCCCACTCAACCCTACTCTTCATTTTAATGCCTCATCTGTAGCTTAGGTGTCTCTCCTACCCTCTCCCTCACTCTTGCCACTATCTATAGCCCCCTGACCCTGCACTCCTTTTCCTCTCTGAATGGGCTGTCCTCTCCTCCTCTCTCTCTCCTGACCTCCTCCCCCAAAATTCTCTTCCTTGGGGACTTTAACATTCACCTTGACTCTCGCGATATGGCCACTGTACTCTTACGCAAACTTTGTGACTCACTTTCCCTCACAATTCCTCCTTCCAGTCCGACCCACTCTGCCGGACACATCTTGGCTGGGCTCATCTCTGTAGACGCCCCTCTCTCCAACCCTCTAACTACTCCTCTCTCCTGGTCCGATCACTCTCTCCTCTCCTCCTACCTGGAGCTCCCAGGCCCCCTGGTGATGCCTCTGCCCACACTGCAAGTCTCCTCCGTCATTTGAACGTTGAAGCATGTGTCAGTTGCTGCATTCGCCACCACCTTCATCTCCCCACCCAACCCTGCTACTGACTCTCATACTGACACAGCACTTGCTAACCTCCATCTCTCTATCTCCAACACTCTGGACATCCTTGCCCCTGTTGTAAGGATTGTTAAACCTGCCTCCAAGTGCAACTCTTGGTATGATTCTGACCTGGCTGCTCTGAAGCACAAGTGCAGAGTTGCTGAGCGGAAGTGGCAGGCCTCAGGTACATCCTCTGACAAACTGGCCTGTTACCTGCTTCAAAGGCAATATCAACTCTCCATCCGCTCTAAGAAGAGGGCTCATGTCCAAGCCCGCATCTCTGCGGCAAACAATAACACGACTGAATGTTTCGAGACCCACTGCAGTCTCCTCTTCTCTCCCAGGCCCTCTCCACTGCACTGGCCTCCCACTTCTCCACCAAAACTCAGGACATCCTGTCCTCACTCTCCTCTACACCTCACCCAACCCCCTCCTCTCTTGCCTCCCTTGGCCCCCCTCTCAATCTCCTCCATACTCTCCTACTTCTCCCCCATTGCACACAATGAGGTCTCTAAAGTAATCTGCTCTATGGACGTCTCTTCAAACAGGTGCTCCTCTGCTCTTCTAGAACTATTGAGGACAACATCTCCTCTCTCGCCTCTGCCCTGGCGCTGACTTCTGTAACCATTCCTTTGCCACTGGCTCTTTCCCCCAACCCTCAAGCACGCCCTTGTGCATCCTCTCCTAAATAATCTGTCTGCAGATCCTTCCTGCCCGGCTAACTATTGCACTATCTCCATCCCCCCTTTACTGGGCAAACGCCTTGAAGTTGGTCATCCCTCAACTGACACACCAGACCGAATCTGCTTGCTGTCTCCAAGACCACCAGTCTGGCTTCAGAGCATCCAGAGGCACGGAAACTGCTCTTGTGGAAATCTCTGAAGACCTGCTATCAAATCTGGATTCCAACTATCCCGCTGTTCTGATCCTCGATCTTTCCTCTGCCTTTGACACAGTCAACCATGCCATCCTCATAAATCGTCTCTGTGATACCCTAGGCATCATGGGCTGACCCCCTTCCTCCCTAACCGACCTTCCCAAGTGCAACGTGGCACTTTCCTCTCCTCCACCTCACTCTCTACCTGCGACGTCCCTCAGGGCTCTATCTGATAGCCGTGGCTTTTCAATATCTACCTTGCCCCTCTTGCCCGCCTGATCTCCACCTTCTCTCCTCACTTCCAGTGTTATGCAGATGATACACAGCTTTCCTTTAAGCTACCTTCCTTTACCTCTTCACTCATGCCTGACTGCTATTCAGGCATGGTGCTCTGCTAATGATCTCTGCATTAATGCCAGTAAGACCGAGATCCTCCTCATTGGGGCTCCTGCTTCCTGTTTCCGTCCCACTCTCTGCCCACCCTCCTTGGGTCCCCTCCCCTGACCCTCTTGTGAGGCAAAAAATATGGGGGTAATCTTCGACTCCTCTCTCTCCTTCTCCCCTCACATCACAGACCTTGCCAAGAAGTCCAACTTTCAGCTTCACCCCCTCAGAGGCATTCTCCCTTTCCTCACCTTTTCCCAAAAGCTCAATATCTCCAGAGCTCTGGTTCTCTCTAGGCTCGACTACTGCAACAGCCTCTTCCTCAATCTGCCTCTTTCCTCCCTTTGCCCTCTTCAACTTATCAAGAATAGGGCTGCAAGGCTTATCACAGCGATTTCTGCCCAGCTCAAATCATAAAAGATGCAGCTCGCAACCTCTCCCCTTTCATCGCCAAACTTATAAATGCCTCCTTCGCTTCAGGCACCATCCCCAACAATCTGAAACAGTCCTGGGTCCTCCCACTTCTTAAAAAACAAACATTCGACCCATCCATACCTACCAACTATCGCCCTATCACCACAGTGCCGTTTCTGGTCAAACTTCTCGATAAGATAGCCTATCTTCAAATCCAACAATACTTGGAACACAACCACCTTTTAGGAGTACGACAGTCAGGCTTCAGACCTCAACATGGTACCGAAACTGCGCTCATTGACCTTAAAGCACAACTAGACACGCTGAGAGACGAGGGTAAAACAGCACTATTGCTGCTCCTTGATCTCTCTGCAGCATTTGATCTGGTGGACCATAATATTCTAGGCAACCACTTGGATTCTGCCACCCATTTCTCTCAAGAAGCAATAGGTTGGATCCAATCTTTCTTCGACAATAGAACAATGCGCGTCTTCTCACCCTTAGCAGCGGCCAACCCAATTTCCATTACCTGTGGTGTGCCCCAGGGCTCCTGCGTCTCACTCACCTTGTACAACATCTTTAGAAAGCCCCTTTTTGATGATCTAGACGGCCTGGGTATCACCTACACTAACTATGCCGATGATACACAGATCCTCATCCCGCGGACGGGCGATTACAGTGTACCTCATCATCTAGGCATGGATTGCTTCTCACAGTCTATGCCTGGAAACTGAACTTCTCATTCTCGGCACCACTGCTAACCTCAACAAACTAGGTCATAATTACTCTTCAAAATTGACAATAATAACATCACTGTGGCCAAGGAGGTCAAAACCCTTGGTTTCTATCTAGACTCCACACTAACTTTAAAAAAACAAGTAAATGCTATGGCCTCCGCTACTGCCTATACTTGCAAATTAATCAGAGCAGCCGGGCCTTTCCTCTCATCTAACAACTGCATCACCCTAGCAAGAACCCTTGTCCTTTCCAAACTGGATTATTGTAATGCCCTATATGTCGGGAGTAACAAATACATTACCAATAAAATCCAAATCTTACAAAATAACGCCTTGAGAGCAGCCCTAAGTCTTCCGAAGAAAGCCCACATCTCAAACCTCAGAAGATCCAACAACTGGCGATCCACGAAAGACACCATTTTCCTCAAAACAGCCTCCCTGGCTCATAAATGTCTTTACCAAACTGCCCCACAATACCTTACAGCTAGATTCACGAGACAATCTTCCATCCGTCCTTCGAGAACGGCCAATGCCAACCTCTTACTAGTGCCCAGATTTAAACGCATGAAGACTGGCGGAAGCAGCTTCCCTGTCAAAGCTGCACAATACTGGAACTCCCTCCCTCCGTAAGGGAAGACTTACCATACTTACGTTTTAGGTCCAACCTCATCCACTGGATCAAGGAACATGGCTACTGACAGTGTACCACATGCTGAGTACTAGACCTCCCTTTGTACATACCGCTTATACTGTATTACAGTGTTTTATATTGTATATATTTTACCTTACAGTGCTTTCTCCAAAGTGTGTAACATGCTTCTCTCATGCTTGCTCTCTGTACATATTTACTACCCACATTCTTGTATATAACTAATGGTGTATTGTATGATCTTGCACAGCAATGTAACCGAAGCTGAATAATGATTTTGCGTAGCAATGTAACCGAAGCTGAACAACCCTCTTGATGCTTTTGCGCCCTGATACCTTTGGGTCTGGCGCGCATTATAAATAATAAAACAAACAAACAAGCCTCAAGCCCAGGAACCGCATCTCTTCGGCCCTAAAATCTCTCCACTGGCTCCCGCTGGCTGCAAGGATCAAATTCAAGACCCTCTGCATCATCCACAAGGCTTTCTGGGGCCTGTGATCCCGCTACATCCAACTTTCTCTCCCTAAATACCTCCCCGCTAGAGTCCTTCGGTCCTCTAGTTCCAACTCTCTGCAGATCAGATGTTTTACCAAGCAGATAGTGGGCAGTAGATCTCTTTCTTCGGCAGGAGCCTCCCTCTGGAATGTCTTCCCACCCCTCTCAGAATTGAGCCGGATCTCCTTATGTTTTGGAAGCTTTTCAAGACTTTCCTTTTCTCCTCCTCCTTCGCTCTCCCCCTCCCTTGCTAATGTCCCCCTGCTGCTGCGACTGGTGCCTGGCCCATTATGAGTCTTACATGGAGCAGGCCCTCCTCGAACAGTCCTCCCCAGCACCCCTAACCAACACTTGCCCTCGGGCTCCCTTCCCTGACTTGCTTCAGTCTGGTCCACCCAGTCCTTGTACTATCTGACCCTTACCCCTGGCTTCCCTCTGGCACTTTTCCTCCTTGAGCTCCAGCTTGCACTTGCCCATTCCCCTTACCTTAACCCAGCCCGACCTCCCTGACCTTCCCCCTGCCCGCACTTATTTTTCCCTGCACTTGCACGGTTCGAATGTCACAACGCCTAGAAGAACCATTTCTTGTTTCTTGTTGGTGGTTTCTCCTCTGTTCCCCACTGCCCTTTTTTTGTCTTGTGGCGCCTGAAAACACTTGTGTATAGGTGCCTAACAATATCCAATAAATAAATAAATGAGTATAGTTGCTTCCCTCTCACCATCTCCAATATACCTATCACGTTATTCATCATCTTCATCAGTATACAATAACACATCATGGTGCACCCCCCTCCTGCTTATTGTTCCCTCTGTGTCTGGGGGCTCTTGGCAGGGTCTTGATGAAGGCATTTGTTACATCTGAGGTATGAAAAAACTGTACCCGCCCCTCATGTTTCACCCTGAGGTTAGCAGGGAAGGGCATGGCATGTCTAATGCCCCTTTCCCAGAACTGCTTTTTGACATCCATATATGCCCTGCTAGATGCCTTCGCTGTATCTGAGAAGTCTGGGACGAGCCGAATAGTGTCCCCCTTGTATGTTAGAGTTCCCTGCTCCATGGCTTTTCGGAGAGCAAGCTCCCTGTCTCAATAGTTCAACATCTGGACTATTATTGGGTGGGCCGGTGCACCCGGTATCGGTTTCTTATTGCTGGGTATTCAATGTGCCCTTTCCACAATAAACACTGGTGAAAAAGTCCTCCCCTCCCAGCACTTCCTGCAGTATTGTCTCAACCAGAGGTTCCATGGCACGTTGTTCCACCGATACAGGAACACCCACTATCTGCAGATTGTTCTTCCTGGACCTAGATTCAAGGTCTTCCTGCTTAGTGGCCAGTCACTGAAAAGCTATTTTCGCTTAGGCAAGTTCTCGCAATGTAGTTGAAGATTATCTTCTACCGTGGATAGCCATCCTTCAACCTCGTCCAGTCTCTCTCAATGTTTATCCAAGCAGACCTGCATTGCGTGTCAAAGTATCCATCTTCCCATCTAGTGATTGTATGCTTATCTGTAGCTGACTTAACATCGTTTTGATATCATTAAACTCTCCATTGGCATCTTGTGGTGAGGGCTGAGAGCTCACACCTGTGGACTCCTCCATCATTTTGTGACTTTTGACCTGATTGGGTGTCTCAAATTGCAGCTTCAATTGTTGTTTCCCAGCTTTTCCCGATTTGGACATCTTGCTGTACTACCTCAGGTGTTTATTCCCCATGGTACACCCAGTACCCCTGGGGTGCTGGTGAAATCCACTTCTACAAGGAAGTAAATACTTTTCTCTGAGGATTGTGGAGTGTTATCTTGAAGTCTGTATCTTGCAGTCTGTAATCCCCTCTGTAGGTAGCACCGCCTCTCATCAAACCCAAGAAATACGACCGGCCCAAGAAGCCCACATCGGTAGTCCCCTCACCCCTCTGAACCATCCTTTCAGCAATTCGCTCTCCGGCTCATAGTAAAAATCTTTATCCTCACATATGCCAGGGAGGATAACCTCTTTCCAACCATCCACCACAAGTCCCTGCCAACCCACATTTCCTGGCTCCACTCGCCGCTGCAATTCCCTGCAGTGCTGTATGGCACCTTAGTCAGCTCTCATGTAGCAGTCTGCCAGTTGGTCATGCAAAAGCACTTTGGAATCTGTACATCGAGTGAGCTCACCCTCTTGTATTAGTATCGGACCACCCTTGATATGAAATCCTCTTGTCTTAAATCTGAATCCCAGCCCAGTAAGCCCATTGGCCTGTGCAGTTACCCGGTCAACCACATCATTCTCGTGATACTGCCACTCCACCTACCAACTTCCGCAAGTGGCTTACGCAATTCCCCTCCACAGAGTGTGCTCTTTATCACTGCTACTTTTTGTGGGCCTCCATATTTGCTTACAGCACCTGCCTGTTGCTACACTTGCTGGTCGTGGTCTTTTGTCTTTGGTGGTAGGCCCCGTGAAGGACGTATCCTTACAGTCTGGTTGATGGTTGGGGTTTTTCTTGCAGTCTGTACCTGGTATTTGCTCTTTCTGGGGCTTGTGCTTCGTTTTGCCTCCTGTTCTTATCACTGCTGGTACTTGGTGATATGGGTGCCTCTCCTTGCAGGGACACAACCTCATTAGTTTCTGGGTGTTCATCGGATGGTTCAGGCGTACTCCTCTTTTCGCCTTCTGGGGAGGTCTGTTCTTTCCATAGTGTCAGGGGCACTTTGCGGAAGTGCAATATGTTCCATGTTACTACTTCCTGTCCCCTGGTGGCGGTCACCATGCTGCGGTTGGAATCAAGTACAGTCCAGGGATGTGATTCATAGGACAGTGTCATCTTCTTTTGAGGCGCTCAATTTTTCACCAGCACCGTGTATCCTGCATGGAGTTCTCTGTGTTGCACCCCCCGGGCTAGGCTCTCTGTCATTCTGCTGTTCCCTCCTTTCTTCAATGATTGGGGTGTCTGGTTCGGGGTCTATCCAGCTTGAGTGCATCGGTAGCTCTGCCGGGATCGGTACTACAAATATTAGTACGCTGGGCTGACTCTTGTGGAGGTATGCAAGGTCTGTTTGTGGGATCGCAGAAACCGGTTTACCGTGGGTAGCCATGGTTGTCGTTGATCGTTAGCAATGCTTATTGTTTTATTGAAGGATCCCATGAACCTTTCTGCATCTCCATTCGCCTGCGGCCAGCATGGGGTGATTCTTCAGTGTTTGTTGTTGAGGCCGCTCAGGAATTGTTTCAGTTTATGGCTGGTGAATGGAGGCCCGTTGTCACTCTTCACCTTTCTCGGTATGCCATGTATGGCAAATACCGTCTCTAGCGCTGTTATGACTGACGGTGCATCTGTGGATTTGATGTGCTCAACTTCTGGGTATCTGCTGAATTCATCGATCAAGACAAATATATACCCCTCTCCGGCAATGGTGCAAAAGTCCACACTGATTGATTCCCACCTTGTGTTGCTTCTGGGTGCACTTATGATCGGCTTGGGCGCCATTTGTCTTTGCGCGGACTGGCATGCTGCACAGGTCTCAACTAGCTCTGTGACTCTGTTTTGGATTTTTGGCATCCACACTCTGGACTTCAGGGTTTTCACGACCCCTTGGTGGCCTTTGTGTGCTACTCTTAGGGCTCTCTCTTCTAGTGCTTCTGGCAACATGATTCTGTGTCCTTTCAGAATGACTCCTTTATCTGACATGGTGAGTTCATGCTTGATTCCAAATAGGGCGCTTGGTTCCTCTTATGCTGCTGTGGTGCAGGTTGCTACCGCAGCTAGGAAGTTCTTTCAGTTGCCTGACTGGATGTTGTGTTTAGTGCGCTGTAGACAAGCATCTGTTGCAGATTTATCTGCTATTTCTTGCAGATTCATCGCCCTTGGCCTCGCGCAGCATATCACTTGACCCACATGTTCTTTGGTTTCCACAGCATGTACCTTCTCTTGCCTGGTGGCTGGCCGAGGATATCGGGAAAGGTAGTCTGCTGGGTTGTCCATACCAGCTCTCTTTGATACTTCGATGTTGAAAGGTTGCTGCTGCAGCATCCAGTTCTCCAGGCATGCTGAGGGGTGAGGAGCCGATGGGTATTAAAGGCTTGTGGTCTGTGAATACTCTTGATGGTTGTTGGTTTTGTGTTGTTTGTTTGCAATAAAATCAATAAAATTGTTAAAGAAATGTCGACATCCCCACAGTATTGCGAAGGCTTCCTTTTCTATGTGGGCGTAGTTTTGTTTTGTTTTAGTAAGGGCTCGGCTGGCAAATGGAACTGGGTACACCGGGCCTTCCTGGTCAGTTGTAGTGAGCACAGCTCCTAGTCGCACTGGACTAGGGTCGACAAGTAGCTTGGTGGCACAGTTAGTGTCAAAGAACGCCGTCTTGGTGGTGCTTTATAGGGAGTCTTTGATTTGCTGGAAGGCTTGTTGGTGGTGTTCAGCCCATTCCCACAATGTTTCTTATTGGGTCAGCTTTCTCAGGGGTGTTGCGATTGTTGCTAGGTTCGGGTTAAACCTGGCACAGAAGATGGCCTTTCCCATAAAACTCCTGAATTTTGTCCCTGATGTGGGGGCTTTGGCTTCCTTAATGTCAGACACCTTGGTGGGGTCGGGTGAAACCCCTTCTGTATTAAACACGTAGCCAAAGAAACTTAGTTCGCTCCTGCCAAACTCGCAATTCTCTGCGTGCAGGGTAAGGCCGGATTCTTGCAGGACGACGGCTAACTATTCGTAGTGTTCCTACGTCGTGGTTCCATAGATGAGGATATTGTCACTGATGTTGGTAGTGCCCGCTAGGCCATTTAGTACTTTCCTTACCTCATTCTGAAATACCTCTACAGCCGAGGATATTCTGAAGTTTAGTCTCTTGGACCTCCGGAGGCCTAGGTGAGATGAGAACCTTGATATGTAGCGTGGCCATGCGTATTTGGTGGTAGCTGGGGCGCAAGTCCAGCTTAATGAATATTTTTGCTCCAGTAGGTCCACGATTAGTTTGTCTATTGTGGGGGTCACATGGCGCTTGTGCCCTATGGCCACGTTGGGCAGCCACATGTAATGCAGATTCTTACTGCGTTCGGTTGCCTGTTGCTTTTGGGCACTGACCATGGGTGATACCCACGATACCTGATGTCTTCTCGATGATTCCTAGTTCTTCTAGTTTCACTAGCTCTTTCTCCACGGCTTTGCGCATGTGGAAAGGAACTTGGCGGTGCATTGCTGCTTTGGGCTCAATCATTGGGTTAATATGTAGCTTTACTGTTTGTCCTTTGAGGCATCCTATGTTCAGGAATACTTTTTTGTGTTTTGTCTGGAGGTTGTCAATTTTGGGTGTTTCGATGCTGAATGCAAACTTCACAAGTTTGAGCTTTTCGGCAGTTCGGCAGATCAGTAGTGTCTCCAAACCTGCATCGACCACGTCTATGCTGGCCCAACACGTTGTTCCATTGTGTAATAGGTCGGAGCGGAATGACCCTGCTACTCGTAGTGGCTTTATGCATCCGTAAGTGTAAAGTTGTACTTGTTTGTCTCTGAGTTGTGGCCTTGGTTCAATCCTTTTGAACTTTAGTAGGGGAATGACGTTCACTGTCGCTCCGGTGTCTGACGACTTTGGTGAGTGCCCCATCAGGCAGGATGGTGCAGACGGGATACCTGGACGTTCCCCCTTTTCTGTTGTTTCTCGAGGGTTTGATGGCAGATATCCTGTGCACATGTTCCTTGTTCTTCTTCTGACGTCTATGGAATCTCTCTAAGGACGCTTCTTCCTCTCAGAAGTCACCTGAGTTGCTGCTGGGTGATCTTCATCCTGTGGCGACGGCTCTGCCTTTGCCTCTCCCTTTCTGCCTGCGGCTTGATGTTTCTGGTTGTTCTGCTCCTCTTCATGGGATGCGCGTTGAGGCAAACTGCTGCAAAGTGGTTTATCCTCTTGCACTTCCTGCACATGACTCCCAGGGCTGGACCTGGTATGCTTCTTTGCCAGGGTCCCCCACACACTTGCATGACTCTCGTCGCTTTGGTGCTTGCCCTGGTGTGGCGTTGTCAGGTCGCCCTCCGTCTGGTCTGCCCCAGACTGCTGCGATTTCTTCCATCAGGATGTTGTCGAGGGGTAATCATTGCATGGTGGCTTCCATGGCAGCTACCTGGTCATCTGCGCATTCCCTTAGCCTGCCCATGGGTAGGATTCGGTCTAAAGGGATGTTCCTCTCTGATAACACTGCTCTGCTCAGTTTTTCGGATGATAAAAAGGTGATTATTTGCATGCGGACAGCAAATTCTTCGTTTGAGAATTCGCAGTCCAGTGCCATTTCCCTGAGCCGTGCCTGGAAATCATTGATGCTTTCTTTGCCTCTCTTCCTGGTCATGCAGAATTGAAAGTGTTCGTAATCAGGGTTTAGTTCGGGTGTGAACTTGTTATTCAGCGCTGACTTCGCTGCCCCATAGTCATCTATTGCTCCCATGTAAGGCATAGCTCTCAACTCACATGCTTTTGGCGGGTGTCACCCGCCTTGTAAAGGCTGACTCACCCGCCAAGACTCCTGCACGCCCATTCATTCCAATGGGCGTCTCACCCGCCAAAAACAACATCGGGTGATTTCACCCGCCTTTGTAACACAAATGGTTGAGAGCTATGGTAAGGTAATGTATTGAACAGGCTTAGTGCTACATCACTGATGTTTAACAGTAGCTGCGTGCGCTGTTTGTTCCTTTCTGTAATCTCCATGGCCTGCATGTTGAGTTCAAACTGTTGAATCCATATTCACCACCTGATGCGCTGCTCCCGTAGCATATGGGTCAAACGGCCTCATGAACGTTGTCTGCGTGGTATCAGCGTCCTCATGAAATGGTCTCTGGGGCTCCTGTTGCCTTCTCTGGTGGGACTGCCCTGGTGGCTTGCCATGTGGTCTGGATGTTTGTGTGCACATGGGATTGCTTTCTCAGTTTCCTCGTGTGGTGTAGATGCTTTTACTGAGGTAGCTGCAGTGTGTGACCCTCCCCCATGCCCTCACCTTGTAGGAGTGTTGATCCTAGCTCCACAGCCTCACTCAGGGCTGTTTCACGCCTCTTAATGGTAGAAAGCTTGATCCGTTGCGATCAGCGTTGTGTGAGCGAGCTGCGGGGGCATGGCAAACACGTTGCTCCGTTCTGCTCTTCGTCACCAGTGTGATGCTTGGAAACCCTCCGGCAGAGCATACTGAGGTCGGGTAGATTAGTAATGCCCACTCCTTCGTTTTCGCTCTCGCAGTGCGAGATCAAAATAATGGACACCACACACACGGCTTACTGTGTCCAAATTGGTTCCTCCCCTTCTGGGCAGCCCCCTCTTTATTTTCTTCAACTTCTATTGTCAAGTGAGGCGGGCTTAGTGTATACACGACAGTCCGGTTCAATCTGGGCCAGCCTACCGGCCCCTGCCATGGGCACACTCTTCCCCTGCAGACCAGTCTCTGTCAGGTCAGGTGCTGTTTCCACTGCACACCTGGCCCTCACAGTGGCTGCCACACATGGCCCGTTTCTCTCACCCTGTTACTCTGTATCGGGCGGCCCTCAAGGTCCCTTTCAGATCTTAGACGTGGTATAAGCTAAGATCACCGAATTTCATAGAGATGTACACCGATTGCTCGCTCAGCAGATACTGTGCTATCCAGTACGATAGCAAGTCAGCTAACAGCAGGATATTGACCAGATCTCTCAGGGTGCGTTGGAGCTAACGGAATCGCAGCCATCTTGTCTGGGCTCACTAGACTATTGTAACACGCTCTACTTGGGAACCAGTCAACGGAACATAAATAAGATAGAAGTATTACAAAACACCATTAGATCGGCGCTAAATATTCCCAGATCACAACACATCTCTGAATCAAGACACAATCTGAAATGGCTATCTGTCAATCAAAGGATTGCCTTCAAAACCATATCTCTAACACACAGGTGCCTCGCAAACCTAGCACCTAGATATCTGACCAACCACTTCTCACACAACCTCTCAGTTCGCCCCACTAGTTCCGCACAGTCACACTGCCTAAAGATCCTGAGGTTCAAACCACAGAAGGCAGGAGGTATTAGCTTCCCTGTTCTAGCAGCCAGGATGTGGAACTCTCTTCCCATAACCTTAATAACAGAACCGGCCGACGATTTATTTAGGAATAATGCAAAAATGTGCCTCTTCTCACAAGAGAATTAGAAACCTTCTTCCTCTTGTTTATTCGACTGTACTGTTGTTTTGCACTTTACTGAACCTGCTATACCTCACTAACCTGTATGTAACCATGTAACATATCCTTTTGTAAGATAAGCGCCTAGATGCCTCAGGGCTCAGTGCGCTCTACAAATAAATAAAAAACAAAAATACAAATACTAGTGCCCTCAAAGCTATAGCCTTGTTAGTTTCAATTTGATTAATTTACCAACAATCATTGATTTTTTAAAAGAATCCCCAGGTTTGAAGAAGCAGTGTCTGATGAGTCCCTCATTTGAAAGCCCTAATATAGCAAACACATAGGAAAATTACTGTAGTCCCTTGCAAAAGGACAATATATGTCCTTCTACCAATCCCAGTTCTCTAATACAAGCAGGACTTAAATGAGGATGGCCTAGGACCCATTCCAGGAATCTACACTAATTTGTCGCTTCCTCTGTGTATTATGCTTTACTTGCGGCCATTACTTTCGTCTTCCACCCCTTCCCTCAAAGCCCTTTCTCTTCCATGTAGTCTCTTGATCTGATCCATTTGTTTAAGCCAGCAACAAAAACAAAATGTTCTTATAACCCTCCCTCAACCCCCAACTCTCCTTCCTGGCAGGCCTATGTCTCTGGAGTAATTATCACACTTTGTCCAAAGTGTCGGCACAATGTGAACAATGGTTCCTTCCACAAAGAGATGCTCACTGTTGGGAGATGAGAGCCACCTAAAAACGTTGAGCAGAGCACCTAAGCCTGTGTCTGAATCATGAGGGGTAGATGGGCATTGGCTGAACGGGCACCTGTATTCTGCCACTGACCCTTGCAGTTCCATGTTAATTTATTTATTTATTTGAACATTTGTAGAGCGCACAAAGCCCACAGGCAACTAGGTGCTAAGACTTAAGAATATGGCTACAGTTATTTTCATAAATAATACAGTTACAATTCATTTACACAGTAAGAATACTTATCTGCTGAACATTCAGGCGCTAAGACGTAAGAATATGGTATTAGTTATTTTCATAAAAATACAGTTACAATACATTTACAAAGTAAGAATACTTTTTTTTTTATTATTAAGTTTATTGAGTTTTATAGAAAACATACAAGCAACAAACTTATCAGCATTGTAATCGTAGAACTCATTGCATAGAATCCACACCCCATATCCACCCCCAACCTTCACAGAATCTAAAAAGCAAAACAGGCCAACTTATTATCACATGTCATCCAAAAACCCACCCCACATATCATCAAACAATTTCAACTTTTTGTTCCTGCGAAGGATAACCTTCTCAATTCTGGCCACTTGCCTCAAGTCCTCCACCCATTCTGAACAGGTCGGTCTCTCATCACATTTCCATTTTCTCAAAACAATTTTTTTCGCAGAATTTGTAGCCCTAAAAAACCAGCATTTCTGTGGATAAGTGAGATCTTCCACTATCATCCTCACCCAAGATGATAGTGTTATAATCAAAATCCTCTTGCAGTAATAGAACCTCATTAATCTTCTCAGTGACACTCCTCCAAAATGTCCTCAGTTCATAACAGTCCCAGATCAAGTGTTCAAAGGAGCCGACATCATGCTTACACCTCCAACAGGACTCTGAGTCAATCATCCCTCTCGCATAAAGTCTCTGGGGAGTCCAAAACACTCTGTTAAGAATTTTGATTTGGCGGCATTGTTCTCCAAGATTAATGGATGTCAGAGTTACGTTTTTACAAAGAAACCTCCACCTCTCCACAGTCATATCAGAGCCAAGGACCTCAGACCACTTAGTTAACAACCCCTCTGCTGGCGTGTATTGTTGGCTCAGATTTCTATATACTTTGGACGCCATACCACCTAATGTCTTATATTCAGGTAGCCATAACTGCCAACCACCGCCATCAACAGTTCTCTGGTTCCGCAGCAAACCTCTCAATTTTCTGTATTCACCCATTGTACAGTCTTTGAGATCTTTAATTTGTGAAAGTCTTCTATAGCTGATCCATTTGCCGTCTTCCATCAGATCACTCAACCATAGTACCCCACTCAGGAGCCAGTTCAACCACAATAGCGGCCTCCCATTCAGCAAAATACCTGGATTCAAGCAGATAGGGATGTAATCATTATCACATACCTTACGCTTACTTTTCTTCCCTTTGTTCCCGCCAACAAGTTCTCAGGAATCTTGTCGGCGGAAATGAGCGATAACCAGATCCATCCACCGTGGACAGTATGGCCCTAGGCGACAACGGAGAAGAACTACTTGATTCCGCCAGCGTCCAAACATCCTCCGAATCTTCAATAAAGTAAGAATACTTGACAAGGAGCAGCAAGAGTTACAAGGTCTTGGTAAACTTGGTATTAGTCCTGGTGTCAGCACTGTCATCAGCACGGGGGCTGGCGGCTGCAAGGCAAGGTGTCTGTAGTGAGAGGTCAGATTTAAATAGTAAGGTTTTAACATTTTTCCTGAATGACAAAAGGGAAGTATCATTTCTAATTTGAATGGGAAGAGCATTCCACAGTCTTGGTGCTATCACTGGAAAGCTTGAACCTCTTTCTGCCTTCTGAATCTCGTGGTGAGGAGCAGGTTAGAATAGAAAGAACGAGTCGGTCTGGTGGATTGGGTTTTGCTAATCAAGTTGCAAAGGTAGGCAGGCGCCTTGTTCGAGATACATTTATGGGTGAGTGTGAGGATTTTAAATTTGATCCTATCATGGATAGGGAGCCAATGGATACTTCTCCTGTATGAGGAAATATGTTTGTTGATGCGGATATTTAGGGCTGCTCTGATGGCATTGTTTTGTACAATTTGTAATTTCTGGATATTTCAAGTACTCGTTCCAGCGAATAGCGAGTTACAGTAATCGATCCTGGAAAGTATCAATGCTCTGTCCAATGTGATAGAGTTGTTTGGTGAGAAGGTAGTTCTGTTGGCTCTTATCAATTTAGATGTGTAGGCCGCCGATGATACTATGGCGTTAGCCTGTCTATTCAAAGTGAGGGAGGAGTCGATGTAGACCCCAAGGGTTTTTATTTAGTTGGCGACTATAATGGTATTGCCATCAATGTTAAATGATTTGTACTCTTGTGAGAGATTGCTTAGTTTTAGATTTATTTTCAATTATGATCAGCTCGGTCTTATCATCCTTAAGACACAATTCAAAGATTTTTTTAATCAGTGTCATAGCATCCAGTAATTTGAATGAGTATTTGTGTATCATCCGCATAGTTTGTATACGTGATACCCATTTTGTCTAGTTTGTCAAATAGAAGTATAGTGAATGCATTGTAGAGTGTCAGCGACACCGAGGAACCTTGCAGAACACCGCAGGTCACAGCAATGGGGTGGGGGGGCTGCTGAGGTGTCCGAGAAGACCTTCAATCTCTGATTAGAAAGGAAGGATTTGATCCATTTCATGGCTTCTGGAGAGAAGTGGGCTGCAGTTTCAAGGTGTTGACACAGAATGTCATGATTGACCAAATCAAAGGCTGCAGAGAGGTCTAACAGAAGGAGGATACACAAGTCGCCTTTATCTTTGTATTGGTCCATCTGTGTTTTCAAGTCTAATAGAGCTGTTTCCGTTCCATGACCTGGTCTAAAGCCTGATTGTCCTATGCCCATGAGATTATTACGTTTTAAGAAATTTTGGATCTGCAGGTATGCTGCCAGATCCATAATTTTTTGTAAAAACTGTACTGTGGTGATGGGACGGAAATTAGTGGGAATGTTAGGGTCAAATGTGGGGATTTTAAGTAGTGGTAGAACCCGAGCCGTTTTTAAGTCCAACGGGATAGTATTAGTGGCAAATGAGCTATTGATCAGGCTAGTGATAAACGGTGCAAGTTCAGACGCACATTCTTGTACCAGGGTTGCAGGGCAGAAGTCTCCCTTGCATCTAGAGGGCTTAAGCCCTTTGATAATATTAATGGTATCGTGATGGAGAGCGACGTGAAGGCAAATGTATTATGGTTGAGGAGTTCTGTTGGAGGAGGTGTCATAGGTCGAGAGGGATTGAGGTTGGGTTTGGATTTTTTTAGAGCAATTTTTTGTTGTAATAAAGAAACTTTGTCTGCTAAGGCGTTTTGGATATTAGAACACCATTGTTCGTTTTTGATGGTATGATCTGGGGCAGGTGCTGCTGATTCCAATTCTCGAAGAATTGTAAAGAGTTCTCTAGAGTTAGTTTGGGCATTAGTAATTCTTTGTTTGTATACTTCACACTTTGCTTTACTGATTTCCTTTTTGTAATTATTAGCTAGTGTTTGGAAGAGTACTGTGATGGCTTTTGCCAGGTGTTTTCTAGCTCTCCCTGCAGTGCCCGTTCCAATGTGCACCCCATATCCATCCCCCACTTTGCCTCCCCTCAGACTGTACACAATGTATACAATACCTCAACCCATCCTTATAGAAAATGTTGGTGGACGTATATATTTCTTCTCGGTGGTAATACCATGGCACAGAGGGATTGCAGAAGGAAATCCCACTAAGCCCCGTTGGGCTGTTTTACTTCAAGCCGTTCTCAGCCATTTCCACTTTGAAGTCCTGTGGTCATCAAAGACAAACATGTCTTTCACTGGTGAACGGTGGCTGTGTTATGTTCCATTCATCCCACCCTGCAAGGGGGAGAGTCCTTATCCCACTGCTCAGGGGCGCAAGTGGTCCCCCACCCCAAGATCTTCCTTATGCCTTTCGTGAGTTTGCACCAGAAGGAAAGTTGATTCCTGAACAGCAGTTTGGCACTGGAGCTGGTGGAGATGGGCCTGCTGCATGTTATTCCAGTGGGAGTTTCCACATGGGAGAAATTACAATAGCAGAAATGGAGAGCACCTTATCAAGAAAGCAGGAAGACTGCTGTGGACATATGCAAATGAGAGCAGAATAGCAAAAGAGTCGGCAAACTACAACAGGGTTTCCTGAAGCTGGTAAAAGTTTCCTGAGGTTTATTGGATGGTTTTTCCGAGTAAGAGATTCATTGATTTTGGCGTTTGTAATCTTTTGAAGCGAGTATGTTGGAGTTTGAAATTGCGTATATAGGTCAGAGTGGAAAAAGTCAGTAGATAGCATTTTCTGCAGGGTGGACACGTTTTAAGGTAAAATAGAGACGTGGGGACAGAATGAAAGAGAGGGGTTTTCATAAGAACGTTATTGCACCAGCGAACATGTTTTGGTATTTCAATCTTTTATCTCAGATGGAGAAACCAAGGCCAGGAATTCTAGAGCCCCTTTTTTAATACTTTATTCTTGAATCTAATAAAACACAGAGTCCGGTACCCGCCCCCCACCCCCGTTTTCCAGAAAAACACCCGGATCCAAGCAGCACATGAGAATTACAGTCTTAAGTATATGAGGCATTAGTTGACATTCTTCACTTTGCAACACTTTATCACTCTGTAACAGTCCTCAGATAATGGATATAAGGACCCCAGACTTCTGGAGGGAGAGCATGCAGTGGCAGAGTCCTAATAAACGCTATTGGGTGGGTGCCCTGGGTGCCCTCTCCCATGTGATACCTACCCTTCTGCGCCCCAGAACTAAGAGCAGTCCCGCAAGGCGCCTCACAACAGGCTGTAGGGGTTTTGTACATCATAGTAGTCCTATAAGAAGGGTCGCCTCCAGCGGTTCCCCGACTATCAGTGATATCTTGGGCAACACCTGCGCCCAGAACTAAGTGACTCTAGGGCACCCCCACGCCAGGTGGAGGAAGTCAGCCGGGGTATAGCCACATCGAATGCATGCCTCAGGCATGGACTGAAAGGGTCTGTGTAGTCTGGCTGTACAAAGTTGAAATTAATATGTTTGTACCTGGAATTGAGGGACACCTTCTGAGTCTGCATCAGTATTTAGGCCCAGTCCTCTTCTATGATGGAGTCACGCAGGGTTGTTTTCCACCTTTTCTTAGGGTTTTCCATCCCTCCCACCCGATCCACCATCAGGTCGTCATAAATTTGTGAGATCAGCCGGCCTTCCCCTTGTGTTTGAATCACCCTGTGCAAGAACTGCCAAACTGGCGGGTGTGCTGGGAAGGTGGGAAAGAAGGACTTAAATGTGTATCGCAGATGGAAGTACAGAAACATATCAAGGGCCGAGTCAGCACCCCTTTACCAGTTGGATGGTAAGAAACTCCCCATCCACAAACAGGTCATCCAGGGTCTCTATTCGTAGCTTATCTGCCCATTGCAAATAAACCTGCTGACTCGTTATGGGCAGCGCAAGGATGTATTTAGCTGGCAGTAGGGGTGAATATCTGCTATTGATACCACCTTTCGCTGCCATCTTCCACCATATCGCATTTGTGATCAGGACCACTTTTAGCGTATGCGGTGGGACTCGGAGCTCTCTGACGATTACTGCTCCCAGAAGGCTAGTTGTCTCCAAGGCCCGTTCGACTTGGACATGCAGTCGTACAAAGTGAGTGGCATACCAGTGTCCCAGGAATTGTGCCTGTGCTGCCCAATAGTTGTGTTCTAGCTCTGGTAAAGCTAAGCCTCCCTTCATTGTTGGTTGTACGAGCGTTGTGTAGGCTACTCTTGCTAGTTTCCCAGCCCACAGTAGGTCTAGGATCAGGCTGCACAAGCGCTGAAAGAAGCCTTGTGAAAACAACAAGGGAACATTATTGAATAGGTACAGAGGTTTGGGTAATATGATCATTTTGACAATAGATATGCGTCCAAGTAGCTTAAGTGGCAGGCGTCAGCACCTGGCTATCTTTTCCCGAAGCGATTCTATGGTTCTCCCGTAATTATCTCGAAACAGTTCTTCGCGGTTCTGGGATAGCATCAATCCTAGGTACCTTACACTGTAGATTCCCATTTAAGGTCGCATTTGCCCCGATATTCCCTGGTTTCTGCCGTGAGGGGGAACACCACAGACTTGCTGTGGTTGATTTTAAGGCCAGAGAAGACCCCAGACCTAAGAACCTCTCGCATCACTGGATTCAAGTTAGTTTCTGGATCGCTAATAAAGATGGCCACATCGTCAGCATACAACGATATGATTAGCTTGTGTGTTACCAGGCTAAGTCCTCTCCCAATTTGTCATTCCCTTAGACCTGCAGCCAGCAGCTCCATAGCGAGGGCAAATAGTATTGCAGACAGAGGGAAGCCTTGTCTGGTCCCCCTTTTCATAACGAATTGGGCTGATCGCTCTCTCCCAATTATAATTTTTGCTGAGGGGTTCTTGTAGCAAAGAGAAACCAGACCAATGAAGTAGGCCCCGAGCCCTAGTTTTTGTAGTACTGCAAAGAGATATGGCCATTTGACGTAGTCAAAGGCCTTTTCAGCGATTAAAAGTACTGCAACTGCCTGGGACGAGGGGGGTCAGAGCCTCTATGATTCTGAAGAAATGGCGGAGGCCGAACGAAGTGTTTCATCCGTGTATGAAATCCACCTGATTTGCCGGTACTAACCCAGGCACCAATGGAAGCAGCTTTCTGGCCAAGATTTTGGCAAAAAACGTATTGTCTATATTTATTAGAGAAATTGACCTATACGAGGCACAGTCCTCGGGCGGTTTTCCGGGTTTATGTAGCAATTTCACGTTAGCTTTGCACATTGCGGGGGGCATTACTCCTTTGTCGATCGCCTCTTTGTACGCGCCAAGGAGGAGTGGGCCAGGGTAGGGGCGAACGCCTTATAAAATTCCCCGGTTAACCCACCAGGACCTGGTGCTTTAGACCCAGGGAGTTCCCTAATCGTAGCTACAATTTCATCAACGGTGATTGGTTTATTAAGAGATTCCCGTAAATCCCCTTCCACCCAGTCTAATTCAGTTTCTTCGAGGTAGTGGCGCAGGGCCGCTGGGTCTCTCGGGAATTTGGAGCTATACACCTCCTGGTAAAAGGCTCGGAATACTTCTGCAATATCTTCTTCGCAGTGAACCAGTTCCCCCTGTGGGTCCTGTGTACATTCTATAAAGGGAGGGCGTCTTATCAGGCGCAACTAGCTGTGCCAAGAGTGCTCCTGGTTTTTGATATTCGCCATACTGTTGGACCTGATGCCCCGGTCCAAAAATCGGATTTCTCAATCGGCGTTCGTCCTGAACTTATCTAGTTCCTCACGAAGATGAGCTAATATCTGGGGTTCTAATTTGTCTACGTATTCCCCCTCTAATGCTTTCATCCGGATCTCTCCTTCAGTGAGTTCCCTTCTGATGACCCGCAGGATTCCATTTTCTTTGGACATGCATACTCCCGTAACAAAACACTTGAGGGTCTCCCATAAAACTCTGCCAGTAGAGACTGAACTCTCATTATGTAGGAGAAAGGATTGGATTTTACTGTGCAACTCTTGAGCAAACACCGGTTCCTGGAGTGCATCTGATTTAAAATGCCAGGAATAGCCCCCACTTCCACCCGTCTCGGGCGCACACTCTAATAACACTGGTGAATGGTCAGAGAGTGTTCTAGGGAGAATGCTACTGTCTCCCCACTGGAACCCCCCTTCCCAGGACACTGGTAAATAGTCTAATTTGGAGCTGGAGCCATTGACCCAGTAGTGGTATGTAAAGTCTCAGACCTTCAAGTGATTGTATGACGTGCAAATTTCCCGGATTTGTAGGCTCGCTTTGGACAACCCGCTCGGGGTCACTCCTGACTTATCCCAGAGAAGGTCCAGAGTGGTATTCAGATCCCCTTCCCACATCGTGGGTGTTAGGAACCCGGCAGTTGGGTCATGACCCAGTCTATGTTTGGGCCATATGAATTTACCAGGACCACTTGCGCCCCTTCAAGTACTCTGTGGACCAGTAATGTCCTCCCAATGTCATCTCTAGCCACTTATATTAGTTGAAATTTCACATCCCTACTTATCAACATTACTACTCCTCTGGCATAGGGGGAGTAGGAGGAAAAATATATGTGGCAACCCCATCTAGCACCCCACCTGCGCTCAGCGGAAGTAGTGAGATGGGTTTCCTGAATTAATGCCACGTCAATGTGATGTCTCTTAAGATATTGGGAAATTCTCCAAATCTTGGTAGGATTATTCCCCCACGTATATTCCATGTTGCTATGTTGAACCCCATCCGCTCCTTGTATGTCTCAGAGGTGAGAACCGGATCTTCCCAACCAATGCCTTCTTTATAGAGGTAAGTGCTGCTAGTTTCCTAGGAAATGCCAGTGGAGTGGACTGGCGAAGACCTGACTCCCAAAAACCATAACTCCTCCTAAGCTCGTGCCTGACTACCCTCTTCCCCCCCCACATCACTCAGTCCCTTAGCCCCCCTGTCTCCCCTACCCCACGGGCAACCCCCAACCCACCCGTTGACACTGTCCCTCCCCTTGTCCCATGTCCCTTATGCAGTGCAGAGCTTGGGGTGCTAAGGCCCGGCCGAGTCCGCGAGCCACCTTTCTTAGCTGAAATATTGCAGCTGAGGTGCTTAAACTATAAGTTGTGGCGTGAACAGTCTGTTTAGTGTTAACAGCATGGCATTGCTTCCCTTCATATACCAGGTTCTACGACCTTAGCTCGTGTCCCTCTGTTCACGATCCCCCCGTGGGGCCTCGGCCAATTTCAGGGGGGGTCATCTGCCAATCTCATCCAGAAACGAGCTTGCTGCCTCCGGTGTGGTGAAGAATTGTGTCCTTCCTGCATGCTGGATCCAGAGTTTTGCTGGATAGATGGGCCCAACCTCTCCCGATTAGCAGATATGTGGCTACAGTTGTGTGCGGTCTCAGTGGCAGGCATGAGTGGCGGCCAGGGGTGCCCCCCACCCCCACTGCACAGGTACATTGGCTCATCTGGGCGTGGTTCCGGAGTCAGTAGGGAGTGTACCACCGTGGGTGGGGTCATCGGTTGCAGCAGTTGCAATTAATCAGTGTTTGCTTGGGGCAGTTCACTGCAGAGCCCCGCCCCACCTCAGGGGAAGCGGGACTCCGAGGCCGTCCCCCAGCAGGATGATGTACCCAGGGGCTGACTCAGACCTGCACTGATTGTTTTGGTGCATCCTAGTTTCGGATATCTCCCTCCAGCTCTCCACGTGGGGTGTTCGAAGTCTCCCCCTTACCCAGGTCAGGTTGTCGATGAGGGCACTGAGCAGGTGTTGCCTCGCTGTGTTCTTGCCTTGCGCAAACAGTCTTTCCTTTCAGTCGCCGTTCTGCGGTGAGCGGGAACGTCGTAGTAGCCCCACCCATCTCCCTGCAGGCCTCTCGATTGGTGACAGTGTTATTTATCAGCCAACTGGCGCCTTAATGCTAACTGGGGGGCGGGTGGAGGCCGGGCTCCAGGCCGCCAGTCCTGCCGATCCGTTCCTGACTTAGCTGTGCTCCTGGTTCTCCCCTTTCGCACAGCTTTGCAGTGTGATGTGCTTTGTCAGCAGTTAGGGCCTCTCAGAAGTCTCTCTCCAGCCGGCTTGTTACTTGTCAATAGGTGGGCACTGTAACCGTTGCTGGGGAGGACTGGGCTCCAGACTGCCTCCGGCCCCCAGCCGTGGTGTGCTGAAACAATGGATGGCTGTGCTTGCCGATCCGCTCATTATTGGTAGAGGGCTGACTCTCAACTCATCCACTATCCTGCGGTAAATTGAGCAGATGCGTGCACAGCCGGGGATGCCACAAGCCTCCCTCCCCGTGGTGATGCTGTTAGTCCGACAGCTAATGTGTGGGTGCTCTCTGGGGGGGTGGGCTCCAGACTGCCACCTACCTTCAGTCAGGTATTGGGTCGACAGATGGTCGTCCCGACCCGCTGTCTTCACCGGCCCAACCTCGACCTGGACTTGACCTGGACTTGACCAGGCTATGCCCAACAAAGAGTTCGCCCCCCCACACCGACTCCATGTACCGAGGACTGATGAGTAGCTAGTAGCTTGTGGTCCCCATGATGCCGTTGCTTCATGCAGCGTCGGTTCTGTTAGTCAGGGTTGGCGTTCCTACATTGCAGCGGGCAGGGTGCCAGGATCACCCCTCGGTTGTCTGGTTGTATCCCAGCTCCAAATTCGCCGAGATGGTGGGCCCACTAATGTTTTGTCCTTCTCCTGTGATGTAGACTTCCTCGTTCATCTGCCAGTCAGCAAGCTCCATGGGGATGTGAATGTCCTCATTTACCAGTCCGCAGGAGGGTCAGCTCGAATGTCAGCCCCTCCGCCGCACCACCACAGGGAGCTTCTCCTCAGCGTGGTAGCGCAGCCGCCACCTTTGCTGCTGTTCACTCGGGCAGTCCTTCCAATCCACCCCTCTGCTGTCCTCGAGGTGTGGGTTGAAGCCCCACAATGCCACCGGGGGCCGCACCTGTCTTCCAGGCTCTCCAAGAGGGTCACAAGCCTAGTCAGCGCCACTCTGTCATCTGCTGTCTCCTCGTAGCTTCGTGCTTGCCATTCCGCGTCACGTCTGCAGCGCATCTTAGGGTGTCGGAGGGGCTTTGGGGAGACCCCACTCCCGCACTGGTATCACTGGCTGTTTTGGGCGCTTCTGTCACCTTTATTGTGTTATAATCGCCGCCTCAGCCGCTATTATTGCAGTATTACTGGGAGCTTGGTACAGGGCTCAAAGAAGAGCTGCCATCACGGTCAGGCTCTCTAGAACCCCTGAATTCTATGGCTCCTTAAGCAAAAATGCCAACATCTCTTAGAAAAGTTGAACCTTTCTCAAGAAGATCTGGTCTCAAATCAAACTGCAGTAAAGAAGAAATATGGTTGTGCTCCAAGATATTTACAAAGGTTTCCTGTTGCTCGATATAGGAATGCATTTTTGAAATTTAGATTAAATCTCATACATACTAGAGAAATTACCAGTGTCAGGAACACTCCTACTATAACTTCTAACATCTGTAGATATTGTGAAAATATATTGGAAATAGAGGCCCTAGCTCACATTATGATAGAGTCCTCTGCTTCAAAATGTGAGGCTGAAGGTCTTCTCGAGATCTCTGTATGATCCCAAATGGCTAAATTCAGACGTCTTTTGGGGAATACTTTTCTCTGGTAATAATACCATACTGACAATGGCTGTGGTGAGATTTTAAAAAGGTTAAACATGGTTAATTTATAAGGTACTTCAATATAATACACACAAAAATCAAAATTTTATCGTTTTGAGCGTGATACATTTTAATTCCAACACATGAATTGAATTTTAGTATATATTTGATGTAGTGAATTTATAGGTAACTTAATTAATTATGCTTGTTTTAACTGTTTTCTCCAAGTATTGTTATATGTTTGTATAATTCTTGCCATGTGTAAAGTTTGAACAAACCAATACACAAGAAGTAAAAATAAAAAATAAAAAAGAGAGAGGAACATGATCAGACCAGGTGAGTATATAATTAGATGTATTCCTTGTGAAGGCAAGAGGGTGACCGTGAGGTCCACCGTGTATGCGGCAGAATAGATGGAGCCAGAAAAAGTTGGGAAAGGCCAGAAACAAGAAGTAAAATGCCAAGGAACAAGAGATGGACGATAAGGGTAGTTGGGGCAAAGCTGGTGATGTATTTGACCCAAACTTTGAAGTTGCAGAGGAAAAGGCACTGAGTTTAGGCAAGAGAAAAATGGGCAAGGACATTAGTAAAAGAGTCAACAAATAACACATCAGGGGAGGTGGGATCCACACTAAAACGTTAAGACTGAGTTTATTGTGAACATGTCCATAGTAATGTAAAACAAGTAAAACAAGAGAGAATACCTTTGTTTTGTTGTTTTATTAGCAAAAGGAACACCGCTAGAAAAATATATTATTATGACAAACACTCCAAGCAGAACGGATGAGGATTATCAACTTTAGAGAGTAATTCATTTTGTATTCCGTGTTGACTGTAAAACACAACTGTAAACTATTTAAGCACTACTACTTAACAGAGGCTGAGTTTCCTACAGGAACGTCGCTGGGACTAAGTTGCAGGCCTTTAACAGAGGTTTGGGGCCATGTTACGCTTACCTGGTCTCTGCGGAGGCATTGAGGCACAGTTGCAGCCCCCCCTGAACTTGAATCACCCCCTTCAGGCCTCTCCCTCAGTAGAAAAGCTGTGAGCGGTGGTACATGGTGATACTGCTCCTGCGTGGAGATAAGAGTGTATGGGCCTCATTACGACCCAGGCGGTAAGGGGTTTACGGCACCGTAAACAGCGCCGACCCTTACCGCCTGAGTACGAGGTCCCTTAGCGCCATGGCGGATTTAACACCTGCTTTTAGCAGGTGTTAAAATCCATGGCGCTAAGGGACCATGGAGTTAATTACGCCTATGGGGCAAAAATGGGAATGGGGAAGGGTAAATGGGGATTGGGGACTTACCGCCCCGCCAAGGTCGGAATGGGGCGGTAAGTCCGCCAACCACCATGGCGTAAACGTAGTTTACGCCATGGTGGTAAAGTCACGGCCCAGGCGGTAACTTACCGCCTGGGTCGTAATGAGGCCCTATGAGTGCACCAATCTGTGATTGTTGTACCTCTCGAACCCTTCACCCCAAAGTACGGTTTCTGTGAGCATAAGCAGGCCCATAAAGCTCACCTGTGAATTATGGAAGATAGGCTCTCCGTCCTGCTACTTCTGGCAGCGGTGCGTCCAATGGGATCCAGTTCCTTCACTGATCCCTGATAAGGATTAGTCCAGTTCAGCTGAGACAATGCTTGGTTTAAGTAAAAGCGCGAAGTATGGTGAAGCGCAATCTTAAACTGACTGTTTTTTCGATGTCTAACCTTGTCTTCTGTTTTTCCTTGCAGCCGCTGCTGTCGACGATGGAGTGTGTCGTGCTGCGGTGCCAAGTTGAAGATATCGGCGTTCCGGAAAGTGTAAAGACGAATAATTGGTACGCCGAAGCGATGTACAGGTAAGAACAGATTCCCCCAGTTGGTAAGTATGCTGGCAGGAAGCAGGATGTCCAGGAAGCAGGATCTTCAAAGGTAAGTCTGACTTCAGGCGACGGTGAGCGTTACGCTGCTTGCAAGTGCAGAATAACGCAAAGCGTCTGTCTTGAGGATCACGAGCAGCTTATATAGCTGGGATCGTGGGCATGCCCATTAGGGTCGGCTTACCAGCCACACCCTGCCACTCCTAGAGAGTGAGCATGTGTGAAGGCAATCCATTAGCAGCCACACCCAAGAATACACTTGGGGCTGCTTAATGGATGGAATGTTTAAGGTTAATGCATCCTGCTTAATGGATGGAATGTTCAAGGTTAATGCATCTGAAGTGCTATGTCCATAGTAAAAGCTTTTTGGTGTTAAATGGATGTTCTTGTTTACTTTTGTTCTTGAGCCTGGCGCCAAAGGCTCCAGTACAGTGTCCACCCAGGTCTCCTGTGCATGTGAGCCCTGCATGCCTGTGCCCCTGACTTCATGACCATGACACACCATTATCAAAAAGTATTATGAATAGTAGCATCTGCATGTTGATTGGGGTGCCATCAACTTTCACTTTTTAGGTTGAGAGTGGTACATGAGGAGCAGAATGGCCATTTCACCAGTTAATCAAAAAACTGCAAAAATGATGGTTACCATGGGCAAAGGGAATGGGACTACCATTGTATCATCTCCATTTCCAAGGGTGGCCATCAAAGGTGCGTGTTGAGTCAGGAAGGAGGAGTGAGAGCCAGGTAAGTAAGGTGAGTGGGGGCTTTTAAGCCCTAACCAGGAGTTGAAGCTCATAATTGTGCCTTCTAATTGACTAGGATGCACCGTGGCATAAGGCATATGTGCTAAATATTTATAAGCATGAGCAGCCCTTACTTTACAGCAAACATTGTATAGGGACTGAACATCCCTTTCTTCAAAGTCTAGGTGGGCTCTATGGCTATACACCTTCCTTCACCACTGAACCCAGAGAGAGAGAGTGGGATGTGTGAGAAACCTAAAGGTTTCTTACCCACTAGTCTCAGGGGATCTGTCATCCAGGTGGCCAGGACACACCCATCGCTATTGGATGCAGTTCCTGAGGGTGGGCCAGTGCGGGAGGATCACCTGGATGGGGGGTGTTCAGGGAGTGGAAGTGGGACATCGAAGTGTGAGATCTGGTACCCCCTTCCTTATGACAACTTTTCCTTATCTTACCCTGTAGGATATTTAGAAACTCTACCTCCTGCCCCCTTTCCCACACAAACACTTCCTCACACTGCGAAAGACAATGGACTAAGACCAGAGCCGTTTACCGGACATGTCCCAACACAAGGGTCAGGCAGAGTCAGGCAATTGCCAATAACTACACACACGTGACAACCCTTTCCCTTCCCCACAGGGATAAAAGGCAGAGCATGAGAGCACACTTGAAGCAAGGCTGAATGTACAAGGATGCAGCTATTCCGGGATGGCAGTTCAAATGGAGGAGAAAGGGGGTGGAAACCGAAAGGACAACTTGGAGGGAATTGCCCCTGCCCTTTTCAACCCAGAGCAGCGAAGCCTTAGATAAAAGAACAGTAAGACCTGTAATTGCAGCTGGCGATTGGTGTGGCAGATGTCAACGGTACATGGGGCTCTCCCACACTGATAGCCAGGGCGGGGAAAAGAGCCTGCCACTGTGGTACTGTCTTTGACTCTAGCGGAAGAAAAGCCAACGAGTTCAGCAAAGCCGGTGAGTTGGAGGAAACTGATAGTGGACCGGACTGTGTTAAGGTCAAAGCTGCAGTGGCAGTGTTTGCATAAAAGAAAAGAAGATAATAGACAAAGGTCTTTTGTGAACAAGCACAGTATTAGGGTTAGAGTGGTCCAGCGCCACGTGAGCGCTCATTCGAAAAACTCTAACTAATACCCCGCTCCTGAACAAGGAGAATACGTTGATTGGAGAAAACGACAAGAGCCAAGATTGAGTTGAGAAAACTACAAGAACCAAGAGGCCCTGGGGGAGGCCAGTGAGACATGTCAAAGTGGTCATACAAGGGTCGAGTCGAAACCCCTTGTACAGTCAAGTCTTTGACACGTTGAGAATTGAAAAGCTACGTGAACTGCATTGTGTTGACAAACGTGAACCCGACTGAGGGATGCCCACAGTGAGTTGTTGGTCAGAGCCCGATTGAGGGAGACTGACGTTGTGAAAGGGATCGGAGCCCGACTGAGGGGTATCCTCGGGTAAAGGTACATCGCCCGGCGTGAAGATTAGTAGAAGGAAACTTTGTTTGTTGTTTGTGATACATCAGGCCCTCTGAAGCAAGAGACTTTTCATAAAAGAGGCTTGGGCACAGAAGGCCCTGATATTGGGAAAAGGAACTGTAAACTCGAGCCGGAGAAGGCTAGATGTGTGCTGTGTTCGAGAGTCCCACCTTGTCCCGTGCTTCAATGGAGACCCTGGCCCTAACATCATGACTTATCATTTTGAGAACACTTCTTTCTTTGTGAACATTATCCCACACTATTTTGTAGCATAGCGGTAAAGATTGGCAATAGGTTTTTCTTAGTATAGGCCCTTTCTATTTGACTAGACTCCACTGGGACTGTATTACATACATGCCAACATTCAGGTGCACCGGGGAGGGAGATTTCCACAGGGAAATCGGGAGATGCATATTTCCCCATAGGAATGCATTGGGGCTACAGTTATTTTAGGCGGGAGACCGTGAAAAATAGCAATATTTTTCACCTAAAAATTGGGAGTCTCCCGCCTAAATCGGGAGGGTTGGCATGTATGGTATTATTATTATTTGATGGTCGTAGCTCGCTCCCATCTTAGATTTAGTTTTAGATTAGGCATTTATCTCACCCATTTTTACAGTTTAATAAACACTCTTGAACCGTGATCACTTGTGTCTGTCTTGCTTTGATACCATGCCTTCCTTACAGGTGGTATGTAAGTGGTAATATCAGGTGTGACGAATCTGAGGATGTCGTCCCTTCTCCCGTCAGGGGAGACCTCTCCAATGGGGCCAGAGCAGTGCGTCCACAGTACAATAGTCACCCTGGGGGTGGTGCACCGGGCGAGGATCAAATTGGGGAGGAACCACCTTATGGGATTAGGGACAACCATGTTCAGAGAACGCGTTATTCTCCCATGTTAGGACATCTCAACCCTTTCCCAGTGTTAAATCCTCCTTCCCCTTTTGTTAATAGAGCCAGTGTCTGCTACTGTCAAGCTAGCCAACCTAATATACTTGGTATGATTGAAACAGTAGAGAAGACAAAGTATACTGCATATGACTCTGTTTCAAGCAGGCTCGGACTGGCCTATAGGGCAATGCCGAACCGAAAACACAAAATGCCACTTTTCTGGCCCATAAGGGCCAGTGTGATATATTACTACACCATGCGGCTAGTAGTTTTGACCAATGTTACTAAATAAATATTCTTTAAAATGCACATTTTGCATCACATTTTGTCATGCCCCCTAACCTCCGGCACAACTCAAACGGTCTGTCACAGAAGAAATTAATTGCTATTTGCAACTGTGGGTCTCTTTTTTCATTGGTGCCCGAGACAGTATAATGCCCCGGTCTGACCCTGATTTCAAGTATTGGGAAACCAGATTTACCTGCCCCCGTTAAAACACCAGAGAACGGCAAGTATATTGCAGATAACTTTACTTCAAACTTGGAAAAACCTAATTTACTTGACAAGATTCAAACATCAAAAAGTGCAAAGTACACTACATGTGGCTCTACTGCAAGTATTGGGAAAATTAATTTACTTCAGGAGACTAAAACATTAAAGAATGAAAAGTATCTTACATCTGAGAAAGTTGTGAAAATCAAGTAAAAACCTGGCGCTTTGTATTAAGATTCATGTGTGAAAAAACGTGTTGGTTCATTAGTAATAACAATTAAGAAAAGATCAATCTTCTTGGTTAGGGTTGGTTTGCGTTGTTGTTTTTATTAGTGTTCAAAGTGCCGACATGTGTTTCAACCCACAAGGGTCTTTATCAAGGCAATTTATATAATCAGGATAGTTTGGTCAGTATTGTGTGCCCTGTTAAAAGCTTGTGAATGTTGTCCAGCTAACCCTAACCAAGATTGATCTTTCCTTAATGGTTATTACTAATGAACCAACAAGATTCACACGTGAAATGTAATACAGGGGCCATGTTTTTACTTGATTCCCACAACAACTTTCTTGTTTCAAACCATTGGGTCAAATGAGCACTGTCCCATTGGAATCTATGAACGGGCAGCTGGACCTATGCCCTAAGAAACACTGATTAGCGTGGCATCCCAGTGCTCAAAACTCAGACAATATCTTACATCTGACCCTATTTCATGTACTGAGAAGAAGATGACCATGACTCTAGGGACCACTATGGTGAAACAGAATGAGCACTCTAGCTTCTCATCAAATGAGAAGAAGATGATGAGGAGTCCAAAGATCACACTGTAGAAGCAGAGTGAGCGTTTTGGCTTCTCGGCGAAGGTAATTGGCCCAAAGCACTGTCATTTTCCAATGCAGGAATTTAAACACTCCACAGCCGAGATGCAATGGAGGAATGAACCTCCAAGGAGGAAACTGACATGCTCTGCATGTGCAATAAGGATGGGAGTGAATAGGAAGGAAGCCGAGAGTGGAGGAGGAGTACGCAAGCACGGTCCTAGGAGCAAGGACTGCTCGCATTACTGCCATATGGAACTTCTGGGCATCCAGAGCACCGGCAATGTGCCCAGGAGAGGGGTGGCAACACCGTGAAGAATCAGACATCAGGAAAGCCATCTGATCGCGACCAGAGCCTCCAAAGAAGCAGCAGCTGCTCGGGAAACTCTGCTACCTTTTAGAGGAAAGCAAACAGGTACACGGGTTAATCAAATGGCACAGGAAGTCCGGGGGAGCAAAGGGATGTCTGGGACACCCTCCCATATGAAAGCCAGAAACAAAGTAAATATGAATATTGTGAGTCTGGGACCCGCACGCAAAGAGAGATAGTCCAAGGTGGCACTGCTTGGCAGTAAAGTGAACCAAGTAACTGTGAACATTACAAGTCTGAGACTTGCTCCAAAAGAGGGACAGTCCATGAGAGCACAAAGGCATGGCAGGAGAGTATAGCAAGCCGATTTGAATATTGCAAGTCTGTAACTCGCACCCAAATGAAAAGTTCATGAAAGGATAACTGCTTGGCAGGGGAGTGAACCAAGCAATTATACTGCGACTCTGGGACAGTCCACGTGAGCACAATTGTTTGGCAGGGAGGCAAGCCAAGCCATTCTGAATACTGTGAGTCTGGGAACCACACTCAAAATAAGTGAAGAATACAAACTGAACCAAATCCTACACTTGGCAATAGTAGTGTGCCAAGTTAGAAGCATAAGTAGAACATTCTTGTGTACTTCCTATTGACATTTGTATGAGCAAGTACAGGCCCTGTTGGTTTAAGTTTTTAGTGTAAGGGATAGCAGTAGGCTTTTTGAGAAACAACCATTACAGCCTTCATAATTGGACAATTTGGGAAACCCCTCTTGGTTTTAGGGTCAGAGAGGCATTTTTCAAGCCCTTTTTCATATAATAAAAGTTTCTGCCCAAAAACATTCCACCATTGTGTCTGAGTCTTACTTCTGCACCCTCATACAGGACATAGAGAAGGATGACATAGTAACGTGTTAAAGAGAATGAGAGAAATGGAAAGAGAAGGAGAATCACTGAGTAGGTTGCTGGGCACGTGACCAGGCACTGACACTCAGTGGCTCCACCCACCACCTATTTAATCAGTACTACTTAGGTGTCCTAATCGCCAGCACCCTCAACAAAGGACTGGCGAAGACAAGGACCTGACCTGTTTGTGCCTGTTTGATCCTGATAGGGCCAAGGGCCTGACCCCCTATCCTAAATTTTACCTGCAAACTACTACTGCTACTCACCAAAAGACATCACCATGTGTCTCCTCCCTCCACAGCCCATTCCCATTCCCACACTCACAAGAGTTCAAATGGCCAAGGGCAGCCCCGGCAAGCTACCCTAGCCAACACCCACGGACCACATGCACACGTCCTTTCATGTTGATCAATGCTCGCTCAGCAGTGGCTCACTCTGCAAAGATTGATGACTTCATCTCGTACAACAACCTTGATGCCCTGTTCATCACTGAAATATGGGATCCCCATCACCCCCCCATATTTCTGATGTCCTCCTACACCAAAACTACTGCATCCAACATGCCGACTGGCCAGGAAGGGCAGGAGGCAGAGTGGCAACTATCCATAGGAGCGATTGGCCATGCTCCATCATTCCCTCTCCCAGGACAAGCTTGTTTGAATCTCTCGCCTGCCGGTTCCTTCTATCGCACAAGGAATCCAGCATCTCCCACCTCATCTACAGACCACGTCACAGGAATGACTTATTCATTGCAGGCATCTCCAACTTACTCTCCTCTACCAAATTAGCACATTCTAATAATGTCTTTCTCAGTGATTTTACACCCCGAGTCCCAGGTTGACAACCACACTCGAAGTACGTTTTTCAAACTGGCAGCTTCCATGGACCTTAAGAAAATTGTGCTCTCCTGCATGCACAATAAATGTAACACCCTGGACTTAATCTTCACATCATCCCCCTGCATCACCTGTGCATACCCTATCACACTTGACTGGTCTGACCTCGTCGCCATCCCATTATCAGTCACCCACTCCACTACCGCCCAAAAAGCTCCAGCTAAACACTCCCTGTGAGAAACCTGAGGGTATTCTCACTCCTAGACCCCTTGGATCCTCTGCGCAGGTGGCCAGGGAAAGGCCATCTCTATTGGATCCCAACCCTGTGGGTGGAGAAGCAAGGGAGGATCGCCTGGGTGGAGGATCCTTGGGAACATGGAGTGGGGTACCTTTGGATGAGACATGGTATCCCCCTTTCCCTAATGACAACCAACCCAATACTTCCCCAACCTTTATGGACTATTGTAAGCCAGTTCCCCATTTTTCTCCACAGTCGACACTGGACAGTACTGGGATGAAGAAGAGGCAACTAAGAGCAATGAAGACTATTCTCTTTTACCACTCTAGTACTGGGAAGAGGTAGATGGCTGCTTAGAGCAGTGAAGGTCAGGCATGTCCCTTTAATGAGAGTCAGGCAGGGCTGAATGACTATGCACACCTCCAGCCTGTCAGGGGGCTGCAGATGTATAAATGGAGTCCAGCCCAGTGGCAGAAGAGAACAGGAGAAGTATCAGGAGGCTGGTGCAGGAGGCAGAGCATTGTGTAGCATGGCGTAGGAGTGGGGACTCCCTGGAGCAGACAAGGAAATGGGAAGGTGGAAGGCTGCCCCATTCCTTTCTATTAAACATGCATGTTCTCCTGTGGTGGAGGACCACCACAGGAGTGTCTGAGGGGCAGGAACTGGAGCACCGACAGTGAAGGAAGAAGGCTGTGTGATCCACACTGCCGCACAGTCATTCAAAGTGACCTGTGAGTTTCTGGGGCTTGAGAAAACCAGTGCACGTGTGTGGACTTAAGTCTTTCTTGAAATACATTGTATCAGAGTGGTCGTGGGTAGCAAGAAACACGTTTTCGAAGATCTCCAAACAATGAACTGTTCATTTAAAGTGAAACAAACAACTATATTGGTTAATTACTTATAAGAAAAAGGGAAATACTTTGCATCAGAGTGGTCGCGTGTGGCAAGGACCATGTTTTTGAAAGTCTCTGAACAACAAACTATTCAATTAAAGTACAAAGGACAGTTATATTTGTCTACTATGGAACAAAGGGGAATATCTTGCATTGGAGTGGTCTTTGTGTGGCAAGAAACACGTTTTTAAAGGTCTCCACAAAGTGAACTATACAAAAGGTCTCTGCATAGTGAACTATGCATTTAAAGTGAAAAGAACAACTACTGAACTTTTGATGAAGGGAAAACGAACCCTAAACCAAGAGAATCAATTATTAAATACTGAAAACAATTTAAACTTTGCTGCTGAACAGAATTAAGATTTTAGTGCTAAACCGAATTAAACTGTTGGAATTTAAAGGAGAAAATGAAGTTTAAATCCATGCAAACCATCATATATTTATGTGCTAAATGAATATAATTATAAACTAACCGCAGTATGCCTAAATATAACATGATTTGAAAAGAGCAGGCAAACAAAGGATACTAAATCCTGATTCATAGTGACATTTTTAACATATGTGAATGCTACAAAATTACCTGAACTGTACCATGGAAAACAACATTGCCTAAACTGTGTTTTGTTTCTTTTGGAATTGTGAAACTTGAAACTTGGGAGAGGGAACCCTCAGTCCTGACTACAAGTCTTTCATTTCAAGTTCATTTAACAAAAAAAAACTGTATTTATCTTGATGGTTACAGCATGAAAAAACTTGCAATATAAACAACATCTCAGCTTTCAGTGCAAATACAAAGGTATTTCATACAATTCACATTATCCCAACACCTCTAGTTCAGTGATCTCCTCAGCTGACTGAGCCGTATTTTGACTATTCGCTAAGTAGCGTCAAAATGGGGCCCATTTGTCTTTGGTTCTGTTGGAGGCTGACACCGTCACAATGTAACCTTCTTTGCATTCGTTGACATATAATAGTTCTTTAATCCATTCCTGCATCGTAGGGGCTGTTTTCGCCTTCCAGTTTCTCAGGACTGCCCCTGCCACTGTGAACAGTCTACGAACCTTGATGGGTACCTTTCCAATGACCCCTAGTAAATAATTCAGTGGAATGGGAGGAATGGGAATGGCCAGTATATTACTTAAAGTAGCAGCCACACCAACCCAGAACTGGTATATAGGTGGACAATCCCAATAAATGTGGAATGAGTCGGCTTCAGGGGCCCCACATTTTGAACAGCAGGCCAATGTACTGTGGTTAAATTTCACCAATTTATTTTGGGGGGAGGGGGTAAAGTGAAGATGATTCAGGATTTTAAATTGTATCAGTCTCAGGTTCACGTTAAGAGACAATAGCAGGACCATTGAGGATCGTCCCACGTCACCCCCAAATCACTCTCCCATTTCGCTTTCATCACATTCTCAGAGGGAGAATGGGCCTGTGTTAATCTGTAGAACATGGAGATGCCATCCTGTACACCCTCCTGGTGCACAATAACCACCAAGAATGGATGGGTCTCAGGCTCAGTGGGGAAGTAGGGTCACCTCTACCTGAATGCCGCTTTCATCCGATGCTATTGCAAAGTAATGATGGGCCCATGATCTATTTTTATCCTCGACCTCCCCCAGTGTGGCCAATTTCTCATTGGGGAACATATCTCCCATAGTCAAATGCTGCTGTGGTTCCGATGATCTTTGTATTGTTGTCGAATGTGGGGGCAATATCAGGGTAATTCCAAAGGGGAGATGCACCACTGTATGGTTCTACTATATCCAACTTCTTGAATAACCTGGACCATGCCCTCACCGTGCTGGTCACAGGGTCCACCTCATAAATCTTACCAAATTCTCTACCAAATATCACTGATCGTGTGTCTGTGTGCGAGGCTGCAGAACTTTCCACCTGTATGTAGGCATATTTTCCGGTATTATTAAGACATTATCTAGCAAATTGTGCCTATGCAGCATTCTAGTATAGATCAAAATTGGGTGCAGCAAGGCCACCTGTAAAGTACCTCTCGCACAATTTGGCCCAGATCATTCTAATAGCATCCCCCCAGACAAAGCTAGAAGCCATCGAACACAGTCTAGTAAAGAACGAGTTCCAAGGCCAAATTGGAATGTTGCTGAAGAGATTAAATCATTTGGGCACCACACCGATCTTCAGTAGGGCTATGCGGCCGTAGATACAGATCGCTAATTTGTTCGAAAGTTTTAATTTAGTGTTCAGTTGGGAGATGTATGGCTCATAATTGGCTGTGTACAGAGTATGTCCATCGGTGGCCACTATGACCCCCAAATAACAGGCAAAACCGGGGGACCAGCGAAAGTCCTTCATGACTGCAGTCTGCATAGTACCACGTGTCAGTGGAATAATTTCAAACTTGGCTGGATTAATTCTGTATCCAGAATATCTGGAAAATTCATGTATGTCGACCATAATGGGGGCCAGGTTAACTTCTGGGCCTCTGATGTATAGCAGAGTATCGTCTGCATATAACGATATTAATTGAGGGGGGCCTCTCACCCGAACACCGCATTTGTAGTGCTTGTAACATATTAGTGTCACCAGACCTTCTATAGTAAGAGCAAAAATGAGGGGAGACAATGGGCAGCCCTGTCTCGTACCCCTGTGTAAGGTGACACTGGATGAGAGTGTGTTGTTTGTCCTGACTCTGGCGCATGGGTCTTTCTATAGGAGTCAATTGAAGCCAAGGAACTGGGGTCCAAACCTCAAGTGCCCGAGCGCCGCAAACATATACTTCCACGGCACAGAATCAAATGCTTTTTCAATGTCTAGGGATACCGCAACCACTTTGGCCTTAGGGTCAAGTTGGGAGATCATGGTGAAGAGTCTGTGTAGGTTTAAAGAAGTGGAGCTAGTTGGAATGAATCCTGACTGGTCGGGGTGTACCAGCTGATTCATGTATGGTAGTAGCCTGTTAGCAATAGCCTTGGCAAACACTTTAGTGTCCCCGTTGATCAATGATAGGGGGCGATAGGATGTAGCCTCATGCAGGGTTTGAGTTGGACTGAAATGACCGCTTCCCACAGAGAAGGGGGGAGTGTTACAGAGGCCAAAGCTTCCTACCACACCGCCAGTAGTTTGGGGGCCAGTTCTGTCATATAACACTTATACAGATCGATCGGGAGACCGTCGGGCCCGAGGGCCTTGCCTGCAGCAAGATCCTTTATCGCCCTTGCGTTAGATTGGGGAGCGGGATCGCATTTATGTACTGTGCCAGGTCTTGCGCAGTCACCCGATCAGCGTTTTTGTACAGGGATGAGGAGAATTCAAGAAACACATCATTGATCGCCTGGTCCTCCGTGTATGTTACCCTGTCCTCCCCAGAAATGCTAGTAATGGGTTTGACATTGTGTTCAGATTTGATCAGTTTGGCAAGAGTCTTGCTATCCTTGTCTTCCTTCCCATATCTCCTGGCATGTGTAGGGTGAGTAATATAAAATATTTCCCGGTCTGGCAGCTTCCTGAATTTGCCTAATTGCGCCTGTAAGGGTGCTAGGGGTAGCCTCCCCTGGTGTCAGAGCATGTATTTTTTCCAGTAATCTCAACCTAAGTTCGAATCGCTGTAGTTCCATTCTTATAACCTGTAGAGCTCTGTGTGTTGTTAACAATAAGTGGCCCCATAACCAAATCTTAAATGATCCCCACATTATGGGCATGGAACCTACCGAGCCCTCATTTCGAACAAAAAATTGGGTGATGTTGACCCTTAGAGGCTCCAGTATTGTAGCGCCTTGCAAAAGAGCCCTTGGCATTCTCCAGAGCCGAGGACCATGATCGGGGCGAGCCACATCAATTTCCAACAGCACCAGTGAATGATCAGATATTGTGCGTGGTAGAATGGTGCAGCCTTTTATGTGGGGGTTATATTCGGGCGAGCACAACCAGAAGTCTGTACGGGAGCTGGAGTTGTGTACAGTTGAATATGGAAGGTAAATTCCTCCCCTCGAGGATGTAACTCTCGCCAGTCATCCACAAGGTGTAGGTACGACATCCCTTGTAGTATTGTATGCACTGCCCTAGTGAGTGCCCGTTGAGCCCTAGTGGTTCTGTCCATTTGTATGTTAAGGATAGTATTGAAATCGCTGCCCCATATAACTTTGGCGTTATGCAAAGGGGTTATAAGATCCATGATGTACAAGTAGAATTTGGAGTCATCCACATTTGGCCCATTTGTGTTGACCAATATAACATTTTGACTCAGCAGGGACCCCCAAATGATCACATACCTCCCCATAGTGTCAACTTTGGATCTGATTAATTGGAACCCTGTGTTTTGGTGAATTAAAGTCAGAACACCCCTAGACTGTGAGTAATAATCAGTACCCACCCGCAGCAGGCCCCAATCACAGGAAAATCTGTCCACAACTTTGTGCAGGGCGTGTGTTTCCTGTAGCATCAGGGCCTGGATTGTATGCAGTTTAGTATGGGCAAGTATTTTTTCCGGGCCTTAATCGGATTGCTCAGCCCCCTTATGTTCCACGTGAGCAGGCTAATCGTACGGCCCGATCCAGCCATCATCCCAATGTGTCAATAATGGAAGTGCACATTCAAGTAAGATGCAGTGTATGAACCCATTGCAACGATCAATTTTTCTGTTTAACTGTTCCCCCACCCATCTCACCCCCACCATACCTCCAACTGGACAGTGTATACCCTCTTACAAACTTCCAAATCTGTAACAGTGGGGGGGCATCGTGTAACCCCAACCAGCTGCATTATACCTTTAACAGAGTGAGCTGCACTACATGGCTCTAACGGACTTGACAGACCTCCTAGTAACATGTCCAACTGGGCCAAACAACAATGTGCATTGCTAGTGTTGGATGAATAGTAGCAGCTGTCAGCCATTGCGTGCGTGTGTCAGAATGCTCTGTTCAATATAAGCCATGGCTTCCTCTGGGGTTTTAAAGAAGTGGGATCTGCCGGCATGCTGGACTCTTAGCTTCGCTAGGAACATCATGGCATAAGGGATCTTCCTGTCTCTGAAAGCTTTCTTAACATGGTCGTAGGTTATGCCTGGCCGCCTGCACACCATTGGAAAAATCAGGGTATATATGGACTCTGGCGGAGTCAAAGGACAGGGTACCCTTTTCACGTGATAGCGGAAGTATCTGGTCTTGGTCCCAGTAATTCAATAGACGGGCAATGATTGTGCATGGTGGGGTGCCAGGTTTAGGTGGCGGGGACAGTGACTGATGCGCTTTTTCCACGAGAAACACTTCCATTGCCATATTTAGGAACCTCTCGGCCATGCCCACCACCCGGATCTTATTCCGTTCTGACCTGGATTCCAAATCATCGCATTTAACGCGCACAGGCTTTAGGGTCTTCTTGATGTCCTCTCAGTCTTTTCCATGTGCTGACAGTGTCCTCGAGCGCGCCCACCCTAGTCTCTGCTGCAGTGACCCTGGCACTTTCTTTCTGCATATCGGCCCTTATGGAGGCAATGTTGTTGTCTATATCATCTAGCTTGCCATTCACCGCCGCAAACCCGGCTTGTAATGCTGCCATATAGGCATCCACGGTGTTATGAGTGGGGGTCTGAGCCGCTGCAGCGGTTTTACTGGGAGCCTGCCATGTCGTCCTCGGGTCTTTGCGCATTTGTGTATGCATCCCTGGGCCGTTTTTATGTCCCTAAGTGCCTCCACGAGTTATTCGGTTCACTTCAGGGAGTTTTCTGGTAATGGCTGAGGAAGGCACACCCCTATGTGTAACTGCGGCCCGGCCTCAGGGGCACAGAATGCAGATCAGCTCCTGGATGATGTTTGTCTCTTCTCTCCTAATTGGGGCTGTGTTATGCAGGAAGGAGCACCCCTATGCCCCAGGCTGTAGGCATTGTATAGGGAAGAGAGCTGCCGGCATACACCTTATACTAGACTCTGGTGTTATCAGTGATTCAGGCTTCAGCTACCCATGTGGCGTAGTGTGGGGTATCAGCCAGCAGCACCTTGGTGCTAGGTGTGGATATACAGAGGGGTCCCCGGTCATGCCCCGCTCGGTCCATGTGCAGAAGCCGCCTCTCACCTTATGTGCCGCAGCTGATCAAAAATCGGATGGTGCCTGGGCTTCTTATCGCGCAGCGCCCCTGCCTATATTGCCCTCTCCAGAGGGAGCCAGTGCACTAGCTACGCGTTGTCTAAGGGTCAATGCTACGCTCGAACCATGCAGGGCCAGCTTCTTTTGGCGGGCACACAAGGCCGCTGCGTATTGTCCACGGATCCATGCTCCTCTCGGCCCACACAGGGCCAGCTTCTTTTGGTGCGCACGCCTCCTCACAGCTTCACTCCGGGATAGCTTTCAGTGCGATCAGGCACGGCGCACCACTGCAGCACACCTCCCAAAATTCTGACAGCAAGTGGAGAAGGGGCTCACTGCTCGGCAGATGCGATCATGGCCGCCCTAGGACCAGTCAATCTGTAGGATATATGTAACAGGATTTCATTAGGTGCAGAGCTCCATACTCAGGCGACCATTTTCGTTGGCGCACCACAGCGCACCCCATTTTAAGGTCATTTAAATTGTGTGATTTGGAACTTGGGGGAGGAACCCTGAGATCTGAAAAGACTATTGTATTTTAAATCCAAGAAGGGAATCGTAAGACCGTTTTCTGTGTGGAACTCTTTTGTACTTGGGGAAGGGAGCTGAAAAGGAAGCTACGAGCTGGAAGAAGCTCAGAAGTTAATGTTGAACCCTGTTTTATTTTGGTTGCTGACATCCCTACAGATTGTATAAATTAGTTGTGAGTGCTAGCATATGTTTTAGACAAAGACGGATTCCTAAGCTGAACCCTTTGACTCAGACTTTCCTTAGTTTTATTTAGGTAGGGAAATCTCACCTTAGTATGGGGCAAGTTGTACCCTTTTCCATCCTGACATTTAAGTTAATAAACTTGGTTGTTTTTGAATTTGGAATCTGTTGTCTGTGTCCTTCTGCATGATGCCTTCACACCCCTCACTCAACGGCGCTCATTCAAAACCTTCCCGTTCAATGAGCTAGTAGAACAATGTGCATACGTTTCCCACCACAGGTAATGTCTCAGGGATCCTGGAATTATTCAGTAACTCTGCTATGAAACTGGTGGATGCTCATTCCCCTCTAAAATCTAGCTGGGCTAAGACCAAACTATCTGCCCCATGGTACACCCCTGAGCTAGCCTCCAACAAACGCTCAATCAGAGACCTAGAGAAATAGTGACGCTAAAACCATAACCTGAGAGACATCAGCAACCTCAAATCTCTCCACACAAACCACAGGATTCTGATTACTGAGGCAAAAACGGCTTACTACTCCATTGCAGAAGCCGCTAACAGGAGCAAAGCCTTCTTTGAAGTAGTAAAGCATTGTACCAAACCCTTACCCGATCCCGAAGTACCAGCAACTCTAATCAACCTCTCATAGCATTTGCATCCCCTGCACCCCAGCACGCACACTGCCACTCTGGGCTGAATTCTCTCCTCTCGCTCCCCCGAATCTCCTAAAAATTATTGCCTCCCTCAAACCTACTTTTTACTCTGACGATATTATCCCAGCCTCCATCATAAAACAATTGACGGGCCAGATGCTCAATGCACTGCTCAGCATCATCAATGCCTCCCTCACAGAAGGGTCATTCCTGGACACACTCAAGACTGGTCCCAAACGACATCTTTTGAAAAAAACAACCCTAGATGCAAATAACCTGGCCAACAGTGAGAATCCAAAAGGCCCTCACTCTCCTAATTGCCTCGCAGAATTACAACCAGGAAAAGCACACTAAAGTCATGCCAAAGCATATGAGTGGATCACCTCGTTTATACAGTAAAGGGCCATGAAAGTTTTCTCAGATTCAGCCTGTGCCGCACCAAGTCACATCACATGTGGAGTGCCGCAGGGCTCCTGCATCGCGCCTACCCTCTACAACCTCTTAATGAGACCCCTTTCCAACCTTCTTGACTCCTTGGGCATCTCATACACTAACTATGCTGATGACACCCAGGTGCTCATTCCCCTCACGGGTGATTACGAAATAGACAAGGCCACCCTTAACTCCATCTACAGCACCATCCAAGCATGGATGGCAGAAAACTGGCTATGTCTCAACAGCGACAAAACTGAGGTTTTGCTGATCGGCTCACCTACCATCTTGGGTAACCTTGACAAGAACTACTGCTCCTTCACCATCGACAATATACCCATAGCGGTGTCCCATACAGTCAAAACCCTGGGAGTCTACTTAGACTCCAATCTCACCATGAATAGGCAGGTCAATGCCATTGCCTCCTCATCTGCCTATTACACTAAACTGTTCAATGCAGCAAGACCCTACCTAACTACTCAGAATTGCCTCACCATTGCCAGGGCTACTATCGGCTTGAGACTGGACTATTGCAGTGCTCTCCTTGGAGGGACTTCAGGCAAAAACATTGCCAAACTCCAACTTGTCCAGAACAATGCCCTCAGGGTTGCTACAGGATTTGTCAGAAAGGACCTCATATCAGACCTTAGGAGACAAGTCCACTGGCTTCCTGTAAAACAGAGAATCATTTTCAAAATCCTATCCCTCACACACAAATGCCTTCATGATCTGGCACCCCCCTACTTGGCTCAGCACGTACCCATGCCCACATCCGCTAGGCCGTCCAGACTAGCCGATACCAACATGATCACCAAGCCTATAACACGCAGAATGCGTGCAGGCGGCTCCAGCTTCCCAGCCATCGCTGCTGCCCACTGGAACGCCCTACCTTCGCACATCAGGGGAATTGACTCCCACCTAGCGTTCCGCAAAGCCATCAAAACAACATTATTTGCCTAACTGCTTTCATCAACTCCCAAGCAAGCCTTTACCTTGTACACTACTGTAACCAAATATGAACACCCTAACTGTACTTCGTAACCTTGCTCATATGCTGTAACTAAGTAACCACTGCTTGTTTTGTAATCCTGCTTACGTACACTTTCTTGCAACAAGCGCCTCAATGCCTTTGGGCTGCAGTGCGCTCTACAAATGTAAAAAATAAATAAAATTAACTACCGGCCCATTATGAAACTCCCATTTATTAGTAAAAGCTTGGAAAAAGTAGTTGATTTACAACTACTCGTCAAATGACTATCAGTCAGGGTCCCGCCCCAAGTGTAGCAGAAAGCCACCATCCAGGTGGTGGATGATGCCCTCCTGTCACAATCAGTCACAAATCGTCACCAGTTTTAAAATAGGGAAGACAATAACTCACCAGGAATGAAGGCAGAATCCTGGCTGGCACTGGTACACCATATGCTCTGCCTTCGGAATCTTTAGTAGTCAAATAGAATGATGTAGCTCACTAGCTGATAATATAAGGAAAGCTAGAGGAGTTAATTATTTGAAAGGGCGAGGAATCCACCAAAACAGGAACACACCAGGCTGTAATAAAGGGAACAATTCAGTATTTGATCTTGAATAGATAGCAATAAGGTACCAAGGAAGATGCTACACTAACCTGAGAGCAACAACCTCTGACTTCCTCGTTGATTTGTATACACCTACTTGGCTTCTCCTAGGAAGGCAAGTAAACCGAAGTAAATACTGGGAACCGTGCACACAGCTTCCTACACCCCTTCCCTGTGTTCCCCAAGAAGCCTATAATAACCTTTACGTCTTCTTACCGTAAGGAAAGTTGCAGAAGTCCAGTATGATCCAGAAGGGAAGAACAGAGTTGGACAAAACGAGGAAGGGAAGGTTAGTCAGGGACTAAACCCAGGCGACACGAGGGATGCACTAGAGTCGGGTTGGTGCACTTGTGAATCCACAGGAGAGCATTCATAAAGTCCTGTGACGTTTCCTTAAGGGTTTGTAAGGGAAGGAGTTCATGTTTTTTAGGTAGTGGATCCTCGAAGTGAGGTAGAACAAAAAATTCTATGCTAGCTCCTGGATGGCAAGCTACTCTGCGTGCAGAAAATTCACAGGAAATCCCCACTAGTCATGCAGCGTAATAGTGAGTCTTTAAGCAACACGCTTGGTGGCAGGAACACTAGTACGACCGTTAGGTGGGCTGAGGTAGAGGAATACCCAGAATGATAAATGCTGTGGGCTGCTACAAAGTAGTAGCAGGCCGATGAAGATGAATATCGTGAATAACAATAATCGTGGGCAAGTTCAAAGAAGTCCATTTAAACAGGCCAGAGTCATGGAAAGCCATGTAGACAATGCCATGGACGAGGAACAAGAAAGCCTGTTTGAGCAGGTCGGGGTTGGAATAAGCAGTGTAGACAATGCCGTGGACGAAGAACAAGAAAGTTTGTTTGGGCAGGCTGGGGTCGGAATAAGCCATCTATACAGTGGGCGGAGACAGAGAAATCTGGAATTCAGGTTGAGGTCGTCAATAAGGAAGCAAGGTAAACCAAACGGACATGGGAACAATGGACAGAGCTTCAAGATGAAATGACTGATCAGAAGCACCAAACTCCTGCTGCTGAAGGTTTAAATACACTTCTACGGAGATGCATTCCGGTCACGAGACGCAGTTCCTCTTGTCACGTGAAGACCAAGAGCAGCAGGGTTTGGACATATTGTGCAGCATCTCTGGAGCGCACAACATCACCATGGAAACCTCCCTGTGAGTTTCCAGCGAGAAAAGAATGGCATGGCTGCCGTTCTGTGGGCAAACTGCCAACGTTCATTATGCAAAACGGCAGACAGCCTACCCTTGGGGTTGAAAGGCGAATAGCCGGAGGAATAACCAGCAGGCATGTCACCTCCAAATCATGGATAAGGGTGACTCATGCCTCCTTGTCCTCCTTTACCTCTCAGCTGCATTCGACACCATTGAACACTGCACACTTCTTTACCTCCTTGCTGACAGTATGGGATCTTTGGCACTGTCCTGAATTGGTGTACCTCCTACCTCTCAGGCATACACCAGGCTGTCCAGATGAACCCTATGCATTCTAACTGACTCCAGGTCTCCTGCAAAGTCCCCCAAGGCTCCATCCTCTCACCTATCCTTGTCAACCGTTACATGGAACTTCTGGGAACACTCCTCAAAGATCACAATATAGCCATCGCCAATACACGGACAATACTCAGTTGTACATGAGATAAAGGGTGCACAGGATATAATTCGTATCCACAATTACCTAGCCATCATCCAGACCTGGATGTCGATTGCCTACCTCAAACTAAACCCATCCAAGACTGAATTAATCCTCATCGGTCGGCCCGCTAAAAAACAACTTGTCTAACAATGACTCAATGATATGCCCCTAGAAGGGTTTGATCCACTGCTCTCAGATTCAGTCAAATCCTTAGGCTTCACAATTGACAGCAGCCTGTTCTTCCAGAAACACATAGCCAAGAAGGCCCAAATAGCCTTGCTCAGAATCTTTACTTTTCAAAAAAATCAAACGCTTCATCCCGCTGCAAGTCTTCTAGACAGTAGTGCAGGCGCTGGTGGACTCGCACATCGATGGGGCAAATGGTCTGCTAACTCGGCACCCAGCTGTTCATTTGTCTTTCCCAAAAAGCAGCCCACCATGCTGCTGCACGTCTTATTACAGGAGCACAGAAATGTGTTCTGAATCATCCTCTCCTACATGAACTGAGTTGGCTTCCACTGGAAGCCAGGATACTGTTCAAGACTGCATGTATCGTCTACAAAGCAGTTACGAGTAGCACATAGTTGAGGGGAATATGTAATTCTGTAGGATTTTGAATGAAAGGAAGTTATAAATACCGGGTGCGCATTGAAAAATGAAGCATACACTCATTTATTACCAGGTGTTTTGTCTGAATTTGTGGTTGAGGGCCTGTGTGACGTCATTAATCCAAGATGGCTTCCTGTGCAATTTATGAATCAGAATTGGATCTATAACTCCTTTCAGAGTGATCCTATCAAATATTTGGCCTTTTTTTGTGCACCATAAAAACTGAATAAAGAAGGCTCTTAAAAGAATTTGATATCTTTTATTGTTTAGAAGTTTCTGTTTGCAGTTTGCTTTTCATGAGTTTAAAAAATGTGTTGCTTCTATTTTGTAACAGGTTCTTGTAACTGGCAAGAAAATGTACAAATTATTTAAGAGCAATTGAAGCGTGAAATTTGATGTATCTTCCAGTAATATCTAAGGTCGTTTAAAAGTAGAACTTCCACCATCAGCCAAAAAAAGAAAATGGATAACAGACTTTTCCTTGTGTATTTTATGTCAACAAAGAAAGCAATCTTCCCTAGTTAATCCAAAATGTTATGAAAAGGTTTTAGATTGTATTAAGAAGAGATCCGAATGGAACAATAACGAATACTTGAACATAAGTCTATGATTAGGAAACTTAACACCTGAAGAAATGAAAAATGAAAACGCATCATGGCATTTGGAATGCTACAAGCAATGTACTCATAAGCAAAACATGGATTGAAGCAAAAGATTGCATGAGGAGCAGTTATGTGAGCCAAAGGTGTCTAACTCCAGCCATGAAGAAGTGGAAGAAGTAGAACAAAACTACACTACAAGATCAAAACTACCCTTGGAGACCAGAAATAATTACTTCTTTTCCAATAGAGAAGTAAAATGAAGAAATCAATAATATTTGATACAAAGTGGTTCAGAAGGTATCTGTCTGAAGAGAGTAGTAGAACTGTCTAACAATCACACATTGAAAATGTTTATTAGCGATTGTACAGATGCTGGACACCCCCACGCAAGGGAAATTTCATATTGCAAGCTATGTTGGATGACACATATAGTGAATGTCTTACGATGCAAGCCAACACTAAGCAGAACTATGCAACCAAATTCACTGTCTCACAAAGTAACAAATGTTGAATTTGTATCTTCAATCATTGATTTTCTCCTTGAAGGCAACGTAACAACAATGGGGGAAATTGAAAAGCTTTACAGGAAAATTATAGCTAACAATTGTTTAGAAGAAGGACAGAGGAAAACAAGAAAACTAATCAAAGGTTTCATAGAAGAATAGCTTGAATGTATTGCCATTATGTTTAGTAATCCCAAAAGGGTAAATGAACCACAAGGGAGAGGCGTCAAACCCAAAAGGAGCAATCAGGCCGCTGACAGGCCACTTCAGGTTCACTGCGGGAGAGTCAATCCCCGCCATAGTAACCTGGTGAGTCCGCCCAAACCGGAGCATACTGACCATGGTACCAAAAGGAAACAGATGATATGAATGAGAGGGAACAAAGGATACCATATGTCTTAAAGAAACAGAACAATGTAATAAAAAGAGAGTGTCAATATGCAAGTAAAGAAAGCCTTGGCAAGAGAGTATACCAGGCATTTCAAGTCACATGTTTATGAAACCAAGTATATGAGAACAAGTGTTTTACAAGTAAAAAAAGTCCTGGCAGGCGCATATACCAGGCATTTCCATTCACAAGTGTATGAGAACAAGTATATGAGAATAAGTGGTTTGCATACAAATAAAGCCCTGGCAGGAGAAGTATATCAGGCATTTGCAAGTCAGAAGTGTTTACATATAAGACAACCATCTAAACAGAAGAATGTACCCTTGCTAGTAATTATTTTCATATTATTTCTTTTTTTTCCACTTGTTTCAAATAATAAATTAATATCTTTGAGAGGTTTCCAAATTATAGAAATCCTAAAGTGGGATCTGCCGCTGTTCTTATATAACCACCCAAATAGTAAAGTAGCTATGTGTTTCAAAGGACAAACATTACGGTGATACTTCCAGTGTTTGAAAAATAAAATAAGAGGTGACTAATATAATTAAGGAAGAGTACAGGACAGTCACTTTCTACTTCCGAAGGTATCAAAAACATACATTTAAAGAAAACCTGAACACATAATCGGAAGTCAACAAAAATATAATCTCAGCCTAAAATAGAACAAAATACGAATACATCCACATGATACATTTAGGAGGCAACGTTTTTTGTAGAAAGAGATTACAATGTGCATAAGTGTTTTGACACAATTATATACAAAAACCAAAAAAACTTTAGAACATTGGATTTATATTCATTTCTTTAACGTGAAATTTGATGGTTGGAACTGAAATGCAAGTTCCAAACGATCAGGGGTATGTATGTATGATTTGAATCCCTGTCTTCGTCACGTTTCGGCGGTTATTCTATTACGATAGGTCCGCCTTCATCAGGGCTCCTAGTTGGTGACCCTGTGGAAAGTATATAGATATCGAGTCAGAGGGGTGGATATGAAGAGGCGGTGGCCCCTAGTACTTAGGGCACTGTACAAATAAAAATATTTAAAAACTCTCGGCACCGGTGGCCGGCTTACCTGCCGGTGTTTGGGATCCCAGAGGTTCGGGTGTGGGACACACGGGGATGAAAATCAGGCGACAGATAAGACAAGCCTGGGCAAAAGATTGTGCCAGACAAGATCAAGCTGGACAATATATGAAATAAGATTGCATGAGAAAATCCTGACAAAGATATAATAAAAGATAACCAATTAATGTGAGTGAAACATATCCAGGAGTGGAAGAAGCCTGGCAGGAAAGTACACCAGGCAGTCTACTAAAAAAGGTGCCAAGTCAGAGGGAGTAAGTCTACCAAAATTACAGCAAAGCACCCTAGCCGGCGGATCTTTTAATTTCTTGACTGGTGGGGTCCAAGGTATCTGGAAATGTATGAAGGAGTGGTCCGACTATGGGCAAGGATTGACTTCAATTTTATCAAGTGGTAGGCCATGTGAGGCAACCCAATCAAGGATCCTGCCTCCTACATGTTTCGGTTGATTGTTGTGCTGGGTAATGCTGAGGCCTTCTAATGCCATTTGGACAGCTTTGGCCATCAAGTCTAAGGGGGTCATTAAATCTCAAGTTAAGATCACCTATTATAATCATTTTAGCTTGATGTTTGAGGGTAGGAATCACACAAGTTGGATAGAAACTCTGGCATTTTGTTAGGCGGACAGTATAATACCAACAAGTTAAGAGTAGTGTTATGATCAGGTGTTAATTTAGCTTGTAGAATTTCACAATCAGGAATACTAATAAGGTTAAGTTGGCGGATGGCAATGCTGACATGAAAAATAAAAGCCACTCCCCCTCCCTTACACAAAATGTAGTCTGTTCTTAAGATGTTATAGCCCTGGGGCAGGGCAAGTGTCAGAGATGGACCTGATGCAGCGTGCAACCACGATTCAGTAATTGCACAGATGTCAATACTGTGCTCTAAAATAAAATTTGACACTGCCGTTGAATGTTTTATCAATTATCTGGTATTCAGGAGTAAACAGCATAATGATTTTTTATGATGCAATCCCGAAAAAGTAACCCTTCTACCCAAAAGGGTATCTTCAAAAGATATGAGGAAGTTTTGCTCTGTAATAATGAGGACTTTGTTGTAATCTAACTGGTGCTGGCTCAGGTTGTTGTTATTAAGGAGATCTGATGCAGACTCATACCTATCCGGTCTGGGACGTGAAATGTTGCTAGCAAGCCCAGTGTGTGTTGATGTAAGCACCACTGATGATACTCAGGAGCTCTTGGACAGTATAGGTAGTTGTGTGTTAAATCTTTTAGAGATGTCGGTATGTGGTGAATATAAGGAGCATTAACAGGGCTCTCTGGAACAAGTACCATTTCCACCCCCTGGTCCTGAATTTCACAGATAGCTTTCTGAGAACACTCTAGAGGCAGTAGCTCTGTGAGTGGGGTTCTTTTGAGATCAATGTACATCACTATATTAAGGGTGTTGTGGGGTTTATACAAGGACGAGTCAGAGGACAGTGGTCCAGGTTCAGTTGAGTCACAATCTGCTATTTTGATCTCTGTGGAGATAGTGTCTAAGTTAGTAGCCTGGAGTAAGCCCAGAATCATGTATTTTTGAAGGATAAGTTTTCTTTTAGGAGAATTTAAGTAGTCCGAAATTCCGTAGATCATGAAAGCCAGTTGGTGAGTAGAGAAAAACAGAGAATGAAACTTACCAGAGTGTTCAGAGCCAGAAGACCAAGACCCTTGCGAGCCCAGAGGAGGACCGGTGAAAACCTGGTCTCGCTCACATGCCAGCACTTACGCGCCACTAGCGGAGATTAAAGGAATCTGGGTGATGTAGTTCTGGTGAACTATTGATGGCGTTTTAGTCGTGTTCACAGCAGCAAGTATGAAAGAGCACTCGAGGGGCTTAATGCGCGGTAGAACAAGGTAAGTCAGGCTATTTCTCAAATGAAATGCATGTTTGTAACAAAAAATTTAAGGAAATCGCATCTAGATGTTCACACAGGCAGAATTACAATTTCTAAATACTCTCACGCGGCAAAAAGTACACATTTAAAAATCAAGGAGGAGCCAGAGGTCGAATGCTCTGTACAATATAACAATGCACAGTTAGCCCAACTAAAGCACACAACAATCACGCAATGCCCACAAGTAATATTAAGCTGCAATGTAAAGTACAGGTAGTGAAAGCCAGCGTATTATACATGGCTGTAGGTCTCACAATTGTATATGTGTTTAAATAATGCTGAGAACACAGAAATAAAGTGTTTTGTGCAGAAATGGGAATGCATTTGGACAGAAGCCAGTATGAGGTGATTCAGCAGTTTAAATTATAGGAATATCCAGTTTCTAATGGTGGTGTTGAAAGGTTCTCTATAAATACAATTTGTCTTTAGGTTGAAGCAGATAAGCAGAGCAGGATGGCATTGAACAGAATGTACTGAAAGACTGAAGACGTGCGTCATGTCTTGAAATTGTTTTTGTTCAGTGTAAAGGTTGCAACATATATTGCATGGTCAGTGAAATTTGGGAAACTGCCTAGTGTTGCTAATTTGCATAGGAAGTCAGGAAGTGTTTATTACCAATGGGGAATGAGTGGTGTTTTGACCTTTAGTTAAGGGACCAACTAGAATGTGTTAAGATGTAAGGTCCATATTAGCATACATTGTTGTGCAATTTGTTGCTGTTGTATAAATCCCATGGTGTATGTGTTACAGAGTTGAGATGTTCCTTTTTCAACTGTAGAGCAGTGATTAAACAAATTCACTCCCAGCCGCCTGGTCTCTCTTCCTCACACAAGAAGTATGTTTATTGTCAGAATGGCTGGCTGCATAGAATTATGGCTGAGAATTAATCTTTTAACAGACCCCTTCCTGCCTGGCTAACTACCATCCTATATCCATTACCCCCTTCCTGGGAAAACTCCTGGAGAAGCTGGTCTTCTCTCAACTGATTCAGCACACTAAATCTGTTGGTTGTCTCCACAACCACCAGTCTGGCAGACAGAGGCACAGAAACTGCTCTACTGAACACCCGTAAAAACTTGCTCTCAAATCTTGATTGCAATTCTCCATCAGTTCTTATCCTTCTGGATCTTTCCTCTGCCTCCGACATGGCCAATCATGCCACCCTGACAAATGGGCTCCATGACACCCTTGGCATCACGGGTCTGGCCCTTGACTGGTTGACCTCATTCCTCTCTGACTGACCTTCGCAGGTTCAACTGGGTCCTGTTCTCTCCCCTATCACGCTCTCCACCTGCTGTGTCCCTCAAGACTCTATCCTCTTGCAGTGACTCTTCAACATCTACCTAGCCCCTCTAGCCCACCTGATCTCCTCCTTCTCTCGTCACTTCCAGTGTTATGCAGATGACACACAGCCCTCCTTCAAGCTTCTCTCTACTGTCTCCTCTTCCTCTTCTCTCATCCCTGACTGTTTGACTGCTATTCAGGCATGGTGTGCTGCCAATGATCTCTGCCTTAATGCCAGTAAGACTGAGATACTTCTCATTGGGACCCCAGCTCCCTCCTTCCCTCCTGCCCTCTGTCTGCCTTCTATGGGTCGCCTCCCCTTACGCTCTTGTGAGGCAACACACCTTGGTGTCATCTTTGACTCCTCTCTCTCCTTCTCTCCTCACATTGTGGACCTTGCCAAGAAGGCCCACTATCAGCTGAACCTCCTCAGAAGCATTCTCCGTTTCCTCAACTTCCGCAAGAAACTCAATGTATCCTGACCTCTGGTCCTCGCTAGGCTGGACTGCTGCAACAGCCTTTTCCTCAATCTTCTTTTATTCTCCCTTTACCCCTTCAACTAATTCAGAATAGGACTTCAAGACTTATCGTTGGCCTCAAGCCCGGGGCTGCATATCTCCAACCCTAAAATCTCTCCACTGGCTCCAGGTTGCTGCTAGGATCCAGTTCAAGACCCTCACCATCATCCAACTCTCTCTCCCTAAATACCTCCCTGCTAGAGTCCTTTGGTCTTCTAGCTCCAAATCTCTGCATATCAGATGCTTCACTAAGCAGAGAGTTGGGGGTTGATCTGCAGGAGTCTCCCTCTGGAATGGTCTCCTGCACCTCTCAGGCTTGAGCCGGATCACCTTAAGTTATTGATATTTTATTTGAATCGCGCTTGTACACAAGTGTGTCAGAGCGCGATGAGGCAAGGGAGGGGAACAAGGGATAACATAAACAACGTTCTTACTAGGCCCAGTCATAATCAAGGAAGGGGGGAGAGGTTGTTCGTGCTGAGCAAAAATAAATATAAGTAAATAAAAAGTGAATAAATAAATTTTAAAAAGCAACAAACAGTGGTAGTACAGCCAGCAAGTTTCAAGTGCTAGGAATAAGGCAACAGACATGATGTGTCTGAATAAGAAAAGGGGGGGGGTTGTAGGGTTATAGCTAAAGACCCCAGTGCAAGGGATTGCCAGGAGGCAGTGTGGGTGGATAGCAGGGTGAGCAGGTATCTGGGCCCTTAAGGCAGCGGGAGACCAGGTGCACGAGACCGAGCAGAACAGATCAACAGGGGAGAGGGGGAGAGAGGGCAGTAGCAAAGAGGAGCACCCAGAACCAGAGATGGTTCTCCTCAAGTTTCAAAGTGGCAGTGATGCTGTTCCAGAGGGAGGCCCCAGCCGAAGACAGAGATCTACTCCAGCTCGTTTCTTAGAAAAACGACAGACCCTGAGGGAATCGGAGGTGGAGGAGCGGAGTGCTTGGGAGGGAAGGTATTTATGTAGGGACAGCTGAAGGTATTTTGGACCCAGGCCCCAGAAAGCCTAAGGACAATGCAAATGGTTTTGAATGTAATCCTTGCAACCACTAGGAGCCAGTGGAGAGATTTCAGGGCTGGAGAGATACAACGCCAGGGCTTGTGGCCAAGGACAAGTCTCGCAGTCCTGTTCTGGATAAGTTGCAAAGGGCGGAGAGTAGAAGCAGGTAGATTTAGAAAGAGGCTGTTGCAATAATCCAACCTAGAAAGAACCAGGGCTCGAGAGACAGTGAGAATCTGGGGGAAGGAGAGGAGAGGCAGAATATCTCTGAGGAGATGCAGTAGGAAGTTTGACTTTTCAGAGACGTCAGAGATGTGGGCAGAGAAGCAGAGCGTGGAATCAAAGATGACCCCGAGGTTCTTAGCCTTGCAGGTGATGGTAGTAGGAGGGCCAAGGGAGGCCGGCCAGAGAGGATAGGAAAGGAGGGTGAAGGTGTGCCAATGAGGAGGATCTCCGTCTTGCTGGCATTCAGGCAGAGATCATTGGCAGCACACCAATCCTGAATGGCAGATAGGCAATCCGATATGAGAAAAGTAGAAGAGGTGGCCGAGGGAAGCCTGAAAATGAGTTGAGTGTCATCAGCATAACACTGAAAATTGTGTGCGAGAGTTGAAGATGGCAATGCGAGGGGCAGGAGTTCCAGAATCTCCTCAACACCCTCCTTTGCTTTTCTTCCTTCCCGCTCCCCCTCCCCTGCTAACACCATGTCTGCTGCAGTGACTGGCTGCCTGGTTCCCTCTGAGTTATACAGGGCACCAGTCCCCCCCACCCAGTCCACCCCCCTCCTCGCACTTAGCATGTGGACCCTCACCCCCTGCACCTCATGCAATCCCTGACACTTGCCCTCCTGGCCTCCCCTTAGCATTCACTTAGCTCCCATGGCCCTCTTCCATTTGCACTCTTTCCTCTTTACCTTGCACTTCCCTTGCCACCCTAGCATTTCACATTTCAAGCAGACCAGCATTCCCCGCTCTTCCTCGCACTTCCTGTTACTGCACTTGCATGATCCGAATGTCACAAGGCCTAGTAGGACCGTTAGTGCTATCTTTTCCCCTTGTCCCCCAAACTCCCTTTTTGACTTGTGGCGCTTTGAAACACCGTTTGTTATAAGGGCACCTTACAAATATCCAATAAATAAAACAATAAATAAACACCCAACATTTGCACATATGATATAATGAAATCATCAAGACTCAGCGTTGTTTGTTGGCTTCACCCTGAATTGCAAGAACACAAAAAACTATCAGAACTATCTGCAAGGCTGTTTGCACCAACGATGTCCGGTTACCAATTCTGCAGACACAGTATATACCAGCATTCCTCCTGGGACGTTTTCCAATAATGGTGCCCACATTCTATGCATGCCAGCTCAGTTCCAAACATCTTTCCTTGATTACCTTTGTTCACAATATAGGCCAGGAAGGGAGCCTTCTCACTAGAAACATCCCCCTTCTCACTAGAATTCCCCAAATGGCACCCACAACACATGTACGCAGTCCCACTTTAAACCACATTTATATGATGGCCTCTGCTGACAATATAAGCAAAGTCACCTTAAAAGAAAATGTTCGTGATCTCCTTCTTCCATTACATAGGCTAGAATGAACTTCTAAATTCACCCTCCGCAAGCACTCTCATAATGGTGCCCACAACAGATGCTTGCTTGGCCATTTTTCAAGCACTTCTTTTGTTGACCTTTATTCACAATATACACCAGGATAGCCTTCTAAACACCTCAAATCCCGCAAGCACTTCCACAATGGTACCCTCAACTTGTGCATGCAGGCTTACTTTAAAGCACCGTTTCTTCGTGGCCTTTGTCCACTATACACCCTCTTTAGGCTCCCCTCCAATGGTCAGCTGGTGCCATACAAATATGTCGGTATTATTAGCTCTGTATGTTTTGGAACGTGTATAAAGGAGCATTAGGACACATCTAACAGACATAAAAGTCATACCTGGTCATATATAAAATAGAAACAGTAATATTGTGCAGCTCATGCAGAAACTAGATCTGTGGGATGCTATGTCCTGCCACTCCATACCCTGGAGCTACTTTAAGCTCAGGCTCTACAAACCATCATTTCCACTCCTAATTTAACATACACTAGTCATTCTATATTTGGAGTAAATGAACACGTTGCTTCTTGTGTTTCAAAATGCAATTTCTGACATACAAGAATGACAAACTTATATAAATGATAAGCTTGTTGTTTTATAACATTTTTAACTAGACAACACGTTTTCACTCTTTCTCCATTGTATTACATTGCTCATGATGCTTCACTTGTAATGTGACCTTTTGATGACTTTTGCTGATGAAATATAAACAAGAATTGATTACACCTCTTCCAATGGCTGCCTCTGCTGTACTTGCTCGGGCGGAAATTTTAAGCATATCTGCTGCATTACCACATTCATCTGCAACCCCAGCATTCACCCCACCACCAGACAGCCAAGACAGACTGACCATCACTTTCATTGTGTGGTGGTGCCCAGTGAAGATCTCAGGGTGGCTGAGGGTCCCCGGGCAAAGGTCTCCAGGCAGAGGGGTGTCTGGCCAGGTGACGGTTGCACAGGCTGGTGCGTGAGATGAACTAGGGTCTAGGGGCCGAAGCAAAACTGCTCAGTGCAGGATGAGGGTGCCCCACTGAAGTTCTCTGGGAGGGTTGTATGCAAAGGCTCCAGGTGGATCTTCTCTTCAGGCAACTGAACAGGGATGCTGTGTAACGCTCACCTGATTCTCGCAGAGGCGCCGGTCTTGACTGGGCGACTACCGTATCTTCAAAGGTGATGTGTAGCACCCGGTTGGCTCTTTGGGCTGGACCTCTGTGCACTGTATGCCTGACGTGTAGAGTAAGATGTCTGCAGATAGAAAATATGGGGTTAATGAACTGGGGTTATTGGGGTGTCCCTATCTCTTTCCTCTTCTCCTCTCCTGTAGACCCCCAAAGGTTAATGCTCTCACCTTAGGTAAGTGAATGCCGAGCTCTCCATCTGCCTCGGGGCAGGGTGCTGTAACCAGTTTCTTCACTGGATAGGTAGCGCAGGCCTCTTGACTTCAGAGGACTGCTGTCCGTCGTTTACTGCACGAACGGTAAGTTTCGAGTCATTCAAATGTCTTTAAAGTCTTTAGTAATGATGTCTCTTGTTTTGAAGGGTTCCGGCGATGGCGGATGACGGGCTGAAGTGAGTTGAAGATGGAGCCCGTGTGATGAATAGAAGCGCCTGGAAGCACGTAAGTAAGCGCTTGTTGCCTGCTTCACTATGCGCTCTAACTGTCTTTTTATTTTGCAGGTACGAGTTCGGAGCGGCTGCAGGGTGCCGGAATACCCACTGGATTAGATGTGGAAAGGAGTAATGGCACGTGAGTATTAAAGTTCCCCAATGTCTTTAAACGCACCTTGTTTTGTCTTTCAGATGCGGGATGCAGCGCCGAAGGCCTCCGGAGCGCACGAAGAGTAGGTAAGCCTTTGCCTTTCAGATGCCGGAATGCTAACCTGTTCTTTCTTGTCTTTATAGGTGTTGCTGAAGACTGGATTCAGGATGGTAAGCCTTTGCCTTTCAGATGCCGGAATGCTAACCTGTTCTTTCTTGTCTTTATAGGTGTTGCTGAAGACTGGATTCAGGATGGTAAGCCTTTTTCCTTAGGCCCAGGACCGGATGCAGAAGACACGATGAGCGTTCTGCTGCAGAGGTTGCAGAATAACGCAAAGCAAGATTCATCCACCGGGTGTGGTTTAAATAGCCTCCTGTAGTGCTTAGGTGTCTCCTTCCACAGCCACGCCTAAGTAAGAAAAGAGTTCCTGGTAAGAAAAGAGTTCCTGCCTTCCAGAAGAGTTCCAGTGTTCTGAATCTAGGGAGTGGCTCCAGCCCCACCTAACAGGAAAAGTAGTTCCAAACAGAAGAGGATCAGAGGCTCAACTGGCAGGCAAGTAAGCAGCATGGTCTGCTGAAGGTAAGTCCACCCAAGCATTATGAGCCCGGCGCTTCCAGCGCTGGGACTGGGCATATTTATGAGCCTGGTGCCACTGGCGCCAGGACTGGGTCCAAAAGGTCCCAATTGGGACTGGTTGGCACTCGGAACCTGGGTTATGGATCTGCTTCCAAGGGAGTTGGGAAAACCCTGACCTTTTGGAAGCAGAGATCATGACATGCTGGTGCCGCAAGAGTCCATCGATGGAGGGTGAGTGACTCCCACATTTCTGACCCATGCTACCTTTAAAATGTATAGACACATATTACATGCTCTGGGCCCATACAGACCCAGCAATGTTCCCGTGCAAACAATCCGCTGACTTTCATAATTAAATGCAAGCTGCATTTCATCATGGAAATCAGTAACCTTGGCGTGCCCAAAATACAACACGATGCCCCCGCATCAAACCCGCAGGCTGTATGCTGTATACCTGTGGGCTAGAGTTTAGATGAAACATAGAGAATAAAAGGGATGAGTGGCAAGTAGAAGGGGGGCAGGATGTAAGAGAGACAGCAGGGGATTGGGGCATTGAAAACCTGCATGTACAGGGCAGTTAGTAGAGTGAAATGTAACAGAGGGTGAGAGCAATTACTGCTGATTGGACGTAGGGAAATGTGGTGATTGTACGAGAGCTGATAGATTATAAGGTTATAAACGCAGAATGAGAGGGGCATAGGCTGCGGGGGATTGTATAAGGGAGTCTAAAGAATTTCAGCATACAGTGAGATGTGTAGGATGATGTTACGGTGATCAATTTCAGGTGGGAGAGATATAGGATCAACAATTTGCAATACAGTCTTTTCTCTGCTCAGGTGAGCACTCCTAGCTGTAGGAGATAAGCAATCTGACATGCTTCATTTGAGCTATACATTATTTAATGATCGCCCAGTTCATGCATGCCTTTTCATTTTAATCTACAGTAGTTCACTGTGATCACAATGCAGGACCATGTGTTCCCAGGGATCATACACCCTTTGTCTGGTGTTGTATATTGAGCAAACCGAATGGTGTTTCAGTAACATGACATCAGAGAAAAATGCTGTAGTTACATGATGACAATAGGCAAGGTGAACTTATGAAATCCTTACCTATGACTTTCTGTCAATCTTTCACTAACATGTACAACTGTGTGTGTGCAACAACATTCAAGTTACAAAGTAACAAAAAGAAATACTTCACATATTGAATGGGAATCATAAAATGTAAAGTTCAAAATCATAGAAACAATAATCAAGACTTACAAAATATGGGCCTCATATATTGGAAGAGAGAAGACCGACAGGGAAAATACTGATACATTTCACACAAAGGCAGAACACTAGACTGGCTAGCCGACCTTAATTGTGATATCAAAATGACCTCCAATGACCCATGCGCGTGGACTGACCATCACCTCATTACCTTCACCTAACAAGACAGCCCACAACCCAATCCGGTGTGCCCAATGGCCCCCCGGCTTTTACCAGAAACAAACACAATATAACAGTGGAAAATGTATTACCGTTTCTCCAACCCATCACCAATTGCACATCTACTAGTTCAGACCCCACAGTCCTGGTAGAACTTTACAACCACACGGTCAACCAAGCCATGGATAAAATAGCACCTTTCAAACTGTTCAAAGTAAGCCTTGTGCACATTAAAACCATTGGTTCACCCCTATCCTCAAAGTACTTCCAAATGAAAAAAGAAAGGCAGAATCTTCATGGAAAAACAACCCCACAATGGAAAATATGGAAAAACTTGCCAAATCTAAGATCCTCCAAACTAAAAGAGATACCTATAATGATAGAATTAATAAAGCTAACTCTAACACTAGAGAACTCTTCGTTATTTTAAGAGAATTAGAATCCCCTTGTCCCCCAACAGACACTTTTACTAAAGATAAAGCCTGGTGCACCAATATTCAGGTAGCTCTCTCGAATAAAATTGACCTCTTACAAAAGAAAATTGAAAACAAAACATGTAATCTCTCTGAGTATCCCACCCAACGGGAATCACAGACTACTTTGACAAAACCATGTCATTGATTCAAATTCACCCAGTTACCATTCATGATGTGGAGAACATAATCGCCTCGCTCAAACCTTCCAGATGCCAGGGGGATAGCTGCCTAGCACCAATAATTAAAGAGGCAGGTAGGGATCTAGCGACATTTATTATGACACTAATAAATGTGTCCTTTGATACGTGTACGGTCCCGACTAATTTAAAAGACGCCTGGGTCCTCCCTCTTTTTAAAAAAAAAACCTTGATCTCTCCATCCCAACTAATTACAGACCAATAACAACTGTTCCATTTCTGCTGAAGATACTAGATAGGGCAGCCTATCTTCAGATACAGGCTTACCTTGAGGCCAACAACCTCCTTGGCTTGCGACAGTCAGGATTCAGACACGGAACAGAAACAGCCTTATTGGATTTGAAAAACCAAATGAACGACATTAGGGCAAAGGAAAACTTGCTACTCCTAGATCTCTCAGCTGCATTTGATTTAGTGGATCACAAAGTCTTCTGAAATCAATTAAAATCAGCTGCCCAATTTTCCATAGAAGCCACAGCTTGGATACAATCCTTTTTGGATAATCGTACCACAAGGGTTTTCTCCCCAACTGCATCAGCTGAGCCGGTACCTATCACTTCTGGAGTACCGCAAGGGTTGTGTGTCTCCCCTACGATGTACAACATCTTTACCAAGCCGTTATTCGATGACCTCGACAATCTGGGTGTCGCCTACACCAACTACGCTGATGACACCCAGATTCTCATCCCCATTACTGGCGACTACGAGACAGACTCAACTTTGCTCAATAAAATCTACCTCAGTATTCAAGCGTGGATGGCCACGCATGGCCTCTGTCTCAATGAAGAGAAGACAGAGCTTCTGCTCATTGGTTCCACAGTAAGATTAAATAAACTAAGCCACCTTTTCAAATCATTCAACATCGATGGTAACAACATCGTAGTATCTAAGGAGGTAAAAACCCTCTGCTTTTATCTCGACTCAGCCTTAAAACTGAAAAGGCAAGTCAATGCTACAGCTTCTGCCACGGCATACACCTGCAAGCTAATTAACGCATGTAAACCTTTCCTCTCTACTTCCAGCTGCACCACCCTGGCCAGGGCATTAATCATGTCTAAAATAGACTACTGCAGCGCCCTATATCTAGGGTCAAGTAAACACAATGCCATAAACTCCAAATTCTGCAAAACAATGCACTAAGAACTGCATTAAACATTCCTAAAACGCAACATATTTCCGATGTCAGACGTAGTACCAAATGGCTTGCTGTGAGTATAGAATTCATTTCAAATCATTAACTCTCACCCACAAATGCCTCGCCAATTTAGCCCCGAAATATCTAGCAGACAAATTCGCCAAAAACACATCTGAACGACCCATCAGAACCCTACACTCTCACTGCTTCAGGGTTCCCAGATACAAGCTCAAGAAAGTAGGGGGAAGTAGTTTCCCCGTAATGGCTTCCAAACTGTGGAAATCTTTGCCTATAACCTTAAGATCAGAACCGCCTTTCTCTGCAACAGAAAAATTGCCAAAAATTGGCTTGTCTCTCTTGACGTATAATTCTGTAGTTTCTGAGCTAATTGTACTTATTTGCAAATTAATCTTGTAATATATAGTGTTTGTTGCTTATTATAACAATGTAATGTAATTGTTTGACTGCATGATGCCTCTTATAACAATGTAATGTAAATAATTGACAGTACCCTCGCTTTATATGTAACAATGTAAATGTGCCCAGATACCTCTGGGTTAGGTGACGATATATATTAATAAATAAATAAACAAACAAGCGTAGCAATGGAAGAAAAAAGAATTTCTATTAAAGTCAAATGTATCAATTAATACACCTGTTTATTCCCAGAGGGGATTCGGTCTGTAATGTATATACAGTGTAATATACACTGTTGGATCTGACTAACGATAGGTCCATACATCAAAACACAATTGATGAAGGCATTTGTCTTTACTGGTTTGAGAACTTTAGAGAACTTTATCTCTGCATGATCTGGTTTTCAACCAACCTCAGAAGAAATCATTTGTTTAGCATGTGGAAACTGTGCAAACAGTAGAGATTCATTTATTTGGTGAGGATGCCTGAATGAGGTGTGCAAATATGAATTTCTATATTTGTATTTTTGATGTAAATAAGATTAATTTCAAACTGTGCTCTTTTGGTGTAAAAAGATGTGACATACAACTTTCAGATTTCAACTACTGTATCCACAAAATGTCCACTTTTGAGAGCAATATTAAATGCAAACTTGATTATCTGATGATTCTCATGTATTGTGGTAAGAACATTGTTTAAATATATCTACTGTATGAGCTGCCTTAGAGAGAACTGCATGCATTGTATTCAATTATGTTCCTTTTTCGGTGTTACTGTATATTTGAAAATCATAAAGTAAAAAAATAGGAAAAATCATAATGTAGATTCATTGATGAAAATATCATAAATACACAACATTTTAGTTGTATTCACCTTTGAACCACGATTCCAAGTGCACAATCTTTTTCTGTTTTAACCAAAGCATGAATTTCAGCAAACTCAGGTGCACATTTTGCCCCATTGTTATGTCATGTATCTACTGGTCAAGTCTGCTGCAACTCGGAAATAGTTGTTTTGTAGAGAGATGTTTAGCAGAAAGGCAACATCTTCATAAACCTCTGGAAGATCAAATGTATCTAAATCTAAATCTTCTTTTACATCTGTAATATCGCCTGTGTTCTTGAGTCTTCTTGTGTGGTATGAGTATATATTTATTCATTTGTATTTATTTATTTTTATAGTCTGACCACATTAATAGTTGTACTAATAGTATTAACATTTATAGAGTCCATAGCTTCCAACATGTGGATGGAATCTGATATTTCTTTTGCAAAATGAGGACTCGTGGTTACTAATTATCACAAATAATGTTCCACGTATATTTATATGGGTTCAAATATGTATATCAAATTGGGAGGCAATGGGTCTCTCATAGAATGTCAGTAGATTATTATGTATTTTTGGTAAAATGTAAATGGTGTTTGAAGGGCTTCTTTTATCAAAACTTTGCAATAATACTTGTAATGCAACCACAGTTTATTCCAATATCCATGACAGCAAGTAATACTTTTGAAATATCCTCAATGGGAGAATGAGGTACATTTCTGTACATTTGTGTGCCTGCCATCTAGGTCTCAAATTCCTCAACATGATACGTGGTGTCCATCATCGTGATGGCTTTGCCTTTGTCAGCACCTTTTATTTTGATTGATATGTTCATTTTAACGTGGCTTAAGCGTCACTATCTTACTTAGTGAGGTTGCATCTGAACTGAATGTCAATTATGTGGATCTAGGAACTATCCATATGAAATATCTCTTTTAAATTCACTGATCTCTTCACAGGAGTATTAGTCTTGGCATTCATTGCCAATATACAGTTTCAATTTAAGGATGCAAAAAGAACGTAATTCAATTTGAGCATCAAATGCGTTGTTGACATTAGTTAGAAAAAAGGTTTTGCCTCTACCTACTTATCATTGTTCTTCCATTGAAAGGGAACGTTGGGAAATGTGTCCTGCTAAAGCTTTTTTTGTTTTGGCCAAGTCGTCACTCTTGTGAGTTTCTTATCCTCCCCTTCACTTGCTGGGTGGTCTGTGGTGTGATCCAAAAGCAAAACATTTGAAGAACTCTCTTCACTTGTAGTCGCTTAATTCCCTTCACCTGTTGAAGGTGAATCTGTGATGGGTGGAAGATTGAAAAGGTTCAGGTGAGGCTACATCCTGTTTGAAAGGAAACACAGGGCCACTGCGCTGCCCAGAGGAAAATATAACAGCAAATTATATGTGTGGCTTGTCCCATCTTTCTCACTAGAAATGTATGTGTGGGGGTGAGGTAGACTTTGTTAGCAATTTCGTTTTCAGGTATGTTTTCTACTCTGTCTATCTGGCTTCTACACAAATGGTCTTCGGGCAAATCACATGGCACCTATTAAGGTGGATAATTGCATCAAAGGTAAACTTGTGAAGGAGTTTTCAACATTGGCGAGTCATATGGGTTTTGAAACATATATGGCATTTTCAGACCAATGAGGGCATGAAGAAAGCCTCTTAACAGGATGGCCAAAGGGCAGGCAGAAAACTGCATAGTGTACATGGTATTAAAAATAGCACAGGCATGCGGTTTTTTGCCTGTCCTTTGGCCATCGTGTTGGTTGGCCATTTGGAGTATGACGTAGTCAAAATGGCATTATGCATTAAAATATGAACATGCATATGTGTAAAATGAAAAAAAGAGGAATTTAATCCACTGACCACCAGCCCGTGCTGAAGACATTTAGCATGTAATACAAATAATACTGGTGAAAAAGGGATACATGATACCCCAGCAACCCTTCACTGTTCGGTGATGTGTGTTACAGCAAAACAATGCAGGAATCTACACAAGGGAGAGAGTCCCCCCACATCAGGTTTCAAGTCGAGTGTACACGAGGGTGGACGGCATCCACCCACTTTTTTCAGAGGGCGGTCTCCGCCCCCGTGGGTATTTTAGAGGCCATGTGTAACATAAGAAACAGTGACTGTCTTTTTTTTTTGCCGTCCTCCGGACTCACACTGTTGTCGGCAGGTTGGCAGTTCTGGCACTTCACCACTGCACCAGATCAGCTGATGAAAAATAGCAAACAACTAAAGGTGAATTGTGACATCTCGGCACTGCATGTTCCAGGGAAAACATTGTCTTTTAGTTTAAAACATGCACAGCTTTAAAGGTTTTCAAAACACGATTAGAAGAAAATATCTTGTTTTTTTGTATGTGCTGATTTTATGAAAGTCATTTTGTATGGGTTTGCAAAGCCAATTGAAGGACATTTGCATATTGCACCTTGATATGCTAATTTCTGGTGACCTCACATCCGTTTGCTTATGTTAACGACTCCTCCACTTTTTATTTTAGAACTTGACCTCAGCTCTACATTGGTAACCTTAAGTGCTAACCAGTGCCCTTAAGGTTACCACTGCAATCAAGGTGAGTTGAGCAAGGGATGTAAAGCAAAATGATTTTACTTATGTCCAAATTTCAGCACAGGGTTCAAGCTAAAGCAAATGGCAGGGGTTACATGAATGCCAATTGAAGGAAAGTTGCAAAAAGAAAAATATTTCTTAACACTCCCCTCCTACTCTGAGTCCAGGGCCAGGAGGATCTACTCCACCCCTGCATGGACATTTTATGTGTTCCCCGCCTTTATGATGTAGTTGGAAAAGACTGCTCCAATATCAGGGACTGATATGATAAGTCATTTATAACGTACCTGTACACAAGTGTTTCAAGGTGTGACCAAACAAGGAAGGGAAGACAGAAGGAGGACAAAACACCGATCTTACGAGGCCTTGTGTCATTCGGATGGCACAAGTGCGGGGGGAGGGAGGGAGTTAAGTGCAGGGGGGCCAGAAGGAAGGTGAGAGTGGAATGGAATGTGTATGTGCTGCCAGGGAGGTAGAACATAAGGGAGTCAGGGGAATGTAGGGCTGCACATACAGTCGCTAAGTGGTTGGAAGGCCCGGAGGCAGTGCAAGGGCAACTGGTCGTGCAGGCATCTGGTCCTGTAAATTCAGTGGGTGGCCAGGTAACCAGTTAGCGCAGATGACAGGGGCATCAGCAAGGCAGATGGAGAGAGAAAGCAGAAGCGAAAAGGAGGGTCTTGAGTTGTTTCGGGACCCTTAGGTGGTCCTGTTCATGTTTGACAGATTCAGGGAGGCTGTTCCAGAGGGAGGCCCCAGCCGAGGACAGAGATCTACCCCCCACTCTCTGCCTGGAGAAGTGTCTGACCCTCAGAGAGTTGGAGGTGGATGAGCAGAGGGCTTGAGAAGGAAGATGCTTAGGAAGAGTAAGTTGGGTGTAGTGTGGTCCCAGGTCCCAGAAACCCTTGTGGACAATGCATGGGGCAAAGAGCAAAGGCAGGCAGATTTAGAAAGAGGCTGTGGGAGTAGTCCAGAGTAGAGAGAACCAGGGCTCTGGAGACAGAGAGATTATGGGGGAAAGTGAGAAAAGGAAGAGGTGCAGCTGATAGTGTGACTTCTTAGAGACGTCAGAGATGTGAGGAGAGAAGGAGAGGGTGGAGTCGAAGATGACACCAAGGTTCTTAGCCTCACAGGAAGGTAGAGGGCTCAGGGTGGGTGGCCAGAGTGAGAGAGGGAAGGTGGGAGCAGGTGTCCCAATGAGGCAGATCTCTGTCTTACTGGCATTAAGGCCGAGATCGTTGGAGGCACACCATTCCTGAATTGCGCACATACAGTAAGGTATGAGTGAAGGAGCAGAAGAGGTTGGGGGGTAGCATGAAGGAGAGCTGAGTGTCATGCACATAACACTGAAAGTTAGAACAGAAGATAGAGATGCGGTGGGCCAGAGGTGCCAGGTAGTGGTTAACGAGCCAGGGAGAGAGGTTAGACCCCTGGGGAACACTACATGTAGAGAGAGAAATAGAAGAGCGGAAGGACCCAAGTTGGACCTGGGAGGGTCTATCGGAGAGAAAGGAGGTGAACCTGGCTAGGACCTGACCAGTGATACCCAGATTGTCACAGAGACGATAGAGCAGGATGGCGTGGTTGACCGTGTCAAAAGCAGAGGATAGATCAAGGAGAATGAGGAGAGAAGGAAGGTTAGATCAAGGAGAATGAGGACAGAAGGAAGGTTAGAGTCTAGATTAGAGAGCAAGTCTTCATGGGTATTCAGGAAAGCAGTTTCCATGCTTCTGGCTGCTCTGTAATACCCAGTGTGGCTCACAAAGGCACTCACCTGAGATTTATGTAGTTGGATGGGGGAGGGTTCCTCCCAGGTTTGGTATACCCTGTACTCTGCTGGTAGCATTGACGGGTCTGTTGAGTGGCCAGCCACACACTTCTAAGATTTTCAACATGCACTTCACAAGTTGAGCTGAAGACAGCACTACTATCTAGATATGCCAAACAGAAGTATTTTAACCCATTCAGAGCATTGTCTATTAGTCTCTAAAAAGTGGCTGATGCATTCTGTAATCCAAAAGGCATTACACTGAATCGATAAATACTTTTTGGGGGTGGAGAATGCAGTCTTCTCTTAGACAATATCAGTCAGGGATATTTGCCAATTACCACTGGTGTGGTCAAAGGTACTTAGGTACTTGATAACTGCACGCCCGTACACTACATCATGTGTAGGTGGGAGGGGTAACAACATTCACAGTCCTATTGTCTTAGCAATCTGTGGTGCCTGCCTGCTTTTGATACCAGAATAACTAGACTGAATCATGGACTAGAGAGGGGCTCAAGCAAGCCGAGTTCCAACATCTTGTTGACCCCTGGCTTAATGGGACACTAGATCTTGCCTAACATACTATAGTTGCTTGTCTTGACAGGCATACTACATCCATTGTAAATCCCATGTTGACACCAAGGTGTAAAACCTGGAGTATTGAGAAAAGAGGAGGCAAACTGCCAAGTAAAAACTGGACACCTTCTTGTTGCTACAGTCAGTTGGGGGTAGAGTTTTGCCGCCAATTTAAGGAATACTTTGGAACAGATCACTTTCCTAATCACCCCTATCAGAGACACAGAGAAGGGTTCCCATTTGAACCTTAGGGATGAAAGACTCCTGTCTGTTTACATGGAACACTTTAGGATCCCCGTTGTGGTGTCCCAGATCCACTAAAAGGTTTACCTCATCCACTTGTTCAACAATTTGGTAAGGATCTGTCCATCTATTCTGTATGGATCTAGGCCTAACAGGATCAATGTTCAATAAATCTGTCCTGGGAAGAAGTTGAAAAGAGAGGCGTTTTCGTCATACCAATAGTTACCCACTTCTGAGTGCCTATGCAGATATGCCACACAACTTGACGTTTCACATCCAACGGATTAAGAAGGATCACACGTGGCATTAACACAAACTCAATCTTTCAATGCAAAGTGACTTGGGAAGCCCACATCACGTGAACATTCCAAATAGAATCGGGAGTGCAACCTGCTCTTTAAGCCCACATCCAAGAAGTTGAACTACATATATCGGCGTGGAGACTGGCAGTGCAAAGAATGCCATATTTTCTTCACTGACTATCTACCAGGCCGAATGCTGGTGTCAAAGCTGCTGTAATTGTAAAAACATTCGCTTATCCACTATCCATAATACAAACCTCTAACACAACAGAGGTATGCCAAGATACGAACACATTGAACACAGAGACAAGCTACTCACATGGACCATTTGTGAAATCAAAAATGACTGAAAGCTCTTTTTTATGTTTCCCTCACCTGTCATGATCACAGGCCCAGGGAGTCCAATAGCTCGACAGGTAGGGGGAGGCTGGACCACATTGTTGCGGGAAAGGCATTCCCACCTATTATTTTTCCAAGAAACGAAACCCTTCCAAGTTGGTTGCTGCTTTGAGGCAAGACCAGATTTCCAATATGGCCACCGTTTGAGTCACTATCTATCAAGGTAACACCACATGTTATCTTGGCTATGGGCCTGTGGGATATTTTGACCCATTCCAATGTGCCCCACTGCATCACTTTACAAATGGGAAAAGAAACAGCCCAAAATGGATGTGCTGACTCCTGTGCGCAACAAAATCTTCAAAAATGTGTTTGGATCACAACCAGGAAAAAGCTGCACACCCTGTCACACACAGTCAAGGGGTGTGGGTGAAAACAGAGTTATCACTGCAGGAGCATGCCAGTGGGCTCTGCCACATTCAACATGGAGCAAAGCAGCAGAATTGTGCTGAAAACAGAAAATGCCTTTTAAAATGTTAGCGTTGCAACCTTCAAAATTGCTGTTTTTGGCGCTAGATCCATTTATTTCCATTGAAACATTGAGATAAAAGGGTGCTGCAATGACCAGAGATCATCCAGTGTGGCTGGGAGGAGCCGGGCCTCATTGACTGACAGCTTTGTGAAATGTATCTAGGGAAGAAACAGCCCAGGAAAATTTGTTTTCATTTCCTCCATTTGAAACTTAAAGTAACCCAGTTTGGAGTTAATTAACTATTTGAAAAAAACAATTCTGCTTGACAGTCCTCAGCCTGGGAAAGGTTGACACCTTTTCCTGCTGGCAGGAAGGCCTAATTGCTGTGGGGAGACCTTGCATACTCATGACAAAGGACCTGGGCCCCAGGCAAAGACAATGGCAGGCTTGAACACTCATCCCTAAAGGGAAGGGGCAGGGTGTTCCATTCTCTGGGAGGAGTCTTCTCATTGAACTTCAAAGGACTGTCCATTTGCTCACACTTGGGAAGTAAGAAAAAAAACTGACCTGTGATTTTGGGTTTAAATTACTTATTTTGCCACAGAACTGCATGACATTTCACTTGGCAGCAAAAATAAGTAAATGAATGAAAAGTACATACATTGAAATCTGAATTTATGATAGACATTTGTGTCACGATCCATGCCCCCGGCCCCCTCAGGTATAACAGTCCCCTGGCAGCAGTGGGGCTAAAGCCCTTCACACTGGCCACAAGGGCCTTAAAACACCATCAGAAACATACATGGAGTCAATCCGGGCACCTTTGGTGCCAGGCTCATTATCAGGAATAAAGTAATACCAGTTTTGGACCTTAATCCAACATGTAGGCCTATTAGACAGCTCAGTTCTTTAGAACCAAGCCATGCGGTCTAGTGTTTTGGGTGTGGCTGGGCGTGGAACTACTTTACCTGGGCTATTTAAACCACACCCAAACAGCAGAACATGCTTCGTGTTATTCTGCACTCCTGCAGCGTAACGCTCACCGTGTCCAGCTCCTGCTCATCTGCTTCTCCGCTGGCCCAATCCTGAAGCCCTAGATCCGGATTCCATTAATAACCTGGAAGAGCAAGAACACTTACCTGTGAAGTAACCGGCCTTGAATCCATCCTTCGCTTCGCTTACCTCGCCCATCTCCGGAGTTCGCCGCAATCTGCAAAGGTAAAGAAACAAGGACAGCATTAATAACATTTCTTACCTGGGCAAGCAGTGAGTCCTGGCAGTACCCTGCGCTTCTCTTACCTCAACCATCTCCGGGTTTCACTGCAACCTGCAAGGGAGAAGGAACAAGGTCAGCATTAACAAAGCACTTTCCTGGGCAAGCAGCGATTCGATCGCTCATCACTCTGGAACATCACCGCAACTTGTACAAAGAAGAGAAGAGAACACAGGTTAGCAATTAACACCAATAAACAGCGCAGCGCTCCCCACATCAATAACTCACCGTGGTCTTCGCCATCAGCGCGGCGACTCTGAGATCGCAACCATCCCTGTGAAAACAAAAGAGACATTGTTAGGGAACAGCGTAGTGGAGCAAGACGCCGAGAAGACAGAGAAAACAGAGGGAAAGAAAGAAAGAGACAGAATAAAGACGGAAAAGACATTATAACTCACCCAGAAGAAAGCAAGCAGAGTCAGATTCACAGCCGGTCTGGACCCGACATAAGAGCACACGGACCAGTGAAGCAACTAGGTTCATGGAATGCCCGGACCAACCATGCGCCCCTGCACAGAGACGCAGGATGGAGAGTTCAACGCACAAAAACCTAAGGTGAGCAATAACCCCAAGGGAGGGAATTTGGACCAGAGGGAGGTGGGAGTCCACCCATCACAGAACCAGTATCTTAACCCTCCATTCTCCTGTTATAGGCGCTACCCAACGTCTGGCACATAACCAAGCAGAGAGGGGTCCGGGATAGTGCTTACACCTCCATTCAGTATCCCGTGGATACCAGGTGAGCGTAACAATTTGAAGACTTGGTAGGAGTTCTTACTACGTAAGGAACAAAAGTTATGCAAAAAGACTAATTGCGCAGAAACTATTAATGCTGCAAATCTTATATTGTGTACCCATGTTCTAGGGGTGATTGCACATATATGTTCCAAATTAGGAATTGTTAGGCCAAACCTTTATGATTAAAATTGCTAAAATTCAATAGAAAGACAAAGCCAGATCCCACCGACTTGGGAGTTGGATGTAAATGTAACCCACACAATATGTAATGTATGTGCATTTTGGACCCAATAACTATGGGAGGTTCCCAAGTCACATCATAAAAGCTGACAACCCTTTCTGTCATCCAACCAGCAAAAAGCTTGTGGGTGTGGGTTGTAAGTCTGCCCCTACCATCAACTTAGTGATGTCATTTGGCAGGATAAATGAGGGAACCTCACAACATACAGACACTGATTCCTGCCTCCATCCTGATTTCCGCGTGGAGCCCTGTTCCTGAATTTTCCATCTTGTTCCTGATTCCAGATTTCTTTGCAATGCCAAGGCCTCAGTATTGCTGAACTCTTTTTCAGCTAGGCCCAAATCCTGAAACCATCCCAAAACCAAAGGGAAATAATTTTGATCCAGTTTGGCTTGCTACCATTAATGATTGCCTGCGGAAACTCGCCATCCCACTGATCTGCAGTGTCCAGCAACCAGAAGGGCCAATCCAATCCAGTCTTAGGTGCCAGTCCGGTTAACCAGAACCGCCCGGCTGACCTATCCCGCCAGAAGTGCCCTGCTGTCTGTAGACCCGATCCGTGATAGCCAGAACCTGATGGTCCAAATCTTAAATTAAAGTGGACTGTAAGTATCAATAGGAATCATATTAAACCATAGCATATATTGCCTTGTCCTATCCCAATCGATAACCTATCCCATCTTTAATTTAAAAACCTATAATATTGTCAGAACCATTCTTGCAACTCTGTCTGTAATTCTTAGTGTTGGCGCCGATTTTCTCATTTTAGTTTTTCTTGAACATAAGTCATTAGTTATTTGAATTAAATAAAGTAATTCCCATAACGAAAACGGAGTATCCACCAAGTGAAGGGTTACAAGCGGCGGTGCGTAACTGTGGAGATTCACAGGTGGTATTCTCTTTTTCTTAGCCATTAATCTAGTTTAAGTAAAATCAACCTGTCATTTTAAAACCGATTTTCTGTTTTTCTCTGTTCTATTTTTCTAAAAACACCTCTCATTCAAACTTCTGTTACTTCCTCAATTTAATAGCTAGAGACTTACAGGGTAATTCATAGAATTTCGCACAAAAATGGCGCAAGCGGCTGGCGCACAGTGTGCGTGTGCGAATGTCTGCGCCAGCCGCGTGCGCTAAAATCGATTTCCGCGCACAGCGTATTCATCGATTTTAGCCTCCAAAACCAGCCGTGATGCAGAGTGGTGCAGCGACCCTGCAGCAGCGCCAGTTACGCCCCCAAGAACGTCCTCGCGCAAGGAAAAGCCATCAAAATTCCCAATTCAGCGCAAAGGGCTGCGCTAACCCTGGACCAGTTTACAGGGCTGCCAAACAGCAAACGCCAAGCGGGTAACTGGGGTGCGCGTGAAGTTTCACATGCAAAAGGGCCTGTGCGAGTGGGGTACATGTATTACTAGGTTCGCGGGAAGTTTCACGCACGATTTCAGCAGGGTACGTGTATTATGGGTTTTGCGGGAACTTTCACACGTGAAAGGGCCTGTGTGAGTGGGGTACTTGTATTACGGGGGTGCGCGGGAAGTTTCACATGCGATTGGCCTGGGTACATGTATTTCAGGGGTACGTGGGAAGTTTCACACGCGATTGGCCTGTGTAAATGTATTTCAGGGGTGCGTGGGAAGTTTCACACGCGATTGGGCCTGGGTACGTGTATTTCAGGGGTGCGCGGGAAGTGTCACACGCGATTGGGCTTGGTACGTGTATTTCAGGGGTGCGCAGGAAGTTTCACACGCGATTGGCCTGGGTACGTGTATTTTGGGGGTGCGCTGGAAGTTTCACACGCGATTGGGCTTGGTAGTGTATTTCAGTGGTGCGCGGGACGTTTCACACGCGATTGGGCTGGGTACGTGTATTTCAGGGGTGCGCGGGAAGTTTCACACGCGAATGGCCTGGGTAGGTGTATTTCAGGGGTGCGTGGGAAGTCTCACATGCGATTGGCCTGGGTATGTGTATTTCGGGGGTGTGCGGGAAGTTTCACACGCGATTGGGCCTGGGTACGTGTATTTCAGGGGTGCACAGGAAGTTTCACACGTGATTGGGCTTTGTACGTGTATTTCAGGGGTGCGCGGGAAGTTTCACACGCGATTGGCCTGGGTACGTGTATTTCGGGGGTGCACGGGAAGTTTCACACGCGATTGTGCTTGGTACGTGTATTTCAGGGGTGCGTGGGAAGTTTCACACGCGATTGGGCTGGGTACATGTATTTCAGGGGTGCATGGGAAGTTTCACATGCGATTGGCATGGGTATGTGTATTTCAGGGGTGCGCGGGAAGTTTCACATGCGATTGGCATGGGTACGTGTATTTCAGGGGTGCGCGGGACGTTTCACACATGATTGGCCTGGGTACGTGTATTTCAGGGGTGCGTGGGACGTTTCACATGCGATTGGCATGGGTACGTGTATTTCAGGGGTGCGCGAGAAGTTTCACACGCGATTGGCCTGGGTACGTGTATTACCGGGCTGCGCATGAAGTTTCACACGCAATTTTGCTGTCAGAGCAGGGAACGCATATTTCGGGGGTGTGCGGGTAGTCCTACATGTGAATTGGCAGTGTGGGTCCTCCCAGGTGTCCCCTCTACCCCCTCCACGGCCCCTGCAGGCAGCCCACACCACAGGGGACTACCCTGCACCCCTGGTCATGTCCCGCAGACAGCACATCCACCATGGGCATGCCCCCCAGCCAAGCCACATGTCACGTTGCAATATGATCACCAACTCATGTCTCCCAGCACCCCCACCCCCCAGCAGTGCAGGGCACCTGCAAGCAGGCCCCCACTCATGTCCCCTTGCACTCCCACCCCCCAGCAGTCAGGGGCACCTGCCAGCAGGCCCCCACTCATGTCCCCCAGCACCCCCACCCCCAGCACTGAGGGGCACCTGCCAGCAGGCCCCCACTCATGTCCCACTCATGTCCCCTTGCACCCCCACCCCCCAGCAGTGCACGGCACCTGCCAGCAGGCCCCCACTCATGTCCCCTTGCACCCCCACCCCCCAGCAGTGCAGGGCACCTGCCAGCAGGCCCCCACTCATGTCCCCTTGCACCCCCACCCCCCAGCAGTGCTGGGCACCTGCCAGCAGGCCCCCACTCATATCCCACTCATGTCCCCTTGCACCCGCACCCCCACCCCCCAGCAATGCAGGGCACCTGCCAGCAGGCTCCCACTCACGTCCTCTTGCCCCCAGGTCATGACGATCCTCAATCATGGCCCTTATGGCCAGCCTCCCCAGCCCAAAGACCCAACCAAGTATTGCATCCACCCACATAGAAAAGGCAATTACATGATACAACCCCAATGGCAAGTATGTAAATGAACACATGTCCGTCACACACACACAATGGTTGCAAGTGAATTTGAAAACCCATATCATGACATGCATGAAACCAATGAGATAATACCACACATCGAAGTATGAAGAAAAAAATGTATTAAACGCAACATGAATGGAATTAAAATCAAACAAACAACAATGGGAATAAAAAAAGAAAAGCTGCATGTCCGTAAAATAATGAAAAACAAGAAATCATAATCCAAAGTAAAGGTGTCCAAAGTCACTGTCCAACAAAGCAAATACAAGGGACAAACAAAAGTGAAAACCATTGCTCCATGGGGAAATCCAAAATAAAGAGATGAATCCAATAGTGAACTATATACAGATGAACAATCCAGGGTCTATGATCCCAACTGAAGAAATGAAACCTATCAAAAATACTACCTAATGAAAAACTATATACAGAAACGTGGTGCATTGTCCAAGCGCAACCAAAATAAAGAAAAAACCAAAGGAAACCTAACTGTTTACAAGGGCAGCGGGCTAGTCCGACGGCTCACTTTTGGATGACCCGGGCCAGGGCATCAACGAACTCCTGCTCAATGTCCCGGAGGCAGTCCTCTTCCATGGCATCGAGGGTTCGCAGGGACAACGACATGTTCTCCTCCAACTCCCTGCGAATTGCCTCGAGGCACTCGGCCCGCCTCAGGCCCCTCCGCATGGAGTTCTCCGCCCTGACCATCGTGAGCCGTGCCTCTTCTGCCTGCTGCCACTCCGCATCCATGGCATGGCCTAACCGCTGCCACAAGGAAGACACTTCCCGTCCTGGGTCCTCCTGCCCTCTGGCCCATGCCTGCCCCTCCGATGACGAAGGCCCCAAGCCATCATGGCTCCCACCTTGTTGCTGCTTCTGCTGTGCCTCTGCCCGTGCCCTGGCTCTTGCTGCCTGCACATCCTCCTCCGGCTGGGGTGCAGTTGTTGGGGTGGCCACCCCTGCTGGACGTCTGACTCCCGACTGTGGCAGGGATGTGTCCTCCACCAGCCTGGCCGCAGGGTCAGAGGCAGCTCCACAGGGCACCCAGGTGACACATGAGTGGGAAGATGACACAGAGTACGACTGGCACATAGGGGGTTCAGTTGAGGAGGGGTCGGAACAAGGCCCAGCAAACGGAGGAATCCGGCCCTGGTGGCCTGTCCCAGTAAGTCGACGTGGTCAACGAGCCATTCGAGACAACATGCAGTCTCCCCATGAAAAGACTGCATTTCGCCTCGCATGGCCCGTTGACGCAACGCCACACCACCCAGGACAGGCTCAACCCGGTCCCGGAAAGCCACGTCCGCAGGCAGAGGAAGGCCAGTTGTTGTAAGCTCATCCCCTGCCTGAAAACGGGTCTGGACGTAGGTATCCCTGCTGGTGCAGGATGATGCAGTCACAGGATCGGGGACAGGATTACACACAGGCACCTCCGCGGTGGCCTGTGCTGCCTCCTGTCCCTGCACTGCACCACTAGCACCAGTGGAATCCCCACCCCCAGACCCCGTGTCTGTCCCTTGCACGGCCTCCTCCTCCACCAAACCCCCCACCAACCTGGATGACTCCATGCCATCTTCCTCCGTCGGGCCCTGTGGGGTCTCAGCTGCCCCTTCTGCTGCCGAGGACTCCAACTCCGACCTCCGCCTCTTGGACCTCCCCTCGGCAGCTGCGACCTGGGATGCGGCACCGGACTCCTCACTCCCAGACGAGATGACAACCTGGGAGGGGAGCCTGACCTTGCATCTCCGGCTGGCAGTCCGATCCTTGCCGCTGTGCTCCACAGCACCCTCTTCATCAGTCGACACTGCAGACAGGGAGAGATAGGACACAGGCATCAGGGCACTGTACAATGGACTCATACACGCATGACAGTTGCACACGAGTGTCACTGTCAAACTTCAGACATGGCATCACAATCCCCAACACACATGTCATTTCAAATCACACACATGAGCTATACCACAGCCATATCACAACAGCCAGCACCATCCATACACATACAACAGCATGAGCAGGCAAAGGTGAGCCAGACATCACATGAGACACAGGGAGTGCACTAGACATGCACACACACCACCACACTTACATGCATGTGTACACCTCAACCAAGTATCGCAGTGATGAGATTGGCATCCATGTCACATCTGGCAATCAGTCTTCTACATATCCGTGTCACATGCATCCATGTTGCATGACAGTTGCACACTTGTCAGATACACATACATGCACATGTACACAGTGCAGATACATGCAGCTGGAACCAACATCCTTGTGTGACACCACAACCTTGACAACTGACATACACAGTCATTCAAACATGTGTGCTCACACATCTGCATTTGGCCTGCATGCTTACCCACAAATACAACATCCATGTGTCTCACACATGAAAGGACTTGCATGTGTCAGCCTCACAGCCCTGTACATACACATCCATACTTGGCCCTACAAAACCACATGTGCAACCTGCACACTACTGGCACACCACCACACGCACAGCTTCCAATCAGTATGCATGTGCACTTACCGCTTGACTCCAGACAGGTGTGTCTCTCAAGGACCTGGATGTGGAGCGCGTGTTCCAGGACCCTCATTTGGTCTTCCGACAGGTGGTCCCGGTGCCCCTTAGCATCCGCTGCCTTCAAGAGGTGCCGGGCCTTGTTGAGGGTCCTGGACCTGAAGTCCTCCCAGCGCTTCTTGACATGATGGAATTCGCGGACTGCCACCCCCTCCGCATTGATGGCAGTCACGATGTCCGTCCAGATCCTGGTCCATCCTTCCTTGTCGGCGCGAGACCTTCTGAAGAGGGCATCATACTGCCCTAGGACTTGCTCCACCAGGACACCAACTTCGGTGGCAGTGAAGCTGGTGGCCCTCTGCCTCTCTGGCTGGGGGCTGCCAGTGCCGCCAGGTGGTGTAGTACTGGACATGGCAACCCCAGAGGCAGGAGTGGGTGGGCAACCAGGTCCTGGGGCTGGGCTGTGGAGGAGTGATGGAATCCCAGTCGGGAGTCTTCGGTTCCAGCAGGGGTGGTCACAGCAACAGCACCCCTGGCTGACATGCAGGCAGCAAATGGCAGGGCACGTGGGCAGCAGGCAATCAGGCAGCAGCAGATGGCAGGTGGGAGCATGCTCAGGGCTCTGGGGGGCAGTAATTCGGCCTTCTGGGCAGGAGCGTGGTCTTCCGTGTGTGAACGCGTGGCCAGCTTGATACGGAGTGATTTGGCACGTGAAAATCTTGCACGTCAGCGTGTAATTCAAGGAAAGGCCCTTAGCGCATAAGCGCGTCAGCGCACGTACGCGATTTCATTGGACCAAAGGCCCTTAGCGCATAAGCGCGTCTGTGATGTGACGCGCGCGGGTGTTTCCCTCATAGCACGTGATGACAGAGCACACGTGGAAAAGCTGCACGTCCGAGTGTCAGCGCGTGTAATTGGAGGAAAGGGCGCGTACATGCGTAATTGACGTGTACATGTGGGCCAGTTTAAAAGGTACGTGTAGGACGCCATTTCCTTGTACGTGCTTTTTGTGGAGAGCGAGTAGGTGGATTCTGTACTTGTCGGTTCACACGCGATTACTTCACAGCATTTCAAGTTCGTACTCTCTGTTACCTCTGACAGCTTTCATTCTTCTACTTTTTTTGGGCCTGTTTCCTCAAACAGTGTTCACTTCTCCTTTTGTCCTGTCTCCTCAGACAGCGTACAATTCTTCTTTTGGCGGGGGTGTTGCCAACGCGCACACGCGCATATTTTTCACGTTCTTTTTCCAGGCAGACGGTGAGTTCTGCACGTACTTAGCAACTGTGCTTGCCCCGTGTGTCGCGTACCCCTTCAGAGGTCATTGTAGGCTGCGTTTATCACGAGAACGCTTATTTTTGTGTTTCTGGGTGCCACAGCGTAGTGCGGGTTCAGTTTTCCACGCACGTGGTCTATGAGGGGTTGCGTGCACGTTTATTTTTGTTTTTGGACAGCCTTGTTAGAGCACTAGGGTACGAATTCCATCTAGTACCCTACCCCTTTGACCCCCAATTGCCCAGGACAATAGTTTACTGCTCCTCCCATACGCACAACAACATCAGTGCCATGGTTGGGAGGCAACCAAGTGGTAAGGGAGGCAAAGGTGGCCGACCTTCAAAAGGTGGACATGGTGTGCACGGTAGGGGACGTGGCTGGGATTTGCAGGGTGCCCCTATGCCCCCATGTGTGGAGGACCAATCAGGGACACCCATGCCCCCCCATGGTTGAGGGAAACATGGCTGAGACCATCCCAGCTCAGCCCTTGTTGGACCAGCCCATTGTGGCACCAGACCTGGCACAGGATGACTCCCTGGCTGACTTCCAGGTCAGCAAGTCTAAGCCACGTGTGGCGGTGCAAGTTGTCACCAAGCCACGTGGATCTGGGGCAGCTATGTCATCTGCTGCCCCAAGTATGCAGGGTGGTGAGGCTGCAGGGGCAGCTGCAGCTCCATCCGCCCCAGCTCTGACTCTCCCAGCCAGGACAGGGTCGCTCCTGGTCCATCACACTGATGTTCCCCCTGCCAACATCACACTTCAGACAATGCCTGCACCAAGTCCTATGATCAATGTGCATTCGCACACTCCAACAACCCAGTCCACCGGTGATTCTGCCCCTACTGACCAGAGCGGCGTTAGCCACTCTGGCTCCGCTCCACCTTCTAAAAAGAGGAAGAAGGGTGCTCTGGCATGACAGGCTGAGACCCCAGGCACGGCTACACACTCCGGTACCTCAAGGAAGCCTTGCTTCAATGATTCGGAACTTGATGCACTTGTGAGCTATGTGTTGGCATATAGCCACGAAATGGTGGTGACTGCAGGGTCCAAGACCACACCTGGTCAACGTAAGGCACACTGGCAGACCATCGCCAACCACATAAGTGCCCTTGGATTTGTGAGGCGCTCAGCTAATGATTGCTACAAGCGGTGGAACGACCTGAAACGCAGAGCAAAGAACAAGCTGGCCTCAAGTCATGCCGCTACTCTGGTGACTGGCGGTGGGTCTCCACAAGAGGACAACAAACACACTGAACATGAGTCTGTTGCTGGGACCTTCGTCACAGGGGAACAGATCCGAGGTGTGGGAGAACTACCCGATTATGACACATTGTCCGGTGAGTGCCCATGCGTGTGTGTGTAATGCCTGTGTATGTTGTTTGGGTGATGGGTTCTGATTGAGTGGCAGGGGAGGGTGTGTGTGACTGAGTAGTATAAGTCACCCATGTGCTTCATCCAAAACATTCTGCAGCCTTGAATTTGGGTGTGACACTATCCCTTCTGCCCACAGTAGTAATTTAGCGCAACATTACGGCAGTTGCCCTTGAGGTGGATTCATGCAACAACATTGTTTGTATTTTTCAGTGTTCTTTCAGGCTGATTGTTTCAATTCTCCCACTTTTGCAACACATTCCTCAGCCCTATTGTGACATATGTGACATGCTTCTGTCATGAAGAACCCCACGTTGGCCCACATGTGTCACCTTGGTAGTTGAATGATTTGACCATTCAGGCTGAATGAGTATTGTCCTGATCACATGATGTTTTTGGGCCTGTTTGAATGTGGAACATGCTAGTTGTTTCCTGTCATGTTGAAGTGCACAACCATTGATGTGTACATGACCCTGCAATCACTGTATTTTTGTACACTGGATGTGTTGCAGTGTGTGGCACATGGCGTATCTTTTCACACTATGTGGCATTTTTCATCTCTTCATGTCCATCTCACATGGATGGGTGACAGTACTCATCACTGACATATGGATGTACTTGTGGAATGTACCATGGCTATGATACATGCCATCTGTGTGATGGCATGTGTCATTTATGTGTATAGGACATGCCACTCACAGGCCAATGTGTGATGGCAGTGCTACCCAGCATGCAGCAAATGTGTTGCTCTTCCATCTTGGTGTCATCAGTGTCTGACTTTTGCCTCCCCTTCCAAATCTGTGACAGTGAATGCATGGGAGGGTTATAGTCATGTGGGACATGTGTAAATCATGCACTGGTTCTGTAGCTTGTCAGGCCTATTTGTGTGCTATGGTGCTAAAGCCTGTTTTCATTTTTTGTCTTTCATGTTTTTGCAGGGGATGACGCACTTGATGCTGTTGAGGTTGAGGAGATGGTGCAGACCCAGGAGGAACCTGAGGCACAACTGGCCACCAGTGGGGGACGTGGTATGGTGGTGGGTGAGAACCCACTCTTGCTGCAGACGGTTCTGTCAAGGGGTGCCTCTGGGTGCACCTCCCCAGACCTCTATTCAGGTGCTGATTTGGATGATGAGACCTATGTGGCGTCGCAGGTAAGTGTTTCTGGAAGGGGTTCTGTTCTGTCCAACCCACCTGCACCAGGGGTAGAACCCTCTATGGGGATGTCAGTGTTGGTTAGTCAGCCTTTGGCGGTTACGGGTGCAGGGTCACACTTGACAACATCTGATCCTGTTCCTGGGCCAGCAGATCAGAGGGGGAATGCAGTCCTGCAGCCTCAGGCAGTGCCGGCACAGCAAGGCGCAGATCGCCTTGCCCCAAACAGGTGTGGTGCCCGCCGACGTGGTGGCCGTACACCAACAGGCAATACCGCATGGGAACAATCCATGTATGGTATGGCAACCCAACAGGCAGCATCAGTTGAGATGATGGCTCAAGCAATTGAGAGGGTGGCCACTTCCATTGTCCCCCCTGAAAGGCAGATGGAGCAACAGGAAGGACATGTTTGCGTCCAACAGGGACAGACGGGGGGCACTGGAGACTCTACGCCCATCAATATCAATAGAGTCCCAGGGCCACAGGGAAGCCCTGAGAGTAGAACTCCATCGCCTCAGGAAGACTCTTGTTGACCTTGAGACTTCCACTAACTTGAGGACAGAACAGCAGCTGGAGCGGCTCACATGTTCGCTCTCAGCTGAGATGCAGGCAACTCAGGAGGAGATCCAGGCATCACGTCAGGTGCTGCATGGGATCTCTGCACTATAATCCTCCAGAACGCGACCTTCCACACCCGCATGCTTGCTGCCATGGAAGACCATACCAGGGATTTGCGTGGGCTGCCTCCCATAGCACCACCACCTCCTGTGGCAGCAGCAGAGAGTGTTCAGAGCGACAGCAGCAGTTCTCCCACATTGGCATAGCCGTGCAGGCCATGAGCCCATGGAGGTGCTTTTTTTTCCCAACATACACACAGGCGGCTGTCGGTGCGCCCCCTGTCCTCGGACCTGCTGGGTGGACTCCCTCCCGTCCTCCACATGGCCATTTTTGATTTTTGATTTTTTGATTTTTATTTTTTATTTTTGATTATCTTTTGACAGTGTGTTGCCTTGTGTGGCTCCCGTGGGTATCCACTGTATTCTGGCTGGGCACATGCAGGCTTGTCCTGAGTTTGGGTTCGATGCTTGGGTTCGTGAGACACACACCCTCCTGCTTCCCGTTTCCATGGGCTTGCAAAGGGTGTGACCAAGTGACAGTGATGTACACAGTGATGTTGGGCTCCCATGAGCTGTGTGGGCAGTCTGTAGTCAATACTGTGTAGACATTCCTTGTGTATATTGTTGTTGTATTGTACACTGCATGTTGTAATTATGTATGCCTCTGCTTCCATGTCTCATTCTAAATTTGCAGGTTCATTCCTCATGTCTTCACAAGGCCGTCTACTTTGGAGATGGAGTTCATGTTGTATGCAGTACACAGACAAGTTTTGAAGCCTGCAAGACTACAGTTGGAAGGGGGCGATGTGGTGGCATATTCAGGTTGTAAGACTACGACTACTTTAACTTAGTACTGTCATGTTTTAGTTATGTTTGAGCTTGTGTAGCTGCATTGTATTGTTGGTAAGTATTTGGTCATGTGTGTTGTTGGTTCAACATTACTGGGAGCATATTGTGTGTGGCCAGTTTCCATTAGGGACACTGTACTTTGTGACACTTGTGTCAGGTTTTCGGGATTGCTTTGTTTGCTCTCACATAGCATGACATGCCATGGTGTGTAAGGGGGCGGTGCTGGGGAGGGGTTTGGTGACATGGCACTGTTCTCATGTTGTATTTTGCAAGGGGGTAATGTATTTAGCAGCATATGTGTCTTTTGATGACACAGCATTGGTGGTGTTTCTGTAGGTAGGGATGCACACATTGTGACACTTCCAGGTGACCAATCTCAGGCTGGTATGGTTGTGACAATTGACTGTCCCTTATGTCATCATCGATTGTCAGCTGGTATGTGGCATGGCTGTGTGCACTCCACAGGGGTGTGATTCTAAGTGAAGTAATTAGCCACCAGCTGCGTTCGGGCTGCCTCACCCCGTGCCCTTTCCCCTCCCATGCGCAGCGGGCATGCATGTGGTTGGGGATGTGGGGGCACCACCTTGTCAACCAGCAGGCCCCGGCGTGTTGCAACGTTGTGCAGGATACATGCTGCCACTATGATCCTGCACACTACTGGGGGAGCGTATAACAGCTGCCCGCCAGATCGGTCAAGGGAGCGAAAGTGTGACTTCAGCACTCCGAATGTGCGCTCCACTAAGCCCCAGGTTGCAATATGGGCTGTGTTGTATCTTACCTCGGTTGGTGTGGTGGGGTTCCGAATTGGCGTCATCATGTGGGTGCTCAGAGGGTAGGCACTGTCCCCTGGGGAGGTGGTGATGGGTATCATTAGTAGGGTTGTGACATTACTCAGTATCTGGCATGCATGCATGTGCTGTGGCATTTATACTCACCAAGCAGCCATGTATCGCCATGCCGCCCAGCTTCTAGGTCCCGGTTTAGGGTTGACATTCTGTAAATGAAACTGTCGTGGGTGGACCCTGGATAGTTGGCATATACTGAGGTGATGATTCCCTTGGCATAATATACTACCTGCACGTTGATGGAATGCCAGTGCTTGCGGTTTCTATAGATGTGCTCTGATGCCCTGGAGGGACGTAGAGTCACATGGGTGCAATCAATGGCACCTAGGACTTTGGGGAATTGTGCCACCCCATAGAAATCCTGGACGGCAGCCTGCCTTTCGGCAGGTGTTCTGGGCAGGTATTTGTGCCTGCGGACTGATGGGCGTGCAGTCATGATGGCCAAGACCTGGTGTAGGCAGCGTGACTGCGTGGCCTGTGACACACCCCCCACTATGGCACTTGTCTGCTGAAATGATCCGGTGGCCAAAAAGTGCAGTACATTGAGGACCTTCTCCAGGGGGCTGAGTGCTTGGGAGCAGAGGGTGGGTGGGTCATCCTCCCACTCACTGACCAGGTCGAGTATTATGTGAGGTGGAAACCTGTACCTCCCATACACCTGGTCATCAGGCATCCCAAAAAGGCTGGTTCTGGGTGTGAAAATTCTGGGCCTGACTATCCTCCTCCTCCTGCGGTATCCCACGACCACTGCTGCTAGGAACGGTATGTTCATCCTGGCGTCTGAGCTTGCTTGTTGTTTGCGCTCACTTTTATGCTGCGCGGGTCCATGTACACCTGCTTCCTGCTGGCGTACGTGTTTCCGGATTAGAGCGTCTTTTTTGGCGCATGCATGTGGGCGTTCCACGCATTTGCCTCCTGTACTTCCCCGCCCACCCCAGTAATACACGTACCCCGCTCGCCCAGGCCCAATCACGTGTAAAACTTCCCGCGAGCCCCTGAAATACACGTACCACGCTCACCCAGGCTCAATCGCGTGTAAAACTTCCCTCGAGCCCCTGAAATACACGTACCCGGCTCGCCCAGGCCCTATTGCGTGTAAAACTTCCTGCGAGCCCCTGAAATACACGTACCCCGCTTGCCCAGGCCCAATCGCGTGTGAAACTTCCCGCGCACCCCCGGAATACACGCTATTTTTGACACAGCGGGTGTCTGTGCTTGTTGCATACCCCTTTGCACGTCATTTGTCCTAGAGGGCCACAGAATGGGACATTCATCAGAGCTGTATATACGTGCTTTTTGTTAGCGCACATTTTTTTAATGCGCAGGGACGCTACCGCCTGCCTTCGTGTGGCGGACATGTGTTGATGTACATAGTTGAGATCGCCAATTCACTGCTGGGGTGGGGGTGCAAGGGGATATGAGTGGGGGCCTGCTGGCAGGTGCCCTGCACTGCTGGGGGGTGGGGGTGCTGGGGGACGTGTGGGACATGAGTGGGGGCCTGCTGGCAGGTGCCCTGCACTGCTGGGGGGTGGGGGTGCTGGAGGACATGAGTGGGGGCCTGCTGGCAGGTGCCCTGCACTGCTGGGGGATGGGGGTGCTAGGGGACATATGTGGGACATGAGTGGGGGCCTGCTGGCAGGTGCCCTCCACTGCTGGGGGTGGGGGTGCTGGGGGACATGTGTGGGACATGAGTGGGGGCCTGCTGGCAGGTGCCCTGTACTGCTGGGGGGTGGGGGTGCAAGGGGACATGAGTGGGACATGAGTGGGGGCCTGATGGCAGGTGACCTGCACTGCTGGGGGGTGGGGGTGCTGAGGGACATGTGTGGGACATGAGTGGGGGCCTGCTGGCAGGTGCCCTGCACCGCTGGGGGGTGGGGGTGCTGGCGGACATGAGTGGGGCCTGCTGGCAGGTGCCCTGCACTGCTGGGGGGTGAGGGTGCTGGGGACATGAGTGGGGGCCTGCTGGCAGGTGCCCTGCACTGCTGGGGGGTGGGGGTGCAAGGGGACATGAGTGGGACATGAGTGGGGCCTGCTGGCAGGTGCCCTGCGCTGCTGGGGGTGGGGGTGCTGGGGGACATGTGTGGGACATGAGTGGGGGCCTGCTGGCAGGTGCCCTGCACTGCTGGGGGGTGGGGATGCAAGGGGACATGAGTGGGACATGAGTGGGGGTCTGCTGGCAGGTGCCCTGCACTGCTGGGGGGTGGGTGTGCTGGGGGACATGTGTGGGACATGAGTGGGGGCCTGCTGGCAGGTGCCCTGCACTGCTGGGGGATGGGGGTGCTAGGGGACATATGTGGGACATGAGTGGGGGCCTGCTGGCAGGTGCCCTCCACTGCTGGGGGTGGGGGTGCTGGGGGACATGTGTGGGACATGAGTGGGGGCCTGCTGGCAGGTGCCCTGTACTGCTGGGGGGTGGGGGTGCAAGGGGACATGAGTGGGACATGAGTGGGGGCCTGATGGCAGGTGACCTGCACTGCTGGGGGGTGGGGGTGCTGAGGGACATGTGTGGGACATGAGTGGGGGCCTGCTGGCAGGTGCCCTGCACCGCTGGGGGGTGGGGGTGCTGGCGGACATGAGTGGGGCCTGCTGGCAGGTGCCCTGCACTGCTGGGGGGTGAGGGTGCTGGGGACATGAGTGGGGGCCTGCTGGCAGGTGCCCTGCACTGCTGGGGGGTGGGGGTGCAAGGGGACATGAGTGGGACATGAGTGGGGCCTGCTGGCAGGTGCCCTGCGCTGCTGGGGGTGGGGGTGCTGGGGGACATGTGTGGGACATGAGTGGGGGCCTGCTGGCAGGTGCCCTGCACTGCTGGGGGGTGGGGATGCAAGGGGACATGAGTGGGACATGAGTGGGGGTCTGCTGGCAGGTGCCCTGCACTGCTGGGGGGTGGGTGTGCTGGGGGACATGTGTGGGACATGAGTGGGGGCCTGCTGGCAGGTGCCCTGCACTGCTGTGGGGTGGGGGTTCTGGGGGACATGAGTGGGGGCCTGCTGGCAGGTGCCCTGCACTGCTGGGGGGTGGAGATGCTGGGGGACATGAGTGGGGGCCTGTTGGCAGGTGCCCTGCACTGCTGGGGCATGGGGGTGATGGGGGACATGAGTGGGGGCCTGCTGGAAGGTGCCCTGCACTGCTGGGGGGTGTGGGTTTTGGGGGCCATGTGTGGGCCATGAGTGGGGGCCTGCTGGCAGGTGCCCTGCACTGCTGGGGGGTGTGGGTGCTGGGGGATATGTGTGGGACATGAGTGGGGGGCTGCTGGCAGGTGCCCTGCACTGCTGGGGGGTGGGGGTGCTGGGGGACATGAGTGGGGGCCTGCTGGCAGGTGCCCTGCACTGCCGGGGGGTGGGGGTGCAAGGGGACATGAGTGGGACATTAGTGGGGGCCTGCTGGCAGGTGCCCTGCACTGCTGGGGGTGGGGGTGCTGGGGGACATGTGTGGGACATGAGTGGGGGCATGCTGGCAGGTGCCCTGCACTACTGGGGGCTAGGGGGGCTGGGGGACATGAGTGGGGGCCTGCTGGCAGGTGCCCTGCACTGCTGGGGGGTGGGGGTGCAAGGGGACATGAGTGGGACATGAGTGGGGCCTGCTGGCAGGTGCCCTGCGCTGCTGGGGGTGGGGGTGCTGGGGGACATGTGTGGGACATGAGTGGGGGCCTGCTGGCAGGTGCCCTGCACTGCTGGGGGGTGGGGATGCAAGGGGACATGAGTGGGACATGAGTGGGGGTCTGCTGGCAGGTGCCCTGCACTGCTGGGGGGTGGGTGTGCTGGGGGACATGTGTGGGACATGAGTGGGGGCCTGCTGGCAGGTGCCCTGCACTGCTGGGGGGTGGGGGTTCTGGGGGACATGAGTGGGGGCCTGCTGGCAGGTGCCCTGCACTGCTGGGGGGTGGAGATGCTGGGGGACATGAGTGGGGGCCTGTTGGCAGGTGCCCTGCACTGCTGGGGCATGGGGGTGATGGGGGACATGAGTGGGGGCCTGCTGGAAGGTGCCCTGCACTGCTGGGGGGTGTGGGTTTTGGGGGACATGTGTGGGCCATGAGTGGGGGCCTGCTGGCAGGTGCCCTGCACTGCTGGGGGGTGTGGGTGCTGGGGGATATGTGTGGGACATGAGTGGGGGGCTGCTGGCAGGTGCCCTGCACTGCTGGGGGGTGGGGGTGCTGGGGGACATGAGTGGGGGCCTGCTGGCAGGTGCCCTGCACTGCCGGGGGGTGGGGGTGCAAGGGGACATGAGTGGGACATTAGTGGGGGCCTGCTGGCAGGTGCCCTGCACTGCTGGGGGTGGGGGTGCTGGGGGACATGTGTGGGACATGAGTGGGGGCATGCTGGCAGGTGCCCTGCACTACTGGGGGCTAGGGGGGCTGGGGGACATGAGTGGGGGCCTGCTGGCAGGTGCCCTGCACTGCTGGGGGGTGGGGGTGCAAGGGGACATGAGTGGGACATGAGTGGGGGCCTGCTGGCAAGTGCCCTGCACTGCTGGGGAGTGTGGGGGCTGGGGGACATGTGTGGGACATGAGTGGGGGCCTGCTGGCAGGTGCGCTGCACTGCTGGGGGGTATGGGTGCTGGGGGACATGAGTGGGGTCCTGCTGGCAGGTGCCCTGCACTGCTGGGGGGTAGGGGTGCAAGGGGACATGAGTGGGACATGAGTGGGGGCCTGCTGGCAGGTGCCCTGCACTGCTGGGGGGTGGGGGTGCTGGGGGACATGAGTGGGGGCCTGCTGGCAGGTGCCCTGCACTGCCGGGGGTGGTGGTGCAAGGGGACATGAGTGGGACATGAGTGGGAGCCTGCTGGCAGGTGCCCTGCACTGCCGGGGGTGGGGGTGCTTGGGGAAATGAGTGGGGGCCTGCTGGCAGGTGCCCTGCACTGCTGGGGGGTGGGGGTGCAAGGGGACATGAGTGGGACATGAGTGGGGGCCTGCTGGCAGGTGCCCTGCACTGCTGGGGGGTGAGGGTGCTGGGGGACATGTGTGGGACATGAGTGGGGGCCTGCTGGCAGGTGCCCTGCACTACTGGGGGCAAGGGGGGCTGGGGGACATGAGTGGGGGCCTGCTGGCAGGTGCCCTGCACTGCTGGGGGGTGGGGGTGCAAGGGGACATGAGTGGGACATGAGTGGGGGCCTGCTGGCAAGTGCCCTGCACTGCTGGGGAGTGTGGGGGCTGGGGGACATGTGTGGGACATGAGTGGGGGCCTGCTGGCAGGTGCGCTGCACTGCTGGGGGGTGTGGGTGCTGGGGGACATGAGTGGGGGCCTGCTGGCAGGTGCCCTGCACTGCTGGGTGGTGGGGGTGCTGGGGGACATGTGTGGGACATGAGTGGGGGCCTGCTGGCAGGTGCCCTGCACTGCTGGGGGGTGGGGGTGCTGGAGGACATGAGTGGGGGCCTGCTGGCAGGTGCCCTGTGCTGCTGGGGGGTGGGGGTGCTAGGGGACATGTGTGGGACATGAGTGGGGGCCTGATGGCAGGTGCCCTCCACTGCTGGGGGTGGGGGTGCTGGGGGACATGTGTGGGACATGAGTGGGGGCCTGCTGGCAGGTGCCCTGTACTGCTGGGGGGTGGGGGTGCAAGGGGACATGAGTGGGACATGAGTGGGGGCCTGATGGCAGGTGACCTGCACTGCTGGGGGGTGGGGGTGCTGAGGGACATGTGTGGGACATGAGTGGGGGCCTGCTGGCAGGTGCCCTGCACCGCTGGGGGGTGGGGGTGCTGGGGGACATGAGTGGGGCCTGCTGGCAGGTGCCCTGCACTGCTGGGGTGTGAGGGTGCTGGGGGACATGAGTGGGGGCCTGCTGGCAGGTGCCCTGCACTGCTGGGGGGTGGGGGTGCAAGGGGACATGAGTGGGACATGAGTGGGGGCCTGCTGGCAGGTGCCCTGCGCTGCTGGGGGGTGGGGGTGCTGGGGGACATGTGTGGGACATGAGTGGGGGCCTGCTGGCAGGTGCCCTGCACTGCTGGGGGGTGGGGATGCAAGGGACATGAGTGGGACATGAGTGGGGGTCTGCTTGCAGGTGCCCTGCACTGCTGGGGGGTGGGTGTGCTGGGGGACATGTGTGGGACATGAGTGGGGGCCTGCTGGCAGGTGCCCTGCACTGCTGGGGGGTGGGGGTTCTGGGGGACATGAGTGGGGGCCTGCTGGCAGGTGCCCTTCACTGCTGGGGGGTGGAGATGCTGGGGGACATGAGTGGGGGCCTTTTGGCAGGTGCCCTGCACTGCTGGGGCATGGGGGTGATGGGGGACATGAGTGGGGGCCTGCTGGCAAGTGCCCTGCACTGCTGGGGGGTGTGGGTTTTGGGGGACATGTGTGGGCCATGTGTGGGGGCCTGCTGGCAGGTGCCCTGCACTGCTGGGGGGTGTGGGTGCTGGGGGACATGTGCGGGACATGAGTGGGGGGCTGCTGGCAGGTGCCCTGCACTGCTGGGGGGTGGGGGTGCTGGGGGACATGAGTGGGGGCCTGCTGGCAGGTGCCCTGCACTGCTGGGCGGTGGGGGTGCAAGGGGACATGAGTGGGACATTAGTGGGGGCCTGCTGGCAGGTGCCCTGCACTGCTGGGGGTGGGGGTGCTGGGGGACATGTGTGGGACATGAGTGGGGGCATGCTGGCAAGTGCCCTGCACTACTGGGGGCAAGGGGGGCTGGGGGACATGAGTGGGGGCCTGCTGGCAGGTGCCCTGCACTGCTGGGGGGTGGGGGTGCAAGGGGACATGAGTGGGACATGAGTGGGGGCCTGCTGGCAAGTGCCCTGCACTGCTGGGGAGTGTGGGGGCTGGGGGACATGTGTGGGACATGAGTGGGGGCCTGCTGGCAGGTGCGCTGCACTGCTGGGGGGTGTGGGTGCTGGGGGACATGAGTGGGGTCCTGCTGGCAGGTGCCCTGCACTGCTGGGGGGTAGGGGTGCAAGGGGACATGAGTGGGACATGAGTGGGGGCCTGCTGGCAGGTGCCCTGCACTGCTGGGGGGTGGGGGTACTGGGAGACATGAGTGGGGGCCTGCTGGCAGGTGCCCTGCACTGCTGGGGGTGGGGGTGCTGGGGGACATGAGTGGGGGCCTGCTGGCAGGTGCCCTGCACTGCTGGGGGGTGGTGGTGCAAGGGGACATGAGTGGGACATGAGTGGGAGCCTGCTGGCAGGTGCCCTGCACTGCCGGGGGTGGGGGTGCTGGGGGACATGAGTGGGGGCCTGCTGGCAGGTGCCCTGCACTGCTGGGGGGTGGGGGTGCAAGGGGACATGAGTGGGATATCAGTGGAGGCCTGCTGGCAGGTGCCCTGCACTGCTGGGGGGTGAGGGTGCTGGGGGACATGTGTGGGACATGAGTGGGGGCCTGCTGGCAGGTGCCCTGCACTGCTGGGTAGTGGGGCTGCTGGGGGACATGAGTGGGGGCCTGCTGGCAGGTGCCCTGCACTGCTGGGTGGTGGGTGTGCTGGGAAACATGAGTGGGGGCCTGCTGGCAGGTGCCCTGCACTGCTGGGGTGCAAGGGGACATGAGTGGGACATGAGTGGGGGCCTGCGGGCAGGTGCCCTGCACTGCTGGGGCGTGGCGGTGCTGGGGGACATGAGTGGGGGCCTGCTGGCAGGTGCACCTGACTGCTGGGGGGTGGGGGTGCTGGGGGACATGAGAGGGGGCCTGCTGGCAGGTGCCCCTGACTGCTGGGGGGTGGGGTGCTGGGGGACATGAGTGGGGGCCTGCTGGCAGGTGCCCTGCACTGCCGGGGGTGGGGGTGCTGGGGGACATGAGTGGGGGCCTGCTGGCAGGTGCCCTGCACTGCTGGGGCGTGGGGGTGCAAGGGGACATGAGTGGGACATGAGTGGGGGCCTGCTGGCAGGTGCCCTGCACTGCTGGGGGGTGAGGGTGCTGGGGGACATGTGTGGGACATGAGTGGGGGCCTGCTGGCAGGTGCCCTGCACTGCTGGGTGGTGGTGCTGCTGGGGGACATGAGTGGGGGCCTGCTGGCAGGTGCCCTGCACTGCTGGATGGTGGGGGTGCTGGGGGACATGAGTGGGGGCCTGCTGGCAGGTGCCCTGCACTGCTTGGGGTGCAAGGGGACATGAGTGGGACATGAGTGGGGGCCTGCGGGCAGGTCCCTGCACTGCTGGGGCGTGGGGGTGCTGGGGGACATGAGTGGGGGCCTGCTGGCAGGTTCCCTGCACTGCTGAGGGTGGGGGTGCTGGGGGACATGAGTGGGGGCCTGCTGGCAGGTGCACCTGACTGCTGGGGGGTGGGGGTGCTGGGGGACATGAGCGGGGGCCTGCTGGCAGGTGCCCCTGACTGCTGGGGGGTGGGGGTGCTGGGGGACATGAGTGGGGGCCTGCTGGCAGGTGCCCCTCAGTGCTGGGAGGTGGGGGTGCTGGGAGACATGAGTGGGGGCCTGCTGGCAGGTGCCCCTCAGTGCTGGGGGGTGGGGGTGGAGGGGGTCATGCATTGCCGATCAGTAGTGCAAGCTGACATGTGGCTTGCCTGGGGGGCATGCCCATGGTGGATGGGCTGCCTGCGGGACATGACCAGGGGTGCAAGGTAGTCCCCTGTGGTGTAGGCTGCCTGCAGGGGCCGTGGAGGGTGTAGAGCAAACACCTGGGAGGAGCCACACTGCCAATTGACATGTAGGACTCCATGGCACCACCGAAATACACGTACCCTGCTGAAATTGCGTGTGAGACTTCCCGCAAACCCCAGATTTACACGTACCCAGGCCAATCGCATGTGAAACTTCACGCGAACCCCAGGAATACACGCACCCCACTCGCACAGGGCCTATCGTGTGTCAAACTTCCCGCGGACCCCAGATTTACACGTACCCCGCTCGCCCAAGGCCAATCGCGTGTGAAACTTTCTGCGCACCCCCGAAATACACGCACATGCTATTTTTAACACAGCGGGTGTCCGTGTTTGTCGCGTACCCCTTTGCACGTCATTTGTCCTAGAGGGCCACAGTATGGGACCATCATCAGAGCTGTATATACGTGCTTTTTGTTAGCGCACATTTTGGCGCACATTTTTTTCATGCGCAGGGACGCTACCGCCTGCCTTCGTGTGGCGGACGTGTTTAGGCCTGTGCGCGTCTTCGCCCGTGCGCTGGTTTGCCCTATTCGATATCATGAATACATGTTGTAGGTGAGCGTGTGGGCGTTCCGTGCACTTGCCTCCTGTATTTCCCCCGTGACGCCCACATTTTCACGCTCAGTGTTACGCCTACTTTTGTTATGTACGCCGCGCTATGTGCGCTTTCGCTGTGGCCGTAGCGCACGCTGTTAGATGACCTGTGCACCGGCGTGCGCCACGCAGATTTTCAGCGCACATCCCAGATTTTACTCGCGCATGGACTTCCATGAATCGATGTGCACGGGTTTTGCTGCAATTTTCGCACTTGCACTGCGATTTTCACACTTGCACTGCGATTCGCACGGTTTCGCACGCTTGCGCGGGAATTTTCAGCGCACATTAATTCCATGAATCGGCCTCAGAATTTCAACTCTGACTTAAACTAAACCCTTTAGCTACATCCCCACATAAAAACTGCATCCAAAAACAGTGTATTTGACCAGTTTTTCTTAAAAATCGAATAGTGAAATTTAGGCTGGTATTCGCAATTTTGCAAAAGTTTTACACGTGTGGTTTTCAATCCAGAGTATTTCCAAACTTCCATTCTGATTCAAAGTGTGTACTGTTGCTCATATTATAGCTTATGTTTGTTAGGATATTTTCAGTGTTGCTCCCATAAGGATTTGTATCAATTGAGGACTTTTTGCACACTTTTCATTGTTTTGCTCAGTAATTTCGAAATGTCATTTTAAAAGTGTAAAATTTCCAAAATGTATTTCTCTCTTGTTTGGGGAGGGAAGCTTGCATTCAAACCTTATACACTGTTCTATATTCTTGAATACCTGCTGCTTACTTACATCTGTGTAGAATTGCTTCTTTGTGAGTTTTCAGGGGGAAATCTTAACTTAAGCCCTATCTTTTCAACAAGTCAAAACTGTCTTTTCTCTGTGTTTTACATTCTGTGTTGCTAACATGTGAATTCATGCCTTACTTACTTTCTTATTTGCATTGTCACCACATTGGTGATTGCTGCCCCATATATTAAAACATGTGTTTGATTTGAATTTTAAATAAATAAATAAATATTTCCTTTACCAACCAGCCTGATTCCTCGGCCAGTGTGACCTGGGGGTATTTTGAGAAGGGGTGTGTTATGAGTGGTATATCACTCAGAATATTGAACCTATAGACACAATAAAATAAGTATTTCATTTGCGCACTGCATACTAGGCTGAGACCAGGGTGTATTGCCTGATTGAAATCCTTAACAGGCCCAGGGCTAATTAAACCGCATCCTGGACCTGCGCCCTTTGCTTCGCGTTGAGCATTGTCAGGAGAATAACACTTACCTCTCTGAAGACCACAGATGATCCTTGAACTTGCTGAAGTCTTGCTGTGCGTGGCACGCCTCACAGAGACTGCCGTTCTCTTGTGCTGCCTTTAGATTTTGAGAAGAAAACCAGCATTTCACATAACAGCAGCACTCTCATAGGAGTTACCCCTGGAAGACCCGCGCTCGCACGTGTGCTATACCTGGAATTGAAGTACTAGCATGCACTCAATGAAAGACCTTCTTGAACACTTACCTTTTCTGCCTTGTTTGAAGCTTGCACTTCGTGCCCTCGGCATCACCCTGAAAACAAGAACAGAAGGGCCCGTTACTGCACAGTTGTCACTACAATTGCGACTTCAGAAAAGTGCACTGTGCCAATCTGCACTGCAAACTTACCTTAGCACCAGATCTTCCTACTGCTGATCTTGCAGACTGAATTCATGTATGTCAATGATGAGCATGGTTGGAGTCATAGTGTATAAAGTGGTATGTCAGCATTGCAGCATAACAATAACATTATATCTAAGGCAATGACTTCATAAGGCGAGGTACTATGCTTATATGACATTCATTAGGCTGATATGTGCATGTCCTTCAGATAATCACATCATTTGACTAGGCAATGTCATGTATTTCAATCATCTGGACATATAATCCTGCTATATCCCAGGAATTGGCATCATATGCCCAGTTAATACCATGAGTTGCCCTAATCCTTTTGCCATAATATGTTGCCTCTCCGCTGGCATCAGAATCCTTATCGAGCATTGATTCCTATCGAGACCCTGAATGGATTGGGTAAACCCTTTGTGCAGACTGCTCACTGCGGCTACACTCTCTTCACAGAATTTCTTGCAAAAGCGTGCAGATGTGGGAAAACCAGCAGAAATTTTGTTTCCTTGAATTTGCCCTATTTTACACCCTCATCAAAATGAAAGTTAGCAGACTTGAAATTTCCATCAAGGAGCAGTGCCAAAATCCTTTAATTATCCTGAATCTCAGTCATGGCTAAGTTCTGCAGTAGACCTGCAACAGACCTGTCTGAGAGATCCAATGACAACAACCGGTTACCTCCAGAATGGCTGATCCACATTTCTTCAAATGAAGGCAGAACCATAGAAGTCAATTGCACAGTTTGCCCTTCCCTATAGGGAGATCTGTGTTGGAACTAATTTGAAACTAGCAACCACAAATCTTTGAAGCATAAAGTTATGAGGTCTGGTCCAAACCATGTCCTGGTACTCTGCGGAGCTCCTTCAAGAGAGAGTAAACTGTGTCATTGGCAGGGTCTATTCTGCTCTTCTTTTTTACCAACTGTTGTTTATTTGATGACATTGTCTGGGCCTAAATATTCTGTGATAGAGTTTCCTACATCTAGCATCCAGGTGATCGATATTGCCACATTGCAGCTGAAAGTACATGAAGGCAATGATAAGCAGCGAGTTTATCCATTTTTATCTTGTGTAAGATGACACACAAACCTTTTAGGAAAAGTGTGATTTTGAAACTAAAGTGTTCAGTGGGAGAAGTTATCCGGCTGATAGGGACGTTCATCCATTCATTGAAATCATTCACAGCTAGCATCTGCCTTTAGATGCTCCAAAGACCTTAAACTTTTAAGACTGAACACAAGAATTCCAGTGAGGGATTCAGACAAAACCCCACAACATACTTATTCTGTGGCTGGCCATCTTTCACAGCAGCACCTGCTTAGATTATTTATCTATATCACCAAAAATGTTTTTTAGCATTTGTTTATTTAAATTCACACAAAAGAGAAGAGAAAGAAAGACGCAAAGAGCATATCATATCATATCGTACATAATATACCAAGTACCAAATATTAAAAATATCATACATATTGATTACACATTTACAAAAGATTGGCTTCAAACTCCCAACTGTGTAAACAGCCAGAAGATTGGACAGCAGTACACAATTACATAAAGGGTCAAATGCGTGTACTTAATGGATATGAATAAAGGAAACTCAAAACACGATTTGAAAAGATATAACACAGCATTTTAATTCATAATAGTGACACAGACATATTAGTAAATTGAATGTTAAACATAAAAAATTCACATTACTCATCCGAGCCTAAGCTTCTGCGTTGTGCATCAAAGGCAATGCCCATAAAACTGTGTGTTTATTAGAGAAAACCAAAACCCATTTTGTATTAGGAAGGGGGCTAAAGAAAGAAGAAAAAACCCAGCGGTGCAACAAAGAGACACTAGGTCAGAGTAAACAGAGAGAACAATGCAAAAGCAAAGACAGGTATGACGTTAAATAAAAAACCTAACACATTTAACACTTAGGCCACACTTGTGTATTGTAAGAGGATTCAATTCAACACTACAGCTAAGTCAACGCCTAGTCTATAATACTGAATGAAAACCCTTATTGATATATCTTTAGGTCCAGTTCATGCGTTCTGGATGACTACCCCTATATAACACCCCTCTCTTGGAATCCCCCTGGCCCCACTGAGCCAAGAAGTAGTTCTGTTTTGCAAGTTTAAAAGGTTTATTTGATAAATTAAAATATATATATATATCACACTTTATAATAAATTAATAATTGACTAGCACACTTAATCTGATATGATAAAGATTAACAGAGAATCTGGCACTAACACGCTTCTCTATAGTCAATAAGGAGTTGACATGAAATGGATAAGGTAGAACACTAGTAAATAGGTACAGAAGTATAATGTGGTAGAGAATGCTTTATAAGGTTCAAGGAAATGCAAGGTTAAATGAATGAAATGCAGTATAGAAAACAACTTGATATGATTTCAGCAAAACAATGTAATCACTTTTCTCTGGCAATCCCCTTCCCCCCTTGATGCAAGGCAAGGAAATGGAAGGAAAACACACAGTTCTCAGAAATGCAATCAAATGTGATTCAGTTCACCCCAGCAAGCTTAGACTACAGAAGTTTGAAAACACAGGCCCAAATTGCTTTGATATGTGCTGGCAATGAATGAGAAATATGCTGGAAATGCTTTCAATTCCCTTTCAGAGGTTCAGGGTGAGTGGTATCTAGTTAATATTAGTCCAGGCTCACACTAGCAATGATGCAGGGATGGTTAGCAGGTTAAACGAATTTCTGGCAAATGGAAGGCAAGCAGCAGCAGTTTTTAAACATGAAGAAATTTGCAAATCGCGGCAAAATTCGCGGATGCGCCGAGCGCTATTACAGAAGAACCACAAGGACTATCTCTATCGTTTTGGGGTCCTAGGAAAGCCTAGGATCTCATCTTCCAAATGAAAGTTACTGCAAGTCTCTAGCACAAACGGTTGCGGAGATATGAGCTATTTAATAAAGGTCGTTTTTCAGATTTGAAATTTTAAAGTTCAAAAAGACAAGTGCAGCTTGCAACTAGAATGACAAGTGACAGCTTTGCAAATGACAGGTGACAGCTAGGAGGCTGTTCTACTTAGGTTAAATGGATTGAATTATATGATTTTAACTAAGAGAGGTGTTCTGAGTTTTGCTGAGTACTCACAAGAGATTTTGAACCGGAAAGCGACTTGGTCACGGACTTCAGTCTGGTCAGGTCTTCCCGGGTTCTGCTCACAGCGCCTGGCCTCTGGAACTGCTCACAGCATCGGGGTCAGCACTCTGGATACAATGGCCTGGTCTCTGCTAGGCACCGGTTCTCTGGGTCGGGTCCTGCCTTCTCTTTGGATATTTCTGTCACCGGGTTCTTGCAAAAGTTCTTGGCAAAATTCAGACGGCTCGCCCGGCTGTCTGAAGAGTTCAGTTGCAAAAATATTTTGAGGCCTGCTGACAAATACTCTTGCTGGCAGTGGCCTTTTTGGTTAAGGTTCTGAAGTCTCTGTTTATCTTGGAGTCTAAGTGTTGGCTCTTTGAAGATTGATGGAGGTAAGTATGGATTTTTCCGGCAGAGCGTCCCGCTGCAGATGGAATTGAAGGTCTCTATCTGTCCTGTCTGTCTGCTTTTATGTGTTTAGAATGTGGGTGTGTTCTAGCATCACTGACCCTACCTCTCTCTCAGCTTCTAATTGGTCAAACTTCCATTTATCATTTGATTGGGGAATGAACTGTGAGTCAGAGTGATGTCATTTTACAGCCTGCAGAAAGTCCACTCCTCCTGTCAACTTACACACAAATCTAGATTTGAAACAAATACATATTTGCAGAGGTACATATTGTTTTAAAATCATATGCACCCATCATGCATTACAGGAGGTATCCCCTGTTCAAACTCTGCTCTTCCTGGGAGCTTGCATTCAGAAATGGCACATATTTCACTTTTTAACTGATTTTGCAATTTCTGACATTGACCCAACTTTACATACATGTGCGCAGGGAGTACGGACATTAACTGATGAAGTTTCAGATTTTTAACATGCATACATTTAGAGTTATCCCCACTTTTCCGCTGACACCCCCCTGAACATACCACCGGTTCTAAAAACCTCTTAAACTGTGGGCAGAAAAATCACAAGAATTATGATATCATTTATAAAATTTTCACATGTCCGCTCTATGAGTTATTCATCTTTTTAAAGTTATGTTCTGGCTCCAAAGGGGTGTGGTTTACCCTCAGCACAAGGTTGAATTTCTGGTTTTTCCAGTTCTGCCAAGCCAGCTTGCTCTCACAGGCAGTGCCCCTCCCCTTTCCTCAGGAGGAAGCCACTTTTTACGACCATTTACGACTCCTGCCAATAAAACCTTTGCCTGAGCCAGGACAGGGCTTTGTTCACTTTCCTGCAGAGCACAGGTAATTCAATTATCAGATAGATGGCATATCCTTAGTGTGAGCAGCAAAAGGGCAGCTAGGCCTGGGAACACAGCTGTGACTCAAGTTTCACTCCTGATGGGGTAGTTGCCAGGCAGAATTCAGTTCCTTAAGCCAGGTTTCAGATAAAATGTCACTTTTTGTTCCCCAGTTCCTGCATTCAAATAAAACTAAACATTTTTACATATGCAGCTAGAATGCTGATTCTAAGTGCAAAACTATGACATTTCAACAGTTACAAAGGCATGTGACACCAAACATAGGTCACTCATTTAATCTAAACATTTTCGATTTTAGTGTCTTTAAATCCAGTGCAACTTAAACTGCTGACTCCATAGCTCAGCCAGTTTTGTTATAAGCATTGTTCTGGGCTCTTCATTTCCCAGATTTTGTAGGCACACAAAACTCCATTCTACCAAATGTCTGCTGGTGTTCAGTGAATATTTTGCACATATTGCAATGTTTGAAATAGGCACTTTGGCTTGCCTTCAGAGAAACACAGGGTGGTTTTAAACTGCCGGCTTTTGGATAGTGGTGAGTACTGGTACTGCACCCATTTTTGGGATTTAAGAAAATGAATTCCCAACAATTCTAGGTTGCATTTGGCAATCAGCATTGCCATTCCCAATGGTTTCAGACTACTGTGCGGGTAGTCCAATGGTGATTTTAAAGCGCTTTGAAGCTAACCGGCGCTACTGTTTTTCCTTTGGCAACCCGTTTCCCTCATGGCAACCCGGCCTTTCATTCTCGCACTGGTGGGTGGCAAGTGAGGCAACCATTTTGGTGGGCGCACAAACTGCGCAGCTTTCCTGGATTTCGGCGCACATGTGGGTTTTCCGCCATCTTGAATTTTCTAAGCCCACAGCACCAAATGTTGCAGCATGATAGCTTAAACGTGGGTCAGGACACCCAACAAGCCCCCCCACGCGACTACACTTTGAATTTGAGTCGATGGGGAGTCGGGTGCACAAGGGTTTTGACCCACGCACCGGTCTGTCCGCATAATCTTCTTCCTCTTCTGTAGATGGCACAGTTCAGCATCTTCTTCTCCATCCGGTACTGATCGATCGGTTCTCCTCGCCAGTCCTGATGGGAGTATTGGGCGGTCCACTGGGCCCATTGGATCTTCGTTTCCGGTCTCCGGATCGTCCTCCTTGGCCAGTCTCAAGGTCTTCTTTCTCCTAGGACGACAAAGGAAGAGCGGCAATACCTACTCATAGACGTTTTTCCACCACTGTTGAGATGGTGGGATAGCATATGCATTTCATCATGACGAAACATTACATTCTTATTTTGATAAAAAACAGTATAACTAAGAGACAGTTTCATGCAAATCACAATAATTTAGAGACTAGATGTGGTATGTTTTATGGTTGGAACTGAATTAATCTGAGACAGTACCCGCTAGGATTCCAGAGGATTCCTCCAGTTGTTGCAGAGTGTGCCTGGGATGGCAACATTTCAACTGGTTTATGTGGACCCACTTGTCTTCCCCCTCTGCCGAACCGCCTTTGGGGATGTGGATTTTGTAGGCCACAGGTGAGATCTTGTCGATGATCTCAAAGGGTCCTTTCCATGTAGGCAAAAATTTGCGCTGCTTGGCCTGGTTCCTTTGGAAGTTGTATAGATAGACCCGGTCCCCCACCTGATATTCCTTCCTGGAAGTTTTCAGGTCATAGTGGGTCTTCATGCTATCAGCTGATCTTTCTAGATTCCGCTGAGCATAAGCAAAAGCATGTTGGAGGTGTTTCCTTAAATTCTCTACATACTCATGAGTAGTGGAGGCATTTATCAGTGTCTGCTCTTGGGTCCTGTAGAGCAAATGCTGAGGAAGCACCATCTTGCGCCCAGTCATCAACTCAAATGGTGACATTTTGGTTGCAGATGAAGGGGTAGATCTGATAGCCATTAGGACCAGAGGTAATCGGATATCCCAACTTGGCCCAGAATCTGCCACAAACTTCTTTAATATGCTCACAATTGTCCGGTTATATCTCTCTACTGCCCCAGAAGAAGCTGGTCTATAAGCAATATGCAGCTTTCTCTTGACCCCCAGTATCTCCCACATCTTTGTCATTACTTCACTGGTGAAGTGGCTACCTCTGTCTGACTCAATCCTTTGAGGTAGACCAAAACGGGAAAAGATGTGGTTAATCATCAAGGCAGCTGCAGTTTCTGCCTTGCAATTTGGGGCTGGGAGACATTCCACCCACTTGGTAAACAAGCATGTGACGGTCAACATGTACTTATTCCCCCTAGCCGAGCGAATCACAGGGCCTACAAAGTCGATTTGTAAATCTGACCATGGCAGTGTCATCCCCCGCTTTTGTAAAGGTGCCCGGTGTGTGAGGGATGTCGGCTGAAATTGTGCACACACAAGACAACCCTTCAAATATTGGTTGAGGTCCTGGCCCATGTGTGGCCAGTATGCAACCTCTCTTAAGATTTCCAGTGTTGTGTGAAACCCCCTATGACCGGCGGTGGCCGCATCATGGGCGTGACTTAACATCAGGCTTCGGAATGAGGTAGGAACCACCCACTGATCGTGGCCAGCTTTGGATTTCCTTACCAGCAAACCGTCTTGGATCCGGAACATTTTTGGACATTTCATCAACACTCTTAGGTCCTCTTTCCCAATGTAATCGGTATCCGTCAGGGGAAAGTTCTCAGGGTCCTCAAGGTGCTGGTAAAATTTACCAATAATTGGATCCCCCTTCTGAGCGGTAATCAAATCAGCATCAGGGGTCTCCTTACTCCATTGTGCAATTGAAAGGTCGTGGTGAGCATTTGTCTGGGACCTAGTGATGGCAGTGACCTGGATTTCCCCCAACAGGGACTCAATCTCAATTAGATCCCCTTGGATGGCTCCGGTTTTGGCCAGCTGATCAGCTAAGTCATTTCCAGTTTTGTCTGGTCCCTCTACTTTGGAATGACCCTTGATCTTTTTCCAGTAGATGGTCATCCCATTCGATGTGACCAGATCATCAATGTTTTGGATCAACTTCCCATGTTTCAAGGGTTTGTTGTTAGCACATAACATGCCTCTGGTTTTCCAATTAACCAGGTGCTCCACGAACCCGTTCCGTGCATAATCCGAATCTGTGATTATGACCAGTTCGTGGAGTTGATGCTGGACAGCAGTGAGGATGGCCTGATGCACAGCCATCAATTCTGCCACCTGACTACTTCGGGGACCAATTTTGTATCCAACGGAGGGTTCTGGGGACTCATTCACCCATGCATTCCCTACGCCAGCCACCAGTTCTTTCTCCCCGTCGTTGTCAACATGGTAAGAGCATCCATCCACATAGACAGTGGGCATTCCCTCACACTTGTCTTCTTCAAAGACTTTGTGTGGGGAATTAAGGTATGCCTCCATGTTGTCCTTTATTTTTAGACTTTCGTCCTCGAGACAGTTTTCTCTGGCACAATCATGCAAGTCAGCCAGACCTTGCGCGAGGGGACTCTTCTTGTTTTGGCCATATCTGACCTCCACAGGAAAGCCTTGCATTGACAGAATCCAGGAAGTAATTCGGGAATTACTCACATTTCCGGCCCGGATTCTGTCACTTTGGAGATATTGCAGAGGCTGGTGTGGAGTCTCCACTATGATGTGTTCCCCCTGGATAAACGGGCGGTAATTCTTCAATGCCCACACCGTTGCCAGGAGTGCCTTCTCACAATCGTTGAATTTTTCCTCCACAGAGGATAAAGTTTTGCTCGCATAGGAGATTACTTTATTGACCTTGTCATGCTTTTGGTATAATACGGCCGTCAAGCACGTATTAGAGAACCCTGTCTCCAGGAAGAACTCCTTGTTTCTGACAGGGTAAGCTAGGCAAGGCGCTTGTGAGAGGCTTCTTTTGAGTTGTTTTACTGCCTCGGCTTGTTCTGGACCCCATTCCCACTTGACCCCCCCCTTCAGGAGATGAATCAGGGGTCTAGTGATCTCTGCGTAGCCCTCAATGAACTTTCTGCTGTAATTAGTCAGTCCAAGGAGGCTCCTTAGTTCCCGCAGAGTTGTGGGGTCTTTCAGTTTCTGAAGTGCTTCCACTTTCTTTTCTTGGGGACAGAGGCCCTGAGGAGTAATCTCATGCCCCAAGAAATTAACACGGGTTCTACACCACTGTGCTTTCTGAAAGGAAAGTTTTGCTCCGGCGGCCCTCAACTGTGTCAGAACATAACGGATCTCCGCTATGTGTTCCTCCACAGATGAACTTTTGATGAGGACATCATCTACATAAGCCAGGTTACCCCTCGCACCCAGGTCGGGCATGGCCTTATGTAGGAAAATGTTGAATTCATTGCCGGAGTTGAGGTATCCGAAGGGAGTCCGGGTCCATGTGTACTGCTGGCCCCCAAAGGTAAAAGCCAGTTTGTATTGGTCCTCCCTGCTGACAGGCACGGTCCAGTATCCATTGGTCAGGTCTATTGCAGTGAATACCTGTGACCCCTGAATCTGGGCCAGCCCTTGGTCAATGTAGGGCAGAGGCCATCGGGAAGTATGGACCCGTTTGTTGAGCTCCCTAAGGTCGGCGCAGAGTCTCCACTGGCCGTTTGGCTTCAATATTCCCAGCACCGGATTATTGAAGGTGCTGTGGACGGGACGGATTATTCCCCGGGACTCAAGGTTCTTAATTATTTCGGTAAGGGACTCCATTGATGCGAGAGGCAAGCGATATTGCTTCACAAACACAGGAGTCATGCCAGGGTCCATGGGGATTGTTGTTGTGTGGATGTCAGTGCGACCACAGTCATATGAGTCTACCGCAAAGAGATCTTGGAAATCCAAGAAAACTTGTTTCAACTTTTGCTTTTGTTCCAGAGTCACACAGGCATCAGCTAGGTCTAGGTTGACTCTCTCTTCCACCATCTGCCTGAAGCCTGGAAAGACTTCTGGTTTGGCTATCCCCGCGGCCTCCTCCAGCTGGGTGGAGAAGTCCCTGGTCAGAGTGCTGATTTGGACCGGAGGCTTCAGGTGGGCAAGGCAGCCTTCATGAACCTGGAAAATCACCTCATCCCTCCTGAATTCACAAGTCACATCTTCCTTACCATAAGGGCAGGAAGTGTACACCAGGAAGTTCCCCCCATGCCGGGTAAAAATCCTGTCTGGTGTTGTATCGTCCTCACTGTCACTGTCAAAACAGTCCTTGGGGATTGGTCCTAACAGTTCATTTACAAGATCAATGGAGAAATGTTGGTCATCAACCGCCATTCCAATAATGGTGCCTGCGGCTAGAGTAATACTCTTTAAGTCGCTGTTATCCACCTCTATTGGAATGGTGTCATGTTCTATGTTGACTAATGGAGTTGGGTTTACCCCCAACCCTTGCTGTTGGAGAGAAGCATTTAGATGTATGTAAGCATCAGGGTTTTTCAACTCTTGTCCCCTTTTAACTTTCACTTCCAGGGAGAATTGTCGGGTCCTTTCTGGGATGGTGACTTCCTCTTTAACCTGAATTTCAACTGCATAAGGTAGCAATTGAGCTGACCTAAATGCTTTTTCGGGATCATCAAAGCCCATGGGATTATCCGCTAATCGGGACCAAGCTTTGAAGTTTATTAGGTCCAAACTAATGGCAAAGCGATTGAGAATGTCACTGCCTAAGTAAAAGGCGGCAGGGACGTCTCGCACGACCCAACAATTGTGGACTATGCTCTTGTTGCCAATGGAGATTTTGAGCATACACCTGCTTGGCAGGAGATGTTTGGAATTAGGTGCTTCCAGGTCCATTTCCCATTTGTCTATCAGTTTGAAGGTGGGAATGGCTGGATCTTTTGGGAGTTGGCGAAACATGGCTTCGCTGATGAAGCTCTTACCGTTGTTCACACACACTCGAGCGAGAACAGAGTCCTTCCCATCATTTAACTGAACAGGGATGAACAACTGCTCTCCAATTTGCTGAATATCAGCCAGGCTTTCAGCTGATTTCACATCTTTCTGGACTATAGGAGGGGGAGTTTCAGATTGTGGATTGGTATAGAATTTCAAAGTGTTTCCTTCCAGCGTGGAATACCACTTTAGACTGGAAGGAAGGTTGATTTTCAGAAATAGAGAGGACCCTGCATCACCAGTCTGTTGTCCTACTGCTATTACTGTCACGTCTGGAATTTGGCTATTCTGGAAGTGAAATTCTACTTGGTCAGATTTTTGTTCAACCATGTGGCAGGTGCCGTTTAAACTAACATGGTTGACACTCTGTTTTAATTTTATTGGTCGGCTAGTCTGGGTCCAGAGGACCTTGTTTACGCAATCAATTAGGGGTGACAACCTTCTCAGGAGGTCATTCCCTAGTAAACAAGGGGTGCCCTCTGGGGTCACAACTATGACCGGGTGTTTCAACTTGTGTCGCCCGATCTTAATGTCCAAGTCTGCAGTCCCCTCAACGGGAATTTCCTTCCCGTCAAAGTTCTGCAGTTGTCCAGGAAGAGAGGTGAGAGGAATTTGGTAATTCTCTCCCCTTCCTGCATTCAGTTCGTCAAAGGCCCTTCTGGACAGAAGGGTAGCTTGAGATCCAGTGTCCACCAGTGCCGAGATTGTACCCTGCCCCTGTACTTGTACCGGGGCATAATATCTTCCCTCCTTCTCCTCAAGGGGGCACAGATAATGTACATTTTTGGACAACTGGTGGGCTAATTTTCTGGTTTTGGACATCGCTAGCGAAGAGATTTGGGCAGAATCTTGTGGAGAGCCTTGGGAATCTGAAAGAAAAAATTGGCAACTGGAGATCAGAGCCATTGTGGGTTCCCCTGGCTCCGGTTCTGGGCCGCCCCCCCCTTTTTGGAGGCAGTCACCAGGATGGGTTTGAACCAGGGGATTTTCTTGCTGTTGGTTCTGGGATGAGATGGTGGGCGGCGGTAGCTCAGTCTCCACATCTCCCCAGTCTGGATTTGCATCCCTAGGGACCCATTTTTCTTTGGGAGGAGTTCCCCCCTCTCTGAAGGAGAAGATCCTTTTCCCAGGATCCTCTGAGGATCCCTCTCCCTCAAATTGGAAGATCTGTACCTCCTCCTCAAACTGAGTCTGTTTGGGTCTTTTGTTTCTCCTACCCCCCCTCTGCTCCTTAGGAGGCAGACTTTCAGGGGCAAGAGATTTTGTTTCCGGTTCCTGGGTTTCCAGGGGCTGTTTACAAGTGAGGAAGGAAGCTTCCTCCAAGGCTTTACACCCCCCTTCCCTTTGTGCCTCCTCCCTGGGAACCGGTGAGTTATCGGGGTGCTGCCCCCGTCATTGTTCTGGAGCACCAGGTCCAGAGTTGGGTGCGTTCTGCGCCGGCACGCCCATCTGAGGGTTCTGCTGAGCCCTCAGTATGTGACCCAGATCCCGCGCCATGTTTTGAACCTGGCGCTCTAACTGGGAAACCCGCTCAGGCTGATACGGGGCCCTGTTTTCTCCCCTGGGCTGATCCCGGGAAGGGTAGCTGTCCCTCCTCTGGTAATACCCCGGGTTGGGAAGATTTGGGTACCCCTCCACCCTTGGCCTCCCCTCTCCCGGATTCAGTGGTCTGGGCTCAGGGAATTGGGGAAAGAAGGATGGATGGTTTTGGGGCTGGAAGTCGGGTGGATATCTGGGGAAAAAGTTCTGCCCAGGGTTTGGTAAATTTCTGCCCTCCTGTGGGAAGTTTGGAGGGAAGTTCCCTGGGTTAGGTGCTTGTCTGGATCCCCCCCCTTGGGCTGGAGGAGTCCACACATAACCCAGGATGGGTCGATTTCCCTTGTAACGGGGACTTACATAATCAGGAGAGCGAGGGACCCCATTTGTGGGGCTGCCTCCTTGGCTCCCTGTCTGTGACTGACCCGAGGACCTCCTGGGCCTAGCATTATTAGGTGCAGGCAGGTTTTTAGGCCCCCCCATCTCCAAATCCAAAACGGGGGTGACCTTTACCTCTGCCACCTTGGCAGCAGCAGGGGTGCTGTTGGCTTTGGGGTTTTTCTGGGCATTACTTTTGCTATCTACCGGTTTCTGCACCTCATAGATCCGGGTAGCCTGTTCAATGACCCAGTCTAAAGATCTTTTCTCGTGAAAATCCCTCACGAGCTGGGTCATGATATATTTGGGCAAGGCATGGAAAAACGTATTAATAAATTCCCTGCTATCCGTGCGCTCCCTTCTTGTGGTCTGTGCAAAAGCACGCTTTAACTCCTGCACAAATTCTTGTGGGGCCTGATCCTCCCCACATTGCAAATTGTAGGCTGCCTTGCGAGCCTCTTGAGGATTTCTGTGAACAGAAAAATGTTTCAAGATGGCCGCCTTATAGGTGGACCATCTTAAATGATTTTGGTCCTCCAGCCCCGCAAAGAAACTGGAGTATTCCGGGGAGAAGGTCCACTTTACATATTGAATACAGCTTTGGCTGTCCTTCAAATGGAAAGTCTCCATCATTTGTTCAAACAGCTCTAAGTGCTCCCAAACAGAATACTTAGCGTTCTTATGGTAAGGCGTGATGACGCTCCTGATCGCCTTAATCTGCTTTAAGGGGTCCTTAAGCAAGGCCCTTTTTGCCTTATTGGCCTTTTTGGTTCGGGTAACCCTTGTCCATTCTTCCTCGGACTCAGAGGCACTGCTCCCAGAGGTTCCCGTCTGTTCTTCCAGGTTTTCCCGGATTCTGCGAGCCTGGGAATGGCTGGCAGAATGTGGGGACCTGGTCTCCTGTGTCCTGCGCAGTTCAGAGGAGTCTTCAGATTCCTCCTTGCTGCCAGGATTTGATGGGTACCCCCTCCACTGACCTAACTGGGCAGAGGTTTTCAGGATGCCCTTAATGGGCCTACTCTCCTGGGGTTCCCCATTGAACTGTACTGTACTTGGGTGCCCATACCCGGATGCCCACCCCTCCATTCCTGAGTGGTACTGGCCTATGAGCCCCATACTCTTAGCTGGATAGTAATCTGCCATCCCTGCGGCCCTGTGCTCATGTGCGCCAGGGGACATGGGGGTGGTAGAGTCCAGGGACTGGGGGAGATGAAGGCCCCTGGTGTTAGGGCTCCTGCGGTTATGGTCAGGAGTCTCTCTTTCCCAGCGGACCTCATCTCTATCCGCCCCTGCTCCCTGTTGCAATGCAAGAGCCTGCATTTGTGCTTTCAGTTCCTCTGTTAAGGCCTTACTCGACTCTATCAGTCTCTCCTGCATCGCTACCTGTTGTTGGAGCCTATCATTGTGTTGACAGAGGGCCTCATTTTCCCTCTGTGCTTCCTGGTTGGTCCTGGAGAACTGGGCCAGTCTTTGCTGCAGGAGGGTTACCTCCTGAGCTGTGTCCCTATTGGCCTGCTCCTTTCTTGCTAGAGCATCCTCCACCCTCCTGGTGTGCTCTAGCAAGTTCTGGTGTTCTTTTTGGAGGTCACCCAGTCCCTGGTGGGTCAGGTGATTTTCTTCCATTTTTCTTTTTAAATGGCAGACTTCCTGGCCTAAGGTATCCCTTTCCTGACTGAGAGCCTGCATCTGTGCTGCCAGGTCGTCCCTTTGCCTTTGGAAGGCACCAGCATTCTGGCGCTCCTGATCAAACTCTGCCTGGGTATCCAGATCTTTCAGAATTAGTTTGTTGCTCTCCGCCTTCACTCTATCCAGGTGGCCTTGCAGGGTGACTACCTGCTCAGCACATACCCTGTTGAAGTCCAGTTGTTGCTCCAGCTTTTTCTGGTTTTGCAGTAGGGAGTCCAAACCTTCTTGGTATTCCTTCTGCAAGGCCAGAAATCTGGTATTCTGTTCTACCTTTTCCTGTTGCAGCACATCCATATCCTTCTTTATTTTAATGATGTGCTGCCTACTATCATCTTCTGACTCCTGGCTCCTCTGCAGCCTCTGCTCAGAAGAGTCCAGATCAGATGGGGCCTTCTGTAATGCCATCTGTTGCCTATTTGCCAGATTTTGGCTTTCAGCACATCTATCCTGCATGTCTCCCATATATAGGTACAGGTATGCTGCTATCCTGGCAATCTTATTGTGTTCCTCTTTGGCTTTAGGAGCCATATATAGTTCACTCAGGGCCACATGTAAGGGACCCTGATCTCTATATATATCTGACCCTGTTTCAGTGACCTGTTGTGTGATTGCCTGCAACCACGCATCCTGGCCCTGTTCGGTCCATTCACCTCTCACAAATAGCTTATGCAAGAGGTGCTCTCTGGCCATTTTCATGTCTACTAAGGTCGCCATTCTAGAGATTGGTCTCTGTCCTGACTTACAGAAGTTAGTATTTTATTTTTGCAGAACAGAACTTTTCTTGGAGTGTCCCTTTTGAGGAATGCTTCACAGCGTAATGCAGCGTGGTGATCCGACCGGATGTATGTATCCCGTCAGTTAGCACACTGTATTAAGCTGCACAAGTGGTAAATCTAACCCAACATCCCGGACGAGCCCCCAATTTGTAAGAGGATTCAATTCAACACTACAGCTAAGTCAACGCCTAGTCTATAATACTGAATGAAAACCCTTATTGATATATCTTTAGGTCCAGTTCATGCGTTCTGGATGACTACCCCTATATAACACCCCTCTCTTGGAATCCCCCTGACCCCACTGAGCCAAGAAGTAGTTCTGTTTTGCAAGTTTAAAAGGGTTATTTGATAAATTAAAATATATATATATATCACACTTTATAATAAATTAATAATTGACTAGCACACTTAATCTGATATGATAAAGATTAACAGAGAATCTGGCACTAACACGCTTCTCTATAGTCAATAAGGAGTTGACATGAAATGGATAAGGTAGCACACTAGTAAATAGGTACAGAAGTATAATGTGGTAGAGAATGCTTTATAAGGTTCAAGGAAATGCAAGGTTAAATGAATGAAATGCAGTATAGAAAACAACTTGATATGATTTCAGCAAAACAATGTAATCACTTTTCTCTGGCAATCCCCTTCCCCCCTTGATGCAAGGCAAGGAAATGGAAGGAAAACACACAGTTCTCAGAAATGCAATCAAATGTGATTCAGTTCACCCCAGCAAGCTTAGACTACAGAAGTTTGAAAACACAGGCCCAAATTGCTTTGATATGTGCTGGCAATGAATGAGAAATATGCTGGAAATGCTTTCAATTCCCTTTCAGAGGTTCAGGGTGAGTGGTATCTAGTTAATATTAGTCCAGGCTCACACTAGCAATGATGCAGGGATGGTTAGCGGGTTAAACGAATTTCTGGCAAATGGAAGGCAAGCAGCAGCAGTTTTTAAACATGAAGAAATTTGCAAATCGCGGCAAAATTCGCGGATGCGCCGAGCGCTATCACCGAAGAACCACAAGGACTATCTCTATCGTTTTGGGGTCCTAGGAAAGCCTAGGATCTCATCTTCCAAATGAAAGTTACTGCAAGTCTCTAGCACAAACGGTTGCGGAGATATGAGCGATTTAATAAAGGTCGTTTTTCAGATTTGAAATTTTAAAGTTCAAAAAGACAAGTGCAGCTTGCAACTAGAATGACAAGTGACAGCTTTGCAAATGACAGGTGACAGCTAGGAGGCAGTTCTACTTAGGTTAAATGGATTGAATTATATGATTTTAACTAAGAGAGGTGTTCTGAGTTTTGCTGAGTACTCACAAGAGATTTTGAACCGGAAAGCGACTTGGTCACGGACTTCAGTCTGGTCAGGTCTTCCCGGGTTCTGCTCACAGCGCCTGGCCTCTGGAACTGCTCACAGCATCGGGGTCAGCACTCTGGATACAATGGCCTGGTCTCTGCTAGGCACCGGTTCTCTGGGTCGGGTCCTGCCTTCTCTTTGGATATTTCTGTCACCGGGTTCTTGCAAAAGTTCTTGGCAAAATTCAGACGGCTCGCCCGGCTGTCTGAAGAGTTCAGTTGCAAAAATATTTTGAGGCCTGCTGACAAATACTCTTGCTGGCAGTGGCCTTTTTGGTTAAGGTTCTGAAGTCTCTGTTTATCTTGGAGTCTAAGTGTTGGCTCTTTGAAGATTGATGGAGGTAAGTATGGATTTTTCCGGCAGAGCGTCCCGCTGCAGATGGAATTGAAGGTCTCTATCTGTCCTGTCTGTCTGCTTTTATGTGTTTAGAATGTGGGTGTGTTCTAGCATCACTGACCCTACCTCTCTCTCAGCTTCTAATTGGTCAAACTTCCATTTATCATTTGATTGGGGAATGAACTGTGAGTCAGAGTGATGTCATTTTACAGCCTGCAGAAAGTCCACTCCTCCTGTCAACTTACACACAAATCTAGATTTGAAACAAATACATATTTGCAGAGGTACATATTGTTTTAAAATCATATGCACCCATCATGCATTACAGGAGGTATCCCCTGTTCAAACTCTGCTCTTCCTGGGAGCTTGCATTCAGAAATGGCACATATTTCACTTTTTAACTGATTTTGCAATTTCTGACATTGACCCAACTTTACATACATGTGCGCAGGGAGTACGGACATTAACTGATGAAGTTTCAGATTTTTAACATGCATACATTTAGAGTTATCCCCACTTTTCCGCTGACACCCCCCTGAACATACCACCGGTTCTAAAAACCTCTTAAACTGTGGGCAGAAAAATCACAAGAATTATGGTATCATTTATAAAATTTTCACATGTCCGCTCTATGAGTTATTCATCTTTTTAAAGTTATGTTCTGGCTCCAAAGGGGTGTGGTTTACCCTCAGCACAAGGTTGAATTTCTGGTTTTTCCAGTTCTGCCAAGCCAGCTTGCTCTCACAGGCAGTGCCCCTCCCCTTTCCTCAGGAGGAAGCCACTTTTTACGACCATTTACGACTCCTGCCAATAAAACCTTTGCCTGAGCCAGGACAGGGCTTTGTTCACTTTCCTGCAGAGCACAGGTAATTCAATTATCAGATAGATGGCATATCCTTAGTGTGAGCAGCAAAAGGGCAGCTAGGCCTGGGAACACAGCTGTGACTCAAGTTTCACTCCTGATGGGGTAGTTGCCAGGCAGAATTCAGTTCCTTAAGCCAGGTTTCAGATAAAATGTCACTTTTTGTTCCCCAGTTCCTGCATTCAAATAAAACTAAACATTTTTACATATGCAGCTAGAATGCTGATTCTAAGTGCAAAACTATGACATTTCAACAGTTACAAAGGCATGTGACACCAAACATAGGTCACTCATTTAATCTAAACATTTTCGATTTTAGTGTCTTTAAATCCAGTGCAACTTAAACTGCTGACTCCATAGCTCAGCCAGTTTTGTTATAAGCATTGTTCTGGGCTCTTCATTTCCCAGATTTTGTAGGCACACAAAACTCCATTCTACCAAATGTCTGCTGGTGTTCAGTGAATATTTTGCACATATTGCAATGTTTGAAATAGGCACTTTGGCTTGCCTTCAGAGAAACACAGGGTGGTTTTAAACTGCCGGCTTTTGGATAGTGGTGAGTACTGGTACTGCACCCATTTTTGGGATTTAAGAAAATGAATTCCCAACAATTCTAGGTTGCATTTGGCAATCAGCATTGCCATTCCCAATGGTTTCAGACTACTGTGCGGGTAGTCCAATGGTGATTTTAAAGCGCTTTGAAGCTAACCGGCGCTACTGTTTTTCCTTTGGCAACCCGTTTCCCTCATGGCAACCCGGCCTTTCATTCTCGCACTGGTGGGTGGCAAGTGAGGCAACCATTTTGGTGGGCGCACAAACTGCGCAGCTTTCCTGGATTTCGGCGCACATGTGGGTTTTCCGCCATCTTGAATTTTCTAAGCCCACAGCACCAAATGTTGCAGCATGATAGCTTAAACGTGGGTCAGGACACCCAACAGTATTGGCCCACTGCACAATAATGCTTCACAATCAACTCAAACCCATAATAAAAAATGTACAATATAAGATCAACAAGGATGCCAACTTAAGTTTCGGCTTACTGCGGCTACAATCACTTCAAGGGACAAGCCTTCATCTGGGTAAAAGTGAACTCAGGAGAGAGAACGGGCTGGCATCTGAACTCCATCTAATTACTTATGAATCCATAGTATGTTGAATAATGATTTGAATACGGAGGGCAACTCTCAGGGGGCTCGGAACCCCACCTCACATCACGGACAACCACCAATCAATATTGAAGGTCACAAGCATGTCTGCAATCGGGAAGCATAAATACATTCTGACCAAAGCACGAGTAAAACACGCACATACAACTATTAAACGTGCCGCACGGAAGTGAGTTCCATAATAGCTGTGCCGGTGGCAGGCAAGGAAAAGATTGGAAAGCATCACATTATAGCACTTGGGTCTCAGGAGGACAGCTCAGGGGCAAAATACTCTCCTTGGAAGCAAGACGACACGTAGCACCACAGGTTCGGTCCTCGGGTCCACGCTTAGAAACCTCTGCGTCTTAAGCGCGTTATAAATAACCTATCATCATCATGTACCCACAGGCCTACTGTCTGCCCACCTACCAAGCACACCTCGCTTGCTCTGAAATTGCAGAATGTTGTATATTATGTTAACTTATTTTATGTCATGGTATGTTGTGCGGCTTTAATACAGCGTCACATATTAGTCTCAGAGTGCCTGACCTTTTCACAGATGGGCATCTTGTGACCCCGTCTAGAGTAGCCAGACTTGCTTTGTAAAAGGAAATACCAGCAGGAAGAAGATGAGAGGATGGGGAAGAGGGATATACCTGCTGAAAATGCAGGGAGGGAGATGATGAAGCAGGGGATATTTTATGATAGCATAGGTGAATGTCTTTTCTGTTGGGTGGGCCACAGTTTAGAAGAAAGGTATGTCCTACAGTGGATTGTGATTGCAGGCAGATTAAGAGCACAAAGAATGAGTACACAAAGTGTCGGAATTCAGAAGGCGCTCAAGAAAGTGCTTGGCCAATCCTGTTGGTGGCTTTTTTTGCCCCAGACTACCATTATGAGTTTGCATTGGGTGAGTTCCAGAGAATTAACTCCTGCACTGCCATGCCTGAGGGCTGAGAGAGATCTACATACGAATTGGCAGTGTATGCAAAGTAAATGCTCTGGGTTAACAACGGGTAGAGTTTGACTAAATGGACTATTGACTGCCTTGCACTTTTTCCATGTCCATTCCCTCTTAGAATGTATTCAATAGCCAGGATTACGTAGGGGGCCTGGTAGTTAGGTCGATAATCAACCTTGGTGCGGAGTTCAAATAAACTCGACAGATAGTCTAATCTTTCCGGAGCAATGATTACAGATGAGATTTCATAAAATCAATTTCCAGAAAACTGCAAGTGTGACAGCAAAAGCAGCCAGAGTACGGCTATGTGAAGGCCCTAACATGTGCCCAAGCTCAACCCCCATACCTCGTAACCGCCTCGCCAGACAGGGTCTCCAAACTTACATCCTGACAAAGCAAGCAACATGTGGCCTTTTTTTAATTGATTAAACCGATGCAAGCATCGAGAACACCCAAAGCTTTTCACACACTTGGGCGAGCTCTGTGCATGCTTTTCTGCTATATTTAGTGATAGCTGATCCCATTCAGCCAACCTTTTTTTTGGTTCCAATGTTATTTAATGTTTAAATGAATGCAGCGGGTATCCTTTTCATATTGTTTTGCCCCTTTAGAACACTTCCAAAATGAGCTAACGCGTGATTCAGGTTAGTTTGCTTCTGCTTCCTACATATGTGATTCAATAATATAGCATGAAAAACACTTGGTTTTTCTAATAAATCCATTGTTCTTTCTATACAAAACCTGTGCCTGTTCACCCTCTTCTTCGTCCTTCAATCTCTTAGGGGGGCAATAATAGGGCCATTTTCAATGAATGTGAAAGAGTAAAAAAGGTAAATGTCCACTGGAGACTGAAGCGAAAGAAGCAAGAGATCAAATTAACTTGCAAATGAGCTTCAGTGGACGTGGGTGGGCTGTTCCTTCCGGTCTAGGTCGCAGGTGCACCCAGGCGCTTAAGTTTAGAAGCACTCACTGCAGCAGAGCGGACGTGGGGCGGGCTGTTCCCTACTGTTTCAGAGGGAGCAGAGTATGAAGTAAAGAGGTTGCATGTGCACCCAGGTGTACCCAGGTGCTTAGAAGCACTCAATACATCAGAGCGGATGTGGGGAGGGCTGTTTCCTGCTATTTCTGAGGGAGCACAGTATGAAGGAAAGAGGTGCACCCTGGTGTACCCAAGTTCTTAAGCTTAAAAGCACTCACTACATCAGAGCTGAAGTGGGGCGGGCTAGACCCTGCTGTTTCAGAGGGATCAGAGTATGAAGGGAACAGGTCACAGGTGCACCCAGGTGTATGCAAGTGGTTAAGCTTAAAAGCACTCAGTACATCAGAGCAGACTTGGAGTGGACTGTTCCATGCTGTTTCGGAGGGAGCAGAGTATGAAGGAAAGAAGTTGCACGTGCACCCAAGTGCATCCAGGCCATTAAGCTTAAAAGAACTCACTACATTGGAGTGGATGATGTGGAGCGGGCCGTTTTCTGCTGTTTCAGAGGGAACAGAGTATGAAGGAAAGAGTTTGCAGGAGCACCCAGTTGTACCCAGGTGCTTGAGCTTAAAAGCACTCACTACAGCAGAGTGGACATGGAGCAGGTTGTTGCCTGCTGTTTGTGAGGGAGCACAGTATGAAGGAAAGAGTTGTCCCAGTTGTACCCAGGTGCTTAAGCTTAAAAGCACTCACTACATCGGAGCGGATGTGGGGCGGCTGTGTCCTGCTGTTTTGGAGAGAGTAGAGTATGAAGAAAGGCAGTTGCATGTGCCACTCACCACAGCAGAGTGGACGTGTGGCGGGATGGTCCCTACTGTTTTGGACGGAGCAGAACATTTAGGAACGAGGTGCACACAGGTGTACCCAGATGCTTAAGCTTAAAAGCACTACTACATTGGAGTAGACGTGGGACAGGCTGTTCCCTGCTGTTTTTGGAGGGATCAGAGCATGAAGGAAAGAGGTTGCAGGTGCACCCAGGAGCTTAACCTTAAAAGCACTCACTACCTCAGAGCAGACATGGGGTGGGCAGTTCCCTGCAGTTTCGGAAGGATCATAATATGAAGGAAAGTGGTTGAAGGTAAACCCAGGTGTATCCAGGCGCTTAAGCTTAAAAGCACTCACTTCATCGGAGAGGAGGGGGGATGGGCTGTTCCCTGCTGTTTCAGAGGGAGCAGATTATGAAGGAAAGAGGTTGCAGGTGTACCCAGGTGCACCCAGGTGCTTAACTGTCAAAGAAATCACTATAGCATAGCAGACATCGGGTGGGCTGTTCCCTGCTGTTTCGGAGGGAGCAGAGTATGAAGGAAAGAGTACAGTTTGCAGGTGCACCCAGGTGTACCCAGGCACTTAATCTTAACAGCACTCACTACATCGGAGTGGCTGTGGCATGGGCTGTTATCTGCTGTCAGGGAGAGAGCAGAGTCGGAAGAAAGAGGTTGCAGGTGCACCGAAGTGACCGAGGTGCTTAAGCTTAAAAGCACTCACTATAGCGGAGCAGATGTTGGGCGGGTTGTTTCCTGCTGTTTTGGAGATTCCAGACCTCGCCAGTATCGCAAGCCCACTCCGAGAACTAACCAAGAAGGACCAGAAGTGGGAATGGACATCGATCCACCAACAAGCATTTCAACAAATTAAGGACTAATTATCAGCCTCCACAACCATGGCATTCTTCAACATAGAAAGGCATACCGAACTCCTTGTGGATGCCAGCCCGGTTGGCCTTGGGGCGGTACTAACCCAAACAGACAACGAAGGCAAAGTGTTCCCCATCACATTTCCCAGTCGTGCACTCACCAAACCTGAGCAGAACTATGCACATATAGAGAAAGAAGCACTCGCTATCCTGTGGGGATGCCGTCACTTCAAAGTGTACCTGCTAGGCAAGCAAGCAAAGGTATTTTCGGATCACAAACCCCTGATCCCGATATTCCGAGGGTCGGCTCCTCACCCACCAGCACGCATTGAGAAATGGATGCTGCAACTGCAGCCCTACAATATAGAAGTTGAATATCACCCAGGGACAGACAACCCAGCCGATTACCTGTCCCGTCACCCGAGGCCTGCCACTGAAGGAGAACACCGCCATGCGAAGGAAACTGATGAACATGTGTGCCACGTAGTCGCCTGCGCCCGACCACGGGCCCTGACCTTACAAGAAGTAGCATGTGAAACGGAAGCGGATCCCATCCTGCAACATACCACCACCGGTATCCAGTCAGGTAATTGGAAGAACTACCTCACGTCCATGGCCCAATGCACCATGTCAGCTCAAGCCAAACTCCGAGCGATATTCGGGATCCGACATGAGCTCTCTGTTGCCCCCAAAGGGGTACTCCTCAAAGGCCACTGAATCATACTGCCAGCATTACTAGAGGAGAGAGCCCTCCGGATAGCTCACAGCAGACACCAGGGCATTGTCAAAACAACAGCATACCTAAAGTCCAGAATGTGGATGCCCAAAATACAACAACGGGTAGTAGAGCTGGTAGAATCCTGCGCAGCCTGCCAAGCCTCCAGAAGGCCCGAGAACCCAGATCCCATCAGTAGTGCTCCAAGAAGCAGCAAGCGGTTGGATGCAGTCAGCATGGACCACTGTACAATTGCCGGCGAAGGATATCTACTCGTGGTGATTGACGAGTTCAGCAGGTATCCTGAGGTAGAACACGTGGCGTCCACCAACGCGGAGACCACATAAATAAACAAACAAACAAACAAACAAACCACAATCCTCATGCTGGAAAAAATCTTTGCAACACACGGAATTTCAAGAAAGGTAAAGAGCGACAATGGACCATCATTTACCAGCCAAGAGCTGCGCAACTTCTTTAAGGACATAAATGTAAAACACAAGCGAATCACCCCAAGATGGCCCCAAGCAAACGGCGATGCCGAGAGATTCATGGGGTCACTCAATAAGGTTATTCGCATCACCAAAGAACGAGGACATCCATGGCTCAGAGCGGTATATCGGTTCCTGAGGACCCACAGGCAAGCCCCACACTCTTCCACAGGCATCAGCTCTGCCGCTCTCATGCTTGGGGTACCCATACAGGCAGAGCTTCCCATACACCCTCAGTGGGTAGCCCCTGAACCTGACATCCCGGCTATAGACGCCATGCGACTGAGGCGAAATGAACAAGAAAGCATTGCCAGGCGAGCCAGTCACAGAGAGCTAACGCCAGGTGGCACTGTCATCGTCAAAAACTGGGCAACGCCCAAGAAGATGTCCCTCAACTTTGAACTCCAACCATGGACAGTCAGTGCGGCAAACCACAGCATGGTTACCGCCACCCGAGGGAGTGAAACAGTGACAAGAAATGTGTCACACTTCAGGAAAGTACCACCTGAACTGTGGGAAGAGGGCCCAGCGTCCCCAAGAAGAGAGACAATGGTACCTTGCACGCCCCGAAACCAAGTATCACCCAGAATCTATGCCACGCCAAGAGACTCCGAGGCACCACACCAGCAAGAAGATAGGACTGAACCTGAGCTCCCAAGGGCGGACATGCCAGAGAGAGGAAACACCCAATACCTCCTGAGAGAGAAGCCCAGACCGTCCTCCCGTCTCCAAGGATACGTGGTGGACGGAGTTTACCTACAGAAAACCCGGCCAAGATGAACTCTGAGTCAGTTTGAATGCACGGTACCGTTCTAATGTTTGTTGGTATTATTGGTGTAAACACCTCCAAGTTGGGGAAGAATGTGGTGTCACGTGCCCAGTTATTTCCGGGTCACGTGACACACCGGAAATAAAGGAATCACCGGAACTGGCGTTAGAACGCCAGTCCGGGTTTATGCAGCAAAACGTGTGGTCGCGTCTTCTTTTGCGCACCGCGGCGCGCGGCGCACTAAGCCAGGCCCAAGCCGGGCCTACCCCCGAGGTCGGGCCCCACAAACTACCAGGGACCCGACATCACACCCAGGTGCTTAAGCTTAAAAGCACTCACTACATCGGAGCGGACGTGAGGCGGGCAGTTCCCTGTTGTTTTGGAGGATCAGAGTTTGAAGGAAAGTGGTCACAGAGGCACCCACGTCTAATCAGGTGCTTAAGCTTTAAAGCACTCGCTACATCAGAGCGGATGTGGGGCGGGATTTTCCCTGCTGTTTCAAAAGGAGCAGAGTATGAGGAAAAGAGGTTGCAGGCCCACCCATTTGTAACAAGGTGCTTACGTTTAAAAGCACTCCCTACACCTGAGCGGACGTGGGGCGGGCTGTTTCCTGCTGTTTCCGAGGTAGCAGAGTCTGAAGTAAAGAGGGTGCAGGTGCACACAGGTGTACTCTTCTGCTTAATCTTAAAAGCACTAAGTACATTGTTGCGGATGTGGGGCGAGTTGTTTCCTGCTGTTTGGGAGAGAGCAGAGTTTGAAGGAAAGAAGTTTCAGGTGCACCCAGCTGTACGCAGGCGCTTAAACTTTAAATGACTCACTACAGCAGAGCGGACATGGAGCGGGCTGTTTCCTGCTGTTTTGGAGGGAGCAGAATATGAAGTTAAGAGGTTGCAGGTGCACCCAGTTGTACCCAAGTGCTTAAGCTAAAAAACACTCGCTACAGCAGAGCAGACGTAGAGTGGGCTGTTTACTGCTGTTTCAGAGGCGGCAGAGTATGATGGAAAGAGGTTGCAGGTTTATCCAGGTCCTTACACTTAAAAGCACTCTCTAAATTGTAGCATACGTGGGGCGTGCTATTACCTGCTGTTTGGGAAAGAGCAGAGTCTGAAGGAAAGAGGTTGAAGTTGCACCCAGGTGCATATCATTTTCTCTACAGTAGCCAGAGATAAGGTGAAGTTATGACTGTGATTTGCAGTAGGAGCATTTTCAAAATAAGTTATTTGTCAAAAGTTGGGTTTGAGGAAAGTTGGATCTTTGCCAGAAATATATTTTGTGCTCACCTGTGTATATGGGATAGATGTATGGATAATGACATCTTAATCTGAAAAGGGGATGAATCTGATTGAAACCTTTTTATGGCATGGCTAAATGAAAGAAATGCTCATCTTCAATCGATATCTACTTAAACCTTCTCATTAAGTAAGCTGTTCCTTTAATTACTGATCTTTTAAGGAAACCCACAGATCAGAATATGTTAAACATTACAGTATCCAGCACCCTAGGAGTCAGGTTGAAAGCATCCCATACACCCAATGTATAAAAATTAGAAGATACTATATAAAAAGGATGCTTAACTAAAGAAGGAATAGATAATAATGGCACAGTTTATAGAACAAAATAGAACAAGGGCACCATAAGAAATGGATCAACAGAGCAAGAAAACGGCAACACAACACAAAGCATGATCCTCATCTTCAAAAGCACCCCGCAAGGAGAGTGAGAAACTGACATATTGTTAAAAGGGACATTATAGTTAAGTTGCACTAATAAAAACCTATCAAATTTAGTGAAAAACGTTGTTAAAGGGACGTTATGGTCACAGGTAAACCCTAAAAACCTCAGAAATTCGCCAGTTATGGTAGGCTAAGCAACCATAACTTGTGCAACTACCATGCAGTGCTAACACTAACACCCAGGACATAAAAGATGACATCACAAATGTCATTGATGACATCACTGATGACATCCCATATCTGGGCCACTTGTTTTTGTTTAGTGGCATGGTTAGGCTAGTTTATTGTTTTTACTGTCAATGAGAATTTCCAAAGTTTAAAAGCTGCCATATATCTACACATTACCCTTTTATATGTGTTTAAAGTACTTTACTTACGGTTATGATCTCTGCTCACGGTGCACATACATGGGGCAATAAGCAGGGCTCAAAGACACAATTCATTTGTGTACATGAAGATGAACTTTAATGTTATTAACATTTTCTGGTGCTGCTGTTTCTTTCTTTCTTACTTTAGTTTCCCTATATGTGCCTCTGATTTGTATGCATTGTAAGTCTTCATATGTATTGTTTGTACTAGCACAAGTGTGTAGTAAGTCTTGAAGTGTAAGCTAGTTATTACATGTTTAACATTACTCCAAACTCTGATACGGTAGCATGCATTATGTTACTATCCAAAATTACAAGATTATAAATGTTGTACTTCTATGGTGCATGCTGCAGCCATTCCCTATGTTTATTTATAATTAGGTTCCTGTATTAACAACAACACTCCAATATAATGTTTTTCTTAGATGAGTATTCTTTAATAGGTTAAGTAGTTCATGATAGGCCTCCCAATCACCCCTGACAGCTTGTTACCAACGTTATAAACACAAGCCCGTGTAGGGATTCTTCCTCAAAATTAATTTCACATGTGATGTCATCAGTGATGTCATTAATTACATTTGTGATGTCATCTTTGATATCCTGGGTGCTAGTGTTAGCAGTGCATGGTGGTGGCACGAGTTATCGTTGCTTATCTTCTTACCATAACTGGTGAATTTCTGAGGTTTTTCAGTTTGACTTGTAGCCATAACGTCCCTTTAACAACTTTTTTTCACTAAATTTGATTAGTGCAACTTAACCATACCGTCCCTTTTAAAATGTTTTTTCAGTGAATTTCATAGGTTTTTGCTGGTGCACCTTTCCTGTGCTACAAGTCCTTTATATTGTACCCCCCCATGTGGCAGCAATGGAAGTCGTGAACAGTGCGGTAGTCGGCAGATGGGATTTTCAAGTCTTCAAATCATAGGGGAGACCAAAAACATTATTTAACCAACAAACAGATGTATCTAAAGTCACAAGTAATGTTTACAACATTTAAGTATACCTTTTTCTACAAATACTCATGTTCAAAAATACTAATTTGTTTTGAGGTAACACACATTGCAATGGAATGCACCAATCACAACCATAACTGTACACTTCATATAATCTCCCTAGCACAACTCTGGATACAGATTAAAAACAGCAGCTGCTTACTGGACAACACATTCATATTACGTGCATTGCATTTATTTTTCTTTTATTAGCTTTCATTACATAAACGTGTTGTGAAACAGAAGCCCATCCCTTTGTTAAATAAATATGTTTTTTGTACTTCAAATATTTTCTGTATTGTTGTGTGGTATTCCCCTGTTTCTTAAAAATCCCATTATGAGTCTGCGGACTGTCCGACTGTCAAGATGTTCTCACCCATAATGAAAGTTTCCCCCGGACTGACGGGATGTCCGGACATGTCCGTATTCATATGGCACACTTTTAATTAGTCCACGGGCATCGCGCATGTCTACGGACATCCAGCGCATGCATGCTAAAAGATCCCGCCCGATGGGTCCCCGGGGATGGATGTCAGGGATGCGGATGTCCGGGGATGTCATCATGTGACCGCACAGCGTAACAGTGTGAAAAGTTTGAAAGTGCTTTTCCAGCCAATATCATGTTTTTTAAGCAAAAATGGCACCGTTGCGCAGCTTGCAGGCCCATTCTACGTTGATCTGTCAGCTGTTTACTACATTCCAATGCCTATTTTTGACTCGGTAGTCCCCGAACAGCACGAATGTCCACGGACAGTTCCTCTAGAGGGACCCACCCATTACTTTTTCTCATTCTCAATCTGGCTGTCCATGAGAGAGCATCTGGAGAGCACCTGCTTTCCAAATCTCGGAAAACTTGCTGCAATGGCATCTCCTATAGCCTTCTTTGCATCCCAACCACCCCCACCACCGAAATCACCTCAACAACCTAGAGGGCCTCAAGAGGGGAACAGGCACAGTGATACAGAGGAGGATCAAGAAGAAGAAGAGGATCAAGTGGAGGTTGTCCACATTACCAGTACTCGGAGTGAGTCCTGGGTGTGGTAATTTTTCACCACCGTGGGAAATGTTCCAAAGGCACATGCAAACAAGGTTCTATGCACTCAGTGCAAAGTTGTACTCAGTCACGGGAAACCTGGTTTGTATTCTTACGGGACTACTTCCATGAGGCACCACACCTTTCTCAGGTAAGAGCAGGTTGACTTCCTCCACCCCATCATCTTCATCTGCTCCTGTCACCACAAAGGATACTCCTTTGGGGCAGAGGATCCCAGCAGCGGCTTAACAGGCCATACAAAACGCTGTTGAACCTTACATTTCAAGGGTCTTAGTGCTATGCATGTACTGATCTGTAGTGGGGAGCAGTTTCTGAGTGCTTTTGAGGCTGCAGTCAAGGAGCATGAGAAACACTGCCACTTACCTGATTAAGGCCCACCCAAAGTCTTCCTCTCTGGACCTACCCCATCGTCCCTGTGGTTAGTGCCCCTTCCCTCCCCCTCCTGATAGAGAATGGTAAAAAATACAACATTTTTAAAATAAATAAAGGTTCCTTTAAAACCCACCTTTGACAGTTAAAAAATAGAAGTGCGAAAAATGTTGGCAGGCCCCTGTGCATCTCACAAAGTCTGCGTACAGCACGGTAATCCGTGGACATCTAAAAGATTTCAGGTGGGGAACAATTGAAATAATTTTAATTGTTTTGCATTCAAAAAGGGTGGCTCTTAAAAGAACTTTTTTTGTGTTACTGGTTTTTATATTTTTTTTAATTGTTGGTTTTACAAACTGAACTAAGAACACATTTCACACATTTCTTTATTTCTTCTAACTTTCACAAAAACTGCTTTAAAGCATTTTGAATGTTTTCCACAAAACTCTCATTACCCATATCAGTTAGATGGACGCCATCTCGCTGAAAAATGTTGGCCCTATCAAATTTAATGTTCTCATTACAGAACAATGTCATGCCAACATCGCAAACAAAAGCACACACAGCTTTATTGATGTTGCGCCTCGCTTTTTCCATTTGCGGACCAAATGAAGTAGAACGCATCCACATCTGTCTGTGTAATTCGAGAAAAAATTATTTTGGAATTAGGGAATATTTCCTTCAACTTTGCCAATGGCTCCCTCATTGCATCAGTCACATTCCCCAAACTGTTCCCACCATAATGAATGATAATAATGTCTGGATGCTTCAATTGAACCACATTTGACCAAAATGGGAACAAGTCCACCCAGTTCATGCCACACACTCTGTACCAGAACACTTTGAATTGAGGAAATCAAAGGTTTTTGGCTATTCCACAGTGCTCAGCATACACCTTCATTTAGTGGACACAAGAGTCCCTCAAAATCCAAACATTCTGCCTGCTGAAAGACATTGCCATGTCCATTTTCAATCCTCTCACACCTCGTGCTAAAAGAAACTCCTCCTACCCTTTCTTCCTGTAGACCACACCCAGGAAACCCTATTGGCTGATCCTCAGATTGCCGCAGACATCACAACTGTCCGTGGCCTGCTCAGTCCCCTCTCCATGCTAGCTACCACCAAAAGACCCGGATGAGGCACGTACTGTCCGCGGACTACCACAGTGTTTGGGGACATGTTGTCCAATCGAACCGGTTTGAGAGCAAAATGAAACACAATGTAAGTTATTTAATCTGTAGCAGCGGCTCTAAAAAGAACCTTTTTTTTAGGGGGGTTTGTAAACAAAAACCTTTTGTTTTGCTTTTTGTTTTTTTTTTCCTTCCAGGAACCAATTCAATGCATTCCTTACATTATAAAGGAAAATTGCATTTCCAACATCTGTGAAGTGAATTCCATCTGGACAAAAAAAATTCACACCCTGAAAATTGATGTTATTATTCTCGAAAGATGACATTCCTGAAGCATACAAAAAAGCAGATACACCTTTATTTATAATCTGTCTTGATTGTTCAATTTGAGGACTGCAATAGTTTATTGGACATCTCCATTAGGGTCTCTGATTTATTTCCGGAGAAAAAATAATCTGAACAGCAGGAAACAGTTGCATTTGGCTTTTTAAAAAATCCTTCAGCGCAACTTGCAAAGACACTGTAGTCAAAAACCCCAAACTGTCCCATCTACAATGGACAATCACAATATCTGGATATTTGAAGTGAGCCATATTCTCACAAAAAGAAAGCAAGTTTGAGCCACAAACTGCATGCCAGGAAACTTTCACTTCTGTCATTCCAATATTTCCAAGGATACCCTGATAATCAGCATAGACCTTCAATGACTGAATTGAAGAATCCCCCAGAATCCACAGTCTGCCTTCCCAAAGACATCACCAAAGCCTTTATCACTGCTCTCACAACTCCTGCAAACAAAACTCCTACTACCCTCTCTGTTCCTGTACACCACACCTAGCAAACCTGATTGGCTACTCCCCACAGTCACATTTCCATGGCAGGCATCCACAAAAGGCCAGGATGTGGCCATCTGCAGACTGCCGCAGTGTCTGCGGACCCACTTGCAGAGTGCAGCCCTTCTACTCTTTCCACTTCCATGTTCTTAATACTCCCTCATTGGCTGCTTTTAAAGAATCACACATCCATCCACCTATCACATCCAAAACCTCTACACCTAACCCTGTAATCTCTCTTCAACACTTCATATGTACACTTGAACTCTCAGTGTACATATATCCTCTCAATAAAACACATCTGCATCAAAAACGACTGTGATACTAGCCAACATTTGTATTTCCAGATTCACAGAGATGTTCATCTAAGAAAATATAATAGAGGTATGCTTATATTTAAAAAATGTTTTCTTGAACTCTTTCACAAATATATATATGTACAGGGTTCCTGCTACTTACCCTGTAATAAGGTTTGCAATAAGCATGTTGGGGCTCAACGTTTCTGGACCAGCAAAGTACAAGTCTGCGGGGTGGGTGCCCTCCCGCCCGGCAGGTCTGACTTGCCGGGCGGATTGGCACCCACCCCCAGACTTTCACGGAAGCACCGGCCCCGTTATTAATGGTGCCAGTGCTTCCGTGGTCCCCACTCCCATAGGTTCCAAATGGGGATCAACATTTTACTGGCGCCTGACTTACCGGACCGCCGGGGTTGTAATGCCCCAGCGTTTCCGGCAAGTCAGGTGCCGGTAAATCATTATGGGTCCGGCAACTACCTGCCGATTTTACCGGCACAGTTACCGCCAGACCTGTAATGAGGGCTATTGTCTTTTTTAACCACTCTAGCAAATGCCGTGCAGTGCAGCATTCATCACCTGCTCACATGAAGCAGCAACCAATAAAAATGCTTGCATTTCAAAATGTTTCTTTTTACAAGCATTTTCATGAAAGTTGAAAAATGCATACGTGCATGTACAACTGCACTGTGACACTTTTCCATGAAATAAGGGAGCACCAAATAAAATAGACCTGTACACCATTTTGAAATGTCACTTAGTGTCTCACAGTTTAATATCTTCGCAGCACATGCATACATACCAACATCGCCCATTCCAATATATAGGTGCTTCTTAAGTCTTTCTTTTTTCCTTTGCATTCTATCAGTTCCAATTCACTTCGCCCATTATGAAGTTGCAAATACAAGTCCCAGGATGCAAAGTAAAAAACACGACTAAACTTCACAATTCCAAACTGTGACATGTATTCCAAATAAACATATGTAATGCTGTGCTTTTCTAAATATTTTTTGGAAGCCTTTTTAACAAAGTAAAAAAATGCATATCCCCATTTCCTGCAGTAGTGTCACTTTTGCATATAACAAAGCAAAAGCAGGAAACATATGTTTATATACCATTTCTAATTGGCACTCAGTGTGTGCCAGTTTAATTTTGTAACAGTGCATGTATACGTCCTAACAGAACCCAATCCAATCTTCAGCTGCTTATGCAGTCCTACTTTTTTCTCCACATACTGTGACTTGTACTCCAACGCTTATAATGGTAAAGGTGCAACACATCCCATAATGCAAACAAAATCTCTATGACTACATAAACACCAACACATTAAAATGCATCATGTTGGCAAGTATTAATATGCTCCTAACACATTAAACTCATACACACAAAATTAAAGAGTACTACAAATATTTTCCATCAACTTTTCTTCGCTTTTACAAATTGTTACAGAGCTTCTGCAAATGCACGCACACATTTTTTAAATTTCAACATTCAACAAAATGCTCCTAAAAGCAACTATTTTTAACCGTCCACCAATTTTAGTAACTTTTTCCCCACCACTCCTCCTTCAATTACAAAAATAACCCTGCCTTCCTAATGGTACTTCCCCATTACCAAATATGCCCACTAACTTTCTTTTACGATTACAGGAAAGAAGCACATCACTGCAGTCAAGAACTGAAAAACGAATACCCTTTGCATCCGACAAAGTAAGTAAGTACATTAATGGACCAGGTATATGTATGTTATTAGAGCAACAAAGTGCCACTATATATATTACCCCAGACTACTTTTCTCAAACCAACATTTATTTCAGTCTAGCCCATTGTATTCCACCATACACAGTACTCCTATTGCCATCTACACACCACCATTCCAACACCCACTCTGTTCCTCAAAACAGCACAATCACCATACAGATTTCATCACACTAGTACTGCCTTCCTCACTAACTGAACACCATCACATCTCTGTTAACTCATATTCCCTCAACATTTCCAACCACAGTGTTAACGTAGCCACGGTAAAGCAATACAAAAAAAGTTACAAAGATTTTTCTACTGTAGAGTTCCTAAGTATTATAAAAACATCTGAAAAGTCACAATCTTCCCTTAAAAAACTTCTGCAGGAGACTAATCCTGTAGGCTCTAATCAACAGCACTTTTCTACTAAAGAGAAATTGCTTATATTGAATTTAAACAGAATGAAACCACTAACTAAATGAACCAATAAATTACAAGTACTTCTAAACATCTGCAGTGTCAATATGCAGACCTTTTCAAACTTCTGTGATGGTGAATGGATGCACACAAGCAGCACAGAACCATACTTCAATGAAGTAGCTTATAAACAAGAACAGGAAAAATCAATTGCCATAGACAATAGTGGTCGAGGGTATGAAATGGTGAATCAAACCCTATGGCAAAAGAAACCAGTATTGAAAAAAATATCCCCAAAAACTTTTGAACCAAATGCTCCTTTGACCCACATGCAGCTCAATGTGTAATGTACACCAACAATCCTTTAAATCTTTATGACAATCCCTCAATCACCACGTGAAACTAAAAGTCAAAAGTAAAATGAAAACTTTACAAACCAAAGTCTCCTGTCCAATCCGCAGCCACATAAGTCTGCGAGGACATTCATTAGCCTGCATTTCAGGAACTGTTTGCAAAAGCACTTTCCACCACCACATCAAAATGTTAGCGACACACCATTCTACTATTCAGAATCTTGTGCATCGACGATACTATGCAAAAAGTCCTGCTCTACAACTAGAACATTTTAATAACATTCTCCTACATGGAACAGCCAAAGAACTCCTTGAAGAAATAGAGCATATCCAATGTAAATAGTTTTGAACTGAAGGTGATTTACAAAATTCTGTACCTTCCGAAAACATTACAGAAACCTCATAAACACCAACCTCCTAATAAAAATAAACACAATAGAAATAGCCAAGTTGCAAAACACATCTGCTGAAATACCAGACCAAATATGTGTCTGTTGCAGCCGAACATTTTATAAAAAGAACACAAAAATAGTAGATATAGCCTACAAAATAGAAGGCAATGAAGAATCCCAATGGTTCCAATTAGCTTTATATCTAACAGCAGAAGCTAAATACAAAATAACTAACCCCTCAAGAGTGTGCACGTGCTGCAACACAAAGCTTGACAATAATCAAATGCCATCACGTGCTATCACTAATAACTCTCCAACATCTTAACATACAGAGCATTATAATACAAACAGTGCACCCATTTCAACCTATAATACGACTTTGACCAACATCTGCCAAATTACCTCCATCCGAGCTACTAAAGGGCATGCATGGCAAAGAAGTATATTTACCATTGGACCTAAAAGAAAATGTCAAAATCTAGGACTACAACGGCCAATAGATCAATCCTTAATTGTACTAGTTAATGGTGTGCCAACAAAAGACAACAACATTTGGCAGCAACATGTAGAATTAAACAAAGTTAGACAAGCCCTGCAATATCTAAAAGAAAACAATGAGTACTACAAAGATATAAACACAGAGGAAAACTTAAGGGAAACCACCCACATTATTCAAGAGTCACCAGAAAGTGGCCAATTTCAATGTGTAGATCCTGTTACAGCAGCCAACATTTTAGACCAGTACACCCTTACCCACTGCACTCCAAAGACACAATTGATGATGCAATCGAAACATATCAAATGCATCAACCCAAATGATCCCCAATGTGCATATAGGAAAACAATTTGAAGCACGTTCTTTTCCTCTACTCTTTCCTAGAGGAAAAGGAGAATGATATGATGAAAGATCCATACAAATTAGTGCATCAGGATATCGCTCTTTACGAATGTATTCTGAAGACCCCAGATTCAGGCAAAATGTTGAATACATTTCCCACCTCCTCTTCGAGCGTGAATTAGCAACTCTATGTTATGGAGTTGCACACACATTAAAAACAGGTTCTTACTTTTTAAACATATCCACTACCCAACTACTTAAAAAAATAAAAGACAAAGATGAAGTTTTGCAGTTAAGTATCACAAATCTCTTGGCAAACATACATGGTACAAAAGAATACTGGTTCCGACGTCATGCTGGATGTATGGTATGTAACTGTCAGGGCCCAAGGACTAAATCCAGCAGTGGTGGCTTGACACGTTGTGATGCAATTGAGTCTTTCTGACAATATACCCCTCAAGAGTACAAAAGGACAGATTGAGGTGAGTATTGCCCGAAAATATTTGGTACACCCTGGTACCCAGACAGCTGGCTGCAAGAAAAAGTTACCAAGTATTAATATGTATGACTCAGGACAATGAATTACTTAGGCAAGAATATGAGCAGATACTCACAAGCAAGAATGGTGGATGGGACTGATAAGTTCCAAGTTAGATTGGTGAGTATCCTGAAACAAGAGAGTTAGCTATTACTGTTAATACAAGGTAACACAAATAAGAAAGAACCAGGTAGTAGAAGCTTACCAAGGGATTGGTGTTGAGTTCTGGTGTAATTCTGAAGAGAAGATGCTGTAATTACATAGTCGTTGAAGGGACACAAAGTCTTGTTACCTATTCCCGCTGGCACGAGGACGCCTAAGTATTTGATCCTAGCGCCGATGTGCTAATGTCCTTTAAGTTCTTTAGACTCCTCCGGTTTAGTAGCAGGCAGGTAAAACGTGGAGGGATGAGACGAATGCAGTCCAAGAAATGTTCCGGTTTGGCAGTATGCAGGTAAGACGCGAAGGGTTTATGCGGTTGCAATACTGAGACGTTCTGAGTCGACAACAGTTACCCCGTAAGCAAAGACAAGGGACGAGGCAAAGGAGATCCAAGAATAGAAGAGGGGGAATCGAGGAACAGGGGAACAAGGTACAAAATATCGAAACTTAGAAATGACAAATTCAGAAGCAGCGCCGTGCAGCGGGGGCGGGGCTAATATGCTGATCAGCTGGCGTACGCACAATGCACCGCCGTAGACTTGACTGCCCACATGTATGGAATGGGCGCCAGTGGTTCCAGGGCAACCCATAGTGTTCTCTGAAAAGACGCATCCTTTTGGACGAACAAGGGTTCCGAGGACTAAATTCCTACATGTAATGTTGAACCTATTGGGGAATCGGGAACGTTTCCTCATGTTTGTACCTGCTCCATGACATGAAAATGAGGAATCAAAGGGATCCCTGACAGTTTCCTCCCCCAAAGAAGGATCCCCGGAGTGAGAGGCCAAGAACCTGGACATGAGGAGAGGAGCATGCAGATTTGACTTGGGTTCCCATGTACGCGCCTCAGGACTGTAACCTTTCTAGTCAATGAGAAAATGACGAACCCCATGGATCTTCTTGGTATCCAGAATGGCCTTAACCTCGTACTCCTCCACCTGCTTGACAATCACCGGTGTTGGACGAGTAGGGAGGCGGGTGCCTGCAGGGCATGGTTTCAGAAGGGACACATGAAAGACTGGGTGTATCTTCCACTGGGAAGGCAACTCTAGACGAACTACTAAAGGATTGAGCAATTCCTTAATAGGAAAAGGACCCACAAAATGAGGTAACAAACATCTACGACTAGGCATATGGAGGTTCTTAGAGACCAACCAGACCAGCATTCCGGGTTGATAGTCGGGGGCAGGAGTCCGGTGTTTGTCAGCATAGAGTTTGACTTGCCATTGCATGGCCTCCAAGGGATCAGAAACTGACTCTCTCAGGGAAATAAAGTCACGGATGCAGTCCTGGGCTGCTGGGCTGTCAGTGGTAGGTATAACATCTCCAGGAAGCGACCTAGGATGTAGACCATAAAGGGCAAAGAAGGGAGTGGTGCCCGTAGATGAATGAACTGAATTATTGTACGCATATTCTGCTGCTCCCAAAACATTTAACCAGGATTCCTGATGTTGAGCAATCAGACAGAGTAAGAATTGTTCCATAGTGGCATTTGCCCTCTCTGTTTGACCATCAGTCTTGGGGTGATAGGCAGTGGAATAACGTCCATCAATACCCAAGGCAGTGATGAGATGATGCCAGAAACGAGAGGTAAACTGTGAACCTCGATCAGTGATGATGATTTCTGGCAGGCCAAAACGACTAAACACATGCTGCAAGAACAAATCCACTAGGACCGGAGCAGACAGCAGACCTTGGCAAGGTAAGAACAAAGCCATCTTAGAAAAGTAGTCTATGACCACCCATATGGTATCACAGCCCCTGACAAGAGGTAATTCAACCACAAAGTCCATTGATAACATAAGCCAAGGTTTCTTCGGGGCAGGCATGGGATGAATCAACCCCATTAGTTTAGACACTGTACCCTTTCACTGAGCACAAATAGCGCAATTCTTGATGTATTCCGACACATCCTTAGTCATAGTAGGCCAAAATGCCCATTGTTTTAGCTGCTCAAGAGTCTTGTGTCTACCCGGATGTGCGACCATTAAAGCATCATGGCACCACTGGAGAGCCAACATACGGGTTTCAGTTGTAGGAAGATAAAGTCGCCCTTGTACATATGGCAGTTCGTGGGTGATTACCATTTCATAGTCATGTAGTTCTGGAGGATTATTCGCCATCCAAGATTGTATTAATCCTTTCAAAGAGGAATCAACATTACAGGAACAAATGACAAAAGATGGCTGTACTACCTTCCCTTCCCGAACCGGCGTCTGACCAGCTTTATTCAATCTGGACAAGGCATCTGCCTTAGAATGCAAGCTGCCGGGACGGTAAGTCATCTGGAAGTTGTAAATTGAGAAGAAATCATGCCAACGTGCATTTCGAGCGGTAGTACAGCTTACTGATTTTAGGGCAAGAAGATTACGGTGGTCAGTGAAAACCTGCACCGGAGCAATGGTACCCAATAGATGGTGTCTCCATACCATGAATGCATCACGGTTTGCAAGTAGTTCACGTTCAATGATAGTATAATTCATCTCATACTTGGTAAGCTTTCTAGAATTATAGGCCACTGGATGTAGAAGGCCTGTGTCTTCACATAACTGAGAAAGAATAGCCCCAATAGCTCGATCAGAGGCATTGGCTTCTACAACAAATGGATGTTTTTGGTCCAGATGCTGTAGCACCGGAGCTGAAGTAAATGCAGATTTAAGCGTGCCAAAGGCTTCTTGGTTTTGATCAGTCCAAACAAAGCGATTTATGGAGCTAGTTAGTGTCATCAAAGGAGCAGCGATAGCAGAAAAGGAATGGATGAACCGCCTGTAAAAGTTTGCAAACCCTAAAAAGGATTGAAGAGATTTTACTGTAGTTGGGACAGGCCAGTCCAAGATCGCCTTGACCTTAGTATTGCTCATCTTAACTCCCTCACTGGTGATGTCGTAGCCCAAGAACTCCACCTGATCAGCATGAAATACACACTTCTCCAGTTTAGTGTAGAGACTATTTTCACGCAATCTGTGTAAAACAGTGGAGACATGTTGAACATGTTCTTTGTAGGTAGAGGAATACATGATGAAATCCTCAAGATAGACTACCATGAATCGGTCCAGTAAATCCTTGAAAACATCATTGATGAAATACTGGAACGTAGCTGGGGCGTTACATAAGCCGAATGGCACGACCAAATATTCAAAAAGACCATACTTTGTCTTAAAGGCAGTCTTCCATACATCACCTTCTCTGATTCTCACCAGGTTATAAGCTCCCCTTAAATCCAGTTTGGTAAAACTTGGAGGAAGCAGTTGACCCAATAGGACTGAAATCAAGGGAATTGGATACTGGTTCCGGACTGTGATCGCATTAAGTTCTCTGTAGTCGATACAGGGGCGTAGGTCTCCTTCTTTCTTGGGAACAAAAAAAAAGGTGATGCTGCTGGAGACCTAGAGGGACGAATAAATCCCCTACTTCGTGCCTGGTCTAAATGCTCTTCGAGCACTACGTCCTCCTTTTGCGTGAGTGAATAAATTCTACCAGAAGGAATACGGGCTTCAGCCAGTAGTTCAATTGGGCAATCATAGGGACGATGCAGAGGTAGTTTTTCTGCTGCCTTTTTATCTACAACATCCCTGAAATAATCATATTCCTTAGGAAGGAGCACTGTAGTGATAGCCTCAATAGTAAAGGCTGCATCCAGGATCATGGAACTAGGGTTTCCTGATTCAACCATAGATACATGACAAGACTCCTGACTTTGGGCTGAGGTAAACTCAACAGAACGTGACACCCAGTCGATGATGGGATTGTGTTTTGTTAACCAGGGCAGTCCCAGAATCAGCTTGAGTTGTGGAGCAGAAATGACATCAAAATGGATGACCTCTGAATGGGAGGTACCACTGGATAACACAAGGTCAATGGTTTGTTCCGTCAGCAGACCGGAGATCAGAGAGGTACCGTCCACTGCATTGACCAATTCTGGTGTTTTCTTTGTAAGTAACAGAATGGAACGATCAAGAACATATTGAGTATCCACATAATTTCGGTTGCACCTGAATCAAGAATGAGTTCAACAGACCAGGATTTCTCAGATGGACCAGACAAGGTAACCAAAACCGAGAAGGGAGCCGAGGATCTGGGGTCCATGATAACCGGACTCGACAAAGGGACCCCGTCTATTGTCGAGCCTTGGTGTTTCCCGCCTTCCTAGGTTTCTTGGGACAATGTTTCAGAAAGTGTTCTGATGTACCACAGTAGATGCATAAGTGATTAGTTCTTCAAAGATCTCTTTCTGTGGGGGATAAATGGGCCTCCAATGGCACCAATCTGCATTGGCTCTGAGGTCAAAACAGACGTCAACACAGGCGGCACGGCTAGGGTTGTTCTTTGTTCGCCCTTTCATTCCGCCTTGCGAGCATCAATTTGCAACACGAGGTCCACCAATTCTGGGAAACCCGTAGGCACAACCGGTGCTGTTGCTAAAATGTCCTTTAAACTTTCTGACAGACCCTTATAGAACAAGGCAGCCTTCTTTTCATCTGGCCAATCTGTTTCTGCAACCAGTTGATTGAATTTAGCCAAAGAATCCAAAAGAGACATATTCTTTTGTTGCAAAGAAAGCAATTACAGGTCTGTAGCCTAAAGTAGCGGGCTACTTTGTTCCAGCAGGGGATTGGCCCATACTGCAGCAGTACCCCCAAGGTTAAACAAAACAAAGGCTGCCTTTGTAGTAGCATCCGGAAATAGGCAGGTCTACACAGGAAATGTAAGCAGCACTGATTAATGAATGTTCGAAAGGTCTTAGGATCCCCTAAGAACCTTTCTGGAGGAGCCAACGGAAACTGTGATACCATGTAGACAGGGCCTGACTCAGTTCTATATTGAGCCCTTCCTGCGAAGTTTCTGCACCAGAACTAGGTGCTCCAGCCCCTGACTGCAAACCAGCATGTAACTCATTGATACGACGTTGAGTAGCATCATGTGCTGCTGTCATGTCGGCCCTGAGGTCAGTCACCACCTTGGACAAAGCTGCCAAATGGTCGGCGGCTTCTTCCATTTTATAGCCTTCTGAATATGTCAGGGCCCAAGGACTAAATCCAGCTGCCGTGGTGGCTTGACACATCATGATGCAATTGAGTCTTTCTGACAATATACCCCTCAAGGGTACAAAAGGACAGATTGAGGTGAGTATTGCCTGAAAATATTTGGTACACCCTGGTACCCAGACAGCTGGCTGCAAGAAAAAGTAACCAAGTATTAATATGTATGACTCAGGACAATGAATTACTTAGGCAAGATTATGAGCAGATACTCACAAACAAGAATGGTGGATGGGACTGATAAGTTCCAAGCTAGATTGGTGAGAATTGGTGAGAATCCTGAAACAAGAGAGGTTGCTATTACGATTAATACAAGGTAACAAAAATAAGAAAGAACCAGGTAGTAGCAGTTTACCAAAGGATTGGTGTTGAGTTCTGGCGTAATTCTGAAGAGAAGATGCTGTAATTACATAGTCGTTTCAGGGACACAAAGTCTTGTTACTTATTCCCGCCAGCACAAGGATGCCTAAGTATTTGATCCTAGCGCTGATTCACTAGTGTCCTTTAAGTTCTTTAGAGTCCTGCGGTTTAGTAGCAGCCAGGTAAAACGTGGAGGAATGAGACAAATGCAGTCCAAGAAACGTTCCGGTTTGGCAGTATGCAGGTTAGACGTGAAGGCTGAGACGAATGCATTTAAGTAAATGTTCCGGCTTGGCAATATGCAGGTAAGACGTGAATGATGAGACAAATGCAGTCCAAATAATGTTCCGGGTTGGCAGCGAGCAGGTAAGGCATGAAGCAGAAGACGAATGCAGTCCAATAAAAGTTCCGGGTTTGGCAGCGAGCAGGTAAAACGTGAAAGGCTTATGCAGTTGCAATCCTGAGACGTTCTGAGTCGACAACAGTTACCCAGTAAGCAAAGACAAGGGACGTGGCAAAGGAGATCCAAGAATGGAAGAGGGGGAATCGAAGAACAGGGGAACAAGGTACAAAATATCAAAGCTTAGAAATGACAAATTCAGAAGCAGCGCCGTGCAGCGGGGGTGGGGCTAATATACAGATAAGCTGACCGCACACACAACGCGCCGCCGTAGACTTGACTGCCTACGTGTATGCAATGGGTGCCACCGTTTCCCAGGCAACCCATAGCATTCTCTGAAAGGACGCATCCTTTTGGACGAACAAGTGTTCCCGAGGACTAAATGTAAACCCTGCATTCCTACGCATACTGTTGAACCTATTGGGGAATCGGGAATGTTTCCTCATGTTTGTACCTGCTGCATGACATGAAAATGAGGAATCAAAGGGAACCCTGACAGTAACCTAGGCCCACCTGCATGGCTTGTTACTTTAAGTTGTGCAGAGTACGCATGGGATGACTTGCATGACTTCTTACACACTGCTAACTGAAATAAAGACAGAATAAACACAAAAACACCAGGAAAACTCTGTTCTCTTGACCCTGTAAATGTATCAATGTACTTTCACCATCGTTCGAAGGCCATGCTGCATTTTATCTGCAATAAAAGTACCCCTCCACTCGGAAAAGTGCACCACTTTTGTTGGAGAAAAGAATATCAATCCAGAGGAGCACCACACATTCACATGCTTTTGTGGATAAAAGATGTTCCAAAATTTGACCATGATTCTGATGCAACTGTTTTACAATTTATTGAAAAATACATTACCTGCGATATCCCTTCAGAAACCACACAAAGTGACCTACATACACAAGTGTTACACTTCCAAAAACATAAATGTGGCAAATACTGCAGACGTTTATCTAAAAACAAAGGGAAATACTATACCAAATGTCGCTTTGGCTTCCCTAGACCAGCGTGCATAAAAGGACAAGTAAATAGCTTAATGTCTTCTGCTAGACACAGCATAAAAGGAAAATCCCCTAAAAATACCTACAACATTAGAAGGGTTGAAGCATCCAAGTACATCAATGATTACAATGCAATCATTGCCCTCTTGTGCAATGCAAACATAGACATACAAAGCATTGCAGACAATTCCACTGCAGTTGCATGATTTGGCCCAGCCCATCTCACCAAATCTGAGGAAACAGAGCTGAAGGACCTCTGGGATGATATCTCATCTGACAAAACACTATCCAAGAAATTGTACAGCTTCGGTATACAAATCCTCTCCCATAGAGAATACGGGTTCTACAAATCTGCAAACCATTTAACTGCCACAGCTTTATATGCAAATCTGAGCATATTGTCTGGCTGAACCTTGGATTTGCCTCATCCCAAAAAAGAGTACTAAAATCCTACCAAGAGATAGAAAACATAGCCACAAATGATCCCAACAGCCAGGACATTTTAAAAAACAATTTACTTGACACATATTACCAAAACAGAAGTACTTCTTTGGAAAACATGTGTCTCTACGACATTGCCCAAAACTACACCTATAAAAACAATGTCACACCACATGAGACAACTGGCAACTATTCAGTTTCAATGTGTGGAGGAAGCCTAGTGAAGCTAACTAAACCCAGTCCAATTAATTATATTAAATTATCATTTAAAACTCCACAACATAGAGAACTGTATTACATGATCCTACTTGAACCTTTTAAACCTTGGAGAAAAGAAAAATAATTATTAGTTGACAATGACTCATTTGAAACTGCATTTAAAGCAAATGAAAGCAGTATAACACATGACAATTTCAAACAATACAAAGAAACGTTGGACAATGAACGCCAACAAGAGGAAGAAATTGAAGCTCAACTACACAAAGACACTCCTGAGGGGAGTCAACCTTCCCTTACAGGAGGGCAAGACCCACTTGGAGAACCACTCATTCTAAATGAAGCAGAAATAGCCATGACTGTGCTAGATAATACCATGTATAAATATAAACAATCTGAGGAGAACTTGTCAGTTCTACAATCTCAGCTAAGTGATGAACACCTCACCATTTACCTGGAAGTCACTCAAGAAACTGAACATGGTTTTAACCATGAAAGTAAAACCTGTACCTATAAAAATGATAAACATATGCTCCTATATGTAAGTGTTGAAACTGTTTCTGGCTAAACATTCCTAATTAAAATAACCAGCAAACTTCTACAAAACTTAACAAACAACAACCTTTTGGCTGTTATACAGCCCCCACTGGTTTAGCTGGTTACAACATAGGTGGTGTCACTTTACATCGACTACTACTCCTTCCCGTAGAACACCAAAACAAATTAGAATACCACACATTGTCAGCAGAGGCTGCAACTGGGGACACAGAATTCTAAAACAAATGAAAGCGCGCTTGATAGATGAAGTAAGCATGGTGTCCAACCACATGTTGGCTTTAATTCATCTCAGAATGCAAGACGCCCTAAAATCCAACTGTTGGAGGAAAACATGTTATTGTTTTCGGAGACCTCCTACGGTTGACGCCAGTGAAGGGGAAACCTATTTTTAAAACATCAGGACACAAAAAATTGCTGCAATACGCTCGGGAGCATTGGAAATGTAAATCTCTTAACACTTCCCCTGCAAAGAACTAACTCAAAACATGCACCAGTCTGCAGACCTCACATATGCTAACATTTTAAAAAGCATTAGGACTGGGCTGCTTATTAAAGATGCAAAATCCATCTTAAATAGTAGACTAATCCATCAGCTATATGGGCAAAACACATCTGCTCCTGATGTCATGCAACAATTAACAAAACAAAATCTGAAATGTGTGTCCTTAATGCAACACGTGCAAGCTGTGGTCAGTTCAACAAAACAATGCTGAAAAAGGAAATGCAACCTATACTGCATTTCAGCTCCACAGACAAACTAGAAGTGCATGGCAGGACACTTCCCATGTGTCAACATGCAACAGCACGAATAAATAGCTTATAAAAATGTATCTCCAACACAGTTGTATTGGAGAAACTATTAACTTTGTGGCTAAACTGCAGAGTAATTCTATAACACAACCTAGAGCAAGGCTTAGTTAATGGACCAATTGTTACAGTTGTTGGCTTCCAGACATATCCATATGACAACATTCAGTTTGTCAATATTCACTTTGACAAACTTGCAGACGTTAAACAAATTGGTCGACGAATAGGACGTTTCCTTCTTTTCAAAGATATGTATGTTTGCAGAGAGCTATTTCTATGTCACTTGCATATGCTGTCACTATTCACAAATTACAAGGTCTAACCCTATATCAAGCATTGATTGACAATGGCAGCCCAGTCTTTAAAGAAGGTGTGAGTTAAGTAACACTTTCACATCTGCGTACACTCAATGGTCTATTCCTAGTTAACTTTGATGCAAACAAACTCAATGTTGACATTCCTTGCACCCTGGAATACAACAGGTTACGGGCACTATACACCACCCCCACTTAAATATGTACCCTGTACCTCAAAAAAAGAAACCTTTAAAAAGAAAAATAATAGAAACAGAAGCTATAGCAGATTTCCCAACAATACCACTAAAATAACAACAACCAACTCAAGCATCAAACAATTCAACCACAAAAATATCTAGTGGAAAGTCAAGTTCACATTGATAACAAAATAAACACACAAATGTCTCTTCACCACAAAGATGTACAGGCCCATCTAACTCTGGTCCATTTAAATTCACAAATACAACTGGAGTACATTGTTATGCTAATGTGACAATCAATCTTTTCTTTCAATTGCCACCAATTGTTCCGAATATTTACTTAAACGGCTCTGACCAGTTGTGTTTGCAAATGCTCGTCCTTTACAGAAATGCCACAAATAACACTTACAGTGTCTCGGGTATAAGGCAAGAATTGGACTACTGTGCAGGAATGGTAAAATTCACTACAAGTACTGGAAACCAAAACCATCCCTATAATTGAAATCGTCCAGATTTCATACATGTGAATACATTCATGCACTATGTGCAACCATATTTCACAATCCCTAATGAACGATTTCTATATGTATCTTTACCAAATTGTGAATCTATTCCATTTCATCAGCTTCTTCAGAATGCAAATCATGGCATAATATGCCCTGTTTGCAATTCAGACAATCATTCCAGCATACAAATAAACTCACATAGCCAATATGTCTTACTAATGCTTCTGAGGTGCAATGCAGAGGGTACCAAACATAATTGTAAGCTTACAGGCTTCCTACATGGCCAAGTTTCTCTTGAAAAGAAAAGCTTCACAACAGTAGGTATAATGTACCACGCTGGTGCCACAACTACTTCAGGGCACTATACCGCAAATGTGAAAAAAAAGTGCCATTGCGTCTATGGGAGAAAACACACATTTTGGGACCCCACCTATAACTTTGCATCCCTTGCACTAAATCCCACCAATCTGACAGGGCCATATACTTTTTTTTACAAGGTTTCATGTGGATTCGTCCGGGGGGGGCGATTTTATAAGCCACCCAAAAAGTGCTCTTCCTATGGGTTGAGCAACTTGACCTTAACTACAGGGTCGCTACTGCAGTCCCTATAATATGTATATATATTTCATACAGCGTTGGTCGCCATCCTGCAGTTAAGGTGTTAACCTTGAGTCATAAGAAAACAGAAAGTTCTGTTGCTAATAACTTTTGACTTGCATGGTGGATTTGGATGATATTTTCCAAACAAAAGGTTTGTCAAATGTCCCGGCAATCTGGCCATTTTGGGAAACATTTGTCAAAAAATTAAAAAGTTATTAAGAAGGCAAAATAACAGAGTTTTCAACCTACACCAATTCATTTTCTAACAGAGAAAAAGTGCAGTATTTGAATGGCCGAATCGCAAAAATTGCTGGGCGGATTTGGACTAAATAAGAAACAGCTTGGGCGTGAAGCCTTGATTTAATTTCTGGGACAGGGTTGGGGTAAATCCACCTAGCAGTTTTTAAAATATTTGATGGGGAGGGGGATGCCTCCTGTTTGCAAAAAATAGATATGTCGCCTATGGTGCTTTGCAGCAAAGAGGCTTTTCAGAAAGCTGCAATTGTACTGCACAATCTATTGCTAATAACGCTTTACTTGCTGGATGGATGTGGATGAAATTTTGCAAACAAAACATTTGTCAAATGTCCCCCTCAGCCTCCGCAAACTGGATATTTTGGGAACAATACTTAAAAATGGAACCCATTAATGGGCCTCATTACGTCCCTGGCAGAATGGGTTAACGGGCGCCGAAATGGATGCGGACCCGTTAAACCCATTCCGCCTGATTACAAGGTCCCCTCACGGGTCCCGGTAAGGACGCCTGGTAAAACCAAGCATCGTACCGGGTCCCGCGAGGGTCCAGGGAGCTAACAACAGGCCAGTCGGCCCATTGTTAGCTCCCTGCACCCATTCCCATTGAGCCCTATGGAGGCTCAAATGGGAATTGGGAATGTCCGTGCCTAGGTTCCCTGTAGGTGGAATTACCAGGCCCTCCAAACTAGGAATGGCCCGGTAATTCCCCATTCAGGGAACCCGGACCCGGATTTGGTGGCAGCCATGCCACCAATAGCGGCATGGCTACCGCCAAAGCCGTAATGAGGCCCATTTTGTTTTCAGCCTGATCCCATTCATTTTCCCATAGGAGAAAAAATGCAGTTTTGAACAGCACTAAAAACTTGGGACAGATTTGGACCAAATAAGAAACAACTGGGACACAAAGTGTTGGCTCAATTTAGCCTAAGGTAAATCCCTCCAGTAGTTTTAAAAATATGTGATAGAGAAGGGGTGCCCCCTGCCCCTATAAACCTTTAAATCGGTGTTAGGCAGAATTGCATGCAGTACTCTCTGGGACCACCACATACAATTAGGACTACAGGTGTAAGCAATACCAACCTTTGGTATAAGTCTGTACTACACCGTTTTTGGTAGCGAGCTGAGAAGCCAGGCTTATCTCAAGTCGGAATGTGAGCAGTAAATGATGTTACACAGAGGTCTTACAATCACAGTGGTTCAAGTAGACACTTACACTCAAGGTTTCTTGGTAAAACACTTATTAATTTATTACACAGTAATTTAGAAAACATTCATTAGAAGGAGGCAACTTAATATTATACACAAACACACTTCAGTACCAAACCAATACGTTTCTAAGTAAATTATGCTCCCCTGAAATAGGAGCAAAATGGCATTTCAGTCACTTAAAATAGGAGTAAAAAGGCAGGAGTTTCTTAGGCAGTGCAAATAGTTTCAGTTCACTAGAGGACTCGATTCAGTTCAATAGGCCTAGGCCAAAGTCAATGGGCTAGTGTCTTGGATAGGAAAGAGCAGTTCTGGTAGTAAACAGAAAAGTCTTTGTCAAAGTTCTCAGAAGTAGTTTGTATGAAAAAGAATCATATGTTGGGTCACAAGCTGATTAGGCCTGCAAGTTGGGAAAGTTTCATGAACTTTCACTGCGAGAGGTAAGTTCTCTCAATCGGGTCGGCACAGTACCTTAATACGAAGAAAAGATGCAGCTGAAGACGTTGGTTCCTGGCAGTTCCTGCAGATCTCACTGTTCCTGAGCCTCAGTCGTAGGGACAAGAGGGAGGACATCAGGGGACTCCTGCACTGGGACTGGTCAAACAAGCTGGAAAATGGAAGATCTTCGGTTCGAGTAGCTGTAGTCAGGCATACAAGCTGGTGTCCTTCCCCCTGGTTAAACCTAACCAGCTCTGAGAATGGTATCCAGGTGGCTTACGAGTTGATTGGTCCCACCAACTCAAAGGAAGAAGTCGTCCTTGAAGGGGCTTCTCTGTTGAGATGAACTTGGCAATTCGGACCTGCAGCAGGTCTTCACTGGGAAAACCAACGGTCCAGGAGTTGCTGCAGCCGTCCTCTTCCAGCTCATCTTTGGTTCTTTCGTTCCAGTGGTCGACTCTGCCTTCACGCCAGAGTGCATTTGGGTCTCCTAGGAGACTAAGCACAGGGAGTTTGGGGCACCTACCTCCCTTCCTGCCCACCCCAGACACTCAGGCGCCAGAGGCGGTCTTCAGTCCTGAAGCCCGCCAAAGGCATAAGAACAAAGGGACCAAACCTGGTTTGGCACTCGGAGACAAACTCTAGAAGGACCTTTCCAAAAAGAAACAGCGAAAAAAGAAGACAGGGACCTGTTTAAAAAAGGAGGCTTAAGGCGTCATCTTGAAAAACATGGCTCCCGTGATTTTTTGCTACCGGTGTTCACGGTCGGGGAATAATCATGGTAGTTCATTGTAAAACCACTGCCACCAGCCATTTCAATAGGAAAGGGTAGCATTTGACTGCTACATGAGTTTCTAGACACTCTATAGGAAGATAGTGTGTGCTGTGTCGAAGAATATAAAAAGACTAGTGAAGTCAATTTAACCTTACATTCTCTGGGAAACAGTAGTTTATCCCAGAGAATGTATTTAAACCTTTTGGAAGACTAAAAGTCACCCCTTTGTCACTGCACTGAAGGTACTGTGTAACACACATGAAAAGATGATGCCTATGGAGTTATCTAAAACTCCATAAGCAAAGAACACAAGAGTAAAACACACATCAAAATACATGAAAGAGTGGGAAAAAAGGCTCACACTCTTTCCAGGTACAGAAATCAAGTCCTCAAAATACAGCAAGGTTGCTGGGGGTCTCTAAGGTGAAGGGAATTAGCACATTTATGAGAATTCTCCATGACAATTGGCCTTGAAGCTTTGAAGCAGAGAGGCTAAAAGAGGCTAATCAATTTTAAGTTGCTTGATGCATTTAGATGAACATTTTCAAAGTAAATACTTTGTCAAGGGTCCCCCCAATTTGGCAATGTTGGGAAAAATGTGTACGAAAATTAAAATATTATTAAGAGAAAATAAAAACACATTCATTTTCCCACAGAGAACAAATACAGTATTTGAATAGCTATAGCTTGAAAACTACTAGCCCGATTTGGACAAAATAAGAAACAATTTGGGCACAAAGCATTGATTTAATTTCTTTGACTGGTTTAGGGTACATCCATCCAGTCGTTTTTAAAATATTCGACAAAGACATAGGGATGGCCTTGTTACTTAAAAACGTTATATATATCAGCCATGGTGCAGCAGAGAGGCGTCTCTGAAATGAAAATCTGACATTTTTGTATTTTCTAGATGTTAGCAATTCCCGCGATAATACTGGGAGAAGGCGAAAATGAAAGTACTCAAAACGCTATTTGAAAGAGGAAACAATATGTCATCAAGCTTGGGTATTAACTCCCATAGGCCCTTAGGGAATCAAATAACCAACTTGACTTCAGAAAGAGACTCAAAACCATTCTGTTTATGTAGTCACTCTGAGGAGAACGCTGGTTGTTTTGAATGACATCGCTTAGATGGCCTGGTATAGGTGCTATATAAATACCAATATAATGGCAATAGCAATCACATCAGTCTAGAGGTCTTAAGTGGGAAAGAAGACACCATGTGAATGTTGGGATTTGGAGTTGGGTTGGGGAGCCAGTTATGGGTAGGATCTGCCTAAAAGAGAACTATTGGTGCATCATGTACAGTGACCATGGCAAAAGGCCATGGGTAGTTAGACCTCAAGAAACTATGCAACAGGTTCAGCCGTGGCCACTGGCCAGGGCCATGGCTAGTGGGCCCAAAAGAAAACTATTGGTGCAACATGTACAGCGGCCAGTACAAAATTTCATAGCTAGTGGGCCCTGAGAAAACTATAGTATAACAAAACCCTTGAAGTTCATTGAACAAAACATTAGTTAAGAGAGAGTTAAGGTTATCAGATTTAATGAAATAAAACCCCTAAAATTCATTACTCACATTTCAAGCAACTGCACTTTAATAATGTCAGAAATGACATCACTGGTGACATCACTAATTACATCAAACATAATATCACTGATGACATCACTGATACTGTTACTAATGACATCTTACAAAACATCACTGATGAGATCAATAATGACATCATATGTGACATTATTGATTATATAAGTTAGAATCTCTTTGTTCATGTCTTTTGATACATATTTTATTTAATTACACATCACAATAACAACATAACTTGGAACAATGCACTGATACAGACGTATCAGATATTAATGTTAATGGGTATTGTACAGTGCACTCTTGCCAATTGCCTGGTATCTTGGCGCTCTGGCGGATCTGTAATGGAAGGAGGGTTGGGGGTATGTTAGTTGGATCGAAAGGGAGAAGAGCAAGAGACCTATGATGTGCTGTTGGCAGCTTCAGTTCGGAGAAACCGGCCAGTGAGCGTAGATGGGTTTTCGGTTGGTAGCCGTCATGTGGTGTTGAGGTATGATTGTATGATTGTGAAGTGTGTGAAGTTTTTGGTGCAGTAGAGGTGTGTTTGTGTTTAGTTTAGAGTTTGAGGGCATGCAGAATGGTGAGTTATTGGGATGGTTAGTCAGGAGCAATGCATTTCCTACCCCCAAGAATCCATCTAAGTGTGATACATTTCCTACCTTAACAATCCATCTAAGTGTCATACATGTCGTACCCCCTAATCCATCTAAGTGTGGTACATTTTCTACCCCCAACACTTCATCTAAATGTGATACATTTCCTACCCCAACAATCCATCTAAGTTTGATACATGTCCTACTCCCAACAATCCATCTTAGCGTGGTGCATTTCATACCCATTCAACTGCAGACAATTCAAAACAATGCCATTTGCACCACCATGACCTTCACAAAATGGAACCATGTATCAGCTGTGAAGAATCCTATTGATCCCTCACTGAAACCCTGCCTAAAGTCTCCTCCAAGGTGGCCAGGGGAAGGCAGGCGCTTCCTGATTCCAACACTGGGGGTGGTGTACTGTGGGAGGATCACCTGGGAAGAGACAGGACCCAGTGTGGTGAGGAGATTATGTGGGATGAGACACAGTATTTTTCCTCTGACAAAATGATTCTTACCATGGTACTAAAAGAGGTTATGGCTAATTCATATTTTAATGTCTCTCAACCTCATACTGCATCTAAGGTTGTGAACATAAGGTTATAAAATCAGAGCAAACTATACCAAAAGCTAAATCTTACATCCTCTCTGTTAAAAGCCTTAAGGGAGTTAAATCTAACATACAAATAATTTAGAATTAGAAAACCCAACATTGCTAAAAAAAAAACTCCAAGTCCCAGAATACTGGCGGGACTGAGATGAGGAAGAGGGCTGAAGAGGCATGTAAATGTAGCAGTCAGGCAATTAAGCCAATTAAGCCAAATTGCCATTGCAGTAGTCAGTCAATTGAGGCTAATAGCCCACACCTGAAGTCTACTACAGAACCTGAGATGCATTAAAGGCCCCCTCAGGAAACTAAAGTAGAAGGAGCAGTAACGGGAGCTGGAAGGCAGACTGTAGTAGTAGTAGCACAGGAGAAGCATGAGGCTGGAAAATCACATGGACATGGGAGCGCCAAAGTGAAGCCGTGATGTGGAGACAGCAGATTTTACCTGCAAGTTTAAGAGAGTCCTGTTCTCCCAAACCCTTAATAGCAGAAGCTGCCCAGAGCAAGACGTGCTGGAATCTGAGTTTGTCCCATGTGAGCTGTGTTGCTGTGATTGCAGAGCTGTGAATGTGCAGGAGACTAAGGCCAGAAACCAAAGGCAAGCTGTGGGTCTCGGGAGAAAAAGGAACTCCCAAATAAAGTGTGAAGACCGGAGACACCTGTGCTGGAAAAGGGCGTGGGTCCCCAGCAAGCCAGAAGTAGTAGCAGAGGTCGAGGAAGTTGAGAAAGAAGTGCATCCCACAGAAGCTGTGTCTCTGAAGCCGGAGAGTGAGGCACATTATTTGAATACACTGTGCAAGCCTTGCCGGTAAATGTAGTCAGCTCCTAAGTGACTTGTGTATTGTCTAATGCAATGGAACACTGTTCGCTATACCTGAAGGTCTATTCACAATGGAAATGTAGTACTCACACTTATTATGAAAGACCTGATACTCGCGTGAGAGCTAAAGTCCTTGAAACTCCATTGTTAAACTCTCTAACAATGTTGGCTGACTAAAGGAGTGGTTGCGTGTCTTCAATTAAGGAAAGGAATGCTTTGTAAACGATTCCCGAATACCTTACATTGACAATCTATGAGTTAAAATAAACAAAGAGTGAAAACTACATCAAGGGAAGGTTGCATGTACCACAAGTTGTTTCCCAAAGGAAGTCAGAATTTATCCTTTAGCGTTACATGGAAATACAATCCTTTCTTCAACTTTAAACTTAGAAAATCTACTTGAAAGGAAGGTGCGTGTTTTCACTTCAAAGACTGAATTTTATTTTATATACAGAAGTGACATTCTTACAATTTCCAACAAGTAAAGGGTATGAAATAATCAAGAGAAGAACACACATTTTCCAAGCCAAGAGGCACCCCCTTTTGATGGTGAAATGCGCCTTGCCAGGAGTTGAAGAGCCATCTAATGCCACTGTAATGTTGTCAACACTCAGGTGGCCTTAGATACAATTGTGGTATTATTACCTGAAGCTGAAAAAGTGCCACTACGGCTTCTGGGTAAATATCTGAGTTTATGACTGGCAGAAGGGGTGTGAGCAAAGCTTGGGAAGGGGAATTAATTGCTTGTGAAGAATATTCTGAAGTTGTAGTCAGAAGACAGGAAGAGGCAAAGATGCTCCCCCTTTTGAGGAAGACATCAAAAGGAAGAGTGCCTTGCCTACCTGAAGAGATCGAATTATATTCTGTTAAAGTATGTCTAAAAATTCTAAGTACCGAGCTGTAGTAGTAACATTTACACTGTGGTGGTATTAGAAGTTGTCAGTAGATGTCACAATGAGGTGGTATGAAGTAGTAACGTACCGTGGGGCAAAGATGACAGTTCTCATGGTAACAGCAGTAGAAGTGTGGTTGTTGAAAGAGAAGCAGCAGCAGACAAAAAAATAATCCTGACAAATATACCCACGTACAGTTGTAACTAAAGTTTTGCTGAACATGTTTTAGAAGGATTGCATACTATGTCATTGAGGAAATATGACATTTTCTTTTGGACTGTTGCAAGTAGTCTGGAAGGAGAGACAATTTATCATTACCAGGATGACCATTGGTGCTATTTCTTTTCTGGAAAGCTGGAAGAGGAGCTTGCAGCCAGGAATACAGATGTGCTGTCAGTGGGTTTTAGTTTGATGTACTTTTTCTTTAACTTGGAACTATCATCAGCTGGTCCAAGACTTTTCTTTTCTTTTGAAGAACATGTTGAGTCAACTTTGAATCCTGGGCTAGGGATCATACCCAGGATAGGAAACAATTGTTTTGATAATGGAGTTAATGTTGTTTATTATATGGTGTTGCTATACAATTTATTTGTATGTTTGTTGTTTAGTGAGAGGGCCAGTTTAACCATGCTAGAGATTGTCCCCTTAGCTTCAATACTAGGTAGGGACTTCCTCTTCCCTTGCACCAATCAAAACCAAAATCATCAAGCCAGAGGTCATTAAAAACTCATGGTTTAATGATTCCATCCTTGACCTAAGACACTTCAAGAGGGCAGTGGAAAGGGAATGGTGGAAGCATCCATCTCCCAACACGGTGCTCTCTTATAAGCAATTTGTAAAGAACGTCAAAGCAGCCATCATAGAGGCAAATACCACTAGCTTCATCAACAGGATAGTAGAGGGCAAGTCCAGCTCTAGGGAGCTTTTCACGATACCTATCTAAGAAACCAGCCCCTATTAAAGATGCAGCCTGGTGCCAAAGAATCCACAGTGAATGTGCCTAAAAAATCACAGGCACCAACAAGCCATTCTTAATTACACAGAGACCAGCGCGTATAAATGGCACTCTTGTCTTCCCCCTACCAGCAGGTTCTCCCTGCCCGCGTCCCGATCAGAATTTAACTTTAGTCACTGCACTGAAGCTGAAATAACGACGATTATTGCAGGCATGAAACCCACTACCTGCTTGGGAGATAGCTGCCCATCTCATGTATTTATAACATGCCTAGATATTCTGGCTCCGTGGGTAACGAGAATGGTTAACCTCTCCTTGTCCCAAAGCCATGTCCCTCTTCCTCTAAAAGAGGCCTGTATTAGACCTACATCTGACAGTCGCACTTAGCCCAGTATCTGACTGCTACTCTTAGACTAGTACGTCACTGCTGCATTAATCTCGCCAAGTATTTGAGAACTGTACTCTGCCAACTCTGCCCCGTATCCATCCACGGCAACTAATTCCAGCCCACCTAGCTCAGTTAGTAGTAACAGTATGTACTTCCACATGCCCAACCCAGTTCACCTTGCACAATTCTCCAAACTGACAATTATCCTTACCATCATCTACACGACCATGCCTACAGTTCTGCCTACAGAGGGCCTTGGTGCCCACATACAACTCATCTCTAAACCCTGCAACTTAGAACAAAGGAAGCTTAGACTCCGGGCTCGACTACCTAAAATATTCGAACCTATTACTAAATATAACATTAACCTAGAACACCTCCGACCCAAAATATGCCGACCACTGGTAACCACCGCCCCTCTCAGACACCAACCACACCATAAAATCAATAAACTTATAGCCAAACCCCCGCTCACAGCACAGCTAGAACCTGAACTAAAAGCTGCTCTAATCAATGCCAGATCATTAGTCGCCCATGCCACTGACATAGCAGATATCATACGGGATAATAGCCTTGACTTCATTGCCATTACTGAATCTTGGCTCCACGATGCAGCAGGTCCAGCTCTCACTCTGGCAGTCCCAGAGAATTATACCATTCTCAGAGCTGACAGACCAGACTCGCGCGGTGGAGGAATTGCAATTATCGCCAAATCTAATCTCTCTATGAGAATCACACCCACACCCTCCCTCAAATCCTGCGAGCTTCTCTCTATCAAATTACCGACTGCAAACTCCCAAACACTAAATATCCACCTTATCTATAGACCCCCTGGCCCCGTCAGCACCTTCACTGAAGACATCACCACTGTTATCTCTGAGAAGCTAAAAGAATCCTCCCAAACACTAGTACTAGGAGATTTCAATCTAGGGCTCAACGATATCAACGACCATCATGCTACTGCCACAGGCAATACTCTGTCAGTGCTAGGCTTCACGCAGTTCGTGAATACTTCCACACATATCAAGGGAAGAACACTAGACTGGATTGCCAGTCACAACTGCTACCCCTCTATAACAGCCATCACCCCCCAAATATGGTCTGACCACTACCTTATCTCTTTCACCCTCAACACCAAAAGACCCATAGTCTTAACACCCACGCCAGCCACACCCACCTTAACGAGAAACAAGAAAAACATTACAGCCGACAATATTCTGCCCCACATCCTACCCAAACTAAATTCCCTACCTGACCACTCTGACCCAGGCATCCTAGTGGATGCATTCAACGCAGCCATGTGCTCTGCTCTTGACAGTATTGCTCCATTTAAACTTCGGATCAGTAAACCCAAAAAGCATTTGAACTCATGGTTTACACCCCACCTAAAAAACTTAAGACTACAGAAGAGAAAATGCGAAACAGCTTGGAACCGACTTCCGACCGCTGAAAATAAAACTAACTTAATTAACATCTCCTCGCAATACAAAAGAGACATCATCCTGGCCAAACAAGAAACCTATAATAATAGGATCTCCCAATCCAACTCCAGCATGAAGGAGCTATTCTCCATCCTAAAGGAACTGGAAACTCCTATCACAGTACAGGATGACTCCATCAAAGACAAAACTTGGTGCACAGACATACAACTGGCACTAACCAACAAAGTATCCAACCTCCAAACAAAAATTGCCCTAAAGAAAGCCTCTCTGCCAACTCAACCTCTGATAGTCAAAATTCCCACATCCAACAACCCAGAATCCACCCAATTCCGTTTCTCCAAGGTCTCAGTAATTGAGGTAGAGAAGACCATTTTGACTCTCAAACCTTCTAATTGCAAAGGCGACCAATGCCCCGCACAACTGATCAAGGATGCGGCTAGGGATTTAGCCCCCTTTATCACAAAACTTATCAATGCCTCCTTTACTACGGGCACCATCCCCCGCAACCTAAAGGAATCTTGGGTACTCCCCCTCCTAAAAAAGCAAACATTGGACCCCAACATTCCTACTAACTACAGGCCCATCACCACGGTTCCCTTCCTACTAAAAATATTAGACAAGGTAGCATACACCCAAATCCAGAACTTCCTTGAGATGAACCATCTCCTCGGCACCCGCCAATCCGGTTTTCGTCCGCAACACGGCACAGAGACTGCCCTTATCGACCTAAAAGCCCAAATAGATTCACTCAGAGACGAGGGAAAACTAGCTCTCCTCCTCCTTCTAGACCTCTCAGCCGCCTTTGATCTGGTGGATCATAAAGTCCTATGTAATCACCTGGACTCGGCTGCCCACTTCTCAGAGGAGGCTATAGTCTGGATTCAATCATTTCTTAGTGACAGGACTATGAGGGTGTTCTCCCCCGCAGCGGCAGCAGACCCTATCCCAATCACCTGCGGAGTGCCCCAGGGATCCTGCGTCTCGCCGACACTCTATAACATCTTCACCAAGCCACTCTTTGACGATCTTGATAATCTGGGTATCACCTACACTAACTATGCAGATGATACTCAGATTCTCTTACCACTTACTGGGGATTACGTCGAAGATCTGGCTCTGGTGAATAGAGTCTATAGCATCGTTCAGGCATGGATGGCCAACCATGGCCTATGCTTGAACGATGACAAAACAGAGCTCATCATCCTGGGCACGGCAGCCCGTATCTCCAAACTTAACCAAAACTACTCCGCCTTCATCATCGATGGCAACACTATCAAGGTCGCCAGAGAAGTAAAAACCCTAGGTTTTTACCTTGATGCAACACTATCTTTCACCAAACAGGTGAACTCACTGTCATCATCCACTGCCTATACATGCAAGTTAATACGAGCTGGGAAACCATTCCTTTCAGAGGACAGCTGTCTTATTCTAGCTAGAGCCCTCATTTTATCGAAATTAGATTATTGCAACGCCCTCTACATAGGGACTACCAAACAAATCATCCACAGAATCCAAGTGCTCCAAAACAATGCACTTAGAGAGGCCCTAAGTATCCCCAGAAGTGCACACATTTCAGAAATAAGACGAAAACACAAATGGCTTTCCACCCAAGAAAAAATCAACCTTAAATCTGCGTCCCTTATCCACAAATGCCTAAACAACAAAGCTCCCCGATACCTCTCAGAACGCTTCAACAGGAAAAATCCAACGAGACTCACAAGGACAGCCAGCCCCAACTGCCTCCTAGTGCCCAGATTCAAACTAGCCACCATTGGAGGTTCTAGCTTCCCAGTTAAGGCAGCACAGTTATGGAACTCCCTACCCCTTGCACTCAGATCTGACCAAACCTTCAATAACTTCAGAAAGAACACCATAAAATGGCTTATTGAGAATGCGACATAGCGTATGTCACTTTATACGTAACGTCTTCTTATAATGTTTGTACTAACCTGCTTTTACTGTTTGATCGCCATAGATTTGACTGTTTAGCTACGCCTTATCTGCACTTGCACTTGCCCTACCCTGCAGATTCGAAATGTCCACTATGCCTGTAACCTGTAACGTTAACTAATCTGTAACCTGTAAACGTTAACTAAGCTGTAAACCTCCTTGTTCTCTTGCGCCCTGCTACCCTAGGGTCTGGTGCGCACAATAAATAAATAAACAAACAAACAAACAAACAAATAAGAGTAATCTCGATCCATTCATTGTAACGAACTATCACCCAATAACGAATGTGCCCTTCCTCTTGAAGATCTTAGACCGTGTGGCATATCATCAATTGCAGGAATACATTGAGAGCAACAACATTCTTGGCCCACTAGAGTCTGGCTTTCGAGCCAGGCATGGCACTGAGACTGCCATGTTAGATTTAAAATAATCAAACCTGACCAGTATTGTGGATAGAGGCCACCCAGCCCTTTTGATGCTGCTGGATCTCTCGGTCGCCTTCGACCTGGTCGACTACTCACTGTTGGTGGCCAGGCTGAGGGACCGGGCTGAATGCTTTAGCTTAGCTGCACAGTGGGTCGCATCCTTTCTTGGGCCCCGTAATGCAAGAGTTGCCATCGAGGATGCCAGCTCCTCTCCAGGTGCCATCACCTGTGGGGTCCCCCAGGCTCATGCATCTCTCTGACTCTTTTTAATATTTACATCATGCCACTCCTGATGCTCCTCGACAATATGGGTGTCCAGTATACCAACTATGCTGATTATACCCAGGTCGTCCTGGAGCTCTCAGGTTCCCACACAAAGGATTCTCTGGCTATCAATACCATTTACAATGACATCCAGGCTTGGATATCAGCCAATTATCTTGCTCTAAACACAGACAATACTGAGCTCTTAATTGTCGCTTCAGGACATAAGCTAAAAAAACTGGCCACTGACTACCAAAGCTTTACCATTGCTGACAGCAAAATCACAGTGGCCAAGAGTGGGAAGATGCTGGACATTGTGCTTGATGCCAAGCTCACAATGAAACATCAATTTGCACAGACTCAGGCCTCTTGTGGATATATTAACAAACTCCTCAATCACATTCACCCGTTTATCTCTCTCAGCAATAGATCTCTTTTGGCCTCGGCCTTTATAAACTCTCACTTGGGCTACGTTAAGAGCCTACTGCTTCGTACCTCCAAGGCCAACACCACGTCCCTGTAAGTCATACAAAACGGTGAGTGCGTGCAATTCATGGCCTTACCCGTTGCGATCACATCTCAGATGCCAGGAGGAAACTCCAGTGGCTTCCGGTCAAACATTGTATCACCCAGGTAAATCTATTTCAGGTATTTCAAACATAATATAATACGTATATGTAGTAGTACAAAAAAATAAGAATAGATAGAAGTAGAAACATGTTTAATAGTGTTATGAAAAGAGTAAATATACACATTTAAATTTACAATTCTCTTTTCTGTAATAATATTACATGAACCCATTATTTTCTAAATGACACGTTTCATTAAAAAAAAAAACACATATAATAAATACTATGTGCCCATGTGCATTGTAGTAGTGTAGAATCTAAGAATTCAACGTTTGGTTAATATACAAGCAAAATTAGTTACTTATACTACATAATAACCTTTATAGAAAAGAAATGAAGATTACAGAATACATATTTAGTTATATACATGGCACCTGCATTATGAACATCTTAGTCATTTATTTTGAAAATAAATTATGAAATTGTATTCCAATATAAACGATTATCTTGCAAAGTACCTAATGTACTACTCTTCATTGTAATACTCTCTGTATGCACTTACAATTGTGCACTATACACCACATTTAAAGAAACAAGGACAGAATACAATCCACTGTGTAAGTATGAAATGTGTACATGTATGTTATGTAACAAAACAGAGTTGTCATATTTGAAAATGTAATGAATCAAACCAGTGATGTCATCAATGACACAATCAGTGATGTTATCAGTGATGCCATCAGTGATGCCATCAGTGATATCATCAGTGATGTGTGATGTAACTAGTGGGCATGGCTTGTAGGTCCCAATGTAACCTATTGTTGCAATGTGGAGATTGGACATGGCTCAAGACTATGGCTAGTGGGCCCCAAAGAAACCTGTTGGTGTAATATGTTCAGTGTCCAAGGCCAAATGCTATGGCTAATGGGCTCCAAAGTAATATTTTGGTACAATACGTGCAGTGGCCACAGCCGAAGGCCATGGCTAGTGGGCCCCAAAGAAACCTATTGGTGCAACATGGACAGTGGCGAAGGTTGAAGGCCTTGGCCACTGGTCATGGCTGAAGGCCATGACTAGTGAGCCCCAAAGGAACCTATTGGTGCAATTTGTAGAGTGGCCATGGCCAAAGACCATGGCTAGTGGGCCCCATGGTTAGTGGGCCCCATAGAAAGCTATTGGTGCAATATAGACATCTGTGGACACGGCTGAAGGTCATAGCTAGTGGGCCCCAAAGTAACCTATTGGTGCAATATGTAGAGAGGCAATGGCCGCATCCATGGCTAGTGGGCCCCAAAGAATGCTACTGGTGCAGTATGAACAGTAGCCATCACCAATGGCCATTACTGAAGGTCATTGCTAGTGGGTTCCAAAGAAACTGATTGGTGCAACATGTACAGTGGCCACGACCAAAGGCCATGGCTAATGGAACCCAAAGCAACCTATTGGTCCAACATGTGCAGTGGCCACGGCTGAAGGCTGTTGCGCAGCGTATGACCACAATGATGAAATCACTGATTACATCATACGGACATACTTACGATCTAATAACCCAGTTCCTTTTCACCTCCCTTCAGGATCTTGTCAAAAAGCAGGATGAGGCATCTGTACTTGAGAAAAGATCCTGGAACTCAGCAGTGTGCCTGTCACATTGAGATCATCTATGGCACTCCTCAGGTGGATATTTAGTTATGCCATGGATTATCTATTTGTCATACCAGACACTCTCACCAGACACTCTCTCTAGATGGTTTGAGGTTTATCCCTACTGAAAAACAGACTCAAAGGCGGTGGTGAAGATATTCTCATGGATTCTGCACCAAGACATGGAGTACCAATAGTATAATTAGTGACTCAAGTACCCATTTCACTAAGGAGGTAGTAAAGGACATCTGTGCCACACTACAAATCCAGCAGAAACTGTTGATTCACTGATCAAAGAAGTACTACCCAAGGAGCCAGACCAAATGGGGCATGTGCTGGACCAATGGGATTGGGTATGTGTAGTCCTGGTGGGTTTGCCCTGGCATTACCCTCTCCCGCCTAAGCCAGTGAGGGACCACTGTTAACCACTAACACCCTAGCCAGATCAGCTGAAAAGGAAGAAGGGGTTGGGCAACCTGAAACATAAAGAGAACCTTACACAAAAGGAAATGGGCTACTGTCCTGAGTTTCTTACTGCTACCCTCTCACAGTACAAAAAGACACACAACACCTGAGTTATATTTTGAATCCTAATAGGGATCTGTATATCTTCAACCCATAACACATAGCAAAACCATCATGGAGCGTTTTTTAGGCAGAATCCTATGCAGTTCCCTAAGGGAACACTGCAAAAAGATTAAGACTACAGGAGTAAGCAGTAAACCGAATTGGTAGCAGCCTGAACCACCCACATTTACCTGGTAGCTGTGGCTGAGCAGTCAGACCTCTCTCAAGATGAGTAGGGCAGTATATAAAGTATACACAATAGGGCTAAAAACACAGTAGAGCAAACAAACACTGACCAGAGCTTTGTATAAAAAGTATATAATTATTTATTTAAAACACACTTTAGGCAATATACTAGCACTCTAAATCAAAAGCAAGTTAAAACACAGTCAGGTAAAGTATACACACCTCCCTTAATAACTATTAGACAAGTCAGAATGACAACACCACAATTTGTTAAACAGTTGTGAGCACATAACCTGATGGCACTCCAATAGTTCAGTTAAAGGGAGAGAAAAAGGCAGAGCATAGAAATAAAACAGGTCCCAACACTTTTAGGAGTTCTCAGCAAGGAAATAAAGGCAGTATATACGGTAGAGCCAAAGTTCATAGGCCAGGCCCACTTTAAATGGAGCAAAGCAAAATGTGCCCAGGATCACACGGTTTGAAATGCACTAAAAGTCTTTGCAGATTGTTCAAAAGAGGTTGGGGCAATTCAAGAAGGTAAAGTTAGAAGGTCTGGGGCCAACCCAGTTGGCAAGCCAAGGATTTAAGGGTCACCTTGAGCAAACCGAAGAAAGGGAGGCCAGGCATGACACAGTACCCTAAACAGAGAGGAAGCTCCAGTGGTGGCAGTTGTCCCTGGCAGTGGTTGCAGTTCATTGTTTCGACCAGGGGAAGAGATGATCTCGTCGAGGAGGAAATGAGGAGTTGTTGCACTGCACAGGGATGAAACCAGCCGCAGAGTTCATCGATAAAATGTGCGGTCCTTTTATTCGCAGTCAAAGTGGTGAAGCTTGGTTATCCAGCCGCTGGGGTGCTTGGCACGGGCAATTCGACCAAGAGACATCTTTGGAAGGTGAAAAGGGCTAACTGGTTGGTCCCACCAGCTCAGAGGAAGAAGACTCGTCCAGCAGAAGATCTCTCTTGTCGCCGGGAAAGTGGTGAGGTAGTTGCAGCAGGTCTTCACCGGTGGTGTCATCGTTGCAGATGGCTCAGCTTCTTCCCTCTTCGGATTCTTAGGTCCTGTGGCGACTTCTGAAGTTCCAGTCCCAAAGGCCCTGCTTTTATGCAGAAAAACCCCCATTCAACAGCCTAGCTGTCACTCAAACATGCTAAGTGGTGAGCCGGGCGGCTCACCACTGGCCCAATCAGAACAGAGTGTGACATGAGTTGCTAAGGCAACGCAGTCCAGGGTGCCAATTCCCCTCCCTACCCATCCTGTGGAACCCAGCAGAGTGGCACCATTTGGAGGGCTTCTGTGGAGAAGCCCGCCTAAAAGTGGAACAAAGGGCTCGAACTTGGTCAGAGTTACAGAGATGGACACGAACACCATTTTAGAAAAGAGTTCTGGCAAAATGACCCAACCGTGAATTTAATATTAAATAAATAAACCAGCGGTATCTTTAACATTGCACCAAAAAGTGGTGCGTTTAAAATCAATGGGAAAATCCCATAGAGAATATTCCGGCGGAATATTTCGGTGGTAACCACTGGCACCAGCCAGTAACTCAACAAGGGGGGACTGGACAGTGCCCCCTTGAAAACAGACCCAGGGGCAATATAATTAACCCCTTCCAGTACTTCCACAATATGGTGGTTTGTACTGGTTCTGTTCACAATTTAAGACTAGTAAAGTCAATGGTGACTTTACATGCCAAAGGAGACAGTAGTCAGTCCCAGGGTATGGAGTCTATGTTTGGGGGTCACTATGACACCCCTGAGTTACTGCACTGAGGGTGCTGTGTAGCACATACACAAAAAAACAGATGATACCCTATGGAGTAAAGCACCCCATAGCCCAAAATCACACAAACAGTCAGAGACAAACCTCAAATCATGCCTAAGAGTGGGAGTAAAAAGAGTCTCACTCTTAGCAGGAGAAAAAAACAAACCCCAAAAATCCAGCAAAGCTGCTGGGGGACTCACTAGGTTTGGGAAATTAGCCTTATAAGAGAATTCCCCCTAACAACGTTCAACTACACTTCTCGTTCAACTACACTTCTAAGGTCTTCCTAAAATCCCTAACTCTCATATAGCTCCTCAATGGGCGCACCACACACCCTGTTATAAAGAGAGTCATAATGGACTCCAGGGGTGGGCATTTGGAGCAGCTCCCCTTTTTTCCTACTCTCACCACCCATTTCCAAGGGGGGACGAGACGATAGTCTCTTGAGCGACCCTGGTGACCCTTCCACCAGATGATCTTGGCAGGCTGCACTCTATCCCTATGATAACCTACAACAACCAGTTTGACTTCCTAACACCTTATTGTCCACCCCAATTCCTCTGTCACTTGTACTTCATGTGTCTCACAAAATAATGTATTGTACCTAATAAATATTTAATTACTTATTGATTTTATGTATGATATGATATGATATGATATGGCATTTGTAACGCGCCTATACACAAGTGTTTCAAGGCGCGACGAGGCAGGGGGAGGGGAACAAGGGGAAGACAGATAACGATCCTACTAGGCCAGGTGTCATTCAGATCGCGCAAGTGCAGGGGTGGGGGGAAGGGAAACGTGCAAGGGGAAGGGGAGGTGGGGAAGTGCAGTACAAGGTAAGTAGCGTAAAAAATAATAAATAAGGCCAGCTGGTGGCAAGTGCAAGGTAGATGCAGAACAAGTGCTGGGAAGGGGGGGTTGTAAGGATACAGTGACAGTCCCGCAGTGCAGGGGGGTGCCGGGGAGGCAGTGCAAGTGGAGAGTGGCTGGGCCCTGGACCGAGGTCACTGAGTGTGGCCCAGTTGCAGATTCAGAGCAGATTCAGTGAAGAATTAAAGCTGTTCAGCAGGGGAGAGGGAGAGAGAAAGCAGAAGCAAAGAGGAAGGTTTTGAGGTGCTTCCGGAACCGGAGGTGGTTCTCCTCAAGTTTCAGGGAGGCAGGAAGGCTGTTCCAGAGGGAGGCCCCTGCTGCAGAGAGAGATCTACCCCAGCTCGTTGCTTCGAGAAGCGGCTGACCCTGAGGGAGTTGGAGACGGATGAGCGAAGGGCTCGGGAAGGAAGATATTTAGGAAGAGAGAGTTGAAGGTATTTGGGCCCCAGGCCCCAGAAGGCCTTGTGGACAATGCAGAGGGTTTTGAACTTAATCCTCGCAGCCACTGGGAGCCAGTGTAGAGATTTCAGTCCTGGAGAGATACGGTCCCTGGGCTTGAGGCCAAGGACAAGTCTTGCAGTTCTGTTCTGGATGAGTTGCAGAGGGCGGAGAGTGGAGGCAGGCAGATTAAGATAGAGGCTGTTACAGTAGTCCAGCTTTGAGAGAACCAGGGCTTGGGAGACAGTGAGCTTCTGGGGGATGGAGAGGAAGGGAAGAATACCTCTGAGGAGGTGCAGCTGGTAGTGTGACTTCTTAGAGACGTCTGATATATGAGGAGAGAAGGAGAGTGTGGAGTCGAAGATGACCCCGAGGTTTTTTGCCTTGCAGGTAGGAGCAGGAAGGGGGCCAAGGGAGGCCGGCCAGAGAGCTGCAGGGAAGGAGGGAGTGGGTGTGCCGATAAGTAGAATCTCAGTCTTACTGGCATTAAGGCAGAGGTCATTGGCGGCACACCATTCCTGGATAGCAGACAGACAGTCAGAGATGAGGGAAGGAGAGGAGGAGGCCGAGGGTAGCCTTAAAATGAGCTGGGTATCGTCCACATAGCACTGGAAGTTGGGGCAGAGAGCGGCGATGCGGAGGGCAAGGAGTGCCAGATACTGGTTGAAAAGCCAGGGAGAGAGGTTAGATCCCTGGGGAACACTGGCGTAACAGGGGCCCCCGCGGCCCCCGCGGTGCGGAGGGGCCCGCGGTGTGGGGGGCCCCACCAGCACATGGCTGGGAGGGGGCCCCAGAAAAAAAAAAAAAAAAAAAAAAAAAAAATCTTTTTTTCTAAAAAAAAAAAAGTTTCTTTTGAAATTCACTCTGCATTCATAAAGAACATTTCTGTAACATAAATAATTTCTTTATGAAGGCAGAGTGACTGCAAAAAGAAACTTTCTTTTTGAAGTCTGAGGGCCCCCGTATCCCATGACATGGAAGACCCTAGGCTGGAGGCCTCCATGTCATGGGGTGGGGGAGGAGCCCTATGCCTTCAAAAAGAAATTGTTTGTTTTTGAAGCCACTCAGCCATCATAAAGAAATTATTTTGATTATGGTTCGGTCCTTAACTGAAATAATTTCTTAATGAAGTTATAGTGACTTAAAAAAGAAACAATGGGGCTCATTCTGACCATGCCGGTCCGGAAACAACGGTGCTGGTAAGCTTACAGGCACTGTTGTTTCCGGACCGGCATATTACAGGTCTGCCTGGTGGGGCTGCCGTGCCCGACAGGTCTGACCCTGCCAGGCACAGCAGCCACGGTAGGCAGACCTGTCACGGAAGCACCGGCACCGTTAACAATGGTGCAGGTGCTTCTGTGTCCCCATTCCCGTGGAGTCTGGGGTTTAACGAAATTACCAGCACCTGATTTCCCAGCCGCCGGACTTGAAATAGCACGGTGGCACCGGGAAGTCAGGCCATAGTAATTTTTTTGGGTCCGGCGGCAACCCGCTGGTAGCACCGGCACGGTTACCGCTGGACCCGTAATGAGCCCCAATTTCTTTTTTAAGTACTAGGGCCCCCCTCAACTCCATGAGGTGTGCGTATATTAGTCTATGGTGAAAGGGTGCACACTCAAATGTATAGCTGGCTGCCTGTGTGTGTATGGTGAAAGGGTGCACACTTAAATGTATGGGTGGCTGTGTGGGTGTGCCTGCATGGTGAAAGGGTGTACACTTAAATGTATAGGTGGCTACCTGTGTGAGTGTATGGTGAAAGGGTGCACACTTAAATGTGTGGATGACTGGTTGTGTATAAGGTGAATGGTGTGTGTGCTTGTGTACAGGGGCACAAGAAAACCTTCATTTCGGGGGGGCTAACTCTTCAAATGTTGGGAGAGGCGCTAACTTCACATGCGGTGGGGAGGGGGAAACTTATTTGTGTGGGCGCATCCAAATTATTTACGCATTTTAATGATACTATTCTAGTGCAGATTCAATGTTACAAGCAGTTAACTCTCTCTTATAAGTCTCCTGTTCCCTCTCTACCCTTCCAATCACTCCCCTGGCATGCAAGTACTAAACCCACATCACGATTTCAATTGCCTAAACAATGTGGCATTTGAATGCAGCTACTAACAGTGAAATGCTTTACGTTGGTAATTGCTGGGTTCTTGTTAACAGCAAAAACCAGGTGCCGTTTAAAATCTGTGTTCTGTTCGGTCTGGCAACTGCTCTAAAGGTTAGCCAAGTTGAGTCAATATAGCCCAAAATGTCAGGGGGGGTAGTGCTGAAGCCCAGTTAACTCAATGGTGTTGCGCTACTACTTGTGTTTAATGCCTTGCTTACTCCTAGCCCTATTCTTCCTCGTCCCAGTACTTATATATGAGGCAGTACATGTGTTTGAGGCACTCTGCCTCATACAAAAGTACTGGGAAGAGGTAGGGGTACATGGAGGTAATGCCTGATTTAGCTACCTGTAATCTTCATCACTCCTAGTCCCACTGTTCCTCATCCCAGTACTTACCTATGAGGCAAGGAGCCTCATACGTTAGCTCTGGGACAAGGAAGAGGGACGCAGAGGTAATTCTGGGCCAAGGAGCTGATTGTGGAGGTTGGGGTAGTGGGTGGGAGGGAAAGTGGATGTGTGGGGGGGCAGGATTGTGTGATAAATCATAATGGTTGTCCATGTCCAGGCTAAGCAGGCATGATATGTGGTATTAGTGGCTAGAGAGGCATTTTGATGCAGCCAGTCTAGTCATTCCTCAGTTTGGTATGACTTTCTTTTAACTGGACATTTCTGATAAAGTAGTCCTGCTAACTTTAATTACCTGGCTAGATTGGCATTTGGGTGCTGCCAGTCTAGCCATTTCTTACTGCGGCATTGTATATTTTTCTAGGCATCTGTGATAAAATGATATGATGTAATTCAAGTCATTTATAACGCGCCTGTACACAAGTGTACACAATGGAGGGATGATAGAGGGAGGACAAGACAAACGATCTCACTAGGCCTTGTGTTATTGCGAGAACGAGAAGTGCAAGGGAAAAGGGAGCAGGGAAGTGCAAGTGAGAGGGGAGGGGAAAACAGGGCAGCAATGCTCTCAGTAAGTGCAGCCAGGGCAGAGCAGCTATTGGTTGTGCAAGGAGAACAATGGACTGCAGGGTTACAGCTACAGCCCCTATGTGCATGGTAGGCCCGGAGGCAGTGCAAGGGTGACCAATCAAGAAAGAGCCTGAACTCAGAGAGACTCTGAGGGTAGCCAAGCAGCCAGTCAGTACAGCAGACAGGTAGGTAAGGTAGGTCAGCAGGGGGGGAGAGAGAGCGAAAGCAGCAGAGAACAGGAAAGCTTTTAGCTGCTTCCGAAACTTCAGGTTGTCCGCCTCAAGTTTGAGAGGGGCAGGGAGGCCATTCCAGTTGGAGGCACCAGCAGAGGAGAGAGGTCTACCCCTACTCTCTGCCTGGAGAAATGTCTAAGCCTTAGAGAGTTGGAGGTAGCTGAGTGAAGGGTTAGAGAAAGAAGGTATTTTGGAAGAGAGCATTGGATTTAGTGTGGGCACTGGCCCCAGAAAGCCTTGTGGGCAATGCAAAGGTTCTTGAACTTGATCCTTGCAGCCAGTGGAGAGATTTCAGGGCTGGAGAAATACAATCCCAGGGCTTGAGGCCAAGGCTGTCTTGCAGTCCTGTTCTGGATTATTTGCAGATGACGGAGACTAGAGGAAGACAGATTGAGAAAGTGGCTGTTGCAGTAGTCCAGCCTAGAGACAGTGAGCTTCTGGTGGAGAGTGAGAAAGGGAAGAGTCCCTTTGAGGAGGAGCAGCTGGTAGTGGGACTTCTTGGTGATGTCCGAGATGTTAGGAGAGAAAGAGAGTGTGGCGTTGAAGATGACACCAAGGTTTTTTGCCTCGCAGGAAGGCAAAGGAAGAGGGCCCAAGGTGGTCTGCTATAGTGAGAGAGGAAACGCAGTGGCAAGGGTCCCAATGAGAAGGATCTCTGTCTTACTGGCATTAAGGCAGAGATCATTGGAGGCGCACCAATCCTGAATCGTGGATAGACAGTCAGGAATGAGCAAGAGAGGAGAGGATGATGAGGGGAGCCTGAAGGAAAGCTGAGTCATCCGCACAACACTGAAAGTTAGAGGATAAGGTAGAGATCAGGGAGGCCAAAGTGGCCAAGTAGAGGTTGAAAAACCAGCGTGAGAGGATAGAGCCCTGGGGAATGCCACAGGTAGAGAGAGGTGGCGGAGAGAATGGGACCAGGATCGACCTGGGAGCGGAGTGGCGGTCCAAGTGGAAGTAGGTCAGTCACTCTAGGGTCTGATCTGTGATGCCCAGGTTCTCACAGAGTCGATTGGTCAGGATGGCGATGTTGACCCTGTCGAAAGCAGAGGAAAGATGAAGGATGAGAATAGAAGGAATGCTGGAATCAAGGTTAGAGAGCAGCACAGGTGTTAAGGAGAGCAGTTTCCATGCCTCTGTCAGCTCTGAAGCCAGACTGATGGTCATGGAGACAACCAACAGATTCAGTGTGGAGAGTAAGCTGGGAGATAGCAAGCTTTTCCAAGAGTTTGCTCAGGAAAGGTGGAGATTGAGCGATAGTTTTCCGGGCAGGTAGGATCAGCAGACTGCTTCTTGAGGAGTGGGTGCATAAGGGAGTGCTCAAAGGGAGAGGGGAACATTGCAGTGGCGAAAGAGTGATTACAGAAATCGGCCAAGGCTGGAGCGAGGGTGTCAATATGGGCTTTGATGGTTCTGGAGGAGCAGCGGAGCACCTGTTTGGACGACACTTTCATAGATCGGACTTGTCTAGAAACCTCGTTAGGTGTTGTCAGAGAGAAAGAGGAAAAAGGAGGAGGAGAGAAGAGATGGCCAAAATGGGCCGAGAGAGGAAGAGGACATAGAGGACAGGATGTCCTGAGATTTAGCAGAGAAATGAGAGGCCAGAGCTGTACAGAGGGCATGGGAGGGAACAGAACAGGTATAGACCACAACAGGATTGACCAGTTCCTTGCAGATTTTAAAGAGTTTGGCCGTGTTGTTCGAGGCCATGGAGACACATGCTTTATTGTGTGCTCTCTTCTTGATGAGTGTTATTGCTTTGACTGGCATTTTGCTGAAAACAGTCTAGGTATGTCTAAATGTGGCCTGGCATTCTGTACTATAATGTTATTACGAGTTTACAGTGGTCTACATTGTGCAGCCAGTTGTAAGCATTAATGTTCCTGTGCACTGTTGGTGACTTGCATGTATTGGATTGTGTTACCCTACAAAACAATTGCAAACACTCTGGCTTTATAGCCAATTTATCTCAGAAAGTGTGCTGTATATTGCATTAAAACACATATTTATATCTTTTTCCTAGTGCAGTGTGCGGCATACCCCTTCAGCAGCACGTTCATGCGTATTGTGCAAGCGTGACAGTCTAGGCCGGCCCAGAGTGTGGCGCAACCTGTGATTTGTTGCCGAGTTGGAGGGCCCCCTCAGCATGGCTCGCAGGGGGGCCCCCACATTTTGTGTTACGCCACTGCTGGGGAACACCACAGGAGGAGAAAAAGATGTCAGAGAGGAAGGACCCCAGTTGGACCTGGGAGGGTCGATTGGAAAGGAAAGAGGTCAGCCACGCCAGAGCCTGACCAGTGATACCCAGGTTATCACGGAGACGGTTGAGCAGGATGGCATGGTTGACAGTGTCAAAGGCAGAGGAGAGATCGAGTAGAATGAGAACACACGGAGTGTTGAAATCGAGGTTCGAGAGCAGGTCCTCACGGATGTTCAGGAGAGCAGTTTCCATGCTTCTGGCAGCTCTGAAGCCAGATTGGTGGTCATGAAGACTACCAACAGATTCAGCGTGGCGGTTAAGCTGGGAGATGGCCAGTTTCTCCAGGAGCTTGCCCAGGAAGTGAGTAATGGAGATTGGGCGATAGTTAGCCGGGCAGGAAGGGTCGGAAGAGGGTTTCTTGAGAAGGGGGTGCACAAGGGAGTGCTTGAGGGGGGAAGGGAAGACTCCAGAGGCGAAGGAGCGGTTGCAAAAATCAGCCAGGGCAGGAGCCAGGGAGTCAATGTGGTCCTTGATGGTTTTGGAAGAACAGGGGTGAACCTGTTTAGACGAGACTTTCATAGATCGGACTTGTCTGGAAACCTCGTCAGCAGAAAAAAGTGGAAAGGCAGAGAAGGAGGGAGGAGGGGTGGATGCAGAAGGGCCAGAGGAAGAGCCGGGAAGAGAGGGAGGGAGGTGAAAGGAGGAGAGCGAGGACAGGATGTCCTGAGTTTGTGAGATGAAGTGAGAGGCCAGTGCAGTGCAGAGGGCCTGGGAGGGGACAGGAGAGGTAGAGACTGCAGCAGGGTTGGCCAGCTCCTTGCAGATTTTAAAGAGTTCGGCTGAGTTGTTTGATGCCTCAGAGATGCGGGCTTGGATAACGGCTCTCTTCTTGGTGAGAACGGAGAGCCGGTATTGCCTTTGGAGCAGGCGGCAGGCCAGTTTGTCAGAGGATGAACATGAAGCACGCCATTTCCTCTCTGCCACCCTGCACTTGCGTTTTAGGGTGACGAGATCCGAGTCATACCAGGAGTTACATTTGGCTTTGGGCTTCAGGCAGATTCTCATGACGGGGGCAAGGATATCAAAAGTATTAGATATAGCAGAGTGGAGCATGGAGAGGGCTGTGTCAGGGTGGGAGTCAGCCGAAGGGGGAGGCGGGGGCGAGAAGGGAACAGCAAAAGCCTCAACTGACACGCGCTTCATGGGTCGGATGACCGAGAAGGTGGGTGGTAGTGCAGAGGGTGGCTTTGCCTGTGGGGTAGGGAGGGTGATGTGGGAGGATAGGAGAAAGTGATCACTCGAGGAGAGAGGAGTGGAGAGAGGGACGGAGAGGGGAAGGTCAGAGGAGATCAGAGCATCAAGAGTGTGCCCTGCAGAGTGAGTAGGCCCAGACGGGAGAATAGAGAGTGCGAGAGAGTCGCAGAGGTCACGAAAGAGACCAGTGGGGGGACAGGAGGCATCGAGGTGGATGTTGAAGTCACCAAGAAAGAGGAGTTGAGTGGTTGAGGACAGGAGTGAGGAGGAGAGGTCAGCCCACTCAGAGAGGAAGGGGGAAATTTGACCAGGTGGCCGATAGATAGTAGCCACAGTGAGGGAATGGCTAGGGGAGAGAGAGAGTCGGCAGACAAGACATTCAAAAGAGGAGTAGGTCTGCGTAGGAGTGACAGTGGCAGGAATCCACTCAGGGAAGATAAGGGCAACACCACCCCCTGCACGGTTGGGCCTGGGCACGGAGAGGATCTTGTAACCGTCAGGTAGGAGTGTGTCAAAGCTGGTGGCAGAGCTGGCAGTGAACCATATCTCAGTGAGACCGAGGACGTCGAGGTCCAGTTCCTCAAGAAGGCGACAGATATCAGAGGAATGCTTGATGGCAGAGAGAAAATTAAGAGTGGCAATGTGGAGAAGGTTGCCATCCTTGAAGAACTTCCGGGGAGGGGTACAGATCAGAGGTACGCCCTGCGGAGGTGTTGGAGAAGGAGGTGAATAAGGAGCACGAGAGGGGGCAGGGAGGGAGGGTAGAGGCAAGGTAGCCGAGGACAGAGGAGGGGGAACAGCAGGAGAGGAGAGGAAGTTGATGAGGCGTGGGAAGCGTCTATCAAAGAGGTGAAGGTTGGCCTGAGGGCCTTGAACCAAGACAGTCCCATTAGCGTAGACATTAATGATGGCCTTAGAGGAGCGGAAAGGGGCCAAGAGGACATCCCAACGGGTGCCACCATTAATGGGAGAGGAGGAGAAAGGAGAGAGCACAGAGACCATATGAAGGGTCCATAGGTCAGGCAAAGGCACGAAAAAGAGAATGTCAGTGAGAGTTTCCTTGGAGCTGGCACTAGTGTAGGTGTCAGCGATAGGGAGGCCTCGGTTGGAGACCAGGATGTCCTTTTTAAACTTTTTCCTACCAGATTTAGTGAGGATAGCAGGATAGTCGATAGAGAAGCAGTTAGAGAAGATAGACGAGATAGAGAGCACCATGGAGTAGGAGGGAGTGGGGGGGTGGGGGGGAAGACAGACGAAACGAGAGCACGCAGACAGGAAGTGAGCGGCAGGCAAGTTTACCACATTTCAGAGCAAACAGTAAATGCGTATTAGGTACAGGGCCACCTAAGTTTGAGAGTCCTGCGAGGGGAGAAAAACACCCAAGTTAACCACAATTGTGGAATACAGTGAGGCGAAGGCACCATGCGCATGAGGTGGACCAGGTGAAGGAGGGGTGGGCCGGGGGAGCGGAGAAGCAGGTGAAGCTGGCACCTTGCGTCCCCTGCGGACACCTGCAGACACACAGGGAGCTGCAGCTGAGGAGTCGCCCTTGGCCTGGGGCCCTTAGCCGCAGGGGGCTGCCGGGGAGAGGGCTGCCCAGGAAGGGGGAGGTTATAGGCAGAGGGAGAGGAAGGGGAGGGGGGTGTGGGCGGGCAGGGAGGCGGGAGGGAGAGGAGGACCAGGAAGTGGGAGGGGGCAGCAGGAGAAAGGCACACAACGCGCACGGAGCGCGAAAGCAAGTTAAACATCACAATTACAAAATGAAATACTCACGGGGCCCAGGCAGGGCTTCCAAGCCTGCAGTTCCCTCTGGGCTACCGGCGACCGCTCTCCCACGCACCGCTGAGCAAAGAAGCGGGCGGGGGGAACGGCCGTCGAGTACCCCAGAAGGGAACAGCAAGGTAGCCAATCAGAGGGGGGGGTGGGCGGGCAGGGAGGAGGGAGGGAGAGGAGGACCAGGAAGTGGGAGGGGGCAGCAGGAGAAAGGCACACAACACCCACGGAGCGCGAAAGCAAGTTAAACAGCACAATTACAAAATTAAATACTCACGGGGCCCAGGCAGGGCTTCCAAGCCTGCAGTTCCCTCTGGGCTACCGGCGACTGCTCTCCCACGCACCGCTGAGCAAAGAAGCGGGCGGGGGGAACGGCCGTCGAGTAGGCCAGAAGGGAACAGCAAGGTAGCCAATCAGAGGGGGGCGTGGGCGGGCAGGGAGGCGGGAGGGAGAGGAGGACCAGGAAGTGGGAGGGGGCAGCCGGAGAAAGGCACACAACGCGCACGGAGCGTGAAAGCAAGTTAAGCAGCACAATTACAAAATTAAATATTCACGGGGCCCAGGCAGGGCTTCCAAGCCTGCAGGTCCCTCTGGGCTGCATTTGTTAGGTGCTTATACAACAAGTAAATTGTTTTTCAAAGAGCCCACAAGGCAACCAGGAGGGAACATGGGATAGAACACAATGAATACACTGGGGGTTAAAGACAAACCTACTAGGCCTTGTGAGCATTCAGAGCGTGCACGTGCAGGGAGGGAGAGGAAAAGAGGGAGAGGGGGTAAGTGCTGGAGAGCCTGTGCTTGTGAGTGAGCAGCAGGTGGAAGTGCCCAGTGTAGGCTGTGCTAGGGAACTTTCATCTGTAAAATAGATGGGTAAGTGCAGGCCTACAGTGGTGCAGGCCAGTGAGGGGCAAGGCAAGTGCTATGTGTAGGCATAGGCTGAGGCAATTTGGTGTGGCAGGCAGGGCCCCAAAGGACACATAAGGCCATGGTCACCAATCACAGCGACTGTGAGATTAGCAGAGGAGGGACGAAGGAAAGGAGAAGTAGAAAAAGAAAGTCTTGAGGAGCTTCTAGAATTTGAGGAGAAGTGGCTCAAGACAAAGAGAAAGGGCAGCCTGAGGAAAGTGATCAACCTCCGGCCCTCTGTTTAGCAAACTGCTTGACACACTAAGAGTTGGTACCAGAGGAACGTAGAGGTCTAGAGGGAGAGTATTTAGTAAGAGCAAGTTGCATATAGCGTGGTCCCTGGCCCCAGACAGCCTTATGGATGATGCAGAGGGATTTGAACTTGATCCTTGCAGCAATCGGAAGCCAGTGAAGAGTTTTTAGGGCAAGAGAGATGTGGTCCCTGGGCTTGAGGCCAAGGATAAGTCTTGCTGCCCTATTCTGGATTAGCTCAAGGGGTCATAGAGAGGATAAGGGTAGATTCAAGAGAAGGCTATTGCAATAGTCTAGCCTAGAGAGAACCAGAGCTCTGGTAACATTGAGCTTCTGGGGGAAAGTGAGAATTCCATTGAGAAGGAAGAGTTGAAGGTTGGACTTCTTGGTAATGTCCTGAATGTGAGGGAGGAAGGAAAGAGAGGAGTCGAAGAGGACTCTGAGATTTCTGCCTTTAGATATAGGAGAAAGGGGAGAGCCCATAGAGGATGGCCAGAGTGAGGGAAAGAAAGAGGGAGCAGGGGTCCCAATAGGAAGGATCTCAGTCTTGCTGGCATTGAGGCAGAAATCGTTGGAAGTGCACCAGGACTAGATGGCAGATAGGCAGTCTGGGATGATTGAGATGCATGAGGGTCAGCAGGAAGTTTGAAAAAGAGTTGTGTGTCATCTGCGTAAGACTGGAAGTTGAGGGAGAAGGAGGAAATGAGGAGTGCCAGTTGAGCAAGGTAAGTGTTAAACAACCAGGGGAAGAGGTTGGAGCCCTGGGGCCACCACAGGCAGAGAAAGAGGTAGGTGAGGAGAAGGTGCCCAAAATAACCTGGGACGAACCATCGGTTCGTTAGTGTATCTATAACCATTTACAGATACACCTGCGTAAAACCAAATACTATATACATATGATTGATGCAGTTACTCATACAAGACCAAAATCAGGGATGCTATCTTGCTTTGCACTGTACATCTCTTGGTCTCTTCCTCAGGGCAGCACACGCATCATCCACGCCATCCATGGATTCACTGCCACATGCCCAGGAGTAAGATTATCTTAGGGAGAATGTTCAGTTTCTGTGCTAATTCCCTTTAACCTTAGAGACCCCCAGCCCTTTGCTGGAATCTGGGACCTTTTTGATTTTAACCTCCTGAGTGAGTGGGCTTTTTTTCCACCCACGCATGTCTTTTCCCTCTGACTAAGATTTTGTGTTCCTTATGTTTTCATGAAATCTGGTAAACTCCATAGGCATCTGTTTTTTTTAATATAGTGACAGACAGCACCCTTTGTGCAGTGCCACCGAGGAGTCCCTTGGACTCATCTAAATGTGTAAATACATTTTCTTGGGTGAACTACAGTTCCCAAGAATAGTAGGACAACTTTTGTCTTAATTACCTTTTTCCTTTGTGGGTCCAGCACACACCACCTTACATAGAGTGATGGGGGGGTTACATAGTAACTCCTTATCCCACATTTTGCTACACTAACTAACTTGAATGGCTTGTGGCAGTGGTTTCATTTTACTACTTTTTGTGCAATGTATCTGCAGGCTGATTTCTCAGCTGCAGTACAGCACCAATGGGTGACCATTTTACCAAAATGGCCCTGTCTTCTTTTTTCACCATTTCTTGTTTGTTTGTTCATTCTCGGCTTTTACTCGGTTGTTAAGATCAGGTTTAAGTCCAATGGGCCTCATTACAAGTTTGCCGGTCTGGTAACTACGGTACTGGTAAGCTTGCTGGTACCGTAGTTACCGGACCGGCAAACTACGAGTTCTGCTTACGGGTGCATTTTCACCCGCCAGGGCGGACCCGGCGGATGGACCAGCACCCGCAAGCAGAGCATGTCGGATGCACCGGGACCATTCTAAATGGTGCTGGTGTATCGGTCCCTCCCCATTCCCATTTGAGCCCGATACTGGCGCCTGGGAATGGGCAAATACCAGGTCTGGCGGGGCCGTAATGACCAGGTAATTGCCTATTTCCTGGACGCCGGTAAAATTTGCAAATTCGGCGGCAGCCTACCAGTTTTACGGGCAAGGCTACCACCAAACCTGTAATGAGGCCCACTGTGTATTTTGCCTATGTTGGGCTTCACCCCTGAAGCCCAACCAGGCCCCAGTGTGACTGGGAAGGCAAGAAGTGAGGGAGACTGAAACTTCACTGGCTTTTGTTTGTAGGCATGCCTGGTCAACACCAGTTCCAGCTGGGTGGGTGGCGGTCCTAGAGGACGACCCCCCTGTGTGATTGACAGTTTAGTGATGTGAATTAATGGGATTTTGCATATAAGGCAAGGGTTTGTGACTACAGGCAGATTCGACCACTGGTACATAAAGTCCGGAGAAGAAGATGCAGAGAGAAGCCAACAGCACCTTCCAGGATCACAAAAGCATCCATGAAGCTTTTCAGCTGTGCTGACCCTGTTTTCCCATCGACAGGGAAGCTCTGCCAAGGACGACTTCCTCTCTCAGGCTCGTGGGACCAACTGGTTTCAAGACCTGCTTTGTTCTGGGGCAACCCCTGTGTCGCTGCAACCTTCCTGGGCTGCAATTTCCCAATACCGACGGTACCTGGACCATCGACGAGTGCAACAACCTTGTTAAGACAAATCTGGCTGAAACTTTGCAGGCTTCCGTGTGAGTGAACAGAAGCAAGAAATCATTATCAGAGCCCCCTCACCAGAGGTGAGGACTGAGGGATCAAGGAAATGCCAACCAGGATATTTGTTCCACTTTGGCGATGAGAAAAAGGCACCAAAACCACAAAGAGCCGCTGAAATCAGTGGAATCCATTGCTGCAGAGTCCCTCTTGAGAGTTCTGCCACAGAAGCCCATCGGACATCCTCCATTTTGTCACCACAAACTAGGTCCAGGAACAAGGCTCCGCATCGCTGCATCAAGAAGAAAGTCAGCTCGAACATCTGCTTCAATTCTAAGGTACTGTGGGGCTTTGGGTTTAACCACCTTTAGACAAATCTAGTGCTTCCTAGCCTGGGGAGTGCCCCTTTCAATACTTTTGAATTAATTCAATTCACTTGCACAAGCCTCACAGCTTGTGCACCTCAGGTAGGCTCTCCTGAGCTCCTGGATTGTTCTTCAAAGAACTAATGACGGTTCAACTAACTTTTTCTAAGATGATTGGATCAAAACTAGAACTGTTTTATTGACTTTGGCTGTTCTGGCTCCCTAAAGGCATCCCTTCCTAACCCTGCTGACTTTGGCAGTGCTTGTTCCCTATAAAGGTTTGAAATGGTTTTACACACTTATTGCTGTGGGAAATACTTTCTACATCCCTCTGGGAGAAAAGACTATCGTTACAGTGCATCAAAACTAGAATTGTCCTATTGACTTTGGCTGTCCTGGCTCCCTAAAGGCATCTCTTCTGAACCCTGCTGGCTTTGGCAGTGCTTGTTCCCTATGCAGGTATTACTTGTTTGACACTCTTATTGCTGACGAAAATACTTCCTACATCCCTCTGGGAGAAAAGACTATCATTACAGTGCTACAGTGTTCTATTCTACTCTAACACTTCTTCCCTCCAAACTCATAAGTGCTAATACTGACCTTGAATGATGTCGCTCCGTGAGCTGGACATGTTTTAGTACACAAAGATTTGACTTACCAGCAATATTGCTGCTTGAATAACTTGATTCTGAAATTCTACTTGATGTTACTATTAGTTGCTGTATAGTTAGTGTGATTCATTTTCTTTGTGTATATATAAATACATAATTTTATATAACTTTTATGGGTGTAAGTGTTTACTTGAATACTTGTATTTGGTGATTTCATTGTACTGCTATACAGCTCACAGTACCACTTCTGGGAAAAGCCTGGCTCTCAGCCACTCTATTGACGTGTGTAGTACAGGCCTATGTTAAATGTTGGGTCACTAATACCAAGAAGATAAGTCTTGTGAAGTCCCACACCAGTTGGACTCTACACAATCTTACCTAACAGCAGCTTCCTCTGTCCGGGGTGATGCCATTGTCTCCGCAGCCCAAGACCACTGTACAACGTGACAGACACCTATCACAACTACACTCCTCACTCTACGCCTGTGCTGTTCTGTGGGTGGGCCCATGCAACCAACCCCATTTCACTGCATCAGCGCGGCAGTGTCCATGGTTGCGTCAGACTACCCGACTCTGGATTCTTCATCTGGGCTGCAGCAATCATGTGACCTGTGACTTCTGCAGCTTCCGTTCATGCTGTCTGAGCCTGTGGTGGGCTGACTCATCTCAAGCAGCTGTCTTCTGCCTGGGCCACCCTCCTGGCGAGGTCTGGGACTTGGATCTTCACAGCTCTGCCCATTCTGGCCCCAGGGCAGGTCTGCATGCTCAGCAGGCCACTGCTTTTGCCTTGCTGGTAATCTTCTGGGCCTGTCCAAGACCGGCACCAGGGCGGGACGACTTAACCCTCAGGCTGCTTATGTTTTCCCTTGGCTGCCCCGCTCCTAGAGCTCTGCTTACACCGGGGATATAGTTCCTGGGCACACAGTGTAAATTGAGCTGCTCCTGGCATATGCTTCCCGTCTAAGGGGGCTTCTCAAGCCCTGCAGGGGCGTTTCAGGTCGCAGTGTCACAGGAGGCTGAAATTCACTGTGTTTTTGTCACTGGTGCAGTCAGAACAATAGGATATTACAGTAAACACAACTTTAAATAAAATATATTTAAAAACAACTTCTTGGTGTTTGTGTGTGATGCAATCTTTTTTCCCCTCACGGGTGTTAAGTATAGATTTAAGTAGGCGTCCTCAATTGAGCCAACTACACCTCACCTATTATGCATTACACCTATACCATTTCCCCTACCATTTTTGGTGAAATGATTTGGTGAAATGGTATTCGAAGAAATCTACGGTAACGGTTTCAAGCCAGACCTAGAAAGCGAGAAGTTCAAATAACGGCCAAGAGTTTAAGTTGGCTGTTAAACCTGTAGGCATTCTCAGATGGTCCCAAAGAATAGGGAGGCAGAGTATCAAATGGATTCAACTTGGTTCTCATCCTCAACACCAGTGGCACTCATGCATGGGATTTGTCTGTGCCATTCACTATGATGGGACTATAAGCAAGTATGTTCTGTTTTTTCTGTATTTATCTGGTTAATTTCATGGTTCAGAAATGCTGTGCTTCAGTTATAAAATGTCAGATGAACGCAACTTGCTTTTAGCAGTTGTTGTAAATAGCTTAAAGCAGGATTTGTGTGTGTGTGTTTGTTTCCAGAGTTTGCACAGCAGTCCGTAGAGTTTACAGAGCAATTCAGAGACCAATCACTGATGAAGTTCTGGCTAGGACCTCTACTTTTCCTGATTGTGTATCACGCAGACACGGTTGAGGTAAGTGGTATATTTGTAGAATATATCCCATGTCTCAAAGGAATTATATGTGGTGGAGGTGAACATAGAAATATACGTGCTGAATAAAAAAAGGTTTGCAAACATTGTTATATTTACATTCATGTTCAGGCTGATCTATGCTGCAAGTCCAAAGTAGACGTCTTAAAATGTTCTCTCTATGGATACACATGCGCTGTTATAATATGGTGATCAGGTTCCCCTGACCTCTTGATACAAAATTTACAAAATGTTCACAATGGGGGTCATTACAAGTTGGGCAGTATCCCAGTGGTAAATCTGCCGGGATACCGCCCAAAGCAATTAGCGTTACCGCAAATAGCACCAGATCCCAAGTTGGGGTGGCGCGGTAAGTCCCCATTTATTCTGTGTCCATTGGACCCAATAGGGCATTTTTGGCACAATTACCACAGCGCTAATACCGCTGCAGTAATTGGAACAAAAATGGGCTGAAAGTCAGCAGATTTACCACCAGCTCAGAGGTGGAAGTGATTCGACAACTTTCCGCCCAACTCATAGTTGGGCAGAGCAGTAATGCAGTGGTAATAGCATTACCTCTGCGTTTTTACTGCTCCGCCCAACTTCTGATGAGGCCCAATGACTCCACATGTGGTGGTATAGGTGTGTAGAAACTTACAGGCCGATTCATGGAATTAATGTGTACTGAAATTTTCAGCGCAAGCATGCGAAAGCGTGCAAAATCGTACAATTCCCAGTGCCAGTGCGAAAATCGCAGCGAAACCCGCGCACAGAGATTCATGGAAGTCCGTGTGCGTGTAAATCCCAGGATGTGTGGCAAAATTCTGCATGGCGCACGCTGGCGCAGACGTCTCCAAACAGCGTGCGCTATGTGCACAGCGAAATCGCACATAGCGCGGCGCACAAAACAAAAGTAGGAGGAACAGAGGGCGTGACACGCGGAATGGGGAACAATGCGTGAAAATGTGGGCATCACGGGGGAAGTACAGGAGGCAAATGCGCGGAACGCCCATACGCACGTTCAAAACACGTATTCATGGATTCGAACGGGGTTAACGCATGCGCCAAAAAAGACGCACTAATCCTGAAACATGTACACCAGCAGGAAGCAGACGTACGTGGACCCGCGCAGCATAAAAATGCACGCAAACAACAAACAAGCTCAGACGCCAGGATGAATATACCGTTCCTAGCAGCAGTGGTAGTGGGATACCGCAGGAGGAGGAGGAGGATAGTCAGGCCCAGAATTTTCACACCCAGAACCAGCCTTTTCGGGATGCCTGATGACCAGGTGTATGGGAGGTACAGGTTTCCACCTCACATAATACTCAACCTGGTGAGTGAGTGGGAGGATGACCTCACATCACCCACCCTGTGCTCCCAAGCTCTCAGCCCCCTGGAGAAGGTCCTCAATGTACTGCACTTCTTAAATGCTTATGTACTATAGTGGGGGGGTGTCACAGCCCACGCAGTTACGCTGCCTACACCAGGTCTTGGCCATCATGACTGCACGCCCATCAGTCCGCAGGCACATATACCTGCCCAGAACACCTGCAGAAAGGCAGGCTGCCGTCCAGGATTTCTATGGGGTGGCACAATTCCCCAAAGTCCTAGGTGCCATTGATTGCACCCATGTGGCTCTACGTCTCCCCAAGGCATCAGAGCACATCTATAGAAACCGCAAGCACTGGCATTCCATCAACGTCCAGTTAGTATGTGATGCCAAGGGAATAATCACCTCAGTATATGCCAACTATCCAGGGTCCACCCACGCCAGTTTTATTTACAGAATGTCAACCCTAAACCGGGACCTAGAAGCTGGGCGGCATGGCGATACATGGCTGCTCTGTGAGTATAAATGCCACAGCACATGCATGCATGTCAGATACTGAGTAATGTCACAACCCCACTAATGATACCCATCACCACCTCCCCAGGGGACAGTGCCTACCCTCTGAGCACCGACATGATGATGCCAATTCGGAACCCCACCACGCCACCCCAGGTAAGATACAACACAGCCCACATTGCAACCCGGGGCATAGTGGAGTGCACATTCAGAGTGCTCAAGTCACATTTTTGCTCCCTTGACCGTTCTGGCGGGCAGCTGTTATACGCTCCCCCAGTAGTGTGCAGGATCATAGTGGCAGCATGTGTCCTGCACAACGTTGCAACACGCCGGGGCCTGCCCGTGGACATGGTGGTGCCCCCACATCCCCAATCACATGCACGCCCGCTGGGGAAAGGGAGGGGAAAGGGCATGGGGTGAGGCAGCCCGTACGCAGCTGATGGCTAATTACTTCACCTAAAATCACACCCTTGTGGAGTGCACACAGCCCTGGCACATACCATCTGACAATCAATGATGATGACATAAGGGACAGTCAACTGTCAGAACCATACCAGCCTGAGATTGGTCACCTGGAAGTGTTACATTGTGTGCATCCCTACCTACACAAACACCACCAATGCTGTTTCATCAAAAGACACACTTCTATGCTGCTAAATTCATTACCCCCTTGCAAAATACAACATGAGAACAGTGCCATGTCACCCAACCCCTCCCCAGCACCGCCACCCAACACACCATGGCATGCCATGCTATGTGAGGGCAAACAAAGCAATCCCCAAAACATGACACAAGTGTCACAAAGTACAGTGCCCCTAATGGAAACTGGCCACACACAATATGCTCCCAGTAATGTAGAACTAACAACACATATGACCAAATACTTGCCAACAATGCAATGCAGTTACACAACCTCAAACATAGCATAAACATGACAGTATTAAGTTAAAGTAGTGGTAGTCTTACAATCTGATTATGCCAGCACATCGACCACTTCCAACTGTACAGTGCTGCTGCCACGCAAATGTGTAAGTGCACTGCTTACAACATGAACTCCATCTCCAAAGTAGACGGCCTTGTGAAGACATGAGGAATAAATCTGCAAATTAGGAGGAAGACATGGATGCACAAGCACATATCAATACACCATGCAGTGTACAATACAACAACAATATCCATTAGGAATGTATATATAGTATTGACTACATATTGCCCACAGAGCTCATGGGAGTCCAACGTCACTGTGTAAGTCACTGTCACTTGGGCACACCCTTTGCAAGCCCATAGAAACGGGAAGCAGGAGGGGTGTGTGTCTCACGAACCCAAGCATCTCACCCAAACTCAGGACAAGCCTGCATGTGCCCGGCCAAAATACAGTGGATGCCCACGGGAGCCACACAAGGCAACACACGGTAAAAAAAAATCAAAAATCAAAAATGGCCATGTGGGGGATGGGGGGGAGGCCACCCAGGAGGTCCGAGGACAGGGTGCGCACCAACAGCCACCTGTGTGGATGTTGGGAAAAAAAACACCTCCATGGGCTCATGGCCTGCACGACTATGCCAATGTGGGAGAACTGCTGCTGTCGCTCTCATCACCCTCTGCTGCTGCCACAGGAGGTGGTGGTGCTATGGGAGGCAGCCCACGCAAAGCCCTGGTATGGTCCTCCATGGCAGCAAGCATGCAGGTGTGGAAGGTCTCGTTCTGGAGGATTATAGTGCGGAGATCCCCATGCACCACCTGACGTGCTGCCCGGATCTCCTCCCGAGTTGCCTGCATCTCAGCTGAGAGCGAACGTGTGAGCCGCTCCAGCTGCTGTTCTGTCCTCAAGTTAGTGGAAGCCTCAAGGTCAACAAGAGTCTCCCTGAGGTGATGGAGTTCTACCCTCAGGGCTTCCCTGTGGCACTGGGACTCTATTGATATCGATTGGTGTAGAGTCTCCAGTGCCGCCCATCTGTCCCTGTTGGACGCCAACATGTCCTCCCTGTGTGATTGGCAAATGGAGTCTGTTGCCTGCTGTAGTTGCTCTATCTGCCTTTCAGGGGGGACAATGGAAGTGGCCACCCTCTCCATTGCTTGAGCCATCATCTCAACTGATGCTGCCTGTTGGGTTGCCATACCGTACATGGATTGTTCCCATGCGGTATTGCCTGGTGGCGTACGGCCACCGCGTCGGCGGGCACCACACCTGTTTGGGGCATGGCGATCTGCGCCTTGCTGTGCCGGCACTGCCTGAGGCTGCAGGACTGCATTCCCCCTCTGATCTGCTGGCCCAGGAACAGGATCAGATGTTGTGGAGTGTGACCCTGCATCCGTAACTGCCAAAAGCGGACTTACCAACACTGACATCCCCATAGAGGGTTCTACCCCTAGTGCAGGTGGGTTGGACAGAACAGAATCCCTGCCAGAAACACTTACCTACGATGCCACATAGGTCTCATCATCCGAATCAGCACCTGAATAGAGGTCTGGGGAGGTGCACCCAGAGACACCCCTGGACAGAATGGTCTGCAGCAAGATTGGGTTCTCACCCACCACCACACCACGTCCCCCACTGGTGCCCGGTCATGCCTGAGATCCCTCCTGTGTCTGCACCATCTCCTCAACCTCAACAGCATCAAGTGCGTCATCCCCTGCAAAAACATGAAAGACAAAAAATGGAAACAGGCATTAGCACCATAGCACACAAATAGGCCTGACAAGCTACAGAACCAGTACATGATTTACACATGTCCCACATGACTATAACCCTCCCATGCATGCACTGTCACTGAGTTGGAAGGGGAGGCAAAAGGCAGACACTGATGACACCAAGATGGAAGAGCAACACATTTGCTGCATGCTGGGTAACACTGCCATCACATATTGCCCTGTGAGTGGCATGTCAATACACATACATGACACATGCCATCACACAGATGGCATGCACCATAGCCATGCTACATTCCACAAGTACATCCATATGTCAGTGAATGAATACTGTCAGCCATCCATGTGAGATGGACATGATGAGATGAAAAATGCTACATAGTGTGACAAAATAGGCATGTGCCACACACTGCAACACATCCAGTGTACAAAAATACAGTGATTGCAGGCCGATGTACACATCAATGGTTGTGCACTTCAACATGACAGGAAACAACTATCATGTTCCACATTCAAACAGGCCCCAAAAATGTATGTGATCAGGCCAATACTCAATCAGCCTGAATGGTCAAATCATTCACCTAACAAGGTAACACATGTGGGCCAATGTGGGGTTCATCAATGACAGAAGCATGTCACAAATGTGACAATAGGGCTGAGGAATGCGTAGCAAAAGTGGGAAAATTGAAACAATCAGCCTGAACGAACACTTAAAAATACAAACAATGTTGTTGCAAGATGCCACTTCAAGGGCAACTGCCGTAATGTTGCGCTAAATTACTACTGTGGGCGGAAGGGATACTGTCACACCCAAATCCAAGGGCGCTGAATGTTTTGGATGAAGCACATGGGTGACCCATACCACTCAGGCACACACACCCTCACCTGGCACTCAATCAGAACCCGTCACCCAAACAACATACACATGCATTACACACACATGCATGGGCACTCACCGGACAATGCATCATAATCAGGTAGTTCTCCCACACCTTGGACCTGTTCCTCTGTGACGAAGGCCCCAGCAACAGACTCATGTTCAGTGAGTTTGTTGTCCTCTTGTGGAGACCCACCGCCCGTCACCAGAGTAGCGGCATGATTTGAGGCCAGCTTGTTCTTTGCTCTGCTTTTCAGGTCATTCCACCGCTTGTAGCAATCATCAGCTGTGCGCCTCACAAATCCAAGGGCACTTATGCGGTCCGCAATGGTCTGCCAGTGTGCCCTACGTTGACCAGGTGTGGTCTTGCACCATGCAGTCACCACCATTTCGCGGCTATGTGCTGACACATAGGCCACAAGTGCATCAAGTTCCGGATCATTAAAGCAAGGCTTCCTTGAGGTACCAGAGTGTGTAGCCATGTCTGGGGTCTCAGCCTGTCGTGCCAGAGCACCTTTCTTCCTCTTCTTTAAAGGTGGAGCAGAGCCAGAGTGGCTTACGCCGCTCTGGTCAGTAGGGGCAGAATCACCGGTCGACTGGGTAGTAGGAGTGTGGGAATGCACAATGACCATAGGTCTTGATGCAGGCATTGGTTGCAGGGTAATGTTGGCAGGGGGAACGTCAGTTTGATGGACCAGGACTGACACTGTCCTGGCTGGGAGAGTCAGAGCTGGGGCAGATGGAGCTGCAGCTGCCCCTGCAGCCTCCCCACCCTGCATACTTTGGGCAGCAGATGACATAGCTGCCCCAGATCCACGTGGCTAGGTGACAACAACTTGCACCGCCACACGTGGCCTAGACTTGCTGACCTGGAAGTCAGCCAAAGAGTCATCCTGTGCCAGGTCAGGTGCCACAATGGGCTGGTCCAACAGGGGCTGAGCTGGGATGGTGTCAGCCACGTTTCCCTCAACCATGGGGGTGGGCATGGGTGTCCCTGATTGTTCCTCCACACATGGGGGTATAGGGGTACCCTTCAAATCCTGGCCACGTCCCCAACCACGCCCACCTTTTGAAGGTCGGCCACCTTTGCCTCCCTCACCGCTTGGTCGCCTCCCAACCATGGCACTGATGTTGTTGTACGTATGGGAGTTGCAGTAAGCTATTGTCCTGGGAAATTGGGGGTCAAAGGGGTAGGATACCAGATGGAATTCGTACCCTAGTGCTCTAACAAGGCTGTCTGTGACCCCTGGGGGAAGATGACGGGTCACGCCACGCACAGGCAGCCCAAAATAAAAAATTAACGTGCATGCAACCCCTCATAGACCACGTGCGTGAAAAAATGAACCCGCACTACGCTGTGGCACCCAGAAACACAAAACTGAGCGTACTCGTAATACACGCAGCCTACAATGACCTCTGAAGGGGAACGCGACACACGAGGAAAGCACAGTTGCTAAGTACGTGCGGAACTCACCGTCTGCCTGGAAAAAGAACATAAAAGATACGCGCATGTGCGCGTTGGCAACACCCCCGCCAAAAGAAGAATTTTATGCTGTCTGAGGAGACAGGACAAAAGGAGAAGTTAACTCTGTTTGAGGAAACAGTCCCAACAAAAATTCAGAAAAGAGCTGTCAGAGGTAACAGGGAGTACGAACTAGAAATGCTGTCAAGTAATCGCGTGTGAACCGACAAGAAGTACAGATTTCACCCACTCGCTCTCCACGAAAAGCACGTACAAGGAAATGGCGTCCTACACGTAGCTTTTAAACCGGCCCACACGTACACGTCAGATACGCGTGTACGTGGGCGCGTTCCTCCAATTACACGCGATGACACTCGGACGTGCAGTTATTCCATGTGTGCTCTGTCATCACGTGCTATGAGGGAAACGCCAGCGTGCATAATGTAACTTACGCGCTTATGCACTAAGGGCCTTTGGTCCAATGAAATTGCGTGCGTGTACTGATACGCTTACGCGCTAAGGCCCTTTCCTCGAATTACACACTGACGTGCAATTTTTTCACGTGCCAAATCACTCCGTATTAAGCTGGCCATGCGAAAACACACAGAAGACCACGCTTCTGCCCAGAAGGCCGAATTACTGCCCCACAGACTCCCGAGCATGCTCCCACCTGCCATCTGCTGCTGCCTGAATGCCTGCTGCCCACCTGCCCTGCCATTTGCTGCCTGCATGTCAGTCAGGGGTGAAGTTGCTGTGACCACCCCTACTGGAACCGAAGACTCCCAACTGGGATTCCATGGCTCCACAGCCCAGCCCCAGGACCCAGTTGCCCACCCACTCCTGCATCTAGGGTTGCCATGTCCAGCACAACACCATCTGGCAGCACTGGCAACCCCCAGCCAGAGAGACAGAGGGCCACCAGCTTCACTGCCACCGAAGTTGGTGTCCTGGTGGAGCAAGTCCTGGGGCAGTATGATGCCCTCTTTGGAAGTTCGCGCGCCAACAATGAAGGACGGACTAGGATCTGGATGGACATTGTGACTGCCATCAACACGGAGGGGGTGGCAGTCCGCGACTTACATCATGTCAAGAAGCGCTGGGAGGACTTCAGGTCCAGGACCCTGAACAAGGCCCAGCGCCTCGCTAAGGCAGCGGATGCCAAGGGGCGCCGGGGCCAGCTGTCGAACCATCAAATGAGGGTCCTGGAACGCATGTGCCCATCGCTGTAGTCCAGATCCTTGAGAGGCAGACCCGTCTGGAGTCGAGCGGTAAGTGTACATGCATGTTGATAGTACGCTGTCCGTGTCGTGGTGTGCCAGTAGTGTGCAGGTTGCACATGTGTTTATGTAGGGCCATGTAGGGATGTGTATGAACATGGGCGTGAGGCTGCCACATGTGAGTCCTCTCAGTTGTGAGACACATTGATGGTGTATGTGTTGGTAAGCATGCTGGGCAAATGCAGGTGTGGGAGCACACATGTTTGGATTTCTGTGTATGTACATTGGCATGGTTGTGGCATGGATGGTGGTTCATAATGCATGTATCTGCACTGTGTACATGTGCATGTATGTGTATCTGACAAGTGTGCAACTGTGATGCAACATGAATGCACGTGACACTGATATGTAGAAGGATGAATGGCAGATGTGACATGTATGGTGCTCTCATCACTGCAACAGTTGGAGGAGATGTAGACATGCATGTAAGTGTGGTGACGTGTGTGCATGTCTAGTGCACTCCTTCTGTTTCATGTGATGTCAGGCTCACCTTTGGCTGTTCATGCTGTTGTATGTGTATTGATGGTGCTGCCTGGTGCAATATTGCTGTTGAAATGTCATGTGTGGAGTTAAAATGACATGTGTGTCGTGGAGTGTGATGCCGTGTCTGTAGTTAAACAATGCCACTTATGTGCAACTGTCATGTGTATATCAGTCCATTGTACAGTACCCTGATGCCTGTGTTTTATCTCTCCCTGTCTGCAGCGTCAACTGAAGAAGAGGGCGGAGAGGGTGCTGTGGAGCACAGCGGCAGGGATCATCCCGCCAGCCGGAGACGCAAGGCCCAGCTTCCCTCCCAGGTTGTCATCTTTTTGGGTGAGTGATGAGTCCGGTGCCGCGGCCCAGGCCGCAGCTGCCAAGGGAAGGTCCAAGAGGCAGAGGTCAGAGTTGGACTCCTAGGCAGCAGAAGGGGAAGCTGAGATCCCACAGGGTTTGGCGGAGGAAGATGGCACAGAGTCATCCAGGTTGGTGGGGGGTTTGGTGGAGGAGGAGGCCGTGCAAGGGACAGGCACGGGGTCTGGAGGTGGGGATTCCACTGGTGCTAGTGGTGCAGTGCAGGGACAGGAGGCAGCACAGGCCACTGCGGAGGTGCCTGTGTGTAATCCTGTCCCCGATCCTGTGACTGCATCATCCTGCACCAGCAGGGATGCCTACGTCCAGACCCGTTTTCAGGGAGGGGATCCGCTTACAACAACTGGCCTTCCTCTCCCTGGGGATGTGGCTATCCGGGACCGGGTTGAGCCTGTCCTAGGTGGGGTGGCGTTGCGTCAACGGGCCATGCGAGGTGACCTGCAGTCTTTTCATGAGGAGACTGCACGTCTTCTCGAATGGCTCATTGACCGCCTTGACCTACTGGGACAGCTCACCAGGGCTGGATTCCTCCGTTTTCTGGACCTTGTTCCGACCCCCTACTCAACTGAACCCCCTATGCCCCAGTCATCCTCCATGCCATCTTCCCACCCATGTATCACCTGGGTACCCTGTGTAGCTGTCTCTGACCCTGCGGCCAGGCTGGTGGAGGACACATCCCTGCCACAGTCGGGAGTCGGACGTCAAGCAGGGGTGGCCACCTCAACAACTGCACCCCAGCCGGAGGAGGATGTGCAGGCAGCAAGAGCCAGGGCACAGGCAGTGGCACAGCAGCAGCAGCAACAAGGTGGGAGCCATCATGGCTCGGGGCCTTCGACATCGGAGGGGCAGGCATCGGCCAGAGGGCAGGAGGACCCAGGACTGGAAGTGTCTTCTGTGTGGCAGCGGTTAGGCCATGCTATAGATGCGGAGCGGCAGCGGGCAGAAGAGGCACGGCTCACGATGGATAGGGCGGAGAACTCCATGCGGAGGGCCCTGAGGCGGGCCGAGTGCCTCGAGGCAATTCGCAGGGAGTTGGAGGAGAACATGTCGTCGTCCCTGCGAACCCTCGCGGCCATGGAAGAGGACCGCCTCCAGGACATTGAGCAGGAGTTCGATGATGCCCTGGCCCGGGACATCCAAAAGTGAGCCGTCGGACTATCCCGCTGCCCTTGTAAATAGTTTTTAGGGTTAGGTTTCTTTTTCGTTTTCCTTTTATTTGTGGTCAATGGACAATGCCACACAAACTTGTATATAGTTATATTTTTAGGTAGTTTGTTAGGTAGGTTTCATTTGTTTGGTTGGGATCACGGACCTTTTACATCCTTGGACAACGGATTGTATATAGTTTCATCATGTATTCATTTTTCTTTTTTTTTTGCATTAGGGATTGGAGCAATGGATTTATTTTTTCCAGACAATGGATTGTAAATAGTTGGGCTATGGATTGATTCCTCTTTTTTTTTTATTATGAACATGAAGCAATGGAGATTTTTTTTTACATTTCCTTTGGATTTGCGTTGTTGGAGGGTGACTTTGGACTGTTTTTCTTTCTAATTCTTTTGGATTGGTTATCATTTTCATTCAATCTTTTTCACATGCTTTTCATTTCATGTTTCATATTTTGGTATGCTTTCATTTCATTTTCGATTGTATGCACATGATACATTTTAATTTTTTAGTTCCATGTGTGGGAATCGCTCATTGGGTTGATGCATGTGAAAATGTGGGTTTACACAAGCAATGCCAACCAGTGTATATGTGTGATGGGCATGGGTTGATGTACATAGTTGACTTTTGGTTTGTGTCATGAGATCGGCATTTCACTGCTGGGGGGTGGGGGTGCAGGGGGACATGAGTGGGGGCCTGCTGGCAGGTGCCCCTCAGTGCTGGGGGGTGGGGGTGCAGGGGGACATGAGTGGGACATGAGTATGGGCCAGCTGGCAGGTGCCCCTCAGTGCTGGGGGGTGGGGGTGCAGGGGGACATGAGTGGGACATGAGTGGGGGCCTGCTGGCAGGTGCCCTGCACTGCTGGGGGATGGGGGTGCAAGTGGACATGAGTGGGACATGAGTGGGGGCTTGCTGGCAGGTGCCCTGCACTGCTGGGGGTGGGGGTGCAGGGGTCATGCATTGGTGATCAGTAGTGCAAGCTGACATGTGGCTTGGCTGGGGGGCATGCCCATGGTGGATGGGCTGCCTGTGGGACATGACCAGGGGTGCAGGGTAGTCTCCTGTGGTGTGGGATGCCTGCAGGGGCTGTGGAGGGTGTAGAGGGAACACCTGGGAGGACCCACACTGCCAATTCACGTGTAGGACTCCCCGGCACCCCCAAAATACACGTACTGTGCTGAAATCGCGTGTGAGACTTCACGCGAACCCCAGGAATACACGTACCCCACTCGCACAGGCCCTTTCGAGTGTGAAACTTCCCCCGCACCCCAGTAATGCACGTACCCTGCTGAAACCACGTGTGAGACTTCCCGCGAACCCCAGTTATACACGTACCCCACTCGCACAGGCCCTTTTGCGTGTGAAACTTCCCGCAAACCCCATAATACACGTACCCTGCTCCAATCACGTGTGAAACTTCCCGCGAACCCCAGTAATACACGTACCCCACTCGCACAGGGCCAATCACGTGTGAAACTTCCCACGCACCCCCGAAATACACGTACCCTGCTCCAATCGCGTGTGAAACTTCCCGCGAACCCCAGTAATACACGTACCCCACTCGCACAGGCCCTTTCGCGTGTGAAACTTCCTGCGAACCCCAGTAATACACGTACCCCACTCGCACAGGGCCTATTGTGTGTGAAACTTCCCGCGCACCCCCGCAATACACGTACCCTGCTCCAATCACGCGTGAAACTTCCCGAGAACCCCAGTAATACACGTATCCCACTCGCACAGGGCCTATCGCGTGTGAAACTTCCCACGAACCCCAGAAATACACGTTCCTCGCTTGCCGTTCTGGTACAGGGTCAGCGCAGCCCTTTGCGCTCGATTTGGGATTTTGATGGCTTTTCCCTGCTCGAGGGGCGTTCTTGGGGACGTAACTGGCGCTGCTGCAGGGTCACTGCACCACTGTGCGCCACGGCTGGTTTTGGTAGCCAAAATCCATGAATACGCTGTGCGCGGAAATGGATTTTAGCGCACGCAGCTCGCACAGAGATTCGCACTCGCACACTGTGCACCAGCCGCGCGCGCCACTTGTGCGCAAATTTCTATGAATTACCCCGTTTGTGTGTGTCGGGGCGTTTGATAATTATTTTGTGTTTAGTTTTATCCTACAATACAAATTGCCATTTGCATTTACTATGATTGCACCCAAATAGTGAAAAAGCTAATAATACTGATTGTGAAAATCAGTGCATATATGGACGTTGACTTGTGGAATATAAAATAAGGTATGCACTTTTAAGCTAAAAATAAAGAAAATAGTTGTGGTTCATTAATTACTAGATAGACTTATGGCCTAAGGGTAGGAATAACAAAGATAATATAACAAAACATGAAAGATACTATTCAGGAATACCTGCTGACTAAGGGAAAGGAGAATGTGACACAATATCAAGACATCCTTTTGCAGGGGTATACTTTTTAAAAACACACATTGTAAAAGAAAAGCCATGTAATACAAATGATGTCAGATGTTTTCCACGATAGATCACTTTGGAATTGCATCTCCCTTTACAATATGAGACGACTTTGCTACGAGTCAGCATTTTCTTCCCACAATATAGTCTCAGCCTTATCTTACGCCAATTAAGACAATGCATTTGTGTAAACAGGAATGAGGAAAAGTCATGTTGTCCAATTAGCATAATTCTTTGATTTCGAAAGTGTTTCTTTTGAAGAGCAGTGCGATGTAAAACATCTGTTCAAAAACACACTCTTATCACATCAGACTAAATGTATACAATTCTGGATGATATCTCCTCTTAAACAAGTACATTTTTACTTAGACATGCATAGTGCATGATACTAAGGACCCCACATTTGGGAGGAGGGTAAAGGAAAGAGAATGGGCCTCATTACGACCCAGGCTGTAAGGGGTTTACGGCAGCGTAAACAGCGCTGACCCTTACCGCCTGAGTACGAGGTCCCTTAGCGCCATGGCGGATTTAACACCTGCAGGTGTTAAAATCCATGGCGCTAAGGGACCATGGAGTTAATTACGCCACCGTAATTTACGGTGGCGTAATTAACGCCTTCCCCACTCCCATTATGCCCTATGGGGCAAAAATGGGAATGGGGAAGGGTAAATGGGGATTGGGGACTTACCGCCCAGCCAAGGTCGGAATGGGGCGGTAAGTCCGTCAACCACCATGGCGTAAACTTAGTTTACGCCATGGTGGTAAAGTCACGGCCCAGGCGGTAACTTACCGCCTGGGTCGTAATGAGGCCCAATGAGTGCATAGTAGTGCGCAGTAAGGATATAAAACATGTTTCTCTGGCTCAATCTTCTCCTGCCTATCCTCTGCCATTGAGTCCTCATTTTACAGTCACCAATACTTCTCACTCTTACTAATGGGAAGAGACAATCAGCCTCATTGTAAATGCGGGGTGCGTTAAACGAACTCTAATAATTGTACACCTCCATCTTTCGTGGCAACTCATTTTGCAGCAGTGATGAGACGGGGAGGGACATGGGGTGGAGATAAGTTCTCTGCTGTGCTCAACGCCTGCCGCTCTCGAGTACGCTTTGTTTTAATTAAAGTTTCATTGTAATTGTAATTTTTTATTTGTCAAGCGCTTATACACAAGTGAAGTGCTTCAAAGCGCTTCAAGGCAGTAAGGGAAGAAGGAATACAGACTCATTCTTAGGCCTTGAAGTTTACGAATGATCTAGCAAAAATGACTAGCAAACTAGGACTGAGGCATTACTAGTAGAGCAAGTGCATGACAAGAAGGGAGGCTAGAAAGGGGGGAGGAGAGGGAGAAGAACATACAATCCTTAAACTACCGTACTAGGCCAACGACGTTTCAGATAGTGCAAGTGCATGACAGAGAGTGAGGTGATAAGGGGGGGAGGAGAAGGAGAAAAACATACAGAAACGAAAACTACCGTTTTAGGCCTGGCGAACTAGGCCTAGTGTGTTCTGGGCAATGTAAGTGCGCAGACAGGAAGTGAAAGGGAGGGGGAAGGGAACAAGTGCGCCCAGTCCAGCAGGGCCCTGGGTGAAGTGCAGAGAGGTTACCCTTCTCAAGGAACGAATTCCAGAAGTGCAGTAGTGGTGAGCAGAGTGCAGAGGCCTGGGGTCAAGTGCAAGGACTGGTGGGGGAGCCTGAGACCTGTGTGGCTCTGGATGTGCACCAGGCGACCAGTCAGCAAACGGAGTGGAGTTAGAGAGAGTTAGGGAGAGATAGGGAGGAGGGAAGTAGCCAAGAATAGAGAGGAGATCAACAATGGAAAGGGAGAGAGAAAGTGGAAGGTCTTGAGGAGTTTCCAGAACTTAAGGAGATCAGGCCCAAGACTGGGAGAGGCAGGGAGGCTGTTCCAGAGGGAAGCACCTGCAGAGGATAAGGATCTACCCCCAATCTCTGTTTTGAAAATCAGCTCACCTGCAGAGAGTTGGAAGAGGACAAGTGGAGGACTCTAGAAGGAGAGTATTTAGGGAGAGAGAGTTGTAGATAGTGCGGGCTCTGGCCCCAGAAAGCCTTGTAGACTACGCAGAGGTCAACCTAATTACTTGGAACAGGGTAACCTCTGGACAAGCCAGACCAATCAAGGTAGCGATCGCGGCGGTCAAGACTAGGTCTCAAGAGGGGTGAGGGTGACTGAAAGCCCGCAATGAGCACACAAAGCAAGAGCGCTTACAAACTACTCCAAACAGTTGTTATATCAAAAATAGATACACATTTATTTTAAGGCCTTTAAAATAATGACCGTAGCGAGAAAATCACAATATCACAATATTAAACCAACACATACCATATCAACACAATATATATACAAATACACAGTCGCAAGCGTTTAAAGCACGAAATATGTAGTCCACCTGCCAGGGAAGGAAAACAGGCAGTGCAATAACGCTTTCGACTCAGTTCGCCTTCAGAGGCACCTAACTAGATGGAAGTCCGAGCCCTGCGAAGAGTGGAGCCTTGTGCTCAAAGTACCTGCCACGCCGGTGCCAACGGGCAAAAGGGGAAGCTCTTCGGAGGAAGTCAGGCAGTTCGGGTTAGTGCACAGCAGAAGGAGAACAGGTTCCGCAACTCAAGCGCAGCCTCCACAGCGGGCAGAAGCAGAGCGCGAGTACGGCCAAAAGGGTGCTGTTTTTACACAGCAGGGAAAAGCAATGGGATACTGCAGGAGGGCGACCAGATCCTAGCTAAACTACTCACCGGTCCCCGAAGCAAGCAGACCCAGGCTTCTCCACGTTAGTTTCAGCAGCTGGCAGGTTCAGAAGAGCAGGGAACGCCTCGTAGTCGTGTAGAGTAAAAAGACGTCCCAATCGACGAAACCAGCACAGTTTGTTGCCGCAGCAGTACAACGGAGCGGCCGTGTGTATTCAAGCCAAATGTACACTCCTCCCTTCAGACCTGGGGACGCCAAGCGTACGAAGCGTGGGAGAGGGACAAGGACTCGCAATACAACACAACCTGGCGGCGGTTGCAGAGCCAAACTCCTTTGTAAGCTGGTCAGTCAACTGGATGGCCCAGAGACGCTTCCGAAGGCTTACTTGGTAGGAGATGGTTGAAGATGCCGGGAATAGCTGTTCCTGCTATTCCAAAGGTCGAAGCACCAGTACAGGCCTTCTGGTTCGATCAAAGGAGGACAGGGGCTCTCCGGACGACAGCAGTGCAAAGGAGGATTCCTTCAGCGGGTCACCAGCGATTCCTCGGTCCAGCCTCGTAGTTGCAGGATACTTGGCTCCTGTATTCCTTCGTTCGTGAGAACTCAGGAGATCGACATGGTAGTGGTGTTTCCAGCCCCCTCTTATCCACGGTTCCCTTCGCGCCAAAACGGAGGGGAGCCAATGGGAGATCCGCTCATCAAAACACATACCATACGTGGACCAATCACGGACCACGGTGGTCCCAGGCATTCACACCACCCTAGACTCTCTGGCACCCAGGATGTGTATTGGGACCAGACATCCCAGCCCACACCCTGGAGGCACTCAAACGACATGTAGAAGCCCGCGAAAGCAACCACGTTTCGCGGGAAAGTACATGCCCAAATAAGGAAGGCCCTGGGTCGCCGGACCTGGGGAAGGTGAAGGGAGCAAGACGGTCAGTGGACAAGACAAAGGAGCCTCGCGGCCTGGCCATTTTGGGAGCCAGGCCACCATTTTGGGTTCAGTGCAAAAACGTGCTCAGAACGCCAAAAGGAGCTCAAAATAAACAATACGATCGCTGCCACCATTCGAGTCCCTGAATGACTTGCACCGATCAAATACCATCCTAAAAGAGTATCTAGGGCCTGTAGAAGGCTAGAGACCCAAGAGAGCTGTAACTTAGCTTACAGTGCCCTCTTGTGTCGTGTTGCACTAAAGCTGCGACACGATAAAAGAAACTACGGGAAACCACGTTCCCCGGTACTGACTGTCTTAAGGGCATGTCAGTTTCCCCATAAGAAAGGAGCGAAAGCCCAGAGAAGTGCGGCAGAAGGCTGTACTTCTCTGGCAAAGTCAAGAACAAGGTTAAAAACAATAGCAAAAAGTTTAGGGGTTGCCACATGGAAGGAAAATTCCCTACAATTATGAAATCTTTCCTAACATCTGTATTGTCTTTGAAGAAGGCGGCAGGCCAGCTTGTCAGACGGTGCACCTGAGGATCCCCATTTCCGTTTTGCTGCTCTGCACTTGCGTTTAAGGGCAGCCAGATCGGAGTCGTACCAAGAGTTGCACTTTCTTGGCAGGCTTCAGTTGGACCGTCATGACAGGGGCAAGAATATCGAGAGTGTTAGAGATGGAATGTTGAAGGTTAGATAGGGCTGTGTCAGGGTGGGAGTCAGCTGCAGGAGTCGAAGGAGGAGAGTAGGTGTAGGCAAAGGCAGCCACTGACACTCTTTTCAGGGGTCGAAACACCTTGAAGGCGGTCGGTGGTGCAGGGTGTGCCATTGCTAAAGGAGAAGTAGCTTCAAGTGTGAAGAGAGAAGAGAGTGATAGTCTAGGAGAGTGAGGTAGTGAGAGGGAGAGAGAGAAGGATGCCTGTGGAGATGAGAACATCAAAGGTATGGCCTGCGTCAGGCCAGAATATAGAATGGAGAGAGAAAGCGAGTCACATAGGTTGAGGAAAGGTCCTGAAGAGTCGGGAGAGTCAAGGTGTATTTTAAGATCCCCCAGCAGGAGGAGTTGGGAAGGAGGAGGAAAGGAGAGCAGAGGCCAGATCAGCCCATTTCAATGAATGGATTCATATGCAATTCGTTTCAGATTTGCACCAGGTCAAAACCTTTGTAAAGGGAGCGTGTAAAACGTGTTTGCAGGTGGCACTTACATTTCTGGGAGACGGAGTGGAAAAATAAGAGTGAAAGTTGTTATGAAGAGGCTGGCGCAGTCAGGTAAGACATGTAACAGTATTTATTTAGGTTACATATAAGGGAAGAAGACCCCCAACGATCAGAGGCTCCTCTCCTTCAGCACTTTCCTCCAACTGACCCACTTAGAACATTACCTGTAAGATGCAACCAGAACATTCCATGACATCACACAGGGTTAAGACATCATCATATAGGGAGAGCAGGGAAGCACTGAAAGTCTTCCCTTAAGACATCACAACACATCTCCCCTTTTTTTTTTTTTAACTTATCCCATGAGCTTAAACCTTTAATTCGAATTGAAAATCACACGCACCCATTCCCAAACAAACGAAACACACAAACTAACAACAACACAGCAGCAAACAGTCCCATGGCGTTCCACTCAACTATACATGGGCTCGCCTCACAGTGGCAATTCTATCCTTATTCCACACTTGCCCTCCCGTCACACGTACAGCCCCTTTCATGACTGCCACGACCCTGACAGGATCCGAGTACAGAGATTCTCCTTTCCTCTTGACAACTCCCTTCCTTATCCTGACCCAATCTCCACACTCCACGCGCAATTCTTTCTTCCCTCTCTTGCGATTTTCGCGCATGACCCATTCGGATTTCTTCTTCACCAGTGACTTTCTTACTTCATCAACGACCAGATCCGTTTCTCTACTCCTACCCAGCCATGGCGGACATGCCACGGAATAAGGCTTCCTGCCCCTCATAAGCTCGAACGGGCACAGACCTGTTGTCGCATGAGGTGCCATCCTCAAAGCCCATATTCTACTCTGTATCATGGCTATCTTATCCTGACCACACTCCTCACCCATCCGAATACTCTCCATCACACACCTATTCATTCTCTCAACTACCCCGTTGGATTCGGGATGGTACAATGAAGTTCTCTTGTGGTCAACTCCACACTTCCTTAGATAACTGGTAAAGTTACCACTTATGAACTGGGGACCATTGTCTGTCAATATACTTTCCGGTAGGCCTTCATTGGCAAAAATCTCCTGCAATGTCTTTATCATACTCTCTCCAGTGATATTTCTCACAATTTTAAAATGCACCCATCTAGAAAACAGGTCTACGACCAGAACAATAAATTTTCCTCGACCGTAACCTAACTCCACCGGACCTAGAATATCCATAGCTATCTCACTCCATATCCTTGACGGGAGGCCCACATCCACTAACGGTTGCTTCTTGGCCACAACTCCCTTTCCACTCTTGATGCAAAATTGACAATTAGCTAAGTAATTTTCAATCTCTCTATCAAAACCAGGCCACCAATATTCCTGTCTCAACACCCCTTTGGTTTTTGTAACACCTATGTGACCACAATGCGCTAACTCTATCACCTTTTTCCTCAACCCTATCGGGACTACCGCTCTTCCCCACCTGAATAAAATCCCATCCATGACAGACAACTCATTCTTCACTTCCCAAAACGGCTTCACCCCCTCTGCCATGTTCGCTTTAATCGGCCATGCCGTAGACACCACATAAGGAATTACCTTGCTCATGGTCTCATCCTTCCTCACCTCATCCAGCCACTCCTGTTTGGACACAATACCGTCGGTATTGATAAATACTAACTCCATTTCTTCACAGTCCACAACACCAGAATCTGCAACTCTCACCCTCGACAAATTATCCGCAAATATGTTATCCTTTCCTGGAATGACCTCCATTCTAAAACAATGTGTCTGCATCCTGGTGACCCAACCTGCCACTCTGCGGGAAACTTTATCTAGGTCCTTGCTTTCGAATATGGCCTTTAGAGGTTTGTGATCTGTGCGGTTTACAAATTCTACTCCCCACACAAAATTCCTGAATCGTTCTACAGCCCAGAAGCACGCCAATGCCTCCTTTTCAATAACCGAATATCTCATCTCTGCTCCCTTGAGACCTCTCGATGCATGTGCTATCACCTCTTCAGACCCATCATCCTGCTTCTGGGATAATACCGCCCCGAGTCCATACTCACCGGCATCTACTGTTATGATAGACAGTCTTCTTGTGTCAAAACATCCTAAAGGAAGAGCTAAGTCTATATCTTCCTTTATTCTTTTAAATTCCAAGTCACATTGACTATTCCATTCAAAATCAACACCTTTCCTCAGAACTTTTCTCATCTCTTGCACTTTGTCAGCGTAATTTACCACAAATTTTTGATAAAATTCCGTCATTCCGAGAAAAGACCTCAATTCACTCTTATTACAAGGTCTCTCCACTCTCCTTATGGCATCTACCATCTCCTCTTTGGGTCTAATCCCGTCCCCCGATACTTCATGTCCCAAATAGTCCACATTTGTCACGGCAAACTTGCACTTCCCTTCTCTCAGCGTGATACCCCTATCCTTAAATATTTTTAACACTTGGTACAGACTCCCATCATGCTCCTCCAAAGTCGCTCCACTCACCAATACATCATCTTGAAAACAGAATACCCCCTTCACTCCTCTCAGAAGGCGATCCATTATCTTCTGAAATACAGAGGAGGCAGATGCCAACCCAAAGGGCATCCTCCTAAACTGGAACACTCCCTCATGCGTCACAAACGCTGTGACTTTTCTGCATGTCTCCTCTAACTCCACCTGATGATAGGCCGACGTCATATCTAATTTGGAGAAATACTTCCCCCCACCGACCATGGTCAGCAACTCACCCATGTTGGGTAGCGGGTGCCTGTCTACCAACACGCACTTATTCAACTCACGCATATCCACACACAATCTTATGTCCCCTGAGCTTTTCTTCACTACTACGACTGGGGAAACCCACTCAACACCCCCAGCTCTCTCAATCACTCCTGTCTTTAATAATTTTTGCAATTCTTGTTTAACACTATCCCGCAAAGCAAAGGGCACCGGTCTGAGTTTGGCTACGGTGGGCACACTCCCGCTTTTTAGCAATATTTGATGCTGAAAACCCTTTATCCTTCCCAAGGTTTCATCAAATACTTTACCAAACTCCCTCGCGTATTTGCAGGACATCGTGGATGCCTCTGACACTTGCAAAACTTGCTCGGGGTGGTTGGGATCTAGTCTGATTTCTAAATTCTTCTGCTCTCTCCATCCCAATAAGGATTGTCCCTTTTTTGTTACATAGACTTTCCCATCACAACTGCGACCTTTAAATTCAAATCTACTCCACACATATCCTAGTAACTCAATCTTATCTTGGTTGTAGCCTCCCGGATTTATGTCTGGTTCAGACAACGCTGATACCTTCCCCTTCAACTTATCTTCAAAAACACTCCTGGATACCAACGTAACTTTTGATCCTGAATCTGCCATCATTGACACCTCACACCCATTCACTGCCACCACGGCATAGGGCCGCTCACAATCATCCGTGTTTCCACCACTGGCTACAACATTAACTGTGTTCACAATAACATTTGTCAATGCCAACGCAGTGTCTTCTTCTGACGATTCCCCATCATCCTCATCCTCCACAAACAGGATCTTCCTTTGCCCCGTCTGGCCAAATTGATAGTTCTTGCAACACGTGGAGATATGTCCTCTCCTCTTGCATTTATTGCATACCGCCCTTCGCCCTGGGCACACTACAGAGGATGCAAAATGCGTCGCACTGGCACATCGATAACACAATCTCTCGCCCCTTTTTTCTTCTCTCTTTTCGCTTCTTTGAGCCGACACTTGGTTTCTCTTCTCTTCTGCGTTGTTCCTCTCCTTCTGCTTGTTTCTTCCTTTCCTTTTGTTCTTTCCTTCACCCACACTCAGCACCTCCTGCCTGTTTTCCTTTGACTCACTTCCTTCAGTCTTGGAGAGCTTGGCAACACATGCCAGTGAGTGCTCCACCCGCTTGGCCAAGTCCAACACCTCATCCAGATTTGGCTCGTCCTTCAGCCACAGTTCCTCACGTATTTTGTTCGAGTGGCAATGCGTCATGAATTGATCACGGATATGCTCATCGAAACTTTCTGGAAATTTGCACGTCAGTGCAAGGTGACGGAGAGCGGTGACATAGTCTTCGACAGATTCCCCGTGAGCCTGAATCCGCATGCGGAAGTTATACCGCTCCAAGATTGTACTTCTTTTGGGGTTGAAATGCTTATCTAATTTGAGCAGTGCCGATTCAAATTCATTCAAGTCATCTCCGCTTCCATCACCTACCAACTGAGGAAGTGTCTCGAAAATCCTCTGTCCCTCATAACCTAAGAAGTGTAATAACAATGCCACTTTTCTTTCACTAGAATACGCTGTTCCGCCAGCTGCCCTCATATAGTGCATAAAACCTTTTCGCCACTGGGGCCAAGCAATCTTCGCCGCACCTGGAGTGGCCATGAAAATGGGCGGGCCCGATATGCCAGGTAACGCCGCCATGCTTCCGTACGAAAATGTACTCCTCCTAGCTCGATCCTTACAAGAATTGTTGCACCAGTTCAACAAGGCGCGTATCCGCCGTGACAGTTCACCTTTGGAACTCAATGCAGTAAGAGATCCCTTTTTTTCTCCTTGACATCCGCTAGGGACATACGGTAGCAAAGTCTGGCGTCTTCCCTACGCTGGCGAGTGTGAGTGTGAGCCGGGATCAGCAGGAGCACTAAACGGAGTTGAAGGCACTTACTTGCACAAACGTTGCAGGGACACGGTGGTCACTCGACGCTTCGAAAGCGGAGCGACCTTCCCTGAGGCCGTGATCACTCGACAGCTGCTCAGCGCACTGCTAGGAAGCGGTGCCGTCCTCCTTGAACTTCTCCCTCGGCAGCTTCGGTCGTTCCTTCAGGGATGCCGGAATGGGGCCTCAGCATCCGTCGTTGTGTGTGGCGGGCCGCTCAACGCAAAGAGGAGGCGGAGCAGCCCACTGCCAGTCGATTACTTCTCTGGCGGCGCCGACACTTCTCCCCGCAGCGGCTTCTATCTCACGGAGCACTTCCAAACTCCGTCCTCCAGGCTGCTCAGAGGAAGCACGGGCGGATCAGACGTCGGGGTGGTGCGATCGCCTGCTGCGGGCCGCGACTCGACGTTGGCAGATGCTGGGGGTCTCCTTTGACCTGTCTGCGGGACCTCACTTATCCCATCCTCGTCGCCATTGTTATGAAGAGGCTGGCGCAGTCAGGTAAGACATGTAACAGTATTTATTTAGGTTACATATAAGGGAAGAAGACCCCCAACGATCAGAGGCTCCTCTCCTTCAGCACTTTCCTCCAACTGACCCACTTAGAACATTATCTGTAAGATGCAACCAGAACATTCCATGACATCACACAGGGTTAAGACATCATCATATAGGGAGAGCAGGGAAGCACTGAAAGTCTTCCCTTAAGACATCACAACAAAAGTGAGTTCCCCTCATTTTTACTCTTTAGTTATCAACTCCAATTTATGGGCATTTAAAATTGCATGCTGTGGACACCACGACATGTAAGTGCTAACATTGGTGTTCTCCTGCATGCAGTTCACAATTTGTTTATAATAAGGTTGAATGTGCCGTGTTTGGTGTTTGACTTGGTATTTCACGCATGTTCTACTACCCCAGGGGATGTGCATTGTGCCGGAAAGCACTGCCCGCCACGACGTGGGATTCCATGATCCCTAGCTTCTTCCCCAATCATTGCTATACTTGGACTCTTCGTTCGAACCGGTATGAGCAATCTTTGTTGGCTTTGTCCTGCTTACTTGATTTATACTCACCCATTAACTGTATTGTTTAATATACCAATCGCCCTCTCATCTGGGGGCATACAGGGCTTGTAATGGCCCGTCAGCCTGAGCCCAGGTGAGCCCGAGCAGCCTGATGTCCCTGCCCTGTACTCCCTTGGACAAGGGGATGATAGATAATCGCACCCAGGGGCTCTGTCAGAGTTTTTTCTATATTTCAGGAGAAGGACTCTGCGCATATTGCATGAGCCCAATCCCCCATCAATAAAAAGGTAAACAAGGATCACTGCCACCATAGTATTTCTATCACGGGCCCAGCGCAGATGGGGGTGATTCACAGGAGCCGTAGCTGGACCAGGGTCAGTGGAACAGTGAGTCGGGGTTGGGGATGATGTGGAGGCTGGGAGGAGGACTGTTGGTGGAGGCAGGGGCCTAGGCACTCAAAAGAACATGGCAGCACACAGGGAAGGGGTGCAGGGGATTGGATGAATGCCGACGGACACTCGCAGTTTCTGGCCCCCTTTTCAGCCACCTAATTGGCCGAGTGACATTCCTCTGCTGCGAATAGAACAATCAACTCACACCCAGGGTAAGCCAGTAACAGCCAGCCAGCCAGAACCTATGGAAGCCTGAGCAAAGTCAGGTCCTCGGCAGGGGCTCAGGGCAGTTCCCAGCTCTGTATGCCCCCAGGACAAGGGACTGTTAGTTATTCTCACCCTAGGACTTGATCCAAGGAGAGAATAGTGTCATTATTTTTTTTAATGAAGGGAGAAGGGCTCTGCATATATATGGCTAGCCCCATCCCAAGATGAACAAAAGAAAAACAAAGGTGTCTGTCACCATTGTAAATTGAAAAAGGACCAAATCCCTGTTCTATTTTTGTGCTGGGCCTGGAGTTTATGGGGTAGGCAGCCGGAGCCGTGAGCCCTAGGCCAGCAGGTCAGTCATTGGGGCACAAAGGGAGATTTGGGGGGCAACGGAGCAGTTGGGTTTGACATGCAGGCTCGGAGGTAGGGGAGGGATCTGGAGGATGGGCTGGGGGCTGCTGAGGCAACAAACACATAAGTGGTAGGATAGAGGGAAGGGGCACGGGTGGCCGATTGAATGTGCGTGGACACTGGCATTTGCCACCCACTTCCAGCCACCTTATTGGCCGAGCACCCTTTCCCGGGTGTGACTAGCAGTTATCAAACACTTCATCATTCGATTCTATTTTTGTGTTTGGCCCAGTGCGTATGGGGAAGGAGTGTGGCAGCCAGAGCTGAAGGACTTAGACCTGCATGTAAGTTGGTGGGGCACAGAGGGGGATTTGGGTGTTTGGGCATGTCATGGGGGCTGGGAGGCAGGAATGGGATCTAAAGAGGGGATGGTAGGCTGAGGCACCAAAAGAAAATCGTGGGACTCAGGGAAGGGTCCGGGTATCTGGTTGAATGTGCACGGACACTGGCAATTGCCACCCGCTTCTAGAAACCTGATTGGCTGAGCGCCCTTTCCCGGGTGCAGATGCCCATAATCAAGGACTTCATCACTCTCTCATGTAGGAAGGAGGCCCCGGCTCTGCCATAATAACCTGCAATACAGTACATTTTATTTTGACCCAGAGAGGAACTGAGATCTCTGGAAGTACACTCTGGGGTTGAAGTGAACGGGAGCTATTGGGAGAGGAGTACCACTATTTATATTTTTTACCATTTACAGTTCTACTACCATTTTACAACAACTTTCGCAGTTCCAAAATGGTGTTCTTATTGAAGTTAAAGCCTCTCTCTTCATTTTGCCATCCTATGAAAGTTGCAGTGAAACAGTGAAATGGAGATCTTTTTCAAAATACATTTGTGACGCATGGATGATATCTTAACCTGGATAGACTCTATCTGGCTCAGTTGTAACTTTTAGAAGATGTTATGTTAAGTTGTCTTATACAGCACAGCATTGCTATTGGTATAGTCTCCAGGCACACATATCGCTCTGTAAGAGAGAAGGCGGGGTGGGTTAGTGAGGGAAGAGGGATAGGATAGAGGTTGTGCTCTTTGCCGGTGCTTGAGGAACTGGTGTTCTGTGCGAGTCAGTTCTCTAAGTGGGTTTGATTGTTTGCACTGGCTTTTTGTTTCCAGAGGGGTAAAGCCCAGTGTTGTGGGTTGTTTGTTGTTTGCGAGCGTGAGTGGGGGTGGTAGTGTATTGGCTACTCTCAATGTTTTCAAAGTGCATCACCTTGGCTACCTTCACCATACTTGCAGGCTGTTATACATAGGCTAACTGTCATAACTCTTCTAAGTGCAACACATTGGGTAATCTTCAGAGTTCTAGCTGCAATACATTGGCTATCCCCGAGAGTTCTCCCAAGTGTAATAGATAGGGCCTCATTACAAGGAATGCGGTAACCCGCCGGTGCTCCCGCTGGGCTGACGCCGATCTAGTAACACTGTTTCCGCCGCCTGATATCCCGGTGCCACTGGAATATTACAACTCCCGGTGGCCTGGGAAGTCAGGCGGTGGGAACTGTAAGTCCCCATTCCCGTGGAGTCCCATACGAGGACTCCACGGGAATGGGAACACGGAAGCACCGGCACTGATGCTAACGGTGCCGGTGCTTCTGTGAAAACCATGCCTGCAGGGGCCGGTACTACCGGCTGGTCACCTGCCGGGAGCACCGACCCTTGCAGGCATACTTGTAGCTTGGCGGTCCAGAAAGGGTGCCGCTACATTGCCTCCAGCACCCTTATTTCCGGACTGAAAGACTTGTAATGAGGTCCATAGTCCACTTTTACAACTCTTGTAAAGTGTTACACATTGGCCAGCCTTGAAACTAAACTAGGTGGAGTACATTGGCCATCTTCACAATCCTCCAAGTAGAAAACATTGGGCCTCATTACACGGTGGTGGTAAAGGTTTACCGGTACCAGTAAGGGCACCGGTACCGGTAAACCCTTACCGCCTTACTACGAGGTCCCTTTGAGGGACCCAACCTTAACGGCTGGTGTAGACGAGCCGTTAAAGTTGGGACCCGCAAAGGGACCTTGGTGCTAATTACGGTACCGCAATTTGTGGTACCGTGATTGGCTCCTTCCCCATTACCATTGAGCCCTATGGGGCAAAAATGGGAATGGGGAAGGGCCATGGAGAAAGGGGGAATTACCACCCCGCCAATCTTGGAATGGGGTGGTAATTCCCCTTTTCTCCATGGTGGTACCGGTATGGTACCGGCGGCAACCATGGTGCTAATAGAACCATGGTTTACCGCATAACGTGTAATGAGGCCCATTGTTTATTCAAGATTACCGTGAATTAATCGAATCCGAAATGTCAGAAGGAGAAAAAAACGAAAGTTATCTTACCGAAAATAACTTTCCGTTTTCTATCCCCCAGATATTTCGGACAACCCCCTTCCCCTTTATCCCCTTACTTACCTGCATGGATGGGAAGCGGCGCTGCAGGGTCCATAATTTTAGTACGGCTGAAATTCGGTGAAGTCTTCCATTCGTTTTCTTTTATTTATTTTTTTGTACGGATTCCGTTTATTCTCACACTTCATGTAAGTGCACTGTATTGTTATCCTCATAACTCTATTGTGGTCGATGCTTAGGTTAGCGTCACTTTTCTTTCAAGTGCAATACATGGCTATGCTGCGAATTTCCTTTGAAAGTACAGTAATGGCTAACCTTTCCGACTTATCAGGACAATTCAGGACTATCCTTCGGCGTGCATCCAAGCGCGCCACGTATACTAGCCTTCATATTTCATCTAATGGCAAAACACAGGCTATCCCTCACATTTCATTCAAATGCAATACACAGGCTAACCCCAACTTTTCCTCTGAAAGCAACATGCAGGCCAACCCTTACATTTCATCTAAAGGCAAAACATAAACTAACCTTCACATTTCACTTAAAAACATTACAATGGCAAAACAAAGAGCACAGTGCAAGATAACGTAATGTTAAGAGTAGATGGTAGTAATGTGTAAGTGGCAGGGTTTAGCCAGAGCACATTAATGGTTGTGCTCCCCGCCCATACCACGCGATGAGGTACTGTTAAAATTAAGAATACCCTAACTCACTCTTATTTTTGGAAAACCTGTCAAGTTGTTGTCTCAGGTTAAATGCTTATATGAAACAGTTGATAAATGTTCAACCATGAGATTTTATTTTAATATCAAGTTGCTACATGAGATTTGCCCCTTCGTGCTACTGGACAAATGCAGAGGGATATTAGGAGCCTTACTGACTAGTCACATGGGCTACTGTAAAGCACTCCTGTAGGATACTATAGTAACACAGATTATTCATTACTAGGACACTGAACATGGGAGCAAGTGCTGTTGACATTTTTTTTAGGGGGGCAATATCACCAGATGTACATTTAGGATTGTGACCTCGGAGCAGATTAGCAGCACTCCTTTGTAAAATGACTATGTACTCTCATATGCAAAGTAAAATACTTGTATTCTGTGACAATATGGTTGCAGGAAGGAACGATATATGAGCTGTAGGAAGGATTGATTCAGTGAGGACTGCCTTTCACTTAGGATGAGTTTTTGAGGTACACATCTACTTATGAAAAGCATAAGCTAAGGCAGGGGTTTGCAACCTTTCGCTCTGCAGATGTTTTGGACTACAACTCTCGTCATCTATATCCAGCATAATAAATGAGGAGGGATTGTGGGGATTGCAGTCCAAAACATCTGGAGAACTGCAGGTTGCAGACCTCTGAGCTAAGGGGATTCCCCAATCTCCATGGGCTATCACCCCAAAGCTTTGTGGACACCTGGAGTTTGCCTATAGATAGTGAATAGTGACGTGTAGGGGATGGGGTCTGGAGATTTGCTCATGGACAAACTACCTTTCACCCCTAGGAGCAGATGGATTGTGCATTGTCACCGGGAAGAAACACTGTAGTTCACCTGTAAGACGTTAATGGTCTGCCCATTGTCCCAGGGACATAACACTTCATTTCACTTGTTAGATTCTGGGCATTGTCTCACTCATAGCAAGGATGAGTAACACACATTTACCCATTGAAATAATGGGTTCAGAGACAATGCAAGGTTCCAGGAACAAAGCTCGTCTTATTATCTGAAGGATGGATGGCTATGGATTCATAGAGGATAGAGAATCTGTCACCTCTAGGGATGGTGGCATAGGGAAATTTACTCAGGACAAACCAATATTTCCCTTTTATGAAGGGTTCTGGGAATTTGTTTTTTTTTTTATTTTATTAGATATTGTTTGAAATAAACCTTTGAAACATCTTAACATAAATTTAAGTGCATGCATTGTAAACCAGAAAAAATTACAACAAAGCAACAATAATAATATTAATCATATTAATAAAAGTGAAAAAAGAAAAATCACATCTTTTAAAAGGAAACATTCCCTTACGTCCATGTTATAATTTATATAGGAATCGATTTAGAAAAAAAAAATGCCATTGCTAACACCTTAGACACATTTGTTGATTTTAAACATCTTTGCCACAAAGAATCAATATTTATCCAATTTACTGACAGAAACATTTTTCCTAAATAGCTCATACGCTGAACATTCAGAGCCGGGCAGACAATGAGTACATGTTTAGTTATTTCTATATTCTCATGGATTTTACAGAATCTACAAAACTGTTCATCTGTTTCATTCTGCCCTCCCCTTTCTAGAATCTCACAGGTCGGAAAAAGGTTCCATCGAAAGCGTGAAAATATTGCTCTACGAAAAGAGCAGGGAAACAAAATAAGGTGCGGATTTTCCCATGGTGAAAGAACCTGTCAACTATAGGGAGGATGCTGTTGGGGGTTTCCTCCATGGACAAGGACCCTGCTACCTCTAGATTGAAAGGGCTCTGGGGATCAGCACGAGGAGAGAGGCTGCCATTAAAATTTGAAATTGCGCCAGTGCGTTCTAAACAAACACAAATTACTGGTATGTGGTTCAAATGGGTTCTGATAGTTAGCAAAGAGGCAGTGAGCGAGCTACCTATAGGAAGTATTGTTTGGGGAGTGTCTCTAGAATAATAAATAATCTAGTGACTTGCTAGAGGGATGGGTTTTGGGGATTCACCAGAGACAGAGAAATGTGTTGCCTGAAGGAAGATTAGTTCTGGGCATTTAGGAAATTAGACACTGATAAGAATCTAACAGGAATGAACAAAGTCGCTTAATTACTCAAGGTGAACTCCCGCAACACCTTCTTCAACCAGCCACAATCAGATACAGTCCAGATTTCTCCACAAAGTAGTCACATAGGAAGAATAGGCCAACCCACAAGTACAATGCAATTAAGTATGTTAAAAAACACGTGTTCAAAAATGGATTAATGAGATAAAAACAACAAATACATTCTGTTGCTTGTTGGAAGGATTGATTCTGGGATTCTCTTACACAGGGATATAAACTCAGAGGAACAACCAGTTCTGTGTTTTTAATTAAGGACATACAACATGTCAACTCTAGTAAGGACATGTTTGGATCAGTGACCAGGGATATAAAACTGCTCAAATGTAGTAAAAGTTGGTTCTATGGGTTCATATGGATTGGGAAATGTTGTCTCTAGAAGAATAGCTTCAAGCAGGGAAGGTGAATTCTATCTGCAGATAGAGTAGTTCTGGGCATTTGCTCCAGAGACTGCGAATTTTGCCAATCGGAAAGATGGGAGTCTGAGGATTCACTCAAGGGATATAGAATCGGTTACATGCATAACAGATGTTTTCTGGTGATTAAGCATATAAGGCAGTTTGCTGAGTTTACCACTCTCATCAAGCATTTTTATGTTTAGTCTAGAGGGCACTGATTAATATTCCAGCAAAGGCAACTCAGCCCTTCTCCAGTCAGAGGTCTATAAACTAAGTCCCATTACAAAGGCTAATAACAACACATATTATTACAGGGCTTAGAGGGCAGCAGCAGGAAGTGCTACATAAAAACATTAATTTTTAACTTAATGGCAGATAGCCTGTCAAACAATATAGACCTCTAGAATTAGCACATAGGTAAAGAGCTGCTCTCATTTATATGAAGCTGGATGGTGCAGAGTACTGTTACAGGGATACAAAGGCTCCCCCTCCAAGACAGGATGGGCTGAAATAGTTATCCCAAGGGCACAGCCTTTCACCTGCAGTGTAGGAGGAGTTCAGTGGATCAGAGTAGGCATAAAAAGCTGTTATCCTTATATAGTGCATAGGTATAATAACATTGGAAAGGGCCAAATGATTTAACAAGGAATAGCACATTCTATTTCTTGGACTTGATGAATTCATAAGTGTTTCCAGGAACATGGGGCTTGGGAAATTGGCAAAGGGTTTGACATCCATATCAACACCACCCTTAATTAAGAATATATTTTGAAAGGGTCGAGACATGGATTGACCAGTTGTGTGCTTCTTGGTCTCTTGCTGGAGACCTTGCATTGAGGTTGTTGAATTTACCTGATCCTCTGTTCTTTAGTCTCTCTCTAAAAGCATGAAATCTTGGAGTGATTTTGGATGCTAGGCCAATGCAGTACCTGGCCCATTACTGTAAACACTCCTCCAGTAATGAGGCTTTCTGTATTTATGCCCATCCAGTCTTCATCCTCTCTCTGGAGAGATCTCAAACCAGCGGTGAGGTGCACACTCTATTTCCTCATGTATTCACTTGTATTCCCAACAGTGGGATACTTCCCCATCCCCTTAAACACATTCAACGTTTTCCCTGCTCCACTTTCTGCCTACTCTTTCCCATAATGCCCTTCTATGATCCATTAGCATCATTCTCATGCACTTACCTGCTCTAACCTTGTTTAGTGGTTAGGGTCTTGTGCACTAGCAGCTGGAGCATTCCAAGTGCCAGATGGAATTAACAATTAATCATCTCAGACCAAAATAACCAGACAGACTCCAACAATATGGCAAAATTTTATTTTCAGTGCAAATAAAGTAGGGAAACCTGGTGAGCAAACAGATTGCAGCTCAATCACTCTCATCTACATTTCAATTAACCATAGGCTTTATAGCTCGATGTATGTCAGCTATGATGTCATCCTACATGGAAATAGTAAAAACCTATTGAAAGGAGGGATTGGTTAAGGGAACATATATACCTAAACTTTATTTAGGTGTTAGAAACATAATTGGCTGCTCCCTATCAGGTAGGCATGGTATTCAATGAAAATATCGTATTTAAAATCCGGCATCACCCAAAGTTCCGCATTTTGGAACTACACAAATCTTGTTTTCCAAAATACCGAATTAGGGTAGCAGGGGTTGTGGGGGTGTCCCTTGCTCCCTTAATTCTGTATTTTGGTCTGCAGGGGTAGCAGGGGACAAAAAAGGAATCTCAAATTACAAAATGCGAACCTATTGTGTTTGTGCTTTTGTAGTTCGAGATTTTGGTTTTCGTGATATTAACGTACATCCGTAGGCATGCCTTGAACTACCTCTTACTGCGTATAATAAAGATGAATAGCAGAATAATAGCAGCGGAGTGGCTTCTCCAACAATGTATGGTACACTGCTACATAGGCCCTCATGATTAGTTGGCATTCTCTCCCAACTTTGGACATTCGTTAGCAGCACGTAAACAAAACAAAACCCAGGTGCGGGGAACAACATCAGACCACTGCCCACTTGGTCAATTAGCCTACCATCTCTCAACAGTTAGGCCCTAAACCAAGGCTTCTTCTCTGTAGTTGACCTTGCTGACTGTTCTCGTCCTTGGCAGATTTAAGGGAGTGTAGGTACATCACTAACTTCAGTTGGAAATTAATGAATAGGCCTTGTTTTCGAGTCTTGAGCCACATGTGAGGAGACCACGATTTTGTCAATTTCAACCTTTTATTTAGTGCTATTTAATTCAATTATGCTGGGTGCTATTACTCCTTTTGTCCTCTAGAGACTTGGTTGCTCCGTCTTGCATATCCTTTCTTCATCTTTAATTGTTCAATACTTGGCACTTGCAAATATTTTCTCCTTCACATAATGTAAGAGAAATATGGTATGCTTATGTAGCTTATCTTCTCTGACTCCCCCTGTGCCTTGCAGTTGCCTCTTGATGTTGCATCCTTGATCTCAAGCCAAACAGATATTCTTTGTTCTTCGCACAAAGCTGTTTTTCCAGTGCCTGTCAGCTCTGCGGTTCTTGTCTCTCTCTTCAAGGCTATTTGCTTATTATGTGTACAAAGTTGACATCCATCTTTTCATCATGGCCGCTCTACTCGCGTTAGATTTTCTCCTGCATCAAGCTTCTATATGTCTCATCTACCTTGCGTTTCTGCATATATCAATTTGATAATCCTCTTCTTACTTATCTTCTTAGTGTATATGATTTCTTCACATTTGCATAGATGTTTCTCTCGTTACTTCAGTTACATCCTTGCGAACATACCATACCTGAACCAAACAGAGAATCTGACTCAGAGATCCTCTACCACGAACAACCAGATCCTCATCACGCCTACCAATAAACTCACTCTCCACTTTACACCAACAAACAATAGAGCATAGCTATACCCCTCAATCAATTACAGCCTAGCTGCACACATACCTACACTACTCCATGATCACCTCAACAGCCTGATAGAACGCAGCTATAACCCCCGAAAAACTCAGCCTCGCTGCACACATACATCTCTTACACAGGCCCACAGCCACCAGAATGCAGACTCTGAGACCACCTACCTTGCTGCTCACATTCCATTGATCTCTCACAACCACTGCACTGCACCTTGTGTTAGAATGCGGCCACCAATGCACGAACTGCACTGGCTCCACACATACAGAGTGCACCCAAGCACTATAGACTACCCTACTCTCTCCACTGATCTGAACTACGGTCCCCAAGGGCATTCAACCCACAAGTGCTTTGAGATCATAACAACGGTATGTAAGGCGCTATACAAATGCACAATAACATAACCTAACATCTTCATAACATCTTCTTTCTTTAAGTGTTTGTATATCATTTCAGTGCATCTACGTGTCTTCTCTTCAGTGCATCCAAGTGTCTTCTCTTCATGCCATCACTTTACTCTGGTCTGATTTTGCTTATAGCTCCTCTATGTCCAGTGGTGTAAGCAGACATCCTTCCACCACATCATTGTGAGGGTACATTCGATATGGTTGTCTGAGTGCATAATGTCTCTCATATCTTCAATGCGGTATTGTTATCACACACAATGCTCTCTTGTTGTTCTTCCAGTATCATGGAGGAGAGGGGACGGGCACTAGAGAGGATGTGTACATCTGCCTCTCTATAGTCTGATAACTGCAGCACTTTATCCTAACAGTCTTGCTTTCTGAGCTCAGCTCTTACTGTGGCTGTGGTCGGTATATGAGCCATAGGGTTAGGGAGACCATGGGTGAAACACATGAAAAGTGAAAAACAAAAGAAAATCAGATTTCGGAAAAGAACATGGTCTCATGCCCCATTCGTCCCATTGCTTCATTGAATTCTTACCAAGTAGGCGGGAACGCTTGGCTCATGCAGTGCGTTTAGTGATTGGAATTTGTGATACGTTTCTTTCAACTCAAGTATGAACTGATGTAGGCTGGGCTGGGTCTGTGGATGTCTCTGCTCTCTTGTGCCTCAATCGAGTGTCTGGCATTGCCTCTCTTATTTATTTATTTATTGGACATTTGTATGGCACCTATACACAAGTGTTTCCAGGCACCAAGTGATTCTCTCTGGCTTAGTGCCCTGGCACTGTGGCTATGAGCACACTTAGCATGTGTGTCAGCTGCTTGCAACTTCATGCCAACAGACAGTGCTGCATGAACCTTCCCAAGTCAGAAACATTTCTATCAATGTTACCTAGGCCAGGCTGGTGCCAGGGCAGCCCCTGAGTAGCATGTTGTATGGTTAACAAAATAATAGTCAGCTGCAGCAGATTAGGCCCAAGAAATAAAAAAACAATCATCATATGTCATAAATAGGCAGCAGCACATTAAAAGCAAGATGAGCAGATTTGGAGAATCTTATCATATAACTGTGTTTTATCGCCAGGCCAGATTAATGTCTAACAGAGGCACAAAATGAGGGGGATCCTTGTGTGTCCTCCTGAGTGGCTCCCCATGTTTTCCAAAGAAGCGCAAACCATGCTACAGACTGCCAAGGTAACCTGGGCTATCACACATGTCTATTTCACATGGCGGTCATGCTGCCTCAGGGCATGTCGCACACTGCACTAGATGAAGGATGTAAGCATATTTTTTATCAAATCTTGCATCTTTCAATGTGCGTAGAAACAAGAGGTGGAGGTTCCTTACCCCTGGTGCCCAAATGTACCAGCCGCCAGTGTGTGTGGTGTGGCATACCAGAAGACATGTTTTTAATACAGGAATTTTAATTTAAATTAAAGAAAACACTTTACTGACCCTACTGCTAATAGGGAAGCACACTACCTACTAAACTAAGGGTGCCCTCACTACTCATCAAAATAATGAAGCTTGTTCTCTGTCCAAAATCCGAATCTCTAAACTGGCCCTACCACATGGAAAAGCAACTCAAAAGGAAAACCGGGAAATATAGGCTGCCCTCAATGTTCCTTATTTTGCCGTTTTACAGTGTTCCAAGGTATCTCTCCTGATTTTAGTGTTCACCAAGATTTTATAGGAGGCAGGTCTCTTGACTTTATCAGTTCCTGTCCATCTTGTCAAAGTTCCAAATAAAGAAAAAGGTTTTTCCGCAGGTGTGTACCATAAACTCTCAAGTTCTAACAAAAGTCAATTGTCTCAGTGGTCATAGATGAAGGGATATCTCTTTATTCTTCCTCCACCAAAACGCAGGTCTCTCCCCACTAGATTCCAGACTTGCTTTATTCTGGTTTCCCCCTGGTATGATTCCTTATTTGTAGAAATATTGTGTGATTTTCTGTCGATTATTTAAGGTAAGTTCCAACTATTTACATTTGTTAGCATGACGTTTGGGATATTCAATTTACGAATTATAGTTTATCTTTTGACTTCCAAAATCCATGATTTGGCTCTTCCCCATGTGTATTTCTAGATCATGCCTCTAAGAATATGCTGTCATTTCGTCTAGTAAGAGTTGCAAATCCTAATGGCATTGTTTCCAGTATGGCAACATTGTCAGCACGTGCTAACCATTGAAAGCGACACTTTCCATATTCAGTAGGAAAGATCCGAATTGATTCAAACCTACTGGCCATATATGGAAAGGTTGTTAAACATGGGAGTCAGCACAGAACCCCGATTGTGGCCTCCGTTTGTATTTTAATGTCTTGCAAATCTACCTTGTGTGCCCAGCCTGATTTCATAAAGAGCTATTATCATCCCTTATGTGCTTCTGTTTATGACCCAATTTTGTAATTTTGTCCATATGGTAAAGCAATCCACTTTGTCAAACTCATACAAGTAGACTAGAAAGGTAAGGCACACAGGGCATTTACTTGTTCTCACTTCCTTCCTAGCCACCACATACAGAAACAATGGGCCTCATTACGAGGTAGGCGGCCACAGAATGAAAGGTGCCGGTAAGGGACCGGCACAGTTCATTCCGGGTCGCCCTATTATGAGGTCTGCAGCGGGTCCCGCTCTGGAACGCCTGGTCAGACCAGGCGTCCTTAGCGGGACCTGCTAGCAGACCAGTATGCTAACAACGGGCCCGTCATTAACAGGCCCATTGTTAGCATCCTCCCCATTCCCATTGAGCCCTATGGGGACTCAAATGGGAATGGGGATGTACCGGGTCTGGGTCCTGCGAAAGGGATTTACCGTGCCCTCCAAGGTAGGAATGGCTCAGTAAGTCCCCTTTTGCGGGACCCGGACCTGGTACCCGGTATGGGGGTAGCCATGCCGCTAAAAGCGGCATGGCTACCTCCATACTCGTAATGAGGCTCAATATGTAAGTGCAAGTTGATAGTCCTGGGCCAAAGGCAGTTTACTAACATGGTAATATGTATTTTCCTCAACCCAGTCGGTAAGCCCATCCAATAGAAGTTTGAGAACAATTTAGCAGGTACATCCAATAGCAAATGCATAGATAACTTGCAGGAGCATGGCTGCAACATGTTTATAATTGGGGTTAAGTGCACTCTTATTCCTGTGGAAGAAGCCAGGCTCTTCCGCAGATGGCCTTTTAATAGGTTGTTGTAAGTCCCATTTGGTCTGGGATCCCTATAGCATTTTTTAAAGAATTAATGCATGTTATTATTATCTTTATTGAACCCTTATCTTCAGTAACTCGATCATATACCATATATTATATTGTTTATATAATTGTACCAATCTTCAACTAGTGGATTAATTGGAAACCAAGAATGATGTTTCCTGTACCTTACAATAGTGCTTGGATGAATATCTATGGGTTTGCTTGCATTTATTTATTTCTTCAAGCTTCTTTATTAATGTAATACTGTTATTGTGTAGGAGTTTCATTGTAGCGCCTTCGCTATAGTGGGGTCATACCTGACCAGTTTTAAATTACAATGTAATACTTTAGGCTTTGGAAATTTGTTATTGGTAGTCAGTTCTTGTATGATGTTCCCGTATTCACTGAAGGCAATTCTAGGATTGGTTGAATCTTTCTTGATAAATTCAAAGCTCCTTCAACTCGTCAGTCTTTTCTTTCTGTGGCCATACTGAGATTTCCAGTGGTCAACTTAATCCTATTCCCAGATTGGCTTACCCTGTTCTTGCTCCTCATCAGAGGTGTCTCCACTACTACACAGAATTTTCATTTAGCACTAATCGTAAATGGTCACTCTTGGGTCTAGTGAGTACCCTATGGGATTTGATTTTTACAAACAACAGTCACTGTGTGTAACATTCTAGCATTAAAATATGTATGTTTCCATCCATAGCGGACCCCTCTTGCTACATATTATTGCCTCATTTTTGGTGTTCAGATCCCTTAAAACATCCAGAATACAAATACCAGTATCGTTATCCTTATCTATTTGTTTTGGGAACTTGGCATATCATTCTCCCATTAGAAAGATTGGGTCTTGAGGATTTCTGTAAGATGATATTTCAATGTTTTGTCTTACCTGATTTAACTGATTCTTCTTGAGTGTAATACTCGGAGGATCCTAAATATTAATAAAAATGCTAAAAGGGTTCGTTTTATTATTCCCTGTTCACCTTTGTTGACCTTACAATCATTTTTAACACATTCCCGCACAGATATCCTGTTTTTGATTGGAGGGCTAGTTCAAGAGTTGTATTTAGCCCACCTCGAGTGATTTGATTTGTAGACCATGCCACCTGTAGTGCAATGATATCTTGCTGTGAGAGAAATGCAGAAGCGGTATCGTTGTCGGTCTAATGCTGATTCCCCTTATGATTTCAGGAGAGTGTGGTGAGACTGCCTGAACTATTTTCATTGGTGGGATATCTGGGAGGTCAGTAGCTGCAAGATAGTCTTTCGCCAATCCCACTCGTTAGCCACCTCCCGCCATTCTTAATGTCCTTATTACCTATATAATTCTTGGTCTATTGCTGGATTTCTATAAGCAAAAGTGTCGCTTTTTTAATATAATTGCTGAGAGCATCTCAGCTGATTTTCTTCATGTTTACCTGTTGACTGTACTCTGACAGGCAATTTATGTAGATGCTGACAACTGTAACCTACGATATTACCTGTGTGTCGAAATTAAATCTGCTGTATTTCGTGCTGTGAAAGTGACATTTATTGTTGTCACATCCCCCTCTTGCATAAATTCATCAACTTCTATGTCTGTAGTGTTAATTGCCCGTAGTTTTGGTACAGCATGTCATACCTGCAGAGTGTGAGGACGATTTAACAGAAGATGCTCTAGGTTTTTAATGAGTTTAGAGAATGTAACGTTCTTACTACTCTGCACCAAAACAATATGGGACTTAGTTGTATTTATATTACCACACTTTATACCTTCGTCCTAATCTACGTTTTGTCTTCTTAAGCCTGCCCTTTCCCTTACTCTGGGGTGCCCTTCTAACTTATCATCCTCAGCCGCACTAGTCACTAGTAGGGCAAGTTAGATTTCCTGCATCAACTTCCTGAATCAGATCCACTTCACCACTTTTTCCAGTATTTCGAAGTCTCGCATTCATTAGCTGTGCTTGGTTAGCCCACATTGTTCTTATGTCAGCGGTGGAAACAAGCTCTCCTTTACTGCTTGTTACTGTTTTTCATTTACCTAGTCCCACCCCTCAGTTTTTCATTTGTTTTGTTTTTTCCCCTTTTTCTTGTACATGGTGTTGGAATTTTATTCACAAAAGACACGAGCTCCTGATTTTCTTGTGCAGTCACAACAGACTCAGACTACTCGCGTGGTGTTTGCTTGTCTAGTTACATATGTGTTATTTATATGGGCAAATGGGTGTTCTTGTCGTCACTGTTTCCAGAGTTGGCTAATCAAATAATCTTTATACATTTATTGCATTTAATACCTGCTTAGAATTTCTCTAACTTCTCTGTGTGCACTGCAGAGTAGGGGTGTCACAGTATTGGTTTTATGGCGGTATGATAACCTTCTTGCCAAATGACGGTATATTATGGTTATCGCGCTATAGCAGGTGGAGTTAACTAATCTTAACAAATATTTTCTTAAAGGTCATGAATTGTCAATATTTTGAAACTTGTCTCTGCACATTTTTAGCTGATCCTCCAGGAATCTAAGGCGGCTGCCGATTTGATCTTTCATGGCGCTCACTCGTTGATCGCCTTGAACGAAAAAAGTGACTAGTGGAAGTGTTAAAATTGACATTTTGAGCAATGAGCTTGCTGTTCAGTCAAAGGTCATCATTTTGAAAATCGGCCTCGACCTGCATTATATTGGAACCACATGGCATGGGCATCATGACCCCTCGCTGAGATCAGTCATAAATGTTTGTTTTGATAACGCTTTATCCCATTCAAGGGAGAAAAGTCACTCATGAGATGTCTGAAAGCCCATGTCATTGTGTTTCTTTTGTCAAAATGTCATAGCCAACACACACTCACCGAAAGGTTGCATATTGATCAAATTACTATAGCTTGTTTACCATCGGCCAGGTGTATTATAAAGGTCTGATGTTGAAGTCACGATTGACCATGTAAAACTAACAGGACAGCGTTCAGTGGGCGCTGTCTATTTCTTTCTTGATTCTTGCAATACATATTCATTTACCTTATTAAAGATAGTGGCACAAAAACCTTTTGAAAATGACAAAGTTAAAATACATATCGGCACAAATATGGCCTAGACCACCACATCACCACAGCCCCATCGTTACCATTTTCACCAGGTCTGAGCGCATTAGGACCCTTGCCATGTGAGTTGAAAATGAGAAATACTTAATGGGTGGTGTCACAAATCGAGGACATACCTGAGAAATATCTCACCCCCATTGCTCTGGGTACTTCATATTGAATGTAGAATCTGTCCTGCCTGCTTGAGTCCAGTGCCAAATGCAGAAGGTAGGTGAAAGATCAAGCGAAGCAACAAATCTTCGACAGAGCTAACGTTTTTTGTGTACATGCATCAGAAGGGCATCCAGTTAATTTCCCTTTTGAATTCTGGGATGTGTAGTTGGTTTGCAAACTACAAATTGGCTGATCTTTAACCCGACTCTACTGATCACAGAGAAAGAGCAGTCACTGCATCAAAGCTGCCTTTACTAATATGGCCTCACTTTCCCTATGCTCTTGTCTGCCAAACGCTGCATCCCACAGTGCAAGATCCAGAAAGCGCAAAACTTTCTTACTGCAGCATTTCCAAATCAGATTGAAAAGCACACTTAATAGCTGCAGGCCCTAAAACGGTATACCGGTATAAACAACGTGACGGTTATTATAGTTCAATTAAGCTGTTCAATTAAGTTGTATAACATTACACAGTGTGTTGGCTGCCGGGTCATCTTAGGTATGAGACATGTCTGTGGGGCTTTCTAATTGATGTATGGTAGCTAATACATTGATAGAATTACTGAATGTAAGCATCCCCAAAAAGGCACCCCCTTACTGAGAGGCAATAAAGGACACACTCCAGAAGGGAATGAGACCAAGACCAAGTGTGGGTGAATTCAAAAGTGTCTTTATCTAAATCAATATAGGCCATGCAAAGGACTCTGCAAACTCCGAGAGCACTCTGTCCGACAATAGCAAAGACAGTCCTACTTATTACAAAACTACGTCACGCATGACACAAGCTATAGGGGGCACATAGTCTTAGGGATTGGGTAGTGTTGATTAGGTGGTATGCATTGTATATAGTTGCTGCTCCAGGATTGGCGGACGTCCGTGCGGTGCCACGGGGGGTAGATGGGTCAGCTGGGCTCTTCGGGGTGGAGCTGTCGGGCCGGACACAACTTGTATTGATGATTGGTGGTTGTTCTGATACTTTGCCCTTGTGGCCACACACTCACAATCATTCGTTATACTATGCAATTTCAGGTGTCATGTAAATCCTGCAATACATTGATCTGCGGTCAGAGAGGGAGCAGCGACATTGATATACACTAGGAAGGTCACTAATACATCTTTGTAGAGACACCCTGGATGCAACATTTTATAGTCCCATAGGTCCATGTGTGTGGTCAGGGGGCACAGGATGGGCTACTTAATCACCCTGCCTTGATGGGTGCAGTGCGAGACGGTATTATGATATTTTGGTTCAAGCGCGGACGCCCCCCTTTGAGGGCCGTTAACTTGGGGTCAGTAGGAATACCAATGGGTCATCGGAGGCATGTACCGGGTGCCCCAGTGGCGGTGGGATTTAGGACCAGGTAACTCATAATTTACATGGTTGAGCTGCGGAGGCCTCTGGCATGGGGGAGGTGGATGTTTGAAGCGGGTCCAGCAAGATTGGGAGGGGAGGCGAGGCTGTGCTGTGTGAACACCAGCTATCCCTGGCAGGCCTGGGAGGGAGGAGGGGGAGATGGCCTTGCAGCTCTGAGCGCGTCTCCCTGCAGAGGGCTGTGCGCCGTACCTTTGGCGAGGGCCGATTGTTACTGCTAAGGCTGTTAGGATTCTTCACATATATTTACATTGAGGGAATCAAACGCTAGGGGCTTGTCAGTTAGCATGAACATTCCATATCTGTTGCTGATATACGAACATGAGGTAGCGTTAGGTTGGGTTATGTACAGAAAGGGCAATATGTCATCTCTATCATTTCGATTACAGCACACCCTGTCTCCGTAGCCTTGCCTGGTCTACATGTGGTACATACATATATTGTTATGTCATAGACAGATGCTTTACATATTGCTTGATAACCACTCTTTTTATAATAGCAGAAAACGTTAGTCAACACGATATATACATGTATTGCTAGATGGCCACATCAGAATATACAATGCCTCCGGGGTAGGCGAGGGCGAAGGGTCTCATACATTACAAGCCATGGGGGTTGGGTGCTGGGTCGGGTCAAATAGTTTTGGACTGGTTTCAGTTACTTTCCAAGCTCTAGCTTTGAGCCCAGTCACGGCAGGGGCAATGATGTACTGCGGAAGGTAAATGATACAGTGTTTTTTTTGCAGTTTGTTTGTGTCTAGTTGCTCATGAGACCAGGCCTTCAGCGGATCTCCCATGAAGTGGAGGCTGGGGGAAGTTCGGACCTCTGCGTGCGCAGTCAAGTGGGGGCCAAGCTGCAGCTCCCTGTGTGTGTGTGTGAGCTATTCTGCATTTGTTGGGATTTGGCGCCCTTGGGCAAATGGAGTATTGTTCAGCACAAAATGGTGTCTATTCTACGCTATGCTTTATGGTCGTGCAGCTTCACGTGTCGATCCGCAGCCCCCCTGGCTCCCGGGCCCAGGTGCATGAGGGGCTGCTTACGAGTCATGAGTCTTCACGTGGGTGGGTGATGCAGGTGAGGGGGGTCCTATTGACCTGTCCTCCCATACATTTCCAACACTCTGAGGTTCAGAGGCTGTGGAATCTTTTGAATCCTCAGATGACCCTGCTTGATTTAAAGGCATTGCTGTTTCAGACATGCTGTAATTACAAAGGTTATATGGAACACTCAAATAGCTGGGATTCTTATCGGCTGCATATTCATTGAGTACATAAACAGTTGTTAATATTTTCTTCTGTGCGACTGCGAGATAGAAGTACGCAGGCATTCCCAATTGATTCCTCAGAGGCACTGCAGGATATCATGTCACCATGTGTACCCTGTAATAGAGGTCTGGGCCACCGCCTGCTGTCTCTGGCTGATGGTGTGATGGCAGTGGGTGGTGTGTGCCTTGAACGCGCTGCTGTTTGAGAGTGACTTTTGTTTTTGTACTGAGGGCGTGCAGCGCCTGCACCGTATCCCTGGAGGCTTAATGGGACATGGTGAACCCAGGTACCTAGGGCCCTTTATGACGAGGTAGCAATAATTAGAGATAGATGGGGATGCAGAATTTACTCAAACAACAATAATCAAACCGACTCAGGAAGTTGGCAAAACTTAGTCTGTTTTATTTGCAATTATCTAATACAGGGAGTTTCAACGGACATCAACGGACGTTCGCTCGATTTCTCTCAGCGCATGCTATAAAAACACAACTATTATAGTCAAAACTCATCATAAGTGATGTCACACTATGTGGCAAACTACAAAAACCTACTTGGAGATGTGATAGGCTTACAGGGAACATCCAAGTATACGTTCCATACTGATGGGGGAAGTGATTGGTTCTCTTCTGTCAGGTGGGCAACTAAGCCCATCCCAAGTGCAAGTCCTCTTCTGTGTCACTCAAATACACAACACTTTATTGGTTACACAAACTGTAGGGCTCTTTGATACGTGGCCCTCTACCATTGGTTTGGCACCCTTGTACCCTTCTAGAATATTCCAAACGCTAGCAGCACGCAAGCTACTATACCAGGTGCAGGGAGGGTCGGCCTGGTTTTGCCTCCCCTCCTAATTAGCACAACATCTATCATCACTCTTGCAGTCTGCCAGTCAATTGAGGCTTTGAACTTGGCCTTGCAGAAGCTCTCTGGGCCTGAGAAATAAAGGGAGTATCCTCTTGATTTCGGTGTAGCTCAACCCAATTTCTATTTTGATCTGACCATGTGACTGGGAGACCGCATTTTCAAGGTCGCTGCAGCATTGAATTCTATTAAATGATGAACTCTTGACGCCTTCAATGTTTTTCCATTCCACTTCAAACAGAAGTTTCTTTCTCACGTTCCATGTAACTACTGGATGGGTAACCAGGCTCACGGTGGCTTCGAATTCTTGGTGCTGGGCCAGCCAAGCCTTTCTTGAATTCTCCTTCTCTGCCATCAGTAATTTTCCAACTGCTCCACACTGAAAACTCTTTACAATCATGGGGTTTCAGGCTTTGCTAAAGTGCACTGTGGAATACATTCTATATTCTATATTCTACATACATTCTATGTATATACATTGGCGCATCGCCGCAAACTAATCACTGTGTAGCAAGCCTTAAGATCACTTTGTCTGCTTGAGTTACTACGTCTGTACAAGTGTAAACTGATTTGCATTTTCTTCAGCGTTTCTGTAGCATGAGCATCTTCATCTCGTGCCCGAAATGTTGCTCATCTTTACCACCTCCTCTTCAGATCTTATAGAATATCTATGTTCTTTTACCTCAGGCATCTTTTCTGGGTGCGTGAGCTCTGATCCCCATGACATCACCAGTCTTCTTTTTCACTCATTTTCACACTTCTACCGGGACTTTGTCCAGAAGTCCATTATTTCTTCGTGAATGCATATATGGTTTTCTCAATGGATACCTTATTTCCAGGATTTTCTGCGGTATAGGCATTCTCACTGGTACTGCATGTGTCTCAATTTGTGCTTCCCAACATGTAGGCAGAATGGGTCCAGAGCTTTTGGTAGGGGTTCTTGGCTCCTTCTTTACACTCCCCCCTCTGGGCAATTCATCGACCACTCGCTCATCAGGCTTCACATTAAGACATCCTCGCCTGAAGAAGTGCTTCCTTGGGACCCATATCTTTACGACTCCTTTCAGGCATCCTGCTGATTTCACATGCTCATCGACACTCCAGGTCATAAGCATGCATTGTCGATTGGGACTGCAGTAGATCCATCTCCCCACATACTTCTTGTGGTTCTTGGGATACAGGAACTTCGTCCCCTCAGGTGCATTGATGCTGGCCTTTGCGTAGTCTCTGATTTCTTCCTTTGTCAGCTCTTTAGGTTCAAATCCTGATTCGACATCCATCATTATCTTCATTCCTACTGTTTTCTTTGCAGTCTTCTTGCATTGTGTGATTATTATCCTGATCACACAGAACCCAAACCTGATCATCACCAACAGGGCTCCAAGTAACTTGAAAATGTTTGCCAACCATTGTGGAACCCACAAGAATATTCACCCAAACCAGCTGTCATCACCAATGTCTTTCACTTCATCCTCCATCTTGACGTGCAGGTTTGTCAGCAACGTTATGGCCTCTGTCAAGGTGCCGTTCTCGTTGTCATGAGAAGATATGAATCTGCAACATGATTCTCCGGTTTTGGCACACACACCTCCATCCATAGCTGTGATCATGTCCAGGACATATCTATTCTAATGAGCCATCAGTCGTATGGCTCTCAGCTCCTCCTTGATAGCATTGAATCCCTTAATGGTGGTGTAAATCGTCTGTAGAAGCGGCCATCTGGTTATTTGTAACCATTTGGCATTTGTTATCACCTGGATCTGAGACATAAAGATTGCTGAAGTCTGACTGAACAATCTGTGTTCATATGGGTAGGCATCAAAAGCTTATATGAACTTGGCTGAGAAATAGTTCTCTCTCTTCATTCGATTCAGGAGCTCAACAGATCTCTTCCTTCTCAGGTGAGCATCTGCCTTTGGAAACTTTCCAATTCTTCACTATAGAACATAGTCCTCCCCCATCTCTGGGCAGCCTCATGTAGGCTCTGGATCCACAGGCCCAATAGCGATCCATTATTACTGCTGTCCCGTCCTTCATTCTTGGTACATCTAAGATTCGTCCGCATTACTGATTCTCTCCCACTTTTCTTGTGTCTGAAACATAATTCTGCACAAGCCAACGGCACTATCTGCAATGGTGTTCTCTACAGCTGATTTGTGTGATCCCTTTGTTGCACGTGCTTTGCATATGACCACACCTTTTCCCATCCGTCCAGAGAAAACAGTGTTCCCCAGACCTGCATCTGGCCTCTTTCTTTGCAGTTTCAAACCTCTTCATCAGTTTTTCCTTGACAATTGAGTCTTCTGTTTGTTTCCCATTTAATTCCTCCTCCCTTCATGCCAGGCTGTTCATATCTTCTCTCATGATTTCTGATGTGTGCTCTCGCTCTTGTCCTTATATCTTGCACATAGTCATCTTCATCTGGTGCTGACCATTCTGTTACCTATATCAGAGAGGCTGTTCGTCCCTGGAATTGCCCTTTTGTAAGGCAGAGTGGAAGGTGAGTAAGGCAATGAGCTGTTTGAACATCTATTTTAATGGCTATGAATATCTTAGACTTTCCCATAGCATAATGCAGGAGTGCACATACATAACAATCCTCCTCAGAGGTTCTCTTTCCCACCTCTTTCATGTGCTGATACCACATGTTGTTCCCTAAATGTGCTGTACTGTCCAAATAATCATTCAATTTATAGCCATCCTTCCTTGAACTTCTCTTAGGTCTCTTTCGTCTCTCTCTCAGAATTTGTACCTGGGGCTCAGTAAGGATACCTATGTGAGTCCTTCCTGAATAAGCGTTTCTAGGTATGATTGTCACAGGACCTAGTGTCTCCACATGAGCTACTGGAGTAGGGACAATCATTATACGGCCTTGGCTGTCTCACAAGATCTAGTTCTGCCAAGGTAACTGGAGTAGGAAGGATCAAAGGGACTACTGCTTTTTTGGGACCAATGAAATACACAGTGTGAATTAGCAAAATCAGAAAAACAATGATGAATGTAGAGCAGGCATATATTATGCACCAATATATAATGAATGTAGAGCAGGCATATATTATGCACCAATACATGAGGATCCACCATCAACGCCTCTCCACTCGTTGCTAACTCTGCTCACTTTCTGGACCTGCAATATGTTCTGTAGACCACATGTTTACCTGTGATTACTTCTAAGGAAGAAAAAACTCCTTTTATTCAGGCAAACCCATCAGATGTTCCGGTAACTGTCGAATCTGCTCCAGAATGTCCACTAATAACTGGCTCATTGCTGGACGGTTTATAGGATCTTGCATGAACACAAACGTGTTGGTGTTGGTGTCTCGCCAAACAAGATAAGGATGAACTTGAAGCAAATAGTAAAAGATCATAGCAAGTAGTTTATGGGCATTGTCATTAGACAGGACCATCTGTACCTCCAGTAAGATGGTCAGGTAATAGTCTGATCTGCGTTATTATTGCTGCCCGTAAGTGTCTAATAGCCGGGCTATTCTTAGGATCCTGGAGAAAAGCACGTATGTCAGTGCTCCTCCCAGCAAGAGCAGGGTAAGCTCTGAGTATAAATATAAAGACAGCAAGAAGTAGTCTGTGTATATCAACATCAGTAAGCACCATAGGTGCCTCCAAAGAGAAACTCAGTGAGGAACGAATCAGAGAACCGCTCCCTCTTCCAGTCGTCGAATACAAGGTCAAAATCTGGCATGTTTTGTTTACTTCTGCACTCCACAGTCCAATCTCAGCAAAGCTCCTGTGGCTCAAGAACAGTAGCTTTTTCACTCCATGCTTAGCAGCTACAAAGAGTTCCTCAGGGGAGCCACAGTCCAAATGGACACCTTTATCTGTCTACGGAACAGTCTCTGCGTCCTTCTTCCTCGTCATCGATAGAGTCTGCACGTTCTGAACTTCTTCTCCTGGTTTTGCTTCCAAATGGGTTAGGGGTGCTGCGGTCTCTCTAGCGTAAACCTTCACAGCACCTTCATGTATATAAGCTTGTCTTGCTAGGCTATAAAGACTGCATATGGAAACTAAGGTACAATAACCATATACTATAATGAAATGTCAGACACAAGGTTCAATTTCCAAACAAGTCTGGTTTATTGCAGAGTATTCTCAGTCGGCCGACTGGGTCTCAAAACCTCATGATGTGTGTTCCCAGACCTCATGAGATTCGAGAGAGCAAGCAATGCTCAAGCAGCAATATATATACATTACATATAATCTTTACGAAGGCAATTCGATCCACCCACAAACATGTAATTCAGGCTAGGGTTCAGTGATTGACAATCATTACAATTATGACATGTTATGACAAGTCTTCATTCACTCTAAACATATTTTTTCTAGCAAAGGCAGCAGAGACAGCATAGACAGCTTTCTGTTATGGGGAACATAGAGCTCTTAGCTCGGCAAAGATATCATGCTCTTAGCAGAGAAACATTCCTTAGCACATGATCTGTGTGTCTCGGTTCATGTGCTAATGGTCAGATAGCTCTGAAGCAGAAAATACCACTCTCCACGAAAGAGCACCGCTAGGAGAATATAATTCATGGTTTAATTGCCTTTTACTACAGCGTTTGCAAGACAGGCCGGCACCTGGACTACTGATTAGGTGCGGCTTCTGCTCGGCTTCAAGGACTTAGTTAGAGGGAAAACAACTTATTTCTGCATAGTTTGACATTCCTGTCTGTGTCAGTATGTCAGCATTCAGGCTGTGGCCTTGCACAGTATGTGAGCTTGAAGCATAAAATACATTTGCAAAGCGTTTTGACAGAAAGGAAAAAGGCAAATGGCAGACATTTCACAAAATGGACGCCCTCTGGTTACAATGACGATTCTGAGATTGCGATGTTTGTCACATGATGCAATTGGTTTCTGGCCAACATACTATACATACTATAGGGTTGTTTCTGGTCTAACAAACCCTTCTTTTGGCCGTAAGCCAAGAGCATCATCCATACATTGCGTCTTCATCGGACCACGTGTCCAATTCCAAACTACCCATACTGCTGTAATTATCATCAGAAAATGAATTGCCATAAATTCTTTAATTATTTCATTTTCGTGTTGTGCACCTTCACTTAGCATGCAAGGAGGTTTCGTTTTGATCGCATGTACACACTCATTTGTAATTTGGGAGCAGAGGACTGGCAGGCATTGTATGCAACAACAGCAGAAAATTAGGATTTCAAATATCATAACCAAAATTGCAATTGGTTTCCATCCCCATGATCGCAGCAGTCCCCAAAACCATGAACGTATATTCAAATTCCAACCACCTGTAGGAACATGAATTTCAGAACTTAGGACATGCAATTTCTTAATGGCTTCAAATATCGTGGGGGAGGAGTCACTTACGAATATACAGCAGGTTAACCCCACCAATTTGCATAACCCTCCACGATCAGCCAAAATTTTATTAAGTACCATTCTATTTTGAAGTGCAACTAATCTGATTGCTTTTTGTTCCAGTGTCATATTATAGAGTATAGCTGTAGTTCCATTTATCGTTTTTTCTAACACCCTGGACAGTTTCCTTATATTCCATGAATTTATTGCTTGTCCCCAAAATGGTATGAATGACTTCACTATATCCCCTACAATCTGTCCTGCGGTATCATCTCGTTGTGGCCGTGATCTAGATAGCTTTGATATTTCAGAGGTTTTGGAAAGAAATACACCAGGTAAAAGTATACCTAAATAACAGGTCCCTTCCCAAGTTCTAGGTAACCATGGATAGGCCTGATTTCCACATGCAAAACAGACAGAACCTCCTAAATATAATGGTTTCTCTTCTTGCTCAAGTACAGCAATATTAATGCATCTAGTAAACGTTCCCACTGGATAGGAACCCTTTTTCCGTAAGCAAAATGGGACAGAACGTGGACTGTGATTAATAGTATAGGAAGGAGGAACAGCATCTTTGTTTCCTACTGGAGCCTTTTTAAAAGTGATTAGGGACTTATAAGGACTAGAGGGCCTGTCTACTGGATTTGTTGTCACCGTGTTTATATTGCTTCTGCTTGTAAATACGGAACAACCCAACGGTTCCAATACTAATCTTTCAAATTAATTTATGTTTGTTCCATCAAACTGACCAGTAACACTATCATTCCAGTAGCGCTCTTAATGATGCATAACAGGCGGTATTAAGTGGCAAAGGATGTACATACCAACCCATTCCTCTTTCACCGTGCTGGGGTAAATGGGAACATACCCAACAATTGGACCTATTCAAGATAGCATGGGTCATATTCATAATCTGTAACAGTGTATTATTGTCATAACCTTTTCTATGTTTCACTTCTTGTGAGGGGAGAGTATAAGAGAGCACACGTACTGGGCTGCTCATAGTAGGAGCTCTGGTAGCAGTCAAAAAAGAGTTAAAAGGATGCACGGTTTCTAAATACCAAAATAGTTGGACCAGTGTAATCAAAATGCAAAGCGGTATCATAATCATTAGCATATTATTCCTTTTGAACCATGTCTTCCTAGGAGCATGCTTAGTCTCTATTTCTATATCGTCAACAGCATTGGTGCAGGAGGGAGCAGGACCGAATATAGGCATTGTCTTACAATGTTTGTCTCAGGAAAAGTTTTCAGTGTCCGTCGGGGAATGTTCTCCATAGCAACACACGTTAACAGCAAAGCGTTCAGGCCAGTTCAGGCTAGCCTGCTTAACAAATGACATCAAGCTGATGTGAATTTGCACAGAGCTCCAAAAAGACAGGAGCAAGTATCAATTTGATAGTGTCAGTACCAATTGGCCCTGCTTGTTCGTGCTAGGTTCATCACTTTTCAATGGTAGCACCGGGAAACCGCGTGTCAGAGCTTTCAATTTGATGCAGCTTGATACAGCTCATACGCTTCTTTTCCCTAGGGCTCCGTTCCCACTTCATCCATGCTGGGAACAAAGGCAAAACAAAACGCGTATCACTTCCCGATTTTGTGAACGTAGATTGTACCTCATAGATCCTGGTACAGTATGATCGATGAACAATGCACTCTTATTTCCAGATGTAGGATCAGTGCCAGCTTGCAATGCAGTGCATGATTATGAGGCAGTGGCCAAACAAGGTTGAGGCACCTTTGGCCTTTCGATCTTCGTTGCAATCTCCCCAGGCCCTTTCTCGGTCTTAGGAAGCACTTCTGGCAGAGAATTGGCGATGATATCTTTGTGATCAAGTGCAGCTGTATTTCTTTCGACGTCAGGATCAAGCACTTTCTCATGTGGCAAAGAAAACGGAACTCTTTTCGTGTGTGTTGCTTGGATCCAGTGTCTGCGGCCATCCACTCGGACTGCAGTCTGTGTAGCCAGTAGCACCTGGAAAGGCCCCTTGCATCGTGGTGCGAGTGAAGACTTTCTTTCAAAATTCTTAATTAACGTCCAGTCCCCAGGCTGCAGACAATGTCCTGTGCCAGTATATCTGACAGAAGAGCCTCCTGCACCTGCTGATGAATTAAACGCAAGTTTTGCGTCAACTGTTTGCAATAATTAATAAGCAACAGGTATTCTATATCCCTCAGCCGTTTCGGCTGAGGAGCATTCCAAACATTCACTGGTGTCCCCATCACGATTTCGTACAGGGAGAGTCCAGTCCTCGCCTGTACAGCTGTTCTCATGCATAACATAGCTAGCGGTAATGATAAAAGAATGGAATCGTTTATCAATCTGGAGGCCCGCACAAATTTGCAATATCACAGCTGCAATAAAGTGTGGGCCGTTGTCTGACCATATGACTCGGGGTACCCTAAAATGGAAAAAATATTTTTTTAGCATGACTTTAGCTGTAGACATAGCTGACAATCTTTCTAGGGATAGGCCTCTACCCATTTACTGAATGCGCAGACCACCACGAGGACCTACTTATAGTTTTGGCACCTTTCCATTTCTATGAAATCAAAATGGATAACTTCAAACGGCATAGATGGTGGGCCAAAACTTCCTACTGACATCGCTGTTCCCTTTCCAATGTTATGTTGTAAACAAGTCATACAATTTTGAACCAATCTTTCAGCAGTTTTTCTAATGTGTGGATTCTGCCATACAGAATCCAGATGTTGAATCATTTTCCTAGCACATATTTGGGTTGGACTGTGGCCATGGTGACCATCGCCATCACATAGGCGTTTGGCAAAATCCATCTATTGTTCTGTTTGTCCACCCAACAACCTTCAGAATCTAATTCTGCTGGACCCTCACACCAGTTTATTATTTCATCTATAGTAGCTTCTGCTTGCATTTCCTTAACTGTGGCAATCCCATTCTCTATCATGCAGGGTACTTCTTTTATTTTTTTGACATACCTTTTTGTGTGTAAATCAGTGGCAGTTTGTTTCGCAATTCTGTCTGCAAATGCGTTTCCCTTTCCAACGTTACATGTTACTTTTTTATGTGCTTCACATTTCATTATTGCTAATCGTTTGGGAAGCGCAAGTGCTGAAAACAGTCTCACTATCAAAGTGCCATGTTGTATTTTGGTTCCGTGTGATGTCAGGAAACCTCTTTCAGCCCATAATCGTCCAAAATTGTGTACCACTCCAAAGGGATACTGACTGTCAGTGTATATGTTTACATTGAGGTTTTCATAAATTTCACATGCTCTTGTTAACGCTATTATCTCTGCAGCTTGTGCTGAGTTATATGGGATTCTTTTGCTTTCTACAATACTTTTCAGTGTAGTGATGGCATAAGCAGCAGTTGATGTACCATCGGGTAATTTAAAACAAGAACCGTCACAAAACAGTTCTCCAGCTGGCTCTTTCTGTGGGGTATCAGTTAGATCAATTCTTCCTTTTGTCTCTTGTTCAGTAACCATTAAACCATCATGGGGGAATTGTTTTTCACCCCCTTTGTCATTGGGAGGGAGCATTAACTCGGCTGGATTTTAAGCGCAACACCTCAAAATTTGTATATGGTGTGCAAATAGAACTATTTCATACCTTGTTAATCTGGCTGATGTAAGGTGCTGCATCTGCGTTCTATTTAAAAGAACGTCCACTGAGTGGGGTAGCATGACGGTTAAAGCGTGACCTAAAACCATCCCCTCGGTTTGTTTTACTGACGAAGCGACTGCAGCAACAGCTCGAAAGCAGCGCGGCAAAGCACATGCAACAGGATCCAACGTAGAAGAGAAGTAACCTCATGGTCTATTTCTTCCTCCTTGTTCCTGAGTCAAAACAGCCAAAGCACATCCATTATTTTCATGCACAAATAACTTAAAAGTCTTTTCATAATTTGGCATGCTCAAAACTGGAGCTGAACACAATCCAGATTTGAGCAGGTCAAATGTTTCTTGACATTCCATGTTTCATGGCAAAGGTAAGGTAACATCCTTCCTTGTCAATGCAACTATTGGTTTCACGATCATAGAAAAATGTGCGATCCACTGCTTACAATATGAAGCCATTCCAATTAAAGCCCTGACTTCTTTCTGCGTATTTGGAATAGGCATATCAGAGATGCTTTCTATTATTTCAGGTGTCAATCTTCTTTCCTCCTTCGAAAGGAGGTAACCCAAGTAGGCCACTTCCTTTCGACAATACTGGAATTTATTTAGCGATGCTTTGTGTCCATGTGCTGCTAAATGTGTCAGTAGTGCAACTGAACTCTCTTTACAAATTTCTTCTGTGTCTGCTGCTATCAATAAATTATCTATATACTGTAATTAAACACAGCCTGTTGGTAATTCTAGCATATCAAGTTGTTCTTTTAAAGCTTTACTGTAAATACTCGGACTCTCAGTGTAGCTCTGCGGAATTCGTGTGAATGCAATGAACATCCTCCTAGAGTAAAAGCAAATAAATATCTGCTATCTGGATGCATTGGGATACTAAAAAACACATTCTTCAAATCTACAACACTAAAGTACGATGCAGAAGCTGGAATCATAGTCAAAATCGTAGTCTCAACTGGGAGTAATGGAAATTGCGGATCAACAACTTTATTCACTCCGCGCAAATCAATTATAAAATGGTACTGTATGTCATTACCTCCTTTCTTGTAAACCAGAAGAATCTTACTATTACAAGTACTACCATAAGTTTCTTCAATTACGTTTCTTTTAATCAAATCTGATACTATGCATTTCAATGCTTTCTCTCCTTCGGCCGAAATGTTATATTGCGGAATACGCGGCAATGTAATACCTTCTTTCAAAACGATTTTCACTGGCTCTACTTTCAAACAACCAACATCATTATCGTTCACTGCCAATATACAAGCTGGTACTTTACTCAATTCAGTCGGTAATGGCTTAGATAAAAATTGCGATACAGGAGTCTTTTGTGGTGATATTGTCAAATACACTCCATCAGGAGAACAATGAATGACCGCATTCAGTTTCTTCAACAAATTTAATCCCAATAAATTTTTGCCACAATTTTTCATCAAAAGAAATGGGCAAGATTCAGTGAATGGACCTAGTGTTATAGGTACTGGTTGTGACACTGCACTAATTACTGGTGTACCTGATAACCCTACTGAGACATTTTAATGCACAGTGGTGTATCTGGAACCTGCTGATGGTCAATTGAACATTTTTGTGCACCCGTGTCATGATCTCTGCTTCCAAAAGGTCAGGGTTTTCCCAACTCCCTTGGAAGCAGATCCATAACCCAGGTTCCGAGTGCCAACCAGTCCCAATTGGGACCTTTTGGACCCAGTCCTGGCGCCAGTGGCACCAGGCTCATAAATATGTCCAGTCCCAGAGCTGGAAGCGCCGGGCTCATAATGCTTGGATGGACTTACCTGCAGCAGACCATGCTGCTTACTTGCCTGCCAGTTGAGTCTCTGATCCTCTTCTGTTTGGAACTACTTTTCCTGTTGGGTGGGGCAGGAGCCACTCCCAAGATTCAGAACACTGGAACTCTTCTGGAAAGCAGGAACTCTTTTCTTACCTAGGCGTGGCTGTGGAAGGAGACACCTAAGCACTACAGGAGACTATTTAAACCACACCCGATGGATGAATCTTGCTTTGCGTTATTCTGCATCCTCAGCAGCAGAACGCTCATCGTGTCTTCTGCATCTGATCCTGGGCCTAAGGAAAAAGGCTTACCATTCTGAATCCAGTCTTCAGCAACACCTATAAAGACAAGAAAGAACAGGTTAGCATTACGGTCTTCAGTGACAGCTCTTCACTTACCTGGTCCATCGGCTGTCACCAACGCCTCGCGCTGCATTCCGGCATCTGAAAGACAAAGGCTTACCTACTCTTTGTGCGCTCCGGAGGTCTTCACACTGCATTCCGGCATCTGAAAGACAAAAGCTTACCAACTCTTCGCACGCTCCGGAGGCCTTCGGCGCTGCATCCCGCATCTGAAAGACAAAACAAGGAGCGTTTAAAGACTTTGGGGAACTTTAATACTCACGTGCCATTACTCCTTTCCACATCTAACCCAGTGGGTATTCCGGCACTCTGCAGCCGCCCCGAACTTGTACCTGCAAAATAAAAAGACAGTTAGAGCGCATCGTGAAGCAGGCAACAAGCGCTTACTTACGTGCTTCCAGGCGCTTCTATTCATCACACGGGCTCCATCTTCAACTCACTTCAGCCCGCCATCCGCCATCGCCGGAACCCTGCAAAATAAGAGACATCATTACTAAATACTTTAAAGACATTAGAATTACTCGAAACTTACCGTTCGTGCAGTAAACGACGGACAGCAGTCCTCTGAAGTCAAGAGGCCTGCTCCCCTTATCCAGTGAAGAAACTGGTTACAGCACCCTGCCTCTAGGCAGATGGAGAGCACGGCGTTCACTTACCTAAGGTGAGAGCGTTAACCTCTGGGGTTCTACAGGAGAAGAGAAAGGGAAGAAGAGAGAGACATTCAATAACCCAGTTCATTAATCCCACATTTTCTATCTGCAGACATCTTACCCTTCGAGCCAGACATACAGTGCACAGAGGTCCAGCCCAAAGAGCCAGCCGTGTGTTACACATCACCTTTGAAGATACGGTATACGCCCAGTCAAGACCGGCGCCTCTACGGGAATCAGGTGAGCGTTACAGAACGCAAAGCCTACCACAAAACTCCCGTCCAGGCGCTATGGAAACCTCGGATACCGACCAGCTAGCCCAGTTACTTGGGGAACTAAGGGCAGAAGTGCATGCAGCCCGTCAGGAAACGAACGCTCTAAGAAGGGAACTGATTATTTCCAAGGAGCGAACAGATGATCTCGCTAGACAATTGCTACAGTCACAAGCCGGACAGACCCCGTTACCCGCATCTGGGGGAAATCTTCCTTCTACATCCTCTATGAATCCAGTGCAGATCAACCTACCTGGGAATGTACCTCTGGCTCCGCCCAAACGATTTTCTGGTGACCCAAAGAGGTTTGCAGTATTTATCAATCAGTGCCGGTTGCATTTCTTATGCCGGCCAGCAGCCTTTCCAACTGATCAAGCTAAAGTAGCTTTCGTGCTTTCGTACCTTAGTGGCAATGCGGCAGACTGGTCGATCCCTCTAGTAAATCAAGATGATCCGGTCCTCCATGATTTTCAAGCTTTTCAGCTCAGTATGGAAAAACTGTTCGCAAGACATTCACAGGGGCAGGCCTTGGACAATGAGCTTCTTTCGTTGCGACAGGGTAATCAAGACCTTTTGGCTTATATTGCGTCTTTCAACAGACTGATAGTGGAAACTCACTGGCCTGAGGACAAAAGGATTACGCTGTTTTATAGAGGTCTACGCGGAGAGCTCAAAGATGTGTTAGCCCAAGTAGTGAATCCCCCACAAGATTGTTCGGACTATATAGACTTAGTCGTTCAAATAGATCACAGACTGCAGAACAGGAAGGCCGATCGTTCCAAGTTTGATGCTCGAGTATTTTCCAAACCGCCAACTCCTTCCAAAGGAGTATACTCCGGGGAACCCATGCAAATAGGGGGTCTGAAAGGTCCTCTAACACAAAAGGAGTGGGAAAGGAGAAAACAGTTGCAATTATGCCTCTATTGCGGAAACTCAGGGCACTTTCTTCGAGACTGTCCGGTGAAACCTGCCAAGAAGGCAGTAGGAGCTGCAGTTACCAAAGTTACAAACTCTGAGCAGGGAAACGACCTCGCCCGACAAGAATAGAGGTCCTCTTGCCGAGCGTGAAAACCAGTTCCGTGACCTCGCATTTCGTGATACCTATGGTCCTCATTAGCCCTGATAATCCGGATCGATTACATGCAATTGAAGCTTACGTCGACAGCGGTGCCATCGGCAATTATGTGGATCATGAAATGGTTTTGAGGATGAATCTAACTCTTTGTCCCAAGGCTGTAAAGGACGTCATTACTACGGTGGATGGTACGGAGATAGCCTCCGGGCCAGTAACGCATACCACTCAAAAAGTGACGCTAGTAAGTCAAGATGGACACCATGAGAAGATCGTGTTCGATGTGATCAAGGCCCCTCAGTTTCAGATTATTCTAGGAATACCTTGGTTAGAGAAACACAATCCTCTGATCGATTGGCGAGCAAGAACGGTCCAGTTTCCAGAATGTGTCTCTACTTGTCACCCTCCACCTGGTGTTACACTGGCAGCAATTTCTTCAGAGACTCCCCAGTTACCTCCCGAATACCTAGAATACCAAGATGTTTTCCGGAAGGATCAGGCTAACTCTCTACCTCCTCATAGGTCTTATGACTGCCAGATCGACCTGATACCTGGATCTACTCCTCCTTGTAGTAGAATTTATGCCCTCACCGAGCCTGAGAACCTTCACCTTCGACAATACCTGGATCAATACCTGGCAAATGGGTTTATTCGTCCTTCCAAGTCCCCTGCTTCTTCAGCTTTGTTCTTCGTTCCAAAAAAGGAAGGAGACCTTAGTACTTGTATAGATTATCGCTCCCTGAACCAGATCACCGTTAAGAATAGATATCCGTTACCTTTGATCCCTGAACTCCTGGACCAAGTCAGAAAAGCATGCATATATACAAAGCTGGATCTTAGAGGAGCTTACCACTTGGTACGAGTAAAAGAGGGCGATGAATGGAAGACGGCCTTCCGCACCAAGTATGGGCTATTTGAATATCAGGTCATGCCCTTCGGACTTTGTAATGCCCCGGCCGCCTTTCAATATTTTATGAACGATGTCCTCAGAGAGCTCATAGATGTGTGTGTTGTTGTTTACATTGACGACATCCTCGTTTATTCTTCATCGGAATCTGAACATCGGAAACACGTGAAAACGGTCCTCGAAAGATTGCGTCAACACAAACTTTTCGCTAAGTTGGAAAAATGTGTTTTCAACGTGACTGAAGTTGAATTCTTGGGATTCATATTATCACCTGGCGGAGTGCGTATGGATTCAAAGAAGGTCGATGCAGTTCTCAAATGGCCATCACCATCCTCCGTAAAAGGTGTGCAAAGCATGTTAGGCTTCGCTAACTTTTACCGCAGGTTTATCCCCGAATTCTCTCGAATAGTCCAGCCCATCACTGCCTTGTTAAAGAAAAACAAACGTTTTGAATGGTCTACCGAGGCGGAACAAGCTTTCCAGGATTTGAAGACTAAATTTATCTCTGCACCAATCTTAAAACACCCTCGCCCCGAACTCCCCTACATCGTGGAAACTGATGCTTCAAGCCTTGCCATGGGGGCAGTTCTATCACAAAAGGACCCGGTAACCAATCAGTTGCATCCCGTGGCATTTTGGTCCCGCAAATTCTCGCCTCCTGAAATCAATTACACGATTACTGACAAGGAACTTCTGGCTATCAAGTCTGCCTTTAAGGCTTGGCGGCATTATCTGCTGGGGGCCCGACACACCGTTACTGTGATTACGGATCACCGAAACCTGCAATATTTGAAAACCGCAAAAGCCCAATCCTCTAGACAACTCCGTTGGGCATTATTCTTTGCCGAGTTTGACTTCATAATTACCTATCGACCTGGTACAAAAAACGGTAAAGCTGATGCCCTTTCTCGGATGGGAGTGGAAGAACACTTGATCAACCCTAAACCTGTACCAATCATTCCCGAACAAAGAATTCTGGGTGTAATCGCCACAGAATCCATAGAGGAAGTTATGGATAAAGCCAGGCAACTTGTAACTCCAGCAGACATACAGAATTGGCATCTGCAGGGAAAGGACTTTGCAGTAAAGGACAACTTATTGTATTTCCAAGAACGATTATACCTACCCAGCACAGATTTACAGAAAAAAGTAATCTCTTGTTATCACGATTCTTTAATGGAAGGACATCCCGGTATGGCCAAGACCTCAGAAAAGATCAAGCGCTACTTCTGGTGGCCGTCTTGGAAAAAAGATATCAGAGACTTTATAATGTCCTGTGGAGTATGCGCCCAAAACAAGAGTCAAAAGGAAAGACCAGCAGGCCTCTTACGCCCTATTGACATCCCACCTCGCCCTTGGCATACGCTTTCTATGGACTTCATCACCGATCTACCTCCATGCTCCGGATACAATACGATTCTAGTAATCGTGGATTTATTCTCCAAGATGGCGCATTTCATTCCGCTCAAAGGCTTGCCAACAGCAGCAACTCTGGCCCGAGAATTTCTCCAAAACATCGTCCGACTGCACGGTTTTCCTTCGGTTCTAATTTCGGATCGAGGGAGTCAATTTATTTCTCATTTTTGGCAAAGTTGCTGTCGGTCGGCTCAAATTGATGTGAGACTATCGACCAGTCACCACCCTCAGACCGACGGACAAACCGAGAGGACCAATCAAACTCTGGAACAGTATTTATGCTGCATGCTGCAACAAACTGAAAAAGCTTGGAAAGACATCCTTTGGATAGCCGAATATGCCTACAATAACTCTGTCCATTCGGGAACTGGGAAAACCCCGTTTTTTCTTTTGTACGGCAGTCACCCTCGAACCTCGGAGTTGGATCCCCTCCAAGATCTTGAAACACCAGCAGTAGACTACCTGCATTCTACAATCACCCAAGCCTTTAAGGAAGCTGTTTCTCACCTTCAAAGGGCTAAAGAACAATACAAGAAAGGAGCAGATCAACATCGGAAGGAAGCCCCTCAATATCAAGTAGGGGATCAAGTCTGGTTATCCACCAAATATCTACCTCTAAAAGGGCCACGCACATTCAACCCAAGATACCTTGGTCCCTATTCCATCACTACCATAGTAAACCCAGTAGCGGTCAAGTTGGACTTGCCCCCGCACATGAAGATACATCCGGTCTTCCACGTCTCTCTATTAAAACCCGTGCAACCTCAAACCCGACTAACCAAATCTCCAAAACCTATCCTAGTTGATGGAGAACTCGAGTTTGAAGTCAAAAGCATTCTGGACTCCAAGATCTCCAAATCTAAACTATTCTACCTAATTGACTGGAAAGGCTACGGCCCCCAAGAGAGATCCTGGGAACCTGCTGAATATGTCCACGCTCCTCGCCTAATCAAAAGATTTCAACGAACATTTCCTGACAAGCCAAAACCCCCGGAGAAGCCCGGTTTGGGAGGGGCCTTGAGGGGGGGTACTGTCATGATCTCTGCTTCCAAAAGGTCAGGGTTTTCCCAACTCCCTTGGAAGCAGATCCATAACCCAGGTTCCGAGTGCCAACCAGTCCCAATTGGGACCTTTTGGACCCAGTCCTGGCGCCAGTGGCACCAGGCTCATAAATATGTCCAGTCCCAGAGCTGGAAGCGCCGGGCTCATAATGCTTGGGTGGACTTACCTGCAGCAGACCATGCTGCTTACTTGCCTGCCAGTTGAGTCTCTGATCCTCTTCTGTTTGGAACTACTTTTCCTGTTGGGTGGGGCAGGAGCCACTCCCAAGATTCAGAACACTGGAACTCTTCTGGAAAGCAGGAACTCTTTTCTTACCTAGGCGTGGCTGTGGAAGGAGACACCTAAGCACTACAGGAGACTATTTAAACCACACCCGATGGATGAATCTTGCTTTGCGTTATTCTGCATCCTCAGCAGCAGAACGCTCATCGTGTCTTCTGCATCTGATCCTGGGCCTAAGGAAAAAGGCTTACCATTCTGAATCCAGTCTTCAGCAACACCTATAAAGACAAGAAAGAACAGGTTAGCATTACGGTCTTCAGTGACAGCTCTTCACTTACCTGGTCCATCGGCTGTCACCAACGCCTCGCTCTGCATTCCGGCATCTGAAAGACAAAGGCTTACCTACTCTTCGTGCGCTCCGGAGGTCTTCACACTGCATTCCGGCATCTGAAAGACAAAAGCTTACCAACTCTTCGCACGCTCCGGAGGCCTTCGGCGCTGCATCCCGCATCTGAAAGACAAAACAAGGAGCGTTTAAAGACTTTGGGGAACTTTAATACTCACGTGCCATTACTCCTTTCCACATCTAACCCAGTGGGTATTCCGGCACTCTGCAGCCGCCCCGAACTTGTACCTGCAAAATAAAAAGACAGTTAGAGCGCATCGTGAAGCAGGCAACAAGCGCTTACTTACGTGCTTCCAGGCGCTTCTATTCATCACACGGGCTCCATCTTCAACTCACTTCAGCCCGCCATCCGCCATCGCCGGAACCCTGCAAAACAAGAGACATCATTACTAAAGACTTTAAAGACATTAGAATTACTCGAAACTTACCGTTCGTGCAGTAAACGACGGACAGCAGTCCTCTGAAGTCAAGAGGCCTGCTCCCCTTATCCAGTGAAGAAACTGGTTTCAGCACCCTGCCTCTAGGCAGATGGAGAGCACGGCGTTCACTTACATAAGGTGAGAGCGTTAACCTTTGGGGTTCTACAGGAGAAGAGAAAGGGAAGAAGAGAGAGACATTCAATAACCCAGTTCATTAATCCCACATTTTCTATCTGCAGACATCTTACCCTTCGAGCCAGACATACAGTGCACAGAGGTCCAGCCCAAAGAGCCAGCCGTGTGTTACACATCACCTTTGAAGATACGGTATACGCCCAGTCAAGACCGGCGCCTCTACGGGAATCAGGTGAGCGTTACAACCCGTGGCCACTAAAAAATTTGCTCCCTATTCCCAACCTTCATTTCTACGTAGGGCCCTTTCTGGTCTACGGGAATAGATACTCGTTCCAACCCCTGTCTCGGGCTGTCCTAGTAGAAAATTACATCGTCAGATGTAAAGTCGCCAGAGTAATATGCATTGGACTGATTGTCAAAAATATTCCCATCACTTGTACTGTTTTGCTGTTGGTTCTGATTCTGGTTCTGATTACCCTGGTTGTTCTGAAATTGTGGCGCTCTTTGGTTTCTATTCTGTCCTTGTATTCCCGGGTGACCTCTATTCTGTCTTCTCGGTAAAGTCACATTTCGATTCTGTATATGCGGGCACTGTGCTCGCCAATGGCCTTCTTGTCTACAATATGCACATTGATTAATCCCTATTGGACCACCTTGCATGTTGGATGCTAATGAAAATTGGACTCTGGATGGTGCGTTCCCACCACCTCTATTATTGTTTGCTACTTGCTGCAACAATACTCTTGTTATCAAGTTCCCTTTGTCCCTCAGTTCCTTGTCCTTTTCTGAATTTACTCTGTTCTCATAATACTGGGCCATATGTAGTACTTCACTTTGTGTTTTTGCTTGCCAAACACTTTCAGATGTCATTATTAAACTTTGAATTTTCGGTAGCAACCCTCGCACAAACTGATCAACAAACAATCTTTCCCGTGTTCAATACTTAAATCTTGACCACTAAAATCTGCAAATACTTCTTCAAATCGATTAAAATAATCTGTCACTCCTTCCTCTTTACTCTGTAAACAAGCAGTCAATTTATCCCAAACTACTCTCTTTTCAGGTACCAAAGTTTTCAATTTCTCTACTATTTGTGATGGTAAAGCCAATATAACTTGCCATGGCTTTTCTCCAGCCTTTCTCTCACTATCAATTCTAGTAAAATTCTCCCAGATAATACTGAATATCGGCGCCTCATTTATATTTCTAACCTGTTTCCATACGACTACAGGAAGAATCACGGGAAACAATAAATCAATGTCACTCAATGTAAAAACAGATGAGTTCAAAAGAGATTCAATTTCTTTATAAAATCCTGACAGGTTCTTCCTAATATCAGGGATCGTCTGATTTATAGTATTTACCTCTTGCTTTGAAAAAGAAACATGTACAAACTGTACAATATAATGGGCTTCTATCGTTCGCGCTGGAGCTCCTCCAGAGGCAGCAACTTCTACCTTCGGGACAGACGTGGGAGGCACTTTCCTCATGGGTAATAGCAAACTGGGCGATTCTACATTTGTTTGTCTATTAAGCAACAAAGCTAAATCAAGAGAAGAAGCAGTCGTTCCAGTTTCAGGCAAAAATGCTCTTTTGTAAATTGTCATTAAATCAGCGGGACAACATATTTTATTCTTCATACATTCATCCTGTAAGTATTCTACCATGATCTGTAATACCTTTCTCTGCATTTCCGGTGTATACTGACTAAACTTATCATGCACTTCCACTGGGATAATGGCAGCTTCTGTAATCCATCTAAGCGCATCTCGTGACAAATTCTCATTTCTTCACTAACAGGTTTCAACGGCGGAAAAAAACGCTGCTGGACATACGACATATGAGGTTTATCTTTTTTCAATAATTCTTTATGCAATTGATCAAGTTCTAGCTTAAACACAAATATTCGGCCTACATGTTCTCGAACATTCATCGCATTATCTCGCAAAGTTGAAAGGACAACCAAATCACGCAACTCTTGTGGTACCACTCTATCGGTCAAATCACTCCACATTTTCACAAGAGAATTCCCCATGCTTTCTAACAATACCTGCTGTTCTCCAATGCCTCTATGATCAGATATGGAACTTTGCGCAGCTGCTTCATCGTCACCATCAATATACGTTTCTGCCCAATCTCTCAGTTCTTCTTTCCTTACTTTGCTAACCGTACTACGAGTCTGCCTGCTGCTTCCTTGCGCAGGCCCCATCTCTGTAGAACTGCTAACTAAAGCGGCTAACTCATGCTTTAGCGGCGGTGGAGGAAATGATGTCACACGCACAGGGGGAGAGGAATTTACCGCTGGTGCAGATGGAATAACGGGAATGGGAGTTACATAAGGAGGAGGTGCAAGCAACCGTGTCAGTACTTTGATGTTAATTTCTTTGCTCATTCAATATTTTGTTTATTAGTTCATCTGATGTATGCAAATCCTGCTGAGGATACATATTTCTGTACATCTAATTGGAAAGCCCTGTCCATGTTCCTAATGGCTTCTGTCTGCTGATGCTGATCATGCTCTAGCTCTTTCTCTACATTCGTTTTATGTCTGCGTGCAGGTTTCTCCCTACTTCTCAAGCGGAGATTAGCTTCCTTCCTCCAGTTTCTCACAATGTCGAACGCTGCTGGTCGGGCCTTTTTCCGTAGCAATACTGATTCTAGGTGTTCTATACATGCTAATTCAAAGCTCCCATTATTAGGCCACTGAAGGTCTGATACACGTCTGGTCTGCCTATGCCAAATCGCATTAAACACTATTGCCCCAATACCGTACTTAATATACATTTCATGTGTCGGCGACCCCTCGGGTGGCGCGACCTGGCCAGTTTCCAAAGATTGTCTGCCGCAGTGAAAAAACCTCACTAAACTGGAAGACAATTTCCCAGGTATGGTTAATTCTTACCCTTTTCTTACTCTGGGAGATTGATCTTGCAAGAGCAACACTCAACCAATATCAGGACTTTTAAGAATCGGGGCACGACTTACCTGATCAACAAATTCGTCACTCAGGACGCAATTCGTCCATATACAGACACAACCAAGAATCGTCGTGACTGCGTGTCTGGCTCAATCTGCCTCTTTCGAGGACCCTCGCCTCGATGATCTCTGGGCGCTGCTCGTTGATCAGGGATCGGCTGTGTACAGATCTGTGGAGGAGTCTCTCATCACTTCTACAGGTGCGCCCCGAACACCTTCTGATCCAGGCTCGACAGCTTCATCCTCGACTCGTTTTTGCCTTCCTCAAACTTCAATGTATACAATGGAGCATAAGTGGGGGGATCCCTATTCGGGTGCCATATTCAGCCGACTGGGTCTCAACGCCTCACGACGTGTGTTCCCAGACCTCGTGAGATGCTAGAGAGTGAGCAATGCTCAAGCAGCAATATATATACATTACATATAATCTTTACGAAGGCAATTCGATCCGCCCACAAACATGTCATTCAGGCTAGGATTTGGTGATTGACAATCATGACAATTATGGCACGTTATGACAAGTCTTCATTCAGTCTAAACATAGTTATTCTAGCAATGGCAGCAGAGACAGCTTTCTGTTATGGGGAGCAAAGAACTCTTAGCTCGGCAAAGATATCAAGTTCTTAGCAGAGAAATATTCCTTAGCACGTTATCTGTGTGTCTCGGTTCATGTGCTAAGGGTCAGATAGCTCTGAAGCAGAAAATACCACTCTCCGCGAAGGAGCACTGCTAGGAGAATATAATTCATGGTTTAACTGCCTTTTACTACAGCGTTTGCAAGAATGGCTGGCACCTGGACTACTGATTAGGTGCGGCTTCTGCTCGGCATCAAGGACTTAGTGAGAGGGAAAAATAATGTATTTCTGCATAGTTTGACATTCCTGTCTGTGTCAGTATTTCAGCACTCAGGCCGTGGCCTTGTACTGTGTGTGAGCTCGAAGCATAAAATACATTTGCAAAGCGTTTTGACAGAAAGTAAAAAAGCAAATGGCCGATATTTCACAAAATGGATGCCCTCTGGTTAAAATGACGATTCTGAGATTGCGATGTTGTCACATGATGCGATTGGTTTCTGGCCAACCTGCTATACATACTATAGGGTCGTTTCTGGTCTAACAGTCTTCCTGGTTGATGGAGTGTGGTATTCCACTATGAAAGGGACGCAAAATCGGGATTGTGCCACACTTTTGTAAACTTTCTGATTAAAACTTGATCTCCAGCAAAGATTTTTGGTAAAGAAAGTTCCTTAACTCCGATTGCTGTATGGTCTTCATCTGTGTTCTGAGATCAACACCCCATCCGCTTGACTTGATCTGAAATGACATCGATACTAGCCATCATACATGTTAAGTGCGCACGTAGCTTATTACCTAACAATTCTGCAGTTGTCTGGGCATCACTTCTAGTCCTCGATGGAGGAGTTAGAGGCGTTCTCATTCGACTCCCTGTAACCAGTTTGTGGGCTGTAAGGGGATGGTCAGAGCCGGGCTGATTTCAGGCAGTGGGTCACACCCCTTTTTCAATATTAGTTTCAACTTATCTATTCTTTCTTTGAGCAGACTGTTGAGTCTCTCACATATTCTGTTCGCTTGCAGGTGATAAGCAGAAGAAAACTTAGATTTTACACCAGGCAATGAGCTAATTTACTTGAATGCTTCATTCACAAAATGGGGCCATTATCTGATCTCCGCACCTCACATACTCCCTATCGAGGAAATACGTCTCCGACTATAAACTTTACAGTGCAAGTGGCATCAGGGTGTGTGCATGGACCGGCCTTGATCCACGTGGAGAAGGGGCACACCACCACTATCATATACTGATATCCGTTACAGATCTGTAGCATATCAACTTAATCAATATGTAAATGCTGAAAAGGACCTTTTGGTTGAGGAATTACTTCTCTGACCATTCACAGCATGTGCCCAGCAGTAAACATTTGACATATGATGCAATTTACTACATAAAAAGCAACGTGTTCTAGCAGGTTTGGTACGAACCAGTCTGCCGCAATTGTTGCTGAGAGGCTCTCCCTAGTGACATGCGCAGGGTAGTGTAGCTGTTCCAATGCCACCCTTAATAAGGCTACAGGCATCACCAGTTTGCTAATGCTGTCTTGTCACCACAGTGCCTCGGAAGGGTATAAAGAACACCCCCTCTGTGTCCACAGGTCTATTTCTTCCTGTGGGGCTTCACCCTGGACTTCCATTAACTGTGTTTGCGATAAATGTTTAAAGCTTTCATTTACAACCATCATCACAACCGTTTTCTCTTTCACATCAGGTGTATCCAAACTCATTATGTCAGGTGAACATGCAACCCTTTTTGCCTTTTCATCCGTGGCTTGGTTTCCCGCGTGAGATAAAGTCTGTTCTCTTAGTGTGTGCTGCACACTTAACAATTGCAATGGCTACTGGGAGTTGTAGTGCTTTAATAAGCCTGTCCAATAAGGCAGCGTGTTGCACCAGAATGCCACCCGCTCGGAGGTAGCCCTCTTTTTCCAAGATGCTAGCCCTGCGCGCACGGTTGACATCATGTGGGCTGAGTCACTGTACACTGTTACTTACACTGTTACTTCCTGGTCTTCGTGTTTCTCGAGCGTGACAATCAGTGCCACTAGTTCTGCAGCCTGTGTGGAAAAGTGAGATCGTAGTCTTGCACTTGACATCACTTCGAATTCCCCATTATCCCTGTGCCTTACTACAGCGGCACCTGAATGCCTTTCTCCATCAGTTTGATCGATCTTCGAAGAACCATCAATAAAGAGAATCTCCCCTGCTGCTAGAGCATTTTCCTTCACCCTTGGGATCTCATCATAGAATTCCTCATACTTTGAGCAATCATGCACTTGTTCATCCTCTGCCAGTGGTTCAGCTACAAACGTGGTAGGGTTCACCATTTTACAACTGACTATTTTGATCGCCATATTCGATATGACCATCTCATAAGCAGAAGCTCTTTGAGACATCAGTGTACCCGTAGGTTTTTCCAAAACAGCAAAAAAAGCATGCTCAACAAATAACGTCATGGAACACCCCATTACTATGTTTGCAGACTTCTCAATAGCAAATGCCGTGGCTTCCAACTATTGTTTGCAAAGGAAGTGACCCCTCATTACTGGGTCCAAAATCCCACTGTAATATGCCAAAGGCTTGTACCCGAATTTGGTTCTCTGGATGAGTACTGCTGTCATGATTGTTCCATTCATGAGCGAGAATAAAAAATAACTCCTCAGAATAATTGGGAATCCCCAAGACTGGCGCTGTGCAAATGGCCTTTTATAATTCATCAAACCCCTCCTCCATTTCCTCAGTCTATTCAATTTTTTCCTGATTCGCCTGTGTCTTTTTCAGGGTCAGCAACAATCATCTCGTGTATGAACTATAATCAAATACGCATGCTGTAACATAATTACACAGTCCTAAAAACCTTTGCATTTGCTTTATCGTGTGAGGTTTCAATGTTTTCAAAATTGCCTCAGCTCATTCAGGCGTAACCTTCTTTCCTTCATGTGAGATTAACTGACCTATGTACAACACCTCTTCCTGGTAGTACTAAAACTTATCCTTTCTCTGCTAGAATAATCATTATCTGAATCAAGTCTCATCTGCACTCCTCTTCTGATGTGCTACATACCAAAATATCATCTACGTATTGCAGCACGACACTTGGCAAATCAATATTGCTTCGGTCCATCTGCAGGACCCTATTTAAAATCAATGGAGACTCACTGTACCCCTGGGGCAATCGTGTGCTTTTCAGCTGTGTCTGACGAAACGTAAATGACGTATGAGTCCTTATGCAAAGGGATTGAGAAAAACACATTTTTCAAGTGAATCACCGTGAAATGTCACGCCTCAACCGGGATACTACACGGGATCGTCGCCGGTTTAGGAACTAGAGGAAATTCTGCCTCTACAATCTGGTTAATTGGCCTCATGTCCTGGATTAAACGCCACAACCCCTCCTTTGATTTCTTGATTGGGTACACTGGGTTTTGCATGGTGACTCTGACGTCACTAAGATGCATCCATCATCGCTGATATAGTGTTATATATATAGGATATAGGAAATATAGGATATTGCCTTGCTCGAGGTAAAATTGCTCCTGGTTTCAGCCTTATCTTGACTTCTCCAACCCTCTTCAACAGGCCTACGACATAGGGGCTAGTAGTCCATAAAGAAGTTGGCACTTTTTTCATGTCTTCATAAAAAAATGCAGGGCGCTGCCGCACTTTCATCATCTTCTGTGAGATCTCTCGTCTCTCTGTCCTGATCCAATATATAATGCTTATCTCTAACACTACTTCGTCATCTGACGGGTCGTCTCTAAACATATCCTTGTCAGTTACATCAGTCAATCTATATCCTTCCCCAATAGCAATCACTGTTCTCCATGGCCTGCCTTGATCCCAACCTTTGAGCATGGCCAACGCCCCTCACACTACGGCTGCCTGCAAATCCAAGGGAAAAACCTGTCCCCCTCTGTTCGTCCATACTTATCTGTGGCCTGAACAGAAATTCATCAGGTATTGTCATAGTCTTGCCCACTAAGTCAGGTTGCCATGTTAACAAAATGCGTAACCCATACTGAAAATCTACTGGTTTTAACGGCTTTCCTCGCATGGCTATTTGGCCTGTAAATGCCATGATACATTTGCCCACGTTTAAATAATGTATTACTGGCGTTGAACACACTATGCCTTCATCATGAAGGAGATCGTCATATTTAGCTTTGTCATTAGATCTCTACCCAATATATTAACTGGTGTCTGTCTTAGTACAATAATGGGACAGACATGTCACACTCTCCTATAGAGACTGTCCATTTCCCAGTAAAAGGAAGTCTACTTGTAGCTCCTGAGAACCCTTGAGCATTCATCGCATTACCCGACAATTACAATTAAACCAGTGATGCCTACAGCCTTATTCAGAGTGCTGCTGGAACAGCTATACTACCCAACTAGGGAGAATCTAGCTGCAACTATTTCTGAGGAATGTTTTTTTCCGAATTTGATGGAGCATGTTGCATTTTTATGGTAAACTTTATAGTTTGTCAACAGTTCACAGCTGTGCATACACTGCGCACAGTTAGAGGAGTCATTCCGAGACCTAATGGCCCTTTTCAGCACTTGCATATCGACTATGTCGCAATGATACAAGTATGTAATGGATACAGATATTTAATAGTTGTGGTACGTCCTTTCTCAAGATGGATAGAGGCAGGTCCATGTACACACCCAGACTCCACGTGTGCGGCCAAATTTCTAGTACAGGAAGTATTTCCTAGATGGGGAGTATGTGAAGTCACGAGGTCCGATAATAGTCCTCATTTTGTTAACACAGTGTTTGAACAGATCAGCTTGTTGCTTGGTATAAAGCACAAGTTTTCTTTGGCTTATCGTCTGCAAGGAAATGGGATCTGTGAGAGGCTCAATGGCTTGCTTAAGGTAAGGATAGCCAAGGTGAAGCTTACTCTGAAGAAAGGGTGGTTGCATTGCCTACCACTGACATTATATGCATTGAGGAACCAAGCAGGTTCTGACCACCATCTTACGCCTCACAAAATCGTGACAGGAAGGCGAATGAGAACACCCCTAATGCCTCCTTCCTGAGTTAGAAGTGATGCTCAGGCAACAGCAGAAGTGTTAGGATTGGAATTATGAAACTATTTGAACTGTATGACTTCCAGTATTTCTGTCATTTCAGGACAGTTGCAAAGACCAGGGTGTAGGGCAGTACAGAACACAGAAGGAGATGCTTCAACAGTCCACCTCCAGAATTTCGTCATCCCCAAGTTTACCCCGGAGATGCAGTCCTAGTGTGTAACCACACAAGAAAAAAGTGGGACGAACCTCGCTTCAACGGTCCCTTTATCGTTGAAGACGTCACGCTGTCTGCTGTCAAATTGCAGGGCAGACGTGTTTGGATCTTCCTGGGGGACGTAAAGACCTATTCGGGAGAAACTCAGACATGCTGACGAAACTCCATGGCCAGATGATAAATGAAGTAGAAGACATTGCTGATGACAGCTGGCTTGGAAATCTTTCCTCTTGGGTTCCCCAATGGATGGCAGACATGTTCAAATTTCTTGGAGCCCTGTTATTGTTATTGATACTTGGATTCTGTGTGATCAAGATAATAATCTCACAGTGCAAGAAAACAGCAAAGAAAGCCATAGGGATGACAATCATGATTGACGTTGAACCAGGATGGAAGCCCAAAGATCTGACTGATGAACAAATGAGAGAATTTGTGAAGGCCAGTATCCATGCACCTGCGGGAACGAAGTTCCTGTATCCAAAGGACCATAAGAAATATGTGGGAAGATGGATCTATTGCAGTCCAAGTGGACAGTGCATGCTCATGACATGGAACAAGGATGAGCATGTGAAATCAGCTGGATGCCTGAAGAGAGTCATACAAATATGGATCCCTAGGAAGCATCTCTTCAGACCAGGGTGTCTAGATGTAGATAATGATGTGAGAGTGGTCAATGAATTGCCCAGAGGGGGGAGTGCAGAGGAGGAGCCAAGTAATCTTGCTCCAACTGCTCCGCCTACATTACCTGAAAGGTATGAACCAAAGTATGTGATGTACACAGAACAGTTCAACCAACTAAGAGAAGAGTGTGGACTATGTGCAGTACCCATGAGAGTACATATAAATAAGAGAATATGGGAGGTAAAGTACCCATTAGGAATCCATACCTGAATACAAGACAATATGATGGCCATTTGAACGAGATTCCTGAAGAAGCAGAGAAACTAAAAGGCAAAGATGAATGGTGACATCATACAAAATCGAATTGACACCCATAGAAGAGATAAACAGACCAGAGGATGCAGACGATTTATAAACCGTCAAGAAAGTATCAAGGATAAGTGACATCTTGGGATCAAGGTGAAGAAATGTATGCCACAGACCTGATGAAGATACTTAGTTAGTTTAATAGTGTACAGATGCAATTGAAACGCAAGCAGCAAAGTGATCATGAAGCTAGCTCTAAGCTTATAATAGATAGACCGCGGCAAGCACCAAAATATATATACATATATACCTCTATAGATAATATGGACTAAGCAAAGATGCCCAATTCTACAGACCCCAGGCACCTCTGTGCTCCGTTTGCCTTCCCTTCCCTCCCAGCTCCCTCTTCCTGATTCCCCCTTGCGACCCGCCTCCCGACCTGCCACCAGGCTCCTATTGGTCCGTGGGACCTTGTGTGCTAGGCCTAACAACGCCGGTGGATCCGAGCGCTGTTCTTTGCTAAAAGATTCTGGTGAGTGTGTTTGTGCCTTTGTGCCCCCAATCCAGGCCATCCTCGCCCAGTCTACAGGCCCCAGGCCCCTCTGTGCTCTGTTTGCCTTCCCTTCCCTCCCCGCTCCCTCTTCCTGATTCCCCCTTGCGACCCGCCTCCCGACCCGCCTCCAGGCTCCTATTGGTTCGTGGGACCATGTGTGCTAGGCCTAACAACGCCGGTGGATCCGAGCGCTGTTCTTTGCTAAAAGATTCTGGTGAGTGTGTTTGTGCCTTTGTGCCCCCAATCCAGGCCATCCTCGCCGATTCTACAGGCCCCAGGCCCCTCTGTGCTCCGTTTGCCTTCCCTTCCCTCCCCGCTCCCTCTTCCTGATTCCCCCTTGCGACCCGCCTCCCGGCTCCTATTGGTCTGTGGGACCTTGTGTGCTAGGCCTAACAACGCCGGTGGATCTGAGCGCTGTTCTTTGCTAAAAGATTCTGGTGAGTGTGTTTGTGCCTTTGTGCCCCCAATCCAGGCCGTCCTCGCCCATTCTACAGGCCCCAGGCCCCTCTGTGCTCCGTTTGCCTTCCCTTCCTTCCCCGCTCCCTCTTCCTGATTCCCCCTTGCGACCCGCCTCCCGACCGCCTCCAGGCTCCTATTGGTCCGTGGGACCTTGTGTGCTAGGCCTAACAACGCCAGTGGATCCGAGCGCTGTTCTTTGCTAAAAGATTCTGGTGAGTGTGTTTGTGCCTTTGTGCCCCAAATCCAGGCCATCCTCGCCCACTCTACAGGCCCCAGGCCCCTCCGTGCTCCGTTTGCCTTCCCTTCCCTCCCCGCTCCCTCTTCCTGATTCCCCGTTGCAACCCGCCTCCCGACCCGCCCCCAGGCTCCTATTGGTCCGTGGGACCTTGTGTGCTAGGCCTAACAACGCTGGTGGATCCGAGCTCTGTTCTTTGCTGAAAGATTCTGGTGAGTGTTTTTGTGCCTTTGTGCCCCCTATCCAGGCCATCCTCGCCCATTCTACAGGCCCCAGGCCTCTCTGTGCTGCGTTTGCCTTCCCTTCCCTCCCCGCTCCCTCTTCCTGATTCCCCCTTGCGACCCACCTCCCAACCCGCCTCCAGGCTCCTATTGGTCCGTGGGACCTTGTGTGCTAGGCCTAACAACGCTGGCGGATCTGAGCGCTGTTCTTTGCTAAAAGATTCTGGTGAGTGTGTTTGTGCCTTTGTGCCCCCAATCCAGGCCATCCTTGCCCATTCTACAGGCCCCAGGCCCCTCTGTGCTCCATTTGCCTACCCTTCCCTCCCCGCTCCCTCTTCCTGATTCACCCTCGCGACCCACCTCCACCCCCTGATTGGTCCAGACGAGAGGATTCCCCTCCATTACCAGTCCTCCCAGGGCAGCCCTCTGCCTGGCAGCCCCTCGGCTAAGGACCTAAGGCAAAGGAAGGCTCCTACAAAGACGGCTCCAGGACGTATCTGCATGTATCAGCATGAGAAGCAAGAAGCCAACATCAAGTAAGTGTGGAAAGGGCAGGGCCAGAAGCAATTACTTCACACCATACTACCCTACCACTCAACTAAGGAAGCCTCACCACTGTAAATATTGTTATTCTGTGGCATAATTGCATTTAGATACCCTGTCCTATACCTGTGCAAAACTGAATTTAGAAGTGTGCCCAATAGCCTCCCTGTGAAAGTTGCATCTAGAAGTGTGCCCAATAGCCTCTGTGAAAGTTGAACTTAGAAGTGTGCCCAATAGTCTCTCTGTGAAAGTTGCATCTAGAAGTGTGACCAATAGCCTCTATGAAAGTTGAACTTAAGTGTGCCCAATAGCCTCTCTGTGAAAGTTGCATCTAGAAGTGTGCCCAATAGCCTCTGTGAAAGTTGAACTTAGAAGTGTGCCCAATAGCCTCTCTGTGAAAGTTGCATCTAGAAGTGTGCCCAATAGCCTCTATGAAAGTTGAACATAGAAGTGTGCCCAATAGCCTCTCTGTGAAAGTTGCATCTAGAAGTGCGCCCAATAGCCTCTGTGAAAGTTGAACTTAGAAGTGTGCCCAATAGCCTATCTGTGAAAGTTGCATCTAGAAGTGTGCCCAATAGCCTCTTTGAAAGTTGAACTTAGAAGTGTGCCCAATAGCCTCTCTGTGAAAGTTGCTTTTAGAAGTGTGCCCAATAGTCTCTGTGAAAGTTGCATTTAGAAGTGTGCCCAATAGCCTCTCGGTGAAAGTAGCATTTTAGAAGTGTGCCCAATAGCCTATCTGTGAAAGTTGCATCTAGAAGTGTGCCCAATAGCCTCTGTGAAAGTTGCATTTAGAAGTGTGCCCAATAGCCTCTGTGAAAGTTGAACTTAGAAGTGTGCCCAATAGCTTCTGCGAAAGTTGCATTTAGAAGTGTGCCCAATAGCCTCTCTATGAAAGTAGCATCTAGAAGTGTGCCCAATAGCCTCTGTGAAAGTAGCATTTAGAAGTGTGCCCAATAGCCTCTGTGAAAGTTGAACTTAGAAGTGTGCCCAATAGCCTCTCTGTGAAAGTTGCATCTAGAAGTGTGCCCAATAGCCCCTATGAAAGTTGAACTTAGAATTGTGCCCAATAGCCTCTCTGTGAAAGTTGCATCTAGAAGTGTGCCCAATAGCCTCTGTGAAAATTGAACTTAGAAGTGTGCCCAATAGCCTCTCTGTGAAAGTTGCATCTAGAAGTGTGCCCAATAGCCTTTGTGAAAGTTGAACTTTGAAGTGTGCCCAATAGCCTCTCTGTGAAAGTTGCATCTAGAAGTGTGCCCAATAGCCTCTGTGAAAGTTGAACTTAGAAGTGTGCCCAATAGCCTCTCTGTGAAAGTTGCATCTAGAAGTGTGCCCAATAGCCTCTATGAAAGTTGAACTTAGAAGTGTGCCCAATAGCCTCTCTGTGAAAGTTGCATCTAGAAGTGTGCCCAATAGCCTCTGTGAAAGTTGAACTTAGAAGTGTGCCCAATAGCCTCTCTGTGAAGGTTGCATCTAGAAGTGTGCCCAATAGCCTCTGTGAAAGTTGAACTTAGACGTGTGCCCAATAGCCTCTCTGTGAAAGTTGCATTTAGAAGTGTGCCCAATAGCCTCTCGGTGAAAGTAGCATTTTAGAAGTGTGCCCAATAGCCTCTCTGTGACAGTTGCATCTAGAAATGTGCCCAATAGCCTCTGTGAAAGTTGAACTTAGAAGTGTGCCCAATAGCTTCTGCGAAAGTTGCATTTAGAAGTGTGCCCAATAGCCTCTCTATGAAAGTAGCATCTAGAAGTGTGCCCAATAGCCTCTGCGAAAGTTGCATTTAGAAGTGTGCCCAATAGCCTCTCTATGAAAGTAGCATCTAGAAGTGTGCCCAATAGCCTCTGTGAAAGTTGCATTTAGAAGTGTGCCCAATAGCCTCTGTGAAAGTTGAACTTAGAAGTGTGCCCAATAGCTTCTGCGAAAGTTGCATTTAGAAGTGTGCCCAATAGCCTCTCTGTGAAAGTTGCATCTAGAAGTGTGCCCAATAGCCTCTGTGAAAGTTGCATTTAGAAGTGTGCCCAATAGCCTCTGTGAAAGTTGAACTTAGAGGTGTGCCCAATAGCCTCTCTCTGAAAGTTGCATCTAGAAGTGTGCCCAATAGCCTCTGTGAAAGTTGCATTTAGAAGTGTGCCCAATAGCCTCTGTGAAAGTTGCATTTAGAAGTGTGCCCAATAGCCTCTGTGAAAGTTGAACTTAGAGGTGTGCCCAATAGCCTCTCTGTGAAAGTTGCATCTAGAAGTGTGCCCAATAGCCTCTGTGAAAGTTGCATTTAGAAGTGTGCCCAATAGCCTCTGTGAAAGTTGCATTTAGAAGTGTGCCCAATAGCCTCTGTGAAAGTTGAACTTAGAGGTGTGCCCAATAGCCTCTCTGTGAAAGTTGCATCTAGAAGTGTGCCCAATAGCCTCTGTGAAAGTTGCATTTAGAAGTGTGCCCAATAGCCTCTGTGAAAGTTGAACTTAGAAGTGTGCCCAATAGCTTCTGCGAAAGTTGCATTTAGAAGTGTGCCAAATAGCCTCTCTATGAAAGTAGCATTTTAGATGTGTGCCCAATAGCCTCTGTGAAAGTTGAACTTAGAAGTGTGCCCAATAGCCTCTCTGTGAAAGTTGCATCTAGAAGTGTACCCAATAGCCTCTGTGAAAGTTGCATTTAGAAGTGTGCCCAATAGCCTCTGTGAAAGTTGAACTTAGAAGTGTGCCCAATAGCTTCTGCGAAAGTTGCATTTAGAAGTGTGCCCAATAGCCTCTCTATGAAAGTAGAATTTTAGATGTGTGCCCAATAACCTCCCTATGAAAGTAGCATTTTAGAAGTGTGCCCATAAGCCTCTCTGTGAAAGTTGCATCTAGAAGTGTGCCCAATAGCCTCTGTGAAAGCTGAACTTAGAAGTGTGCCCAATAGCTTCTGTGAAAGTTGCATTTAGAAGTGTGCCCAATAGCCTCTCTGTGAATAGCTGAATCTAAAAGTGTGCCCAATAGCCTCTCTATGAAAGTAGCATTTTAGAAGTGTGCCCAATAGCCTCTGTGAAAGTTGAACTTAGAAGTGTGCCCAATAGCCTCTCTCTGAAAGTCGCATTTAGAAGTGTGCCCAATAGCCTCTCTGTGAAAGTTGCTTTTAGAAGTGTGCCCAATAGCCTCTCGGTGAAAGCTGCATTTAGAAGTGTGCCCAATAGCCTCTCTGTGAAAGCTGAATGTAGAAGTGTGCCCAATAGCCTCTCTGTGAAAGTTTCATTTAGAAGTGTGCCCAATAGCCTCTCTGTGAAAGTTGAACTTAGAGGTGTGCCCAATAGCCTATCTGTGAAAACTGAATTTAGAAGTGTGCCCAGTAGCACCTCTGTGAAAGTGCCCAATAGCACCTCTGTGAAAGTGTGCCCAATAGCACCTCTGTGAAAGTGCCCAATAACCCCTCTGTGAACGTGGCACCTAGAAGTGTGCCCAATAGCCTCTCTGTGAAAGCTGCATACAATTGAATCTAGAAGTGTGCCCAAAAGGCTCTCTGTGAAAAGTTGAATCTAGTAGTGTGCCCAATAGCCCCTCTGTGAAAAGTTGAAGTTAGAAGTGTGCCCAACAGCCTCCCTGTGAAAAGTTGAATTTAGAAGCACATTTAGAAGTTGAATCTAGAAGTGCGCCCAATAACCTCCCTGTAGAATGGTGAATTAGAAGTGTGCCCAAAAAAGCCTCTGTGTGAACTAAGAAGTAGGCCCAATAGCCTCTCTGTGAAAACTTGAATTTAGAAATGTACCCAATAACCTCTCTGCAAATTTTAGAAGTGTGCCCAATTGCCTCTCTGTGAATTTAGAAGTGTGCCCAATAGCCTCTGTGTGAACTCAGAAGTGTGCCCATTAGCTTCTATGTGGAAATTGAACTTTGAAGTGCGCCCAACAGCCTCTCTGTGAAAGCTGAATTTAGATGTACACATAATAGCATACCGGTGAAAGTTGAACTTAGAAGCTGAATTTAGATTTGCACCCTTAGCATCTCTGTGAAAGTTAAACTTAGAAGTGCATTTAGAAGCTGATCTTTACAAGTGCGCCCAATAGCCTCTCTGTGATTCTAGAAATGTGCATTTAGAAGCTGAATTTAGAAGTGTGCCCAATAGCCTCTCTGTGTTCCCAGAAGTGTGCCCAACAGCCTCGCTGAATCTCGAATTGCGCCCAGTAGCCGCTCTGTGAATCTCTGTGAAAGTTGAACTTAGAAGTGTGCCCAATAGCCTCTCTGTGAAAGTTTCATTTAAAAGTGTGCCCAATAGCCTCCCTGTGAAAGTTGCGAATTTTGAAGTGTCCTCAACAGCCTCTCTGTAATTCTAAAAATGTGCATTAGAAACTAAATTTAGAAGTTGCCCAACAGCCTCGCAAACTCAGCCAAAAATAATAATAAGCATACCTGTATTACAGCTTACTAGAAGAGAGCCTACCCAACAGCGTAACTGTGCTGTAGCTACAACTAAATAGGCCACCCAGTTAGTATATCATAGGATCTAGCGTAACTGTGCTAACTGTGCTGTAGCTACAACTAGATAGGCCCCCAGTTAGAATCTCCTAGGATCTAGCTACATCTCAAACGGCCTAATATCTGCAAGCTAGTACAAATTGTACACGAAAACCTAGAATAAGTGAATAATATCTCCCAACTTCTTGGAACCTTGAGTACAAAACTACTCACAGCCAGTGGAAACAGCGGACCCTATAAAGTCCAATAAACTGTAAGTTGCACTTGAGACTACACCAAACAGCTCGTACTAGGCATGAGTGCATCCACTCCTCCAGAGTCCATCAGAAATGACCACCATAATCTGCCCCCACTCCCCGTTCTGCCTCCCCTCCCGTCTCCCCCTTCCCAAATCGTCCCACCCTCCTTTGCCAGAGGGGCACGATGGTGAGCCAACTGCCCTAAGAAAACGCCCCCCCGAACACCACCACCGATCAGCCCACATTACCCATGCCTGCTCCCCTCACTACCATAGCGAGCACACCCCGCCCTGCAAGCATCCCCCCCGCCGTGCCCCCAAACACCCACTGCCTCCGCTCCCCGAACACACCATTTCCCCTCCCTAAAAACTGCACGCCGAGCCTTAGCAAGAACTGAAGCCGCATCCCTCTCCCCCTCCGACCCCCCTTCTCTCTCCCACACTCCAATCGCAATAAAGAAACTAAAGAGGAACCGTACCTGGTCCCCCTCAATCTCTCAGCACTCCTCGCCTTCCCTGTCTCGACCCGCAACCTCTGTACCCCAATCACTGCCTTCCCCCATAGCTTCACCCTGCCTGAAACCCCTCCACCTCGACTTCTCTTCAACTACAACCGAAAGTCCTAACCACCCATACCCTACCTTCAAACCCCCAGAGCCAATCCCGAGCTTCCCAACTCACACAGCCACCCATTCCCGCCCGAAACCCGCCAATTCCGCTGCTCGCCCACTATTCCCATCGATCGTCTCCCAACCTACCCCTCTCCCTCCCCAACTTCCTTTCCCTCAGCCACCACCACCATCCGCTCCTGCTCCGGGACCAACCTCGCCACCCGATGTGAACTGCATCCTATTTAACGCCCGTTCCGTAGCAAAAAACAGATACTGCATCTTTGACCTCCTCTCCTCGGACAAACCAGATCTGTTTTTCATCACCGAAACCTGGTTCTCGGACGACTTCGCCCCAATCTCCAGTGAAGCCTTCCCCCCCGAATACTCCCTCATCCCACTGAACTGTCATTCTAGAGGAGGAGGAATAGCCTTCGTCTTCAAGTCTCTCTTCCACGCCTCAACCATCGACAGCTAACCTTCCATTCCATCCTGCAAATCTCTCCTCGTTAGACTATCCCTCTCCCCCTCGCTCTCACACAGCTTCCTAATAATCTACAGACACCCCTGGCTACTATAGACATTTCACAAACAACCTCTGCGACTCTATTGACACCCTTCAACTAAACCACCCCAATCTCACCCTTCTTGGAGACTTCAACATATGGCTCGACATCCCCACCAACCCTATGACACACTCTCTGGTTGACGGTTTGGACGCAATTAACCTCCAACCCCACACAAACGGCCCGACTCACTACAAAGGACACACTCTTGATGCCATCTTTAGCTCCAACACCCTGATTCATTTAAAAACCCCCACCCCTATCCTCTGGTCCGATCACTTCATTCTCTCGTTCACCATTTACTCACCCGACCGCCTTCCCATACTCGAATCTGAACCTTCGTATCTACGCAAATGCTGGAAAAAAAATAATCATCCCGGACCTAGCCGACGCACTCCTCCAGTCTCCACCACCTACCTACCTACTGAACAAACAACTAACCCCCGACGCCTTTGACTCATGGCTCAATGCATCTCTGACGGGGCTCACACCTCCTTGCAAATCAGCAACCCGCCGCGGCCTCTTCCCCAGATGGTTCACTCCTGAGTTGAAGATCACTAAACAACTATATAAATACCTAGAACGCAAATGGCAGAAAGACAAAACCCAGGTGAATAGGGCCACCTTGACCCAACACCTTTATCAGTACAAGGCCGAAATCCGGAAATCAAAAAAAGCCCTCTACAACTCCCGAATCCAAAACTACAAAACCCAAGCAAAGAACTCCACAAAATCATCTCTGAATTCACCCATCCGGCTTGCAACATGACCGTCCCGACTCCCTCACAATCACTGTGCGACTCACTCTCCCTCCACTTCTTCACCACGGCTCTCGAATGAACAAATACTCTTGCCACCAACCTAGCTCTCTTACATCCTCCAAGCAATTCTCCCCCCATACCAGCCACCTCACCAGATGCAACCATTACGCAACCAACGTTTGAATCCTTTAGTTCAATATCACCAGAGAAATTTCACAAACTTCTATCTGCCCGCAAACCATCTGGCTCGCCACTGGACCCTTGCCCAGCCACAACCCTCAAAGAAATTTTCACTTCCACCTGCGCAGGTGAACACGCAAGATCCATCATAAATTCCTCCCTTTCCTCTGGTATCTTTCCTGACGCATGCAAAACAGCTTTTGTCAAACCTCTAATTTAAAAACCTTCGCTCGACCCTCTCGAGCCCAAAAACTACCGCCCCATCTCAAACACCAGATTCCTTGCCAAACTCATTGACTGAACTGCTTACTCCCAACTAAATGCCTTTGTCGAAGCCAACAATCTCCTAGACCCCGCTCAATCAGGTTTCAGAGCCCGTCACAGAACTGAAAACCACCCTAACCTCAATTTGGGATGACCTTAAAATGACTGCAGACTCCGCAGGATGCGCGGCACTAATCCTTCTTGACCTATCCGCCGCCTTCGACACAATCAATCACTCAATCCTCCTAGACCGCCTCCACTCCCTAGGAATTCGTGGAACCGCTCTTAAATGGATAGCTTCATTCCTCAAGGTTCGGTACCAAATAGCGATACTCTCCAACTATACCTCCCAAGCCCCACCAGTCGACACGGGAGTCCCACAAGGAGCGTGCCTTTCTGCCACCTGTTCAATCTCTACTTGATCACCCTCCCACCAATAATTCATTTGCACAACATCCTGTGCTACAACTACGCCAACAACACTCAACTAATTTTAAAACTCCTGAACTCAAAACCTAACTGCAGACCTGACCTGGCCTCGTGCCTCCTTGACATAGAACTCTGGATGACCCAAAGCCATCTCCTATTAAACCCCTCCAAAACGGAAATCATGGTGTGTGGTAACCTGGAATTTCTCCCACAACCACTACCCTGGCCATCTGCCATGGGCAAGTCTCCGACCCCCTCCAGCTCAGTGAAAAATCTTGAATGCACCCTTGACTCTGACCTTACACTCTCACACCAAGTCAACAACGTCTCAAAGTCCTGCCACCACCACCTTAAAACCCTTAGGCGCATCTTTCCATATCTCTCCTTTCCCAACAGACTCTCAGCGGTCCAATCAATTGTTATATCAAGATTGGACTACGCAAACCCCCTATACCTTGGACTCCATGCGTACCAACTGAATAAACTCCAAAGGGCACAAAACGCGGCAGCCAAATAGCTTTTTGTGCTTAGCCCAAGAGACCACATCTCCCCAGCCCTTAAGACGCTGCACTGGCTTCCAGTAGCCTGCAGGGTGACTTTCAAAACCTTGTGCATCTCCCATCGAGCGCTGCATAAAACCGGACCTCAATATCTTCAAGACAAGCTAAAACCCTACAACCCCCCACGCACCTTAAGATCAAGAACAGCCGGGCTCCTAGTCATTCCGAAGACAAACTCAACTAGGTTAGGCGGATCATCATTCTCAGCCCTGTCCCCCACGCTATGGAACTCACTCCCACCCCACATCCGCCAGACTGAGGATTTAATGGATTTCCGCAAACTGCTGAAATATATATAATAAAGTAGATCAAAGCAGTGAAATAGTTAATAAGATTAAATCATACGGGAACAGGAAAGAGATTTAAGCTCCCGAAATGGATAGAATGCATGCGGAGTGAACAAAGTGAATGGCGTAGATGAATTACTTAGAACAGATAACTATATAGTTTGAATGAAAGTGGGAATCGAGTGAATATGTAGACCGAATGAGTATATGGAATGGATGAACATGTTGAGTGGTTGAGTGTGTAGAGTGGCTGGATGTGTGGAATGGACAAGCGTGTAGAGCGAATGAGCACTGAATACAGGGAAGCGAGGAGAACACAGAAGTGCGTAAAACAGATGAATGTCCAGAACGAATGAGCGTATACGGGATAAGTGTGTAGAAAGACAAATATGTGAACCTGATGAGTACGTAGAGCATACCAATATGGACTACGCATGAATACGGAAATGTGAAGAGTGTGTAGACCTAGCGAATGTACAAAGCGGAGGAGGGTATAGAGCAGAGGAGCGTATAGAACAGAGAAGTGTGTAGAGCAGAGGAGTGTATGGAGCTGACGAGTGTATAGAGCTGACGAGTGTATAGAGCAGAGGAGTGTATAGAGTGGAGGAGTGTATAGAGCGGAGGAATGCATAGAATGCAGGAGTGTATAGAATGCAGGAGTGTATAGAATGCGGAAGAGTGTATAGAGCGGAGGAGTGTATAGAGCGGAGGAGTGTATAGAGCGGAGGAGTGGATAGAGCGGAGGAGTGGATAGACCGGAAGAGAGGATTGAACGGATAAGAGAATGAATGGTTAGGGCGGATGAATGGATAGAGCGGATTAGCGAATAGAGTGGATGAGAGGATACAGCGGACAAGTGGATAGAACCGATGAGAGAATGAGTGGGTAGGACGAATTAATGGATAAAGCGGATGAGCGAATAGAGTGGATGAGGGGATTGAACGGACAAGTGGATAAAACGGATGAGAGAATGAGTGGATAAGGCAGATGAGTGGATAGGGCAGATGAGTGAATAGAGTGGATGAGTGGATAAAGCGAAGGAGTGTTGGAACGTATGAGTGGATAAAGCGAATGACTGTACAGAACGGATAAAAGTATAGAACAGATGAGTGTAGAGATGAACATATAAGAGAGAATATCGCTGCTGAATGCTTGAATGGCACTAGGAGCAGATGAGTGCAGGGAGCAAATGAACACAGGGATCTGATAAGTGCCTGGAAGGGATGAATGCGTAAAGGGATGAGTGCGTAATGGCGATGAGTGCGTAAAGGGGGCTGAATCGCATAGAGGGATGAATGCTTAGAGAGGAAGAATGCGTAGAGGATGTGTGCATAGAGGGGTTGAGTGCATAGAAGGGGTGAGTGCGTAGAGGGGTGTGTGCGTAGGAGGGGTGAGTGCGTAGAGGGGTGAGTGTGTAGAGTGGTGAGTGCATAGAGGGGTGAGTGCGTAGAGGGGTGAGTGCGTCGAGGGGGTGAGTGCATCGAGGGGGTGAGTGCGTCGAGGGGTGAGTGAGTCAAGGGGGTGAGTGAGTCAAGGGGGTGAGTGAGTTGAGGGGGTGAGTGCGTTGAGGGGCTGAGTGCGTCGAGTGGGTGAGTGCGTCGAGGGGGTGAGTGCGTAGAGGGGGTGAGTGCATAGAGTGGATGAGTGCGTAGAAGGGGTGAGTGGATAGAAGGGGTGAGTGGATAAAGCGGATGAAGCGGATGGAGCGGATGAGTGGATAGATTGGATGAGAGGATAGAACGGACAAGTGGATAGAACGGATGAGAGAATGAGCGGATAAGGCAGATGAATGGATACGGCGGATGAGTGAATAGAATGGATGAAAGGATAGAAAGGACAAGTGGATAGAACGGATGAGAGAATGAGTGGAGTGAGCAGATGAGTGAATAGAGTGGATGAGAGGCTAGAACGGACAAATGGATAGAACGGATGAGTGAATGAGTGGATTGAGCGGATGAGTGGATAGGGCAGATGAGAGGATAAAGCGGATAAGTGTTCGAGCGTATGAGTGGATAAGTGTACAGAGTGGTTAAATGGATAAAGATGATGAGTAGATAGAGCATATGAGTGGATAAGTGTACAGAGTGGATAAGTGTACAGAGCGAACAAGTGTACAGAGTGAATGAGTGTACAGAACGGATGAAGGTACAGAACAGATCAGTGTAGAGATGAATTTATAGGACAGGATACTGATGTTGAATGCGTGAAAGACAAAAGTGCTTAAAACAGATGAGTACGGGGAGCAGATGAGTGCGGGGATCAGATAAGTGCGTAGTAGGGATGAATGCGTAGAGGGATGAGTGCGTAGTGGGGATGAGTGCGTGAAGGGAGTTGAATGCATAGAGGGGTTGAGTGCGTAGTGGGGTTGAGCGCGTAGTGGGGTTGAGTGCGTAGAGGGGTTGAGTGGGTAGAGGGGTTGAGTGGGTAGAGGGGCGAGTGGGTGGAGGGGGTGAGTGGGTACATGCTTGAGACCGACAAGAGTGCACGCATGGGGCAAACAAGAGTAGATTGGGGGCATAGAACAGACTGAAGCGCATTGAATTGTGCAGCGTATAAAGTATGGTTTGGAACGCAGATAACGCTTAAAGAGCATTTAACCCACAATGACTAGTATGATTTGGAATGCAGAAGAATATCTGAAAGGGTATATAACCCATCTTATCCCACCACCACGCTTACTCTCTCCTTACATCACCACTCAACTAGAACACAGTGATACTATGACAGAATTCGGTATAACTGTTCTCATACCAACACTCGCCGCTCACTCCACATCACTCTAAGTAACCACTGCTGGTAACACACCCCACAGCCAGGCGTTCCCCTCAGGCCTAACGCAGCCACTTCTGCTCTAAATACATCCTGCCAGAACAAACACATACTCCTGACTTCTCAATCAGCACACCTACCGCTAGAATGCAGCTATTACACGGATTCTGCACGAGCTGCACAAATACCCGGTGCCCACACGCACACTTTTGACTCTCTCTACTCTCTCTACTGATATGAACTTCGCTTCCCAAGGGCGTTCAACCAACTACCGCCTTCAGACCATACCAATGGTATATAAGGCGCTATATAAATGCAAAATAACAATAGCAATAACAATGTTTCCACTATGCATATAAGCAGTACTGAACAAAGCCAGACGGCCTCATTTCAGTGTCGCAGTTAAGAAAAGCAATTGAATTAAACAGAATAAAAGCTCAGCTAAGTTGTTGACTGAGCCAAGAAAGCCAAGGTCTTATCAAACTAGAGTTGGCTGTTACGCTCACCTGGTTTCTGGGAAGGCGTTGGGGCATGGTTGCAGCCCTCCCTGAACTTGAATCCCCCCTTCAGGCCTCTACCTCAGTAGAAAAGCTGTGAGCTGTGGAACGTGTGATACTGCTCCTGCGTGGACATAAGAGTGTGTGAGTGCACCAATCTGTGACTGTTGTACCTCTCGAACCCATCACCCCAAAGTACGGTTTCTGTGAGCATACGCCGGCCCATAAAGCTCACTGGTGAATTATGGAAGATGAGCTCTATGTCCTGCTACTTCTGGCAGGGGCGCATCGAAATGGGATCTAGTTCCTTCAATTATCCCTGGTAAGGATTAGTCCAGTCCAGCTGCGACTATGGTTCTCCTTATGATTGGTTAGTCTTTCTTGAGCTTTTGTGATGCTGTTTGTTCTGTTTAATGTCTTTCTATGTTGCTCCTATTTATGCCGGCAATAATGTCTCTCTTCTGTTTTCTTCCCTTAGATGGAAATGCGGCCTCAATGCAGCTGTGGAACACGAGACGTGGCCAGATGGAAGATGGATGCTACCGCAATGTTCGACAGCAGGTAAGTGATGGTTTAAGGAAAAGCGCAAAGTATGGCGAAGCACAACCTTAAACGGACAGTTTTTTCAATGTTTAACCTTGTCTTCTTTTTTCCTTGCAGGCGCTGCTGTCGCCGATGGAGCGTGTCGTGCTGCGGTGCCAAGATGAAGATTTTGGTGTTCCGGAAAGTGTAAAGAAGAATGCTTTTTTCGCCGAAGAGATGTAAAGGTAAGAACAGCTTCCCCCAGTTGCTAAATATGCTGCTGGAAGCAGGATGTCCAGGAAGCAGGATCTTCAAAGGTAAGTCTGACCTCAGGCGATGGTGAACGTTACGCTGCTTGCAAGTGCAGAATAACGCGAAGCATCTGTCTTGAGGATCGGGGCAGCCTATATAGCTGAGATCATGGTCACGCCCATTAGGGCCGGCTTACCGGCCACACCCTGCCACTCCTAGAGAGTGAGCATGCGTGAAGGCAATCCATTAGCAGCCACACCGAAGAATGCACTTGGGGCTGCTTAATGTATGCAATGTTCAAGGTTAATGCATCCTGCTTAATGGATGGAATGTTCAAGGTTAATGCATCTGAAGTGCTATGCCCATAATAAAAGCTTTTGGTGTTAAATGGATGTTCTTGTTTACTTTTGTTCATGACAGTGTCCACCCAGGTCTCCTGTGCATGCGACCCCTGCATGCCTGTGCCCCTGACTTCATGACCATGACAGCAGCTGACATTGGATACAATTAACGTGAAAGAACAGAAGCTCCTGTTCAGAGAGGTCAACTAAAAACAAAAGACTTCAGAGGACTATTGGAGAGTAAAATGAAATACACAAAAAGCTCGATTTCATCCTGTCCAGCCACGTGGTAGGGGGAAGTTGGGGCGGCAAGATGGTCACACCTACACACGAAGGCCGGCTGGTGCCCACACTCCCTAAAAATTCTCAGAACACAGTACAGATTCAAGGCCAAAACTTCAAACACTAATTGACACTGGACCATTGAGGTGATGATGGATGATATGCTAATTGGTGGGAAGCTGGTGCTAAAACGAGCTCATCCGCACCTGGTTGTTCAGTCTGCGTGCTCCTAGACCTAGGTGGCAAAGTACTGACGGGGGTTAGGACCTAACCAGTTGTAGGGGACCACGTAATTAAGGGTCCTATAGCTTGTGTAGCCAATGGAATATCGTAAATTTAGTGACGTTCATAGTGGCCATTTGGAGGGGAGGCTTAGTTGCCCCACCTGATGTTAAGTATCCTATCACCTTCCTCTACTGTTCTAGACGGATATAGAGCCGCTACTTAGAAATACACTTAGATCCAATCACACCCTCTGTTAGGTTTTTGTAGTTTGCCACATAGGATGACGTTGGTAATGACGCAGGTCAAAACGTCAATGATGACCAGTTATGGGCATAAGAGCCTCGTTTTTTATGAAGTAAGTAGAGTTAGAGGATCAAGCGATTGCTGATCTTCGTTGTACTCCCGGTTTTAGATACTTGACATTAAAACAGACAAACTTTGCCAAACTATGTGTGTCGTCTTGATTATTGATGTATGAATAGAATCTGCATCCCCATCCATTTGCAGGGTATTGCTACTTATCTTAAAGGGCTGTCTCAGAGAACATCCAGCTCACAAGATTTTGGTTCTCAGCTGCTATCCACAGGAAGCCTTGTGGTCCTCCAGCTAAATGGCAGAGGACATCCGATATTTCCGAGACCCTTAAAAGCCTACTGGGTCGACAGATCTCAAACCACCATCCATCTCTCTGCTATTATGTGAACCCATGTACCTACGGCTCTTTAAGACGAGGTAGCAATACTAAGAGATAGATGGGGATGCAGAATTTACTCAAACATCAATAATCAAACCGACTCAGGAAGTTGGCAAAACATAGTCTGTTTTATTTGCAATTATCTAAAACAGGGAGTTACAACGAACATCAACGGACGTTCGCTCGATTTCTCTCAGTGCATTTTATAAAAAAACACAACTTCTATAGTCAAAACTTGTCATAAGTGACATCACACTACTTGGCAAACTACAAAAACCTACTTTGGGATGTGATAGGCTTACAGGGAACATCTAAGTATATGTTCCATACTGACAAGGGGAGGTGATTGGGTCTCTACTGTCAGGTGGGCAACTAAGTCCATCCCAAGGGCATGTTATTTTCTGTGTACACAAACTATAGGGCTCTTTGATACGTGGCCCTCTACCATTGGTTTGGCACCCTTGTACCCTTCTGGAATATTCCACACGCTAGCAGCATGCAGGCTACCATACCAGGTGCAGGGAGGGTCAGCGTGGTCTTGCCTCCCCTCCCAATTAGCCCAACATCTATCATCACTCTTGCAGTTTGCCAGTCAATTAAGGCTTTGAACTTGGCCTTGTAGAAGCTCTATGTACCTGACAAATAAAGGGAGTATCCTCTTGGTTTTGGTGTAGCTCGACCCAATGTCCATTTTGATCTGACCATTTGACTGGGAGGCCACATTTTCTAGCTCTTTGCAGCATTTAATTCTATTAAATGATGAACTCTTGATGCCTTCAGTATTTTTCCATTCCACCTCAAACAGAAGTTTGTTACTTTCTCATGTTCCATGTAGGTACTTGATGGGCAATCAGGCTCACGGTGGCCTCGACTTCTTGGCATTTGCCGTTAGTAATTTTCCAACTGTGCTACACTGAAAACTCTTTCCAATCACAGGGTTTTAGGCCTTGCTAAAGTGCACTGTGGAATATCCAGGTTCTATATATTCCTATGTATATACATTGACGCATCGCCGCAAACTATTCACTACGTTGCCAGACTTAAGATCACTTTGTCTACTTGCAGTACTGCATCTGTACAAGTGTAAACTGATTTGCATTTTCTTCAGCGTTTCTGTAGCATGAGCATCTTCATCTCGAGCCCGAAATGTTGCACATCTTTATCACCTCCTCTTCAGATCTTATAGAATGTCTATGTTTTTTTACCTCAGGCACCTTTACTGAGTGCGTCAGCCCTGAACCGCATGATGCCCCCTTTCTTCTTTTTCACTAACTTTCACTCTTCTTCTGGGAATTTGTCCAGATGGCCATTCATTCTTTGTGAATGCATATATGGTTTTCTGAATGGATACCTTGTTTCCAGGATTTTCTGTGGTATAGGCATTCTCACTGCTACTGCACGTGTCTCAATTTCTGGTTCCCAACATGTAGGCAGGCGACATGTATTCATAAATAATACACTACAAACAGCAGCATGTCTCCTCTACGGTGAACAATACATAAACTTTGCTAAATATATCAATATGTTGGAGGTATGGTGGCTAAGCTCTACATATCTGGTGGCACACGCTCCTTGCACAGCAAATTGACCAACCGGCTCAATCACAACAAAGAAAGGACCCGGAAACAATCCTTTTCTTTTCATGCACCCACCCTCTGGAACTTGATCCTGGTGTCTGCTTGGAATGCCCCCACAATTCTCCAATTTCACAAATCCCTCAAAACATAGCTCTTTCAACAACACATGACCATGGACTAATTCCAGTGGATGCACATACCGACACACAGACCTCACAGTACTGCGCTACTGATAAAAGATGCCAGCCCACATGCTGGCTACCCACAATCTGTACAGCGCTCCGCTGCTCTTGAGCTAGCTCTGCGCTTTTAACAATAAAATAAAAAAATATATATGTTTATTGATAACATCCTTGGAATCCCATTAATTTTTTACAAGAGCAGATTTGATTTTCCAGGCTTTCAGACGCTTGCATTTATTAGTCCTGACAGTGTGCCAGTGAGAATTTCACAATTCAGTGTTCATCTATCATTATTCTCGAATCTTCTTTTATAGAGTAAATATTTCTTTACTTTGATGCCTCCTGCGTGTAGTGGTGAGAGGATAGGCAGGTGTTCAACCTTTTTAGAGAGAAGTATATGAACTAAATATGTATCTGTTGTATTGCTACAGAAATATCCTGATATGTATTTCAAGTATTATTGTTTTTTTAACTTTTGGACTTTCCCTTGGAATATTTTGAAGGACTTTCAGTGTTTCCGGTGTTTTAGTTGTCTGGGGCGTCACCACCAATGATGACCTCATAAACCAAGCAAATATGAGAAAACTGTATGTTCTTCTTGTGCCACATTGGAGAGTGAAAAAACTTCAGCTCAATTTGCACATCTTGAGACTTCTCAAGGTCATGTGCTGTGCCTTGGGAAGTGTTAGCTCCACAAGCTCCAGTAATCTTCCAATCAGAGGCGTTGCTGGAGGGTTGGGCGGGCTGATGGGGGTATAGCCCCGGGTATTTTGTTTGTAGCCCCGGATAGCTCAGGTGCTACAACCAAAATGCTAGCTAGCCCCGAGTCCCGCAAGAGCCCGACATTAGCTTAGCCCCTGATCTTTTCCAGACCTAGCAACACCTCTGCTTCCAATAAATCATTGTCATTGGTTTCTTTTCTCTCAGCATCTCAAAGACTGCATTGGGAGTGGCAGGACCTTAACTCCTGCAAGATACTTCATTTTGGTTGTCATGAGTCTTCTCAGCCCCAGATGCTTTGCCTCGTAAAGTGTTAGAATCACAGCCCCAATGAACCATTCTCATTGGTTCGATTTCTCTTGATCAGTGCCTCTTGGGCCACATTGAGGAGTGGCAGGGTTTCAACATCCAGTGACAGTCAACTTCGGTTTTCTTTAGGCTGCTGTGTGCCATATGCTTGCCTCAATAAACCAATGTTCTCTCACGCTCAGTGCCTCTTCCACTGAGGTGGGGCGTGACAGGAAACAGTTTACTTTTGATCGATTGAGGCTTCCCATGATCACACACTTTGGGCCTCATTATATGTTTGGTGGTATCTCAGCAGTAAATCTGCCGAGATACCACCAAACAAAATTACTGTTACTGCCACTTGGTCTGGCGGTATTACCACCGTATTACAAGTGGCAGTGGCGATGTTAGTCCCCATTTATTTGGAGTTCCTAAGGGGGCATTTCAGTGGAATTTCTCCAGCAGTAAATCCGTCTGCGGTAATGCTGCCAAAATCGGGTGGGAAGTTGGCAGATTTACCTCCAGCTCGTAGCTGGAGGTGAATCGTCCAACTTCCTGTGCAACTCATAGTTGGGCGGTGCAGTAATGCAGCTGTATACAGTAATCGTGCTGCATTTGACCTGCACCTCACACCTTGTAATGAGGCCAAAAAGTGTCTTTTATAGCATTAAAAATACACAACTTCCAAAACACCATCCTCGTTGGTTTTCTTTCTATCTCTGAGTGTCTCTTGAGTCATGCTGGAGACTGATAAGACTACCTGCAGTTCTCCTTGCCATTTCTTCAGTCTGTCCGGGCTGCTTGCGCTCCTGGACATGGTCCCACACCTCCAGCATGCAGTTTCCCTGGGATGTTTTTCACTCACTCAGCTCATGCTCCAGTCCAGAGTGAAACCCCTAACACTGCCAGCAGGCCTTTTTAAGGTTGTTAAGGTGAGAACTTAACGCAACAAAACCCCTGAAATTCCATTACTGGTAACAACACTAGTTACATTGTATAAAACTTATTACATCAATAATGGAATTAGACATAACATCATTTATAAGTTAGCTCATGAAAACTTTGATTATCTTAATAACAATGTAGGCTGTGGACTTGGCCATGACAAAGGCTGGGGTCACTGGCCAGCACCAAAGGCCATTGCTCCTGGTCGACTAGTGTTAAGAAATACCAATGTGCATGGTTAAAAGCCACGCCTAGTAGCCCATCACTGTTTTAAAATATACAGTTGGCATAATTGAAAGCTGTAGTCAGTGGCCATGGCTAAAGGCCATAGCTAGTGCCCATTAATATGTTAGAATATACAATCGGCACAGGCAAAGGCCGTGGCCACTGGCTAGTATTGCGTTGAAGACCATGGCTAGTGGCTGATTTGTGTATAGAATATACAGTGGGCATGGCCAGAGGTCATAGCTTGTGGCTTGTTAGTGTTGTATAATACACAGTGGGTATGGCCGAAGGCCATCACTTCTGACATGTTAGTATTTTAAAATATACAATGGACAATGACAAAAGATGTTCAAACTGCTCTTGGTCAAAGGCCATGTCTAGTAGCCCATTTATAAGTTTAAATATATAATGGGTACAGCAAAGGTTGTGACCACTGGCCAGTATTGTGCTAAAGGCCATGACTAGTAGCTGGTTAGTGTATATAATATACAGTGGACACGACTGAAGGATGTAGCCACTGTTTAAGTACTCAGCATTTGAGCAGAGCAATTGTGGCTGTGTGAAAAGACTTTGCATTTTTTCTTGTAAGCCTGTTTCCCAGCTATCATAAAATTACGGGAGCACTTAATAGTTCTGTGCCCTGTTCACCCTTGCAGTGTTTTAATGGATACATGCTGTGCTTTTATGACCTTTAATACCTTTAATGGATCTGTAACCTCCTGATAATGCGCACAGAGATAGCGTGAACACTCACAGTGTGTGACTGAGCTATCCACTTGAATCAAGGCATTTATCCCTTGTCTTGCACTGTGTTCTCCTGCCATCTGAGTGGGGTAAGCATAATCTTTTGATATGTGCTATCCCTCTATTCTCATCTGTCTTGCCCTTTTCTTGGAGAGCACATCCGTCGCAATAGTTTCTGTCAGACTAATGTGGACTAGGAGCATGTCGACTAAGAAATCTTTGTGTGAAATATATTACATCTCTTCCTTATAGGAGCCTTGTACACCAGTGACAGGCGAATGCCTCCTTTTTTCAAAATGGGGGTTAATAAATGCAATGCAATGCAAAAAGACACGTGGTCTCTAGTCGTAGTTGGTACACCTCGGTGTTGGGACCAATATGTAACGTGTCTCTACATTATAAAAGTAAGTGCGAAAACACGCTGCTACATGATGTGGATAGGGGAGTGATATTGAATATACGTTGTTTTTAAAGTTTTGAAGCTTTGGCCCATCAGTTTGAGGACAGATAGGTGGTTCATTAGGAAATACGGAGATCCATCCTGTTTTGTGATACACTGCATGTCAGATAAACTGCGAATGTATCAGGTTAATGACGTAACATGCAGAAATAATGATATGCTTGATGAAATGCAGTCCCTTTATGTCTCCTCCCTTGTTCTTCCCCCACTCCCCATTCCTTACCTTTCTTTTCCCTGACCCTATATATTTTGGGTTCTTAGGGCTAGGGTTTTGACCCACCTATCCTTCATCACAAGTAAAAATGTGATACATGTGATTTTACAAGAGTTTCTTATGATAAGTACAGAAACGAATCTGGGTTTGTTTGGAATACATTTGATCGGAGAAGTATTCGTAGAGTCTTTAGCTACTATTGAGCCCTGAATTAAATGAAAGAGCTAAATTTAGAACAGCTCGCTTACGTTGCCTTGATGCTATATTATTTGTTTTAGTGGCGCTTGTACATTCATGTTCTGAGGTAATATGGTTTTGATATTGGTATTGTGATTGCGTTGATGCACACATTTCGTAATATTTATTGATGTTTGTTTGAACCCTTGCAATGAATGAGGCCTGTAACTTATATGTGGTATGTGTTTTATATATTTCTTGTAGAAAGTGGTCATGCTGATCAACTCTGGGGTATAGAGTCTGTGTTGACCTTTTGAAAGAATCGTGTCCTGAAGATGGCCTAAGAAAAGAGAGATCTAAGACACTAGAGATAGTGTCCGAAATAAAAAAAATGGCCAAAACATGTCGACATTTATCTGATATACCCTCATGATTTAACTGTGGGATTTATATACAAACCAAACATTCTGTGCTGTTTGTACCCCTTTGTTCCATGAGTGCATTTGTACCTTGGTTGTTACATGGAAATAAGGTTTTTTAACACATTTTGTACTGTTTAAATGTGTAATGTTATATGTAGGGCATTTGTCGCCCTTTTTTTATCCACAATATTAAAAAAGTGAATTTATTTTTTCTAAGTCTGTGCCTGTATTGGGTTTATGATGTCCCTTAATAGCCGGATGGGATATGTCTAGTTTGTAATTGAGCGCCACGGTGACACATAAGGGCAACGGAAAGAAGGGTAATCAGACTCACCTTCTGTTTTTTCTTCTTGACACCAGGCCAGACAACCCTTCTCAGTTCTTCCATGCTCCAAGCTGCTTTTCTGCTGTGACACAGCCCTCAGCCCTTCTCTCCATGGGTTTGAACTTACTAAGGTTGTGACATCAATGTCCAGCTTCTATATCATGGTGGCTTCGCCTGCAGTCTATTCACTACCTATAGCCAGCTTCTAAGATTACTTGATCTACTTCCGTTGCATCAGATGTACAATTATTGAACGTATTGTATTTTCTGCAGTGCTCTTCACATGTGCAATTTTCATCTAGCCTACAAAGGTTTACCCGATTCTTTACTTTGTCATCAGTTTCTATAAGGCCCATACATTCTCTTCTTCAGTCAGTCTTCTCAATGCATCACGCTCTTCTCTTGTGATGTCACCAACTCCTCTTTCTCGTATTTACATATTGCTTCGGGGATCTCCTCCAAGAGATTATCATCTCTTCAGGGATGCATTAGGTGTGTCACGATTTCAAACCAAACCCCTCTGGTGTGACCTGGACCCACAGGATTGCTATCTGGCGCTAGAAACATTTTACAACTGTTGATGTGGCTCAGTGCCACTCTCAAGATAGCCCGCGGATTCAGCCATCAGGTGATAAGTAAGATGGCCCCAGGTTTTTCCCTCACACAACGCTATTCCTGGTGGTCTAGTGGTGCTGGGTGCAGCCCAGGGCTATATAAGCCACGCCCTGGGCTGCGCCCAGAGCTTAGCGTCTTCTTCGGCTGCTCTCAGGCAGCGTTCCACTTGCCTCCTGTCCCGATCTCCACGTGCCGTGGACCTGCTGACAACCGTGACTCAGCCTTGCAGCTGCTGGAAGCATCCAGCATCGAAGCTCCCTGCTCGAGCATCAGCGTGGCTCCGCTGCATAGGAAAGTCATGTTGGGCTGTCTGCAACACTTCTGAGGACTCGGCACGGCATCCCGGCGACATCTGCAAGAGGGGCAACAGAACGGCAACAGAACGGAGAGTAAGTAGACACCGATGTTATCCCACAGCCCCTCCCTCCACAACCAGAGGTGGTGAACTAGAAATGTATGAACATTGCTGGTGGTTGATTAGCTTCCCCCAGAGACTTCAAAAGCACCCAAGTGTGCCGCAGCAGGTCTGGGCCACTGATCCCAGTGAAGGAACTGGAGAGACTTCTTCTGCATGGTGCTACCCCGTTGAGCAGGGGATAAAGGTTGTGGTTGGGGTTGCTCATCACTGGGATTGTATGAGACCACGGCAGAACAAAGGCTTATGATCAGAGGGATCCAGAAGCATCCTAGTAATCCAGTTGGCAGTTCCTAAACCAACTCACTCCCTACCTCACCATAGCTGGGCATACAGTCTTGCAGTCCATTGTGGGGGAAGGAGTGGTTTGGACCAACAGCACCGTTGATCAAGCAGCTCACCTCCACAGTCCGGACCTGGCACTCCTGCAGGGCCCCACAGGTAAGCGTTACAAGGTGTGGTTTTCTAAATGGATACCTTGAAGAAGTGCTTCTTGGGAGTCCATATATTTATCACTCACTTAAGGGATCCTGCTGATTTTACATGCTCTTCCACACTTCAGGTCATGTAGATGCACTGTCCATGTGGATTACAATAGATCCATCATCCTATGTACTTCTTGTTATTATTTGAATAGAGTACCTTTGTTCCTTCAGGTGCTACGATGCTGGCCTCAATATATTTTCTGATCTCTTGATCTGTAAACTCCTTGGGTCCAAATCCTGATTCCACATTGATCATGATCTTCATTCCAACTGCCTTCTTCGCTGTATTCTTGCACTGTGTGATTATTATCCTAATCACACAGAATCCAAACATCACCATTACCAATATTGCTCCAAGAAGCTTGAAGATATTCGCCATCCATTGTGGAACCCATGAGAAGATAGACTTAAACCAGCCATCATCTGCAATGTCTTCTGTCTTGTTTTAAATTTTGTTGTGCAGGTTCGTCAGCAACATTATGGCCTCTGTCAAGGTCCCATTATCGTCATCATGAGAAGGTTGGAATGTGCAACATGATGGCCCAATTGTGGTGCAAACTCCTCCATCCATCGCTGTGATCATGTAGAGGAAATATCTGTTCTGGATGGCCATCAGTCTTATGACCCTCAATTCTTCCCTGATAGCCCAGCATCCTTGAATCTGTCATCTGGTCATACATGCTGAAAGATGAACGAGGCACCTGGCATTGTGTTCTGCAACTTCTCTGGAAATGAAAGTTCGTACTGCATTCAAGGCATAGGGCATGAGAGCACAGACATAGCAACTAAGATGTACTCTCTCCCAACTTTCTTATGTAGTGATACCACAAATTATTGCCCAAGTGTGATGTATTCTCTAAATAAGTGTTTATCCCCTCATTGTCTTCCTCTACACTTCTCTTAATTCTCCCATATGCAAGATTTGTATACGGACCACAAAGTGAATCAAAAGTAGTCTTCATAGTGGGGAGAACCAAAGGGACATCTGCCTTTTTAGGACCAATGTGATGGAGAGTGTGGAACAGAAGGAGTTCAAAGAGTGATTGTACAGGCATATACTATGCACAATATCATGGACATCTACCAGCCCCCGCTGACCTTTTCACCTCGAAATCCTCCCTCTCCTCCTCCTCCTCCTCACCTGAAAGACTGGATTCCGAGCTGGTAGGAATCTGAGTCCTCCGGGCACGGTAATCCTTCTTCTTTTTTTTAGAAGAGTGTGTCAAACCTGGAAGGAAGTCACAGTGAAGCTTCAACCTCAGCTTCCCTGGCCTCCCCTACTGGGAGGGTCTTGACGGGGGAAAAAGCCACACGTGGCACAAAAAAACCCAAAGGATAGGAAGAGCGAATGGAGGAGAGCTGAGGGACGGCCAACGGTAGAGAAGGGAAAGAGAGAGAGCACCGCTGCAGAGGACCAGGGTGAGCGACAGAGAGAGAGGTAAGGAGCGGATAGAGTGGGCGCACTGGGAAAGACCAGAGCGCCAACCAGGAAGAGGAGAATACAGGAGGGAAAAGTCCCAACAAGGGATAGAGAGAAAACTAGTGCAATGTAACCAAAGGCAGCGGAGAAACATACCGCAACGGTTTAAACACGCCAATTGTGACTGGAATGACAAGACAAGTGAAAAATGTGTCTTGACATTCCATTTCAGACACTGCACTTCTTGAAAACATACCTGTTACTGTTCAGCACACTGCAACCACTCATTTGACTCCGCCTATCAAAGATGTAGCTGTAATTGATTTGGATCTCAATGATTCTGTGTTTTCTAGCAAGATGATGTCTGAGAATGTATCTAAATCCCCCATAATGTTTTCTGAGGTATCGCATACCACGATAGAAACTGTCTTCTCTTACCAGAGATAAGTGTCATACAGACTAAAACACAGGGGTTGAATACCTCATTTTGTTATGAAAAAACAGATTCACCTTTAAACATCACTTTACAAGCCATGAATTTAGCCATCCAGGCACTAGGCAAAATATATCAAACTATGGACACGCGATTAGTAACACAAGAAGTACTCATGCAAAAAATGCTAACACTACATGAGTCCCCAAAGAGTGATATTGAGTTGAACTTGGCCCACAGCTCCACAAGTTCATTGCTGAAGATAGTCAGTAGCACCATAGCTTCTCAGACTGATTATGTCCATGAGCTAAAAAATCTCAGTGCCACCTCTGTGAAGAATGGGGCATGTGAATAAATCACCAGTGTTCTACCTTATATCGCTTCCATCATATTTGATCCGTTAATGAACATCACAAGGTTATCTAAAGAGAAAAGTATGATTCCGCTGATTAACTCTAATGTGGCTCCTAAAGGTGCACTGTTTCCGATTTTCACTCCGGCAATCCCGATTGCATGTAAGCAAAACAATAAGAAAAACATAGAAGCAATGACTATATGCAAAGAGTCTTTACATCAACCAATGAGCAAAGTAATTAAGAAGACTAAGAGAGTGAATCTGAAATTATCCAAAAATGAAAGCTCCACAAAACATAAGGGATGTGCTGTCACCAAACAATTCATAAAAGCAATCACGCTCCCTAAAAAGAACTAAATAATTGCCTCTCAGGCCATTAAGAAAAAATATGCTCAGCAAATGTAGAATAAGAGAAAAGAGGATACATCCACCTTCCAGCCCGCTCAAGCTCTGAAGTGCACCTCCATGAAGGCAGCAGAAACACTAGACTGCAGCTCCTGCTATGTACACAAACGTGGTGTGCTTTCTAATCGCCTCCAAGACATAAATGAGGCCACAGGCGCCACGAGGAGAGGGGCATGACAGTATGCCCCCTTCTTAGGCAGACACTATTGGGTTTCCCTGGGTGGGCTCAGTGGTACTTCCTAAGCAGGTCGGGAGCCGAGATATGTGATGCAGGTTCCCAAGAGTCTTCTGATCTCGAATACCCCTTCCAGTGAACTAAGTACTCCAAATGACCCCGTTTGTATCACAAGTCGTATATCTGGGATACTTCGTATTCATTCTCTGCTGGGGTTGGTGGTCGCAGAGAGCATTGCCGATGACCCAAAACCAGTACTGCTTCCTTGAGGAGAGAGGAATGAAACACTGGGTGTATGCGTTGAAGGCTTATGGGTCGCTTGAGTCGGAACGCAATAGGGTTTAGTTTGGCCTCTATGGGATATGGACCAATGTATCGAGGTGAACGTTTTGAGGGTCATACCCAGCATGGCAAATACTTGGTTGATAGCCATACCCTGGAGCCCATCTTCCAATCAGGCACCTCCTGGCTATGGCGGTTGGTTTGGGCTTTGTAGGTCTTCTGGCTGTCTTCCAGCCTCAGTTTGGCAGTCTTGTGTGCTTCCGTCAATTGGGCTAATGTTTCTTCAATTGCAGGTAAATTGGACTGTACCGGAGTTGTTGGTAGCATGGTAAGTGGGTGCTGTCTATAAGTGCAGAAAAACGGTGTAAGACAAGTAGCAGAGTGTCAGGAATTGTTATACGCAAACTCTGCTGTTGGTAATAAATCCACCCAGTTGTCTTGTTCTCGGTTGATGTAACAGCAAAGGTACTGTTCTAAAGTGCTGTTTACTCTCTCCGTCTGTCCGTTTATTTGGTGGTGGTACCCCGATGATGGAGCTTGTTCAATACCCAGGTTGGCACACAGGGATTTCCAGAATTGAGAGGTGTATTGACTACCCCTATCGGAGGTGATTTTGTCAGGAAGACCCTGGAGATGGACTATATCCTTGAGGAACACCTTTGCCATGCCTGCTGAAGTGGGTACACCCGGTAGAGGAGAAAAATGTATCCACAGTCACTATTATGCAGGAGCATGAGTGAGATTGAGGTAGATCAACAATGAAATCTGTTGTGATGTGACTCCAAGGTCTTGAAGGGGCAGGATTCTTTTTGAGCAGACCAAGGGGTCTGGAGGTAACATGTTTGCTTCTGGCACAAACCGTACAGGACTTTACGTACCTTCTGCTGTCGGCTGCTAGACCAGGCCCATAGAAGGACCTCCTAAGCAATTCAAGAGTGCTGGCCTGACCTCTGTGCCCGGCGGTCTTGGCATCGTGGCGCCATGCTAGGACCTTGTTTCGCAGTTGGGACGTTGGCACATATAAGCGGTGTTTACAAACTAAGAGGCCTTCTCGATCGGTCAGCGTACCTCTTTTGTCAGGTGGTTCTTTGTTTAACGAGGCTTCCTTCACTTATTGTAGGAAGGAAGCTACGTGGGCAATGATCCGAATCTTGGGGAACATCTTCTATGAAGAGGCTGATGACTGTAGAACCGTCTTTCTGGATAAGGCATTTGCAACAGTATTTTGGCTCCCTGCAATGTAAGTAATAACTAAATCATATTGTGCAAAAAAATGGTCCCACCGGGCCTGGCGTGGGTTCACGCATTCCATGGATTGCAACACCTTAAGATTCTTGTGGTCAGTCCGTATGGTGAATGGATAAGCACCCCCTTGTAATAGGTGGCGCCATTCCTCACAGGCGAGCTTCATCGCAAGGAGTTCCTTTTCCAGGACCAAATAATTTTGTTGACTCTCCGTGAGGGTACGAGAGAGGTAAGTGATGGGATGCTCTTCCCGATCTTGTTCTTGTAACAATACAGCTCTGATAGCTGATGCTGAAGCATCTGTCTCCAGTATGAAGGGTTTCCTTTGATCAGGATGAAGAATAGGTGCACTGCTGAACAAGTTCTTGAGATTACGCAAGCTTTCATCTGGCTCAGAGGTCCAAGAGAAAGGCATAGAAGATTTCTTTAGTAGTTGGGTTATGGGTAATACAACCTTGGAGAATGTTGGAGATAAAAAGCCTGTAAAAATTGGCTAATCCTAAGAATCTTTGTACTTCTTTGACTGAGTTGGGAGCGGTCCAGTCGAGTATTGCTTCGATCTTCTTCTTCTCCATCTGGATGCCATCCTGAGAGAGTATGAAACCGAGATTGGGTATGGAATGATCCCCAGACACACATTTTTCTTTTTCGCCAATAGATGGTATGTCCTCAGTCTGTTCAGTACCTCTGTGAGATGGTTCTTGTGTTCTAGGGAGTTCCGGGAGAAGATCAAGATGTCATCCAGGTATACTATGACCGATATGTACATTAGGTCCGAGAATATGCGATCCATAAACAATTGTAAAATGGCAGGAGCATTCACCAGGCCAAACGGCATTACACAGTATTCAAATAACCCGAAGGGTGTGCGGAATGCCGTCTTCCACATGTCCCCAGAGCAGATCCTCAATAAATGGTAGGTGCTACGGAGATCAAGTTTAGAGAAGATTTTAGCTCCCTGTACTGCTTCCAGAATGCCAGTGATGAGCGGCATATGGTACCAATCTCTAATGGTGACTTTATTGAGTCCCCGGAAATCTATACAAGGATGGAAGTAAGGTGAATCCCTTTTAGACACAAAAAACAGCGGTGTGCCTGCTGGAGATTTAGAGGGTTGAATAAGACCATTGCATAAGTTGTCGTCAAGATAAGACCTGAGGGCTTTTTTCTCTGTCTGTGACAATGAAAACATCCTCCCAAAAGGAACCAGAGCATCCGGTACCAGGTCAATGGAACAGTCCTCAGGACGGTGGGGAGGTAGCTTCTGTGGTGCTTGGTCCGAAAACACTGCATCGTAGTTTGAAAGATCGAACAGAATCGTGTGTACCCGTATGGTTGTGTTTGTGATGCTAGGGAGCGTAAATGCCTTTTGATTGGCTGTTCCCGGAAGGCAGTTTGATTTGCAGAATGGAGAGTTGAACTTCAAATAGTTGGTGGACCAATTTATCCTGGGGTTATGCTTTTCCAACCAGGTAATTCCCAGGATCATGGGAAAATGTGCTGCACAAATTATTTCGAATCTGATTGGTTCCTTGTGTTGATGTATGGTAATCTCCAAATCTTTAGTTGTTTGTGTAATGGGGCCTGAACCCCTCAACTGTCTGATCCTCCTTGCGACTAATCCTGCTGAGGCCCACTTTGTCGGCCCATAGTGTGTCCACGAAGTTGCCTGCCGCCCCGCAGTCCAAAAAGGCCAAGACCTCAATGTTGTGGTGTTCCAAGGTGAGTTGTACACTAAGCACCATCAGTCTGGAGTCTTCCGGAGAAGGTGTAGGACTGATAGAAAGGTATACATAGGGACTTGAAGTGACCTCTCGGTTACCCGCCCCTCCTAGGGCCGAGGGTGCTCGTTTCCTGAACATCGGGGTGGAATCTTAGTGCAATTCCTGATCAAGTGTGTATTGGAACCACAATATGCACATAGTCCCTTCTCTCTCCTGTGTTTCCTTTCTTCAGGTATTAATGGAGGACGAGTTGTGCCTATCTGCATGGGTTCGTCTGTTCCCGCAGGGGTAGAGGTCAAAGAAGGAGAGGTATCGGTTCCCAGGGCAGGGTTCCGAAGATGACGCCTTTCTTATCTTCTCTCTAGAAGTCAAAATTCTATTTGAAGTGCTGCTGAGAGGAGCTCAGATAAAGTTGCAGGATGAGAAGTACGAGCTAACTCATCTTTAAGTTCTTCCTTGAGTCCGTGCCAGAATATAACATACTGTGATTGTTCCGGCCATCCGGCTTGTGTGGCCAATCTTTTGAAAGAAGTGATGTACGATAGAACATCCATTTGGCCCTGTCGAGCATCCAGAAGATCTTCACAGGCAGTGAATGTGATCTCAGGCCTTTCAAAGGCTTGTTTGAGTTGAGTGGAAAAAACCCCCAAAGTCCTGCAACACTGGACTGGAGCTGGTGACTAGTGGGGTTGCCCAGGCTAGGGCGTTTCCCGTCATGTTCGAGATGATGAATCCCACTTTGGCATGATCTGTGGTATAGGTGTTGGTCCTGAAAGAGAAATGGATATGGCATGCATCCAGGAATTCCTTTAGTTTCTTTGGGAAGCCGTCGAACTTGCTGGTGGATAACGCCATAGGAGGTAATTCAGCGTGTCTGGGATCACGTGCTGCGGCCATCTGTCGCAATGTGTTGTTTTCTGTCTTTAGATTCTGCATTTCTATAGATAGGTACTGTATAGCGGCTACCAGTTCCTGCAATTGCTCTGCAGTAGCCATCGCTGGTTTTGGGCGTTGCAATCTGTCAGCCCCCACTGACCTTTTCACCTCGAAATCTTCTCTCTCCTCCTCATCCTCACCTGAAAGACTGGATTCTGAACTGGTAGGAATCTGTGGCCTCCGGGCACGGTAATGTGTCGAACCTGGAAGGAAGCCACAGTGAAGCTTCAACCTCAGCTCCCCTGGGCTCCCCTCCCGGGAGGGACTTGCCAGGAAAAAAGCCACATGTGGCACAAAAAACCCCAAAGGATAGCTGTAGATGTTGACCTCAGCCGGAACAGAAAATACTCCTAGAGGGTCTGTGGAAGGTGGGTTCCCATGGCGTGGACTGAAGTGTTGGCGTGTCCTGAATGAACTCTGGAAAACCAGAGGAGTGATCGAGCAAAGAACCGGCAACAGTTCGGAAGCATAGGAGTGGAAACAGGTGGGGTAAGTACAAAGCAGGAAGAGTGAATGGAGGAGAGCAGAGGGACGACCAATGGAAAAGAAGGGAAAGAGAGAGAGCACTGCGGCAGAGCACTGGGGCGTGTGACAGAGAGAGAGGTAAGGAGCAGATAGAGAGGGTGCGCTGGAGAAGACCAGAACGCCGACCAGGAAGAGGAGAATACAGGAGAAAAAAGTCCCAACAAGGTACAGAGAGAAAACTAGCGCAATGTAACCAAAGGCAGCGGATAAACGTACCACAATGGTTGCAACGTGCCGATTGTAACTGGAGGCGGGGCCTAAGTGCACCACCGTGAAGGCAGCAGAAACACTAGACTGCAGCTCCTGCTACGTACAAAAACGTGGTACACTTTTTAATGGCCTCCAAGATGTGAATGAGGCCACAGGGGCCACGAAGTGGGGCGCATGACAACATCCACTTCTCTCTCCATCCTAGGATTGGTCGGGCTTGCTCATTCCCTAAAATCATACAAGCTTCAACATTCCTCATTTCTACTACAATCATTTAAGGAAGAAAAAACACTTTTATTCCTCCAATTGTAAGATTTGCTCTATTATCACTATGAGCAATCTTCTGATTACAGGGCCATTATTAGGATCCTGTAAAAAGTGCAAACATCAACGTCTCTTCTGACAAGAGCAGGATAAGCTTGAAGGATAAATACAAAAACAGAAAAAAATGAGTCATGCACATCCCTGTTTTTTAGAACTATGGGGCTAAGCAAATAGATGTTCAGTAAGAAACGAGTCGGGGTATTGCCCTTGTTTCCAATCTTCGAACTCGAAATCCAGGTCAGGCATATTTGTAATAGATCAATATTTTTCTTAAGTTCATTTTCAGAATTCCTGTGACTCTCAGCAAAGATTTGCATGCCTGCTTTAATATCTATAAGGAGTGTCCAAAGTGAGTCACAGTCCAAATGCAAATCAATCAGCTAGTAGCTTTATGGTCCTTCTTCTTTGTCATCGATCGAGTCTTCACACGCTGAAATTCTTCTTCTTGTCTTGCTTCTGGATCGGCAACAGTAAGAAGAGCGGTCTCGCCTGTGTACGGCTTAGTGTCACTTAAATGAAGCATAGCTCACCTGCCTTGGACTTTTACTCCTGAAGTGGTTATATTTTCAGTGATAAAGGGGCCATTGAAACGTAGCTCATGCCACTTACGGGTGAAATTTCTAATTAACACGGCGTCACCAACAAATAGTTTAGGTGCTGATAATAGTTCAGGAGATCCGGTTGCTGTATGGTCTTCATCTGTGTTCTGAGACCGACCCCCTGGCACTTGAGTTGATCTGAAATGAGATAGATGCTAGAGGTCATACATGTCAAATATTCATGCAACACATCACCTAACAGTTTTGCTATACTCTGGGCATCACTTCTACTCCTTGATGTAGGTTTAAGGGTCATTCTCATTTGCCTCCCAGTCACTAGTTCATGGGGTGTGAGGTGATGGTCCGAACCAGGCTGATTCCATAGGGCATATAGAACTAAGGGCAGGCAATGTAGCCATCCCTTCTTCAAAGTTATCTTGATTTTGGCAATCCTTTCTTTAAGGAGGCCATTGAGTCTCTCACATATCCCGTTTGCTTGCAGGTGAAAAGCAGAAGAAAACTCCTATTTGTTCAAATACTTCAGTAACAAAATGTGGCCCATTATCGGATCTGAGCACTTCACACACTCCCCATCTTGAAAAACTACAAGTACTAGAAACTTCACTGCGCAAGTGGCATCCGGGTGTGTAAACGGACCTGCCTTGATCCACCTAGATAAGATACACACCACCACTATCAGATACCTATATCCATTACACACCTGCAGCATATCAACAGAATCAATATGTAAATGCTGAAAGGGCCATTTGGTCGAGGAATTACTCCTCAAATCATTCTCAGTGTATGCCCAGCGGTAAATATTTGACATACCATGCAGTTTACTACAAAAAATGGAATGTGTTCTAACCAGTTTGGAATAAACCAGTCTTCCGCAATCGTTGCAGCAAACTTTTCCTAGTTGCATGAACAGGGTAGTACAGCTGTTCAAGCACTACCTTTAACAATGCTACTGGCATCACTGGTTTTCCAGTGCTATCCTGTCGCCATAATGCTTCTGTGGGGAATAAAGAACACCCCCTTTGTTTCCATAGCTCCAGCTCTTCCTTCGGTGCACTGCCTCGAATCTCCACTAATTGGGTTTTCGGTAAATGATTAAACCCTTCTTTCATTACCATAATCGTGACTACTTTCTCTTTGATATTCGCAGTATCAAAACTTGAAATCTATGGGGAATATGCAACCATTTGGGCTTCTGCGTATGCGGCTTAGTTCCCGCAAGAAATAAAATCTGTGACCTTAGAATGGGCGGCGCATTTAATGACTGCTATAGCCACTGGGATTTGTAGTGCCTTAATAAACCTGTCCAATAAAGGTGCGTGTTGCACTGGAGTGCTGTCTGCGCGGAGGTAGCCCCTCCTTTTCCAACATGCTAACCCTGCATGTACGGTGGATGTCACGTAGCCAGAGTCACAGTACACCGTCACTTCCTGCTCTTTGTGTTTCTCGAGCTCGACAATAAGCGCTACCAATTCTGCTGCTTGTGCTGAAAAGTGAGACGGGAGTACAAACTCCCCAATTGCTCTATGCCTCATTAGTACCCAGCGAGGGAGAATCAGAATGAAAGAACCCTTCTAATTGGCCCTTGCCGGGGCATTACCTGGCTGGGATTCCCTCGGATTGCACGCCTTTGTCCCCGGCGGGGGCGTGGCAGCCCCTCAGCCAATGAGGAGGCTCGAAGCTGGCCATTCCCGCTCTGAGCCTCCATGCGACTGGAGGCCGCCTTCGTCCCCCACCGGGGATTCAGGTATGGGTTTTTTTTGGTTGTTTTTCCTCCCTCCTCCTGCCCTCCCAACCCCACTTACCTTCTGCCTGCTTTGTCCCCGGCAGGGGAATATGGCAGCCTCCAGCCGTGTGGAGACTCGAAGCGGGCAATCCCTGCTCCGAGCCTCCACATTGCTTGAGGCTTCCATCGTCCCCTGCCGGGGATCCAGGTACTTTTTTTTCTATTTTTTCCCCCCACCCTTCCTCCAATAAACACATTCACCTTCTTCTCTTTCATTTTCGTGAGCGGAGCATGTCCACTCCCGATGGCTACCATGGAAAGGGAAAATGCAGTGTTTCGGGACAGAAAAAACTGTTTTAGTACTCCGGTCTCGCAAATCTTGTGGGCCGGGGTACTAATAGCAATATGCTCCTCGCGGCAGGGGCATTACCGAGTCAGGCAATGCTGCAGAGTCTTCGTTAACTATAACTATGGGCCCCGGGGCCTTACCTGGCTCTGTAATGCCCCCATCTCTTTCTCAACTTGTCTGATCAATTTTCAAAGAACCATCAATAAATAGAATTTCCCCTCTTGGCAAAGCATATTTTTTCACACAAGGTATATCATCATAGAATTCAACATAATTTGCACTTGGTCGTCCTCTATTATTGACTCAGGTACAAATGTGGCAGGATTCACTATTTTTGATCGTTGGGTTCAAAATCATTACTTCATAAGCGGAAGCTCTCTGAGATGCCAATGTACCTTTGGGTTTCTCTAAAATGGCAATTAAGTCATGCTCCACAAAGAGGGTCATAGAGCAGCCCATAACAATACTTATAGACTTCTCATTTGCAAACGTGGCAGCTGCCAATGACTGTTCGCAAGTAGAGTGTCCTATCATAACTGGATGTAAAATCCCATTGTAATACGCTAAAGGCTTGTACCCCAATGCGATCCTCTGTGTAAGTACTGCTGTTATGACCGTCCCATTTGTGTGCGAAAAATAAGGAAAACTCCTCAGCATAATTGGGAATTCCTAAAAAACAGCAGCTGTACAAATTGCTTTCTTCAACTCTTCAAACCCTTCCTCTATCACCTCAGTCCATTATATTTTAATCTTATTCATATGCGCTTTCTTTAAAGCTTGCAAAAGGGGTCTTACCTAGGTCCATCTGTAGGACTCTGTTCGATGATCGATGGAGACTCACAGTACCCTTCAGGCAACCTAGTGTGTTTCAGACGAGTCTGGCGAAACGTAAATTAAGTCAAGTCTTGTGAGTCCTTGTGCGAATGGAGTGAGAAAAATACATTTTTCAAATCAATCACCATGAAATATTGTTCTTCTACTGGTATACTACATAATACGCTGCAATCTGGTTAATTGGTCTCATGTCTTGTATGAATCTCCACAACCCTCTTTTTAATTTTTTGATAGGATACACCGCAGTGTCACACAGCGATTCTGATGGTACCAGAATACATTGTTCCATCAGTGCTGAAAAAGTCTTGAAAATACTCTCATTGGCCTCCTGAGACATGGGGTACTGTCTTGCTCAAGGTAAAATCACTACTGGTTTCAGCTTTATTTTGACTTCCCCTATTCCCTTTAACAGACCTACGTCATATGGGCCTGTAGTCCATAGGACACTGGGCACCTTCTCCAAGTCCTCTGCAAAAAATGCTGGACACTGCCGCATTATTGTCATTCGCTGTGGGATTTCCAGTTTCTCTATTCTAATTCAATATGTGAGGCTCATAAAGAATACTACTTCATCATCTGTTAAGTCATCTCTTAACATGTCATCTTCAATAATGTCAGTCAACCTGTACCCTTCTTCAATAGCTATCACTGTTCTTCATGGTCTACCCTCGTCACCCGTTCTTTCGAGCATTGCCCTTTCCCTTTGTACTATGGTTGCTTCTAATTCTAGAGGGATTATCTGTCCCCCCTCTTCGTCCATGGGTATCTGTGGTCTAAACAAAAATTCATATTGTATTCTCATAGTTATTCCCACTAAGCCAGGTAGCCATGTTAATAGAATACTCACCCCATAAAGGAAAACCTTTGTCTCTACCGGAATGCCTCGCAGGGCCACTTCCCCTGTGAACGCCAGTATAAATTTCCCAACATTCATGTAGTGTATTCCAGGAGTGGAACACACTATTCCTTTTTCAGTAATTGAAATCGTCATTTTAGGTTTTGTCATTAAATCTCTTGCCAAAATGTTAACTGGTGTCTGCCGAGAATACAACAATGGAACTTTCCTATGGACACTGGTAATTCATCACTAAAAGGAACTCAACTCGTAGCTCCAGAGAACACTTGAGCATTCATGTCAATTCCCGACATTCGATATTTTCCCTCTTGCATACATGAACGAGTAGCTCTAGTGTCTGCTAAAAAAGAAAAATATTTGCCTCCTATCGTTACATCATCCCTTGGCTCCTTCTGGGGGTCTGGTGTCACTGATAGTACTGAACACATCAAGTCGCCCTATGAGCTGTCCTATTATGTGTACATGCATACCCCCGTGCCTGTGAAAGGATTCCCTCCCACCACAGTGACACCTCCTATTCTAGGTGTCAATAGTTGTCCCGTGTTTGCATACTGCTGTGTCTGCATGGGGGCGTGTTGTGATTGCCCTTGCAGTGGATTCATTTGCACCTGCTCTGGTTGCTGTGTCTGTTGCATTTGCAGTGCTTGTGTCTGATACATTGTCTGATCTTGGCCAAACACTTCCCTAATTGGTGTGCTTTATGGTGGAGGATAAGCTGTCCCCCTCTTTGGAATTGGGCATTCTGTACATTCCCTTGGCTCCCACATGTGCGTGCAATGTGCCCTGTCATCCCACAAGTCCAACACACAGGGGAAGGCCAGCTGACTAGTCCCCCTTGGTTGAATCCTCCTTGCGCATTCTGATTCTGCACATTTTGAAACCCACCTTGATTGTTTTGGAATCCATCTCTTCCTCCTTCTTAGCCCATACATCTGCCTTGTTGCATGAACCCATTCCCTCCTTGGTCCATCGGGCATGATTATTTGCCTGTGATGCACCCATTGCTTGCTGCATCCCCAATCCTTCTCTGCTTGTCAATACCGCCCCTTCTATTGCACATTTTAACAATTCCGTCTGAACTAACTTGGCTTCCTCAAGTTTCCGAGCCACATCCTTCTTCCTGTTTTTCTCCTGCAATAGCCGACATTGATGCACTATCGTTAACTGTATTTCAGCCCATGGCTTTGCTTCCATCCCCACTTGTTTCTTCATCTGTCTCTGTACTTGCTGGGGAAACTCTTGACATAAAATGTGGTAAAATATGGCCACTGTTTGTCCCCACTGCTCCCTCGTTTCAAGTTGCCAACACTCTTGAATATCCTGAATGTAAGCAAGAGGGCTTTAATCTTCTTTCATGTTACGTGTCATAATTCCACCCAGATCTGATATGTCAGGGTACTGTACCCTGAGAGCCCTCCAAACATCTGCTCTGCAATTATTAAACAACGCTCCATTGTGTTCTCTGTGTTGTGCTGTCACACTTGAATAGCCTGCTCTCCACTATATGTCATCAGCTCTCTCCCCAAGGATAGCTGCCTAGAGACCCTTGATGCCCCCTATGGCCAGCGTGTTTCCTACTGTCAGTTTTCCAATTTGTATATCATTTCCCAGCACCCAAAATTATCCTCGGGAGCTTGCACATTAAATTGTCCTTATCCATCTGCGGCCATGTTATACACTGTGGTCTTGCTCACCCTGTTTCCAATAAGGGAAACTGCATAAACTCTAACCCGCAGTCAGCTCCCATTGTCTGCTTATCCATGGCAGGGACAATTGTCCCTGACAGTCTTCTTGCTGGTAGCAATGTTAACCTGCTTACAATGGCAGTGATTCTCCCTTCTCACTATACGGTCGTCCCCTGGGACGCTCTGGACATGCTATGGGATCTGGCGTCCTATCCTTAGGTTGCTCTAGATCATACCATCTTACTTCCTTGGCTGTCTGCAGGCTTTCCTCAGTGACACATGCTCTCCCTCCCTCTTCCCCAAGGAAGGATTCCCTCTCCTCTTCTGACATATCTAGTCCCTAACTAGTGTGACTCTCATCCCCTTCGCCTTTATCTAAGGTCAGTCTGCTTAAGCATAAGTCTCTATGCCCGAGGCTAAATGGATTTCCCTCTTCAGTTTGTGATTGAAATGCCAGGGATTGCTCTCCCTTCCCTCGGCTTCCAGATTTGCTACCTTCCTTTAATTCTTGATAGGCCTTATCGATCCTGTCTCAAAATCAAAGCCTTCTTCTAACACTGTTTTAGATGCCCCTGACGTCGCTCCCTTTAACGGAAGAAACTCTTCTATTCTGTCCCATCGTATTTCTGGACTTGGCATTACTGGTTCTTTACAAGCAAGGCTTATATCAAAGTCTCGCTGTCTCCTTCTTCATTCTAACTCTTCATGTAGTTCTCTTTGCTTTCTCGCCTCTCTTCTGATTCTCTCCTCCTCTTGTCTTGTCTCTTCTCTCCTCAATCCTGCTCTCTTTTCTTCCTCTTCTCCTCATCTCTGTATTCTTTTGTCTCTTAATTTCTGTGCTACCGCCTACTGTCTTTTCCTATCTCTGTCTTCCATTGCTCTCTGCCTATTGTCATACTTTATTTGCTCCTCTGCCCTTTCTCCTTTCTTTTGTTGCTCCTCCTGATACATCTGTTCTCGTTGCTCTCTGCTCTTTCTTTTGTGTTCATCTTCCTTTAGTCTCTTTTCTCGTTCCCTGTCTATTCTATCTTGTTTTTTCTTATCTTCTTCTTGCCTTACTTCCTCGATGCTTTTCCCATCTAGCTTGAGTAATATCTGTCCTCCCATCCATTACTTCTGCACAAGCGTTACCTCGTCAGCTTTGTCCTCTTCCCCTTTCCATCTCTTAATCTCTCTATTTCTGTTCATACATTGGATCACTCTCTCCTCTCTTCTTTATCATGTGTAACCTTAAAGATCTCCTCTTTTATCTTAATCTCCTCTGGACTATTGTCACTGCTATAAGGGGGCGGTTCATATATCGGGTTGCTGTATCCCTTTGCCGCTTTCAGTTCCTTTAAAGGATACAATCCTATTTCTTCCGTACTTGTGTCTTTTACTTGAGGTGAGGTAAGGGGAACAGAAGGCTCAGCACCTTCCTCCTTACACTGATTAACTATCCACTCCTCAGGTGGCAGATCTTCCCTTTCTTTCTGGTACATTTTCCAAAGCTCTAGAATAGCTAACCTTTTCTCCAATGTCTTCCCTGTGTATGCAGCGTGCAAGTATGTGGTCATGTGTTGCAATAATGCTTTGGACAGTGATCCCCCTTGTGGCCACGCCAGGAACATCTTATTTGCCATGCCTTTCACACATTCCACACTATACTGCTTGAGCTTGGGCATGTGCTTTGGCAGTGTCTTACATAAATGCATAAGAGGAGTTACATCTCCCATTGTGACAAGTCTAAATTGACTGTCAATACTTACAAGATTTGATACAATACTTTCACCTCTTTTCAATATTCTTAAAACAACAAATATGAGCGCACTCCAACAATCGCTGCTCAAACCTCTTCCTTTTTTCAATGATCTCTGTCTATATCTGGATTGGTTCCAACCACTTCCCTAGATAGTCCCTTTAATTCCTTAACTTCATTTCAATTCTTTCACAATCCGTGTCACTCTTTGACACCTTAACTCAACACATTAACACAGACAGACTAGTCGACTTTACACATTTACAAAATAATTTGCTGTGAATACCTTTTTTCTGCTTGCCCCTAATCTATATCCTGTCACAGGATCTAGATTGTCGCTTTATATGAACCTGTTCATACGTATCCTAGGGACTCCAACTGGAGTTTGAGACAACCTCTTCTAGACCCTTGGGTCACGATTCTGTGTGCTTCTCTATCTCTATCTCCATATAATATTTCCTGTTACTTTAAAATGACCATAATTCCATCCCCTTAATTTTGCAAATTCCCCTCAATTTACTCACCATTCGGTCGTTTGACTGAAGGCCCTCGGTATCATCTCCTCCTCCAAACGATCACATACGCCTTCCGTCCACAAAGGGCCTGTGCAAACCAGGTAGGGATTTTGTAAAAGAGGGACCCTGCCCACCGTCTCGATTTTCTTGCAAGATTTCTATTCGGCCACTCTCCAAAGGGAACCCTGCGATCTTCCGGCTAGAAGTCTGATCGTTCAAAAATCTGGAGCTAACAGGTCGATGGGTCTGAACCATAGAACCACTGCTACAGCATGAGCTTAAGGCCCTTGTTTAGGTAGCATGTTATGCAGGTGGATGGGAATAACTCTGTACACCAATAATCAGACCAACTCAGGAAGAAGGCAAAAGTCTTTTTTGCTGTTTTATTATCAATTGTCTAAAACAGGGAGTAACAACAGACATTAATGGACGTCGAACAGCGTTCTCTCAAAGCATTTAATGAAAAACACTCATATATATATATATATATATATATATATATATATATATATATATATATATATATATATAACAAAAACTCATCTTACATGACATCATATTACATGGCAAATGAGAAAAACCTATGGGGGTTGTGGTTGGCTCAAGGGGAACATCTAGGTATACTTTCTATAAGCAATCGGGTTGTGATTGGATATCTACTGTCAGGTAGACAACTTATGCCCTCCGGTAGTGCAAGTCATCCTCAACTTTATTAAGTACACAGTATCTCATTGACTCTCAAACTATAAGGCTCTTTGTTAAATGGCTTTCTACAATTGGTTGGCACGCTTGTGCCCTTCTGGAACATTTGATTCACTAGCAGCACATAAACTCATACCGCCGGTGTCAGGAGGTGGACTGAACTGTACCTCCCCACCCAATTAGCCCAATATCATTCATCACTCATGCCTTCTGCCATGAAGATTGCCTTTGAACTTGGCCTTGCAATGTATTCTCATCTCTGGGAATATAAGGGAGTGCGGGCACACACTTATCACAGTTCTGGTCTGCATGCCCAACTTCTATTTCCATCCTTGACACACGTGACAGGAGACCACAATTCAGGCCTTTTTGCAGCAATTAATTGTCTTGAATTAATAACCTTGGCACTCATGGTGTTCATTCTTCGCACCTTAACAAGGGATGATTCAGCACTCCACAGTTTCTGTTCTTCAAGGATAGATAACCAGTTATTGGGTGCTCCAGACCTGACACCAGGCCAGAGCCCTTTTCTTGGTCCTTCCATGCTCCCAGCGGCTTTTCTGCAGCGACACAGCCCAGTGCCCTTCTCTCCATGGGTTTGAACATACTAAAGTTGTGACATAAATGTCCAGCTTCTATATAATGGCGGCTTCGCCTGCAGTCTATTCAATACGTATAGCCAGCTTTTAAGATTACTTGATCTACTTGTGTTGCAGAATCTGTACAATTATTGAATGGCTTGTATTTTCTGCAGTGCTCTTCACACGTGCAATCTTCATCTCGCATACAAAAGTTTACTCAATTCTTTACTTCATCATCAGTTTCTATAAGGTCCATACATTCTCTTCTTCAGCCAGTCTTCTCAATGCGTGACACTCATCTCCTGTGACGTTACCAACTCCTCTTTCTGTTATTTTCATAATCCTTCGGGGATCTCCTCCTAGAGATTATCATCTCTTTGTGGATGCATTAGATATGTTTTTGTCAATGGATACCTTTTCTCAAAGATTCTCTGTGGAATAGTCACAACTGCTGGTGTCAAACATGGCACAATTTCAGGCTGCCAGCATACAGGTAACAGAGAGGCGGGAATTCCTGCAGAGGCATTCGGCTGTTCCTCTACACATGGTTTCAACAGTAAGACAGACACAGGTGACCACAGTTCAAGGGTGTTTATTGAACTTGAACAAGGGTGTGTTAAACACCTATCTAATCTTAATTTACAGATGGGAGCAAGCTATGACCATCAAATAATAATAATGCAGTCCTAGTGGAGTTTCATCAAAATAAAAGGGCCTATACTAAAAGAAACTATTGCCAATCCTTACCACTGAATACAAATAGCAGAGGGTAGTGTTCATGAAAAAGAAAGAAGTTTTCACAAGATGATATGTCAGAATGTTCAGGCTGTTGGCCTCCCTTCCCAAGGTTTTCAGCATGGGACAAGGCGATTCACTCGAGCAGAGCACACTCTCTGGCTTCTTCAGCATGAGGACACATTTCCATTGCCAGAATCAGGGCCTTCTGTGCCAAAGTCTCTTAAGTAATTGAAGTCTTTTGATGCAGACGGCCTGATGTACAAAAACCAAATGAAAAGTTTCTTTCCTTTTACAAGCACTCAAGTTAGGTGATTCACTCTTCACCCTGGATCCCCCTCAGCCAGGCTCAGATCCTGTTTATATCACAATCGTTACTTTGGATCCCCCTTCTTCTGGGTTCAGATCCCCTTCTCCAACATTCAGAGAATATCCTTTCTCAGTGACTCATGGTTCACCCTGTATCCCACTCATCTGGGCTCAGATCCTTCCTCCTACACAACCAGTCTCCCTCAGCCAGGCTTGGGCCAATTGCAGTACATATTAGCTATCGAAGACTTTCGAATGTGCACAGGGTGTAGCTTAACCCGTTGCAGGACCACTTTGATTTCCCAATTCACATTTCACATTTGCCACCTCTCAGTTGGATACCTAACAGTCCTTTGAATGAGCACCCACTTGGTGTCTGACCACTCTGTATATGGTATCTATCTTGGCTTCAAAAGTCCAGTCACTCCTTGGATGTTCAATTATATTTGAGTCGTCCATCACATACGCTTCATACACTGTTCCTTCAGATTGCATGATACAAAGTTGCTGCTTGCAACCTTGGTTCCAACACAGACCAGTCTGCTACCAGTCTCTCTGACTCACCGACTCTGCTGACTTTACTGGCGCTGCTTCGTTGTAGGAGCCAAGGACAGTACCACAGCAGCAATTCCTCCTCCCTGCCTTGGTTATCGACCCGGGAGAGCACCGGGTACCTCTGACATGCACTGCACCTTTCTTCAGCTTTAATTCTGGGTCTTATGTTTCTTATTCTCAAGGGCTTGTGAAAGTAGCTGTTCCCCCCTTGCAACCCTCTCAGGTTTTGCCGTCTTTAACCTCGTATTAAACCCCCAATCTAGGAACTGCTGCTTCCTAGTGTGTTTTGTCTTGCTCGGAGTGTGCTTTCATAGTCTGCCTTTTATCTATGTGGGGAAGGGTTATGGAAGTCAGGTGTGTGTAATTATCAGTAATTGCCTGACTCTGCCTGACCCTTGTGTTGGACAGGGATACGTCTTGGGTGTTATCCTATCAGCACCTGCTCAGCATAAAAACAATAAAGACCCAATAAGAAAATAAATGCAAATAATCTAACCTCCACACATTAAAGGTGCTGCCAGCAACAGCCAGAGTCTTGAAACACCTGCAGCACTGAAGCACACCATTTCAAGAGTCATCGGAAATGCTATAGAGGTTCAGAAAGGAGGCTTTACATGAAGAGTCTACCGATGTGCTGCTCCTATCTCCAGCAGTACTACTATGTTTTGAATATAAGTAGAAACTCTGGCTTTAGGGTAAGTTGCTCTGTAGGGCGACACCTTATAATCCCAAAATTAAAAAGTCAAAAAAATGATAATGGTGGATTATTGTATCTGAGAGTACATGGGTGTCGCAGGTCTCTGGAAACAGACGTAGTAAAGCCTAACCGTCACCACAAGGAATGCAGAATAGAAGAAATTCCAGGACTCAGCGCCACCAGTTATAAGATCATTTAATTGTGTTGTATTGTCACACATTAAATGGTGAAGTGAAGCCCATTAGCGATAATATGTTTCGGCTCGCTCTGAGCCTTTTTCAAATCTGGGCTGATTTGACATCAAGTAAAAATAACAAAAAATGTGTCAAAAAATGTGTGACAACAGAATAGGTATAATCAGAAATGTGCACAAATGTTAAAGCATCATGCCACAAAGAACATTGTCAAATCACAAGATTAATGTATAGACCCAGACAATACAACACAATACAACACAATTAAATGATCTTATAACTGGTGGCGCTGAGTCCTGGAATGTCTTCTATTCTGCATTCCTTGTGGTGACGGTTAGGCTTTACTACCGTCTGTTTCCAGAGACCTGCGACACCCATGTACTCTAAGATATTCTGCATGTTTTGAATATAGGTTGACCTTTCACTGGAGTTAACTATACAACATCTGGTGCAAGTCCACTGAGATGATGAGAACGATACAGCTGCAAGAAGATAAAACAATAAAAAAGACTAAAATCAACTTGCAATACACCATCAATTGTACCACCTCACAGAAACTGAAAACAGCTAAAAGTACTGCATAATGAAAGGGCATTAAATGTACAATAAATACAATCAAATACACTATCAACCTCACAAACATGAATATAAAAACTAAATGCCTGCATAAAAATGCCATTGATTTGCAAATCTAATTTTCTAATTTGAAAGGTATTGATATCGATATTGATATTTTATTTGTATCACACTCGTACACAAGTGTTTCAGAGTGTGCCGGGGCAAGGGAGGGGAACAAGGGAGAACAAAACAATGATCTTACTAGGCTCAGTGACATTGAGAATGCGCTAGTGCATGGGAGAGGGATAGGGGAAAGTGCAAGGTAGGGGGAGAGGTGGAAAACGCTGCACAATAGGAATAAAAATAAATAAAACATGAATAAATAAATAATAAAAGAAAAAATAGTATTAGCGCAGCCAGCAAGTGGCAAGTGCTAGGTTTAAGGCAACAGACAGGGTGTGTCTGATAAGTGCAGAAAAAATGTGGGGACTGTAGGGTTACAGATACAGACCCCAGTGTGGGTGGTTGGCAGGGTGAGCAGTTACCCGGGCCTGAAAGTCAGAGGGTGCCCAGGTGCACGATGCCAAGACAGAACAGATCAACAGGGGAGAGGAGGAGAGAAGGCATAAGCAGAGAGGAAGGTCTTGAGGTGCTTCCGGAACCAGAGATGGTTCTCCTCAAGTTTCAGAGTGGCAGGGAGGCTGTTCCAGAAGGAGGCCCCAGCTGAAGACAGAGATCTACCCCAAGCTTGTTTCTTTGAAAAACTGTTAGAGGTGGAGGAGCAAAGAAGAGGGAAGGTATTTACGGAGGGCTAGCTGATGGTATTTTGGACCCAGGCCCAGAAAGCCTTGCGGACAATGCAAAGGGTTTTGAATTTAATCCTTGCAGCCACTGGGAGCCAGTGGAGAGAATTTTGGGCTGGAGAGATACAAAGGTAAAAAATACATAAAAAATACTTGCCACAGAATCAGAGCAGATTAAAAAATGACAATGAAGACCATCTGATAGCAGTGGTTAATATAACTAACACACACAATACTGCAAATAAACCTTCAAATATGTAGATATCTATGAACACTTACTTTTGCATCACCCACTCTTGCCAGGTGCACACTGTGAGTTCTGGAGTCAAAAGGATACAACTAGAGAAAATGGTGGCTTTTATAATAATAATAATAATAATTTGGCACTTATATAGCGCTACGAACCCTCAGGTATCTGAGCACTGCTTATTATTACCCACAGTGTGTGGTGCTCATTTATCGACCTCGGAAGGATGAAAGGCTGAGTTTGGCCCCGCCGGGATTCGAACCTGCGTTAGCAGACTCTGCACAGATGTCAAAGCGAGCGTTCTACTCGCTGTGCCACTTAACTGGTTATACTTCCAAAAATGAATACCACAAAAATAGGACTATACACTAATAAAACTACTAAAATGGATGACACGTTCTCTACCACCTACCACAGAGAGCTACACAAATAGAACAGTAACAACAGCCAATAATAAACAATCAAACTCACAAAAAAATCCCGGCTACAGATCTTGCTTTGTAGCTGCGGCTGCACATACATTTTTTTGCAGACTCAAAAACAAACTAAACCAACCTTCAAAACTTCAAATAAAACAAGTGAACACCTAAGCACATAGAAGGACACACACAAATGAAATTCTGTGCTTTATCATCCACATAACAATATGATTATTGTGCAGAAAATGTATCGTACAGGTACAACTAATAAAATAACAAAAAGCATTGACGCACCTATGCACATGCTTTTTATAGACACGGTTTTAGAAAAAAACCTTCATGGCCGTTTGCTGTATACAGAAAATAAATATGAATAAAAACATATATTTCCACTACACCAAATTCCAAACAAGTGTCCCTAACACACCTACCAGCCCCCCTCCACTCCCCATGATCCTCCTCCAATCCCCTGCTCTCAGAATCCCCCAAAACACTCAATGCCTCTTGTGAGGGATGTGAAATTGTATTGCTTAAATTCACCCACTCCCCTAACCGCTGCATTAACATAATTTTGCTATACCACCCCCATAGTGATGTGCCCTCTTTTAACGAAGATATATACTATATTAACTTCTCTAGATAGGCCAAACAGTCTTACCATTTTACTGGGAGACTACAACAGATGGCTTGGTAATAATTTAGATATAGAAGCCAGGCCTTTAGAGCATATATTAAAACATCATAATTATGTGATCCACAGTAAAGACCCAACCCATGTCAAGGGTAATGTGCTAGATTGGGTGGCAGCTAAAAATCTTCAAATTGGTCCTATATGTACCAGACCTTGTGTCTGGTCAGAACACTTGTTTATTAAATTCAAACTTACATTGCCTACTAAGGCTATTCAGGGAAAGAACATGCTTAGAAAAGTCTCCAGTAGAAATGTTAACAATATGCCGATAGGTGAATAAGGAGACTGTATGCTCAGACTCATGGAGGCTACCTCAGACGCTGCCTCACCTTATGCACTCGAAGCATACTATGAAAATGATTTGACTGCTTTTTTTGGACCGAGTGGTTCCTAAGAAAAATAAGACCATCAGAGAAAGACCTAATAACCAAAATTGGTTTACCTCTGCCCTTACTGCATGTAAACAGGAGAAGAGAAAAGCAGAACACAGTTGTGCAAAAGATGAGACAAAGTCGAAATCCCTCGAAAAAATATATAGGAACGGGATTTATGAAGCTAAAAGGGACTATTTTAACACACAGATTGAAGAGCGAGACTGTTACACTAAAAATGTTGTTCAAGAGTCTTAGGAAATTAGAGAAACCTCACGCTCAGTCAGATGTTTTTACTCCCACGAATGAGGACTGTACAGCGGTACATTCAGACTTTGCAGATAAAATTAAGGAAACTCACTCCAAAATACTTAATAGTATGACAATGGATATCAATTTTGATATAGATAAAGTCCTAGATGTATCACTCTCATCTGCAACATATTTTCTGTATGTTTAAGCCCATTTTGGAGTATCAAATGGAGACTATGTTTAAGAAAATGCATCCGACAACATGTCCCAGGGATGTCTTCCTGTCAAAGATCATTCATAATAATGTGAAGCTGCTTTCCCCTTTTCTGACACATTTTACAAATGCTACTTTTGCTCATAACACTGTTACAGATAACATCACAAATGTAGTAGTTACTCCTCTGATTACGAAACCAGGTCAAGATCCGAGGACAGACAGTAACCTCAGGCCTATTAATAATGTCCCTTCTTTACTAAAAATAGTCAATAAAATGGCTACGGCTCAACTACAAGGACATTTGGAAGAAGCAGATGTCTTTGATCCTAGACAATCAGACTTCAGAACATTATTAAATTCAAACGTACATTGCCTACTAAGGCTGTTCAGGGAAAGAACACGCTTAGAAAAGTCTCCAGTAGAAATGTTAACAATATGCCGATAGTCACCGAGACTGCACTGGTAGATCTGCAGACCCAGATGCTAAATGTTGTCGACAAATCAGGGCTGCTGATGTTATTAGACCTATCAGCAGCCTTCGATCTTGTAAACCATGATAAACTTGTTACCATTTTGGGCACTACAGGGCGCTGTGCTGAAAAGGTCTCAGAATGGATCAAGTCATTTCTCTGAAATAGAAGGTCAAAGGTTTGCTGGGGAAATGCCACGTCAGAGGCAGCCTTGATTACCAGTGGTGTGCCCCAGGGTGCTTGCCTATCCCCAGCACTCTTCAATGATTACATCTGCTCCCTATGTGATGTATTTGCAGAGTTTGGATGTACAATCTACCACCTATGCTGATGACACTCAGCTCATTGTTGAGCTGAGTGGAAATTATGCTGATGATGCTGAGAAAATCATATTTTTGAAAAAGTTCAAAACTGGATGTCTATAGACTGGCTCTGCCTTAACAGTGCTAAGACCAAGCTCCTCATTTTTGGCTCTACCCTGACAAGACCCAAGCTGGGAGTGGGGTATTCAGGATTTATTATCGATAACCACCGTATTGAGGTAGTACAGGAGGTGAAAACCTTAAGAGGCTTTTTCGAAGCCTCCATGGGGTTGGATGCACATATAGATAACATAGTGACGAAGTCCCAATATCATCTGAGGCTGCTGCGGTTAGTTAAGCCATGCGTTTCTATAAAAAAAACTGCACAATACTGGTAAGATCAACTATAATGCCGAGGCTTGATTATTGCAATGCCTTACTGACTGCTGCAGGTAAGGGCTGTATAAAAAACACATCAGGTTTTACAGAACAATACTGTTTGCATTGTTAAATGAGTATCAAAAAAGGAGCATATTTCTACACTTAGAAGGGACCTGCGCTGGCAGCCAGTGGCAGTCAGAATCTTGTTCAAGGTCAATGCTCTAGCACATAAATGTATCTACGGTCTGGCACCACCATATTTAAGTGAGAAATGTACACAGCAAAATTCTACACAAGCTACCTGCTCTAGTGATGCTATGTATCTAACCGGTCCTCATACCAAGTGTGCTAGAGGTAAAGGCCGATCTGTTCCAGTGCAAGCAGCTTTGGCCTGGAACAAGTTACCAGCTGACTTGCGCAACAAAAAGAATCTGTGGGTATTCCGTAAATGTTTGAAGCCGCTATTGTTCAGTTGATTCTTGTGAGATGGCCTTTTCTGATGTATTGTTTTTATGTGTGCCTAAATACCTGTGGGCTACGGTGCAAAATAAATAAACAAATAAAAAGAAATGATGCTACTCCACCCAAAATGTTGGATAGCCATGGCTACCACAGGTTCGCAAACACACAACATACCATTTGCCGGAATATAGCCGTGGCTGCACAGGGTGCCACCTTTACCGGATGGTAGCAATGCTGCGCACTAGGTGAGTGCTGGATAGCCACGGGTAAACACCCCAGTCATTGCTCATGCTAGGTGCAATCCTCAGTACACCAATTGCTCCCCATTTTGTATAGCCATGGCTATAACATTTAAAAAAGAAAGTCTGAGTATGGAATAGGAATGACGAAAGAGACATTAGTAATACAATGGAAGTTAAAAGATCAATACAGTAAAAGACTGCTTATGTAGTTATGTAAGGTAAATTAATATAAAAAAGGAGAGTATACATGACAGTAAACTAGGTGGGGATACATTTAATGGGTACAAGTACACACACTATAATAGCATGGGTGAGAATACACAGGCTAAATACAGTGGATCGGGAATGTAACACTAGAGTAGGGTGGCTCCTTTTTGTGTAGATTTTTTTAAACAATGTTCTTTTTTTCTCCACAGTCTCACATGCAAGAACATCCTGAAAACACACAGCCAAAATAGATAAGACTCCCAAATACCTACCATGTCACAAACCAATAATATTTCACCCCTGACGTCACTATACCTATACAAATATCTTTTAAATGAAATAAAACACAGACACCCCACAATGTATAGCCGCGGACACAGAACCACTATAACCCGTGGCTATCCGTAGTCCTTGGTAGCCCCAAATATAGCTGCGAATATCAGAAAAACGGCTGGAGAAAAGAAATGCTTTCCTGCCCCTCCCCAGGCTCTCACCAAGTGCCCCATCATCTGTGCCATCTCCCCACACTACCCAGATGGCCTCCTCATCTTCCCTCTCCCTTTCCTCCCACAACACACACTTTTTCTGTGGCGCAGTTTGCTTTGATATGTCAGATATTCGTGACTATAGCCAAGGCTACAGAAGACTTTGTGTTGCAAACTCAGTCCCTAGACCGACTCCAACTCCCAAATGTCACTTGGTGCCCTCTAGTAACCCCCCACACCTCTAGCCTAATGGCATTTGCATGTTTTTTGACCTGAAAATAGCTTTTTTTCTGTTTCATTTTCCCATATCCTCGACTATAACCTTGAATATTTCTCGCATGGAGAGAAAAACAAGATGGCGTCTGTTTCATTTCTGAAAACTATGATCCTGCAATGCACCATGAGAGATACAACTATCAATGTTTGAGAAGGGGGAACCCCCTTCTTTGTCAAATATTTAAATAACTACTGCACGGATAACCCCAAACTACACATGGATCGCGAATCAATGCTTCATGCCCAAGTTGTTTTGGACCTGGTCCAAATCCATCCAGCAGTTTGGACTGTGCGCTTTGGCAAAAATTGACCTTGTATGTCTGTGGAAAAATGAATGAGAAGTAGGCCACAACCTTGGAAAAAATTTTTTTTCTTCTTAATGACTTAAAAAACATTGCAGTCGGGGTGTGGGGGGGAGGGGTCGAGTCCCTAATCACTTTAGCAATTTCCGTCAAATCCATCACTCGAATCAAAAGTTATTAAAAATAGAATTTTGAGGGGTTCCTATCCGAGTCTGCCTCATTTTAACTATGGGCGGCTATCTCCACCCTATAATATATTTGACTCCATGCCTAAACATAGAATGAGTCCTTTTGCATGTTAATATATAGCTATTTGCAGAGGCAGGATACTAGCAGATAAGGAAAGGTTGGAAAACTCCCCCAATCACCAGAAACATATTTGTGATGGACCCTCAACACTCAACAGAGCACTCTTTGTCAAACACTCTTCTCTGAGAGAACAGATATTCTGTACATTTTGCACAGGAACATTCTGATGTAAACAGTTCTGTCTGGTGGTTTGGTTTGCACATAAGTAAATCTCCAACTATTTATATGTTTTATCAAGTAGAAATGTATTCCAGATATCGAGTTTAAAATCACTCAAAGCAACATGGAGCAGTGAAGAGAAAGGGCTATATGATCTGCCTTATTTTATGCACTTCCGCACAATATACTATTATATATTGCTAGGTTAGGGGCACACATATTCCCTGGAATGTCCCACTTCTGGGAACCCACCCTATAGCTACCTCCCTCCTCAACATTTGTTTGGCCCCTCCCACCTCCATGGACACCCACCCACTGCAGTCTCCACACCATGCATTTCATACAAGCTATCCTTTTCCTCCAATAAACATACCTTTTCCCTTATTGACCTTCGAAGTGATGCACCAGGAGTGTTCCCTGTGCTGCACTTGATTATTTTGCTTACTTCCAATATGGCAATCATTATATATGCTTGCATGTTTTTGCCTCCTACCTTGAGGTAAATGTTGCTGGATGTGCCTTCTTGTATTGCTGTCAATTACTCATAGCTAGTCCTGTATGCTTTTTTCATAAAAATATCTGATTGATTAAAATGTTGTTTATATTATGTTGATTTATGTCATGCACACAAGGGCAGTCTCCAGGCACTCACGTGGCTCTGCAAGAAAGGGGACGGGTTTGGTTAGTGAGGTAAGAATGATAGGATAGATCCAGAACCAGGAGAAACTGGCGTCTGTGTGTGTTGGCTTGCAGAGGGTAGGTTGCGTGCACTGGCTTGTTGTTTCTGTATGGGTAAGGTCCAATGCATGGCATGTTTTATGTGTGGCTGTTTGTTGTGTTGGGGTGTCTGTGTGTTTTATGTGTAGATTGCTGTTATTTAGGGTTGTGTGGACTGGCTTGTAGTATCCGTATGAGTAAGGTCCAATGCCTGAGATGTGTTATGCTCACCTTGCTCCCACAGGGGCGTCGATCGGACCCGGACAGCTGCGGTCTCCTCCAACGTGAAGCGTAGTGCAGAGATGACAGACTGGACTGGCCCGCCTAATCTCGTCGGCTTGACCCCTAGAAGTATTCTCCTGCAAGTGGAGAAAGGGATTTAGCCACTCGTGGATTCTAGTAATGGCCCCCCACTGTTCTCCCCACTAATCACCTCCGATATTCCCTTTCAGTAATCTCACCTTATGTTTTTGAAGGATGAGCTCTCCATCCTGCGTGGAATGCAGGGGCGTGCAGATACCAGTTACTTCACTGCTTCGAAGGCGTTGGAAGAGTTCTGGATGAATATTGACTCCGAAGTTCCTGGCGAGAATCCGTAAGTATAAAGTCCAAAGAGTTCAATATGTCCGATGTTCACTCTTGTCCCATTCCCTTCTTGTGTTGCAGCTGGGTCCAAGAGAAGATTGTTTTGTGGCAGCTGATGGCATTCAGGTAAGAGTCTGTATTACCCAACACTGTCCGGTAAAAGATGCGTGTATTTAACTTGTTTTTTTCTCTCTCTTTACAGGTGCGGCGTAAGAAGTTGCGGGATGTTAAAGAATAATGCCTCTGGTGGTAAATCAGGTAAGTCTATGGTGGTAAAAAGAGATTGTATTTGTTGGCTCTCTCGGCTCACCTTATATTTCTTCTGTCCCATAGATGCTGGAGTTCGGCGAGGATAATGATGGAGGTAGCGCCGAATCGAAAAATGCTGTGAGGACTGGTGTGTATGGCGCGGCGCTGCAGCTGGCGATGCAACGCATACAGAAATAATGTCCTTTCCAAGTTCGAAGACGTGATGGATCCGGAGTCAGGTAAGGAATTAAAATAAAGTCCGTGTTCTAACCTTTCCTTCTTCTTTCCTCTTTTTCTAGGAGCTCTGGATTCGAGGCGGGAGTGGCAGAAGACTGGATGCTGACTGCAGGCACGGTGAGCATTACGCTGCTGGATGCAGAATAACGCAAAGCATGTGCTGCTGTTCGGGCGTGGTTTAAATAGCATTCAATGTAGTCCCAGGTAAGAAGCTCCCCCAGAACCACACCCGAGTAAAAAATAGTCCCTGAAGTAAAGTAATCCCATTCATGCCTCACGTTGGCTTGACTGCATTGCAGCATGGTCTGCATGAGGTAAGTAATGAACATGAGCCTGGCGCCTATGGCGTCAGGACTGATTTCGTCTATGAGCCTGGTGCCAATGGTGCCAGGACTGTACCCAGACAGCCCCTAGCCGGGGCTGCTGGGTTTTTAGTAAGCACCTGGATGCCTGCTCCCGGGGATGATGGGCTTGGTCTGGATGCCCGGGGCTAGGCAGCATGACAGATGTTTCTATGTGACTCTTATGTTGGGGTGTTTATATGGTTTATGTGTAGATTGCCAGATGTTTAAGGTTGTGCAACTGGCTTGCTGTGTCCGTACGGGTAAGGTCCAGTGTCTGGGTTTGTTTATTTTAAGTGTGTGTTGCTTGTGTTGGGTGTGTGTTAGGGTATAGGTTGACCAGCCCAGTGGGCATGTATCGTGTTTGGGTGGTGTATTTGAGGAAGTAGAAGCAAGGTAGTTAGTGCTTTGGCTACTCACTAAGTTCTTCCATGTGGCTAATCTACACAGTCCTATCTGTTGTGACAGATGACTAATATCCATAATTCTATCTAAGTGTGGTGCATGGTTAATCTTCTCAATTCTATCTGACTGGGAGGCGTGGCTAATCTTTATGCTATGCAGCCCTGTTCCTTATTGTGGCTTTGATCTATATTTGTGATACACCTAAAAGCATGATCAGGGGTTCTGTGTAGTTCTCAAATGGCATAATCTGAGAATGCCTACCTGTTAAATATGGCATCCTGGAATGTGTTCAATCTCGTAGGTGGATTCTTGAAGTTTGCCAGGTAGTCTTGCTAACCTGGGTGTTTGTTTTGTTGCTCCTTTCTTGAGCATGTGGACAAGAGGTTTATGGTCTCTCTCTGTCATTAAGATCTGAGGATGATTGTTGCCCACACTCAGGTCAGAATAACTATTTGAATAAGTGAATATTTAATTTCAAATTTCATCAGGGACTTCAAGTCAAAGGTTACATCTTGCATTAATGTTGCCTTAATGCCTATATGCTTGTGGCCACATTTATGTAAAACTCCATGAATTGGTAAAATGGTCCGAGCAAGAAACACAGTTCATAGTTTGAAGGTTGGCCATTTGGCTAGCTTTTTGATTTTTATTAATAATAAAATGAGGTGGGTAATCTATCTTATAAAGGGTGACCTGATAACCAGACCCTGCTTTCATTAAACTTCATGCCAAAAGCATGTCCTGCTCCCTTAGCAGCACAAGCTGCAGCCCTTGCTCTCCCATGGCACAATGCAGGTTCTGAGGTCACATGTGCCCTGTTTAACAGCTGCTGGTGTCTGCCAAGTAACAACAATATAGAATTTGCATTTAACTCTACACCTCTGTTCCAAATTCAATATGATTATGATAAACTTCACGTCTGATGGCAGGAATCGATTGCCCCTCACGTCATCCAAGACATCCTTGGCTCTGCTTTCAATTTCAGACACTGCACATTCGCATTTGGAGAGCCATGTTCTTGTTAAATTTAAATCCTTCAGAAAAACGTGAAGGACTGTACTATCACTTTTAGCATGGCTGGTATTACTGCAACCAAAAACTATACAAGAAGGAATTGTTCAATTGCCCTTATGATCTGTTAAAAAAATAAAAAAAATATTAGTATTAAAAAAGTATCAGAGAATAAACCAAACATCTCATCCCTCTGATAATAACAAAAATGGACTGTATAGAAAATGGCACTGAAAGCACATAGAAAACATGCACTACTAAAAATGACATGTAAAAACAATACTCTGTAATTCTATGTCCTAACTACAGAGATAAAAATGATTATGCCATTTGATAATGGTGTACACTTTTTAAATAATATAAAGTGAGAATAGGGTATACATTGCAGTATGGAGCAATAGAAATTGTCCTATTGGAGATCGTTGACAATACAGAAAACTACACTAAAAGTTGACTAACCATTACTTGGAACAACAGATGAGCCGATTCAGCGAGCAAGGTAAGAAGTGGAGAGATGCCGATATCCGTTGTGGATTTCATAGTTGTTCTCTTGGTAACATGTAAAGTGTTTATAAAGGCTTACAAAAGAGGGCGTGTATGTGAATGTCTGAAGTGTTCCTTCGCACCCACCAGACCTCTATGACAATGTTTGAACTCCTGAATCCTGCCAGTGCAACCCCCTTGCGAGCGCACGGTCATAGGTGCAAACTGTCATTGATAGCAGAGGGGGGATGGATGTGGATGGGGCGTGCGCAGAAGGCTCGGAAAAATTGTCAGGGGACACAGGGATATGTTTAATTGCAGGGAGAGGGTCTTCAAAGGGGAGTCTGCAGACACTGGGTATGGGGTGGCCATGTGGACAATGGTCCTTGTGCGAGAGAACCCTTTGTGGGTTAAATGGTATTCGGCAGCTTGAATATTCCCATCCTCCCAGCACCTTTGCGAGCACACAGTCACAGGTGCGAACTGCCATTGATGCTGGAGGGAGGGTGGGTGAGGATGGGGCAAGCGTGATAGTTCCGAAAACAAAGTTCAAGGGACACAGCGATATGTTGATTGCAGGAACTGGGACTTCAAAGGGGAATCTGCAGGCACCGGGTCTGGGATGGACATGTGGACAATGATCCCTGTGTGAGAGAACCCTTTGTGGTGTACATGGTATTTGGCACCTTGAGCGTTCCCATCCTCCCAGCACTCTTGCAAGCGAGCAGTCACAGGTGTGAACTGTCATTAATGCTGGAGGGGGGGTGGATGAAGAAGGGGCGAGCGCGATAGGCCTGGAGCAATGATCAAGGGACACATATATATGTTGATTGCAGGGCAGGGGGCTTCAAAGTGGAGTCTGGACACATGGGTCTGCAGTGGCCATGCGGACAATGGTCGCAGTGCAGAAGATGCCTTTGAGGTATACATGGTGGTTGGCACCTGGAGCCTTTCCATCCACCCAACCCCTTGCGAGCGCACAGTCACAGGTGTGAACTGTCGTTGATGCTGGAGGGCTGTGGATGAAGATGGGGTGAGCGTGATAGGCCTGGGGCAATGATCAAGGGACACATACATATGCTGATTGCAGGGCAGGGGGCTTCAAAGTGGAGTCTGGAGACACAGGTCTGCGGTGGCCATGCGGACAATGGTCACAGTGCAGAAGATGCCTTTGAGGTATACATGGTGGTTGGCACCTGGAGCCTTTCCATCCACCCAGCCCCCTTGCGAGCATACGGTCACAGGTGCAAACTGTCATTGATAGCGAGGGGGGATGGATGTGGATGGGGCAAGCGCAGAAGGCCTGGAAAAAATTTTCAGGGGACACAGGAATATGTTGATTGCAGGGATGGGGTCTTCAAAGGGTAGTCTGCAGATATCGGGTCTTGGGTGGCCATGTGGACAATGGTCCTTTTGTGAGAGAACCTTTTGTGGTCTACGTGGTGTTTGGCACCTTGAGTGTTTGCATCCTCCCAGCACCCTTGCGAGTGCACGGTCACAGGTGTGAACCTCCATTGATGCTGGAAGGGGGGTGGATGATGATGGCGGAGCGCGATCGGCCAATACACGTGTTAATGCACACCAATATCTTACGATACTCTTATATGTTTGGACGTGTAGTGAACTTTCAAAAACATTTCTCACAACTGTTCTGCTTGAATTATTATTATTTTTTTATTTACTTTTGGCAAAGTGGATGTCAATGTCATTACAAATTACACTGCTGCGGTCGAGGTACTAACTGCATAACTCCACAGTATTGTCCGCTGTCACTGGGGAATTCATTACGAATGGCTCAAACCAAACAGGCAGGTATTACTCTTCGGACACAAAATCCCAGTCTTCCATGAATCCACCATGTAAACACGCGATATGCCACAAGCCTGTACCACCTGTGTAAGAGATACATAGTTTACTGGCGTGAACCCAATAATTGCATTTTGTTTATTTGCACTACGTTGTAAAATGTACGGCATTGTTTTGATTTAAAAAGTACCTTTTCATACAACGTATTGACAGTACCCTTGATTTAAAGTACGGATCAGTTACAAATGTGAACGCACAAAACATAATTGTTCAGACGATAAATCTACAGTGGAACACTTTGGCTTCATTTCACAATTAATAAAGTAGTCAATTTACAGAAACATTCTTGCGTCAGTAGTCCGTCAAACTTATATTGATCTAGGGGAACAATATATTATAGTAATTGTCTCTATTGTGAAACAAATAAGAGATATAGGGCCTCATTACAACCCTGGCGTTAAGGGGCTAACGGCGCCGTAAAAGGCTGCGGCGCCGTTAAACCCTTAACGCCATATTCACACTTTAACGCCTGCTTTTTGCAGGCGTTAAAGTCCAAGGCGCTACGCGACCTTGGTGCTAATTACGGCACCGTAATTTACGGTGCCGTAATTAGCGCCTTCCCCATTCCCATTGTGCCCTATGGGCCAAAAATGGGAAGGGGCCATGGTGAATGGGGAATTACCGCCCCGCCAACCTTGTAATGGGGCGGTAATTCCGCCATCCACCATGTCGGAATCCGGCATGGACCATGGTGCTAATAGCACCATGGTCCAACGCCAGGGTCGTAATGAGGCCCATAGAGTGAACTTACTTGTTACTTGGATTACAGGGCGAACTGTAGCTCGAAGTTCGTGCATATGGACCATCATCATTCGCAGCACGGATCTTGTAAGGCCGTCTGCCCTGAAGTCATGCAGCTCGGTAACGAATAGTGGTAGTGTGTCTTCTTCGGCAATGTAGGCCAAGCAGCCAGAGTTTTCTCTACAACAGCAGTTCTCCACCAGAGTAGGCAAAAGCTCACAATGAAAGCAGGTACACCAGGTGGAAACAACTTCCATGCGACTGGGTTCAGGCTTCGGCGATTGATCCTCATGATTTTCATCCGATTCCACATCGTCTACACTTTTATCACTTTCAAGGATCTCCTCTTCTGAGTATTCGGGCTCGTATATGTAGGACTGAATTGTTGCCATATTTCCTGAATAGTGAAGAAGAACAGAATCAATAGAGCGGCAAATCAACATCTTTTTGTTTGTGTAAAGCAATTAAAATAGGTTTCCCATTAACATTGAATGTTAAAAAAGACATGCAAAGAAACAACCAATGTCACAAAAGCAGAGTGTTAAAAAGGCAAGATCAGTAGTCTCAAACTGTAAAGATTCCCATGCACACATTTTTTAAATATGGTTTGGAAAAGACAGAATATAAGAAATGAAAAATGACTACTTGGTTAATTGATTTTAGGCCTTATAATTACCTGTTCTGAGTGTGTCATCCTTGGCAGAGAGTGAGCTGAACAGAGCAGAAACCAATCAGGGAGGCTCAAAATGAAATACTCGACACGAAGGAAAAAGGAACTTCAACGATGTATGATCAGAAAGTGTTTGTTTATACTTGTCGAGGAACGAGGTGTATTGCCATTTGCATGGAGACACGTCAATAGATTGCGCACAGAGGACGTTGACATGAGATGTTAGGGGCGGGTGATCCGTATCAGTGTTCGAGGGCACCTGAACTTAGAGCGATAGATCAACGGATAAGAATAGCACACAATGGCGGTACCCGAGCCGTAGATTTTGCATGTGTTAAAGTGAGAAAAACTTGGGTAAGTTGCATTGGAAATGTATTTAAGAACGATCGATGTATGCTTTGAAATACATGCCCTATCCATTAGGCAAATAACATTTCTGACCGAACTACCCCTTTAAAACAGATAATTTAAATTCAAGACATGCTGAGCACTTGAGCCATTACAGTTACTCTTATCAGGGAAGCATATGCATACCTGGGATTCAGCTGTAGGTTTTGGTCTGCCCCTATGGATCAGCTATCTGGTGATACTAAGTTGGTCCATTATTCCATCTTTTCACACTCAATTGAATACAGACAATCCTTAAAGAGCTCTCTTAAAAATATGCGGTCACATATCATGGTTTGTCTAGATTCTGCAATATCACATACAAATTTGTCTTTCTCAACATCAATTTTTCTCTGTGAAAATGCATGCTTTCTAACTATATTTCATGGTCCCACTAGAGTTATATGTAAAATTTTACCAAAACAGAACGTCAACAAACTTTGTGTGAAGGTTATTTACTTTCATTCTCTATTCATCACACAATTCTTACAAAAATACACAAAGCAGATATTATCTCACTAAAATGCTGACGAATCAACCCCAAGCAATGACTCATAGGAAAACTAATTTCATCAGGGAATTTATAAATCTCCATTTGTCATCAGTTATTCTTGGCAAATCTACTATTACAAAATAATTATCATTTATAACAGCGGCCCAATGATATACAACGTTACATTGCAAAATTAAATACGTAAGTAGAAGCTCAACAAAAAAAGAACGCTGTTCACAGTGTAAGAAACCTGCCCCTGATTGTTTGCATATCCATCCCATCATCTACTCAGGACTTCTGGCATCAGGTTTTCACACATTCTAGGGCCCAGATGTTGACGAAAGCATTCTTCATGACCTCTGTGAAAACAGAGGCTCACAGTTTCTTAATTCACAGATGAACGTCATTGCTGTTACAATTAATTGTTTGGTGACTGCAAGATAGTGGTCAGGTAAACAACAGCAACATTGAATGTGACCTTTCTGTAGGCAACCACTTCTGGAGGCATTTTACAACTAGAGCAGTGCACCCACTAATTAAATGGTGTGATGTGTAAATTCAAACAGTTATTTGATCGTTTGCCTACTGTTTAATCATGTGATTCTCTTTTGTGTGTGGTTTTCCTCCTACGGTTTTGTGGAAACAATCAAAACAGACAAGTGGGTAAAATGTCAGTTGTGCGTACCAAGGGTAAACTAGAAGATAGGTTGAAAAAAAGAGCACGTGAAAATGTCCAGTTTTTTGTTGTGTGTTAACCAAAACTTTGAGACTGGACAAGTGATCAGAACCTGCAATATATCAGTCAGTGAAAAACTGATTAATCAAAAAGCGCACTCATCACAAACACACTGAAAAGAGATTTTCACATAGCCAGATCTGGGTGAATCTGTTAAAACTCCAAACTCTATTTCAGTTCTCAGTTAGTACCACATTAACTGAGGACACCTCAACATCTTTGTGATGAAGAATACTGAGAAACTGAGGGCACTAGTGACCGCCATACTCTTTCAGTCTAGGTATTCATGTACTGCCTTTTGCATCACATCCTGTACTAGATATTAATATGCTTTCTCTGGGACAAAGATGTGATTATAGTACCTGTGGTACCAGGTTCAACTGTGCCACCTTAAGTACTTGGTGTGCATGTGGCTCCTTTGGTACCAAGTGTAAGGGTGGCTCATTCACACCTAGGATTGAAGTTACCTCCTCCGATGTTAAGGGCCATTGTGCCTTCTCTGGTACGAGGAATACATTGGTCTCCGGTGGTATTAGCTGTGCATGCGCTCCAACTGGCATTACAAGTGAAAGTGTCCCATATGTTTCTGCACGTTGGCACAAATCGGACCCTTTTAATGTGGTGTTAAATTCAATAATATGTTTTTCTCTCCTAGCAAATTCTCAACAAACATATGGATAAAGCGTATGTCTACAGATTTCTACATCCATGGCTTGGCACAGGATTGTTGACAAGGTAAAAAATGGCATGTGCGAGTCTGTAATCTCCCTGTCATGACTGTAGAAGCCAAATGATACACATTTCTGTTGTTTTTAAACTTTTATCATAATGTCAACCTTTCTAAAGTTTAAAGGCAGATAACAAATTAAATTTCTTGTTGTAAACTTCTGCCGGAACAGGGTTGATTCCCCGGTGCATTTAATGCCTTGTCTATTTTCTTAGGATCAGAGAACATAAGCATCAGAGCAGCATCATGCCACACCAACTCTCTCACCAGTACCTCTGGCATGATGTTAGGTGCCCTGGCCAAGCCCATTTTGAAGCATGTGCGTGTATCCATTTGAATGGGTTCATTTTTAGACTGAAGGCATCCTTTTGCGAGCTCCTCCCAACAAAGGGAAAGTCTTAAGAAACACTGCATTTCCATCTGAAGCCCAACTTTACATGGAGTAGGCAATATTTGAATGAACCCCTATGTGCATGAATGGGCTGGAATCTGTTCCGGACATTTCTTCTGCATCCCAAATGCCCTATTTGGGAAGGAAGTATAACATTAATGATTTCCTGTTGTGCCTACTTTGTGCCTTCATTGGATAGTGAACACCAGGCGAGGGGAAGGTCCTCTTCTTTTCCACACAACATTCAATGTATGCATTCTGGAGAGTTGTTCAATTTAAACACCCTGGCTGTCACTTTTATTCACCACTTTTGGTATTTTTACAAGGAAGATTTAACATCAACAATTCATTATTCAGTTTGACTGAAATTTCTTTTAAGAATTCTTCAAAGATCCATTTGTTATTATTGTAATGTTTTGATCTTTTATTCAGGTAGTATTGTAATTCAACCCCAGAGAATTCAATATTTGACGTGAACTTCAGTATGAGATGAATAAAAGAATAACATTTTACGATAATAAGATTTGAAACCTGGAAAAACTCTGAAAAAACCGTTTATTCAAAACTGATGTCGGAATATCGAAACATTTTTTGTTTGTGCTGTTAATTTGGAATCCTCTTTCGAAAATACCACAATTGGTAAATAAAATGGACAACCTGCATTTTAGCACTGAACAAATCTCGAGAGTGCATATGTTGAACATTGTGTGGATGATAAGAGGCTCTTACGCTTCTTTCCTTGTTTGTACACATTTCTCAAACACACTGGGCAGAGGCGTGCATACCACACACTTCTTTATCTCCATAGACAGTTCATAATTTAAACAAATACTGACTATTTTCTGGTAAGGTTACACTACATGCAAGGTCTTTCAATCCCTACTTTCTGGGGTACATGGTTTCCTCTTTTTCATGGTGGTTAGCTTGATCCAAAGAATATTCCATAATGTAAACATATATCAGTCTTGGCACAATTCCTCTTCAGAACCGACAGCCCTTTTTCTGGTTATTATCATTAAAGTAAATATCACCACTCTTGCCCTGGCATATATTGTGCCGATTAACAGCTCCGATAGGCAAGGGAAGCTCCTATACATTGTGAGACTTCTACTACCTTGCACTGCTAATCAGAGCCAATGTGCTGTAGTCTATCTGATCTTGTTCTCTTCCCTATGGATAACATACTCCCATGTTTCTCCGTCAAACCCATAGAAAGCATATTGACACTCAGGCACCAGGTACTTCCCACCTGCACCTATCCACACCACAGTTTTCGCATCTGCCTCTATCCCACTAATTAACCCCACCCCTTTTTCCTACATAGCCATGTGAAGTGAGGCCAGACATACTGTCAGAAAGAGGCTATACAAGATTGCTTGCTATACATAACATTACAGCATGTCCCCCGGCTGGGCTATTCTGATTGCTGCTCCTGTTAAACAATTCAGAAAATTGGATGTTACTTGAAATGTAAATATTTGTAGAATAAAATTCACTGAACTCGAGCATTTATGTCTACCTACTTTTATGGACCTGTCCCATTATGAACCATTTGTGGGTGGTGTATGCTGAATGACAGTGCATATATTTTGTCTTTTTAAAAGGTAATCTGTACCGGCAGTAGATTTTGTCATGCCCCACACAATAGCTGTTTATTGAAAGTTCAGTATGACATTTGAAAGTATGATTAAAACATCGGCATTCTGGCACGTCGCCTCCTTCATTGAAAGCTGCACAGTTTCCTGTTGCCACTATTGTTTTTAACTTTTTTTTTTTAACATTCGATAATACAGCTCACCTCTAAAACCTGCCCAGACATAATCCTTGCTGATCATTATCTTGCCGTCTGTCATCCATTGCAGGTCTCTGCTGTGTAGATGGACTGCTACTACATCAGAATATATATATTTAGAGCAGTGTTAAATTAAGTTTGTTTTATGTTTCAGTCTTTTTTCCGCAACAGGTTGTTTCACTTCAGGTTTCTTAATCACTTTCTAACTCATGGGTCGATGTATGGACCATCTTTACATGTGCACCCCCTTATTCAATTCCCTTAGGTCTGTGCAGATTCTTCATTGTCCATTGGGTTTTATTATCGCCAGTACTGCATTGTTAAAATAACTATTGATGATCCCATGGGATTCCCATTTTTTATAATCTCTTTCAGTAACTCCATGGATGTCAGAGGGAATCAAATATCTTAAATACTGGTGCCAAATCAGGGATAGTTGGAATGATTGCATAATGTAGGGATGTATGTCCACGGTCTCATGAATCAAAGAGTGAATGCTTTGGAATCCAGGAACACCTTTCTTAATTCTTGAGTAGACCGAAATGGTTTCAGAAGATTGCTGAAATCCAGTGAGTTACCCCCTTTTCCTGGGCCAGGTATTGTTCTTAATAAACTCCAAATGAATTGCTAATTCAAGGAGTATACAGTTACCAATATAAAAATCAAAAAGATCATCTCAGATAACTCAGAAATTGTCAGTTATCATTTTTGCTCCAATTGCATTCATCAACATACATGTTGGTAATCGGCTTTTTAGAATCAATAGTATCATGACGAGATTCACATTTATTTAGCAGATTCAATGTCTGATCTTTTTGGAGCTGAGTATGTTTTTCAAGAGGCAACTCTTTTTTCTTGAGCTAAACATATTTTTTAGAGAACCAGGCATTTCCTTCATTAATTTGAATGATAAAGAAAACCTCATTTGCGTTCTTTTGAATTGTGGCTAGTCTACTTATTTTATTTTCTAAATGATCTATAAATTGACTGTGAACCTCTCTGAAGGTCTCCTGCGGATGAACCATTAATGCATTTGTATTCAATGTAGTGAAAAGTAATATTCAAGCTGGTATAATTGGAACTCCTTAATTTGATTAGAGGACCTGGATCTACAGGTCCTCTGATTAATTTACTTCAAAGGTAAAAGCATGCCTTTTTATACTAGGGAATAATTGTTTACAACATTTACCAGTATCTGAATTCAATACATTGGCCCTCATTACGACCCTTGCGGAAATTGACTGACCGGACCGCAACAGCGTAAATAGCGTTTCCGCCATTGCACGAAGGAGCAAAGTGCGGCCAATCACGACCCATCGGGCACGAGCATTACGCCATGGCGGAATCCGAAAGGCTGCGATGGCGGAAATGACCCCAAAACGGCCCTTACCGCCGCCGTACGCTGCACCAGGTGCAATACCGCCACCCATCTTAGCGGTCACCGTAATGAGCGGTCACCGTAACGAGCGTGCACCGCAAATTACGGCCACCGTAAATATACGGAAACGGAAGTAAAAGCATGTGGCCGGAACGGGAAACAGCACGCCGCACAACTATAAAATCCGAATCCCAACACAACCATAAAAAATCCGACCCTGACACACATCCCAACCCGTTAGCAACCCCAGTTAAAAAAATAAATATGGGAAAGGTAGCCAAGAAAGCGTGTGACCGCAAGCGGCAGGTACACTTCTCCCGAGAGGAACTGACCGTGCTCACCGAGACCCTACAGGAAAATTCCGCCGTCGTCTTCTCCAGTCAAATGACCAGGACGGCCCTTGCCAACAAGAAGGCCATATGGGTCCTGGTGGCACAGCGCGTAAGTGCGGTGGGGACAACACCCCGCACGCCACAGCAATGTCGCAAGCGGTGGGACGACCTGCGGATCCGCGTACGCAGCATACTTTCTGCGAACAGGAACATCGCCACAGCTACCGGGGGGGGTTCAGAGTCGCCCATCAAGTTGACCCCCTGGGAGGAAATCTGCGCCTCCACCATAGGAATGGAGAGCATAGAGGGAGTCGGAGGGATGGAGAAAGGAGTGCCGACATCCGGAGAATCAGGTAGGTTGGCCAAGAGAAACAATGCGAAATCCACAAACCACGAACATGTGCAGTACCATGTGACCCCATAGTGCAATACATACTTAGCCCTGACAGCGCCCTCTAAAAGTCAGAATGAACAAACAAATCAATCAAGAAGCCATAAACAACCCCTACATGTGCAGCATGCACCCCCTAACTGCAGGCAGCCAAATGAATGCATCCTCAATCCACACGGAAATGAGACCACCTCCAAGGCCCAGTCCCAAATCAGCCTCATGTACCACCCCAATGCATTTGATACGTTGCCATTCCAAATCCGACAGACCCATAACTAACGCTCGCCCCTCTTTACTCCACCACAGGGTCCGATACCAACGACGAGCTGCAGGACACCCCTACCAGCACGCCTGCAAAGAGGGCCAGGACCAACGTCCCAAGAGCCTCCACCTCAGGTGCAAGGATCAAGACACGGCAGCAGCAGGAATCAAGTGGCAGCACACTGGAGGGGACTGCAACAGGCACCCCAGCAGCCAGCAAGTCCACAACCCCAGCACCACAGGTCCCCCCAAAGAATGTATCTGATGGCACCGCCTCTGGTGGTAGCAGCACCATAGGGGACACAGCTGTCATGCCAGCATGCTCCGACACGGAAAACAGTGCTGGCGACGTAGGTACCATCCATGACCTTTCCCAATCCCCCTGCATGTCCCATCCCCTACACCATGACGAAACCACGCAGGGGCACCCTGAAGACGACGACTGGCCAACCCCCACAAGTCCTGTGCCAAGGCAACATGTGTTGAGCAGCCCCCCTGTCACACCACCGCAAATGTCCATGGCCCAGCAGAGGCAACAGTCCCTCGACCTGCTGATCGAGCAACAGCAGGAAGCGTCCACGCTACTCAAGGACCATGCAAATGAATGCGGGGGTTCCAGGGCAGCCATGGAAACATCCACCGAGACACTCAGGGCACAAATAGAGAAAAGTAGTGAGAGCCTCAGGGGAGAAATGGAGAGAAGCACCGAGAGCCTGAGAGCACAAATGGAGAAAAGCACCGAGAGCCTGAGGGGGGAACTGCATGCGACGTCCAAAGACGTCTGTGCTGAACTTGCTGCTGTGCGCCGTGTGCTCTCGGAGCTCTCACAAACCCTCAGAGACATGCATGGACGCGAGCAGGCAGAGACCTCATCCGTGGCAAGTTCCGTCCAGGGCAGCCCCCAACGCAGATCTGGCAGGAACCTGCGCTCCACGGGCAGGGGTGCCCCTGATACCCGTAGAGGGGGCTTGCAATAGCGTCTACCCACGGACAGCATGCATATTTGGACACTGGTGTTGGGGGGGGAGGTAGTAGGGTGGAGGGGGTGTGTTGGGCTTCACTGGGTGGCGGGTCCATAGGGTGTATAAATCAAATCACATTAACAATACAGCACCTCATTATCATCCAATGACATGTGTGGACATTGATATTTGCGTACGAGGCCTTCATAGGCGTACAGTCCACAATGTGCCTGTACTACACACACACAGTGCCACAGGTCCCCTTTCCGTGTAATAGGCACCATGCGTGGTTGCTAGAAGCATGCATCTATGATGCTCTGTCGGATTGCACGTGCATCCTGTGCCTCATGGACTCCTTGAGGTGCCTCCACATCCCCACCCTCATCATCATCATCATCTTCAGGTGCATGCAGTACAGCGTCAGGGGGCATGGGCACATTCCTACGTATGCACATGTTGTGCAGCATGACACATGCCATGACCATCTTAGAAACCTTCTCATGGCTGTATATGAGTGCCCCGCCAGACCTGCTGAGGCTGCGGAAACGAGCCTTCAGTAGGCCGAATGCCTGTTCAATGACCACACGGGTACGTGAGTGGGCATGGTTGTAGTCCTCCTCATGCTCGTTCTGTGGGTTCCGGATTGGTGTAAGGAGCCATCTCTTCAGTGGATACCCGGCATCACCTGTATGAGACGAATAAAGGGTGTCAGTGGAATGATAGTGCTAAGTAGCCCCCCCCCCCCCCCTGCAAGGTCATTGACGCATCAAATGGGCCACGATGTCATGCATGAAATGAGACTCACCGAGTAGCCAGGATCTGTGCCCTGCGTGTCGCTCCATGTAGCGTGGTATTCTTGTGTTCCTCAGGACCATAGAATCATGGGTAGATCCTGGAAATCTGGCACAACAATGCGTAAATATCTTGTTGGAGTCACACACCATTTGCACATTGATTGAATGAAATTGTTTCCGGTTGCGGTACTGGACCTCCATGGCATGTGGGACAACCAATTCAACATGGGTGCAGTCGATGGCACCAATGCAACCCGGGATGCCGCCAAGTGCATGGAATCCCACTTTAGCGTTGGTAATCTCCTGGTACGTGCGTGGTAGTGTGATGTGGTCGTCGGCGTGCTTCAGGAGGGCATCGTGCACTTGGAAGAGTGTCCGTGAGAACAGTGGCTGTGAAATGCCATGCAACTGTCCCACTGTGTGCTGGTAGGTGCCTGTGGCCAGGAAGTGGAGTGCAGACACCACCTTCAGTAGGGGTGGGATGGCGGTTGGGCTATCTATCATGCTCACGAGGTCAGCATGTGTCATGTCCACAATGGCGATTATGGTGTCCCGGTCCAAACGGTAGAGGGTGTGGATCTGCTCAGCAGTGAGGTTGAACGGATCGGCTCGGAGGCGTGGGATTGCGGGCCGCCTGCGTGGTGGTGGTGGCAGTGCTTGTGGGCCTTGCTGACCCTGCCTTGCCCTCCTCCTCCTCCTCCTCCTCCGTCTCCCCTGTGCGCCCGGTTGTTGTACCTGTTGTTGTTCGTCGTCTTCTTGTAGTTGTAGCACTTGCAGTGCTATCTGGTACCCCAGGCCCAACATCGCTAGTCCTGCCGGTAGCATTTTGGAGTGGGAGTGGTTGTGGGAGGGGTTTGGGTCTGCAATATATGTGCTGTCGGCCTGTATGGCCTCCACCTGTGCTGATTGAATGAATCTGTGGCAGATGCAATCCCTTCTGGTCGAGCACGGCCCGCACGTAAGGCTGCATTTGGCCGCATGGCATCTTGGGATTGGAATCATGTATCAAATCCCGATGGCAGTGTGATGTACTTTGACTGATTTTCATGCTATGCTCCCATTGTTACACATGCTATGATTGCAGCCGCTTACATACCTGTGAAGAGTCAGTGGTATGTAGGGCTCGATCGATGGCCGACCCTCATGCAGCACAGTAACGTACTTCACCGACGGGCGTGGCGTCCCATTTGTGATTGCAGCCAGTTAGCATCATGACACACAGCCGCACTACATTGATGTAATTGTGAATGCAAGCGTTCACAGAAGCCTTTTCGACGTAATGTTGCAAGTGAGGAATTCGAAGGCCAGCATTTTTGGTTTTGAAGTAGCGGCGAGGATACGCCCACAGGTCTGGCTGGAAATGTAACGTTCTATTGTAGAATGTCCTTGGGACATGGCCCATAACGAGCAGGCAATGAATGATATGAATTGAATGGGATGCGCAATAGCGTAGTGGACGACAAGGCAGGACGTTCCCAAATCCATCTTGCTTCACAACACTACAGATCCGGCCAGGGGCACAGTGGTTTTTGCGGACTGCATTACGCACAGACGCGATGGAAGTTTCACATATTATGTGAGTGAATATTCATGCGTTTTCATTGCGGGATGAGGGAATGATGTGTGGATGCATGGACTGATGAATCCGTTCAGGGTCTGCCATGTACATGGGTTTCTTGGTTCACTCCCCTTCCCCTGCGTTATGTGATGCAAGGCTGCCATAGTGGGACATACGTCTCTCTGCCCTTGTCGGATCCTCCCTGTCTCGACGCGCCTTCATACACTTGTGTCTAGGCACGTTACTAATCCCATGTCATGGGTTCTATCTTGACGGACGCATGCACAGTAACCGACGTTGCCAATGGTGTATTTAGCTCGATTGGTTTCGTTGTGATTCGATACTGGATTAGGGGTGTGTATATTCCTTTGGAGTGGGCTAGCATGCATATGGGTGTGGATTTGGTGTGTTGAATGAAGATTGTAATGCATCATGAGTCCCGTAATGCAATCGGTTGATTTGTGTTTCTTTTGGGTGACAGGTATCTCCTGCCCTATTGCAGATGCCATCTCTACGCCACTCCTCCAGATGGTTTTTACTCTCGACTCCTGCAGCTTCGGGTGAATCAGTGGAGCACCATTTCGATCATATGGGACGATCGCCAATGGGCCACATGCCCTTACGCTGTACTGGTGGCTAGGTGCAACATTTCGGCCTTTCAGCTCGACTAGTGCCTGCCTCATGGGACGGACCTGCGGTTCTTGCCGCTTCCATGTTGCCTTTTGGAACGTTGATGTAAGCCCTGTGTGCCATGATGGTACAGGGCGTCACACAAGTGGAAGCCGGTCAATTATTGCAGATGCAGCCCTCGGTGATGATGGTTGTTTTGGTGGGATTTTGCAAATTGATGTGGGGCCTTTGTCATTTGGATGTGCATTTAAATTGTATTCCGATATTTGTCGTGTTGCGTTGTTCTTTGCAGGTGATGTGGCGATTTTCGCTTTGTGGCGGTATGTATTGCATGATGATCTGCTTTGTGTTCCGCCTTCTGAGTTGAGTTGTGTGGTACAGTACTGGCCGCGTTTGCCTACGTAGCACAGTATGGTCACGGATAGAGGCTGCCATTGTGTCTGTTTACATGATGTGCTGTTCAGGGGCGGGGGATTGGCTTTTGGCCGACTGGTGCCTGTCAGCCAGGTCGATTGGTGGAATGATGGGTTGTTCAGAATGTGGCTGGTCACAGGTGACTGTGTTTGCGTGCGTTTGTTGGAGGGGGACTGGGGTCATGTCCATTGGAATAGCTTCTGTATTGATGCCATCTGTGCCCTGCAGCTCCCATCGGCCCCTCTTGGGATGGGCCTGGCTGCTCAGTCACTCTGCCGACTTGTGTGGTACATGCTTCTGCTGATGGTTGGTTTGTTTACTGGCATGAGTACGGGGCTGGTGCAATCCCCCTCAGGATGCTGTTGTGGATGTTGCCTTGCGCTGGTGGCAAGCGATGGGGGACTACTGTTGTTTTGTGTCATGTGTTCTTGATTTTCATTTTGATGTGTTGTACCTTCACATGCCTGTGCTGCGTCAGTACGGCTATGGTGACATGCCGTACATGGATGCCCACTCACGGGGCGCTTTGAGCCCCTGCATGCTTTTCTACGTTGGCATGCATGGGTGAATAGTGGATTTCACTGGTTGCATAGTGTGTGTACATTGCGCCTGCCAGGAGTTGTGCAATGAGGCCAGGGAGTGGAGTACAGGCACTCAGTGGGCCATTTACGGTTGGTTCGCGTTGCCGTATTTCTCGCCATGGCGGAATGGTACTTTACGACGTGCTTGATGGCGTTCAGTACATGTCCGCTAGGGTCAGAATTCGCGTACCGTTGCGCCATGGCGGTGATTCCGGTTTTGCAAGGCGCGCGTGCGCGTACTTGGTGCAGTTAGCGTTGCCGTTCACTGCGGTGTCGCTAATGGCATCGTACTTTACGGTGACGGGTCATGATCGCAACGAGCGGTGTTCGATGGCGGTATTGCATTTCCGCCATCATTTTTCCATTTCCGCAAGGGTCGTAATGAGGCCCATTGCCAAATTAAATGTTCTATGAGATATAACATTTAACATTTTTTGGATGTGGAATCTTAATATTCAGAAAATAAGATAAGATTGAAAAAAGCAGTATGTTCCAAACCTGGGGATAAGAATAGTTTATTGTTATCATCCATATTTCATCAACCTAATATCATTAAAAGTATTTCTTGTAGTCAGTTATTAAGATACAAGAGGATAATTTCGAAAAGTTACGAATTACATGAGAAAAGTATGAATTTTGATGTTTTTTCAGATTTAGCATTGGAGAATTTGGGGACACGATTAAGAAGTATTGTTCAAGTTAGTAAGTAGTTTACATTTTTAGACCTATTTAATGAGAGTTTGTGTAGATTATGGCTCATGAGAGGTAAACAAAAGCATTTTCCATTGTGATGCAGGTTACATAAGAACTATATGTAACTGATTGTTATAGTTGATGTAACACATAACAATACTAAGTCTAATTAGGAATAATATTATTTTCAGGACTCCAACATTAGAGTTTTCTATGAACTTGGCTACTTTATGGTGAAAATCAGAATTTTATGTAAAAGTGGCATGATTCTTTAGATCTATTTTAAACAATACATCTTAAAGACCAGGTGTTAGTAACAATCAATACTAGCCATAACTGATCATTGCAGATGATAAAACATATTAAAATGCTCACAGTCTAATTAGGAATTATGTAATTTTCAGAATGTCTGATTTAGGGCAATTTATAAATTTGGCATATGAATGGTGAACATTTGAATTTCATGTAAAAGATAAAACATATTTGATAGATCATATAGGATCATACAGGAGTACCAAATGATTATTGAGGTTCAACAAACATACACAGTATTTAAATACACTTTTCTCCTTCTAGAATTACAACAGAGCTTCAAAGTTTGAAGGATTGTGTCTGTCTAATCAACAAACTGCAAGATTAGTGCTGTATCTGATTCTTATAGATTACAGTGAAATATATGATAGATCTTCATAGCTAAAATATATCCATTGTTTTTGTAGGAAAACAATTAAGAACACCCCCTGAAGAAGGGTATTTTTATCCAAAAAGTGTTGGCCAAGGATACATCTTCAATTTTACCGTAGAGAATTATTCAGTTCTCACAGTTGTCAACAATTCTTTTAATGTATATGTGTATAGTTCATCTGTACTTATTCAATGTAAATATATATTTGTGGTTTGCTTAAAATTATTTTGACTCAATTTTACAATGTATTATTTCATTATATTAATATCGTTAAGCAATATGTTTATAACATATTGATTTTAGTTAAACCCTCAGAGGTTATCTTGATTTGAATGCAAAGAATCCCCAGTGAGGTAGATTGGGCTTTATGTTTTGTAGATTATAGGGTCTCAAATGTTAATGGACCAAACTGCAAAGCACCATAAAATGAAATAAAAGAAAAAGAACATTCATATATTGTCTTGAAATAATTTGAAATGACTATTGACATACCAGTTGTGCACTCTATACTGTTGTATTTTAGAAGAAAACTGGGGCTCCTAGATATAGGCTATCAACCTAGTTGAGCCTGGAGAGAATGATAGAAGAGATTGTGTGCATTTATTTTAGAACATTAGGAAATGGAGGATGTTCTTCAATGTTTCGAGTAGAATGAAACTTATTCTAGCTAAATAGTTAATCTGGGGTTCTAGTAAGAGTTTTCAATCCATCATCACTCCTTTGTTCCCACTTCAGTAGCGGCCATGACGGGAAATTCTGATCAGATAGTAAGAGGCTGCTGAGTGAGGGGTTTCCCTTTAATAAGAACTTCTGTTTTTATCTAGATTTAGTAACATGTGGGTTGAGAGCATTGTGAGAAACCAGAAGGTGTTTCACCCACTAGTCCCCAGGGAACTGTCATCCAGGTGGCCGGGACACGGCCATTGCTTTTGGATCCAATTCCTGGGGGTGGACGAGTGTGGTAGGATCTGGGTGAGGGGTCTTCGGGGAGTGGGACACCAGATGGTTAGATGTGGTATTCCCTTTCTTGTAACACCTTTCCCCATCCTACCAGATTGGATATTTAGGAACTCAAGCCCGCCCCCTATTACAAAACAAGCAAATTCTCACAGACAACCCGCATTGAGACGTGGCCAAACACAATGGTCAGGCAAGGCCAGACAATTATGGACCAACACACACACACCTGACTTCCATTACTCTTCCCCACATGGATAAAAGTCAGAGCATGAGAGCACACTCTGAGCGAGGCAAAGCACACGAGGAAACAGTTCCAAGATGGCAGTTTAACGAGAGATGAAAAATGGCAAAACAGAAGAGGCGCGCTAGGAGGTAAGTTCCCTTGACCTTTTTTTCGACAGGGAACTGCTGCTTTCATGAAACCTTGAGAGTGGAAAGCATGAGACCAGGAAACCAGGCTGAAGAATCCTGCCTTGTGTGTCAGAGATTCCTGGGGCTCTCTATGCTTCACTAATCAAGGTGGGGAGAATCACCAGTCAATGTGGTTTCGACCTTGTCTCCAAGAACAAGGCAGCCTCAGTGAAATCAACACAGCCGGTGAGTTGGGGAGACTGATACAAGACCGGTCTGTGTTGAAGGCAAGGTTGCAAGCAGCAACATTGAATGAGGAGCACTGGAACGAACATTGTTAAAACGCATGTGATAAGAGACACAAGTAAGGTCTCCGTAAGGTAGCCAGCTGAGAAGTGATAAAAGTAGATGAGCCCTGTTGAGGGAGATCAATTGAAGGAGAATTAATAAATGTGAATCAAAGTGGTCCTGCAACAGGTCATGTCAAATCCTGCACATAATCGAAAGTCTTCAATTTTGATGAAGCAGAGAAAGTTTGGAAAAGAACATGTATTTGGTCTGAGCCCGACATAGGGAGATCAATTGAAACTTTGTGTTAAAGTGGGTCTGAGCCTGGTGCAGGGGGCCCGGGGTGAATCGAAAATCACCCAAGAAATTGTAAATAAGAATCCCCCGGAGAAAGGAACTTTTGAATGTTTGTTTGTCGCATCAGGCCCTCTGAAGTACGAGACATTTTTCAATGGCAAAGAGACTTTGACACAGAAGGCCCTGATACTGAGATTTGAACTGCATCCTCGCGCTAGAGAAGCCAGAGACTGTGCTAAGCGCAAGTGTGCCACCTTGTCCCATTTTGAAAACATGGGGAATGAAAGCCAACGGCTTGAATATCCTGACATATCATTTCTTGAACACTTTATTTTGCATAACATTGTTTACCACACTATTTTGTAGTTAGAAGTAAGAATTGGCAATCGGTTTATTAGTATATGCCCTTTTATTTTGACAGACTTGACTGGGACTGCACTATTATTATTTGATGGCCATAGCTTGCTCTCATCTTTAGATTTAGGATTAGATAGGTGTTTTTCAAACCTGATTGAAGTTTAAAAAACACCCTTGAACTGTGATCACTTGTGTCTGTCTTACTGTTTGATACCTTGCCTTCCCTACATATGGTACAGAGAGAAACAGTGTCCACGGTCTGTGGAACACTGACGTCCCATGCACATTCAATATCATTGTCCAAAAGACAAACAAAATTCAAAAAGACTCTCTGTATATAGTGAAGTGAAAGGATCAAATAAGAACATAGTGGGCTGTCCCACGTGTTATGTGAGCGATTTAGCAATGAGGTATTCAAAGTACTCAGTTTACAGAAATGAACTTTCAGACTTACATTCAAAATGCATATATTTTATATTGTATGGACAATATTCATCTCATATTGAACATTACACTGACAATTCTAATGAATAGTGATACATTAAATTAGACAATTGAGGTTTTCAAGAAAATCAGCAAAAAGTAAAGATAAAGAAAATGAATTTGTAAAATCAAGAGCTCTGCATGTTTCGGGACATATATCTTTTCTTCAGGAGCTAGACAATGTATCCAATTGAAATTTTCTTAATACGTGTTTTTCTTCACTGTAAACAAACAACAGAAATAGTGTCAGTAGACTAAATTCTTAAACCAGAATGATTTCATACTCTATGATACTTGACTGGGCTTGTTCATCCCTGCCGTGAGTGCCAAAATGGAGGTCCTTTAAATTTTCACTAGGTTGCTGACCTAAAATACACTATCTAGATGTGGAAATGGAACTGAAGGATGGCACAATAGCCACCAATGTATTCCACAAACCGACAGATGTAAACAACAGTCTGCACTGTATGAGTCATCACCCAAGACACCTAAGGGAAAACCTCCCCTATAATCAATTTCTCAGAGCTAAACATATCATCTCCGAAAAAGCCATGTTGACCATAGACATGGAGAAGATGTCCTCTAAATATGGAGAAAGGGGATACCCTTAGAAAGTAATTGGAATAGACAAGGGAAGATCTTTGTTTACCACTCGTGAAGACCTCATTAAACCCAAGACTAGCAACAAAGAGATTCCTTTTCTATATACGTTAACATATTCAAGCCAAAGCCACCAGATCACCCGGTTGATCAAGAAAAACTGGAGGATAATTCAGTTGGACTCGCAACTACAGAGGTTGTTTCCTGAACCACCATCAATAGTGTATAAAAGAGGAAAGAATATAAGAGACAAATTGGTCAAAGCGGAAAGAAAGACTGAGAATACACCGATGACTCTACAGACTAAACAATTGGGCACCTTTGCATGCTCACATTGCAACAATTGCATTAACGAAACAAAAGGGAACTATGTGAGACATCCAAGGACAGGATTCCCAATTTTATAGAGAGTGAAACAGAAAAAAATGAGAGAGGTACCCTAGGATTTGGAGGAGTTGATAAACCAACTACCACTGAGGAAAAAGGTGAAGAAGAACCTATCATCCTTCCTGGTCCAGCTTCCGCCTAGAGAAATGATCCAGCACTCGCAAAGGCTTTCGTGCAGGTAATTCCTGAAGGGGAAGGATTAGAGAATGGAAGTCCCTTATTCTTCCTATAGTAAGGATTACTGTACAGAAAGGAGACTTCCACAGAAGGTCTAAATAAAACTCAGTTAGTAATCCCCAAAACCCATCATATGATCGTGCTAGAGATTTTACACTCTCATTTGATAGGGGACACTTAGGACAATCTAAGACCCATGTGTGATAAGAGGCGCAAGTGAAGTTGAACTGCTGATGAGTGATTGAACTTTAAAGCAAGCTACAATACCTTTGACAGAGTGGTCCGGCACCGCGTGGGTGCTCAATCGAAGGTCTCTGTAAGGTACCCAGCTGAGAAGAGATAAAGGTAGATAAGGTTGATCCGAGCCCAGAGTGCGCAGGGAGATCAATTGAAAGAGAACAAATAAATGTGAATCAAAGTGGTCCTGTGACAGGTCAAGCAAAATCCAGCACACACTCGAAAGTCTTCGATTTTGTAAGTGAGAGACCCCCAAAAATACAGTTAAATCTCCCAATGGAGTGTCATGATGCCTACCTCCAAGGAGCCATGTCCGACCCAGCGACCCCAGAGGCAGGCATCATTTCCCCCAGGGGAGTGCCAGCGGGCCCAAGCTGGGGCCCTTTGGGCGCAGTCCTGGCGCCTTAGGCGCCAGGCTCATGTTGGACCTCTGTCCTGCCGCCTTAGGCGCCAGGCTCATAAAGCTAGTTATGTGTTCAAGTGTTTTCATGTGCACTTACCTGATGCAGACCATGCTGCCACATCAGGCCCTCTTGAGGCCTGAATGGAACTACTTTACCTGTGGGACTACTTTCCACCCGGGTGTGGTCGGGGAAGGATACATACCTGATCGGAGGAAGGATACACACTTGGGACTTCTTCCAAAGCTATTTAAACCAAACCCGATCAGCAACTCACGCTTCGCGTTGTTCTGCTCCTCGCAGCTGGACGCTCCCCGTGTCAGCTCCTGCATCTGGACTTCAGCCACGCCTGTCAGCATCCTGGGTCACCTGCAAAGGGAGACAAGAGACCTTACCAGCTAAATCTGCACCACAGAGACATCACCGACGATCCTGAAAGGGAAGACATTATTTTTAAAAGCAGTTCGTTACGATCGCTGCAGCGCTGCATTTCACTCACCTTTCCTGGGTTCCTCCATCTTCAGCAGCGATCATCCGGATACACAGCCACTTCCCAGAGCCTAGAGAAAAAGACAAGAATAAGAGGTGAGAGAAGGAAGGGAATAATACTTACCTCATTTCATTTCGGGTCTTGCCGCTTCCAGGCATTTTCCGGACCCCGGCCCCTATGGGGAAAAAAGACAAAGACATTGAATGAGCGTATGCAAAGTCAGTTCCCGAGCGCTCATCCAGAACTAACCTGCCATTTACTGGAACTGGAACTGCACGTTTCACTTCGGGTCGGTGGCATATCTCCGGCATTCCGAACCCCGGCCCCTAAGGGGAAAAAGACATAAACATTAGCGCTTGGTGCAAAAAGACAATGAACATTATTATTAGGCTTGGACATTTGAACTTGCAACAGAACTTTTACAGAGCCTTACCTGAATAGCCAAGCTTACCTGAACTCCCATCAATCCTCAATCCAGTGAAGTAACTGGGTTTCAACGCGCCCCTGCATCAGAAGCAGGATGGAGAGCTCACCCTTCCTGACCCAAAGGTGAGACTTCACGGGGAATCGTGGAAGGGTATCGTGGAGGGTTGGAAGAGAGTGGGAGGCTTGATCATAACTCAGTCAGTAGGTAATACTCCCTTTTCACGCACAGGGGAATATTCCTGCGAGCCGGAGAAGCCAGAGTAGAGGGCCCTTCCTGTCCATCTTCAGAGTCCTGCGCTTCACCATTGACGAAGCATCAGCACTCAAAGCCAGTCCTGCGCCTCCGTGGGAATCAGGTGAGCGTTACAGAACGCGAAGCCCACCCACAATTTCCCACCCGGGCGCTATGGAGACTTCCGAGACTGACCAGCTGGCCCAGCTTTTGGGGGAATTACGGGCAGAGGTGCACTCAGCACGCCAGGAGACTAACGCTCTCAAAAGAGAACTGATCTTATCCAAGGAAAGAACAGATGACCTAGCCAAAAGGTTATTACAGGCGCAGGCAGGGCACACTCCTTTACCTAATTCCGGAGACAATTCCACATCAATGGGTTTGAGTAACCCGGTACAAATTAATCTACCTGGACACATGCCTTTGGCCCCGCCTGAACGTTTTGCGGGGGATCCCAAGAAATATGCCGTCTTTATGAACCAATGTCGTTTACACTTTCTATGCAGACCCGGAGCCTTCCCTAACGACCAGACCAAGGTAGTCTTTATACTATCTTACTTCATTGGCAGCGCTGCCGATTGGTCTATTCTATTGGTAAATCAGGATGATCCCATTCTCCAGAATTTTCAGGTTTTCCAGGCCAGCATGGAAAGGTTGTTCGCTCGACACTCTCAAGGACAGGCCCTTGATAACGAACTGCTATCCTTACGACAAGGTAATCAGGATCTTCTGTCCTACATAGCCACCTTTAACAGACTGGTTGTGGAAACTGGATGGCCAGAAAGCAAAAGGACCACTTTGTTTCATCGAGGCCTGTGCGGAGAGCTTAAGGATGTTCTAGCTCAGATAGTAAACCCACCCCAGGTCTGCGCAGACTACATTGACTTGGTGGCTCAACTTGATCACAGACTTCAAAATAGGAAAGCAGATCGGTTCAAGTATGAAAACCAAGCACCGATCAAAACCCACGCTAACTCAAAGAGTACCGACGTATCTGAACCTATGCAAATTCGGTGGGGTTAAAGGACCATTAACGCAGAAAGAACGAGAGAGAAGGCGGCAAATGCAACTTTGTCTGTATTGCGGGACTTCCGGTCACTTTCTTCGAAATTGTCCAGTTAAACCACTTAAGAAGGTGGTTGGAGCTACTGATAACGAATTAGTGACACCTGATTCGGGAAACGACCTAGCCCGGCAAGCGTAGGGGTCCGCTTGCCGAGCTTGAAAACTAACTCTTTGACCTCGCATTTTGTCATGCCAATGGTGCTCGTGGACCCAAAACAGCCTCAGCAGTTGCATGCTATAAAAGCATACATCGACAGTGGAGCTATTGGAAATTACATAGACCGTGAATTGGCTTTCAGGATTAAGCTTCCTCTCCGCCCGAAAGTAACCCAAGATGTCATTACTACAGTAGATGGAACTGAAATAGCCTCAGGGCCTGTAACGCATTCCACTGTTGAAGTGACACTGGTGGGTCAGGATGGACATCGGGAAGCAATCGTGTTTGATGTGATCAAGGCCCCACAATTTCAAGTAATTCTTGGAATTCCTTGGTTAGAAACACATAATCCCAGAATCGACTGGCGAGCAAAGAAGATAGGTTTTCCTGATTGTGAACCAACTTGTTATCCAAGAAATCCAGTTATGGGTCTAGCCTCAGCAACTTCCACCCCTGTACAGCTACCGTCAGAATACCAAGAATTCCAAGACGTTTTTCAGAAGGAACAGGCTAACACGTTACCTCCCCATCGGTCTTATGATTGCCAAATCGATCTGGTACCCAATGCTCAACTACCTTGTAGTAGGATTTATGCTCTTACGGAACCTGAGAACCTGCATTTGCGTCAGTATTTAGATCAGTACCTAGCCAATGGTTTTATTCGCCCGTCCAAGTCTCCTGTTTCCTCAGCTCTGTTCTTCGTGCCGGAAAAAGAGGGCGACCTTAGAACATGTATAGACTATCGCGCCCTAAATCAAATAACGATTAAGAATCGTTATCCTCTGCCCCTGATCCCTGAGCTTATCGACCAGGTGAAAGACGCTTGTGTGTACACCAAGTTAGATCTCTGAGGAGCTTATCACCTGGTGCGTATAAAAGAAGGCGACGAATGGAAGACTGCATTCCGCACCAAATTTGGGCTCTTCGAATATCAGGTGATGCCCTTCGGTTTGTGCAATGCACCTGCCGCCTTTCAGTACTTTATGAATGATGTTCTTTGGGAACTTATCGATGTCTGTGTCATTGTGTATATTGACGACATTCTGGTGTACTCTTCTTCAGAATCCGATCACAGAAAACATGTTAGGGCAGTTCTTGAGAAATTGTGCCAGCACAGACTATTTGCAAAGCTCGAAAAATGCGTTTTTCATACCACAGAAGTTGAGTTTCTCGGATTCATCCTGACACCTCAAGGAGTCCGAATGGACTCGCGAAAGGTGGACGCCATCCTCAAATGGCCATCTCCTAGCTCGGTGAAGGGAGTTCAGAGCATGCTCGGCTTTGCCAATTTCTATCGAAGATTCATCCCGGAATTTTCCCGAACAGTCCAACCCATAACCGCTCTCCTAAAGAAAAACAAACGCTTCGAATGGACTCTTGAAGCCGAACAAGCCTTCCAGGACCTGAAAACCAAATTCACCTCTGCACCTGTACTGAAACACCCGCACCCAGATCTCCCGTACATAGTGGAAACCGATGCATCCAGTTCCGCCATGGGAGCTGTCCTGTCGCAAAGAGACCCAAAAACTAACCAACTACACCCAGTGGCCTTTTGGTCCAGAAAATGTTCTCCTCCTGAAATCAACTACGCAATCACCGATAAAGAGTTACTGGCCATCAAATCTGCTTTCAAGGCTTGGCGTCACTACCTTCTCGGGGCAAGACACACCATCACCGTAATTACGGACCACAGAAACTTACAGTATTTAAAAACGGCCAAAGCTCAATCTTCACGACAACTCCGATGGGCTCTATTCTTTGCGGAATTTGATTTTGTAATTACCTATCGCCTTGGCTGCAAGAATGGAAAAGCGGACGCCTTATCCCGGATTGGCATGGAAGAACCTAATTCGAGCTTAGAACCTGTGCCCATCATACCTGAGCAAAGAATCTTAGGCTTAACTTCATTGCAAACTATTGAGGATATCCAAACGCAAGTAAAACAACTTCTAGACTCTTCAACCTTACTGGAATGGAGTCAAAAGGGTCCTCATTACACCGTTAAGGATGACTTACCTTACTTCCAGGAGCGGTTGTTTCTGCCAAGTAAAGAATTGCAAGAACTTGTTATTGCCCATCATCATGAATCTTTAATGGAAGGACACCCTGGTATCGCTAAAACGGAGGAAAAAATCAAACGCCACTTCTGGTGGCCTTCTTGGAGAAAAGACATAAAGTCTTTTGTACTGTCTTGTGGAATTTGCGCCCAAAACAAGGCTCAAAAGGAAAGGCCAGCCGGCCTACTTCAACCCTTGGATATTCCACCGGTGCCATGGCACACCCTGTCAATGGACTTTATAACAGATCTGCCTCCTTGTGCTGGTTACAACACAATCCTTGTAATTGTGGACCTATTCTCCAAAATGGCCCACTTTATCCCTTTAAAGGGTTTGCCGTCAGCTTCCACCTTGGCCAAGGAATTCCTGGAGAATATAGTTCGCATACATGGTTTCCCTTCGATATTAGTCTCGGATCGTGGAAGTCAATTTATCTCACATTTTTGGAGGAAGTGTTGCCAACTAGCACAAATAGATGTGCGGTTATGCACCAGCCACCACCCCCAGACCGACGGACAAACCGAGAGAACCAATCAGACTCTCGAGCAATATCTTCGGTGCATGTTACACCAATCCGAGTTAAATTGGAAAGACATCCTTTGGATCGCAGAATATGCATACAACAATTCAGTGCATTCTGGAACCGGACAAACCCCATTTTATACTTTGTATGGTCACCATCCTCGGACCTCTGACCTAGATCCACCTCTGACCCTGGAAATGCCAGCAGTAAATCATCTGCATTCCACAATAACCCGAGCCTTCAAAGAAGCTGCAACTCATTTACAGCAAGCCAAGAAAAGGTATAAAGAAAATGCTGATTTGCACCGAAGTAAAACTCCTCCTTACCAAGTAGGAGACCAGGTATGGCTAGCAACTAAACATTTACCCCTCAAGGGCCTGCGAACCTTCAATCCCAGAATCATAGGACCTTATCCCATCAAAGCTATAATCAACCCAGTGGTCTTTAAACTGGATCTACCGTCCAACATGTGTATTCATCCAGTTTTTCATGCATCACTTTTGAAGCCAGTACAACCAGGAACCCGATTATCCAAGCCTCCAGATCCAGTTCAAATTGAAGGGGAATTAGAATTCGAAGTTAAAGACATTTTAGACTCCAAGGTGGTAAAGTCGAAACTCTTCTATCTTGTAGACTGGAAGGGATATGGACCTCAAGAGAGATCGTGGGAGCCTAGTAACCATGTCCACGCACCTCGATTAGTGCAAAGGTTTCACCGGAGATTTCCGAACAAGCCCAAACCCCCGGAGGGAAGAACCTTGGGAGGACCTTGAGGGGGGGTACTGTCATGATGCCTACCTCCAAGGAGCCAGGTCCGACCCAGCGACCCCAGAGGCAGGCATCATTTCCCCCAGGGGAGTGCCAGCGGGCCAAGCTGGGGCCCTTTGGATGCAGGCCTGGCGCCTTAGGCGCCAGGCTCATGTTGGACCTCTGTCCTGGCGCCTTAGGCGCCAGGCTCATAAAGCTAGTTATGTGTTCAAGTGTTTTCATGTGCACTTACCTGATGCAGACCATGCTGCCACATCCAGGCCCTCTTGAGACCTGAATGGAACTACTTTACCTGTGGGACTACTTTCCACCCGGGTGTGGTCGGGGAAGGATACATACCTGATCGGAGGAAGGATACACACTTGGGACTTCTTCCAAAGCTATTTAAACGACACCCGATCAGCAACTCACGCTTCGCGTTGTTCTGCTCCTCGCAGCTGGACGCTCACCGTGTCAGCTCCTGCATCTGGACTTCAGCCACGCCTGTCAGCATCCTGGGTCACCTGCAAAGGGAGACAAGAGACCTTACCAGCTAAATCTGCACCACAGAGACATCACCGACGATCCTGAAAGGGAAGACATTATTTTTAAAAGCAGTTCGTTACGATCGCTGCAGCGCTGCATTTCACTCACCTTTCCTGGGTTCCTCCATCTTCAGCAGCGATCATCCGGATACACAGCCACTTCCCAGAGCCTAGAGAAAAAGACAAGAATAAGAGGTGAGAGAAGGAAGGGAATAATACTTACCTCATTTCATTTCGGGTCTTGCCGCTTCCAGGCATTTTCCGGACCCCGGCCCCTATGGGGAAAAAAGACAAAGACATTGAATGAGCGTATGCAAAGTCAGTTCCCGAGCGCTCATCCATAACTAACCTGCCATTTACTGGAACTGCACGTTTCACTTCGGGTCGGTGCCATATCTCCGGCATTCCGAACCCCGGCCCCTAAAGGGAAAAAAGACATAAACATTAGCGCTTGCTGCAAAAAGACAATTAACATTATTATTAAGCTTGGACATTTGAACTTGCAACATAACTTTTACAGAGCCTTACCTGAATAGCCAAGCTTACCTGAACTCCCATCAATCCTCAATCCAGTGAAGTAACTGGGTTTCAACGCGCCCCTGCATCAGAAGCAGGATGGAGAGCTCACCCTTCCTGACCCAAAGGTGAGACTTCACGGGGAATCGTGGAAGGGTATCGTGGAGGGTTGGAAGAGAGTGGGAGGCTTGATAATAACTCAGTCAGTAGGTAATACTCCCTTTTCACGCACAGGGGAATATTCCTGCGAGCCGGAGAAGCCAGAGCAGAGGGCCCTTCCTGTCCATCTTCAGAGTCCTGCGCTTCACCATTGACGAAGCATCAGCACTCGAAGCCAGTCCTGCGCCTCCGTGGGAATCAGGTGAGCGTTACATGGAGTCAATAATGATGCATCCTGGGAGGGAATGAGACCAAGACCAAGTGCTGGAGGTAACGAAAGCTTTATCTAAAATAGGGAAAGCAGAATCTACTCTGCTCACGCTGAGAGCGCTCTGCAGAAAACATGTTACAGATTAGTTATAGACAAAAAAAACATTATCAGCTGTGGGAAGGCCTAGGGGGCACAAAGGTAATCGGGATTGGACACTAAGAATGGTCACCTATAGGTGCCATAGGGTCGGAGATGCTCGATTGGCTTTAAGGCACGTGGCGGGATTACGTTGTGTTCCTGGGTCAATCGGTCAGCTGGGCTCATCATGTTGGTAGGCAGCTTTGAGACTTATGTTTCTTGTATTGTTGAAGTCATGTAACATTTGCCCTGTGGCCACACATTCCCATTCATTCACTACCATGATTTGTTTTCCGGTAACCTCAGAGACCTGTATCTTAATCCTTGCAAAAGCATAGTTCAAAGGTGTGTTATTTATTACTGGTCATAGATTGGGCTTCATCTGCTAGGTACCACGCTTGACCTGTTTAAACAGTTCAGGATATACTACTTGGGGGCAGAGCTCATGAGGTCATTATATGGTCTGGGGTGTCCACCTGGTAACAACAAATAAGATCCCAAATATATTGGTGAAATGACTGGGTCACGAAAACACATATCATTGTGGGTATACATTTCATGGTTGGGGCTCAATGAGCAAGTGTCCAAACATCACTAACTCTTTGCTGACCTATTATGACACCCTGATGGCATAGGATAATCGAAACTTCTTTGCGGTATAGTTCCTTGTTGCACAATAAACTGGGATTTTTAGAACACAATTGTACATATAAGCTTTTACACGTGGCTTGCTGAATTACACTTAGGTCATCCTAGTTTAAAACATACTACTTTTCTCATTTAACTCGATATTCTTGATTCCAACGAAGAGGAGCAACAGAGTTCATTCAAGAAATAAAATGCACACTTAGATCAATGTTCATCTTTTACATATGTAAGGAAAAGAGGCGGTTCATGACTTGCGGCCTGTATGCGCACTTTTACAGAGATTATGGCTTGCTGGGAGGAGCTATATTATTCTTACACAATGTTACACATGTATCTGCATTTAAACTTGTAGAATAATGGGCATGAGGTAGCTCTGTGCTGGGGTGTACAAGATCATATTGATTATGCATTGCATTGCTGCAAGTTATTTCCATGACCATTCTCATGTCCTGTGTTAATATACATCATACGTCAGCCGTTAAAGTTTAACATATGAATTTCTGGTTACACATACATATTGTATTGTTTACTGATATACCCAATAGACCACATTAGGTTTACATGATCCTATTTACAAGAGGTATAATGGCTCTGTCCATGTTGGAGCATAAATGATCAAAACAAACTCAAGGGTCATTCTTAGCTGTTGACTCTATCCTGGGGAAATCATGTTTTTTATGGGCAGGGTCTGTGGGGGTGTTGGGCAGGTTTATAGAGACAGATAGCTTTTGCCCTGGCCCCTGCTCTGAGCTGTATCTGGGTCACTGAAGTAAGACGGAAGGCAGAAGATACAGTGTGGATTTTGTTTCATTCTCGCAGCCCGTCTTCATGGGAACTAAACAACTGCAGAGACGGCGAACAGGGGGAGGAGGTGGGGGGAGGAACTTGCTCGCTGTGCGCGCCTGGCTGGGAGAGCTGCAGACCCGCGTCAGACTATTACAAAATGGAGTAGGTGTTTTGCAAAATGGAGTCTTATCCACCTCTGGTTTTATACTGTTATGAGGGGCGTCACAAGGGGGGGTCACAGTTCCAGGGGTATTCCCGCACGAGTGCTCCGGGGCCGGGGCCCTGGACCCAAAGCAGCCGTGACTGGGCCTACCTAGGAAGTGCAAGAATAGGGGGGGGTTCAAAATATCCCCTCCTTCCACTCAATTTCAATGAAGTAGACAAAGTTTGGAAAAGCACATGGACTTGGTCCGAGCCCGAAAGAGGGAGATCAATTGAAAACTTTGTGTTAATGTGGGTCTGAGCCCGGCAGAGGGGGGCCTGGGGTGAATCGGAAATCACCCACAAAGTTGTACATGAGAATCCTGAAGAGAAAGGAACTTTTGAATGTTTGTTTGTTTGAAGAAAGAGACTTTGGATGACAAAGAGACTTTGACACAGAAGGCCCTGATACGAGATATGAACTGTATCCTCGTGCTAGAGAAGCCAGGCACTGTGCTAAGCTCGAATGTGCCACCTGTGTTGAAAACGTGGGGAAGGAAGCCAACTGCTTGAATATCCTGACATATAATTTCTTGAAATGTCTTTTGCATAACATTGTTTCCCTCACTATTTTGTATTTACAAGTAAGGATTGGCAATAGGCATAGGCCCTTTTATTTTGACAGACCCGACTAGGACTGCGTTATTATTATTTGATGGTGCTCGCTTGCTCCCATCTTTAGATTTAGGATTAGAAAGGCGTTTTTCAAACCCTATTGAAGTTCAATAAACACTCTTTAACTGTGATTACTTGTGTCTATCTTCCCTACAGCATACATTGTTAATTTTGTAGAATAGTCTCCCAGATATTATTAAGGATTTTCAGTATTTGCTGTGTATTATCATCATAAGTAGATCATGATTCATTCTGTGATTTTAGGAAGGCAGGGAATATTGCTAGGTAGAGAATGAATGAAAAGGGAAGGGAAACACAGAAGATTCTTGCAGTGCCCCATAAAGGCAAACTTTTGGGTCTGAGAAGAAGGAATCAAAAAACATACTTTGTGTGGGTTTGTATGGGACAACAATATCCAGTCGAACCCTAATTCTCTGATGCCTTAGTCAATGAGGCCTTGTTTGAGAATTGTAAGTTTGACTGTCACGTGTCTCTGAGAGGTCAGATAGAATTAGGGCAGATGCTTTGTCCTTGTCATTGTTTAATTTCATTTGTCCCAAATGGACAGAAGGACTATTTCTGTGTTGTTTGGGTCTGAAACCTACCTGCACAGGATCTAGAAGTGAGTTTTCCTCTGTGTTTTTCCTGAGCTGAGTGTAGGCTGCTCTGCCAATTAGTTTGCCATGAGCTTAGAGTTAGAAATAGCCCTGAAGTTGTTTTCGTTAGAATAGTCCAGAATTATCTTTTTTAAGAGACTCTTGCAAAATGCTTCCTAGAGTGCCATTGAACCGATACTATGGGTGATGGAGAAATTTATAATGGTCTGGCTGTTTCGAATACCAGTAGAATTTCTAATAGTCTCTTGAATTAATTAGTGGAGAGGGGGTAGATCTGTACTAAATCCTCAAAGTCCTCCACTGATAATGGGAGAATGGTCAGGGGTTCATGTTGCAATGTCAATTAACAGTATGGTGACTACAGATTGGATTCAGAAAGGTCCAAATTGTTTCTGATCTGTTCATCTTGGATTACTTGCTTGAAGTTGAAGGGATCCGAAAGGATGTCACATAAAAATTGTGATGGTGTGATTGTATTTGATACAGAAGAGGGATTGAGGAATTTGCTAATGATTTTAAATGCTTCTTTTTATTATTATTATTTTTATGGTATTTATTGAGTGCAGAACTACCTTCAAGAAGAAACAGAGTGCTTTACAGAGGGATACAACAATGCAGATACACAACTAAGGGCTTTACAGAGGTATGGGACAGTACAGATGCATAGCAAAGCGCTTTTCAGAAGTAACAACAGAACACATATACAGCGGGAGATAGGATACAGAGGTGCACAGATGAGGGGTCCAGCTGTACAGGGTGGCAGGGAGGAGAGGGGCTGTCAGTGTCTAGCAGGTACCTGGGCCCAGGGGAAAGAGGGTGGCCAGGTGCACAGTGCCCAGAGAGAGCCGGTCAGCAGGGGAGAGGGGGAGAGAAGGCAGAAGCAAAGAGGAAGGTCTTGAGGTGCTTCCGGAACCGGAAATGGTTCTCCTCAAGTTTTAGAGTGTCAGGGAGGCTGTTCCAGAGGGAGGCCCCAGCTGAAGATAGAGAACTACCCCCAGCTCGTTTCTTTGAAAAACGATTGACCCGGAGAGAGTTAGAGGTAGAGGAGAGAAGAGCTCGAGAGGGGCGGTATTTGCGGATGGATAGCTGTAGGTATTTTGGACCCAGGCCCCAGAAAGCCTTGTGGACAATGCAGAGGGTTTTGCATTTAATCCTTGCATCCACTGGGAGCCAATGGAGAGATTTCAGGGCTGGAGAGATACGATCTCAAGGCTTGAGGCCAAGGACAAGTCTTGCAGTCCTGTTCTGGATAAGTTTCAGAGGGCGGAGAGTAGAGGTGGGTAGATTTAGAAAGAGGCTTTTACAATAGTCCAACCTAGAGAGAACCAGAGCTTGGGAGACAGTGAGCTTCTGAGGGAAGGCGAGAAAAGGCAGAGTATCTCTGAGGGGGTGCAGTAGGATGTTTGACTTTTTAGAGACCTCAGAGATAAGGGCGGAGAAGGAAAGTGTGGAGTCAAAGATGACCCCAAGGTTCTTAGCCTCACAGGCAGGGGCAGTAGGGGGGCCAAGGGAGGCCGACTCCCTTGACATGACATGATAGGTTATTTATAACGCGCTTAATACCCAGAGGTTTCTAAGCGCGGACCCAGTGATCGACCTGTATTGCTCCGTGTCATCTTGCTTCCAAGGCGGGCACATTGCCGCTGAGCTATCCTCCCGAGACCCCTATAGATGATGCAGCAAGACCTGAAGGTGATTTGTGCATGCAGTGGGAGCTACTGGAGGTCAATTAGGGCCGGGGTGATGTGGTCATATTGGCGTAGTCCCTTGATGAGTCATGCAGCCGAGTATAGGACACTTCTCATATCCACATGGGAGGAAGATGGGATGCCTTCGAGGAGTACATTGTCCCCATCCAGGTGAGATAGGACCAGTGCTTGAATGGTGGAACTAAGGCTGGCCAAAGGGAGGAAGGGCTTGACTTCTTTACGCAGGAGGGAGAGGTGATACAAGGCTGTCTAGTTATCTTATCTATGTCTGTCTTGATGGAGAGGTGTTTGTCGATGTGGAACCCAAGGGACTTGGCGCCGGAGGTAAGCTTGAGTGTGAAGACCTCAGGGTTCATGTTTGATAGCCAGGTCTGTATGTTTGGGTGTTCAGTGTTGTTGGTGAGGAGTAGGAATTCTGTCTTGTTAAACTTCAAGTATACACTGGACATCCAAGACTGGATCAGCGAGAGGCAGGCTTTAAGCCTGCGGATGTCCGAGATGGAGTCTATTGTGAGGTATAGCTGTGTGTCATCAGCGTATTGGTAGATGAGGATGTTGGGTGTGTGTCTAGGGGGGCTCCCAGCTGCTCCATGTATAGAGTGAACATCACTGGCGGGAGGATGGAACCCCACTGGACTCCACAGGTGACGGGTAGAATTGGCGATCAAGAGGTGTCCATCTGAAGAAACTGCTGGCAGTTGGTGAGATAGGACTTGAAACTGCATAGGACAAAGCTGCTGATCCCCATGCACCAATGTAGGGTGTCCATGAGTGCCTGGTAGTCTACTGTGTTGAAAGTGGTCAAGAGTTTGAGTAGAACCAGGAGGCAGGGGTGTCCATCGTCACGGATATTGAGGGCATTGTTGACCATCTGTATGGTTGCCGTATCCATGCCGCATCCAGGTCTGAACCCAGATTGTTAGGTTTGGAGGAGATTGTTGGTGTTGATGTGTTGCTGCAGTTGTGCGGCTACCGCTTTCTCAATGATCTTACCTAGGAAGGAAAGATGGGTGATGGGGCGATAGTAACCTAGGTTGTCGGGATCCAGAGTTGGTTTCTTTAGTAGACGGAGGATTTATCCTGTATTTAGGGTTGATGGGAAGTTCCCTTGAGTAAGGGAGCTGTTGACGATCTCCAGGCAGGGAAGGAGAGCTTCCCCAGGGAGGGTCTTGAGGATGGGTGCTGGGAGGATGTCGTCTGTATACGATGTGGCTTTGAGGGCAGCCAGGGTTACTACCAGGTCCTCTGTAGAGAGTGTCTTGAATGTTGTTCAGGGTGTGGAGATTTCATAAGGAGGGACGTGAGGTGGGTCTGTGGATGCATAGCTGGTGTCTCTGTGCTGGAAAATCTTGCTGATTTTGTCGATGAAGGAGGTGCTGATGGCGGTGGATTTCTCGATCGAGTGTGGTATGGCATGGTTGGGTAGTGAGTTGACGCAGTGCTTGACTGCTTTGAAAGGGCTCTGCTTTTGCTGTTGACTTCTGCTATGGAGTTCTGATAGTAGGAGGCCTTGTCGATTAATTGTTGGCGGGTTGCTCTGAGTTCCTTGAGCACAAGGATGGATACGGTACTGTGGTGGTGCCAGGTTTTCTCTTGTTTCCTGATGATTCTTTTGAGGATGAGTTCTTGCATGTACCAGGGTGATGAGGGTTTTGTTTGGCAGGTGCATTATTTCAAAGGCATGTTTCGGTTGATGGATGCTCAGAGGGTGGCATTGAGTGCTTCCAGTAGAGAGTTGCAGTTTGGTTGGGGGTGTTCGGTCCATGTCAGGTGGAGGTTGGTGAGGTCTTCCGTGAGGGTTTCCACCGGAAAGTTCTTGAAGGACTTGAAGGATTTTCTGACAGGTTTCTGCTTGGAGTGCTTGACTGAGGTGGTGTGCAGGCTTTTGAAAGTCACGGCCAGGTGGTCAGACCAGTCAAGCAGGAGAGGAGAGCTGTAGTGGTGTGAAGGCAGTGCAGTGATGATTAGGTGGAAGATTTTACCTTTCTAGTGTGTTGGGACATTAATGTGCTGTGTGAGTCTGCGGGTGTTGGGAAGGCAGATGAGAGCTCCCTTCATCGGTTTTGTGGCCTTGTTGCATGGGAGGGTGAATTCGCCTAAAAAGGTATTGTTGGAGTGCGTGCGGGGCATGGCGGGGACCAGGTACGTGAAGTCTCTGATGTAGGCGGTGTTGGGTTTGGGTGAACTGTAGATGAGATGTAAGGTAGCTGTGTCCGTTGGAGAGAGCAGGAAGTGGCAGGAGAGTCTTTGAAGGGGCCAATTTTGTCGACGTCAAGTCTGGTGCAGGGCTGCAAGTTCTTTCGGATGACTGCAAGGCCTCCATCTGTCTTGTGAGGCCGTTCTCTGTGTTGGATACTGTAGCCGTTGCGGACAAGGACGTCTAGGATATGGGTGGAGGTGGGCTTCAGCCAGGTTTCAGTGATGAAGATGGCATCATCTAGGTCGTGTGTAGTGATGTGGTCGGCGATGTCTGCTGCATAGGTGATAGCTGAGCAGGCGTTGACGAACATCACCTTCCATGTTGTGGATGGTGAAGGGTTGTTGATGGCCTTGAGGCTCATGTGGGTGAGGTTGCTGCATTGCAGAGTCCATCATTTAGAGGAGGGGCGTTGCCTGGTGATGGTGGGGATGGTCTCTGGGGACAGAGGGAAAAAACACACGTTGGCACATGCTTACCTGTTGTCTGAGCAGGAGTTCAGGCCCTGGGCCCTCTGAGCCTCCAGGTCCAAAATGGATTGCCCTTTTCTTCATCTGCCCTTCACTTACGATACCTGGGCGAGAGACCCCTTGATCTAAGTGTTAAGAGCAGAAAGGAAGGTCTAAGACGGTGGGTGGGGCTTAGACCACGTGACCTAGTTCCACTTGTACCTGCTCACCAACTGCAAAGTAAAAGAGGCTGGAGGGCTGCTTAAGTGGGGAAAAGGGCTGCAAAACAGGAAGGCACCTACAGTTTAAAAGTGATTGAAAGGTGGGTGGGGCCTAAGCCATGTGACCTAGATTCACTTGCCTCTGCTCTCCAACTTCTTTGTTGGCATCTGAGCCCATGGCAAGTCTATTGTTGTAATTTTCAGATTTAGCTCTTCTGATGGCCGAGTGGCAACCTCTGCATATTTTAGTATTTGGGTTTTGTTCTTCCTCCATTTATATTCAGCTGCCCTGTTACCTATCTTAATTTCTCTTAAGTACTCATTACATGATTTAGATTTGCCTTTTTTGTTGCTAATGGTCGGTTTCTTCAATGGAGCTACCCTGTTGAAGACATTTCTGGGCAAGGGTCAAAATCTCCTTTTACCATATCTGCGTTTAGTAGTGAGTTGTCTCTTAATTTTGAACTAAGGAGTAGCCACGATAAGCTTTTGTTAATACCAATAATAACTGTCCTCATATAGTGCTTCATGTCAAATTCCTCTAGCTTCGAAGCACTGTAATAGCAGAATAAATGTTACACATATTTGAAAATGTACTTCATTTATTATTTACTTGCTGCGGGATTTGAACATGGGATGTGCAGTCTGCTCTAATGACCCGAACTTTTATTGTGCACTCTCCATGAAGTCCAATGAGCGGGCTTAGGATTCCTGCTGTGCACCACGATTTTGTATCAAGATATTGGTGCGTAGCAGTACAATGTTTGTTTTCATACACATTTTATTTTCCAGCTTGGTGATGGTACAACTTGTGTTTCTCTGGGATCCAGAGATGTTGAATTTTCAGGCCAGGTAATTCAAAGGATGCCACTTTTTTCCATGTGATGCTACCAATTTTGAAAGTCATACAACCCCCTTCAAAGATATTGTGACAAAGCAACCTCCCTGTTATCATTGCAAGGATAACATATGTACAGGCATGACATAAGATTCAAGTACTTATGGAGAAGGTGCACCCTCCATAAGAGAAAACAATGGGAGAGCAAATGGGCGCTTATGCTTCCAAGACACTAACCAGTCCAGAGCACGACGTTTGGTAATACAACAAATGGCATTTGCCCGAGTGTCCGCTTATTTAAGAACCTACTTACGGGGCAGAGATTTTAAACTCTGTTCTGACCATGAGCCACTCATTCACATTGAGAATGCAGGAGCGGAAAAAACGACATCTCCAAACTTGCCCAAACATTTAGCTACACTGTAGCAAGAATTTTCTTTGAGCCTAAATATGTTCAGGATGGAGCAAAAACAAGCAGATACATTATCATGATTAGAGTGTGAACAGGGTGCAGTCTTAGACTTTTCAATGATGAATATTTTTTAGCCACTGATGCATACAGATTATGATGGTTCTGTAAGCAGGACGGCCTGGCTCATGTGCTCAGACACACACTTTGCAATCATAGATAAGAATGGATAACACATATAGAACAATCTGCCATTATATCTGCAAACATATTGGAAGGTAGCAAGAGACTTTATGATAAAAGGTGATAATAAAGTTTGAAATAATGTTTATATACAACGTACAGGAGTCAGAAATGGTCAAATAGATAAGGCTCAGCAAGGTCTTTTTGGAGCAACCAGGACTAAAAATGGCTTTGAGTCTTTTAATGGTGGCATGTGATGGATTCAAAGCTACACACGAGAGGTTACACAGTTTATCTTGATTGTTAAGTGCTCAGTCTGTACACTATACAAGCACCACTGCATCAAATACCATCAGTATATTGGACAAGATCAATGATGTTGAGAAGATCCAGCGAGGCCCGGTCTAAGTCCCAACTATTTCTGGACTCACTGGGGGGGGTGTGACATGCCGTGGCGTGTGGCCATGTGGCTGCTGAGCTATAGTGCCTGGCTATTTTCTTCCTGGATCCTCTCAGCCGGCCCATCAACTGGTGGCTCTAATAGCAGGGGTCCTTGCCACAGGCTGCTACTCCTTCCGCATGCCCTCCATCTGGCTGGCCAAGCCCCCGTGCCCTTACACCGTCCCCCGGAAGTAAATCTCACCTCATCCGAGGCAAAGCCCAGGCAATGTCTGGGATAAGTCCCAGCTAAGTCCTAGCTGTCTGTAGCTGTCCGTGGCTAGGCTGTGGCAATACAACGTCCAACTATGTCATTGCTCACTACCCTGTCCCATTAGCGATCAACCAGTTACACTTCTGTCCTAGACTTTGACTTCCTTAAGTGCCCCCATCCTGCCTGCATAAAGAATTGGTGTCTGTTAATACCAGGCACTTATTTATAGACTCCTTAGCCAATATATTCTTCTCTTCACTGTTCTGTGCCATCCATTTTCACTGTTCTACTTATTCTAGATGCTTATCTAATGATGATAATCGTAATCTTGACAATCTCATATATCCTCCAGTTACTGACTTAACTCATTCTGCTAATATTGCTCTCTGGAACTCTTAGTCACGCTCTAACAAAGCTCACACGGTACTGGAGATGTTTTCCTGCTTTCACCTTCACTTTCTATACCTTATTGAAACCTGCCTCCCATCATCTAACATGGTCATCCCAGATATTGATGCTTCTACTTTTTTTGTTCTGACCCCTAACTCCTTCCCTTAATTTCCCTTTGTTCTCATCTTTTGAGTATCATTACTCTTTCCTCATCCTATGACTCCTGCTTTATTAGTTTTCTATCACCCTTTTGCACCAGTTCTTACTTTTGCTAAGATTCCGATGTACTCTTTTTCACTATACTGCCTTATGACTCCCCTCTTTTCCTTATGGATGATTGCAATGTGCACATATCTTCTTTGCATTCAAATTTTTCACTCTTAGCTATTCTTGACTCTTCTCCCAGTATCGCCCTCTCCCTCACATCAGCCTCCATCTGCCCTTGATCTTATCTTTTCAACTCTCCTCTTCAGTCTTTTCCCTTGCTCTTTACTCATCAGATCATTCTCTTCTCTCCTTTTCCTTTCTTCCTTCTTGTCTTTCTTGCCCTTCTCCAGCTACTTTCTTTCGTCACAATCGATGTTCATTTCCATTGCCATCCTTTACATCGGCACTTATATCTCTTCTCCCCCATTGACACCTTTCTTTCCCTGTCTACTGATGTTGTTACATCTTCTCTCTCTTCTTGTCTTACTGATACTCTTGATCTTCGCTATCCCTCTTCCCCTTTCTCTCCTTCACTCAAATCACCTCCTACTTGAACGCTCTCATCTCTCCACTCCATGCATTGAGCTGAACGCTGCTGACACAAATCATGGTCTAACATTGATCTTGCTTCATTGACTTCTCTCTATTCTGAATGTGATGTTTTGCTCCTCTCTGCTAAACAACATCATTTTAAACTCTTTTTGACTATCTTCTCACCCAATGTCGTTATTTCAGAATCTCAACCGCATCCTCTCCCCTCCTTCCCAGGATCTTGATCACATTCTGCACTTTCAGCCTCTGACTTTGCCAATCATTTCTCTTCAAAAAGCTCCCGTCTTCGCTCTTCAATTGCTCCCTCTGTTTCCTAATTTCCCACTAATCATTCTTACTCTCCCCCTTCTGTAATCACTACTACTTTTCAATCCTCTGAGACTGATATCTCCTTTTTTATTGCTAAGACTCATCCCACTGCCTCTCCTTCTGGTCCTCCTTCATCCTCCCTTATCCCCACGGTGTATCCTGCTCTTTCTACCTTTACCTTTTCTTAATGCTCTTTTTAATTCTTCATTGTCATCTTCCATTTTTCCTTCTTCCTTCAAGCACTCGTCTAAAGTACCTACTGCAAAAGGGCGTCTCCTGATCGTTCTTTGTCATCTAACTTTCACCCTATCTCTCTTCTATCCTACTTATCTAAACTACTAGAATGCATTGTTTATTCCTGGGTGTCTGCTTTTACTAATACTCACGCACTCCTTCCTTCCTTCTTTTTAATCTGGCTTCCGTCCTCGACACTGTTGAAACCGGCTTTCTTTACAAAGGAGTAAAGGGCGAGGGAAATTAAGAAATGTGGTACTTCCTGACTAACATCTCCCTTATATCCCCCACTAGCTTAGTAGTATAACTTGGGTACATACGACTAGGCCTATCTTTCTTGGGAAGGCATAGCACTTAATGCAAGGGATGTGCCAACACTTATATGTGTATACTAACCCAACGTTTCTTAAAGTCCCTGCTGAACCATTTGCCGAATGATTCGGATTTGTGCTGCTTCATAATCTGGGAAACCAATACCTCCCTTTCTCCTAGGAGCTGGCAACATTTTTTGTGAGAGTCGCAGCTTTTTAGCCCTTCTACACGAAAGACTTAGACACACGATGGAGCGTATCAAAAACATGCTTAGGAATGTGTATTGGGAGGGCTTGGAACAGGTAAAGAAGTCTTGGTAATATCACCAGTTTAAGTGTAGCAATATGACACCTATCCCTTGGACTGAGAGTCGGTTCCACCTCTGTAAGCCATTTTTAATGGAAGCAAAGAGACTTGGGAAGTTGGTCTGATACAACCTTTCAATTGTGGTGGCGATCATCGCACCCAAATATTTGATCCCCTCTGACTTCCAAAGAAATTGTCAGGTGGCCTTGGCCCCAACTAGATTAGTCCCCTGTACCATAAAGGAATGGTGCGCTCAGAAATATTATTGTCCCAAGGATTCGGGCATGTGTTTTTAAGCATACGTTGATCGATCGTACAAACATTTCCATTGCAACTTACTGTAGTTTTCCACTTTTGTATACATGCGAAATCAGGCAGCAGGGCACGGCCATTTTGTGATAATCTGACCTGTTGCCGCATCGCCCAAGCAGGACTGCCCCGGCGCACTAAATCATATCCCCCGCCCCTTAGGCTGAGATCACTAGATGCATACCGCCCATTTCACAATGCCAAAGCCCATCTCGTGTCAACATTCTCTGCGCTTCAGCTAATGACGTGTCTCCATGGAAATGGCAGGACGCCTCTTTTCTCAATTAGTATAAACAGACCGCTTCTCATCAGACAACATCAGATTTGCTTTTCACATCGTTTCACTGTCTTTTTTCTGAGTATTCTGTGCCTCATTTCTGTGCTCTGGTCAGCTACCTTCATTGCTTGTAGCCCGTGCGAACAGATACCAGTACCATTACTATCAATTTTTTTTGTTTCCCCCATAATGGCAACAATACAGCCCTACCAGTACGAGCCAGAGTATTCCGAGGCACAATTACTCGAAAGAGAAAGATGTGGAAAAAATGGGGGTTCGTAAGACAGTTGGGAGGACAATTCAACAGATCAATAGCCTGAGCCTAGCCGCATGGACAGCGTCTCCACCTGGTGTACCTGCAATCGGTGCACGCTAATGCCAACCGAGGAGGAGAACTGCTGCCGAGAAAACGCTGGATGCTTGTCCTACATATCGGAAGGCGAAGCACAGATCCAATGCGTTACCGAGCTGCCAGACTTCAGGGCAGCATGCCTCACACAGACCGTGTTGAGGATTATGATGGTCCTTATGCACGAACTTCGAGCAACAGTTCGCCCTCGGAATCCAAGTAACGAGTAAGTGTACTTTAGTTGAGCTGTCACTTAGGCCACTACTATTTCTTGGTTGTCTCCTATATTGTCGTAACTTTGATATATCAGTGCCAAACGAATTTAGTCTTGCAATTCTATAGTAATGCACATTGTTCGAAATGTTGCACTCAAGCAATTTGCAAAAACTGCTTGTTTCTAATATTGTCACTGTCTAATAGTATCAGATCTAGGACTGACTTTCTTTCATTCGAGGGAACTGTCAGTACGCATACCTCTGGCTTTGGATGAATAGCATTAGAGAAACTTTCCCCAGTGACAGCGGTCAGTACAGGGGATTTTCCCTCACTGTGCTGCAACCGAAACTTTACAATGTGTAGTAGTTTTGTGCCATCAAAATAAGAAACAAAATAAAAACACAACAGAAGTTTTATCAATAGTTGTTTCAGTTTTTCAGTGAATCAAGTGTGTCTCCATTCAGCAGTGTTCCGGGCCTTGCCTGCACGCCTCAGGCCCATTCATCCCCCTCCATTATCAAAGGCAGTTTGCACCAGTGGATGTGCCCTCCCCATGTGGACTGGCAGGACTGGCAGGGGTGGGAATGGCAAAGGTGCCAAACAACATGTACACTTCAAAGGTATCTTCCAACAGGGGCCATTGTACACATGGTTTCCCCAGACCCAGAACATCTCTCTGTTCTCCTTCCACTAACTACCCTGCTTACCGTTTGTTGGTCAAGGTAAGGGCAGGTCTCCTAATCATATCTCCTTGATCTCTAAATGTCTATCTATTTAGAACAAACATACCCAGTAGTGTTATGTTCATTCATCTCATTGCCATTGGCTTGATTTTAATGTATTATGTTATCGCTATATATCAACTGTCATCAACTGTCATCAGTGTCAATTGGGATCGAATTGCATCCTTCGCAGACCGTGTCTATAAGCATGTTTCCTTTAGATGCACGATAGTACATTCAAGGGATGAGTAACATGTTCTGATTTTCATCACATCAATGAATTGTTTATGAAAGTTATCCTATAATACAGCCGGTAACGCTACACTGGTTTTGCTGCAGTGACCAAACCATAGCTTGCATAGAAAATGTATGGTATAATTCCTTCTTTCTCACGTTTTTATGCAAAGTAATTTTTTAATAATTTTAACCTTTTTTTGCAGACTTTCCAACAATGCCTGCATGTACGATTTTAGGTTGCCCTTCTAAAACCCATGACAAATCTGAAGGCACTACAATGCATGTATTCCCAAAGAATATACGTCGAATAAGAGAATGGGTCAGATATTGCAGATTTGCGCCCGCAGAGCTTCAAAGTAGAGTCAAAGAAGTCTTGCGGGACACGAGGGGTGATCGATTCTGCATCTGCAGCCTGTACTTTACCCCGAATATGTACGACCAATCAATGTACACAAAGAAGAATCGACTCAGAACGACTCGTAAATTGCTTCCAAATGCAATTCCGACTCTATTTGTTCACAGGCCGCCTCAGGTGAGTCACGGTTCCGGATTTAGCTGTAGCCCTCGGGGTAGTGAACAGGTAACTAAATGGACGGATTGGTGTTTAAGGTTTAAATGTCCATTATAATACTTTTCATATTTACAAGATTGTATTGCTTTTTAAATATATACAATTTTGCTAAACATATGTACTTGGTTTTAGGAGCATCATAGAAAACGATTTATGGGCACAGATAACTATGCTATAGTGCCTTTTGAAATAAGCATAATGTTTTCGTAATCTGTCTCCTTACATGCCAATTTTTAAGATTAGCATTTCTAAATCAAATAAAATGCTCCCTTTACAAATCCATGATTATGCACTGAATATGAATGAGCAAGATTCAGCATCCATGTCTTGCCTGGAGTCAACAACAACTTCGAGCGCGTATCAGGTAGACTTACTTAGCTATTCAGTTCCGGAATTGTTTTATTAATGGAATTTGAGATAATATGATCATATTTACGTATCATGTCACTCAATTACACAATGTTTCATTCGTGGTTTGTTATTGATATGTACCAATGTCTGCGTCACATTGTGTGTGTTCAATTTCAATTTTTTCATCCATACTAAAACAAGTACTGTGTTACAGGGAGATGCTGTAACGCTCACCTGGCTCCCACGGAGGCGCTGGTCTGGTCTGGGTTGCTGTGGCCTCTTCAAGCGTGATGCACAGAATTCGGACCACCGATTGAACAGGACCCCCAAATCTTGCTTGTCTGGCCCGTAGGAATATCCTTCTGCAGATGAGAAAGGGGATTAACTGTCTGCTGAATAGTGTGCTTGCTCCCCCCTTTCCCCCTTCGTTCTTCTCTGACTTCCTCCAAAACCCCCGGTTTAAGCTCACCTTATGGTTTGGAAGGATGAACTCTCCATCCTGCTTCTGGTGCAGGGGCGCGCGTTCGTCCAGTTACTTCACTGGTATTCAGAATGGCGCTGGCAAATCCACTTGACTTTTCTGAGCGATACGCCATAAGTATGAAGATGCAAAAGTTCAAGTGTGAGCCTCCTTTTATGTTGTTTTCCTAACCTGTGATCTGTCCTTTATTTCAGGTGCAGAACAAAGGTGATGCGTTGAGGGGTTAAATTGCCGGTGGTAAAATCAGGTGAGTTAGTGCTGAGGGCGACCCCTCTAAATGTCTTTATAATTCCCCAGTAATGTCTTTTGTCCTTTCCCCATAGGGGCCGGGGTGCGGTACCTGCCAAAGATGTGGCGCCGACCCGAGATGTGGAATGGTTCACCAAGAAAAGCCGGTAAGTAATATGGCTGAAAATTTGGCTTTCCTCTTGTGTTCCCTTGCTCACCTTTTGTCTCTTCTTCTCTCCCCTAGGTGCAGAGATGTGGCGACTGGTGCTGAGAGCCGCGATGGAGCCGGGCGGCGTCTCGGGAACAGGTGAGTGAAGCGCGGCGCTGCAGCGAGCAACGCGGTGCTTTTAAATGGAAGTCTTCCTTCAGGAATGCTGGCGTGAAGATTCCGGATGCAGGTAAGAAGGTTGAATAAGTTCTTGGTTTTCACCTTCCTCTTCTCTTCTTTCCTTACAGGTGTTCAAGGTTCGAGGCGGGCGTGGCTGGAGTCCAGGTGCAGGAGCAGACACGGTGAGCGTTCAGCTGCTGGGATGCAGAACAACGCGAAGCACGTGTGGCTGTCCGGGCGTGGCTTAAATAGCCTTGGAAGAAGTTCCAGGGGAGTATTCTTCCACAGCCCCACCCAAGTAACAAAATAGTTCCTTCAGAAAAATAGTCCCTCCTAAGCCTCATTTGGCTTGGCTCTTCATGCAGCATGGTCTGCATCAGGTGAGTGTGCAGCATGGTCTGCTTCAGGTAAGTGCACCAAACACTTCCCCTTATGAGCCTGGCGCTTATGGCGCCAGGACTGATGTGCAACATGAGCCTGGCGCCAACGGCGCCAGGCCAGAGTCCAAAGAGCCCCTATAAAGGGCTGCTGGACTTTTACCTGGGGGCGTGATGCCTGCTCCCGGAGGTGCTGGGCCTGGCCTGGTGCTCCGGGGGTAGGCATCATGACAGATGCTGAATCTTCGACTACAATTACATCATCTCTCATAGTTGATCCAGAGCCAGATGTATGCGTACTGAAAGTTCCCTCGAATGAGATAATCTGATCATATTTACATATCGTGTTGTTCGTTTACACAATGTTTCATTCATGGATTTTTTATAGATATGTACCATTGTCTGTGTCTCATTGTGTGTGTTAAATTTCAAATTTTTTCATCCTTGATAAAACAAGTACTGGGTTACAGGGAGATGCTGAAGCTTCAACAATTACATTATCCCTCATAGTTCATCCAGAGCCAGAGGTATGCGTACTGGCAGTTCCCTCAAATGAAAGAAAGTCAGGCCTAGATCTGATACTAATAGACAGTGACAATATTAGAAACAAGCAGTTTTTGCAAATTGCTTGAGTGCAACATTTCGAACAATGTGCTTCACACAGTCAACTTAAATCGAGTAAAGTAGCCATCAATCAGGTGAAATTCTAAATGTATATTTTGACTAAATGGTGTACAAGATGTACGGGTTTATCTGTGTAAGCCATGTGTGCGAAGGAATACTTTGATTTCTAAAACAAATGACATATTTTTAATGGATACTATTTTCTAGGGATGTATACAAGATCGGGATATAGACGAAGAGGCACGTGGATCCGAGTCGGTGGACCAGCTTGCTGGTGGCGTTGTTAGTGAAGAAGAAGGTCTCACAGAAAAGCAAGAAAGATATGGTAAGTTACAAACAATTTCATTTACAAACAGTGTTTTGTGCTGGTCCCTTCAAAACATGTTTTTTTTTTAAATCTAAGTTGTCCAATATTGTATGTTGGATTTACATTGAATATGTTTTTCCCACCTGTCTTCTAGTTGCCCGATGGTGTACAAACTATGCAGACACAGACAGCGACAGAAATGAGAGATGCTGCTTGCCAAACTGATTTCACCATGGAGCAACTATTATTGGAGGCGCAGCGTGTTCGAATCAATAAGCAGACTTGAGATGCTTTTGCCCAATGGCCAGAAAATGAATTTAATGTGACCGACAAAGCCAGCAAAAGTGTTTTTGAACCATTGCTACAATGCAACCTCTCCACCAGATGAAGATGAAACTGAATGTATTGAAGATGCTTTTGAATTAGTCGCAGACCACTTGACACAATCGACACCCGCCAAAAAAGGGCCACCCAAAAATCAATCGACATTGATGCTTTCTCCTATTCATATTCAAGTAACAGCCGCTGAAATGACAGAGACTGAAGCATCAATACAATTGACCGAGGAACCAGACAAAGATCTCGACTACAGTATGTCTAGTTTGGCTGATATGTCAACCACAGTTCACTCAGAAACAACATTAATACAGGGTGACAGTCTAATAAAGGAGGCCAAATACATAGTATTCAACAGCAGCTTGATGGAGATTATAATGATGCTTAAATGTGTGCATTCAGTGAGGGGGGAAGTATGTGGGAATATTTGGGAAGCCATCTTTAGTGGAGCTCCAAAACTTGTGATAGGTCTGTGGAAATTCTACTAGAAAAATGGCGGTCACTAATGCACCACTGTTCCAACGTTCACTCTTGGACAGAAAACCAACATTTCCACCAATGTGAGCATGGCCCTTTGTCGCCGGAACGCAAGAAGAAGTGGTTGATTCCATCTTCACCTCCACACAAAGCCCTTGAGAAGATTGTGTTTGATGAAACTCTATCAAGAGATGTGAAGGGACTCACAGAATTCTGTCACACAGGAGATTTGGAGGGGTTCCACAATATACAGGTCAAAGAGATTGCATTTCGGCAGAAAAGGGATGAAATATAGGACATTACTAGCGGTATTAGTGCATACGAGAATGCAGGCCGTGAACAATCGTGGACTGTGGGAAACTTTGGGATGCTTCACTACACTATGGCCTTTACAAAAAGAAGCAAAAATGGGTGGTAAAGCCAGCATATGAGGAAATGGAATTCGATTGTATGAAAGATCTTATTATTAATGTCGATTTTGTTCCTAGTACACATACATTGCCACAAAACATTGCCAACGTGCCCTGTCCACCTAAAGCAGAGCTCATCGATCAGTTCACTTCCCGGTTCAAATGATTACCATCTGTTTTTTTGATCAACAATATTGTTATGAAGTGTCCAATTTGTCATTTGAAATCTCTCCTCTTTGTCAATTTTTTTTTCAACTAGTACCATTTTTACAAATGCCATACAATGTAACAATGTGCTTTCACAGTTCACAGTTTCGTCAAGCTACTGTGGGACCTTCACTGATCGTGGGAGGGCCAGATGGTTAACAGTGTGAAAGAAACTTTGGGGTTCGGCAGTTGCCTTACCATACAGGTGCCCAAATAGCTGAATAACTACTTGTCCCACAAAAGGGATGAGACCTAGGCTACATAAGATACCCGACACGCAAGAACTACTGGCTGTGAACAAAACAGCGCATCAAAGTATGTTGTGGGTTAGAAATAGAAGCACTCTGGCCAACATATTCATGGGGGTATGTGTTGGGGGTCATTGCTAATGTAAGGAAGGGGTGGGTCGATTGAGCCCCCGGCCAACATACATTATACGCGAAAGTGGCATACTGCTCTTGCACTCGTGGGGGGCGCCTCCTTTGCCCATCTGCTGCCATGGGGAAGGAGCCCCTGACATAAGCAGAGGTGGGGCTATTGCTAGACATACCTTGATTCCATTTTGTGTACCCTCGACTCCAATTTTGGAATAGGGCGCATTCTGTCATTGTGAAGTTTCCCCTACCCATCAGCAGCGCCACGAACAGCAAGCAATGACAGCCCCTACATTTTTCCTCCTGTGCCTGTGATTCACAATTCCAGTTCTCATGGATGCGGTGAGACAAGATGTTCCAAACTAAGAATGTATCTTCATTCTGAGTGAAGCTCACCAGCTTTGAATTTTTGCTTGCGAGCTGAGGAAGCCCACACATTGCACACAGTATAAGGTTCAATTGTTTTTCGACCTTGAGAGAAAGGGACCATTCTGAAAGGGATTGAATTAAAGGAAGGGTATATTAATGTAAGGGATAATAAGTTTCCCCATTCCTAAACTGGACTAAGAAACATGTAAGTTCAGTTTATGAAAAATTGTTTATCCGAACGGAGTCTGCGCTACGGTCTGCGTTACGGCAAGGGAATGGAAATGCTAAATATAATGTAAGTTTGACTTTCGCCGATTTTATACCCGAACGTGTCAACTTATCATTAGCTGACCGTTATTGCTGGGTTACATTGTACTCGTTTGTTATGTGTGGCATATTGCAGTGAAACGCAAGTACAACCTTTGTGTGTACTGGTGTTTCCACCGGGCACATGGGCAGTCCAGCATTGAGATGCATGTAGACCACCACTCGTTTCCCCAGGTTCAACGCTAATAGTTCATTAAAATGCCATCTACGTGTTCCTCGAATTGTAGCGTTAGCTTCCGCACCTCGTTTCGAGCTGAACATACTGCATAGCACTAACCTCCGAATCAAACTGTGGAGTACTTTCCACGTTGTTTTCTCTGTGTTCACATTGTTTCACGTCTTTGCTAATCGTTAGTTTTAACACAATGCCGAATTAATGGGTAACATGATAAATTGTAATGAAGATCGGCTACTGAGACACATTTCTGTTATGTTTTCCAAACAGGTACATCCTGCCATTCTGCGATTGTCATCGATTCCAGATACCAACTGATTTTTTTTTCAACCGGCAGCTGCAGATACACATCAATAGCTGGATATCAATGACTCTTTTTTGGGACGATCGCCGATATGCCCATACGCGGTACCAGCGATTAGGAGCAACGTCACATTGTTTACGGTGTCTAGCGTCAAGTTGATGCACAAACCTTGCGATTCACTGTGCGATCAAAATTATACTTTTACCCAAAAGGAACACCTTGTGTACCCAAAAGGAACACCGCGTGACTCACGATAAACAATTGTGGACCAAGAAAAAAGAAAAAAAAATATGCATTTCATTGAATATGGCATTCGCCGGATGTTCTCGGAGCAGTTTTATATTCCGAATTGTGACACGCCGTGTTGTGAGATGATATGTGTTGATTTACGGGTTCTGCGTCACGTCACGTAGTTGATGATTGGGCGTGTTTCGCTACGCTGCCCAGCAATGTCATGGAGAAAGGCAGAGAATATCACTAGGTTTGGTGATGTCAGCCTCAGGGGCGGGGGATATGATTTAGTGCCACCAGGGCAGTCCTGATTGGGCGATGCAGCAACGGATCAGATTATCACAAAATGGGCACGCCCTGCTGGCTGATTTCGCATGTGTACAAAAGTGGAAAACTATGCTAAGGTGTTTAGGAAATGTTTGTACGATCGATCAACGTATGCTTAAAAACACATGCCCGAACCCTCGGGATAGTATTATTTCTAAGCGCACTATTCCTTTTAGGTTAAAAATGTCAGAAACATCAAAAAATCCAGACAAAAATGCTGAATGGGAGATTTGGCCAAATTTCAGCCGTTCAAAAATTCCGAACGGCTGCGAAGTTCGAACAAATCCACGATTCAGTGGCGAGGCCTTCTGGGAGTGTGTGGGTGTCCCCTGCACCCTTGTTCACTATATTGTGAGTGGAGGTTGCAAGGGTGTCCCCCGCTGCGGTCCCGAAAAAAGTAAAAATAAAAAATAAAATAAAAAGGAAGGCCCTGCAGTGCTGGTTCCCGATCACGGAAGTGAAAGGTAACAGGCGTTGCAGGGACACAGTGAAGTATGCCGCCGCAAAGTAAGTACAGGTTTGGGGTTGGGGGCATGGGCAAAGGCTGAAATGTTCAGGGGAGAGAAGACCGAAAGTTATTTTTGGAAAAATAACTTTTGGTCTTTTCTCCCTCAACATTTCAGCCGCGGGCTTCCAACCCTGACCCCTAAACTCTTCATTATTTTTGCACACCTCTCAGTGAGCCCGTAAGATCAGCCAAAGTCAGAAACATTTCATCAACGAATGCTGCACCCTATGTTGTCCACTCCCATCGGGGACACCCTGTAAATGATTTGATGAGCAAAGCACTTGTAAAAAGGTTTCCAAGTATATCACAAACACCAAAGGGGAAAACGGACAACCCTGCTTAGTGCCCCTGCTCAGCTTTACCACTTCAGAGGGAGTGCCACTGATCAGAAATGTGTTTGTCAGAACAACATGGTTATATTTCCCCATACATATGAAATTGGCCCCAAGGCACATTTTCCTCAAAGTGTTGAATTATACCCTGTCAAATGCTTTTTCGACATCTAAGGATAGGAAGATTGCTGGGATATCACTGTTTCTCACTTTTTCCAGAAGATGCGCCACACCTAATGTTATCAAACATCTGTTGACATTTAATGAAGCCAAATTTATCCAGCTGGATTAGGGCTGGTAGAAGAGGATCCACCCTGTTTCCTGAAAGTTGGTATACATCTTGGCATCAATATTTATCAAGACAATTGGGTGATGAGAACCACACTTAGCTGGGTCTTTTTTGGTTTTAGGGATGACTATTATTTTGTCTTCTTCCATAGATTGTGATACTCACCCCATGTTGTGAAAATAATTGAAAAGCTAAGTTAAGATGGGGACCAGCACTTGACAAACAGTCTTGTAAAAACCTTCCTGTCTGGCCCTGGTAATTTGTGTGGGGGGAGAGATTTAATAACCTGCATGATGTCCTCCTCATTGATCTCCCAATCCAGCTCCCTTGTAGCATTGTCATCCAAACTCAGGATCAGCAGGTTTTTTTTATATACTCCTATTGCACTTCTGCCTCTGGATTTTCTGAAGTGTGAAGGGCTCTATATGATTTTGCATATGCAAGCACTTTATCTTCTGTTCATGTTATACTAGTACTGTGTTCGTCCCTGATGGAACTAATTACCTTAGACCCTTTCTGACCCCATAGTAACCGTGACAGCATTTTATCTGCCTTGTTCTTCCCAATATAATAGCATTGTCTAGCATTATGCAATGCCTTTTCAGCCCTCTTGTTGTGTATAAGTTTCAGGTGTCCTATGGTATCTCCGTATGCTTTAAAAGAATCCCTAGATTTAGACAATTGCACCATGCGTCTCCTGTCCTCCAATTCCTTCTCTAATTGTGTTTCCAGGGATCTCAATTGCTTCCCCCTCTGGGCTTTAAGTGATATCAGTTCCCCTCTTATAACAGCTTTAAATACGTCCCATCTCACTGACTCAGTGGACTCAATGCCATTTTCTTCAAAGAATCTAGAAATGTTATTCTCTATGTCTTCCTTTAGGACCGGATCTCTAAATAGTTCTACTGGGACAGACCAACACCATAAAGGATTTTCTTTCTCGGTTGATTCAGTTCCTCTGAGACCAAGGCATGGTCAGCCACTGAGAGTGGATCAACAGCAATGTCCTCCACCTTACCCAAAAGTGTGGCTGACATATTCTATATTCCATTGTGTTTTGTGCACATTGGAGAAAAAGGTGTAGCCATGCTCCCTCCCTTTCAGCTCTCTCCAAACATCTCTCAAGTGTGATCTTGCGAATGTATGCTTCAAAGAGATTGACATTGATGTTCCACCCTGTGTCATACTCAAGCTTGTATCCAATTCCTGGGACCACGTTAAATTAAAGTCTCCCAACAATACATACTCCCACACAGTGAACTCTTCCAGGTCTCTAAGGATGTCCTTAATGCAACTTTCCTGCCCTACGTTTGGGGCATAAATTGATGCCATCATGAATCAAAATCCCCATACTCCCCCTCACCAATATAAATCAGCCAGTCCTATCCTCCATCGTCTTATCAATCCAAACATAATTTCCCTCCCTAAATCCCATTAAGATACGAGATGTTTTGGTTGTGACTGAAGCATGCAATATGTGAGGCTCATTCTTTAATTAAGGTCTTCCTTGGTCACGGCGCAAGAGGCGCTTTTTCTGAAGTGCTACTACATCCAGCCTGTGATCCCTAATAAAAGATCTCCAGTTCAATCCCGCACATTCTGTGTTAACCATTTGAAAGTAGAATATCACTGATGGTATCATGCCCCCTTCCCCATCACCGATCACTCTTTCCTCTATCTTCATCAAACTTAGTGTTGTTCCTCTTTCCCCTGTGTGCCGCACCTCCCACCATCTTTCCCCCTTTCAACTCTCCCTCCCCATCCTGTGTCTCTTCAGACCCCCTTTATAATCCTCAAACCCTCCATCATTCTCCTAGAAAATCACAACATCCACATCTCCTCCATGTAGATCTCAACCGCTCCTTTCTTACCTCTGGCATCCTTACCCTTATGTGGAAACAATAGAGAATAGATAATTAGCCTTCTCTAGGACCTCCTCCAACAATGTTCTTCATTCACTTCTCCATGTCCTGATATCACTCCAACAATCCACCAATACTACTCGTTTTCAAGTCTGAGGGTAGCATCCAATAATATTTAGGCCCTATTCTGCCTTTTCTGATCTCGTTTGAGGGGTCCTGGGCTTCTTTCTCCCTGTACTCCCCTCCACAAGGCTTCGTCCTCCTTTGTAATCCTGTGCTGGGTCGTGTACTCTGTCTTTGACATCCACCTCAATCTGCAGCAGAGCTCACCCTTCTTGCACTGAGGTTATATGATGCTGAGAACCTTCCCATGTACAGAGCAGGCCAAACAGAAAGCTCCTCTTATATATAATGTCTTTCTTGGCCAGCTCCTGCACCACCAGGCCCATCTTCCTCCTCTTTTGTAGCATACTCAAGGATAGATCCTGAAAGAGTTGAATCCAGGGACCATTGCAGTCCAAAGGATCTTTGATTCTTGCAGCCTGCAGAATCCTCTCCTTTTTGGGGTATTGATGATAAATTCACCAATACATCCCTAGGGCGCTGTGTTTCTCTTCCCCCTTATGGCTCATCCTATGTACTCTGTCGATGTAAATCGATTCAGTCTGAGTGGGGCCTATAATCTTTGCAAACAGGGTCTGGTCTTGGGTTTCAGAGACTTATATTCACTCTCCTCAGACACGTTTTAACTAGAATATTGGACCTTCTAGATGTGTTTTCCAAGCCCTCCGTTTGCAGTTCCAAATTGCAGGATATTCTACTGCACTGTTCCAGCAGTTCACCATTCACCTGCACCTCTTCAGTCATGTCTTGCAGGCCTCTTTCCATAGTGTCAGTCCTTTCCCCTCATTTTGAGATCTCCCTCTTGATTTCTGCCACAGATTTGGTCAAGTCGGTTTTTAGCAATTGGAATTGCACCTGAAAAGATAGCATAAACGCTTCTTGAAAGTCCCTGAGACCCTATTGGAGATAATTTTTCATCAACATATCGAACATAGCCACGTCCCATAGTCCATTTGGCAATGTCTTTGTCCCGTCCTGTATCTCTTCTCCTTGAGCTGCTCTAGGGACCCAAAGAGGCTGTATCGGCCTGGCCCTGGTGGTGCTTTAACCTTGGTGCGCATCAGTGTCGACTCTGAGATCTCCCTCTCAGCATTGAGGTTCTCCTAGAGCACTTCCACAGTCCCTAAATGAAGGGCATGATGAAATGGTGGGCCATAAAGCCAGGGGTTAACTGGATGTACGTTTGCCCTAGGAAATATGCCGCTTCCTTCCTGGCCAGGTCCGTATATGTGTTACTTGTCCAAAAAAACAAGAGGGAGATTCCCCTCTCCAAGTTATTCTCCAGAAAACAATGGAACATAGCAGTGTCCACCCAACATCCACCTGTTCAGTCCTCATTCTCACACTCCTTGGGCAGTCAGCTTCAAATATGGTAGAACTCTGCAGATCTAAGTGATATTTCCTCACTACTCAAGTATTGCTGTTGTCCACTGAAGCCCTCTCTCCCCTCTTGCTGGAATCAATGTCTAGGACCATGAAATCTGCCTTGCTCTCCCGGACACTTTAGGGAGTATGCGCAGCTGGTCTGGGTTTTACCCAAGCGTCAGTACTCACCTCTAAGTCCCATGGGGCGCTCCGTTTTGGGGCCATGATAGTGCCGCTCAGTGTATTTCTCTCAATCAGAGACAGCTCTGCATCAGGTCCTGCAGTACACCGCTGCGGCCCTCGGACACTGAGTGCTCCGTATAATATAGTTCACTGGCGGCTTCCTACTGGCGGAATCACCACAAACCACAGCCCACCAGCCCTATGTCTTCGCCCATGTCAAACTTTTCGTGGAGCCGCACTGGGTTCTGGAACACACTTCACATGGTTTCCCATTCTATTTCGATTGGAGGAAAGGGTGGATTCCCTCATCCAGCTTCAGACAAATGCCTTTATTATTAGGAGGATGATCAGAGTTCTAAACACTGCGTGTACTCCCTGCCAATGACCATCTTGAATGCCCACCTCTGCCCTTAATCATGTCATTGACATTAATCCACCACTGCCATGGTCGGTTGACTCTATAACAGAGGAACCTAATACTATTGCTCCTAAAACTGTCTCTACCTGTGAACTAACTCCTTTGCAAAGCTTTATATTAATTAGTGACCTAACGGTTCACCAAAGCGAGTTGTGTCTACTCAATAAGAGTCTGCTGGCCTCCCCTTGGTTGCCCATATGTAATTCTACTGAGTCAAGCGACCATGATTCTGGAGAGTAGGCCAATTCTAATTGTGGTATTGATCATTTTAGCATCAGTCAGCCCAATATTAGGCACTGGATTTCCTCCTCACTTCTTTGGTCAAGCAGTGCAAAGAACTCCATAAAACATTGGTAGATCCCACAGCAATCTCTTATTGACCCCTCCATGTCCATTGATGAATGTTGCTTGTAATATCTCCAATTCAATTGCGTCTATTCAAGATGATGCCACCTGTGAACTGGAACGCAATACCTCTAATTCTCCTCTTTACAACTGTTCTTCAGCGGCGGCCCACATAGATCCACCATGTATATGGAGCATCCACATTGTTAAGGCGGCGACTCCACCATCTTAACCGGAAGAGAGGCCACAGACCTGTTAAAAAGAGAGAGAAAGGCACACAAAAAAGAACATTTTTTATAAGGTGGGAACTACACCCCCTGCCCCAAACAGGCAGCCGACCCCAAGGGAAGATCACAGATATACAGCGCTTGGCTCGAGTGTTTTTGTGAATGGGGAAAAGATTGCAATGGACGACCCCCGGCCCCATGGTGCACATACTAATACTATAAGGGGTGAAGCTGAAATTCTATGACTGTGGGACACCACATGCTCACGGCCGCTTGCCACTAGAACACCTGAGGCTGACCATAGACTACTCTCTAGACTAGAGGTGCTTCTACACAGCGGTAGAGGTGATCTGCAGCCTGTGAGCACTCTCTGGCCCAACCCATACTGGTTGCCTGAACCCTAAAGCTGGCCCCCTATAATTCAACATGACTAAAGGAGCAGGTGGGAGAAGAAAATCCAGAGCCACAGATAAATTTGCAAGATCCACTCACAGGGGTGAGCAGGAACAACCAATCCAAGCACATCCTGACCCGGCCCTCCCTTTCCCTGGACCCTCACATACACCAGATTTGACAAGCAGGATGGAAGCAATGGCGAAAAGATTCTCTGCTGTGCACGAAAAGATTGATGACATAACGGCAAATGTGGGGGGCACTGGATTACTGGGGTGGAGGAAAGGATAGGGGCCACTGAAGACAATATATATGCCCTCCATGATACAGTGGATATAGTGGCTACCCTTACCAGAGACATGAAATATGTCAAAAACAAATGCGATGATCTCGAAACCGGCTCACGAAGAAATAACATCCGTATACTTGGGGTTCCAGAGGACGCTTTAACTGGAAGCATGGAATTGGCCATGGAAAACGTGCTCAAAGTCCTTCTGGGTCACCCAAACTCTCCTCCCTCTCTGCTGTGGAGCGCACCCATCGCGATTTGGCCCCCAGACCTAAACCAGGTGACTTCCCCAGGCCTATCATTGCGAACATATTGAGTTACTGAGACAGGGATCACCTACTGCGGTTGGCCCAAGAGAAGAAAGAACTCAAATTAGGATCCCAAACCATTCGTATGTTCCCAGACTTTTCACTCCCGGTACAGCATGAGGCGCTGACAATTCATTGGTGTAAAGAAAATGCTCTGTGAGCATAATATACAATATGCTATGTTGTTTCCAGCGCGACTGAAGTTCCAGTTCTGGGGTAAACTATTTTTTCACTGTTCCCAGCGAAGCAGTGAAGTTCATTGAGGCGCAGATCCCCATAAACAATCCCATTGCTAATCCTGCTGAGAGAGATATACCTGACTGACAGTTTGTCACGTACAACAATCTCAGATTTAATACAAGTTGTTAGAAGTAAACCATGCAAATCTGCTGCCCTTTAACCTATATGTAAAAGATATGACATCCTTAGGTAGTTTCAAGTGCTGTGCAGCAACATTAAGCCCCATTGCAGTTGCTTTGTGCGAATTGAGGGATGTACACCCTCCCGTGCCCGGTTGGTACGAGGAGGTAATTGGGGGAGGGAGGACTTGGTAAACTGCAAGGTTATGGGGGTCGGGGACAGGGGATGCTGGCCTGGTGGTATAGAGGGCCTTGAAGTATGGTTGTGCACTAGTTGTGCTGTTCTGGCGAGTTGGCGGAGGAAATGTTGACAATTGAGTACGCAGATGCTGTGTTTCTGGGTTGCCCTGCAATCTGGACTATTAATAAACATAGTGTAAATTATGGGATAATATATATGCTATGACACAACAGCTGAATATAATGTGTTGGAATGTCTGTGGGCTGGGAATTTTACTAAAACACAGAAGGTGATGTCCTATGTATAGAGGCACAAGGCAAATGTTCTATTCCTGCAAGAGACCCATGCGAAAGAGAGAATGGGTTGTAATATTGCCACCACATGGGGGAAGAATAGATATTTACTTCCTACTCCTCGCAGTCCAGAGGAGTTCTGATACTGATACATAAGGCCTTAAAATTTGTGGAAAAAAAGTCCACATCGACCCTGAGGAGAGGTACGTGTTAGTTCATTGTGTCCTAAAAGGAACCAAGCTGGTCCTAGTAAACACTTATTACCCCAACACAGACTCCCCTGATTTCTCAACCTTATTGGAGGGATCATATCAGGGTACTGCGGGATACCTGGAGTATGGGGGGGGACATGAATTTGATTCTAGATTGTACTCTAGACAGAACAAATGTAGCACCCAGGCCCCAGCCCAGAGCTGCTCTACGATTGCTGTCCTTTACACAAACACTAGCATTGTGCAATGCGTGGCTCACGAGACACCCACAGACGAGAGAATATACCTTTTATTCTTCAGTGCATGATATGTCTTGATGGATCGACATATTCCTGATATCTAGTTCACTAATGGAGAAAGTATTGGACATTGACATAAATCCCTGTACATTGTCGGACCATTCAGCGGTGACACTCACAATGAGATTAGGCAGGAGTAATACAGGTTGCACTTGGAGATTGAAATCAGAAGCATTAAAGGATATAGGCCCTCATTATGACCCTGGCGCTAAGTGAAAAACGATGGCGGTAAATGGTTACCGCCATTGTTTTCCGCTAGGTCCGATCATGACCCCTGACCGTTAACTACGATGCCATTAGCGGCATCGTAGTTAACGCTGCCGCTAACTGCGCCAATGGCGCGCGCACGCGACCTCCCACACCGTACTTAGCGCCATGGCGGAAAGGTACGCGAATGCCGACCCAAGCGGACATGCACCTAACGCCATCACCCAGCCCGTTAAGTACCTTACCGCCATGGTGCTAATTACGCCATCGCGAACCAACCGTAAAGGGCCTTGTGCAGTGAATCCAGCTGCCACAGGTGCACAGAATCAGCACAGGTGGAGGCAATACAGAGTCAGGAAGTACAAAAATAGCACACCCAACCCCTTCCCAGACCCAGTCACACTCCACAATGATTCCAATAGGACTAGCAATGTTGGGGCTGGAGGACCTGATAGCAATGCAAGTGCTACAACTTCAACTACAACAACAACAACAATAGGCTGCACAGAGGAGACGCAGGAGGAGAAGGAGGGAAAGGCAGAGGCAGCAAGCCCCACCAGCACAGCCAGTGGCACCACGCAGGCAGCCCACAATCCCACGCATCAGAGCCAGTCCATTCAACCTCACCGCTGAGCAGATCCACACCCTGTACCGTTTGGACCGGGACACCATCACCACCATCGTATACATGATACACAACGACATTGACAGCATGATAGAAACACCAACCGTCATCCCACCCCTACTGAATACTCCACCTGGCTGTGAGTAGCAGAGACAACGGAGCCAGATCATACCCTAAAGCAGCACAAACTTCAGCTGACACCACTGAACCTAATGCCCGATGTATGCAGCCCCACCACGTGAATGAAGGTGTGCCCCAACCATGACACAACCATCTGCAAGTGCATTGTACCAATTCACACCACATTGACCTCAACGAAATGCACCTACATGCACGTCACCAGACACCATCCACTGAAAGGCCTGTCCCCATAACTGCGCATGAATGAGGCACATGACGGACAGAAACATCAACACACCATCACACAGACAGCAAGGCCCACAAAATGTCCCTATCAACATCAGTATTGCTCACTGGGGTCATGATGAGGCTGACAGCAATGTTGCAATGATGTGAGCGTTGACCTCACAGGACACGTGCCAGGCCACCAAAACAAACGGCATGAACGAACACAGTGGATGGACACTCACAAGGCACTTGACCCCCCTGCATAAATTGGTTGATGGCATGCACAACATTCCATAAGAGCCATGAGCATATACTGGTCGCATAGTGTGAATCAATTAGTGCATTTAAAAGAGGTCCGAAGTAACAGTTGGATGCAAGCCATGGTGGCACGTCATGTTTTGAAATAGACGTCATGACTGACACATACATTCTCGCCCACATACAGGTGATGCAGGCTATCCCCTAAAGAGGTGGTTCCTTACACCAGTCCGGAACCCACAGAACCAGCACGAGGAGGACTTCAACCGTGCACATACACGTACCCGTGTGGTCATTGAGCAGGCATTTGGCCTATTGAAGGCACGGTTTCGCTGCCTCAGCAGGTCTGGTGGGGCACTCCTGTACCGCCATGAGAAGATGGCAAAGATCGTCATACACAATATGTGCGTCAGACGCAATGTGCCCCTGCCCCCTGATGGAGAACTGCAACCACCTGACGATGAGGATGATGAAGGTGGGGATTCGGCAGCACCTCATGGAGGCGGCGATGCACAGGAGGGGCGTGAAATGCGTAGTACTCTGATCAACCAATTATTCTAGCACACGCGAATGGGGGGTGTCACCTGGAGATGACGATTGTGGCACTGTGTGCGTCTGTTATATGGACACTGGGGACTGTTTACCAATAAATCACACATACGCAATGAGCAATGTCCACACATCTGATTTGTGCAAATATGAAAAGTGTATTGTGAGTGATTTTGTTGAACACACCCACTCCCCCCTCCCCCCTGAACTCCCCAACACACCCACTCCCCCCTCCCCCCTGAACTCCCCAACACACCCACTCCCCTCTCCCCTCTGAACTCCCCAACACACCCACTCCCCCTCCCCCCTGAACTCCCCAACACACCCACTCCCCCTTCCACCCTCCCCCCTGGAATCCCTACAAAGGTGTGAGTAAGTCTGTGCAGCAGTGTCTGATGTAGGATTTCTCCACTGTCCGGCCACTATTGGCAGCCCCCTCCCTTGGCCCCTGGGGCACCCCTGCCTGTGCTGCGCAGGTTCCTCCCCGATCGGCGGATGGGGCTGCTTGGTGTCGAGCTGGCACCCGAGGAGGTTCCTGCCTGCTCATTTGGACGCATGTCCCGAATTGTCTGCACTAGTTCCGTGATGACGTGCCGCACAGCGGCGAGTTCTGCGCAGATGTCCTTTGTGGAGGACTCTATAGCAGCCTTCACTGTCTCCGCACATTTCTCCATTGCTGCCCTTGACCCCCCACATTCTGCAACATGCTCATTGAGGAGCGAGGATAGTTGCTGCTGCCGGGTGACGATCTCCTCCAGGCTTTGTTGTTCTTTCTGGCCCATAGCTAATGGCAGTGGTATTCCCATTGGGCTGCTCACCTCCTGCAGTGGGGATGGAGAGCCTGGCCAATCCTCATCCTCTAACTGCCCCTGTGTGGCATCCGCATGCGGGCTGCTTAGGGACAGGTAGGGGGAATGAGGGTGGGCAGTGGGGCTTCCGACATCAACCTCCTCAATGATCCCTGCTTCGCTATCGGAGGAGGCTGCAATGGCAGCAGTTTCCCCAATAGTGCTGCTTGCAGCAGAGCCTGTCCCTTCTGTGGGCACGATTTGGGTAATGTCTGCTGCTGCTGCTGCTTCTGTGCTGCCTGCTGGGGTGGCTGTCAGTGTCCTGTCCTGTTTTCCTGGCATGGATTTTGGCTGCTGTGGGGTTTTCCTCGGGACGGCAGAGGTGGAGGGTTGTGGTGTTGGCACAGTTGTCCTGGCCCTCTTGGTGGGTGTGGAGGCAGTGGTGTCCTCATCCTCAAGGTCGGAATTTGAGCCTGTGGTGGAGCAAAGGAGGGAAAGTGTTATTGATGGGTCTGCGGACATTGAGCGGGCATTGTGACGACTGACATCTTATCAGTTAGTACATGCGGCACATTTGAGGCAGGGGAAAACAGGTTGTCTCCCTTTTGTGTGGAAGTAGCATGGAGGTATGTGGGTGCCTGCAGTTAGGGTGTGCATACTGCATGTGTACAGGGTGGAGATCGGATGTATCTGTGGGCAGTCTCCTGCTGATGTGTTGCATATACACTATGGGGCAACATTGTACTTCACATGAATGGACTTTGGTGAATTTTGCATGGCTTGATTTGAGCCACCTACCTGCATCGCCTGATGTCGGGGCTCCTCTCTCCATTCCTCCTACTCCTTCGATGCTCTCCATTCCGATGGTGGAGGCACAGATTTCCTCCCATGGCTGCAATTTAATAGGGGACTCCGATCCTCCCCCGGTTGCCGTGGCCAGGTTCCTGTTTGCCGATAGTATGCTCCTGACTCTGAGCCGGAGATCGTCCCACCGCTTGTGGCACTGTCTCACATTGCGGGGTGTTGTTCCCACTGCACTAACCCGCTGAGCTACCAGTGCCCATATGGCCTTCTTCTTGGCTATGGCCGGTCCGGTCATTTGGTTGGAGAATACCACTGCGGCGTTCTCCTGGAGGGTCTCCGCAAGCATGGTAAGCTCCTCTCTGGTGAAGCGGTCTTGCCGCTGGCGGTCACAGGCTTTTTTAACCACTTTAGGCATTTTCTTGCAGGAAGAAGGTTGCTGATGGTATTTGCCGGGTCTCAGGCTCAGATGTCCAGTGGTTGCGGAGGATGCCAATGGATTGTGTTTTTAAAGATGGCCGCCGTGCTCTTTCCCGTTCCGCCGCGGTGACGCTACTTCCAGTTCCGCTTATCTACGGTCACCGCTAATTGCGGTAACCGCTAACTACGGTCACCGCTATGAACGGTGGTCGGGGTGGCGGTGGAGCACCTTGCGCGGCATACGATGCCGGTAGGTGCCGTTTTTGGGGGCATTAACGCCATGGCGCAGTTTACATTACCGGCATGGCGTAATGCTCGTGCATGATGGGTCGTAATGTCCCGCTTTTTACGGCTTTGACCCAGCACGTAAACGTTAGTTACGCCATGCCGGTAATGTTGTATACTTACCGCCTGGGTCGTAATGAGGGCCATAGTCTTCAAAGCAGAGATTAAGGCTGACATTGAGACTTTTTTTGACTGTAATACGGTCAAAGCCACCTCCCTAGGTACTAGATGGCAGGTCTTTAAAGTCTATATTAGAGGTATGGCGATATCAAGGGAAACTGGAGCCCTCAAAAGTATTAGGGGGGACCTGAAGAAATCTGAAAATGCTCTTAAAGGGCTCGAGACTGAATACTCCAGTTCCTTGAATCCCCAGCTGCTGCACATGCTCAAAAGGAAATTTGCTACTTCTCCCACCCACAGGCGGCCAGAAAATACAGGGTAGAGGACAGGCCAGGTAGAACACTGGCGAGACTTGTTCAGACAGAGAGAGGGCGGTCCCAGTTGGACTGTATTCTGGATGAACAGGGTAATACTAAATGGACGGATGCAGAGGTGGTGGGGATATTCCGTGACTTTTACCAAGCTCTCTATACTGTTTAACCCTCACATGGGGAACAGACCTTTCATTAATTGCTAGAAAATATCCCATTATCACGACTTAACCCTCAGACAAGGGAAAACCTTGAGGCCCCTTTTTTCGCTTGGAGAAATCATAGTGGTAATTGTCAGCTTACCCAAGGGGAAAGCTCCAGGCCCAGATGGTCTCACTACAGAGTTCTATCAGGGGTATGCGACAGTAGTGGCTCCCAACCTTCTCGGGGTATGGGAAGAGTTGCTTTGTAATTCTCTTCTGCCCGTCTTCTGCCTGAGTTACTTCAGGAGGCTGTGATCACAATACTCTTATATTTTTTTATGCCGTTTTGTAAAGCCCTGTGTCGCCAAGGGCTGTCTGTGGCTGCTGTGTTCCTGATTTGTTGGAATCTGACCTAATTTCTAAAATTGTAATTGCCAAGGTGGTTTTTGCAACTTTTGCAACGTTTTTGGAAAAGAAAAGAAAAATCTTGTTTTCATTTTTTTCGAAGTGGCCAAGCCACTCCTTTGTTTCCCAGAAGGCTATTTGAACTGAGGTGCTCCCGCCATTGTGCACACACCGTTTTTGCAAAGCCCTGTTTTGCCAAGGGCTGTCTGTGGCTGTCTTGGGCGGGCTTGAATCAGATCTGTGTGAATACTGGTTGCATCTGTGTGTTAACCCAATAGTGCTAAGGTAAATAAGTTTGTGCATTTAGCTGGTTCAACTGGTTATGTTGATTGACTTGAAATTACATGTGTTTGTTGCTTTGTACTTAACGTGTAACGCGAACGCTGATTGCAGTGTTAAAGCTGTGACTCATGAAGAGGTGACCATAATAGTGTGGCCGTGTCTGTCCTCTGTTAATTATAAGTAATAGCGTCCAATTTGCAATGACATGTATTTGCATTCATTACTGATCCTTCAGCGTTGTTAAAACGAACGTTGACTGCCGTGCTATTCACCACTGTCTTCACGACAGAGTGACTGTAGTAGTGCGAATTTGCACATTGTTTGAAATTTTAAATACTTGAACGAAGTGAAGGTAACGAACATCAACACCATGGAAAAAAGCCTGTCCTCTTTAAAAACTGGTATGCCGGCAGCTGATAAAATACAAGACTGCTTGCAGGCCAGTACAGCAGATTACACTCGTGCAATGAGCGTACATATGCCCAGGCAGAAAAAACAGCCAAGTTGTGCAGCGGAAAAAGAAATCATAATTAAAAGTCTGCAATGCATTAAATCAAGTGGCACGGACATACACATGTATTATAATCAAAGTGTTTCATATGAGGGTAAAATTAGCAAATTGAAACATGTTAAGGAAATGGGTGTAACACAGAATAAACAAATTGAATTGGACATGCGCCTTAATGTGGAAATTGATGCAATTTGTGCTAATCCAGTCCAAAATGCGCAACCTATGAAAGTTAGCAGCATGCTCTCAGACATTACAATGGAAACGGAGAGCAAACGCTGCGACCAATATTTACTGTTGACTAATGAAGCTGTAAGCCAGAAGAGGATAAGTCCCTGTTTGTGCTCTGTTGTGGCACAACAAAAACTGAGGGATCAAGCCCTCCATATTACTGGGCAGGTAGATGAAGCACTTCATTTCATGAATCAGAGTCATAACTCTGACAACAATGAAGAGGTGGTATTTGTGCACCCTAATATGGTTGATCTGATGCAGGTTGACAATTTATCTCCAATTAAAAGCCCATGTGGGAACATTCTTCCAATGTTGAATGGTGATGATAATAGGTAGCACATGGGTCTAAAACATGCATCACTGCCATCGCCGGTAGTTTCTGATTGTTGGGCTCACTCATTGCCATTCATACCTCCCACTTCCCGACGAGCAACCACAGCCTGGGATTGCCATCAAGTGAAGTGTGCACCAGAAAAACAAAAAGTGGATGCTAATACACAATATGAAACAACTGATGCAAACTTAACGTTGATGGCAATGACTACAGCTGTCCTCGCTTTGGCAAAACTTTATGAGGCATTAGACCAAAAGATAAATTACCAAACAATTCTTTGTCTCAATTAACGAATCAGAATGCAGGGAATACATCTAGTGGGAGAACAAATATGAATAATCCTGACTATGAAATCTTTAGACATTGTGCAATAGCAAACGCAGGATCGCAAACTGAAAGTGTAGTTGGCCATGGAGGAATAGTTGTAGAAGAACCAAAACAACTGGTATGTGAGAAGAACCTACAAATAGACAGGGATGCAATTATTGTATGTGAGAAGAACCTACAAATAGACAGGGATGCAATTATTACTGAGGATAAATTGCCAATTCAAACAGATAATGATGATAGTGTTAGTATCATTAACACCAGGGAAGTGTCTAAGAAACAGGTGGACAATTCTTTCAAATCACAAGGAAATGCATTTAATATCTTTGCCAAAGATGGTTTGACCAAAGAGAAGACATGCCAATTAGTGAAATCTAATAGAGGCAAACATAGTAAGATACTAAACATGCCGAAAATGAATAAGACTAGTATGAAAATGTGACAATTTCTTAAAATTCGAAACTCTGCAAATTAAAAAAATGAGAAAAAAAGGATGACATGATTGCTTGTCGTGGAGTATCGTTGCAACAGGTCCCTATTAGCCTGGATAAAGTAGCAATTAACTTATCATATAAACCACTTGATGTCTTGGTTGCTGAATCAGTAGTATTGAAAGAGAAGGAAAATGTAGTGCAAAGAATTCCGGACATGACAGAAAATCCTAGGGGGCGAAGCAGTGTAATGTCATCTCTGGTGAATGTCCCAAATAGTTTGTCTGCTACCCAGATAAGAGATGAAATAAATGAAACAGTGGAATGATATATAGCTAATAGACAGAAGGAGAAAAATATTGAAGCCAGCAAGGAAGGACAATCAATAACACCTATATATCACCCAACATTAAATGGTCCATGGCCTGTAAACATGATAGGTAAAACCAACATTCAGCATAATGCGAACCTTGAGCAGAATTCACAGTGGAAAACAAATGTTCCCATATTGAAAGACTCAACATATAAGACCAAGCAATTGCCAAATAATAATCGCACACAAATGAGTCATCATTGATTTATAATCGAATGTAGAGCCCATCCATTCACAAAATTCGACTTGAATCGAACAAGCATATTGAATATTTGCAAAGAACTTCACCAGCGAAAAAATATATGTACAGCAGATATTGATAGAGTTGAGTTCTTAGATGACCAAGATCTCTCTAAATCACAGATCTTTATTCAATCAACTATTCTAGCCGATATTATGTAGAGAGAGAGAGAACTGCATTATATGAGATGGGCTTCAATTTACATCAAGATTATTATCAATCTAATCTAGATGACTGGCAAGAGTCATGATAGAGAAATTTGCTAATATTCAGTGCTGATCGTGCAAGTCGTTGCGGAATGGATGGTCTACAACAGCAAGCGTAACAACCCATAAAATCAAATATTGTTTGCTTGGTCTGCTGGAACACCCGTGGTTTCCATCATTTCATCAATTTTAAAAGTAGTGAGTTGAACAATTATGACATAGTGGTGTTGCACGAGACATGGTTGGTTGAACCACCGATTTGGGATGACTTTGAAATTCTTTCAATACCAGCTTTGACACAATGTAGGGGTCAACCCATGGCAGGGTTAATGGTAGCTATGAAGAAAACAAAGGCATTTAAAGTTAGTACATACTCTACCTCCACCCCTTTATACAAGTAGTCAAACTAGTGAATCATGTACATACTGTGATAATAATTCATATCTACTGGGGAAGATCGCATTTAGATCTGGACTGTTTCTTTAAACTTGTACTTACAAACTACTTAAGGGGGATCTAAATCTCCATTTATTACCGAAAGGAGAAGAAAGATATAACAAGGAAGAGCAAAGGTGGTGCCATATGATGGAAGAACAGAGGTTTGTAATGTTGAATGGTACGGTGGAGGGTGACGTACCTGCAGGTTTCCCGTGGCATAAAGGCTCTTCTCAGGCCACTATCGATTATATATTTACAAATTGTGCATTCATGAATCTGGTTAAGACCTTGGAGATTAGATCAAATGCGAATAGTGATCATAGCCAATTATGCTTGACATGGGAATGGGAATCATCTTGGGTTCAGGAAAAGAAAGAAAAATATGGGGGCAAAGTGAAAGCCAATAACAGTAGAAATCGAATTACATGGTCAGAAAAATCTTTAATTTACTTTAGTCAGATACTGATGAATGAGCCAGGGAATTGCTATGCATCATCCATGCAAAGGTATGTGTATGTAAAAACAGCCGTACAAGGTTCTAACTTTAAACATTCTCATGTATTTGATTATGATGTAAAATGTAAGAAAGTCAAGTTGAGATGACAAATTCGGCTATTGAAACATCTGCCACTGAATGAGAAGTTGTCGAAAACGAAGCATTTAAAATCTGTGTCTAAAAACAGGCAACGAGGAAGGAAAGCAATATGTTATCAAAATGACAGTGAACATATGATGAGGAAAATGGCACCTAAGTCATCTGCGGGGATATGGAGCCTACTTAATGAGGTCACCTATAAAGATCAGGGCTCTGTGCAAATAAATTCAATCCAGGAGCAAACATGGTGCGATTATTTCCAAAAAATGTATCAGACTCCATTATCAGGTGCTCAAATACATCTGAGTAAAATGGAGACTGGAATCATGAAAAACAGTTTACCCATGATGATTTGGTATTTTACATCTTGAAGTTAAGTACATTGCGTGCCTTGAGGCCCGATGACCTCGACAATAGAATGTTGAAAACCATCCTGAAATTTTGGCTGTAATTCTCGACATTTTTGATAAAGGAATAAAATCAGGTGAACTGCCCCAATCATGGAAGAAGTCTTTGTTGATTGTGCTATTCAAGAAAGGAAACAGATTAGACCCGGGCTAGCCTTATTAGACTGCCCGGGGAAGATCTTTGCCCGTTTGGTCCTGCGGGACTTTGATTTCTGGCTTACCGAGAAGATCTTAAGGGACCCATGCCAAACAGGTTTCCTCCCTGGAATGGGAACAGGTATTAACTTGTTCACTGTGAATGCGATTATTGCTAAACATCAGAACAGGAAACAACCTCAATATGTAGCGTTCTTGGTTTTTAAAATGGCGTTTGATTCTGTAGCAAGAGAATTGTTATTTGAAAAACTCATGAAACATGATTGCCCGCGGCACATTCTAAAATGGTTGATGGACTTTCATAAACAAACAACACTCCAAATAAGATTGAGTAGTGATGGACTACTTTTGGAATCAGTCTTAACATCAAGGGGGCTGAAGCAAGGGTGTATACTTGCTTCAGCCCTCTTTAATTTCTTCGTATTGGATATAGGACAGGGGTTTGCAGATTTTACAACCGATTCACCCAAAATATGAAGTCATGTGGTACAATGGTTATTATACGCGGTTGATCTTTTGTTAATATCCAAAACTCCAATGGGATTACAAAATATGCTTCGAGCTCTGGAAAATTGTGCCCTGACCAACAAAATAATGATAAACATTAACAAAACACAAGTGATCCAATTTGGCAATGTGAAACAGCGTAACTTTGAACACACTTGGTAACTGAATGAACAAAAACTGAAGGTGGTTCCACATTATATCTATCTTGGAGTAAATGTTAATAACCACTTGAAAGATCTACCTTAAGGCACTAGCATAAACTTGAAATTGAATAGTTTGCTATCACAGGTGCAAATAATAAATGGAAAATATTGCTGTTAGGCAGAAACCTGTGCAGTTCCCTCTGGGACCACTGCAAAAGATTTAAGACTACAGGTGTTTGGCAGTAAACCCACTTGGTAGCAGTCTGTACCACACGGATTCACTTGGTAGCTGTGGCTGAGCAGTCAGACTTCCCTCAAGAAAAGTTAGGCCGTTTTTGGAGTATACAAGATAGGTCAATTTACACAGTAGAACAAGCAGACACTGATCAGAGCTTGGGTGTAAAGATATATAATTATGTATTTAAAAACACATCTATGGAAAACACACTGGCACTAATATGGCAAACAACTTCAATCACAGTTACTATAAGTCTATATCAATCCCATAACAATATTTCGACAAGTCTAGGTTCAACGGCACCACTTATTTGCAGACAGAGGTGAATGCTTTAACCTAGATGGCACTCTAGTATTCGTTAGAAAGGGAGAGAAAAAGGCAGGGTATGAAACCAACTCAGTACCAACACTTTTACGAAACAAATGCAAGGCGAGCAAGGCAGGGTCTACTGTAAATCACAAAGTTCAGAGGCCAGGCCCACTCGGAGAGAGGCAAGGCTATATGTCCCAAAAGTATCACAGTGGAAATGCACTTCAAGTCTTTGTAGCAAAATGTCACAGAAAGGTTGGACCAGTTTAGAACAAACGTTTAAGAAGTTCTGGAGGCGACCCAATGGAAAGGTAAGGATTTAAGACACCTCACGCTAACCGTTTCCAGGGAAGCCAGGCGGACACAGTACCTTGAGAGTGAAGAGACAGCGGCGGGGGCAGTGGTTCCTGGTGGTGGATCCAAGTCTGGGCTTTGCCAGAAGATGATATGATCTTGTCGTCGAGGAAAGTTGAAGATCGTTGCACCACCAGGGAAGAGACCAGCCGCGGAGTGCTCCATCACAAGGCACCCCCTTTTTGGTCACGGTACAGCTGTCAGTGGCTATCCGGTTGCCGGGGTGCTCAGCACGGGCAATTCGACCACTGGACGTCCTGGAAGCGAAGAAAAAGCAAGGGACTGGTTGTTCCCACCAGTCAGGGGAAGAAGACTCTCCAGCAGGGAGATCTCCTCTGTCGTTGGGAAGTGGTGAGTCGGTTCAGCAGGGCTCCACCGGAGGTGTCGTCGTTGCAGGTCGGCTCAGCTTTACCCTCGTCGGATTCTTAGGTCCTTGTTAGGGAGAATTATCTGTTTAGGCTGAATTTCCTAACTTAGTGAGTCCCCCAGCAGCTTTGCTGGATTTTTGGGGTTTATTTATTTCTCCTGCCAAGAGTGAGACTCTTTTACCCTCACTCTTGGACATGATTTGAGTGTGTTTCTTTGGATCTAGATGTGTTTAATGGGCTATGGGGTCTTTTACCCCATAGGGCTTCATGTGTTTTTGTGATGTGTGTTACACAGTACCCTCAGTGCAGTGATACAGGGGTGTCATAGTGACCCCCCAGTATAGACTCCATACCCTGGGACTGACTACTGTCTCCCAGGGCATGTAAAGTCACCATTGACTTTACTAGTCTTAAATTCTGAACAGAACCAGTACAAACCATCATATTGTGGACGTACTGGCTGGGGCAATTCGATTGCCCCAGGGTCCGTTAGTCGAGGGGGCACGTCTCCGTCCCCCCTGATCGAGTTTTGGCTGGTGGCAGTGGATACTACTTTTTATATTCAACCGCAAATATTTTCCTATGGGATTTCCCAATTTTTAGGCTACTATCTTTATTTAATTATTTACAGTAGCCTCGAACATACCGCCGGTTTATTTAATTAATATTAATTCTCCGGTTGGTATTTTTTTGCCAAAACTTGATTCTAAAATGGCATCTGTGTTCTCTTCTGTGACTCCAACCCAAGTTGAGCCCTTTGTTCCACTTTTTGGCGGGCTTCTCCACAGAAGCCCGCCAAAGTGGTGCCACTCTGTCTGGGGTACTTAGGAGGGGTGGAGGGGAATTTAGGCACCCTGGACTGAGTTGCCTAGGCAACTCACGTCGCACTCCATCCTGATTGGCCCAAGTGGTGAGCCGGCCGGCTCACCACTTAGCATGTTTGAGTGACAGCTAGGCTGAGTGAATGGGGGTTTGCTGCATAAAAGCAGGGCTTTGGGGACTGGAACTTCAGAAGTCGCCACAGGACCTAAGAATCCGACGAGGGAGAAGCTGAGCCGACCTGCCACGACACCACCACCGGTGGAGCCCTGCTGGACCGCCTCACCACTTTTCCCAACGACAGAGGAGATCTCCCGCTGGAGAGTCTTCTTCCTTTGACTGGTGGAGATAACCAGTTTCACCGTCTTTTCGCCTTCCCGACGTACATCGTGGCCGCCTTGCCTGTGCCAAGCACCCCGGCAACCGGGACACCACGTTTTACCACGACCGCGAAACAAAGGTACCACCTTTAACCGGAAAACTCCACGGTTGGTTTCTTCCCTGGTAGTGTCCAAATAAAGAAAAGAGTGGGCACTACTTATTAATTGATAAGGTGGTCTGTACTTGGTAAGATATTTAGTCCTGTCGCCAGATTCCTCCCCGTTGCTTAGGGAGGTAGAAAATACTAATATAATGTTGACTGGTTAATTATCACCAGTCTGCTGGAAGGACTCGTGTGGGTATCCAAATTTCTTTGTAAAGAGTATTTAATTTCTTCAATAATTCTTGAGAAAGTACTGATAATTCCGATGAATTTATAGTAAAAATATTTTTATTCAACCATTTACATCTTTCTGAGGCCTTTGGCAAACATTATATTGTTCATATTGGGCACCTGGTTTTCACACGAGCAAGGTGCCCGGCTGCTACTACTTTGGCTTAGACAACAGGAAGTTAAAGAAAATATATTAAGGACATGCAACAGCTAACACAAACAAGCATGCTTGAGTGAAGAGAAATTGGATAAATTACCAATAAGGAAGCACAGTAAATCAGGCCAAAGATTTAAAGCAACGTTTTACACAGTTCCTGATGAAGGTCTATCATTGACCGAAATGCATTGAACAATATAATGTTTGCCAAAAGCCTCAGAAAGATGTAAATGGTTGAATAAAAATATTTCTTCCCTGGTAGTGCAACGACCTTCATCTTTCCTGCAAGTCGAGATCTTCTCTTCCCCTGGACGACGACGCAACTTGCACCCACTACCAGGAACAACTGCCACCGCTGGAGGATCCTTCCCACTTGTCCCGCCTGGCTTCCCTTGCGACCGACTGTACGGGGTAGATTTAGCCCCCGGCTTTCGAACCTGGGTTAGCCTGGGACACTCTGGCTAAACTTTCCTAAGCCTCTCTAAACTCTTTTTGAACCATCTGCAAGACTCTCTAAGCCTAGTGTAACTGTGTGATCTTGGGCGCATTTGTGCTCTGCTCTCTCTAAAAGTGGGCCCAGCCTTTGGACTTTGGCTCACCAGTGACTTTTGCTCTTCTGCCTTGCTAACAGTGTTCCTGAATCTTAGAGTGGTGTACCTTTCCATATTCTGTCTTTTTCTCCTCCCTTTCTCACAAACTTATTGGAGTGCCATCTAGTTAAGCGCTCACCTCTGTATGAAAATAAGTGGTGTTTTACAGTGACTCATCTGATAAGGAAAAAGGGGTGTATATATTATAATAGTAACTGTGTTTAGAATATTTTGCAATAAGAGTGCTGGAGTGTTTTCAACAGTGTATTTTTAAATAAATAATTATATACTTTGATACCAAAGCTCTGGTCAGTGTTTGCTTGTATTGTTGTATCTGAGTGCCTATTGTGTATACTTTGCATACTGCCTAACTCTTCTTGAGGGAAGTCTGACTGCTCAGCCACAGCTACCAGGTAAATCTGAGTGGTACAGACTGCTACCAAGTGGGTTTACTGCCAACACCTGTAGTCTTAAATCTTTTGCAGTGAGCCCTAAGGGAACTGCACAGGTTTCTGCCTAACAGTCCTGTGGCGACTTCTGAAGATCCAGTCCCAAAAGCCCTGCTTTTATGCAAAAACCCCCCATTCATTCAGCCTAGCTGTCAATCAAACATGCTAAGTGGTGAGCGGGGCGGCTCACCACTCGGGCCAATCACACAAGAGTGCGACTTGAGTTGGCAAGGCAACTCAGTCCAGGGTGCCTAAACCCCCTCCCACACCCCCTGTGGTACCCAGACAGAATGGCACCACTCTGGAGGGCTTCTCTGCAGAAGCCCGCCAAAAGTGGAACAAAGGGCTCAACCTTTGGTTTCGGAGTTACAGAGGCGAACACATACGCCATTTTAAAAAAGGAGTTCTGGCAGAAAATACCAACCGGTGGATTTATTTAAGACAAATAAACCGGCGGTATGTTAGAGACTAATGTGAAAAAGTATTAGCCTCCAACAATGGGAAGAATCCCATAGGAATATATTCACGGTCGAATATAAAAAGTAGTATCCACTGCCACCAGCCAAAACTCGACGAGGGGGACGGGATAGTGCCCCCTCGAACAACAGACCCAGGGGTAATCGAATTACCCCTACCAGTAGATCCACAATATGATGGTTTGTACTAGTTCTGTTAGTAAATTTAGGTCTAGTAACGCCAATGGTGACATTACATGCCCTGGGAGACAGTAGTCAGTCCCAGGGTATGGAGTCTATGGTGGGGATCCTCTAGGACACCCCAGTGTCACGGCACGGAGGGTGCAGTGTAACACACATAGCAAAACACATGAGGCCCTATGAAGTAAAAGACCCCATAGCCCATAGAACACATTGACATTCAAAGAAATCAACCACATTCATGTCCAAGAGTGGGAGGAAAAAAGTCTCACTCTTGGCAGGATGAAAAAACAAACTCCAGAAATCCAGCAAAGCTGCTGGGGGACTCACTAGGCTAGGAAATTCAGCCTAAACAGAGAATTCTCCCTAACAATTGCAAGTTCTCAATTCAGCATTTAGTAATATTTTATAAACAAAATATCTTGCCAATTATATTATATGGGTCAGAGACAAAGGAATGTAGACCAGCTATATTCTGGAATAAGAAGGAAGGGACAATTTGGAGGGCCCTGTTAAAATGACCATCTTCAGTACCAATAGCACTGATTAGGCATGAAATTGGACTAATATCCATATTTGCAGCATAAAAATGGAGAGTGTGTATGCTATATAGGAAATGCATGCTAGCTAACAATAAAAATGGTCTAGTAATAATGTTGCTAGAAAATGTACACAACCCTGATGATGGCTTTGTAAAACAATGGAAATCAAAGGCGCAGGAGTTCATGCGGGAGGCAGACATAACTGAAGAACTGCTACTGCAAAATCCAAATAAAGCCAGGGAAAAAATGTGTCAAAATGATTGGATACAGAACAGAGAAATATGTGGAAGATATAAGATTTTTGAGAAGGATCCATTTGCGTTTAAGCGCTATGGCTCTAGCGAACAATACCTCCTGAAATCGCTTAATCCCGTGTATCCCGCTGGACTCCTGCGCCTAAGACTACATTTATGGAAAATCAGAGAGGTCTCTGCTAGATGGTACAGTAATGATCAATTAGACAATATATGTTGCTTTTGTCAGACTAAAGTTGAGACTCTTGAGCATATCATTACTGAATGCACAGAATTGGGGAATCTACGAGGTAAATATTTCAGAAATTTGTTTAGTTTTGTGTCTCATATGGATGTCAAAGCTTTATGGAAATATATATTTCATCTAAACTCTAAATCCATAGGATATGCAACGGTTAACTACTTGAATGAGTTGAAATTAGAAAATGAAGTAAATTGAAACTGAGATGTAATTGGAATTATAACATTTTCAGGGTAATTCATAGAATTTCGCACAAAAGTGGCGCACGCGGCTGGCGCACAGTGTGCGCGTGCGAATGTCTGCGCCAGCCGCGTGCGCTAAAATCGATTTCTGCGCACAGCGTATTCATGGATTTTAGCCTCCAAAACCAGCCGTGGCGCAGAGTGGTGCAGCGACCCTGCAGAAGTGCCAGTTACGCCCCCAAGAACGCCCTCGCGCAAGGAAAAGCCATCAAAATTCCAAATTCAGCGCAAAGGGCTGCGCTAACCCTGGACCAGTTTACAGGGCTGCCAAACAGCAAACGCCAAGCGGGGAACATGTATTACTGGGGTGCGCGTGAAGTTTCACACGCGAAAGGGCCTGTGCGAGTGGGGTACATGTACTACTGGGGTTCGCGGGAAGTTTCACACGCGATTTCAGCAGGGTACATGTATTACCGGGTTTGCGGGAACTTTCACACGCGAAAGGGCCTGTGCGAGTGGGGTACGTGTATTACGGGGGTGCGCGGGAAGTTTCACATGCGATTGGCCTGGGTACGTGTATTTCAGGGGTGCGCGGGAAGTTTCACACGCGATTGGCCTGGGTACGTGTATTTCAGGGGTGAGCGGGAAGTTTTACACACGATTGGCCTGGGTACGTGTATTCCAGGGCTGCGCAGGAAGTTTCACACGCGATTGTGTTTGTTATGTGTGTTTCAAGGGTGCGCGGGATGTTTCACATGCGATTGGCCTGGGTACGTGTATTTCAGGGGTGCGCGGGAAGTTTCACACGCGATTGGCCTGGGTACGTGTATTTCAGGGGTGCGCGGGAAGTTTCACACGCAATTGGACTGGGGACGTGTATTTCAGGGGTGCGTGGGAAGTTTCACACGCGATTGGGCTTGGTACGTGTATTTCAGGGGTGCGCGGGAAGTTTCACACGGGATTGGCCTGGGTACGTGTATTTCAGGGGGTGCGCGGGAAGTTTCACACGCGATTGGGCTTGGTAGTGTATTTCAGGGGTGCATGGGAAGTTTCACACGCGATTGGGCTGGGTACGTGTATTTCAGGGGTGCGCGGGAAGTTTCACACGCGATTGACCTGGGTACGTGTATTTCAGGGGTGCGCGGGAAGTTTCACATGCGATTGGCCTGGGTACGTGTATTTCAGGGGTGCGCAGGAAGTTTCACACGCGATTGGCCTGGGTACGTGTATTTCAGGGGTGCGCGGGAAGTTTCACACGCGATTGGAGTAGGGTACGTGTATTACCGGGCTGCGCATGAAATTTCACACGCGATTTTGCTGTCAGAGCGGGGAACGCGTATTTAAGGGGTGCGCGGGGAGTCCTACACGTGAATTGGCAGTTTGGGTCCTCCCAGGTGTCCCCTCTACCCCCTCCACGGCCCCTGCAGGCAGCCCACACCACAGGGTACTACCCTGCACCCCTTGTCATGTCCCACAGGCAGCCCATCCTCCATGGGCATGCCCCCCAGCCAAGCCACATGTCACGTTGCAATATGATCACCAACTCATGTCTCCCTGCACCCCCACCCCCCAGCAGTGCAGGGCACCTGCCAGCAGGCCCCCACACATGCCCCCCAGCACCCCCACCCCCCAGCAGTCAGGGGCACCTGCCAGCAGGCCCCCACACATGTCCCACACATGTCCCCCTGTACCCCCACCCCCCAGCAGTCAGGGGCACCTGCCAGCAGGCCCCCACTCATGTCCCACACATGTCCCCCTGCACCCCCACCCCCCGGCAGTCAGGGGCACCTGCCAGCAGGCCCCCACACATGTCCCCCAGCACCCCCACCCCCCAGCAGTCAGGGGCACCTGCCAGCAGGCCCCCACACATGTCCCACACATGTCCCCCTGCACTCCCACCCCCCAGCAGTCAGGGGCACCTGCCAGCAGGCCCCCACACATGTTCCACACATGTCCCCCTGCACCCCCACCGCCCAGCAGTAAGGGGCACCTGCCAGCAGGCCCCCACACATGTCCCCCAGCACCCCCACCCCCCAGCAGTCAGGGGCACCTGCCAGCAGGCCCCCACATGTGTCCCCCTGCACCCCCACCCCCCAGCAGTCAGGGGCCCCTGCCAGCAGGCCCCCACACATGTCCCACACATGTGCCCCTGCACCCCCACCCCCCAGCAGTCACGGGCACCTGCCAGCAGGCCCCCACACATGTCCCACACATGTCCCCCTGCACCCCCACCCTGCAGCAGTCAGGGGCAACAGCCAGCAGGCCCCCACACATGTCCCCCTGCACCCCCACCCCCCAGCAGTCAGGGGCACCTGCCAGCAGGCCCCCACACATTTCCCCCTGCACCCCCACCCCCCAGCAGTCGGGGGCACCTGCCAGCAGGCCCCCACACATGTTCCACACATGTCCCCCTGCACCCCCACCCCCCAGCAGTCAGGGGAACCTGTCAGCAGGCCCCCATACATGTCTCACACATGTCCCCCTGCACCCCACCCCCCAGCAGTCAGGGGCACCTGCCAGTAGGCCCCCACACATGTCCCCCTGCACCTCCACCCCCCAGCAGTCAGGGGCACCTGCCAGTAGGCCCCCACTCATGTCCCACACATGTCCCCCTGCACCCCCACCCCCCAGCAGTCAGGGGCACCTGCCAGCAGGCCCCCACACATGTCCCTCAGCACCCCCACCCCCCGGCAGTCAGGGGCACCTGCCAGCAGGCCCCCACACATGTCCCACACATGTCCCCCTGCACCCCCACCCCCCAGCAGTCACGGGCACCTGCCAGCAGGGCCCCACACATGTCCCACACATGTCCCCCTGCACCCCCACCCTGCAGCAGTCAGGGGCAACAGCCAGCAGGCCCCCACACATGTCCCCCTGCACCCCCACCCCCCAGCAGTCAGGGGCACCTGCCAGCAGGCCCCCACATGTGTCCCCCTGCACCCCCACCCCCAGCAGTCAGGGGCACCTTCCAACAGGCCCCCACACATGTCCCACACATGTCCCCCTGCACCCCCACCACCCAGCAGTCACGGGAACCTGCCAGCAGGCCCCCACACATGTCCCACACATGTCCCCCTGCACCCCCACTCTGCAGCAGTCAGGGGCAACAGCCAACAGACCCCCACACATGTCACCCTGCACCCCCACCCCCCAGCAGTCAGGGGCACCTGCCAGCAGGCCCCCACACATGTCCCCCTGCACCCCCACCCCCCAGCAGTCGGGGGCACCTGCCAGCAGGCCCCCACACATGTCCCCCTGCACCCCCACCCCCCAGCAGTCGGGGGCACCTGCTAGCAGGCCCTCACACATGTCCCACACATGTCCCCCTGCAACCCCACCCCCCAGCAGTCAGGGGCACCTGTCAGCAGGCCCCCACACATGTCTCACACATGTCCCCCTGCACCCCACCCCCCAGCAGTCAGGGGCACCTGCCAGTAGGCCCCCACACATGTCCCCCTGCACCCCACCCCCCAGCAGTCAGGGGCACCTGCCAGCAGGCCCCCACTCATGTCCCACACATGTCCCCCTGCACCCCCACCCCCCAGCAGTCAGGGGCACCTGCCAGCAGGCCCTCACACATGTCCCTCAGCACCCCCACCCATCAGCAGTCAGGGGCACCTGCCAGCAGGCCCCCACTCATGTCCCACACATGTCCCCCTGCACCCCCACCCCCCAGCAGTCAGGGGTACCTGCCAGCAGGCCCCCACACATGTCCCCCTGCACCCCCACCCCCCAGCAGTCAGGGGCACCTGCCAGCAGGCCCCCACACATGTCCCCCAGCACCCCCACCCCCCAGCAGTGCAGGGTACCTGCCAGCAGGCCCCCACTCACGTCCCCCAGCACCCCCACCCCCCAGCAGCCAGCAGCACCTGCCAGCAGGCCCCCACACATGTCCCCCAGCACTCCCACCCCCCAACAGGCAGGGGCACCTGCCAGCAGGCCCCCACATATGTCCCACACATGTCCCCCTGCACCCCCACCCCCCATCATTGACAGGCACCTGCCAGCAGGCCTTGACACATGTCCCCCAGCCAACACATCATCACAATCCAGATCCCTGGCTCTTATGGCCACACAAATCCCACCCCACAGCAACCCAGTCCAAACACCCAATCAAGCTTTACATCCACTCCAAATTGAAATCCCCATTACATGATAGATCAAATATAAGCAGTATGCCCATGAGTACAAGTCTGTCCGACCCACACAATGGCAACACATGACTGAGAAAACACACATTGTGACATTCATGAAACCAATGAGAGAAGACCACAAATTGAAGTAAGAAAGAAAAATGTAATCAAGTCAAAATGAAGGGAATGAAATAAAAACACACAATAATGCCAATAATAATGAAAATGCAGCATGTCCCAAAAAATGATAAATAAAAAAAAGCTAGCTTGATACAGATGATTTGGCACGTGAAAATCTTGCACGTCAGCGTGTAATTCGAGGAAAGGCCCTTAGCGCGTAAGCGCGTCAGCACACGTACGCGATATCATTGGACCAAAGGCCCTTAGCGCGTAAGCGCGTCTGTGACATATTGTGCACGGGCGTTGCCCTTTCGTGTGCAAAACTTCCCACGAAACCCAGGAATACACGTACTCCGCTCAACAGGGCCCTTTCGCGTGTAAAACATCACGCTGTAGCCCAGAACTACACGTACCCCACTCGCTTGCACAGGGCCAATATTTCTGGGGTTCGGGTGAAGTTTCACACGCAATAGGCCCAGTGCGAGTGGGGTACGTGTATAACTGGGGTTTGCAGCAAGTTTTACACGTGATAGGCCATGTGTGATTGGGGTACGTGTATTACTGGGGTTTGCGTGAAGTTTCACACGTGATAGGCCCTGTGGGAGTGGGGTACGTGTATTACTGGGGTTCCCGTGAAGTTTCACATGCGATAAGCCCTGTGCGAGTGGGGTATGTGTATTACTGGGGTTCGCGGGAAGTTTCACACGCGATTTTGCTGTCAGAGCGGGGTACGTGAATTTCGAAGGTATGCGGGGAGTCCTACACATGAATTGGCAGTGTGGGTCCTCCCAGGTGTTCCCTCTACACCCTCCACGGCCCCTGCAGGCAGACCACACCACAGGGGACAACCCGCACCCCTGGTTATGTCCCGCAGGCAGCCCATCCACCATGGGCATGCACCCCAGCCAAGCCACCTGTCCGCTTGCACCACTGATCACCAACTCATGTCCCCTTGCACCCCCACCCCCCAGCAGTGCAGGGCACCATCCAGCAGGCCCCCACTCATGTCCCACTCATGTCCCCCTGCACCCCCACCCCCCAGCAGTCAGGGGAACCTGTCAACAGGCCCCCATACATGTCTCACACATGTCCCCCTGCACCCCACCCCCCAGCAGTCAGGGGCACCTGCCAGTAGGCCCCCACACATGTCCCCCTGCACCTCCACCCCCCAGCAGTCAGGGGCACCTGCCAGTAGGCCCCCACTCATGTCCCACACATGTCCCCCTGCACCCCCACCCCCCAGCAGTCAGGGGCACCTGCCAGCAGGCCCCCACACATGTCCCTCAGCACCCCCACCCCCCGGCAGTCAGGGGCACCTGCCAGCAGGCCCCCACACATGTCCCACACATGTCCCCCTGCACCCCCACCCCCCAGCAGTCACGGGCACCTGCCAGCAGGGCCCCACACATGTCCCACACATGTCCCCCTGCGCCCCCACCCTGCAGCAGTCAGGGGCAACAGCCAGCAGGCCCCCACACATGTCCCCCTGCACCCCCACCCCCCAGCAGTCAGGGGCACCTGCCAGCAGGCCCCCACATGTGTCCCCCTGCACCCCCACCCCCAGCAGTCAGGGGCACCTTCCAACAGGCCCCCACACATGTCCCACACATGTCCCGTTGAACCCCCACCACCCAGCAGTCACGGGAACCTGCCAGCAGGCCCCCACACATGTCCCACACATGTCCCCCTGCACCCCCACTCTGCAGCAGTCAGGGGCAACAGCCAACAGACCCCCACACATGTCACCCTGCACCCCCACCCCCCAGCAGTCAGGGGCACCTGCCAGCAGGCCCCCACACATGTCCCCCTGCACCCCCACCCCCCAGCAGTCGGGGGCACCTGCCAGCAGGCCCCCACACATGTCCCACACATGTCCCCCTGCACCCCCACCCCCCAGCAGTCAGGGGCACCTGTCAGCAGGCCCCCACACATGTCTCACACATGTCCCCCTGCACCCCACCCCCCAGCAGTCAGGGGCACCTGCCAGTAGGCCCCCACACATGTCCCCCTGCACCCCCACCCCCCAGCAGTCAGGGGCACCTGCCAGCAGGCCCCCACTCATGTCCCACACATGTCCCCCTGCACCCCCACCCCCCAGCAGTCAGGGGCACCTGCCAGCAGGCCCTCACACATGTCCCTCAGCACCCCCACCCCCCAGCAGTCAGGGGCACCTGCCAGCAGGCCCCCACTCATGTCCCACACATGTCCCCCTGCACCCCCACCCACCAGCAGTCAGGGGTACCTGCCAGCAGGCCCCCACACATGTCCCCCTGCACCCCCACCCCCCAGCAGTCAGGGGCACCTGCCAGCAGGCCCCCACACATGTCCCCCAGCACCCCCACCCCCCAGCAGTGCAGGGTACCTGCCAGCAGGCCCCCACTCATGTCCCACTCATGTCCCCCAGCACCCCCACCCCCCAGCAGCCAGCGGCACCTGCCAGCAGGCCCCCACACATGTCCCCCAGCACTCCCACCCCCCAACAGGCAGGGGCACCTGCCAGCAGGCCCCCACATATGTCCCACACATGTCCCCCTGCACCCCCACCCCCCATCATTGACAGGCACCTGCCAGCAGGCCTTGACACATGTCCCCCAGCCAACACATCATCACAATCCAGATCCCTGGCTCTTATGGCCACACAAATCCCACCCCACAGCAACCCAGTCCAAACACCCAATCAAGCTTTACATCCACTCCAAATTGAAATCCCCATTACATGATAGATCAAATATAAGCAGTATGCCCATGAGTACAAGTCTGTCCGACCCACACAATGGCAACACATGACTGAGAAAACACACATTGTGACATTCATGAAACCAATGAGAGAAGACCACAAATTGAAGTAAGAAAGAAAAATGTAATCAAGTCAAAATGAAGGGAATGAAATAAAAACACACAATAATGCCAATAATAATGAAAATGCAGCATGTCCCAAAAAATGATAAATAAAAAAAATTAGCCAGCTTGATACAGATGATTTGGCACGTGAAAATCTTGCACGTCAGCGTGTAATTCGAGGAAAGGCCCTTAGCGCGTAAGCGCGTCAGCACACGTACGCGATATCATTGGACCAAAGGCCCTTAGCGCGTAAGCGCGTCTGTGACGTATTGTGCACGGGCGTCGCCCTTTCGCGTGTAAAACTTCCCGCGAACCCCAGGAATACACGTACTCCGCTCAACAGGGCCCTTTCGCGTGTAAAACATCACGCTGTAGCCCAGAACTACACGTACCCCACTCGCTTGCACAGGGCCAATATTTCTGGGGTTCGGGTGAAGTTTCACACGCGATAGGCCCAGTGCGAGTGGGGTACGTGTATTACTGGGGTTTGCAGCAAGTTTTACACGTGATAGGCCATGTGTGATTGGGGTACGTGTATTACTGGGGTTTGCGTGAAGTTTCACACGTGATAGGCCCTGTGGGAGTGGGGTACGTGTATTACTGGGGTTCCCGTGAAGTTTCACATGGGATAAGCCCTGTGCGAGTGGGGTATGTGTATTACTGGGGTTCGCGGGAAGTTTCACACGCGATTTTGCTGTCAGAGCGGGGTACGTGAATTTCGAAGGTATGCGGGGAGTCCTACACATGAATTGGCAGTGTGGGTCCTCCCAGGTGTTCCCTCTACACCCTCCACGGCCCCTGCAGGCAGACCACACCACAGGGGACTACCCCGCACCCCTGGTTATGTCCCGCAGGCAGCCCATCCACCATGGGCATGCACCCCAGCCAAGCCACATGTCCGCTTGCACCACTGATCACCAACTCATGTCCCCTTGCACCCCCACCCCCCAGCAGTGCAGGGCACCATCCAGCAGGCCCCCACTCATGTCCCACTCATGTCCCCCTGCACCCTCACCCCCCAGCAGTGCGGGGAACCTGCCAGCAGGCCCCCACTCATGTTCCACTCATGTCCCCCTGCACCCCCACCCCCCAGCAGTGCGGGGCACCTGCCAGCAGGCCCCCACACATGTCCCCCACAACATGTCATCACGATCCACAATCATGGGCCTAATGGCCACCCAAATCCCACACCACGCCACCCCAGTCAAAACACACAACCAAGTATTACATACACCCTACATTGAAATCCCCATCACATGAAACATCCCAAATGGCAAGTTTGCACATCAATACATGTCCATCACACACACACAATGGGTGCAAGTGAATGTGAAAACATGCATCGTGACATGCAGGAAACCAAGGAAAGCATACCACACAATGAAGTATCAAATAAAAAATGTATTACACGCACAAGCAAGGGAATGAAATGAAATCACACAATAATGTACATTATAAATAAGAAAATATGAAAAAGAAGATGTGTAAAATTAGAATAAAAATAAAAATCAATCCAAAAGCAAATGGGTCCAAAGAGTCTGTCCATCAAACCATCAAATCAAATCCAAAGTGAAAAAAGAAAAATCCATTGATCCATGGTTAAAAAAAGGCAAATGAAGTGAAATCCATTGCGGAACTATATACAAAGTACAAATCCAGGGTCCATGAGCCCAACCATTGAAAGGAAACATACAAAAACCCTACATAATGAACAACTATATACAAAAAGGTCGGGCATTGTCCAAGGGCCCCAAATGAAAAGAAAAACAAAAGGAAACCTAACACTATATAACTATTTACAATGGCAGTGGGCTAGTCCAACGGCTCACTTTCTGATTTCCCGGGCCAGGGCATCATCGAACTCTGGCTCGATGTCCCGGAGGCGGTCCTCTTCCATGGCCCCGAGGGTTCGCAGGGACGATGACATCTGGACCTTCAGGTCCCTGCGCATGGCCTCCAGGCACTTGGACCGCCTCAGGGCCCTATGCATGGAGTTCTCTTCCCTGACCATCGTGAGCTGTGCCTCTTCCGCCCACAGCCGCTCCGCATCTATAGCATGGCCCAACCGCTGCCACATGGAAGAAACTTCCCGTCCTGGGTCCTCCTGCCCTCTGGCCGATGCCTGCCCCTCCGATGTTGAAGGCCCCGAGCCATTATGGCTCCCACCTTGTTGCTGCTGCTGCTGTGCCTCTGCCTGTGCCCTGGCTCCTGCTGCCTGCACATCCTCCTCCGGCTGGGGTGCAGTTGTTGAGGTGGCCACCCCTGCTGGACGTCCGACTCCCAACTGTGGCAGGGATGTGTCCTCCACCAGCCTGGCCGCAGGGTCAGAGGCAGCTCCACAGGGCACCCAGGTGACACATGGGTGGGAAGATGGCACGGAGGACGACTGGTGCATAAGGGGTTCAGTTGAGGAGGGGGTCGGAACAAGGTCCAGAAAATGGAGGAATCCGGCCCTGGTGATTTGTCCCAGTGGGTCAACGCGGTCAACGAGCCATGCGAGAAGACGTGCAGTCTCCTCATGAAAAGACTGCAGGTCAGCTTGCATGGCACGTTGACGCAACGCCACCCCACCCAGGACAGGCTCAACCCGGTGCCAGATAGCCACATCTGCAGGGAGAGGAGGGCCAGTTGGTGTAAGCCGATCCCCCCCCTGAGAACGGGTCTGGACGTAGGCATCCCTGCTGGTGCAGGATGATGCAGGGACCGGATCGGGGACAGGATTACACACAGGCACCTCCGCGGCGGCCTGTGCTGCCTCCTGCGCCTGCACTGCACCACTAGCACCAGTGGAATCCCCACCTCCAGACCCCGTCTCTGTCCCTTGCATGGCCTCCTCCTCCACCAAACCCCCCACCAACCTGGATGACTCCATGCCATCTTCCTCCGTCGGACCATGTGGGGTCTCAGCTGCCCCTTCTGCTGCCGAGGAGTCCAACTCCGACCTCTGCCTCTTGGACCTACCCTCGGCAGCTATGGCCTGGGATGCGGCACTGGACTCCTCACTCCCCGACGAGATCACAACCTGGAAGGGGAGCCGGGCCTTGCGTCTCCGGCTGGCGGTGCAATCCCTGCTACTGGGCTCCACAGCACCCTCTCCGCCCTCTTCATCAGTTGATGCTGCAGACAGGGAGAGATAGGAGACAGGCATCAGGGCACTGTACAATGGACTGATACACACATGACAGTTCCACATGAGTGGCAGTGTCAAACTTCAGACATGGCATCACAATCCCCAACATACATGTCATTTGAAATCACACACATGAGCTATTCCACAGCCATATAAGAACGGCCAGCACCATCCATACACATACAACAGCATGAGCAGCCAAAGATGAGATAGGCATCACATGAAACACAGGGAGTGCACTAGACATGCACACACGCCACCACACTTACATGAATGTGTACACCTCCACCAACTGTCACAGTGATGAGATCGGCATCCATGTCACATCTGGCAATCAGCCTTCTACATATCAGTGTCACATGCATCCATGTTGCATCACTGTTGCACCCTTGTCAAATACACACACATGCACATGTACCCGGTGCAGATAAATGCAGCTGGAACCAACATCCATGTGGGACACCACTACCATGCCAACTTACATACACAGTCATTCAAACATGTGTGCTCACACATATGCATTTGGCCTGCATGCTTACCAAACACATACACCATCCATGTGTCTCACACATGAGAGGACGCACATGTGTTAGCCTCGCGGCCCTATACATACACATCCATACATGGCCCTACAAAACCACATGTGCAAACTGCACACTACTGGCACACCACCACACGCACAGCTTCCAATCAGTAAGCATGTACACTTACCGCTCGACTCCAGATGGGTCTGCCTCTCAAGGACCTGGACGTGGAGCGCTGGGCATATGCGTTCCAGGACCCTCATCTGGTGTTCCGACAGGTGGCCCCGGCGCCCCTTAGCATCCGCTGCCTTTAAGAGGCGCCGGGCCTTGTTGAGGGTCCTGGACCTGAAGTCCTCCCAGCGCTTCTTGACATGTTGCAATTTGCGGACTGCCACCCCCTCCGTGTTGATGGCAGTCACGATGTCCGTCCAGATCCTGGTCCGTCCTTCCTTGTCGGTGCGCGAACTTCCGAAGAGGGCATCATACTGCCCCAGGACTTGCTCCACCAGGACACCAACTTCGGTGGCAGTGAAGCTGGTGGCCCTCTGCCTCTCTGGCTGGGGGTTGCCAGTGATCTCAGATGGTGGTGTGCCCGACATGGCAACCCCAGAGGCAGGTGTGGGTGGGCAACTGGGTCCTGGGGCTGGGCTGTGGAGCGATGGTATCCCAGTCGGGAGTCTTCAGTTCCAGCAGGGGTGGTCACAGCAACTGCACCCCTGGCTGATGTGCAGGCAGCAAATAGCAGGGCACGTGGGCAGCAGGCAGCAGGAGATGGCAGGTGGGAGCGTGCTCGGGGCTCATGGCCTTCAGGGCAGGAGCGTGGTCTTCCGTGTGTTTTCGCATGGCCAGCTTGATACAGAGTGATTTGGCACGTGAAAATCTTGCACGTCAGTGTGTAATTCGAGGAAAGGCCCTTAGCGCGTAAGTGCGTCAGCACACGCACGCAATTCCATTGGATGAAAGGCCTTAGTGCGTAGGCGCGTAAGTTACATTACGCGCGCAGGTGTTTCACTCATAGCACGTGATGACGGAGCACATGTGGAAAAACTGCACCTCCGAGTGTCATCACGTGTAATTGGATGAAAGCGCCGCATACACGCGTCTCTGACGTGTACGTGTGGGCCGGTTTAAAAGCTGCATGTAGGACGCCATTTCCTTGTACGTGCTTTTCATGGGGAGCAGGTGGGTGAAATCTGTACTTCTTGTCGGTTCACACGCGATTACTTCACGCGTTTCTAGTTTGTACTCCCTGTTACGTCTGACAGCTATTTTCTGAATTTTTCTTGGGCCTGTTTCCTCAAACAGAGTTCACTTCTCCTTTTGTCCTGTCTCCTCAGACAACGTACAATTCTTCTTTTGGCGGGGGTGTTGCCAACGCACACACGCGCGTATTTTTCACGTTCTTTTTCCAGGCAGACGGTGAGTTATGCACGTACTTAGCAACTGTGCTTGCCCCGTGTGTTGCCTTCCCCTTCAGAGGTCATTGTAGGCTCCGTGTATTACGCGTACGCTTGTTTTTGTGTTTCTGGGTGCCACAGCGTAGTGTGGGTTCATTTTTTAATGCACATGGTCTACGAGGGGTTGCATGCACGTTTATTTTTGATTTTGGGCTGCCTGTGCATTGCGTGACCCGTCATATTCCACCAGAGGTCACATATAGCCTTGTTAGAGCACTAGGGTACAAATTCAATCTGGTATCCTACCCCTTTGACCCCCAATTGCCCAGGACAATAGTTTACTGCAACTACCATACGCACAACAACATCAGTGCTATGGCTGGGAGGTGAGCAAGCGGTAAGGGAGGCAAAGGTGGCTGACCCTCAAAAGGTGGGCGTGGTGGGTGCGGTAGGGGACGTGGCCGGGATTTGCAGGTTGCCCCTATGCCCCCATGTGTGGAGGAACAATCAGGGACACCCATGCCCCCCCCCATGGTTGAGGGAAACGTGGCTGACACCATCAAGCTCAGCCCCTGTTGGACCAGCCCATTGTGGCACCTGACCTGGCACAGGATGACTCCTTGGCTGACTTCCAGGTCAGCAAGTTGAGGCCACGTGTGGCGGTGCAAGTTGTTGTCACCAATCCACATGTATGTGGGGCAGCTATGTCATCTGCTGCCCCAAGTATGCAGGGTGGGGTAGCTGCAGGGGCAGCTGCATCTCCATCCGCCCCAGCTCTGACTCTCCAAGCCAGGACAGTGTCAGTCCCAGTCCATCAAACTGACCTTCCCCCTGCCAACATTACCCTGCAACCAATGCCTGCATCAAGGACTATGGTTATTGTGCATACCCACACTCCTACTACCCAGTCCACCGGTGATTCTGCCCCTACTGACCAGAGTGGCGTAAGCCACTCTGGCTCTGCTCAACCTTTAAAGAAGAGGAAGAAGGGTGCTCTGGCATGACAGACTGAGACCCCAGGCACGGCTACACACTCCGGTACCTCAAGGAAGCCTTGCTTCAATGATTCGGAACTTGATGCACTTGTGAGCTATGTGTTGGCACATAGCCACAAAATGGTGGTGACTGCAGGGTCCAAGACCACACCTGGTCAATGTAAGGCACACTGGCAGACCATCGCCGACCGCATAAGTGCCCTTGGATTTGTGAGGCGCTCAGCTGATGATTGCTACAAGCGGTGGAACGACCTGAAACGCAGAGCAAAGAACAAGCTGGCCTCATATCATGCCGCTACTCTGGTGACTGGCGGTGGGTCTCCACAAGAGGACAACGAACTCACTGAACATGAGTCTGTTGCTGGGACCTTTGTCACAGAGTAACAGATCCGAGGTGTGGGAGAACTACCCGATTATGACACATTGTCCGGTGAGTGCACATGCGTGTGTGTGTAATGCATGTGTATGTTGTTTGGGTGACGGTTCTGATTGAGTGGCAGGTGAGGGTGTGTGTGACTGAGTAGTATGGGCCACCCATGTGCTTCATCCAAAACATTCCGTGGCCTTGAATTTGGGTGTGACAGTATCCCTTCTGCCCACAGTAGTAATTTAGCGCAACATTACGGCAGTTGCCCATGAGGTGGCATCATGCAACAACATTGTTTGTATTTTTCAGTGTTCTTTCAGGCTGATTGTTTCAATTCTCCCACTTTTGCAACGCATTCCTCAGCCCTATTGTGACATATGTGACATGCTTCTGTCATTGAAGAACCCCACATTGGCCCATATGTGTCACCTTGGTAGTTGAATGATTTCACCATTCAGGCTGAATGAGTATTGTCCTGATCACATGATGTTTTTGGGCCTGTTTGAATGTGAAACATGCTAGTTATTTCCTGTCATGTTGAAGTGCACAACCATTGATGTGTACATGGTCCTGCAATCACTGTATTTTTGTACACTGGATGTGTTGCAGTGTGTGGCACATGGCGTATATTTTCACACTATGTGGCGTTTTTCATCTCTTCATGTCCATCTCACATGGATGGGTGACAGTACTCATCACTGACATATGGATGTAATTGTGGAATGTACCATGGCTGTGGTACACGCCATCTGTGTGATGGCATGTGTCATTTATGTGTCTAGGACATGCCACTCACAGGCCAATGTGTGATGGCAGTGCTATCCAGCATGCAGCAAATGTGTTGCTCTTCCATCTTGGGGTCATCAGTGTCTGACTTTCTCCTCCCCTTCCAACTCTGTGACAGTGCATGCATGGGAGGGTTATAGTCATGTGGGACATGTGTAAATCATGTACTGGTTCTGTAGCTTGTCAGGCCTATTTGTGTGCTATTGTGCTAATGCCTGTTTCCATTTTTTGTCTTTCATGTTTTTGCAGGGGATGACGCACTTGATGCTGTTGAGGTTGAGGAGATGGTGCAGACCCAGGAGGAATCTGAGGCACAACCGGCCACCACTGGGGGACGTGGTGTGGTGGTGGGTGAGAACCCACTCTTGCTGCAGACGATTCTGTCAAGGGGTGTCTCTGGGTGCACCTGCCTAGACCTCTATTCAGGTGCTGATTCGGACGATGAGACCTATGTGGCGTCGCAGGTAAGTGTTTCTGGAAGGCATTCTGTTCTGTCCAACCCACCTGCACCAGGGGTAGAACCCTCTATGGGGATGTCAGTGTTAGTTAGTCAGCCTTTGACATATACGGGTGCAGGGTCACACTCCACAACATCTGATCCTGTTCCTGGGCCAGCAGATCAGAGGGGGAATGCAGTCCTGCAGCCTCAGGCAGTGCCGGCACAGCAAGGCGCAGATCGCCTTGCCCCAAACAAGTGTGGTGCCCGCCGACGTGGTGGCCGTACGCCACCAGGCAATACCGCATGGGAACAATCCATGTACAGTGTGGTAACCCAACAGGCAGCATCAGTTGAGATGATGGCTCAAGCAATGGAGAGGGTGGCCACTTCCATTGTCCCCCCTGAAAGGCAGATGGAGCAACTACAGCAGGCAACAGACTCCATTTGCCAATCACACAGGGAGGACATGTTGGCGTCCAACAGGGACAGACGGGCAGCACTTGAGACTCTACGCCAATCGATATCAAAAGAGTCCCAGGGCCACAGGGAAGCCCTGAGGGTAGAACTCCATCACCTCAGGGAGTCTCTTGTTGACCTTGAGACTTCCACTAACTTGAGGACAGAACAGGTGCTGGAGCGGCTCACACGTTTGCTCTCAGCTGAGATGCAGGCAACTCGGGAGGAGATCCGGGTATCACGTCAGGTGCTGCATGGGAATCTCCACACTATAATCCTCCAGAACGAGACCTTCCACACCCGCATGCGTGCTGCCATGGAGGACCATACCAGGGCTTTGCGTGGGCTGCTTCCCATAGCACCACCACTTCCTGTGGCAGCAGCAGAGGGTGTTCAGAGCGACAGCAGCAGTTCTCCCACATTGGCATAGCCGTGCAGGCCATGAGCCCATGGAGGTGTTTTTTTTCCCCAACATCCACACAGGCGGCTGTTGGTGCGCACCCTGTCCTCGGACCTCCTGGGTGGACTCTTCCCCCCACACCCCACATGGCCATTTTTTATTTTTTATTTTTTATTCTTTATTTTTTATAATTTTTTGACAGTGTGTTGCCTTGTGTGGCTCCCGTGGGGATCAACTGTATTCTGGCTGGGCACATGCAGGCTTGTCCTGAGTTTGGGTTCGATGCTTGGGTTCGTGAGACACACACCCCTCCTGCTTCCCGTTTCCATGGGCTTGCAAAGGGTGTGACCAAGTGACAGTGATGTACATAGTGATGTTGGGCTCCCATGAGCTGTGTGGGCAGTCTGTAGTCAATACTGTGTAGACATTCCTTTTGTATATTGTTGTTGTATTGTACACTGCATGTTGTAATTATGTATGCTTCTGCTTCCATGTCTCCCTCTAAATTTGCAGGTTCATTCCTCATGTCTTCACAAGGCCGTCTACTTTGGAGATGGATTTCATGTTGGATGCAGTACACAGACAAGTTTTGAAGCCTGCAAGACTACAGTTGGAAGGGGGCGATGTGGTGGCATATTCAGGTTGTAAGACTAAGACTATTTTAACTTAGTACTGTCATGTTTTAGTTATGTTTGAGCTTGTGTAGCTGCATTGTATTGTTGGTAATTACTGGGAGCATATTGTGTGTGGCCAGTTTCCATTAGGGACACTACTTTGTGACACTTGTGTCAGGTTTTTGGGATTGCTTTGTTTGCTCTCACATAGCATGACATGCCATGGTGTGTTGGGTGGCGGTGCTGGGGAGGGGTTGGTTGACATGGCACTGTGTCTTTTGATGACACAGCTTTGGTGGTGTTTCTGTAGGTAGGGATGCACACATTGTGACACTTCCAGGTGACCAATCTCAGGCTGGTGTGGTTGTGACAGTTGACTGTCCCTTATGTCATCATCATTGATTGTCAGCTGGTATGTGGCAGGGCTGTGTGCACTCCACAGGGGTGTGATTCTAAGTGAAGTAATTAGCCACCAGCTGCTTTCAGGCTGCCTCACCCCGTGCCCTTTCCTCTCCCATGCGCAGTGGGCATGCATGTGGTTGGGGATGTGGGGGCACCCCCATGTCCACTGGCAGGCCCCGGCGTGTGCAGGACACATGCTGCCACTATGATCCTGCACACTACTGGGGGAGCGTATAACAGCTGCCCACCAGAACGGTCAAGGGAGCGAAAGCGTGACTTGAGCACTCCGAATGTGCGCTCTACTATGCCCCTGGTTGCATTATGGGCTGTGTTGTATCTTACCTCGGGTGGCGTGGTAGGGTTCCGAATTGGCATCATCATGTGGGTGCTCAGAGGGTAGGCACTGTCCCCTGGGGAGGTGGTGATGGGTATCATTAGTGGGGTTGTGACATTACTCAGTATCTGGCATGCATGCATGTGCTGTGGCATTTATACTCACCAAGCAGCCATGTATCGCCAAGCCGACCAGCTTCTAGGTCCCGGTTTAGGCTTGACATTCTTTAAATGAAACTGTCGTGGGTGGACCCTGGATAGTTGGCATATACTGAGGTGATGATTCCCTTGGCATCACATACTACCTGCACGTTGATGGAATGCCAGTGCTTGCGGTTTCTATAGATGTGCTCTGATGCCCTGGGGGGACGTAGAGCCACATGGGTGCAATCAATGGCACCTAGGACTTTGGGGAATTGTGCCACCCCGTAGAAATCCTGGACGGCAGCCTGCCTTTCTGCATGTGTTCTGGGCAGGTATATGTGTCTGCGGACTGATGGGCGTGCAGTCATGATGGCCAAGACCTGGTGTAGGCAGCGTGACTGCGTGGCCTGTGACACCCCCCCCCACTATGGCACTTGTCCGCTGAAATGATCCGGTGGCCAAAAAGTGCAGTACATTGAGGACCTTCTCCAGGGGGCTGAGTGCTTGGGAGCAGAGGGTGGGTGAGGTGAGGTCATCCTCCCACTCACTGACCAGGTCGAGTATTATGTGAGGTGGAAACCTGTCCTCCCATACACTTGGTCATCAGGCATCCCAAAAAGGCTGGTTCTGGGTGTGAAAATTCTGGGCCTGACTGTCCTCCTCCTCCTCCTGCGGCATCCCAAGACAACTGCTGCTAGGAACGGTATGTTCATTCTGGCGTCTGAGCTTGCTTGTTGTTTGCACGCACTTTTATGCTGCGCAGGTCCACGTACGCCTGCTTCCTGCTGGCGTACATGTTTCCGGATTAGCGCGTCTTTTTTGGCGCATGCATGTGGGCGTTCTGCGCATTTTCCTCCTGTACTTCCCCACCCACTCCAGTAATACAGGTACCCCGCTCGCCCAGGCCCAATCGCGTGTAAAACTTCCAGCGAGCCCCTGAAATACACGTACCCCGCTCGCCCAGGCCCAATTGCGTGTGAAACTTCCTGCGCACCCCCGAAATACATGCTATTTTTAACACAGCGGGTGTCTGTGTTTGTCGCGTACCCCTTTGCACGTCATTTGTCCTAGAGGGCCACAGTATGGGACATTCAACAGAGCTGTATATACGTGCTTTTTGTTAGCGCACATTTTATTAATGCGCAGGGACGCTACCGCCTGCCTTCGTGTGGTGGTGTACATAGTTGACTTTTGGTTTGTGTCATGAGATCCCATTTCACTGCTGGGGGGTGAGGGGTGCAAGGGGACATGAGTGGGGGCCTGCTGGCAGGTGCCCTGCACTGCTGGGGGGTGGGGGTGCTGGGGGACATGTGTGGGACATGAGCGGGGGCCTGCTGACAGGTGCCCCTGACTGCTGGGGGCTGGGGGTGCTGGGGGACATGAGTGGGGGCCTGTTGGCAGGTGCCCTGCACTGCTGGGGGGTGGGGGTGCTGGGGGACATGAGTGGGGGCCTGCTGGCAGGTGCCCCTCAGTGCTGGGGGGTGGGGTGCTGGGGGACATGAGTGGGGGCTTGCTGGCAGGTACCCCTCAGTGCTGGGGGGTAGGGGTGGAGGGGGTCATGTTGGTGATCAGTAGTGCAAGCTGACATGTGGCTTTCCTGGGGGGCATGCCCATGGTGGATGGGCTGCCTGCGGGACATGACCAGGGGTGCAGGGTAGTCCCCTGTGGTGTGGGAGGCCTGTAGGGGCAGTGGAGGGTGTAGAGCGAACACCTGGGAGGAGCCACACTGCCAATTTACATGTAGGACTCCACGGCACCCCCGAAATACACGTACCCTGCTGAAATCGCGTGTGAGACTTCCCGCGAACCCCAGATTTACACGTACCGAGGCCAATCGCATGTGAAACTTCCCGCGCACCCCCGAAATACACGCACATGCTATTTTTGACACAGCGGGTGTCCGTGTTTGTTGCGTACCCCTTTGCACGTCATTTGTCCTAGATGGCCACAGTATGGGACATTCCTCAGAGCTTTATAAACGTGCTTTTTGTTAGCGCACAGTTTGGCGCATATTTTTTTCATGCGCAGGGACGCTACCGCCTGCCTTCGTGTGGCAGACGTGTTTAGGCCTGTGCGCGTCTTTGCCCGTGCGCTGGTTTGCCCTATTCGACTCCATGAATACATGTTGTAGGCGAGCGTGTCGGCGTTCCGCGCACTTGCCTCCTGTACTTCCCCCGTGACACCCACATTTTCACGCGTTGTTCCCCATTCTGCGTGTCACGCCCCGTGTTACGCCTACTTTTGTTATGTGTGCCGCGCTATGTGCGCTTTCGCTGTGGTCGTAGTGCACTCCGTTAGAAGACCTGTACGCCGGCATGCGCCACGCAGATTTTCAGCGCACATCCCAGATTTTACTCGCGCACGGACTTCCATGAATCAATGTGCGCGGGTTTTGCTGCGATTTCCACACTTGCACTGCGATTTTAGCACTTGCACTGCGATTCGCATGGTTTCACACGCTTGACTGGGAATTTTCAGCGCACATTAATTCCATGAATCAGGCTGTTTATATGTAAAGTTGATATTTAAATTCTGTTTTTATGTTTTTTTTCTTTTTGTTTCTTTTCTTTTAACTGTATTATATAAATGTGAAATAATGTATAATGTTGTATAATGTTGAAAGGTTGAATATTTCAGCTAAATCAATAAAAATAAATACTCCTAAAACCAGATAAGCCTAGAAATGAGTATAGCTCTTACAGGCCCCTTTCGCTCATGAACTGTGACACCAAAATCTGTGGTAAGGTTCTGGCTCCCATTGATGCCACCTCTTGTCCATTACGAGTAAGCTGGGTTTGTTCCTGGAAGATCTACGGCTCTCAATATTAGGCGGCTGTTTGACATTATGGCTAGAACAGACCCTGAGGCTTAAGCCTCACACTGACTATTGATGCCCAAAAGGCCTTCAATATGGTTTTGCCGGAATATTTACAAGTGGTGCTAAAGAATATGGGGATAGGTCCGAACATGTGACAATATATTACATTTCTATATACACAGCTATTGGCCAGAGTGCTAGTTAACTCATGCTCATCTGAACATTTCAAACTGGGAAGAGGAACCTGGCAGGGTTGGCTCCTCTCCCCGATCCTTTATGCCCTCGCCTTTGAACCCATGGCGGACTATATCAGAGAGCGCCACGGGTGACGTGGTATCCGCTTGGTTGGCCCTAATATCCCTCTACCCTATAATATCCCTATACGCTGATGATATGATGTTGTATCTTAGAGACCCGCACATAAATCTGGACCCTATCCTCCACGATATTAAACACATTGGGGAATTTTCTGCTTCACCATTCATTTTTCTAAATCATAGATTTTTCCAATTATAGATAAAACACACGTAAGTCATGGTACCTTCCCTCTCCGGTGGTCCCCCTACCACATCAATTATCTAGGTGTGATGAAATCCAGAACACACACCTCCTTACCACGTGACAATTATGAAGTAGCCTTGACTTACGTAAAAAAAAACTACTCAATAGTTGGAAATCTCTCCCACTCTCTGCTGTTGCCAAACTTTCCCTGATCAAAATGACAATACTACCTAAATTGTTATATATGTTCATTAATGTCCCAGTATGGCTGGGGAAGCCTTATTTTGCCAGGATGCAAGGTCTATTTGCACAATTCTTATGGCACTCCGGAGCAGTCCAGAAGAAGTGGGCAGAGATTACCTTCCCATATGAGAAGGGAGAGTTCTCAGCCCCCATCCGGAACTATATTGGATAACTGCCCAGGCCCAATTTGCCTCATTCTAGTATGTGCTGGTTCAATCCCCACCTCATTTTAAGCTTTGATACTGGTCTGATCCTACAAAGACAATTGCCCATATGATCCATTCGCCTCCACGATAAAAGCTTGGTGGGCAATATTTGCCCTCACGGGGGCTGACCACCCGTATTGTCGATGGCTCCCGCTGTGGAGGTTCCCTGAACTAGGACCAATGTGGGATTGAATGGTACAGACGAGGTGGGAGGCCTTGGGTTATAGGGCACTGGCAAATAAATAAACTGAAGGGAAATTCATCACACCTACTACATGGAAGCCTGGGCATGGGGGTATGGGAGGGGAGCTACTCCAATACCACAGGAATCCACTCAGCAGTGGCAGCTAGATGGCCCATATACCCCAATGAACCCCCGGAGACGCCCAACTGGTGTACATAGCTAATTCCGCAGATTGCAGACACATCCACTCGACGGTATAAAAAATGGTACTGGACCAAATGGTTCCCTCAGCTCCACCCGCACGCCCTCGTTGTTCGGAAGAAATGGGTAATGAAATCACTGACGCCCAGTGGTTACACATGTGCACCCACACCAGGAGGGTATCCCTACGTTTCAGGTTGAAGTTCATGCAATTCAGAATTTGAAATAGACTACCCTACACCCCAGCCAGACTGACCAAAATGTTCCAACATGAAGTGCATATGCGTCCTAAATGCGCATTTGCTCCAGTTGACCATCTACATATGTTCTGGGAGTGCCCCCGCTTGGAAGATTTTTGGGACAATGTCCTAGATACCTTGTCCAGGGTGGTGAGTTCCCCACTGGAACAGAACCTGCTAGGAGCCCTATTCGGCATATGGTCCAATATACAATTTAAAAGGTACAGAGCATTTGTAAATATGGGTTGCATGATGGTCAAAAGAAATATCCTCTTGAAGTGGAAAGATAAAAAAAAACAGAGTGAGAGGGAATGGTTGACGGCACTGACATGGGCTCAAGAATCTAAGGATCTATATGTGAGCACATTACTCCCAGTGTCTAGACCCAAGGACATTTGGACTGAGTATCGCTCCTACTTTGCTGAAGCGGCAACTGCAGAGTAGTGTGAAATCTGATTGCTATGAATATTGGATGCACTTTTATTGCTGTTGTTGCACACAAAAAGCTGTGGCAGATCCACTTACGTAAAACGCTGGGATTATCTGTGTATAAGTCATATTTATTTGATTCTATAAGCTCTCTGATGTACTCACCAAATTGCCAATAAATTTGAAGTAAAAAAAAAAAAGATATACGAGATCAGGGATGAGGGAAAGCCCGCCCTCCTGCTCCTACTGGACCTGTCTGCAGCGTTCGACTTAGTCAACCACAACATACTATGCCACCACCTCACTTCTGCAGCCACCTTCTCCCCAGAAGCAGTATCATGGATAACCTCCTTCCTAGAAGCGAGAGTATTAAAGTATTCTCTGAAAATGCATGTGCCGCATCCTCTGCGACCAATTTGTGGAGTTCCCCAAAGGTCGTGTTTCTCACCGACTCGCTACAACATCTTCACAAAGCCTCTTTTTGACCTCTTGGACGCACAGGGCATAGTATACACCAATTGCCGACGACACCCAAATTCTCCTCCTTCTCTCCGGCACTGACGGCACTACGCTAAACTCTACCTACACTGTTATGTTATTTTATAACATTTCTATAGCGCCAAAGCCCTAAGGCATCAAAGCGCTCCTTCACAAGCAGAAAAGGATCAGTGAGGATGACCGAAGATTAGATGAAGAGTAGCGTTTTCAAGAGCTTTCGAAAAGCCAAGTGGTTGCTTTTCTCTCTGAGCGCCAAAGGTAGATTGTTCCATGCCTTTGACACATGCCTTTGGGTACGCTACCATCCAAGTTTGGATGTCGACCCATGGCCTCTGCCTCAACAACAAGAAGACCAAACTGGTCCTCGTAGGGCCCCCCTCTGTGCTAAAAAAACTTGACCTAGAATTTTCAACCTTCAACATTGACGGCATTAAGATCTCGGTCTCACCAGCGGTGAAAACTCTAGGAGTTTACTTTTACGCTACCCTCTCCCATTTACTATACCGCCAAGTAAATGCAATATCCTCCTCAGCGGCATACTCCACCAAACTCCTCAATGTCGCCAGACCCTATCTTTCGGTAGATAGTTGCCTAACGTTTGCCCGGGCAGTAGTAGGTGCAGGGTTGGACTACTGCAGCCCTCTTCACTGGCACATCTAACCACAACATACAAAAACTACAAACTATCCAAAACAATGCCCTATGAGCTGCCTGGAATTTACCCATGTCAGAACATATATCTGCTGCCGGAAGATTAGTAGACTGGCTCCCCATCCATGAAAGAATTCTATTCAATACACCCATCATCACACAAAGGTGCATCTCAAAATCCACCCACCTTATTTGTCCTAAAAATGTTTAAGAACCAAACCGATCGGCCCACCAGAACTCCCTACACTTATAAACTTGGGAAACCTAAATCCAGCATCCCTGTCGCTGCCACGAAACAATGGAACTCTCTCCCACTCGCACTGAGAGTGGAAAATTCCTATTGGGCCTTTCGCAGAGCCCTCAAAACTTTACTGTGTGCATAAAACTTAATCAGGTTGTAAGACCTTACTATTAACATATGCACTGTACTTGACCTATCTAATGCTAAGCCTTTTGAATAGGTGCCCACACTGCCTCCCGGCCCCATGTAACTGGTATCTACAAGTGCACTCCTCACCCTCATGTCTGGCTTTCAACAGTACTCTGCTTTATAAAGATAACTTGAAAAGTACACATTCCATAGTATCACTCAAATACATAAATCCTTATTGAACTATGTTAGGCAAAAAGTGGACAATTTTGCCATTATCCTCCCCCCTCTTGACAGGCAGACTACAAATACCGGGATGCAATTCAGCAAAAAGCAAAAACTTGTCTCTGAGTGTAAAACCTTCAAAGACTGACAGTAGCATGGTTAAAAGAAATGCGTTGTGAGTGTTAGGCAGATACCTGTGCAGTTCCCTCTGGGACCACTGCAAAAGATTTAAGACTACAGGTGTTTGGCAGTAAACCCACTTGGTAGCAGTCTGTACCACACAGATTCACTTGGTAGCTGTGGCTAAGCAGTCAGACTTCCCTCAAGAAGAGTTAGGCAGTATACAGAGTATTCACAATAGGTCAAGAGCACACAATAGGACAAGTAAACACTGACCAGGGTTTGGTGTAAAAGAGATATGATTATTTATTTAAAACCACATCTAGAAAAACACACAGGCACTAATAGTAAGCAATTCAAAAACACGGTCACTAAAAGATATACACTCCCTTAAAAGAATATTAGACAAGTCTTAAGTAAAGCCCCACTTATTTTCAGACAGCGGGGAGTGTTTAACGTAGATGGCACTCTAATAGTTCGTTTTAACAAGGGAGAGAAAAGCAGAGAACAAGTTGAAACAGATCCCAACACTTTTATAAGAACATAACAAGAGGGGAAGGCAAGGTAAAACCGTGAATTCAGAGTCAGTAGGCTGGATCCGCTTTAAGAGGATCGAAACTAAATGTGTCCAAGGTCACATGGTTTGTACTGGTTTCTGTTAATAATTATCCCTTTCCGCACCAGCTTTTGTCCTTTTGTCCTTTTGTCCTTTTGTGACCGTCTTCGTAATTATAAGTGGGTACTCCGCTTTTGGCCTCTCCAGCTGGACTGTATTTTTGCTTAGTTTTCATGATAGCAGCCATAGTAAGACAGACATGCAGGACGCCTGGGTAGCAGCCCGGCTTCTTCAAGCCAAAGATTTACTCATTGAACAACAGGAACTTCCAGTCACGTTGCCCATCAATGGGGCTAACAAAAAGGCTCATATTTATATTAGCAAGGAAGTGACTTTATTAAAGGAACTTGAGAAGCTTCGAAGAAGGGAAATATCAAAGTGGTGGGATACCACAAGGTTTACGCATCATGACTACTCCCTCTTTTGAGGATCAAGACCCGTTGATGCTTCAGGAATGGGGTGAAGCCAGCAAGGACTCTTTTGCTAAATGTTTGATAATCTTGGTAAAATCTCCCAAATTGGACCATGAACTGGCGCTTAAAGAATTGGGCAAAGTTGAGACTGAACTTACTAAAGTCCCCACAACAGAGGAAGGCAAGCAATTACGTGTCAAAATCGATGAAGGCTTAATCTCTTATGAAGATGAGATAAAACAACGCAAACATAGGAAATTCCTCAGAGACAAAATAGATTATGAGATGGGTCATGTTTTCACTTTTGCTAAACGCTTTGATTCCCTCCGCAAAACCAATGCCACACAGTGAGCATCTGTGCAGACAGGTGATCCAGGTGCTGCCACATCCGAGTCGGATGTTTCTGCATCTGAGACCGATGAGCCCACACCTAAAATGAATTTTTTAGACGAAATGCGACTGTTGTGCCAGGATGGGAAAAATCAGAAAAGAGGCAGGAGTCGCGGCAAACCAAGAGGAAGAGGAAGAGGACAGAAATCACAGGCATGAAAATCATTCGCCGAGGCCGACGTAGGAACCAGTTCAAAGGGGCAGCAACAGGGCAGATCAATGCACTCTGGTGTCAAAAATCAATAACAGACAACATGAAGTGCTGCCAAATTATCAATCTTTCGTCCCATGTCCTTACTAAATCTCAGACCTCGCTCCTGTCTTTGGGTCTTAACTTCTGTCCCACTATGAACTATGACTATGTACAAGCATGCATAGATTTTGACAAATTTCTGCGCAAAATTAAACTCAACAAGAAATTCTTTGCCACCAATATCATCACTGCCATCCAAATATACCTTTTTGTACAACCATGTAAAAAAATATTAATCACTTTTTTATTTAACACACATTACAGTGGAATGCACCAATCACAAACCTATAGACTTCATATAATCTCCTCACTACAACTCTGCAAACAGATTGAGAAACACCAGGTGCTTATTGCATAAAACATAAAACATAAAACATTCTCACTAAATAGTAAGTGTGTTGTATTTATTACTCTATTATTAGATTTCATTATATAAACATGTGTTATAAGACAAAAACACTTGTTTTTCTCACAGAAATGGCAAGCACACTTCAATGGTTAGAGGAGAACTTCCCAAAAGAAAAAGTGAGCGACATTAACATCTCCAATGTAATACAATAGATATTTTAATGTAAACACATAATGTATTTTGTACACACCTTGCTAGAATAATAATTTCTATTTTTCTTACAGTACATTCTTTACATGAAGCAACCCCGCCCCAGTTGAATTATAGCCAATCCCCAGAATCACAAACAGAAGCCCTATCCCCAACTGTAAATAATCAAATAATGAACTTGTCCAACAAATTAGATGAACTTTTACAGTATGTGAAAAATCATGTGATTAAAAATGTTCCCTATCACTGATCTTCTTGCACCTGGCCCACCAATCATCCCCAAAAAATTCTGAACATTTTAAGGAAAGAGGATTTGATGAAACCTCACTCCCTTCCTCCCCTCATAATTATTGTACAAAAGTTCCTGATTCTCCCATGTATGTTTCCTATTCCGATACCCCATCCCTTTCTTGAATAAATATATTTTATGTACTATAAATGTTTTGTTTATTGTTGTGTAATATTTCCTATTTTCTTGAACACTCCAGTTATGAGTCCTCTGACACTAAGAATGCCCAGAGTGTCCACACTCAAAATGGAGGTGCCCCCAGACAGGCGCAATGTCTGGTTTTACATGACACACTTTTAATTAATCCGTCGACAATGCGTCTGTTGTACGGACACCGGCACATGAGCACTGCATCTCCCTCCCAATGGCTGTCCATGGACGGTCATCAGGGCTGCGGAGGGCCATGGATGTCATCTTGCGACTGCACCCATGCAGTGAAATGGGGGTGTCCCTGAACGGTGTCTGTGGACAGTTTAAAAGTGCTTTTCAAGCCAATCTAGGATGTTGCAAGCAGAAACGTTACCCTTCCACAGCTCCCAGACACATTCTTGGTTGATCTGACCACTTTCTACAATTGTTCAAGGCCTATTTTTGACTTGATAGTGCTCCGACAGCACGACTGTCCGTGGACGGTTCCTCGAAAGGGACCCACCCATTACTTTTCCTTAGTCTCAATCTAGCTATCTAGGAGAGAGCACCTGTTTCACTGCTGGGTAAATATCTTTGGCAGAACTTCTTCTTGGAGACCATGGCATCCCTTATGGATACTGCTTCTTCCAAGCTACGCCCACCACCACCATCATCATCATCTGGAGGGCCTGGAGAGGGGAACAGGCGTGATGATGTAGAGGAGGATCAAGAGGAAGACGAAGATGAGGTAGTGGACGTACCGACCTCCAGCACCTAGAGTGAGTCCTGGATGTGGCGGTTCTTTAAGACCGTGGGTGGGGTCCCGAAGGCAAACGGTGCACATGTTGAATGCATTGAGTGTGGGGTGAAATTCAGACATGGACAACACAGGCACTACTCCTTCGGGACCAAATCAGTGCGCCACCACATCCGATCTAACCACCCGTTTGCACTGAGAAAGGCTGTTCCTTACTCATGGATGAGCAGGCTATCTTCCTCTATGCCATCTTCTTCAGCCGATCCTGCCAGCACACAGGGTACTCCTCTGGGGCAGAGGATACCAGTGGCCACCTCGCAGGTCATATGGGATACTCTAGATCCTTACCTTTTGAGGGTCACAGTGTTCTGCATGTACTGCGACACACTGCTCTGCAGGGGGAGCATTTTCGTAGTGTTTTTGCGACAGTTGTCAAAGAGCATGAGAAACAGTGTCCCCTACCTTAAATGTAAGGCCTGCCCAGCATCCTCCCCTGTTCACCAACCACTCCATCTCTATGGTTGGTGCCCCTTCCATCCGTCCCTCCCTTCACTTCACTTGCCTGTGTAAAAACCTAAAAAAGCTAAATAAAATACAAAACGAAAATAAAAACAAAAAAACAGTTCCTTTAGGAGCCACCTTTAACAGTTAAAAAATAGAAGCGAGAAAAAAAGTCACAGGTCCCTGTGCATCCTGCATAGTCTGCAGAAGGCACGGTAGTCCAGAGACCTCAAATAAATCCAGGCATGGGACAGTTGAAATCATTTTAATTGTTTTGTGTTCAAAAAGGGTGGCTCTTAAAAGAACTTTTTTGTGTTTTTGTCTTTTATATTTTTTTGAAATCTAAGAAAACTAAGAAAATATTTTAGTGAATTTAATTATTTCTTCTCACTTTCACAAAAACTGCTTCAAAGCATTTTGAATTCTTTCCACAAAAATCTGATTACCCACATCAGAACTCTGTCTCGCCGAAAAGTTTGTCCCTATCAAATATAATGTTCTCATTATGAAATGATGTCATGCCAACATCTCAAACAAAAATGCGCACAGCTTTATTGACGTTGCGCCTTGCTTTTTCCATTTGCGGACCAAATGAACTGGAATGTATCAACATCAGTCTCTGGGCAATGTGTGAAAACATAATTTTCGAATTAGGGAACATTTCCTTCAACTTTCCCAATGTCTCCTTCATTGCAAACTGCAATGAAGTTGCAGTCACGTTCCCCAAACCTTTCCTTCCACAATGAACAATAATAATGTCTGGATGTTTCAATTCAACCATATTTGCACAAAATGCGAGCAAGTCTGCCTACTTCATGCTTCACACTCCGTACCAGAACACTTCCAATTCATGTAATCCAAGATTTTTGGCTATTCCACAATGCTCAGCATACACCTTCAACCAATGGACCCAAGAGTCCCCCAAAATCCAAACACTCTGCCTGCTGAAAGACAGTGTCATGCCCATTTTCAGTCCTGTCACAACTCCTACTAACAAAACTCCTGCTACCCTCTCTTCCTGTACACCACACCCAGGAAACCTGATTGGCTGATCCTCTGATGTCCGCCGATACCCACATCTGTTTGCGGTCTCCACAGTCCCCTTTCCATGCTAGGCAACCTTAAAGACCCAGATGTCACACAGCTGTCCGTGGACCATCGTGGTGTCTGCGGACAGATCGTCCAATTGGAGGGACTGGGGAGGTTTACACTTATTTTAAACAATTTATTGTACAATGGTGGTTCTTAAAACAGCTGTGTTTTTACTTTTGATTTTCTTTTTGCTTTTTTGCTTTTTATTTCCTAAAACTATTTACAAATGTTTTCATATGCACTGTACTTCTTTTTCATAATCTTTCTCTTATGCTCACCTGGTATCCACGGGGGAGCCACATCACTGGATGGAGGTCTAAGCACTATCCCGGACCCCTCTCTGCTTGGTTATGTGCCAGACTTTGGGTAGCGCCTATAACAGGAGAATGGAGGGTTAAGATACTGGTTCTGTGATGGGTAGACTCCCACCTCCCTCTGGTCCAAAGCCCCTCCTTTGGGGTTATTGCTCACCGTAGGTTTTTGTATGTTGAATTCTCCGTCCTGCGTCTCTGTGCAGAGGTGCATGGTTGGTGCGGGCGTTGCATGGACCTAGTTGCTTCACTGGTCCGTGTGCCCTTATGTCGGGTCCAGACCGGCTGTGACTCCGACTCTGCTTGCTGTCTTCCAGGTGAGTTATAATGGCTTTTCCGTCTTTATTCTTTCTCTTTCTTTCCCTCCGTTTTCTCTGTCTTCTCAGTGTCTCGCTCCACTATGCTGTTCCCTAACAATGTCTCTTTTTGTTTTCACAGGGATGGTTGTGATCTCAGAGTTGCCGCGCCAATGGCGAAGATCACGGTGAGTTATTGATGCGCGGAGTCCTGCACTGTTTATTGGTGTTAATTGCTAACCTGTGTTCTCTTCTCTTCTTTGTACAGGTTGCGGTGATGTTCCAGGTTGATGAGCGATCGAAGCGCTGCTTACCAGGTAAGTGCTTTGTTAATGCTGACCTTGTTCCTTCTCCCTTGCAGGTTGCGGTGAAACCCAGAGATGGGTGAGGTAAGAGAAGTGCAGGGTTCTGCCAGGACTTGCTGCTTGCCCAGGTAAGAATTGTTATTAATGCTGTCCTTTTTTCTTTACCTTTACAGGTTGTGCTGAACTCCGGAGATGCGTGAGGTAAGCAAAGCGCAGGATGGATTCAAGGCCGGTTACTTCACAGGTAAGTGTTCTTGCTCGCTAATGCTGTTCTTGTTCTTCCAGGTTATTAATGTATCTGGATCTAGGGCTTCAGGATCAGGCCACCAGAGAAACAGATGAGCAGGAGCTGGACACAGTGAGCCTTACGCTGCAGGAGTGTAGAATAACGCAAAGTGTGTTCTGCTGTTTGGGTGTTGTTTAAATAGCCTAGGTAAAGTAGTTACAGGCCAAGTAGTTCCAGTCCAGGCCCAGCCACACCCAAATCACTAGACCGCATGGCTTGGTTCTAAACAACTGAGCTGTGTAATAGGCCTCCATGTTGTATTAAGATCCAAAACTGGTATTGCTTTATTCCTGATAATGAGCCTGGTGCCAAAGGCACCAGGACTGACTCCATGTATGTTTCCGATGGAGTTTTAAGGCACTTGGGGCTGGTGTGAAGGACTTTAGCCCCACTGCTGCCACGGGGCTGTTACACCTGAGGGGGTCAGGGGCATGGATCATGACAGCACTCCCCCCTAAAGCCCCTCTCAAGGTATTTCCTCTGTCTGGCCCCGGTTTGGTCAGATGGTTCAGATGAAATCGTCTTACCAGGCGTGGTGCGTGGACGTGCTCACTAGGCTCCCATGTCCAGTCCTGAGGGCTGTATCCCAACCAGTCCACTAAGTAATATAACTTGGACCTGGTGAGTTTAGAATCTAGTCGGGTTCTCCATTAACCTGGACAGGATTTGGTGGTGTTTTGCCCCGAGTTCCAGGCTTAACAGGTTTTAAGAGTGACACATGGAATACTGGATGGATCTGCATATTTGGTGGTAAAGCTAGTTTTACAGCCACAGGATTTATAATATTCTTGATGGTATAGGGCCCTAGATATCTGGGATGAAATGTTCGAGTTCCTCTTATGGGCATGTGCCGAGACGCCAACCAGACTTCATCTCCAACTTGGTAGCCTGGGGCTTTTCTTCGATGTTGATCAGAGAATCTTTTCTGTCTTTTTTTGGCTTGGATCTAGTGTTCTGCTGCCTTTTTTGAAGGCTTGAGTGATGGTTGTATGTAAAGTCTTCACCGCAGGCATTTCCAAGGCCATGGGGGTATCTAATTCGGAAGTATGTGGGTGCCTTCCATATATGGTATAGAATGGACTCTGTCCGGTACTGTTGTGTAGCGAGTTGTTGTAGGCATATTCGGCTATCCACAGCACATCCTTCCAGCTTTCTTCCACTTGATGTAACATGCACAATAGGTATTATTCTAGTGTCTGATTCGTCTGCTCTGTTTGGCCATCAGTTTGGGGATGGTGACTAGTGGGCACACGAATATCGATTTGGGCAATTGCACAACTCTTCCTCCAGAAGTTAGACACAAACTGACTCCCTCGGTCAGACATCAGGATGGAGGGGAAACCATGTAATCGTACGATTTGCTCTAAAAACACCTATGCCAGACTGGACACGTTTGGTAGGCCCTTAAGCAAAATGAAATGGTCCATTTTAGAGAATAGGTCAACAACCACTAGGATACTGTTGAACCCTTGACAGAGAGGCTATCTGTGATGAAACGAGGGACAGTGTGTGCCAAGGTGCAGGTGGAATTTCCAGGGGTTGGAGAAGGCCTGCAGGTCTTTGTTTCTGGGATTTATTCTGTGCACAAATGCCACATGACAGAATAAACTGCGTAATGTCCTTTCTCCAGGTCGGCTACCAATAATTTCTTTTCAACTTGACTAGGGTCTTGGCAATTCCTGGATGTCCTTCTATCAGGGGGTTGTGATAACCAGAAATGACTTGTTCTTGTCGTGCCTTATTCGGTAGAGATAAACACCCTTTGAAAAACGGGAGTTGGTTCTTTGTTGTGTAATGTTCACCTTGAGTGGTCCAGTCTTGTAGAGCCTCAGTGTTCACTAGGAGCCGAATTTCCTTTTAGAGTTCGTCCAGAGATAACGTTGTTGTAAGTCCTAGTAGTTTGTCACCTGGAATAATGGCCACCGGGTCTGGGGTTAAATATGCGTTCTCATCAATACCCATGCGAGATAGGGCGTTGGCTTTTCCGTTCTGGACTCCAGGTCGGTACGTGATTATGTAATCATATTCTGCAAAGAATAAAGCCCATCAGAGTTGACGGGATGATTGAGCCTTTGCCGTCTTGAGTTATTGTAGGTTGCGATGGTCTGTGATTACTGTGATGGTATGTCTGATGCCTAGGAGGTAATGCCACTGAGCCTTAAAGGCTGCCTTGATCGCTAGGAGTTCTTTGTCTGTTATTGAATAGTTAAGTTCAGGAGTGTTACATTTTCGCTACCAAAAGGCCACAGGATGTAACTGGCCTGTTTCGGGATCCATTTGGGAAAGAACAGCCCCCATTGCCATGCTGAAGGCATCTGTTTCCACTACATATGGGAGATCTGGGTGGTGGTGTCGTAGCACCGGGGCTGAGGTAAATCTTTTTTTGAGTTCCTGGAAGGCCTTCTCTGCCTCTTCTGTCCATTGGAAAAGTTTGTTGTTTTTTTCGTGATAAACAAGTGATCGGGTTCACAATCTGGGAGAAAACCGTGATGAATCAGCGATAAAAGTTTGCAAAGCCGAGGATACTTTGGACACCTTAGACTGAAGATGGTGATGGCCATCTAAGGATGGCGTCTACTTTGTGCATATCCACCCGGACGCCTCTGGGAGTGAGGACAAAACCAAGGAACTCGACTTCGGTGACATGGAAGGAGCATTTTTCAAGTTTGGCGTATAGCTGGTGCTGTCAGAGTTTTGCAAGGACAGAGCGAACATGCCTGACATGGTCTTGTGTAGAAGAGGAGTACACCAAGATGTAGTTGATGTAAACTAGGACACATACGTCGATCAATTCCCGTAGTACATTGTTAATGAAGAACTGAAATGCGGCGGGAGCATTGCAAAGCCCAAAGGGCATCACCTGATATTCGTACAGCCCATACTTAGTATGAAAGGCGGTCTTCCATTCGTCTCCTTTCTTTACATGCACAAGATGGTATGTCCCCTGAGGTCCAATTTCGTGTAAATTTGGGCAGCCTTGACTTGGTCCAGCAGTTCTGGGATAAGGGGTAGAGGATAACGGTTTTTAACTGTTACCTGGTTTAGTGTGCGTTAGTCGATGCACGTTCTCAAGTCCCCCTCCTTCTTGGGTACGAAGAATAGGGGAGATGCTGCTGGAGATTTGGACGGGCAGATAAAACCGTTTGCCAGGTATTGGTGCAGATATGATTTCAAGTGCAGATTTTCAGGCTTAGTGAGTGCATAATTTTGACCACATGGGATTTGTGCACCAGGTATGAGGTGGATCTGACAGTCATATGGCCTGTGAGGTGGTAAGGTATTAGCCTGTTCTTTTTGGAAAACGTCTTGGAAACATGGTATTCACTTGGTAGTGTACTTGTTACACCTAGTACCAATGCCTCTTTATCTTGGATAGGTGTCTCTGTGTCAGACAATGGCATTTCCACTTGGTAGCACACATGACCGCACTCATTGGAGAAGGCTAATTTCTTGGCTTGCCAGTCGATGTTAGGATTGTGAGCCACCAACAACGGCATCCCTAGAATCACCTGGAACTGAGGGGCCTTGATAGGTCGAAGGCAATGGCTTCCCAATGTCCTTCTTGGCACAGAAGGGTAAATTCTGCTGTGCATTGAGTTACAGGACCAGAAGCTATCTTGTGCCGTCGACAGTGCTGACCTTCTCACTTGTCGTTTACTGACAGAGTGGAAGCCTCATCCTTGTTGCCAGGCCTTGGTTTATGTAGTTACCAACGGCTCCGCTGTCTATGTATTCCTCCATGGCATGCATCCAAGACGGTTGTTGGTGACTGATCAAAATCACAGGCAGGGCAAGGTGTGAGGTCTGTGGCTCTTTTCCTTCGCTCGACAAACAAACCTCTACGCTTGCCGGGCCTGGAAGTTCTCCTCCTTCTTTCTATGTAGCTCCAACTGTTCTCCTGGGGGGCTTTACGGGACATTCTCTGAGGAAGTGACCTGATTTCCCGCAGTACAGGCATAATTGCTGTTGTCTCCTTTTGTCTCTTTCGGCCTTGGTTAATGGGCTCCGTACCCCCCCAATTTGCATGTGTTCCGAAGTGTTTTCTGATGAACGCGGACTGTTCTCCTTTGAGCGTAGATACACAGTCCGTTTCTCCGTTCTGGCTCGATCTGTCCTTCGATCTTGCAGCCTGTGGTCTAGCTGCACCACTAGGTTGATGAACTCTGCACAGTCTTTTGGCGGATTTGTGATGTCATCTTTGATGTTGTGGGTGTTAGTCTTAGCAGTGCACGGTGGTGGCACGAGTTATCGTTGCTTAGCTTACCATAACTGGCGAATTTCAAGGGTTTTTCAGTTTTACTTGGAACCATAACCTCCCTTTAACAAAGTTTTTTCACTGAATTTCATAGGTTTTTAGTACCGCAATATAACCATAACGTCCCTTTAACAAAGTTTTTTCACTGAATTTCATAGGTTTTTAGTAGCGCAACTTAACCATAGCGTCCCTTTAACAAAGTTTTTTCATTTAATTTCATATGTTTTTATTAGTGCAACATCACCATAACATCCTTTTCAATAGATGAAGACCACTAGCATCTTAGGTCCTCAAAGTGGGAACCCGGGTGGTAAAATAAAAAAAGATTTTCCTTCCTACACCGGGGCACCTGCGGCATCCCGGTGTAGGAAGGAAAATCTTTTACCAAGATGGCCACCATGGAAAGGGAAGGCGGGGTGTATAAAGAGAACACAACAGGGCATGAGCGGGGGGAAAGGGGGGAACAAGAGAGACACGTGGGCATGAGCGGGGGGTGGGGGAAAAGGAAGGAAACACGGGGCATGAGCGGGGGGGTGGGAACACAACACGAGAGAGACATGGGGCATGAGCAGGGGGTGGGGGAACAGGGGAGACATGGGGCATGAGCGGGGGGTGGGGAGGAACACGAGGGAGACACGGGGCATGAGCGGGGGGTGGGAGGGAACAGGGATACCCAGGGCATGAGCGGCAGGTGGGGGGGGAGGAGGGGGACATGGGTCATGAGCGGGGGGTGGAACAGGGGAGACACGGGGCATGAGCGGGGGGTGGGGGAACAGGGAAAACACAGGGCATGAGCGGTGGGTAACACAAGGGAAACACAGGGCATGAGCGGGGTGTGGGGGAACACGAGGGAGACACGGGGCATAAGCGGGGGGTGGGGGCAACAGGGGAGACATGGGGCATGAGCGGGTGGTCGGGGCAATAGGGGAGACAGGGCATGAGCGGGGGGTGGGGGGAACACGAGGGAGACATGGGGCATAAGCGGGGGGTGGGGGCAACAGGGGAGACACGGGGCATGAGCGGGGGGTGGGGGCAACAGGGGAGACACGGGGCATGAGCGGGGGTGGGGGGAAAGGAGGGAGACACAGGTCATTAGCGGGGATGGGGGGAACAGGGGAGACACGGGGCATGAGCGGGGGGTGGGGGCAACAGGGGAGACAGGGCATGAGTGGGGGGTGGGGGCAACAGGGGAGACACGGGGCATGAGCGGGGGTGGGGGGGAAAGGAGGGAGACACAGGCCATGAGGGGGGGTGGGGTGGAACAGGGGAGACAAGGGGCATGAGCGAGGGGTGGGGAGAACAGGGAAAACACGGGGCATGAGCAGGTGGTGAGGGGGAACAGGGGAGACACAGGGCATGAGCTGGGGGTGGGGTGGAACAGGCGAGACACAGGGCATGAGCAGGGGGTGGGGGAACAGGCAAAACACGGGGCATGAGCAGGGGGCGGGGGGAACGGGAGGGAGACACAGGGCATGAGTGGGGGGAACAGGACAGTCACGGGGCATGAGTGGGGGGTGGGGGGAAAAGGATGGAGACACGGGGCATGAGCGGGGGGAGGGGGAAAGGAGGGAGACACGGGGCATGAGCGGGGGGTCGGGGGGAAAGGAGGGAGACATGGGGCATGAGCGGGGGGTGGGGGGGAAAGGAGGGAGACATGGGGCATGAGCAGGGGTGGGGAGGAAAGGAGGGAGACAGGGGGCATGTTTGGGGGGTGGGGGGTAACACAAGGGAGACACGGGGCATGAGCGGGGGTTGGGGGGTGTTAGGGAGAATTCTCTGTTTAGGCTGAATTTCCTAACCTAGTGAGCCTCGCGCAGCTTTGCTGGATTTCTGGAGTTTGTTTTTTTCATCCTGCCAAGAGTGAGACTCTGTTTCTCCCACTCTTCGACATGATTTGTGGTATTTCTTTGAATGTTAATGTGTTCTATCGGCTATGGGGTCTTTTACTCCGTAGGGTCTCATGTGTTTTGCTATGTGTGTTACACAGCACCCTCTGTGCCGTAAAACTGGGGTGTCCTAGGTGACCCCCACCATAGACTCCATACCCTGGGACTGACTACTGTCTCCCAGGGCATGTAAAGTCACCATTGGCTTTACTAGACCTAAATTTACTAACAGAACCAGTACAAACCATCCTATTGTGGACGTACTGGTAGGGGTAAATTTGATTACCCCTGGGTCTGTTGTTCGAGGGGTTTTGGCTGGTGGCAGTGGATACTACTTTTTATATTCGACCGCGAATATATTCCTATGGGATTTTCCCATTGGTCGAGGCTAATACTTTTTCTATGTAGCCTCGGTCATACCGCCGGTTTATTCAATTAAAATAAATTCACCGGTTGGTATTTTCTGCCAGAACTCGGTTTTTAAAATGGCGTATGTGTTCGCCTCTATAACTCCAAACCAAAGGTTGAGCCCTTTGTTCCACTTTTGGCGGGCTTCTGCACAGAAGCCCTCCAGAGTGGTGCCATTCTGTCTGGGTACCAAAGGGGGTGTGGGAGGGGGTTTAGGCACCCTGGACTGAGTTGCCGAGCCAACTAAAGTCGTACTCTGGTGTGATTGGTCCAAGTGGTGAGCCACCCCGCTCACCACTTAGCATGTTTGATTGACAGCTAGGCTGAATGAATGGGGGTTTTCTGCATAAAAGCAGGGCTTTGGGGACTGGAATTTCAGAAGTCGCCACAGGACCTAAGAATCCGACGAGGATAAAGCTGAGCCGACCTGCAACGACGACACCACCGGTGGAGCCCTGCTGAACTGACTCACCACTTCCCAACGACAGAGGAGATCTCCCTGCTGGAGAGTCTTCTTCCCTTTGACTGGTGGGAACAACCAGTCCCTTGCTTTTTCTTCGCTTCCAGGACGTCTAGTGGTCGAATTGCCCGTGCGGAGCACCCCGGCAACCGGATAGCCACTAACCACTGTACCGTGACAAAAAAGGTGGTGCCTTGTGACTGAGCACTCCGCGGCTGGTCTCTTCCCTGGTGGTGCAACGGTCTTCAACTTCCCTCTACGACGAGATCATCTCTTCTTCCGGCAAAGCCCCGACTTGCATCCACCACCAGGAACAACTGCCCCCGCCGGAGCTGTCTCTTCACTTTCAAGGTACTGTGTCCGCCTGGCTTCCCTTGTGACGGATAGCGTGAGGTTGTCTTAAATCCTTATCTTTCCACTGGGTCGCCTCCAGACCTTCTTAACTTTTGTTCTAAAACTGGTCCAACCTTTCTGTGACATTTTGCTACAAAGACTTGAAGTGCATTTCCACTGTGAGATTTTTGGGACATACCGCCTTGCCTCTCTCCGAGTGGGCCTGGCCTCTGAACTTTGTGATCTACAGTAGACCCTGCCTTACTCGCCTTGCATTTTCTTCGTAAAAGTGTTGGTACTGAGTTGGTTTCATACCCTGCCTTTTTCTCTCCCTCTCTAACGAATACTAGAGTGCCATCTAGGTTAAGCACTCACCTCTGTCTGCAAATAAGTGGTGTCTTTGAACCTAGACTTGTCGAAATATTGTTATGGGATTGATATATACTTATAGTAACTGTGATTGAAGTTGTTTGCCATATTAGTGCCAGTGTGTTTTTCGTAGATGTGTTTTTAAATAAATAATTATATATCTTTACACAAAAACTCTGATCCGTGTCTGCTTGTCCTAATGTGTGAATTGCCCTATCTTGTATACTCCACATACTGCCTAACTCCTCTTGAGAGAAGTCTGACTGCTCAGCCACAGCTACCAGGTAAATCTGGGTGGTGCAGACTGCTACCAATTGGGTTTACTGCTAACTCCTGTAGACTTAAATTTTTGCAGTGGTCCCAGAGGGAACTGCACAGGTTTCTGCCTAACAGGGGGTAACACAAGGGAGGCATGAGCGGGGGTGGGGGGTAACACAAGGGAGACACAGGGCATGAGCGGGAGACAGTGCTTAATTTGTAAAAAAATAAGTGCCCAAAAAATATTGCCCCATAATGCGGGGTGCGGCGCCACCCTCAGTGCAGGCGCGCCGGCCGCACCAGTTCAGTGCTAGAGCTACCTAGATCGGCCCACCACCAGCCCATCACACTGCTGCTGCTCCATGTCACATGTTTGGCGCTGCAGCAACTGCTGGCACAGGCTAGTAGTGGGATGTATGGGGAAGGGAACACATGGATTGAGAAAGTATAATGCTTTAAAGTTGGAAAACACTTTTTATGTTAGTTGTAGTGGTTCCAGCATTCCGGCAAACCCAGAGGCAGAACAGTGCATTTGAACACACTTCTAAGTTCTAGTCCACATTTGTTAGACATCTGGACCATACTTGCTGTCCTCGAAGTGATAATGCGTTTGATAACATTGTTGCAAACCTGTGGATGTTATCTTATTTGTCCATTTTGTAGAATGACCCCCCACCGTCCGGCCCACCCCCTCCACCGCCCTGTTTCCCAAATGGCTCTGAGTGAAGCTGCGTTGCAATCATTGTCCCGGGACTCAGGATAGCTCAGCAGCAATGTGCTCGATTGGAAGAAAGACGACACGAAGCAACACAGGTTCGATCCCCGACTTCTCGCTTAGAAACCTCTGGTTATTAAGCACGTTATAAATACGCAACTAAGACATGCTCCTCCTGTAACTGCGCCTCGATGCCCCTGGGCTGTGTGAGCACTTTAAAAATACAAATAAATTAAAAAGCATTCTGTTTCAGTTACTGTTGCACTGTATTTGTCTCTACCCCATCTGACAGTCTCTTAAAGTACACCAAGTATTGTTAATTGATTACCTCAGGAAGAGCACCCTGCCCTCAGCCCGTTCCTCAGTCACCTCATCCAGGTGTTTTGTGTAATCAATTTACTCTCAAACCCTTAACAGTCATCACATCTCATGAATGCGTCCCGCTTCACCCTTCTTTCAAGCATGAGCAAGGTGTTGTATAACTTGGAAAAAGTCATTCTGCAAGACATTTTGTGAAATCAACGGCATGTGCTACTTCTGCTTTAGGGCCTCTTTCCAGCAAGCCAGAGGAGAATGCATTTTCGAATATCTCCTTCCCACTGACATGTTCTTGACATACTTCACTAAACTGTGGGGTGTAACAGACACCCATCTCTATCTGAGGATTCCTATCTGAGGATTGTATGTGCTCTCATTCGGAGCACATGCTCGGAGTGTATTGCACCCAGGTTAAGGGGCTACATCTGGTGTATAAATCACACATCAGGATAGAAAACATGCGCTGGAATAATGTCAAAAAAAGACAGCAAAAGACGGTTGAGAATTATACACGAATACTCAACTAGTGCTTTTATTTACAGATTAGTGGGCACGTGCACCATGTTTATCCCCCTCTAGTTTCCATGTGTGTATCTTTGAATGAAATGGCATTTAAGAAGTTCGTCTTTGCATGGGCTTTTCTCACGAAGTGCAGCCGGTTCGGTTTTGGCTCAATGCGTGCAGCGTTCCGGGTCCCCTCGCTGAAGCTCGTTTGTGAACTAATGAGGCCGATAACATTAAAAGGAAGAATGGAAACGCCCAGGCAAAAATTCACAGTTCATGTTTCGCTTAGATGAATGCTATTCAGGGTCGGACTGGGGCATACAATTGTCTTGAGTTGGGCTTGGCACCAATGAAAAAGTGGCCAAAGTTGCAAATGACATTTCATTCCTTTTGTGACAGACTAGTGGGACCACGCTGCTGCCCGTGCCCCGCCTGGTCCTGGGCCTTGCCCTCCCTTGCCTCAATCACGTAGGCTACCTTCCGTGGGGCCGCCACCGCCATGCTGAGTCTGATGATGACAAAAATAGGTGTGCGGCGCAGCCGCCCCACGGAAGGTAAGATTTTCAAAGAAAAAACGTATATTTGGGCAGCTGGGGCCCATCACTTTCGAAGTGATGGGCCACAGCCGCCACTCAAAATAAGTTATTTCTTTTAAAACCTACCTTCTGTGGGTCGGGGCCCCAGCCACCGGCCCCACGGAAGGCCAGGTTTTCAAAGAAAAAAGTAAAAATGTACTTTTGGGCACAATCCACAGGCCCGGCTGCCCGCCGTCGAATCATCCGACTCAGTGTGCGGCAGCCGGCAACCCCATGTCACAGAAATTGGCCTGGGCCTGGCACTGACTGCAGTCAGCAGCACACTGCACACAGGTCACACAGACAGAAGCCCGGGTGCAGACGGGCCCCTGGTGGGGTCCTGACTCCTGGGCAGTCAGGACACCACCAGGGGACCGTGCCGCCACCCGGGCCCTGACCTTGCCTGATCACTTGACTGTGACAGGCTCAGGCTGCACCGCATGCAATAAGTGCCTGCTTTGCTGGCTGGGACTTGGTCTCCTGTCGGGGCCTCAGGGTGGGGCGGGCCGGGTGCGCACACTGGCACCCGCACGAATGAAAAAGCAGGCAGAGGCCCAGGAAGCAACTAGGCCACGCAGTAACTCGTGAAATGAAGGTGGCGCTGCGCTACCTCCTGTGGCAACAACAACACGTCACCATGTAATTTCACTGGCTCAGAAGAACAGCCAATGGAAACTGCACATTCTGTGTTACTATACAGAATGTATCAAATACTGCATAGTAACAACAGAATGGTAGCTTTCTTTGGGTGTTGTTTGTAACAGTTTTTTGTTCATTGCTATTGCTGGCCCCTCCCAGGCCCAGCCAGCCATGGCCTGCAACCTGCAAGCACGAGAGAGATCAAGATCAGAATGACAAATCCCAATGATTTATAATCAAAGCAAAGCAAAGTGGAAGAACAAACAACGTAATTGCATGTGCGCTGGCCCAGCATGAGTTCCGGTGCCCAAAAAAGAGTGCTGGTGTTGGCCACCTGCAACCACCCCCACAAATTAAGCACTGGCGGGAGGTAACACAAGGGAGACACGGAGCATGAGCGGGAGGTAACACAAGGGAGAAATGGGGCATGAGCGGAGGGTGGGGGGTACACAAGGGAGACACAGGGCATGAGCGGGGAGTGGAGGTAACAGGGGAGACAGGGCATGACCGGGGGGCGGGGGGGAAACAGGGCCCACTCGGGGCATGAGCGGGGGGTGGGGGGAACACGGCACACACGGGGCATGTGCGTGGGGGACCAGGGCAAACAGGGCATGAGCGGGGATGGGGGAACAGGGCACACGGGGCATGAGCGGGGGTGGGGGGAACAGGAGAAGGACACGGGGCATGAGCAGGGGGTGGGGGGTAACATGAGGGAGACACAGGGCATGAGCGGGGGGTGGGGGGTAACATGAGGGAAACACGGGGCATGAGCGGGGGGTGGCGGTACAGGAGGGAGACATGGGGCATGAGCGGAGGGTGGAGGGAACACGAGGAAGACACAGGACATGAGCGGAGGGTGGGGGCAATAGGAGAAACACGGGGCATGAGCGGGGGGTGGGGGTGTACATGAGGGAGACATGGGGCATGAGCGGGGGTACATGAGGGAGACACCGGGCATGAGCGGGGAGTGGGGGGAAACAGGGGAGACACGGGGCATGAGCGGGGGGGTGGGGTGAATCAGGGGAGACACGGGGCATGAGCGGGCGGTGGGGGGTAACACAAGGGGGACATGGGGCATGACCTGGGGGTGGGGGGTAACACAAGGGAGACACAGGGCATGAGCCGGGGGTGGGGGGTAACACAAGGCAGACATGGGGCATGAGCGGGGGGTTGGGGGGAACAGGGGAGACACAGGGCATGAGCGGGGGTTGGGGTGGAACAGGGGAGACACGGGGCATGAGCGGGGGGTGGGGTGGAATAGGGGAGACACGGGGCATGAGCGGGGGGTGGGGTGTAACACAAGGGAGACACGGGGCATGAGCGGGAGGTAACACAAGGGAGACACAGGGCATGAGTGGGGGGTGGGGGGTAACACAAGGGAGACACGGGGCATGAGCGCGGGGGATGGGGGGAACAGGGCACACACGGGGCATGAACGGGGTGTGCGGGGGACAGGGCACACACAGGGCATGAGCGGGGGTGGGGGGGAAAGGAGTGAGACACGGGCATGAGCGGGGGGAACAGGGGAGACACGGCGCATGAGCGGGGGGTGGGGGAAAGGGGGGACACGGGGCATGAGCGGTGGTGGGGGGGACACTGGGCATGAGCGGGGGTGGGGGGGAAAGGAGGGAGACATGGGGCATGGGGGGGTGGGGTGGAACAGGGGAGACAAGGGGCATGAGCGAGGGGTGGGGAGAACAGGGAAAACACGGGGCATGAGCAGGTTGTGAGGGGGAACAGGGGAGACACAGGGCATGAGCGGGGGGTGGGGTGGAACAGGCGAGATAAAGGCCATGAGCAGGGGGTGAGGGAACAGGCAAAACACGGGGCATGAGCAGGGGGTGGGGGGAACGGGAGGGAGACACGGGGCATGAGTGGGAGGTGGGGTGGAACAGGGCAGTCACTGGGCATGAGTGGGGGGTGGGGGGAAAAGGATGGAGACACGGGGCATGAGCGGGGGTGGGGGGGAAAGGAGGGAGACACGGGGCATGAGCCGGGGGTCGGGGGGAAAGGAGAGAGACATGGGGCATGAGCGGGGGGTGGGGGGAAAGGAGGGAGACATGGGACATGAGCCGGGGGTGGGGGGTAACACAAGGGAGACACAGGGCATGAGCCGGGGTTGGGGGGTAACACAAGGCAGACACGGGGCATGAGCGGGGGGTGGGGGGAACAGGGGAGACACAGGGCATGAGCGGGGGTTGGGGTGGAACAGGGGAGACACGGGGCATGAGCAGGGGGTGGGGTGGAACAGGGGAGACACGGGGCATGAGCGGGGGTGGGGTGTAACACAAGGGAGACACGGGGCATGAGCGGGGGGGTAACACAAGGGAGACACGGGGCATGAGCAGGGGGTGGTGGGTAACACAAGGGAGACATGGGGCATGAGAGGAGGGTGGGGGGGTAACAAAAGGGAGATACGGGGCATGAGCGCGGGAGATGGGGGAACAGGGCACACACGGAGCATGAGCTGGGTGTGGGGGGAACAGGGCACACACAGGGCATGAGCGGGGGGTGGGGGAAAGGAGTGAGACACGGGGCATGAGCAGGGGGAACACCAGTAACTCCCCCTCCAGCTGAGGCTGAGAGGGTGGTACAACCCTGTGTGGTAGAATTAGACTCTGAGGAAGAGCTAATGGAAGGCCAGGAACTAATTGGAGATCTGCATCCTGTTGACCATCCTGAGCTGCAGTCTTTACTGGCAGAAGGTGGACCCAACAGGGCAGACTTCAGTAAGGGACAGAGAGAATGTCCAACTCTGGAAGTTCTTCGCCACCAGGCAGAAGCTCAGGCTGAAGGGCAAGAGCCTGGGAAATACAGGTTGCACTGGGAAGATGGCCTCTACTACAGTGAACCGACAGAGTCTGAACCAGGAGGCTACAAACGACTTGTAGTACCCCATGAGAACAGACAACAGTTCTTGCAGTTAGCCCACGAGATTCCTTTGGCTGGTCACTTGAGTTTCAAGAAGACTAAGGAAAGGCTCTCTCTCTACTTTTATTGGCCAAAGATGGGGGCCGAAGTAGAAAAACACTGCAGGAGCTGCCACACCTGCCAGACCTCTGGTAAGGTTGGCTCCACGAATGTGGCACCGTTAGTGCCTCTCCCCGTTGTGGGAGTCCCATTTGAGAGAGTAGGGATTGGCATTGTTGGTCCCCTTGATCCTCCAACCTCCTCAGGCAACAGGTTTATACTTGTTGTACTAGACCATGCTACTAGGTATCCTGAGGCCATTCCTATGAGGACTGTTACAGCTCCGGCTGTGGCTAAGGCCCTCCTTGGTATTTTTACCAGGGTTGGGTTTCCTAAGGAAGTAATCTCTGACAGGGGGTCAAACTTTATGCCCACTACATGAAAGCCATGTGGAAAACCTGTGGAGTTACTTACAAGTTCTCAACAGCTTATCACCCACAAACCCATGGATTGGTTGAAAGGTTGAACCGAACCATGAAGAGCATGATAGGTGCTTTAGAGGATCCCCTTAAACGAAAGTGGGATATTCTACTGCCATGCCTTCTCTTTGCTTATAGAGATGTCCCTCAGGAGGGAGTAGGTTATTCTCCCTTTGAGCTTCTCTATGGTCATCCCGTCAGAGGTCCATTGGCCCTGATTAAGGAGGGTTTGGAGAGTGCTCCTTCCCCCAAGCCAGTCAGAGTGACTGACTATGTGATAGGTCTCCGGAAGAGAATGTCACACATGATGGCGGAAGCAAGTGATAACTTGAAAGCTGGACAAGCATTGGTCAAGCAATGGCATGATCGAAAGGCTAACATGGTTGAGTTCACTCAAGACCAGCTAGTTCTCGTTATGATCCCAACAAGGCAGAGGGCCTTGCAAGACAAATGGATGGGACCCTTCAGAGTTGTGGGTAAACTTGGAGAGGTCAACTACCTGGTGGACTTGGGCAATCCCAAGGAGGCTCCAACAGTCTTCCACACCAACAGACTCAAAGCGTATGTCTCAAGACCTGATGTAGGAGCGTTGCTTCTAGCATCATCAGAGGATGAAGAAGAGAGTGAAGCTCTTCCTGATCTACTCAGAGGCTTACCTTTAGACGAAAAGATTGAAGAAGTAAATCTCTCTTCAAATCTGACACCTGAGCAACAAGAAGAGTGCAAATCTATGTTGAATCAGTTTGCCTCTCTGTTCTCACTTTCACCAGGCTTGACCCCTTGGGGCCAGTATGACATACTCACTGGTGACTGTCTGCCCGTCAAAAGCAGAGGATGCAGAATGTGAGAAAATGTAAGTACCCACGTCAAAGGTGAGGTCAGCAAGATGCTTGATCTCGGGGTAATAGAGCCCTCTACTAGTCCATGGTCTAGCCCAGTTGTATTAGTACCAAAGGCAGGATCTAAAGAACTTAGATTCTGTGTGGACTGTAGAGCTCTTAATGCAGTCACCAAGACTGATGCCCACCCTTTGCCAAGAACAGATGAGTTGGTGGATAGACTTGGTTCAGCCAAGTTCCTGAGCACATTTGACTTCACGTCAGGCTATTGGCAAATAGCCCTGACAGACCATGCCAAGGAGAAAACTGCATTTGCTACTCCAGCTGGCTTATACTAGTTTAAGGTAATGCCTTTTTGATTGAAAAATGCACCTGCTACATTTCAACGGATGCTAAACCAGGTTCTGAATGGGATGGAGGACTTCTGCATGGCATACTTGGATGACATAGCAGTGTTCAGCAATTCCTGGGAAGAACATGTAGACCACCTAAGATATGTTTTGCAGGCTCTTGGACGAGCCAATCTGACCATAAAGGCGAGTAAATGCCAAATTAGACAGAGTAAGGTAGTCTATCTTGGACATGAGGTAGGAGGTGGAGAAATAAGGCCTTTGCTCAGTAAGATTGAAGCTGTGCAAAATTGGACAACCCCTACTATTCAGACCCAGGTGAAAGCCTTCTTAGGTCTCACCGGGTATTACAGGAATTTCATTGAGAACTAGGGGACCATAGCGTCCCCTCTGAATGTAATCTCCTCTCCAAAATTCCCTAAGAACGTTAGATGGAATGAGGAGTGCAATCAGGCCTTTGAAAACCTGAAAAAGGCTCTTTGCCAAGCCCCAGTACTCAGAGCTCCTGATTACCACCAAACTTTCATTGTGCAGACAGATGCTTCAAATGTAGGAATAGGTGCAGTACTCAGTCAACTCAATGGGAAAGGTAGGGAGCACCCCGTTTGCTTCATCAGCCGCAAGCTGAAGGATCCTGAAACAAGGTGGGCAACAATCGAAAGAGAGTGCTTTGCTATTGTGTGGGCTCTGAAGAAGTTTAGGCCATACATGTATGGTTCTACTTTTGTCATTGAGACTGACCACCAACCCTTAAGATGGTTAATGCAAATGAAAGGGGAAAACCCAAAACTACTGATATGGTCAATCTGCCTGCAAGGGTTTGATTTCACAATTGAGCACATGTCAGGGTGTCACCACCAAAATGCTGATGGTCTCTCTAGGATGTATGTCATCGACTAGAGGTATGAGATTCATCCAGGAGTGTATTAAATCCTCCTGTCCCTTAGTCTGGGGGGGCGAGTGTTAGGGAGAATTCTCTGTTTAGGCTGAATTTCCTAACCTAGTGAGTCCCCCAGCAGCTTTGCTGAATTTCTGGAGTTTGTTTTTTTCATCCTGCCAAGAGTGAGACTCTTTTTGGTATTTCTTTCAATGTTAATGTGTTCTATGGGCTATGGCGTCTTTTACTCCGTAGGGTCTCATGTGTTTTGGTATGTGTGTTACACAGCACCCTCTGTGCCGTAACACTGGGGTGTCCTAGGTGACCCCCACCATAGACTCCATACCCTGGGACTGACTACTGTCTCCCAGGGCATGTAAAGTCACCATTGGCTTTACTAGACCTAAATTTACTAACAGAACCAGTACAAACCATCCTATTGTGGACATACTGGTAGGGGTAATTCGATTACCCCTGGGACTGTTGTTCGAGGGGGCACTGTCCCATCCCCCCTCGTCGAGTTTTGGCTGGTGGCAGTGGATGCTACTTTTTATATTCGACCGCAAATATATTCCTATGGCATTTTCCCATTGGTCGAGGCTAATACTTTTTCTATGTAGCCTCTGTCATACCGCCGGTTTATTCAATTAAAATAAATTCACCGGTTGGTATTTTCTGCCAGAACTCGGTTTTTAAAATGGCGTATGTGTTCGCCTCTGTAACTCCAAACCAAAGGTTGAGCCCTTTGTTCCACTTTTGGCGGGCTTCTGCACAGAAGCCCTCCAGAGTGGTGCCATTCTGTCTGGGTACCACACAGGGTGTGGGGGGGGGGGGTTTAGGCACCCTGGACTGAGTTGCCTTGCCAACTCAAGTCGCACTCTGGTGTGATTGGCCCAAGTGGTGAGCCACCCCGCTCACCACTTAGCATGTTTGATTGACAGCTAGGCTGAATGAATGGGGGTTTTCTGCATAAAAGCAGGGCTTTGGGGACTGGAACTTCAGAAGTTGCTACAGGACCTAAGAATCCGATGAGGGTAAAGCTGAGCCGACCTGCAACGACGACACCACCGGTGGAGCCCTTCTGAACCGACTCACCACTTCCCAACGACAGAGGAGATCTCCCTGCTGGAGAGTCTTCCTCCCTTTGGCTGGTGGGAACAACCAGTCCCTTGCTTTTTCTTCGCTTCCAGGACGTCTAGTGGTCGAATTGCCCATGCTGAGCACCCCGGCAACCGGATAGCCACTAACCACTGTACCGCGACCAAAAAGGTGGTGCCTTGTGACTGAGCACTCTGCGGCTGGTCTCTTCCCTGGTGGTGCAACGATCTTCAACTTTCCTCTACGACGTGATCATCTCTTCTTCCGGCAAAGCCCCGACTTGCATCCACCACCAGGAACAACTGCCCCCGCCGGAGCTGTCTCTTCACTTTCAAGGTACTGTGTCCGCCTGGCTTCCCTTGTGACGGTTAGCGTGAGGTGTCTTAAATCCTTATCTTTCCACTGGGTCGCCTCCAGACCTTCTTAACTTTTGTTCTAAAACTGGTCCAACCTTTCTGTGACATTTTGCTACAAAGACTTGAAGTGCATTTCCACTGTGAGATTTTTGGGACATACCGCCTTGCCTCTCTCCGAGTGGGCCTGGCCTCTGAACTTTGTGATCTACAGTAGACCCTGCCTTACTCGCCTTGCATTTGCTTCATAAAAGTGTTGGTACTGAGTTGGTTTCATACCCTGCCTTTTTCTCTCCCTCTCTAACGAATACTAGAGTGCCATCTAGGTTAAGCACTCACCTCTGTCTGCAAATAAGTGGTGTCTTTGAACCTAGACTTGTCGAAATATTGTTATGGGATTGATATATACTTATAGTAACTGTTATTGAAGTTGTTTGCCATATTAGTGCCAGTGTGTTTTTCGTAGATGTGTTTTTAAATAAATAATTATATATCTTTACACAAAAACTCTGATCCGTGTCTGCTTGTCCTAATGTGTGAATTGCCCTATCTTGTATACTCCACATACTGCCTAACTCCTCTTGAGAGAAGTCTGACTGCTCAGCCACAGCTACCAGGTAAATCTGGCTGGTGCAGACTGCTACCAATTGGGTTTACTGCTAACTCCTGTAGTCTTAAACTTTTTGCAGTGTTCCCAGAGGGAACTGCACAGGTTTCTGCCTAACAGGGGGTAACACAAGGGAGACACGGGCATGAGCGGGGGTGGGGGGTAACACAAGGGAGACACAGGGCATGAGCGGGAGGCAGTGCTAAATTTGTAAAAAAATAAGTGCCAGTGCCCAAAAAATATTGGCCCCATAATGCGGGGTGCGGCGCCGCCCTCAGTGCAGGCGCGCCGGCCGCACCAGTTCAGTGCTAGAGCTACCTAGATCGGCCCACCACCAGCCCATCACACTGCTGCTGCTCCGTGTCACATGTTTGGCGCTGCAGCAACTGCTGGCACAGGCTAGTAGTGGGATGGATGGGAAAGGGAACACATGGATTGAGAAAGTATAATGCTTTAAAGTTGGAAAACACTTTTTATGTTAGTTGTAGTGGTTCCAGCATTCCGGCAAACCCAGAGGCAGAAGAGTGCATTTGAACACACTTCTAAGTTCTAGTCCACATTTGTTAGACGTCTGGACCATACTTGTCCTCGAAGTGATAATGCGTTTGATAACATTGTTGCAAACCTTTGGATGTTATCTTATTTGTCCATTTTGTAGAATGACCCCCCACAGTCCGGCCCAACCCCTCCCACCGCCCTGTTTCCCAAATGGCTCTGAGTGAAGCTGCGTTGCAATCATTGTCCCGGGACTCAGGATAGCTCAGCAGCAATGTGCTCGATTGGAAGAAAGACGACACGAAGCAACACAGGTTCAATCCCCGACTCCTCGCTTAGAAACCTCTGGTTATTAAGCACGTTATAAATACGCAACTAAGACATGCTCCTCCTGTAACTGCGCCTCGATGCCCCTGGGCTGTGTGAGCACTTTAAAAATACAAATAAATTAAAAAGCATTCTGTTTCAGTTACTGTTGCACTGTATTTGTCTCTACCCCTTCTGCCCCATCTGACAGTCTCTTAAAGTACACCAAGTATTGTTAATTGATTACCTCAGGAAGAGCACCATGCCCTCAGCCTGTTCCTCAGTCACCTCATCCAGGTGTTTTGTGTAATCAATTTACTCTCAAGCCCTTATCAGTCATCACATCTCATAAATGCGTTCCGCTTCACCCTTCTTTCCAGCATGAGCATGGTGTTGTATAACTTGGAAAAAGTCATTTCTGCAAGACATTTTGTGAAATCAACGGCATGTGCTACTTCTGCTTTAGGGCCTCTTTCCAGCAAGCCAGAGGAGAATGCATTTTCGGATATCTCCTTCCCACTGACATGTTCTTGACATACTTCACTAAACAGACACCCATCTCTATCTGAGGATTCCTATCTGAGGATTGTATGTGCTCTCATTCGGAGCACATGCTCGGAGCGTATTCCACCCAGGTTAAGGGGCCACATCTGGTGTATAAATCACACATCAGGATAGAAAACATGCGCTGGAATTATGTCAAAAAAAGACAGCAAAAGACGGTTGAGAATTATACATGAATACTCAACTAGTGCTTTTATTTATGACAACAGATTAGTGGGCACGTGCACCATGTTTATCCCCCTCTGGTTTCCATGTGTGTATCTTTGAATGAAATGGCATTTAAGAAGTTCGTCTTTGCATGGGCTTTACTCGCGAAGTGCAGCTGGTTCGGTTTTGGCTCAATGCGTGCAGCGTTCCGGGTCCCCTCGCTGAAGCTCGTTTGTGAACTAATGAGGCCGATAACATTAAAAGGAAGAACGGAAACGCCCAGGCAAAAATTCACAGTTCATGTTTCGCTTAGATGAATGCTATCCAGGGTCGGACTGGGGCACACGATTGTCTTGAGTTGGGCTCGGCACCAATGAAAAAGTGGCCAAAGTTGCAAATGACATTTCATTCCTTTTGTGACAGACTAGTGGGACCACGCTGCCGCCCGTGCCCCGCCTGGTCCTGGGCCTTGCCCTGCCTTGCCTCAATCATGTAGGCTACCTTCCGTGGGGCCGCCACCGCCATGCTGAGTCTGATGATGACAAAAATAGGTGTGCGGCGCAGCGGCCCCACGGAAGGTAAGATTTTCAAAGAAGACACGTATATTTGGGCAGCTGGGGCCCATCACTTTCGATGGGCCCCAGCCGCCACTCAAAATAAGTTATTTCTTTTGAAACCTACCTTCTGTGGGTCGGGGCCGCAGCCACCGGCCCCACGGAAGGCCAGGTTTTCAAAGAAAAAAGTAAAAACGTACTTTTGGGCACAATCCACAGGCCCGGCTGCCCGCGGTCGAATCATCCGACTCAGTGTGCGGCAGCCGGCAACCCCATGTCACAGAAATTGGCCTGGGCCTGGCACTGACTGCAGTCAGCAGCACACTGCACACAGGTCACACAGACAGAAACCCGGGTGCAGACGGGCCCCTGGAGGGGTCCTGACTCCTAGGCAGTCAGGACACCACCAGGGGACCGTGCCGCCACCCGGGCCCCGACCTTGCCTGATCACTTGACTGTGACAGGCTGCACCGCACGCAATAAGTGCCTGCTTTGCTGGCTGGGACTTGGTCTCCTGTCGGGGCCTCAGGGTGGGGCGGGCCGGGTGCGCACACTGGCACCCGCACGAATGAAAAAGCAGGCAGAGGCCCAGGAAGCAACTAGGCCACACAGTAACTCGTGAAATGAAGGTGGCACTGCGCTGCCTCCTGTGGCAACAACAACACGTCACCATGTAATTTCACTGGCTCAGAAGAACAGCCAATGGAAACTGCACATTCTGTGTTACTATACAGAATGTATCAAATACTGCATAGTAACAACAGAATGGTAGCTTTCTTTGGGTGTTGTTTGTAACAGTTTTTTGTTCATTGCTATTGCTGGCCCCTCCCAGGCCCAGCCAGCCATGGCTTGCAACCTGCAAGCACGAGAGAGATCAAGATCAGAATGACAAATCCCAATGATTTATAATCAAAGCAAAGCGAAGTGGAAGAACAAACAACGTAATTGCATGTGCGCTGGCCCAGCATGAGTTCCGGTGCCCAAAAAACAGTGCTGGTGTTGGCCACCTGCAACCACCCCCACAAATTAAGCACTGGCGGGAGGTAACAGAAGGGAGACACGGGGCATGAGCGGGAGGTAACACAAGGGAGAAACGGGGCATGAGCGGAGGGTGGGGGGTAACACAAGGGAGACACAGGGCATGAGCGGGGAGTGGGGGTAACAGGGGAGACAGGGCATGAGCGGGGGGTGGGGGGGAAACAGGGCCCACTCGGGGCATGAGCGGGGGGTGGGGGGAACACAGCACACACGGGGCATGTGCGGGGGGACCAGGGCACACAGGGCATGAGCGGGGATGGGGGGAACAGGGCACACGGGGCATGAGTGGGGGTGGGGGGAACAGGAGAAGGACACGGGGCATGAGCGGGGGGTGGGGAGTAACATGAGGGAGACACAGGGCATGAGCAGGGGGTTGGGGGTTAACACGAGGGAAACACAGGGCATGAGCGGGGTGGTGGCGGTACAGGAGGGAGACATGGGGCATGAGTGGAGGGTGGGGGGAACACGAGGAAGACACAGGACATGAGCGGAGGGCGGGGGCAATAGGAGACACACGGGGCATGAGCGGGGGGTGGGGGTGTACACGAGGGAAACATGGGGCATGAGAGGGGGGTGGGGGGTACATGAGGGAGACACGGGGCATGAGCAGGGAGTGGGGGGGAACAGGGGAGACACGGGGCATGAGCAGGGGGTGGGGGGTAACACGAGGGAGACACGGGGAATGAGCGGGGGTGGGGTAACACAATGCAGACATGGGGCATGAGCGTGGGGTGGGGGGGAGCAGGGGAGACACAGGGCATGAGCGGGGGTTGGGATGGAACAGGGGAGACACGGGGCATGAGCGGGGGGTGGGGTGTAACACAAGGGAGACACGGGGCATGAGCGGGGGGTAACACAAGGGAGACACAGGGCATGAGTGGGGGTGGGGGTAACACAAGGGAGACACGGGGCATGAGCGCGAGGGATGGGGGAACAGGGCACACACGGGGCATGAGCGGGGTGTGGGGGGAACAGGGCACATACAGGGCATGAGCGGGGGGTGGGGGGGAAAGGAGTGAGACACGGGCATGAGCGGGGGGAACAGGGGAGACACGGCGCATGAGCGGGGGGTGGGTGAAAGCGGGGACACGGGGCATGAGCGGCGGTGGGGGGGAAAGGAGGGGGACATGGGGCATGAGGGGGGGTGGGGTGGAACAGGGGAGACAAGGGGCATGAGCGAGGGGTGGGGAGAACAGGGAAAACACGGGGCATGAGCAGGTTGTGAGGGGGAACAGGGGAGACACAGGGCATGAGCGGGGGGTCGGGGAACAGGCGAGACACAGGGCATGAGCAGGGGGTGGGGGGAACGGAAGGGAGACACGGGGCATGAGTGGGGGGTGGGGGAATAGGGCAGTCACGGGGCATGAGTGGGGGGTGGGGGGAAAAGGATGGAGACACGGGGCATGAGCGGGGGTGGGGGGGAAAGGAGGTAGACACGGGGCATGAGCGGGGGTGGGGGGAAAGGAGGGAGACATGGGGCATGAGCGGGGGGTGGGGGGAAAGGAGGGAGACATGGGACATGAGCCGGGGGTGGGGGGTAACACAAGGGAGACACAGGGCATGAGCCGGGGTTGGGGGGTAACACAAGGCAGACACGGGGCATGAGCGGGGGGTGGGGGGAACAGGGGAGACACAGGGCATGAGCGGGGGTTGGGGTGGAACAGGGGAGACACGGGGCATGAGCAGGGGGTGAGGTGGAACAGGGGAGAAACGGGGCATGAGCGGGGGTGGGGTGTAACACAAGGGAGACACGGGGCATGAGGAGGGGGTGGGGGGTAACACAAGGGAGACATGGGGCATGAGCGGAGGGTGGGGGGTAACAAAAGGGAGACACGGGGCATGAGCGCGGGAGATGGGGGAACAGGGCACACACGGGGCATGAGCTGGGTGTGGGGGGAACAGGGCACACACAGGGCATGAGCAGGGGGTGGGGGAAAGGAGTGAGACACGGGGCATGAGCGTGGGGAATAGGGGAGACACGGCGCATGAGCGGGGGTGGTGGGAAAGAGGGGACACGGGGCATGAGTGGGGGTGGGGGGACACTGGGCATGAGCGGGGGGTGGGGGGAAAGGAGGGAGACATGGGGCATGAGCAGGGGGTGGGGGGGCACAGGGGAGACATGTGGCATGAGCGGGGGGTGGGGGAGACAGGGCAGACACGGGCCATGAGCGGGGGGTGGGGGGAACATGAGGGAGACAACGGCCATGAGCGGGGGTGGGGGGGAACATGAGGGAGACATGTGCCATGAGAGGGGGGTGGGGGGAACACGAGGGAAACATGGGGCATGAGCAGGGGGCTGTGGGTAACATGAGGGAGACACGGGGCATGAGCGGGGGTGTGGGGGTACAGGAGGGAGACATGGGGCATGAGCGGGGGGTGGGGGTACAGGAGGGAGACACAGGGCATGAGCAGGGGGTGGGAGGAACACGTGGGAGACACGGGACAGGAGCGGAGGGTGGGGGGCTACATGAGGGAGACACGGGGCATGAGCGGGGGGTGGGGGGGAACAGGGGAGACACGGGGCATGAGCAGGAGGTGGGGAGAGCAGGGAAAACATGGGGCATGAGCAGGGGGTGGGGGGAACAGGGGAAACACAGAGCATGAGCGGGCGGGTGGGGGGGAAAAGGAGAGAGACACAGGGCATGAGCGGGGGGTGGGGTGGAACAGGCGAAACACAGGGCATGAGCAGGGGGTGGGGGGAATAGGCAAAACACGGGGCATGACCAGGGGGTGGGAGGGAATGGGAGGGAGACACAGGGCATGAGTGGGGGGTGGGGGGAACAGGGCAGACACAGGGCATGAGCAGGGGGTGGGGGGAATGGGAGGGAGACACGGGGCATGAGTGGGTGGTGGGGGGGAACAGAGCAGTCACGGGGCATAAGTGGGGGTGGGGGGGAAAGGATGGAGACACGGGGCATGAGCGGGGATGGGGGAGAAAGGAGGGAGACACGGGGCATGAGCGGGGGGTGGGGTGGAAAGGAGGGAGACATGGGGCATGAGCGGGGGGTGGGGGGAAAGGAGGGAGACATGGGGCATGAGCGGGGGTGGGGAGGAAAGGAGGGAGACATGGGGCATGAGCGGGGGTGGGGGTAACACAAGGGAGACACAGGGCATGAGCGGGGGTGGGGGGTAACACAAGGGAGACACGGGCATGAGCGGGGGTGGGGGGTAACACAAGGGAGACACGGGGCATGAGCAGGAGCTAACACAAGGGAGACACGGGGCATGAGCAGGAGGTAACACAGGGGAGAAACGGGGCATGAGCTGAGGGTGGGGAGTAACACAAGGGAGACACGAGGCATGAGCAGGGAGTTGGGGTAACAGGGGAGACAGGGCATGAGCGGGGGTGGGGGGAACAGGGCCCACTCGGGGCATGAGCAGGGGCTGGGGGGAACACGGCACACACGGGGCATGAGCGGGGGGAACAGGGCACACAGGGCATGAGAAGGGGGTGGGGGGAACAGGGCACACGGGGCATGAGCGGGGGTGGGGGGAACAGGAGAAGGACACAGGGCATGAGCGGAGGGTGGGGCGGTAACATGAGGGAGACACATGGCATGAACCGGAGGTGGGGGATTACACGAGGGAAACACAGGGATTGAGCGGGGGGTGGCGGTACAGGAGGGAGACATGGGGCATGAGCGGAGGGTGGGGGGAACACGAGGAAGACACGGGACATGAGCGGAGAGTGGGGGCAATAGGAGACACACGGGGCATGAGCGGGGGGTGGGGGTGTACACGAGGGAGACATGGGCATGAGCGGGGGGTGGGGGGTACATGAGGGAGACACGGGGCATGTGCGGGGAGTGGGGCGGTACAGGGGAGACACGGAGCATGAGCAGGGGGTGGGGGAGTAACATGAGGGAGACACGGGGAATGAGCGGGGGGTGGGGTGGAACAGGGGAGACACGGGGCATGAGCGGGCGGTGGGGGGTAACACAAGGGAGACATGGGGCATGAGCCGGGGGTGGGGGGTAACACAAGGGAGACACAGGGCATGAGCCGGGGGTGGGGGGTAACACAAGGCAGACATGGGGCATGAGCAGGGGGTGGGGGGGAACAGGGGAGACACAGGTCATGAGCGGGGGGTGGGGTGTAACACAAGGGAGACACGGGGCATGAGCGGGGGGTGGGGGGTAACACAAGGGAGACACGGGGCATGAGCGCAGGGGATGGGGGAAAGGAGGGAGACACGGTGCATGAGCGGGATGTGAGGGGAAAGGAGGGAGAAATGGAGCATGAGCGGGGGGTGGGGGGGAAAGGAGGGAGACATGGGGCCTGAGCGGTGGTGGGGAGGAAAGGAGGGAGACATGGGGCATGAGCGGGGGGTGGGGGTAACACAAGGGAGACACGGGGCATGAGCGGGGGGTGGGGGGTAACACAAGGGAGACACGCCATGAGCAGGGGGTGGGGGGTAACACAAGGTACACACAGGGCATGAGCGGGGAGTGGGGGTAACAGGGGAGACAGGGCATGAGCGGGGGCTGGGGGAACAGGGCCCACTTGGGGCATGAGCGGGGGGTTGGGGGAACACGGCACACACGGGGCATGAGCGGGGGGGAACAGGGCACACAGGGCATGAGCGGGGGTTGGGGGAATAGGGCACATGGGGCATGAGTGGGGGTGGGGGAACAGGAGAAGGACACAGGGCATGAGCGGGGGGTGGGGGGGTAACATGAGGGAGACACAGGGCATGAACGGGGGTGGGGGATAACACGAGGGAAACACGGGGCATGAGCGGGGGGTGGCAGTACAGGAGGGAGACATGGGGCATGAGCGGAGGGTGGGGGGAACACGAGGAAGACACGGGACATGAGCGGAGGGTGGGGGCAATAGGAGACACACGGGGCATGAGCGGGGGGTGGGAGGGTACACGAGGGAGACATGGGGCCTGAGTGGGGGGTGGGGGGTACATGAGGGAGACATGGGACATGAGCGGGGAGTGCGGGGGAACAGGGGAGACACGGGCACGGGGCATGAGCAGGGGGTGGGGGGTAACACGAGGGAGACACGTGGAATGAACAGTGGGTGGGGTGGAACAGGGGAGACACGGGGCATGAGCGGGCGGTGGGGGTAACACAAGGGAGACACGGGGCATGAGCCGGGGGTGGGGGGTAACACAAGGGAGACTCAGGGTATGAGCCGGGGGTGGGGGGTAAGACAAGGCAGACACAGGGCATGAGCGGGGGGTGGGGGGGAACAGGGGAGACACGGGGCATGAGCGGGGGTTGGGGTGGAACAGGGGAGACACGGGGCATGAGCGGGGGGTGGGGTGTAACACAAGGGATACACGGGGCATGAGCAGGGTGTGGGGGGTAACACAAGGGAGATAGGGGGCATGAGCGGGGGGTGGGGGTAACACAAGGGAGACACAGGGCATGAGCGGGGGGTGCAGGGAAACACAAGGGAGACACGGGGCATAGGTGCGGGGGATGGGGGGGACACTGGGCATGAGTGGGGGGTGGGGGGAAGAAGGGAGACATGGAGCATGAGCGGGGGGTGGGGGGGAACAGGGGAGACATGTGGCATGAACGGGGGGTGGGGGAAAAAGGGGGACACGGGGCATGAGCGGGGGTGGGGGGGACACTGGGCATGAGTGGGTGGTGGGGGGAAAGGAGGGAGACATGGAGCATGAGCGGGAGGTGGGGGGAACAGGGGAGACATGTGGCATGAGCGGGGGGTGGGGGAAAAAGGGGGGAACGGGGCATGAGCGGGGGTGGGGGGACACTGGGCATGAGTGGGGGGTGGGGGAAAGGAGGGAGACATGGAGCATGAGCGGGGGTGGGGGGGAACAGGGGAGACAAGTGGCATGAGCAGGGGGTTGGGGGGGACAGGGCAGACACGGGCCATGAGCGGGGGGTGGGGGGAACACGAGGGAGACACGGGCCATGAGCGGGGGGTGGGGGGGAACACGAGGGAGACATGTGCCATGAGCGGGGGGTGGGGGGAACACGAGGGAAACATGGGGCATGAGCAGGGGGGGGGGTTACATGAGGGAGACACAGGGCATGAGCGGGGGTGTGGGGGTACAGGAGGGAGACACGGGGCATGAGCGGGGAGTGGGGGTACAGGAGGGAGACACAGGGCATGAGCAGGGTGTGGGAGGAACACGAGGGAGACACGGGACATGAGCGGAAGGTGGGGGGTACACGAGGGAGACACGGGGCATGAGCGGGGGGTGGGGGGAACAGGGGAGACACAGGGCATGAGCAGGGGTTGGGGAGAACAGGGAAAACATGGGGCATGAGCAGGGGGTGGGGGAACAGGGGAAACATGGAGCATGAGCGGGCGGGTGGGGGGGGAAACGAGAGACACACATGGCGTGAGCAGGGAGTGGGGTGGAACAGGCGAGACACAGGGCATGAGCAGGAGTGGGGGGAACAGGGCAGACATGGGGCCTGAGTGGGGGTGGGGGGAAAAGGATGGAGACACGGGACATGAGCAGGGGTGGGGGGAAAGGAGGGAGACATGGGGCATGAGCAGGGGGTGGGGGGGAAAGGAGGGAGACATGGGGCATGTGCGGGGTGGGGGGAAAGGAGGGAGACATGGGGCATGAGCGGAGGGTGGGGAGGGAAAGGAGGGAGACATGGGGCATGAGCGGTGGGTGGGGGGGAGAGGGAGACATGGGGCATGAGCAGGGGTGGGGGGTAACACAAGGGAGACATGGGGCATGAGCGGAGGGTGGGGAGGGAAAGGAGGGAGACATGGGGCATGAGCGGGGGGTGGGGGTGACAAGGGAGACATGGGTCATGAGCGGGGGGTGGGGGGTAACACAAGGGAGACACGGGGCATGAGCGGGAGGTAACACAAGGGAGAAACGGGGCATGAGCGGGGGTGGGGGTAACACAAGGGAGACACGGGGCATGAGCGGGGAGTGGGGGGTAACAGGGGTGACAAGGCATGAGCGGGGGGGAACAGGGCACACACGGAGCATGAGTGGGGGGTGGGGGGGAACAGGGTACACACGGGGCATGAGTGGGGGTGGGGGGAACAGGGCACACGGGGCATGAGCGGGGGTGGGGCAACAGGAGAAGACACCGGGCATGAGCGGGAGTTGGGGGAAAGGAGGGAGACACCGGGCATGAGCGGGGTGGGGGTAACATGAGGGAGACATGGGGCATGAGCGGGGGAGGGGGGTAACACCGGGCATGAGCGGGGGGGTGGCAGTACAGAAGGGAGACATGGGGCATGAGCGGAGGGTGGGGGGAACACGAGGGAGACACGAGACATGAGCGGAGGGTGGGTGGGCAACCGAAGACACATGGGGCATGAGCCGGGGGTGGGGGGTACACGAGGGAGACATGGGGCATGAGCGGGGGGTGGGGGGGTACATGAGGGAGATACAGGGAATGAGCGGGGGGTGGGGGGTAACACAAGGGAGACATAGGGCATGAGCCGGGGGTGGGTGTTAGGGAGAATTCTCTGTTTAGGCTGAATTTCCAAACCTAGTGAGTCCCCCAGCAGCTTTGCTGGATTTCTGGAGTTTGTTTTTTTCATCCTGCCAAGAGTGAGAATCTTTTTGGCCCACTCTTGGACATGATTTGTGGTATTTCTTTGAATGTTAATGTGTTCTATGGGCTATGGGGTCTTTTACTCCGTAGGGTCTCATGTGTTTTGCTGTGTGTGTTACACAGCACCCTCCATGCCGTAACACTGGGGTGTCCTACGTGACCCCGACCATAGACTCCAAACCCTGGGACTGACTACTGTCTCCCAGGGCATGTAAAGTCACCATTGGCTTTACTAGACTTAAATTTACTAACAGAACTAGTACAAACCATCCTATTGTGGACGTACTGGTAGGAGCAATTCGATTACCCCTGGGTCTGTTGTTCGAGGGGGCACTGTCCCGTCCCCCCTCGTCGAGTTTTGGCTGGTTGCAGTGGATACTACTTTTTATATTCGACCGCAAATATATTCCAATGGGATTTTCCCATTGGTCGAGGCTAATACTTTTTCTATGTAGCCTCGGTCATACCGCCGGTTTATTAATTAAAATGAATTAACTGGTTGGTATTTTCTGCCAGAACTCGGTTTTTAAATGGCGTATGTGTTCGCCTCTGTAACTCCAAACCAAAGGTTGAGCCCTTTGTTCCACTTTTGGCGGGCTTCTGCACAGAAGCCCTCCAGAGTGGTGCCATTCTGTCTGGGTACCACAGGGGGTGTGGGAGGGGGTTTAGGCACCCTGGACTGAGTTGCCTTGCCAACTCAAGTCGCACTCTGGTGTGATTGGCCCAAGTGGTGAGCCGCCCCGCTCACCACTTAGCATGTCTGATTGACTGCTAGGCTGAATGAATGGGGTTTTCTGCATAAAAGCAGGGCTTTGGGGACTGGAACTTGAGAAGTCGCCACAGCACCTAAGAATCCGACGAGGGAGAAGCTGAGCCGACCTGCAACGACGACACCACCGGTGGAGTCCTGCTGAACCGACTCACCACTTCCCAACGACAGAGGAGATCTCCCTGCCGGAGAGTCTTCTTCCCTTTGACTGGTGGGAACAACCAGTCCCTTGCTTTTTCTTCGCTTCCAGGACGTCTAGTGGTCGAATTGCCCGTACTGAGCACCCCGGGAACCGGATAGCCACTAACCACTGTACCGCGACCAAAAGGTGGTGCCTTGTGACTGAGCACTCCGCGGCTGGTCTCTTCCCTGGTGGTGCAACAATCTTCTAGTTTCCTCTACGACGAGATCATCTCTTCTTCTGGCAAAGCCCCGAGTTGCATCCACCACCAGGAACAACTGCCCCCGCCGGAGCTGTCTCTTCACTTTCAAGGTACTGTGTCCGCCTGGCTTCCCTTGTGACGGTTACCGTGAGGTGTCTTAAATCCTTACCTTTCCACTGGGTCCCTTCCAGACCTTCTTAACTTTTGTTCTAAAACTGGTCCAACCTTTCTGTGACATTTTGCTACAAAGACTTGAAGTGCATTTCCACTGTGATATTTTTGGGACATACCGCCTTGCCTCTCTCCGAGTGGGCCTGGTCTCTGAACTTTGTGATCTACAGCAGACCCTGCCTTGCTTGCCTTGCATTTGCTTTGTAAAAGTGTTGGTACTGAGTTGGTTTCATACCCTCCCTTTTTCTCTCCCTTTCTAACGAATACTAGAGTGCCATCTAGGTTAAGCACTCACCTCTGTCTGCAAATAAGTGGTGCCTTTGAACCTAGACTTGTCGAAATATTGTTATGGGATTGATATATACTTATAGTAACTCTGATTGAAGTTGTTTGTCATATTAGTGCCAGTGTGTTTTTCATAGATGCGTTTTTAAATAAATAATTATATATCTTTACATCCAAGCTCTGATCCGTGTCTGCTTGTTCTACTGTGTAAATTGCCCTATCTTGTATACTCCATATAGAGCCTAACTCGTCTTGAGAGAAGTCTGCCTGCTCAGCCACAGCTACCAGGTAAATCTGGGTGGTGCAGACTGCTACCAATTGGGTTTACTGCTAACTCCTGTAGTCTTAAACTTTTTGCATTGGTCCCAGAGGGAACTGCACAGGTTTCTGCCTAACACTGGTGTAAAGCGGTGGGATTTGTATCGAGTATACAGTTTAGAGTGCTTTTCAACACTTTAGGATAACTAACCACCAAGGTTAGCACTAAAAAGCAACTTTCTAAAAACATGTCTACTATGGAAGTTTACAGTCAAGAGTCCTTGTCAGGTGAAAATATTGAGAGTTTGAGAGCTCTCTGTAGACAAGAGAATCTTTCTGTAAGAGGCAAGAAAATAGAACTGATAGCAAGATTGCTGGAAAACCAAAGTCTGGGTACTGGTTCAGAGGAACCAACTTCTCCAGCAAATGTAGATAACAGTAATGGGGTTGATCTAAATCAAAGTTCTGATGATAGTGATGAAGAGGCTGAAGAGGAAGGAGAGGCTAATGGAACTGTCTCCCCTACCCCTCTGTCTGCCTTACCAGCTGTAGCTACTGGGCCTATAGCAGGTCCCACACTAAGTCCTCAAGTCCTTGAACTGGAAAAAATGAAAATAGACTTGGAATTCAGAAGGATTACTGCTCAAACTGAACAGAAACACCAAGAAATGCAACAAATTCTTAGGCTCAGAGAAATGGAGCTCAAGCATGAGTTAGAAATGAAAAAGTTGTCTGTTGAAACTGCTTCTGTCTCTGGCTCCTCTAGAGGTTCCAGTCCCAAAAGACCCCGGAATTAATTGGTATGTATGAACCAAAGTTGGATGTGTTTGATTGGTTGAGTTTGTTTGAGTATAATCATGGGCTCCAGAACATCACAGGTAATGAGCTACTTACGTGGTTGTTCTCTAGGCTCCCCCCTGGTGCAACAGTAATGGAGTTGGGGGAGGAGGATAGTAAAGAGTATGAAAGTGTGAAACTAGCTCTGATAGATAGATTTGGGAAGACCCCTTCCCAGTATCTTAAGAGGTTTAGAACCCTCAAAAAGAATGATGGTACCCCTTGGGCTACCTGGGTGAGTGAAGGGTTGAAAAACTTAGAGGGATGGATTAAGGGTTATAAGGTGAACACTTATGAGGGTATGAATAATCTTTTTATGTTGGAATCAATTTATGATGGGTGTTCTCCTGAGCTCAGACAGCACTTGGCTGATTCAAAGGAATTGGATTCCAGGAAGCTAGCTAAGGCTGCTGACTTGTGGGTTGCCAACAGGGCTACTCATAAGGATTCTGGAGAAACTCAGAAAAAGGATGAGGGAAAACAGCCTAAAAAGACTCAAAAGAGAATTCTAATAACTAAAATTCCAAAGAGGGCCCCAAACAAAACCATAAGGGTAAGCCACAAGGAAAACCACAGCAGAACAGTGTACCTTCTGGTGCCAAACCAGAGGGAGGCCAGAACAAGCCACCATTCCAGAAAGCATTTAGTAAATGCTTTGTTTGTGGCTCTACTGACCATGTGAAAATAGATCACAGATGAAAGGGTAAACCTTCGGGGGTCCAGCTTGTCTCCTTAGCCTTCGCTCCAGAGGAGGAAGTCCAAATGGCAAGTGGAAACTTTCTACTGCTGGCTGATGAACCCATTGGAGTCTCAGCCAGTGTTTCTTTAGTGTCTCTGGGTTTGTGGGAACAACAGAATTTAGATGTCTATAATTCTATCCCAGATAATACTAAAGAGTATTATAAGGACAGTGTCCAGGTGAATGGTCAGGAGACTCCTGCCATTAGGGACACTGGGGCCAGCATAACTGTGGTGGATAAATCTTTTTTTCTGGCTGAGGATGTTGCTAAGGCACCCAAACGCCTCACCAGGTTAGCTGGAGGGCCTATGCAGATGCTTCCCCAATTACCGGTTCTCATCCAGTGTAATGACATGACTGTGAAGATACCTGTCAGCATACAAAGTGAGGTACCAGGACGAGTTCTGTTGGGCAACGACTTAAAAACTCTTGGAGTTGTGTCTCATACCCCCAGACCTCCTAGTAAACGGTTACAGGAGCTAACCAGACCTGCAAGTAAGAGAACCATGAGAGGTACTCCCAAGGAGATGATGAAGAAGGATATCACTCCTGCTCCACTGGATTTGTCAGCTACTGTCTCAAGGAAATCAGAAGCGAAAGGGAAACCTAAAAGCTCTAAACAGAAACCAGCAGCCAGCACTTCAGTGCAGCCAACAAGAACTTCCCCTCGGTTGTCCAAAGTTACACCAGTAACTCCCCCTCCAGCTGAGGCTGAGAGGGTGGTATAACCCTGTGTGGTAGAATTAGACTCTGAGGAAGAGCTAATGGAAGGCCAGGAACTCATTGGAGATCTGGATCCTGTTGACCATCCTGAGCTGCAGTCTTTACTGGCAGAAGGTGGACCCAACAGGGCAGACTTCAGTAAGGGACAGAGAGAATGTCCAACTCTGGAAGGTCTTCGCCACCAGGCAGAAGCTCAGGCTGAAGGGCAAGAGCCTGGGAAATACAGGTTGCACTGGGATGATGGGCTCTTCTACAGTGAACCGACAGAGTCTGAACCTGGAGACTACAAACGACTTGTAGTACCCCAAGAGAACAGACAACAGTTCTTGCAGTTAGCTCACAAGATTCCTTTGGCTGGTCACTTGAGTTTCAAGAAGGCTAAGGAAAGGCTCTCTCTCTACTTTTATTGGCCAAAGATGGGGGCCGAAGTAGAAAAACACTGCAGGAGCTGCCACACCTGCCAGACCTCTGGTAAGGTTGGCTCCAAGAATGTGGCACCTTTAGTGCCTCTCCCCGGTGTGAGAGTCCCATTTGAGAGAGTAGGGATTGACATTGTTGGTCCCCTTGATCCTCCAACCTCATCAGGCAACAGGTTTATACTTGTTGTAGTAGACCATGCTGCTAGGTATCCTGAGGCCATTCCTATGAGGACTGTTACAGCTCCGGCTATGGCTAAGGCCCTCCTTGGTATTTTTACCAGGGTTGGGTTTCCTAAGGAAGTAATCTCTGACAGGGGGTCAAACTTTATGTCCCACTACATGAAAGCCATGTGGAAAACCTGTGGAGTTACTTACAAGTTCTCAACAGTTTACCACCCACAAACCAATGGGTTGGTCGAAAGGTTCAACCGAACCATGAAGAGCATGATAGGTGCTTTAGAGGACCCCCTTAAACGAAAGTGGGATTTTCTACTGCCATGCCTTCTCTTTGCTTATAGAGAAGTCCCTCAGGAGGGAGTAGGTTATTCTCCCTTTGAGCTTCTCTATGGTCATCCCGTCAGAGGTCCCTTGGCCCTGATTAAGGAGGGGTTGGAGAGTGCTCCTTCCCCCAAGCCAGTCAGAGTGGCTGACTACGTGATAGGTATCCGGAGGAGAATGTCACACATGATGGCAGAAGCAAGTGATAACTTGAAAGCTGGACAAACATTGGTCAAGCACTGGCATGATCAAAAGGCTAACATGGTTGAGTTCACTCAAGACCAGCTAGTTCTCGTTATGATCCCAACAAGGCAGAGGGCCTTGCAAGACAAATGGATGGGACCCTTCAGAGTTGTGGGTAAACTTGGAGAGGTCAACTATCTGGTGGACTTGGGCAATCCCAAGGAGGCTCCAACAGTCTTCCACACCAACAGACTCAAAGAGTATGTCTCGAGACATGATGTAGGATCATTGCTTCTAGCATCATCAGAGGAAGAAGAAGAGAGTTAAGCTCTTCCGGATCTCCTCAGAGGCTTACCTTTAGACGAAAAGATTGAAGGGGTAAATCTCTCTTCAAATCTGACACCTGAGCAACAAGAAGAGTGCAAATCTATGTTGAATCAGTTTGCCTCTCTGTTCTCACTTTCACCAGGCTTGACCCCTTCTGGCCAGCATGACATACTCACTGGTGACTGTCTGCCCGCCAAAAGCAGAGGATACAGAATGTCAGAAAATGTAAGAACCCACATCAAAGGTGCGGTCAGCAAGATGCTTGATCTCGGGGTAATAGAGCCCCCTACTAGTCCATGGTCTAGCCCAGTTGTGTTAGTACCAAAGGCAGGATCTAAAGAACTTAGATTCTATGTGGACTATAGAGCTCTTAATGCAGTCACCAAGACTGATGCCCACCCTTTGCCAAGAACAGATGAGTTGGTGGATAGACTTGGTTCAGCCAAGTTCCTCAGCACATTTGACTTCACGTCAGGCTATTGGCAAATAGCCCTGACAGACCATGCCAAGGAGAAAACTGCATTTTCTACTCCCGCTAGCTTATACCAGTTTAAGGTAATGCCTTTTGGATTGAAAAATGCACCTCCTACATTTCAACGGATTGTAAACCAGGTTCTGAATGGGATGGAGGACTTCTGAATGGCATACTTGGATGACATAGCAGTGTTCAGCAATTCCTGGGAAGAACATGTAGACCCCCTAAGATATGTTTTGCAGGCTCTTGGACAAGCCAATCTGACCATAAAGGCGAGTAAATGCCAAATTGGACAGAGTAAGGTAGTCTATCTTGGACATGAGGTAGGAGGTGGAGAAGTAAGGCCTTTGCTCAGTAAGATTGAAGCTGTGCAAACTTGGACAACACTTACTACTCAGACCCAGGTGAGAGCCTTCTTCGGTCTCACTGGATATTACAGGAATTTCATTGAGAACTATGGGACCATAGCTTCTACTCTGAATGTCATCTCCTCTCCAAAATTCCCTAAGAAGGTTAGGTGGAATGAGGAGTGCAATGAGGCCTTTGAAAACCTGAAAAAGGCCCTTTGCCAAGCCCAGTACTCAGAGCTCCTGATTACCACCAAACTTTCATTGTGCAGACAGATGCTTCAAATGTAGGAATAGGTGCAATACTCAGTCAACTGGATGGGAAAGGTAGGGAGCACCCCGTTTGCTTCATCAGCCGCAAGCTGAAGGATCCAGAAACAAGGTGGGCAACAATCGAAAGAGAGTGCTTTGCTATTGTGTGGGCTCTGAAGAAGTTTAGGCCATACTTATATGGTTCTACTTTTGTCATTCAGACTGACCACCAACCCTTGAGATGGTTAATGCAAATGAAAGGGGAAACCCCAAAACTACTGAGATGGTCAATCTGCCTGCAAGGGTTTGATTTCACTATTGTGCACACCTCACGGTGTCACCACCAAAATGCTGATGGTCTCTCTAGGATGTATGTCATCGACTAGAGGTATGAGATTCATCCAGGAGTGTATTAAATCCTCCTGTCCCTTAGTCTGGGGGGGGGGGGCGAGTGTTAGGGAGAATTCTCTGTTTAGGCTGAATTTCCTAACCTAGTGAGTCCCCCAGCAGCTTTGCTGGATTTCTGGAGTTTGTTTTTTTCATCCTGCCGAGAGTGAAACTCTTTTTCTCCCACTCTTGGACATGATTTGCGGTATTTCTTTGAATGTTAATGTGTTCTATGGGCTATGGGGTCTTTTACTCCGTAGGGTCTCATGTGTTTTGCTATGTGTGTTACAAGCACCCTCCGTGCCGTGACACTGGGGTGTCCTAGGTGACCCCCACCATAGACTCCATAACCTGGGACTGACTACCGTCTCCCAGGGCATGTAAAGTCACCATTGGCTTTACTAGACCTAAATTTACTAACAGAACCAGTACAAACCATCCTATTGTGGACGTACTGGTAGGGGCAATTCGATTACCCCTGGGTCTGTTGTTCGAGGGGGCACTGTCCCGTCCCCCCCGTCGAGTTTTGGCTGGTGGCAGTGGATACTACTTTTTTTATTCGACCGCAAATATATTCCTATGGGATTTTCCAATTGGTCGAGGCTAATACTTTTTCTATGTAGCCTCGGTCATACCGCCGGTTTATTAATTAAAATGAATTCACCGGTTGGTATTTTCTGCCAGAACTCGGTTTTTAAATCGCGTATGTGTTCGCCTCTGTAACTCCAAACCAAAGATTGAGCCCTTTGTTCCACTTTTGGCGGGCTTCTGCACAGAAGCCCTCCTGAGTGGTGCCATTCTGTCTGGGTACCACAGGGGGTGTGGGAGGTGGTTTAGGCACCCTGGACTGAGTTGCCTTGCCAACTCAAGTCGCACTCTGGTGTGATTGGCCCAAGTGGTGAGCCGCCCCGCTCACCACTTAGCATGTTTGATTGACAGCTAGGCTGAATGAATGGGGGTTTTCTGCATAAAAGCAGGGCTTTGGGGACTGGAACTTGAGAAGTCGCCACAAGACCTAAGAATCCGACGAGGGAGAAGCTGAGCCGACCTGCAACGACGACACCACCGGTGGAGCCCTGCTGAACCGACTCACCACTTCCCAACGACAGAGGAGATCTCCCTGCCGGAGAGTCTTCTTCCCTTTGACTGGTGGGAACAACCAGTCCCTTGCTTTTTCTTCACTTCCAGGACGTCTAGTGGTCGAATTGCCCGTGCTGAGCACCCCGGCAACCGGATAGCCACTAACCACTGTACCGCATCCAAAAGGTGGTGCCTTGTGACTGAGCACTCCGCGGCTGGTCTCTTCCCTGGTGGTGCAACAATCTTCTACTTTCCTCTACGACGAGATCATCTCTTCTTCTGGCAAAGCTGTCTCTTCACTTTCAAGGTACTGTATCCGCCTGGCTTCCCTTGTGACGGTTAGCGTGAGGTGTCTTAAATCGTTACCATTCCACTGGGTCGCCTCCAGACCTTCTTAACTTTTGTTCTAAAACTGGTCCAACCTTTCTGTGACATTTTGCTACAAAGACTTGAAGTGCATTTCCACTGTGATATTTTTGGGACATACCGCCTTGCCTCTCCACGAGTGGGCCTGGCCTCTGAACTTTATGATCTACAGTAGACCCTGCCTTGCTTGCCTTGCATTTGCTTCGTAAAAGTGCTGGTACTGAGTTGGTTTCATACCCTCCCTTTCTAACGAATACTAGAGTGTCATCTAGGTTAAGCACTCACCTCTGTCTGCAAATAAGTGGTGCCTTTGAACCTAGACTTGTCGAAATATTGTTATGGGATTGATATATACTTATAGTAACTGTGATTGAAGTTGTTTGTCATATTAGTGCCATTGTTTTTTTCATAGATGTGTTTTTAAATAAATAATTATATATATTTACACCCAAGCTCTGATCCGTGTCTGCTTGTTCTACTGTGTAAATTGCCCTATCTTGTATACTCCATATACTGCCTAACTCGTCTTGAGAGAAGTCTGACTGCTTAGCGACAGCTACCAGGTAAATCTGGGTGGTGCAGACTGCTACCAATTGGGTTTACTGCTAACTCCTGTAGTCTTAAACTTTTTGCAGTGGTCCCAGAGGGAACTGCACAGGTTTCTGCCTAACAACGGGGCATGAGCGGAGGGGTGGGGGGCAACAGCAGGGAGACACAGGGCATGAGTGGGAGGTGGGGGTAACAGGAGAGAGACACGGGCATGAGCGGGGGGTGGGGGGCAACAGCAGGGAGACACGGGGCATGACCGTGGGGTGGGGGGAACATGAGAGACCTAGAAAACAACAGGGAAAGCTTACAAAGCTAAAGTGCACGGTACAACCGTGTTCATCCTTTTAACCGTTAACAAGGTAACGTATGGTAGCACAACAACAACGGTTTTATAGGAAGGCAGGTATTCTAAGTGCATCTAAGGTATGCAAAACAAATGAATCATTTAGAGTGCTCTCACTCGAAACACATGAAAAAAAGGGGGGGACCACCCGGCTCGGCGTACCTTACCCTAAGGAAGAACACCCTAACCCTGGCGGGGGTGCCTATCCCTGGGTAGTGCTTGGTGTATCGCCTACTAAAAAGATATAGAGGAGAGTACTGTCCCTCAGCCTTCTATACTAGTGGCAGTGTCTGGAGACAGACACAGGTCGTCCAACCGAAACTTCTAAAACAGTGGTAAACTCCAGAAGGTTGAGCAGCGTGCAACAAGGCTGTGGATTAGATCTTGAGGCTGCTTGATCTTGAACGTGGGTGCAACCTGCGGATCAGGTCAACTGCTCACGTTCCATCCAAAATGTGCAACTTTAATAGTACCCGTAGGTCACAGTGGTTGGAGTATGAAGCAGTACTGCTGGAGAAACCACTGATGGGTGAAGTAAAAAAACAGCCAGGAGGCTGGAGGGCTAAATATTGGCTCTTATAAGAATGTATAGCTCACTCTGTGGTAATGAGTGTGCTACAGTGAATGATTTTTAGAAGATAGAGTCTCTTTTGCTGGTGTAGAAGAGATCAAAAATGGGTCATGAGAGCCCTCATGACCGAAAGGGCTCGACCGGTTTCAATGGCCTAGGAGATTCAAGCCATCTTCTTCAGGACCGTGATTTGAAATGCAAACTGGTTTGCCAAATGTTCAGATAGATGCTGCACAGGAAGATGAATACTGGTGTCTCCTGGGGGGAGACAGAAAAAGGGGGGGGGGGGAGAAAAGAAGGAAAACAATCAATGAGGCAGAAAAAGCACAGGGGGGTGTTGTAGCAACAAGAGATTGATGCAAACATTGGGGTGGTGCTTAATCATGCATTGAGTGGAGCATGTAGGAGCAAGATAAGAAATGGTCAAAGTTTACAGGAGATGTGGGGGTGCCTGGGCACCTGTGATGGGAATCATCGCCAAAGGGTGAGGGAAGGGGAGGAGGGGGTTTGTGTGCCAGACAAAGTCTCTAAAGGTGACTGGTGAGCTGCTACCGGAGAGTGAGAGGTAACGTGCACACAAAGCGATGTGAAATGTGCACTCCAGCGCAGTTTGTAGTGAGCCCCTATGTTGTGGACAAAATGGGGGTAGCGGGGACAACCAGCTCCCAACCAGGTGCAAGTGGAGTGCCTGAGTGGTGGGGAGGCAGGCTGAACATACCTCTGAGCCAGCGTAGGGTGAATAAAGGTTGCTCAGAGCACCGGGCTGTTGTGGGAGAAACAAGCGCCTACACAGCAGGTAAAATATACCTGTGGAAGCAAACGAAACAATATCAAACCAAAATCAGATTTGTAAGTTTGACTGCAGGACACATGGCAACCTCGACCTTGCCATCTCAGCAGCCAGCGGACAACTCTCCTCGAGCGTTTATAAGAAAACCACAGACAGAAATTCCTTGCTTTGTTACTCAAGCTACCACCCCAAGGCACTCAGAGATAATCTCCCCTTTGGACAGTTCTCACGTTATCGGAGGCTGTGCTCACAGACTACGGACTATACAAGACAATCCAAACAACTTCAAACGCAACTCACCGAGAGAGGTTACCCTAGGAGGATTATCAAGGACACTTGTAAAAGAGCTAGGAACATTCCACGCGCTACCCAGGGATAGGCACCCCCGCCAGGGTTAGGGTGTTCTTCCTTAGGGTAAGGTACGCCGAGCTGGGAACATGAGAGAGACACGGGGCATGAGAGGGGGGTGGGGGGTAACAGGAGAGAGACACAGGGCATGAGAGGGGGGTGGGGGTAACAGGAGAGAGACACGGGGCATGAGCGGGAGGGTGGGGGGTAACAGGAGAGAGACACGGGGCATGAGCGGTGGGTGGGGGGCAACATGTGAGAGACACAGGTCATGAGCGGGGGTGGGGGAATCAGGAGAGAGACACGGGGCACGAGCGTGGGTGGTGGGCAACAGCAGGGAGACACGGGGCATGACCGGGGGGTGGGGGAAAGAGGAGAGAGACACGGGGCATGAGTGGGGGGTGAGGGGCAACAGCAGGGAGACACGGGGCATGAGCGGGGGGTGGGGGAACACAAGGGAGACACAGGGCATGAGAGGGGGGTGGGGAGTAACAGGAGAGAGACACGGGGCATGAACAGGGGGTGGGGGGCAACAGCAGGGAGACACGGGGCATGAGCGGGGGGTGAGGGGCAACAGGTGCGAGACACAGGGCATGAGTGGGGGGGTGGGGGGAACAGGAGAGAGACACGGGCAACAGCAGGGAGAGACACGGGGCATGAGCAGGGGGTGGGGGCAGCAGCAGGGAGACACTGGGCATGACCGGGGGGTGGGGGGTAACAGGAGAGAGACACGGGGCATGAGTGTGGGTTGGGGGGCAACAGCAGGGAGACACGAGGCATGAGCGGGGGGTAACAGGAGAGAGACACGGGGTATGAGCAGGGGGTGGGGGGCAATAGCAGGGAGACACGGGGCATGAGCGGGGGTGGGGGCAACAGCAGGGAGACACAGGGCATGAGAGGGGCGTGGGGGTAACAGCAGAGAGACAAGGGGCATGAGCAGGGGGTGGGGGGCAACAACAGGGAGATACGGGGTATGAGCAGGGGGTGGGGGTAACAGGAGAGAGACATGGGGCATGAGCGGGGGGTGGGGGGCAACAGCAGGGAGACACAGGGCATGACCGGGGGTGGGGGGAACAGGAGAGAGACACGGGGCATGAGAAGGGGGTGGGGGGTAACAGGAGAGAGACACGGGGCATGAGAGGGGGGTGGGGGGAGCACGGGGCATGAGAGGGGGGTGGTGGGTAACAGGAGAGAGACACGGGGCATGAGCGGGGGGTGGGGGGCAACAGCAGGGAGACACGGGGCATGAGCGGGGGTAACAGGAGAGAGACACGGGGCATGAGCAGGGGGTGGGGGGCAATAGCAGGGAGACACGGGGCATGAGCGGGGGTGGGGGCAACAGCAGGGAGACACAGGGCATGAGAGGGGCGTGGGGGTAACAGCAGAGAGACAAGGGGCATGAGCAGGGGGTGGGGGGGCAACAACAGGGAGATACGGGGCATGAGCAGGGGGTGGGGGGTAACAGGAGAGAGACACGGGGCACGAGCGTGGGGTGGTGGGCAACAGCAGGGAGACAGGGGGCATGACCGGGGGTGGGGGTAAGAGGAGAGAGACAAGGGGCATGAGCAGGGGGTGGGGGGGCAACAACAGGGAGATACGGGGCATGAGCAGGGGGTGGGGGGTAACAGGAGAGAGACATGGGGCATGAGCGGAGGGTGGGGGGCAACAGCAGGGAGACACAGGGCATGACCGGGGGTGGGGGGAACAGGAGAGAGACACGGGGCATGAGAAGGGGGTGGGGGGTAACAGGAGAGAGACACGGGGCATGAGAGGGGGTGGGGGGAACACGGGGCATGAGAGGGGGGTGGTGGGTAACAGGAGAGAGACACGGGGCATGAGCGGGGGGTGGGGGAAATAGCAGGGAGACATGTGGCATGAGTGGGGGGTGGGGGGCAACAGCAGGGAGACACTGGGCATGAGCGGGGGGTGGGAGTTAACAGGGGAGAGACACTGGGCATGAGCGGGGGGGTGGGGCAACAGCAGGGAGACATGGGGCATGAGCGGGGGGTGGGGGGCAACAGCAGGGAGACACAGGGCATGACTGGGGGGGAGCAGGAGAGAGACCCCGGGCATGAGAGGGGGTGGGGGGTAGCAGGAGAGAGACACGGGGCATGAGAGGGGGGTGGGGGGCAACAGCAGGGAAACACGGGGCATGACCGAGGGGTGGGGGGCAACAGCAGGGAGACATGGGGCATGAGCGGGGGGTGGGGGGAACACGAGGGAGACACGGGGCATGAGAGGGGGTTTGGGGGCAACAGGAGAGAGACACAGGGCATGAGAGGGGAGTGGGGGTTAACAGGGGAGAGACACGGGGCATAGGCGGGGGGTGGGGGCCAACAGCAGGGAGACACCGGGCATGACCGGTGGGTGGGGGGCAACAGGAGAGAGACAAGGGGCATGAGAGGGGGATGGGGGTAACAGGAGAGAGACACAGGGCATGAGAGGGGGTGGGGGTAACAGGAGAGAGACACGGGGCATCGGGGCAGGAGCAGGGGTTAGGGGGGCAACAGGAGAGAGCCACGGGGCATGAGCGGGGTGTGGGGGCAACAGCAGGTAAACACAGGGCCTGAACGGGGGGTAACAGGAGAGAGACACGGAGCATGAAAGGGGGGTGGGGGATAACAGGAGAGAGACATGGGGCATGAGTGGGGGGCAACAGCAGGGATATACGGGGCATGACCAGGGGGTTGGGGGCAACAGCAAGGAGACATGGGGCATGACTGGAGGTGGGGGGAACACGAGGGAGACATGGGGCATGATAGGGGGTTGGGGCAACAGGAGCGAGATACAGGGCATGAGAGGGGAGTGGGGGGTAACAGGAGAGAGACACGGGGCATGAGTGGGGGGTGGGGGGCAACAGCAGGGAGACACGGGGCATGACCGGGGGGTGGGGGTAACAGGAGAGAGACAAGGGATGTGAGCGGGGGTGGGGGGCAACAGCAGGGAGACATGGGGCATGAGCGGGGGTGGGGGGAACACGAGGTAGACACGGGGCATGAGAGGGGGTGGGGGGTCACAGGAGAGAGACACGGGGCATGAACGGGGGGGTGGGGGGCAACAGCAGGGAGACACGGGGCATGACTGGGGGGTGGGGGGCAACAGGAGAGAAACACGGGCATGAGCAGGGGTTGGGGGGCAACAGCAGGGAGACACGGGGCATGGCCAGGGGTCGGGGGGCAACAGGAGAGAGACACAGGGCATGAGAGGGGGGTGGGGGGTGACAAGAGAGAGAAAAGGGCCATGAGCGGGGGTGGTGGGCAACAGCAGGGAGACACGGGACATGACGGGGGTGGGGGGTAACAGGAGAGAGACACGGGGCATGAGCGGGAGTTGGGAGCAACAGCAGCTAGACACAGGGCATGACCGGGGGGTGTGGGGCAACAGCAGGAAGACACAGGGCATGACCGCGGGGTGGGGGAAACAGGAGAGAGACACAGGCATGAGTGCGGGGTGGGGGGTAACAGGAGATAGACACGGGGCACGAGAGGTGGGTGGAGCGGTAACAGGAGAGAGACACAGGGTATGAGCGGGGGGTGAGGGGCAACAGCAGGGAGACCCGGGGCATGACTGGGGGTGGGGGGAACGGGAGAGAGACACGGGGCATGAGCGGGGGGTGGGGGGCAACAGCAGGGAGACACGGGGCATGACCGGGGGTGGGGGCAACAGGAGAGAGACATGGGGCATGAGCCGGGATAAGGGGCAACAGCAGGGAGACACGGGGCATGACCAGGGGGTGGGGGGAACAGGAGAGAGACACGGGGCATGAGCGGGGTGTGGGGGGCAACAGCAGGGAGACAAGGGGCATGACTGGGAGTTGGGGGCAACAGGAGAGAGACACGGGCATGAGCAGGGGTTGGGGGGCACCAGCAGGGAGACAGGGGGCATGACCGGGGGTCGGGGGGCAACAGGAGAGAGACACGGGGCATGAGAGGGGGTGGGGGGTAACAGGAGAGAGACACGGGCCATGAGCGGGGGTGGTGGGCAACAGCAGGGAGACACGGGGCATGACCAGGGGGTGGGGGGTAACAGGAGAGAGACATGGGGCATGAGCGGGTGTTGGGGGGCAACAGCAGGGAGACACAGGGCATGACCGGGGGGTGTGGGGCAACAGGAGAGAGACAGGGGGCATGAGACGGGGGTGGGGGTAACAGGAGAGAGACACGGGGCATGAGCGGGGGACGGGGGCAACAGCAGGAAGACACAGGGCATGACCGGGGGGTGGGGGAAACAGGAGAAAGACACAGGGCATGAGAGCGGGGTGGGGGGTAACAGGAGAGAGACACGGGGCATGAGAGGGGGGTGGGGCGGTAACAGGAGAGAGACACGGGGTATGAGCGGGGGGTGGGGGGCAACAGTAGGGAGACACGGGTCATGAGCGGGGGGTGGGGGGCAACAGCAAGGAGACATGGGGCATGAGCGGAGGTCGGGGGTAACAGGAGAGAGACATGGGGCATGAGCGGAGGGTGGGGGGTAACAGCAGGGAGACACAGGACATGAGCGGGGGGTGGGGGGAACACGAGAGAGACACGGGGCATGAGAGGGGGTGGGGGGTAACAGGAGAGTGACAAGGGGCATGAGTGGGGGGTGGGGCAACAGCAGGGAGACACGGGGCATGAGCGGGGTGGGGGCAACAGCAGGGAGATACGGGGCATGAGAGGGGGTGGGGGTAACAGGAGAGAGACACGGGGCATGAGCAGGGTGTGGGGGGGCAACAGCAGGGAGATACGGGACATGACCGGGGCATGGGGGGTAACAGGAGAGAGACACGGGGCATGAGCGGGGGGTGGGGGGCAACAGCAGGGAGACATGGGGCATGACCGGGAGATGGGGGTAACAGGAGAGAGACACGGGGCATGAGAGGGGGGGGCAACAGCAGGGAGACACGGGGCATGTACGGGGTTTGGGGGGAACACGAGGGAGACACGTGGCATGAGAGGGGGGTGGGGGTAACAGGAGAGAGACAAAGGGCATGAGCGGGGGGTTGGGGGCAACAGCAGGGAGACATGGGGCATGAGCGGGGGGTGGGGGTAACAGCAGGGAGACACTGGGCATGAGCGGTGGTGGGGGTTAACAGGGGAGAGACACGGGGCATGAGCGGGGGGTGGGGGCAAGAGCAGGGAGACACAGGGCATGACCGGAGGGTGGGGGGCAACAGGAGAGAGACAGGGGGCATGAGAGGGGGATGGGGGCTAACAGGAAAGAGACACGGGGCATGAGAGGTGGGTGGGGGGTAACAGGAGAGAGACACAGGGCCTCGGGGCATGAGCGGGGGTTAGGGGGGCAACAGGAGAGAGACACGGGGCATGAGCGGGGTGTGGGGGCAACAGCAGGGAGACACAGGGCATGACCAGGGGGCAACAGGAGAGAGACATGGGGCATGAGTGGGGGGCAACATCAGGGAGACACGGGGCATGACCGGGGGTTCGGAGTAACAGGAGAGAGACAAGGGACATGAGCGGGGGTGGGGGCAACAGCAGGGAGACATGGGGCATGAGTGGGGGTGGGTGGCAACAGGAGAGGCACAGGGCATGATAGTGGGGTGGGGGCTAACAGGAGAGAGACACAGGGAATGAGCGGGGGGTGGGGGGTAACAGGAGAGAGACATGGGGCATGAGCGGGGGTAGGGGACAACAGCAGGGAGACACAGTGCATGAGCGCGGGGTGTGGGGCAACAGAAGGGAGACACGGGGCATGACCGTGTGGTGGGGGGCAACAGGAGAGAGACACGGGGCATGAGAGGGGGGTGGGGGTAACAGGAGAGAGACATGGGGCATGAGAGGGGGGTGGGGTAACAGGAGAGAGACATGGTGCATGAGCGGGGGGGTGGGGGTAACAGGAGAGAGACACGGGGCATGACCGGGGGGGTGGAGGGTAACAGGAGAGAGACACGGGGCATGAGAGGGGGGTGGGGGGTAACAGCAGGGAGACACAGGGCATGACTGGGGGGGAGCAGGAGAGAGACCCCGGGCATGAGAGGGGGGTGGGGGGTAGCAGGAGAGAGACATGGGGCATGAGAGGGGGGTGGGGAGAACACGAGGGAGACACGGGGCATGAGAGGGGGGTGGGGGTAACAGGAGAGAGACACGGGGCATGAGAGGGGGGTGGGGGCAACAGCAGGGAGACACGGGGCATGACCGAGGGGTAGGGGGCAACAGAGGGAGACATGGGGCATGAGCGGGGGGTGGGGGGAACACGAGGGAGACACGGGTCATGAGAGGGGGTTGGGGGCAACAGGAGAGAGACACAGGGCATGAGAGGGGAGTGGGGGATAACAGGGGAGAGACACGGGGCATAGGCGGGGGTGGGGGGCAACAGCAGGGAGACACCAGGCATGACCGGTGGGTGGGGGGCAACAGGAGAGAGACAAGGGGCATGAGAGGGGGATGGGGGTAACAGGAGAGAGACACAGGGCATGAGAGGGGGGTGGCGGTAACAGGAGAGAGACACGGGGCATCGGGCATGAGCAGGGGTTAGGGGGGCAACAGGAGAGAGCCACGAGGCATGAGCGGGGTGTGGGGGCAACAGCAGGTAAACACAGGGCATGAACGGGGGCAACAGGAGAGAGACACGGGGCATGAAAGGGGGGTGGGGGATAACAGGAGAGAGACATGGGGCATGAGTGGGGGGCAACAACAGGGAGATACGGGGCATGACCAGGAGGTGGGGGGCAACAGCAAGGAGACATGGGGCATGACCGGGGGTGGGGGGAACACGAGGGAGACACGGGGCATGATAGGGGGTTGGGGCAACAGGAGCGAGATACAGGGCATGAGAGGGGAGTGGGGGGTAACAGGAGAGAAACACGGGGCATGAGTGGGGGGTGGGGGGCAACAGCATGGAGACATGGGGCATGACCGGGGGGTGGGGGTAACAGGAGAGAGACAAGGGATGTGAGCGGGGTTGGGGGGCAACAGCAGGGAGACATGGGGCATGAGCGGGGGTGGGGGGAACACGAGGTAGACATGGGGCATGAGAGGGGGTGGGGGGTCACAGGAGAGAGACACGGGGCATGAACGGGGGGGTGGGGGGCAACAGCAGGGAGACACGGGGCATGACTAGGGGGTGGGGGGCAACAAGAGAGAAACACGGGCATGAGCAGGGGTTGGGGGGCAACAGCAGGGAGACACGGAGCATGACCAGGGGTCGGGGGGCAACAGGAGAGAGACACAGGGCATGAGAGGGGGGTGGGGGGTAACAAGAGAGAGAAAAGGGCCATGAGCGGGGGTGGTGGGCAACAGCAGGGAGACACGGGACATGACGGGGGTGGGGGGTAACAGGAGAGAGACACGGGGCATGAGCGGGAGTTGGGAGCAACAGCAGGGAGACACAGGGCATGACCGGGGGTGTGGGGCAACAGGAGAGAGACACGGGGCGTGAGACAGGGGTGGGGGTAACAGGAGAGAGACACGGGGCATGAGCGGGAGTTGGGAGCAACAGCAGGGAGACACAGGGCATGACCGGGGGGTGTGGGGCAACAGCAGGAAGACACAGAGCATGACCGCGGGGTGGGGGAAACAGGAGAGAGACACAGGCATGAGAGCGGGTGGGCGGTAACAGGAGATAGACACGGGGCACGAGAGGTGGGTGGGGCGGTAACAGGAGAGAGACACAGGGTATGAGCGGGGGGTGAGGGGCAACAGCAGGGAGACACGGGGCATGACTGGGGGTGGGGGGAACAGGAGAGAGACACGGGGCATGAGCGGGGGGTGGGGGGCAACAGCAAGGAGACACGGGGCATGACCGGGGGTGGGGGCAACAGGAGGGAGACATGGGGCATGAGCGGGGATGAGGGGCAACAGCAGGGAGACACGGGGCATGACCAGGGGGTGGGGGTAACAGGAGAGAGACACAGGGCATGAGCGGGGTGTTGGGGGCAACAGCAGGGAGACATGGGGCATGAGCGGGGAGTGGGGGTAACAGCAGGGAGACACTGGGCATGAGCGGTGGTGGGGGTTAACAGGGGAGAGACACGGGGCATGAGCGGGGGGTGGGGGCAAGAGCAGGGAGACACGGGGCATGACCGGAGGGTGGGGGGCAACAGGAGAGAGACAGGGGGCATGAGAGGGGGATGGGGGCTAACAGGAAAGAGACACGGGGCATGAGAGGTGGGTGGGGGGTAACAGGAGAGAGACACAGGGCCTCGGGGCATGACTGGGGGGGAGCAGGAGAGAGACCCCGGGCATGAGAGGGGGGTGGGGGGTAGCAGGAGAGAGACATGGGGCATGAGAGGGGGGTGGGGAGAACACGAGGGAGACACGGGGCATGAGAGGGGGGTGGGGGTAACAGGAGAGAGACACGGGGCATGAGAGGGGGGTGGGGGCAACAGCAGGGAGACACGGGGCATGACCGAGGGGTGGGGGGCAACAGAGGGAGACATGGGGCATGAGCGGGGGGTGGGGGGAACACGAGGGAGACACGGGTCATGAGAGGGGGTTGGGGGCAACAGGAGAGAGACACAGGGCATGAGAGGGGAGTGGGGGATAACAGGGGAGAGACACGGGGCATAGGCGGGGGTGGGGGGCAACAGCAGGGAGACACCGGGCATGACCGGTGGGTGGGGGGCAACAGGAGAGAGACAAGGGGCATGAGAGGGGGATGGGGGTAACAGGAGAGAGACACAGGGCATGAGAGGGGGGTGGGGGTAACAGGAGAGAGACACGGGGCATCGGGCATGAGCAGGGGTTAGGGGGGCAACAGGAGAGAGCCACGGGGCATGAGCGGGGTGTGGGGGCAACAGCAGGTAAACACAGGGCATGAACGGGGGCAACAGGAGAGAGACACGGGGCATGAAAGGGGGGTGGGGGATAACAGGAGAGAGACATGGGGCATGAGTGGGGGGCAACAACAGGGAGATACGGGGCATGACCAGGAGGTGGGGGGCAACAGCAAGGAGACATGGGGCATGACCGGGGGTGGGGGGAACACGAGGGAGACACGGGGCATGATAGGGGGTTGGGGCAACAGGAGCGAGATACAGGGCATGAGAGGGGAGTGGGGGGTAACAGGAGAGAAACACGGGGCATGAGTGGGGGGTGGGGGGCAACAGCAGGGAGACATGGGGCATGACCGGGGGGTGGGGGTAACAGGAGAGAGACAAGGGATGTGAGCGGGGTTGGGGGGCAACAGCAGGGAGACATGGGGCATGAGCGGGGGTGGGGGGAACACGAGGTAGACACGGGGCATGAGAGGGGGTGGGGGGTCACAGGAGAGAGACACGGGGCATGAACGGGGGGGTGGGGGGCAACAGCAGGGAGACACGGGGCATGACTGGGGGGTGGGGGGCAACAAGAGAGAAACACGGCATGAGCAGGGGTTGGGGGGCAACAGCAGGGAGACACGGAGCATGACCAGGGGTCGGGGGGCAACAGGAGAGAGACACAGGGCATGAGAGGGGGGTGGGGGGTAACAAGAGAGAGAAAAGGGCCATGAGCGGGGGTGGTGGGCAACAGCAGGGAGACACGGGACATGACGGGGGTGGGGGTAACAGGAGAGAGACACGGGGCATGAGCGGGAGTTGGGAGCAACAGCAGGGAGACACAGGGCATGACCGGGGGGTGTGGGGCAACAGGAGAGAGACACGGGGCATGAGACAGGGGTGGGGGTAACAGGAGAGAGACACGGGGCATGAGCGGGAGTTGGGAGCAACAGCAGGGAGACACAGGGCATGACCGGGGGGTGTGGGGCAACAGCAGGAAGACACAGGGCATGACCGCGGGGTGGGGGAAACAGGAGAGAGACACAGGCATGAGAGCGGGTGGGGGGTAACAGGAGATAGACACGGGGCACGAGAGGTGGCTGGGGCGGTAACAGGAGAGAGACACAGGGTATGAGCGGGGGGTGAGGGGCAACAGCAGGGAGACACGGGGCATGACTGGGGGTGGGGGGAACAGGAGAGAGACACGGGGCATGAGCGGGGGGTGGGGGGCAACAGCAAGGAGACACGGGCATGATCGGGGGTGGGGGCAACAGGAGGGAGACATGGGGCATGAGCGGGGATGAGGGGCAACAGCAGGGAGACACGGGGCATGACCAGGGGGTGGGGGGAACAGGAGAGAGACACGGGGCATGAGCGGGGTGTGGGGGGCAACAGCAGGGAGACAAGGGGCATGACTGGGAGTTGGGGGCAACAGGAGAGAGACACGGGCATGAGCAGGGGTTGGGGGCACCAGCAGGGAGACACGGGGCATGACCGGGGGTCGGGGGGCAACAGGAGAGAGACACGGGGCATGAGAGGGGGTGGGGGGTAACAGGAGAGAGACACGGGCCATGAGCGGGGGTGGTGGGCAACAGCAGGGAGACACGGGGCATGACCAGGGGGTGGGGGGTAACAGGAGAGAGACACGGGGCATGAGCGGGAGTTGGGGGGCAACAGCAGGGACACACAGGGCATGACAGGGGGGTGTGGGGCAACAGGAGAGAGACAGGGGGCATGAGACGGGGGTGGGGTAACAGGAGAGAGACACGGGGCATGAGCGGGGGGTGGGGGCAACAGCAGGAAGACACAGGGCATGACCGGGGGGTGGGGGAAACAGGAGAGAGACACAGGGCATGAGAGCGGGGTGGGGGGTAACAGGAGAGAGACACGGGGCATGAGAGGGGGGTGGGGCGGTAACAGGAGAGAGGCACGGGTTATGAGCGGGGGGTGGGGGGCAACAGTAGGGAGACACGGGGCATGAGCGGGGGGTGGGGGGCAACAGCAGGGAGACATGGGGCATGAGCGGAGGGTGGGGGTAACAGGAGAGAGACACGGGGCATGAGCGGGGGGTCGGGGGCAACAGCAGGGAGACATGGGGCATGAGCGGAGGGTGGGGGGGTAACAGCAGGGAGACACAGGACATGAGCGGGGGGTGGGGGGAACACGAGAGAGACACGGGGCATGAGAGGGGGTGGGGGGTAACAGGAGAGAGACACGGGGCATGAGCGGGGGGCAAAAGCAGGGAGACACAGTGCATGACCGGGGGGTGTAGGGCAACAGAAGGGAGACAAGGGGCATGACCGGGGGTGGGGGGCAACAGGAGAGAGACACGGGGCATGAGAGGGGGGTGGGGGGTAACAGGAGAGAGACATGGGGCATGAGAGGGGGGTGGGGGTAACAGAAGAGAGACATGGGGCATGAGCGGGGGGTGGGGGAGAACAGCAGGGAGACATGGGGCATGACCGGGGGTGGGTGGCAACAGGAGAGGCACAGGGCATGATAGTGGGGTGGGGGGTAACAGGAGAGAGACACAGGGAATGAGCGGGGGGTGGGGGGTAACAGGAGAGAGACATGGGGCATGAGCGGGGGTAGGGGACAACAGCAGGGAGACACAGTGCATGACCGGGGGGTGTGGGGCAACAGAAGGGAGACACGGGGCATGACCGTGTGGTGGGGGGCAACAGGAGAGAGACACGGGGCATGAGAGGGGGGTGGGGGTAACAGGAGAGAGACATGGGGCATGAGAGGGGGGTGGGGTAACAGGAGAGAGACATGGTGCATGAGCGGGGGGGTAGGGGTAACAGGAGAGAGACACGGGGCATGACTGGGGCGGTGGGGGGTAACAGGAGAGAGACACGGGGCATGAGAGTGGGTGGGGGGTAACAGGAGAGAGACACAGGGCATGAGAGGGGGGTGGGGGCAACAGCAGGGAGACACAGGGCATGACCGGGGGGTGGGGGGCAACAGGAGAGAGACACGGGGCATGAGAGGGGGGTGGGGGGTAACAGGAGAGAGACACGGGGCATGAGAGGGGGGTGGGGGCAACAGCAGGGAGACACAGGGCATGAGTGGGGGGTGGGGGCAACAGCAGGGAGACACGGGGCATGACCGGGGGCAACAGGAGAGAGACACAGGGCATGAGAGGTGGATGGGGGTAACAGGAGAGAGACACGGGGCATGACCAGGGGGGTGGGGGGTAACTGGAGAGAGACACTGGGCATGAGAGGGGGGCAGGGAGGTAACAGGAGAGAGACACGGGGCATGAGAGGGGGGTGGGGGGCTACAGCAGGGAGACACAGGGCATGACCGGGGTGGGGGGCAACAGAAGGGAGACACGGGGCATGACCGTGTGGTGGGGGGCAACAGGAGAGAGACACGGGGCATGAGAGGGGGGTGTGGGTAACAGGAGAGAGACATGGGGCATGAGAGGGGGGTGGGGTAACAGGAGAGAGACATGGTGCATGAGCGGGGGCGTGGGGGTAACAGGAGAGAGACACGGGGCATGACTGGGGGGGTAGGGGGTAACAGGAGAGAGACACGGGGCATGAGAGGGGGTGGGGGTAACAGGAGAGAGACACGGGGCATGAGAGGGGGGTGGGGGCAACAGCAGGGAGACACAGGGCATGACTGGGGGGTAGGGGGCAACAGGAGAGAGACACGGGGCATGAGAGGGGGGTGGGGGGTAACAGGAGAGAGACACGGGGCATGAGAGGGGGGTGGGGGCAACAGCAGGGAGACACAGGGCATGAGTGGGGGGTGGGGGGCAACAGCAGGGAGACACGGGGCATGACCGGGGGGCAACAGGAGAGAGACACAGGGCATGAGAGGTGGATGGGGGTAACAGGAGAGAGACACGGGGCATGACCAGGGGGGTGGGGGGTAACTGGAGAGAGACACTGGGCATGAGAGGGGGGCAGGGAGGTAACAGGAGAGAGGCACGGGGCATGAGAGGGGGGTGGGGGGCTACAGCAGGGAGACACAGGGCGTGACCGGGGGTGGGGGGCAACAGGAGAGAGACACGGGGCATGAGAGGGGGGTGGGGGGTAACAGGAGAGGGACACAGGGCATGAGTGGGGGGCAACAGCAGGGAGACATGGGACATGAGCGGGGGTGGGGGAACACGAGGGAGACACGGGGCATGAGAGGGGGGTGGGGGGTAACAGGAGAGAGGCACGGGGCATGAGCGGGTGGTGGTGGGCAACAGCAGCGAGACACAGGGCATGAGAGGGGGGTGAGGGGTAACAGGAGAGAGACACAGGGCATGAGCAGGGGGTGGGGGGCAACAGCAGGCAGACACGGGGCATGAGCGGGGGGTGAGGGGCAACAGGTGCGAGACACAGGGCATGAGCGCGGGGTGGGGGGAACAGGAGAGAGACACGGGCATCAGCAGGGAGAGACACGGGGCATGAGCAGGGGGTGGAGGGCAACAGCAGGGAGACACGGGGCATGACCGGGGTGTGGGGGTAACAGGAGAGACACAAGGGGCATGAGTGGGGGGTGGGGGCAACAGCAGGGAGGCACGGGGCATGAGTGGGGGTGGGGGGCAACAGCAGGGAGATACGGGGCATGAGAGGGGGTGGGGGTAACAGGAGAGAGACACGGGGCATGAGCAGGGTGTGGGGGGGGCAACAGCAGGGAGATACGGGACATGAGCGGGGCATGGGGGTAACAGGAGAGAGACACGGGGCATGAGCGGGGGGTGGGGGGCAACAGCAGGGAGACATGGGGCATGACCGGGAGATGGGGGGAACAGGAGAGAGAAACTGGGCATGAGAGGGCGGTGGGGGTAACAGGAGAGAGACACGGGGCATGAGAGGGGGGAGGGGGGCAACAGCAGGGAGACACGGGGCATGTGCGGGGTTTGGGGGGAACACAAGGGAGACACGTGGCATGAGAGGGGGGTGGGGGTAACAGGAGAGAGACACAGGGCATGAGCGGGGGGTGGGGGGCAACAGCAGGGAGACATGGGGCATGAGCGGTGGTGGGGGTTAACAGGGGAGAGACACGGGGCATGAGCGGGGGGTGGGGGCAAGAGCAGGGAGACACGGGGCATGACCGGAGGGTGGGGGGCAACAGGAGAGAGACAGGGGGCATGAGAGGGGGATGGGGGCTAACAGGAAAGAGACACGGGGCATGAGAGGTGGGTGGGGGGTAACAGGAGAGAGACACAGGGCCTCGGGGCATGAGCAGGGGTTAGGGGGGCAACAGGAGAGAGACACGGGGCATGAGCGGGGTGTGGGGGCAACAGCAGGGAGACACAGGGCATGACCGGGCGGCAACAGGAGAGAGACACGGGGCATGAGTGGGAGGCAACAGCAGGGAGACACGGGGCATGACCGGGGGTTCGGGGTAACAGGAGAGAGACAAGGGACATGAGCGGGGGTGGGGGGCAACAGCAGGGAGACACGGGGCATGACGGGGGGTGAGGGGCAACAGCAGGGAGACATGGGGCATGAGCGGGGGGTGGGGGAACACGAGGGAGACACGGGGCATGTGTGGGGAGTGGGGGCAACACCAGGGAGACACGGGGCATGACCGGGGGTGGGTGGCAACAGGAGAGGCACAGGGCATGATAGTGGGGTGGGGGGTAACAGGAGAGAGACACAGGGAATGAGCGCGGGGTGGGGGGTAACAGGAGAGAGACATGGGGCATGAGCGGGGGTAGGGGACAACAGCAGGGAGACACAGTGCATGACCGGGGGGTGTGGGGCAACAGAAGGGAGACACGGGGCATGACCGTGTGGTGGGGGGCAACAGGAGAGAGACACGGGGCATGAGAGGGGGTGGGGGTAACAGGAGAGAGACATGGGGCATGAGAGGGGGGTGGGGTAACAGGAGAGAGACATGGTGCATGAGCGGGGGGTGGGGGTAACAGGAGAGAGACACGGGGCATGACCGGGGGGGTGGAGGGTAACAGGAGAGAGACACGGGGCATGAGAGGGGGGTGGGGGGTAACAGGAGAGAGACACGGGGCATGAGAGGGGGGTGGGGGCAACAGCAGGGAGACACAGGGCATGACCGGGGGGTGGGGGGCAACAGGAGAGAGACACGGGGCATGAGAGGGGGTGGGGGGTAACAGGAGAGGGACACAGGGCATGAGTGGGGGGTGGGGGGCAACAGCAGGGAGACACAGGCATGACCGGGGAGCAACAGGAGAGAGACACAGGGCATGAGAGGTGGATGGGGGTAACAGGAGAGAGACACGGGGCATGACCAGGGGGCTGGGGGGTAACTGGAGAGAGACACGGGGCATGAGAGGGGGGAAGGGAGGTAACAGGAGAGAGACACAGGGCATGAGAGGGGGGTGGGGGGCAACAGCAGGGAGACACAGGGCATGACCGGGGGTGGGGTGTAACAGGAGAGGGACACAGGGCATGAGTGGGGGGCAACAGCAGGGAGACATGGGTCATGAGCGGGGGGTGGGGGAACACGAGGGAGACACGGGGCATGAGAGGGGGTGGGGGTAACAGGAGAGAGACACGGGGCATGAGCGGGTGGTGGTGGGCAACAGCAGCGAGACACAGGGCATGAGAGGGGGGTGAGGGGTAACAGGAGAGAGACACAGGGCATGAGCAGGGGGTGGGGGGCAACAGCAGGCAGACACGGGCCATGAGCAGGGGGTGAGGGGCAACAGGTGCGAGACACAGGGCATGAGCGCGGGGTGGGGGGAACAGGAGAGAGACACGGGCATCAGCAGGGAGAGACACAGGGCATGAGCAGGGGGTGGGGGCAACAGCAGGGAGACACGGGGCATGACCGGGGGTCTGGGGGGTAACAGGAGGGAGACAAGGGGCATGAGTGGGGGGTGGGGGCAACAGCAGGGAGACACGGGGCATGAGCGGGGTTGGGGGGCAACAGCAGGGAGATACGGGGCATGAGAGGGGGTGGGGGTAACATGAGAGAGACACGGGGCATGAGCAGGGTGTGGGGGGGCAACAGCAGGGAGATACGGGACATGAGCGGGGCATGGGGGGTAACAGGAGAGAGACACGGGACATGAGCGGGGGGTGGGGGGCAACAGCAGGGAGACATGGGTCATGACCGGGAGATGGGGGGAACAGGAGAGAGAAACTGGGCATGAGAGGGGGGTGGGGGTAACAGGAGAGAGACACGGGGCATGAGAGGGGGGTGAGGGGCAACAGGAGAGAGACACAGGGCATGAGCGGGGGGTGGGGGGCAACAGCAGGGAGACACGGGGCATGAGCGGGGGGTGGGGGCAACAGCAGGGAGACACTGGGCATGAGCGGTGGTGGGGGTTAACAGGGAAGAGACACGGGGCATGAGCGGGGGGTGGGGGCAAGAGCAGGGAGACGCGGGGCATGACCGGAGGGTGGGGGGCAACAGGAGAGAGACAGGGGGCATGAGAGGGGGATGGGGGCTAACAGGAAAGAGACACGGGGTATGAGAGGTGGGTGGGGGGTTACAGAAGAGAGACACGGGGCCTCGGGGCATGAGCGGGGGTTAGGGGGGCAACAGGAGAGAGACACGGGGCATGAGCGGGGTGTGGGGGCAACAGCAGGGAGACACAGGGCATGACCGGGGGCAACAGGAGAGAGACATGGGGCATGAGTGGGGGGCAACAGCAGGGAGGCACGGGGCATGACCGGGGGTTTGGGGTAACAGGAGAGAGACAAGGGACATGAGCGGGGGTGGGGGGCAACATCAGGGAGACACAGGGCATGACGGGGGGTGGGGGGCAACAGCAGGGAGACATGGGGCATGAGCGGGGGGTGGGGGAACACGAGGGAGACACGGGGCATGAGTGGGGAGTGGGGGGCAACACCAGGGAGACACGGGGCATGACCGGGGGGTGGGGGTAACCGGAGAGAGACAAGAGACATGAGCGGAGGTGGGGGGCAACAGCAGGGAGACACGGGGCATGAGAGGGGCGTGGGGGGTAACAGGAGAGAGACATGGGGCATGAGAGGGGTGTGGGGGGCAACAGCAGGGAGACACTGGGCATGAGCGGAGGGTGGGCGGCAACAGCAGGGAGACACCGGGCATGAGAGGGGTTGGGGGGTAACAGGAGAGAGACACAGGGCATGAGAGGGGGGTGGGGGGCAACAGCAGGGAGACACAGGGCATGACCGGGGGTGGGGGGTAACAGGAGAGGGACACAGGGCATGAGTGGGGGGCAACAGCAGGGAGACATGGGTCATGAGCGGGGGGTGGGGGAACACGAGGGAGACACGGGGCATGAGAGGGGGTGGGGGTAACAGGAGAGAGACACGGGGCATGAGCGGGTGGTGGTGGGCAACAGCAGCGAGACACAGGGCATGAGAGGGGGGTGAGGGGTAACAGGAGAGAGACACAGGGCATGAGCAGGGGGTGGGGGGCAACAGCAGGCAGACACGGGCCATGAGCAGGGGGTGAGGGGCAACAGGTGCGAGACACAGGGCATGAGCGCGGGGTGGGGGGAACAGGAGAGAGACACGGGCATCAGCAGGGAGAGACACGGGGCATGAGCAGGGGGTGGGGGCAACAGCAGGGAGACACGGGGCATGACCGGGGGTCTGGGGGGTAACAGGAGGGAGACAAGGGGCATGAGTGGGGGGTGGGGGCAACAGCAGGGAGACACGGGGCATGAGCGGGGTTGGGGGGCAACAGCAGGGAGATACGGGGCATGAGAGGGGGTGGGGGTAACATGAGAGAGACACGGGGCATGAGCAGGGTGTGGGGGGGCAACAGCAGGGAGATACGGGACATGAGCGGGGCATGGGGGGTAACAGGAGAGAGACACGGGACATGAGCGGGGGTGGGGGGCAACAGCAGGGAGACATGGGGCATGACCGGGAGATGGGGGGAACAGGAGAGAGAAACTGGGCATGAGAGGGGGGTGGGGGTAACAGGAGAGAGACACGGGGCATGAGAGGGGGGTGAGGGGCAACAGGAGAGAGACACAGGGCATGAGCGGGGGGTGGGGGGCAACAGCAGGGAGACACGGGGCATGAGCGGGGGGTGGGGGCAACAGCAGGGAGACACTGGGCATGAGCGGTGGTGGGGGTTAACAGGGAAGAGACACGGGGCATGAGCGGGGGGTGGGGGCAAGAGCAGGGAGACGCGGGGCATGACCGGAGGGTGGGGGGCAACAGGAGAGAGACAGGGGGCATGAGAGGGGGATGGGGGCTAACAGGAAAGAGACACGGGGTATGAGAGGTGGGTGGGGGGTTACAGAAGAGAGACACGGGGCCTCGGGGCATGAGCGGGGGTTAGGGGGCAACAGGAGAGAGACACGGGGCATGAGCGGGGTGTGGGGGCAACAGCAGGGAGACACAGGGCATGACCGGGGGCAACAGGAGAGAGACATGGGGCATGAGTGGGGGGCAACAGCAGGGAGGCACGGGGCATGACCGGGGGTTTGGGGTAACAGGAGAGAGACAAGGGACATGAGCGGGGGTGGGGGGCAACATCAGGGAGACACAGGGCATGACGGGGGGTGGGGGGCAACAGCAGGGAGACATGGGGCATGAGCAGGGGGTGGGGGAACACGAGGGAGACACGGGGCATGAGTGGGGAGTGGGGGGCAACACCAGGGAGACACGGGGCATGACCGGGGGGTGGGGGTAACCGGAGAGAGACAAGAGACATGAGCGGAGGTGGGGGGCAACAGCAGGGAGACACGGGGCATGAGAGGGGCGTGGGGGGTAACAGGAGAGAGACATGGGGCATGAGAGGGGTGTGGGGGGCAACAGCAGGGAGACATGGGGCACGAGCAGGGGGGTGGGGGCAACACGAGGAAGACACGGGGCATGAGAGGGCGGTGGGGGGTCACAGGAGAGAGACACGGGGCATGAACGGGGGGTGGGGGGCAACAGCAGGGATACACGGGGCATGACCGGTCGGTGGGGGGCATCTGGAGAGAGACACGGGGCATCTGAGGGGTGTGGGGGTAACAAGAGAGAGACACGGGGCATGAGAGGGGGGTGTGGAGTAACAGGAGAGTGACACGGGGCATGAGAGGGGGTGGGGGTAACAGGAGAGAGACACGGGGCATGAGCGGCGGGGTGGGGGGCAACAGCAGGGAGACACTGGGCATGAGCGGAGGGTGGGCGGCAACAGCAGGGAGACACGGGGCATGAGAGGGGTTGGGGGGTAACAGGAGAGAGACACGGGGCATGAGAGGGGGGTGGGGGCAAGAGCAGGGAGACGCGGGGCATGACCAGAGGGTGGGGGGCAACAGGAGAGAGACAGGGGGCATGAGAGGGGGATGGGTGCTAACAGGAAAGAGAAACGGGGTATGAGAGGTGGGTGGGGGGTTACAGAAGAGAGACACGGGGCCTCGGGGCATGAGCGGGGGATAGGGGGGCAACAGGAGAGAGACACGGGGCATGAGCGGGGTGTGGGGGCAACAGCAGGGAGACACAGGGCATGACCGGGGGCAACAGGAGAGAGACCTGGGGCATGAGTGGGGGGCAACAGCAGGGAGGCACGGGGCATGACCGGGGGTTTGGGGTAACAGGAGAGAGACAAGGGACATGAGCGGGGGTGGGGGGCAACATCAGGGAGACACAGGGCATGACGGGGGGTGGGGGGCAACAGCAGGGAGACATGGGGCATGAGCGGGGGGTGGGGGAACACGAGGGAGACACGGGGCATGAGTGGGGAGTGGGGGGCAACACCAGGGAGACACGGGGCATGACCGGGGGGTGGGGGTAACCGGAGAGAGACAAGAGACATGAGCGGAGGTGGGGGGCAACAGCAGGGAGACACGGGGCATGAGAGGGGCGTGGGGGGTAACAGGAGAGAGACATGGGGCATGAGAGGGGTGTGGGGGGCAACAGCAGGGAGACATGGGGCACGAGCAGGGGGGTGGGGGCAACACGAGGAAGACACGGGGCATGAGAGGGCGGTGGGGGGTCACAGGAGAGAGACACGGGGCATGAACGGGGGTGGGGGGCAACAGCAGGGATACACGGGGCATGACCGGTCGGTGGGGGGCATCTGGAGAGAGACACGGGGCATCTGAGGGATGTGGGGGTAACAAGATAGAGACACGGGGCATGAGAGGGGGGTGTGGAGTAACAGGAGAGTGACACGGGGCATGAGAGGTGGTGGGGGTAACAGGAGAGAGACACGGGGCATGAGCGGCGGGGTGGGGGGCAACAGCAGGGAGACACTGGGCATGAGCGGAGGGTGGGCGGCAACAGCAGGGAGACACGGGGCATGGGAGGGGTTGGGGGGTAACAGGAGAGAGACACGGGGCATGAGAGGGGGGTTGGGGGTAACAGGAGAGAGACACAGGGCATGAGAGGGGTGTGGGGGCAACAGCAGGGAGACACGGGGCATGAGAGGGGGTGGGGGGTAACAGGAGAGAGACACCGGGCATGAGCGGGGGTGGGGGCAACAGGATAGAGACACGGGGCATGAGCTGGGGGTGGGGGGCAACAGGAGAGAGACACAGGGCGAGAGCAGGGGGTGGGGGGTAACAGTAGAGAGACATGGGGCATGAGCAGGGGGTGGGGGGCAACAGCAGGAAGACACGGGGGATGAGCGGGGGGTGAGGGGCAACAGCAGGGAGACACGGGGCATGACCGGGGGGTGGGGGGAACAGGAGAGAGACACAGGGCATGAGCGGTGGGTGGGGGGCAAAAGCAGGGAGACACGGGGCATGACCAGGGGGTGAGGGGCAACAGCAGGGAGACACGGGGCATGACCAGGGGGTGGGGGGAACAGGAGAGAGACACGGGGCATGAGCAGGGGGTGGGGAGCAACAGCAGGGAGACAAGGGGCATGACTGGGGGGTGGGGGCAACAGGAGAGAGAGATGGGCATGAGCAGGTGTTGGGGGCAACAGCAGGGAGACACAGGGCATGACCGGGGGTCGGGGGGCAACAGGAGAGAGACAAGGGGCATGAATGGGGGGTGGGGGCAACAGGATAGAGACATGGGCATGAGCAGGTGTTGGGGGGCAACAGCAGGGAGACACAGGGCATGACCGGGGGTCGGGGGGCAACAGGAGAGAGACACGAGGCATGAGAGGGGGCTGGGGGGTAACAGGAGAGAGACACGGGGCATGAGAGGGGGGTTGGGGGTAACAGGAGAGAGACACAGGGCATGAGAGGGGTGTGGGGGCAACATCAGGGAGACACGGGGCATGAGAGGGGGTGGGGGGTAACAGGAGAGAGACACCGGGCATGAGCGGGGGTGGGGGCAACAGGATAGAGACACGGGGCATGAGCTGGGGGTGGGGGGAAACAGGAGAGAGACACGGGGCGAGAGCAGGGGGTGGGGGGTAACAGTAGAGAGACATGGGGCATGAGCAGGGGGTGGGGGGCAACAGCAGGGAGACACGGGGGATGAGCGGGGGGTGAGGGGCAACAGCAGGGAGACACGGGGCATGACCGGGGGTGGGGGGAACAGGAGAGAGACACAGGGCATGAGCGGTGGGTGGGGGGCAACAGCAGGGAGACACGGGGCATGACCAGGGGGTGGGGGGAATAGGAGAGAGACACGGGGCATGAGCAGGGGGTGGGGGGCAACAGCAGGGAGACAAGGGGCATGACTGGGGGGTGGGGGCAACAGGAGAGAGACATGGGCATGAGCAGGTGTTGGGGGGCAACAGCAGGGAGACACAGGGCATGACCGGGGGTCGGGGGGCAACAGGAGAGAGACAAGGAGCATGACTGGGGGGTGGGGGCAACAGGAGAGAGACATGGGCATGAGCAGGTGTTGGGGGGCAACAGCAGGGAGACACAGGGCATGACCGGGGGTCGGGGGGCAACAGGAGAGAGACACGGGGCATGAGAGGGGGCTGGGGGGTAACAGGAGAGAGACACAGGCCATGAGCCATGAGGGGTGGTAGGCAACAGCAGGGAGACATGGGGCATGACCGGGGGGTGGGGGGTAACAGGAGAGAGACACGGGGCATGAGCGGGAGTTGGGGGGCAACAGCAGGGAGACACAGGTCATGACCGGGGGGTGTGGGGCAACAGGAGAGAGACACGGGTCATGAGACAGGGGGTGGGGGTAACAGGAGAGAGACATGAGGCATGAGCAGGGGGTGGGGGGCAACAGCAGGAAGACACACGGCATGACCGGGGGGGTGGGGGAAACAGGAGAGCGACACAGGGCATGAGAGCGGGGTGGGGGGTAACAGGAGAGAGACACGGGGCATGAGAGGGGGGTGAGGCGGTAACAGGAGAGAGACACGGGGCATGAGCAGGGGGTGGGGGGCAACAGCAGGGAAACACGGGGCATGAACGGGGGGTGGGGGGCAACAGCAGGGAGACATGGGGCATGAGCGGAGGGTGGGGGGCAACAGCAGGGAGACACGGGGCATGAGCGGGGGTGGGGGGAACATGAGGGAGACACAGGGCATGAGCGGGGGGTAACAGGAGAGAGACACGGGGCATGAGCAGGGGGTGGGGGGCAACAGCAGCGAGACAAGGGGCATGAGCGGGGTGGGGGGGAACAGCAGGGAGACACGGGGCATGAGCGGGGGTGGGGGGTAACAGGAGAGAGACACAGGGCATGAGTTGCGGGTCGGGGGCAACAGCAGGGAGACATGGAGCATGAGCGGAGGGTGGGTGGTAACAGCAGGGAGACACGGGGCATGAGCGAGTGGTGGGGGGAACACGAGGGAGACACGGGGCATGAGAGGGGGTGGGGGTAACCATAGAGGGACACGGGGCATGAGCGGGGGCAAAAGCAGGGAGACACAGTGCATGACCGGGGGGTGTGGGGCAACAGAAAGGAGACAAGGGGCATGACCGGGGGGTGGGGGGCAACAGGAGAGAGACACGGGGCATGAGAGGGGGGTGGGGGGTAACAGGAGAGAGACATGGGGCATGAGAGGGTGGTGGGGGTAACAGGAGAGAGACATGGGGCATGAGCGGGGGTGGGGGCAACAGCAGGGAGACATGGGGCATGACCGGGGGTGGGGGGCAACAGGAGAGGCACAGGGCATGATAGTGGGGTGGGGGTAACAGGAGAGAGACACGGGGAATGAGCGGGGGGTAACAGGAGAGAGACATGGGGCATGAGCGGGGGTAGGGGGCAACAGCAGGGAGACACAGTGCATGACCGGGGGGTGTGGGGGAACAGAAGGGAGACACGGGGCATGACGGTGGGGTGTGGAGCAACAGGATATAGACACGGAGCATGAGAGGGGGGTGGGGTAACAGGAGAGAGACACGGGGCATGAGCGGGGGGTGGGGGCAACAGCAGGGAGACACGGGGCATGACCGGAGGTGGGGGGCAACAGGCGAGGCACAGGGCATGAGAGGGGGGTGGGGGTAACAGGAGAGAGACACGGGGCATGAGCGAGGGGTGGGGGGTAACAAGAGAGAGACACGGGGCATGAGCGGGGGGTGGGGGGCAACAGCAGGGAGACACGGGGTATGAGTGGGGGGTCGGGAGAACAAGATGGAGACACGGGGCATGAGCAGGGGGTGGGGGGAACACGAGGGAGACATGGGGCATGAGCTTGGGGTGGGTGGAACACGAGGGAGACACAGGGCATGAGAGGGGGGTGGGGGGGCAACAGCAGGGAGACATGGGGAATGACCAGGGAGTGGAGGGCAACAGCAGGGAGGCACAGGGCATGACCGGTGGGTGGGGGGCAACAGGAGAGAGACACGGGGCTTGAGCAGGGGGTGGGGGGCAACAGCAGGGAGACACGGGGCATGAGCGGGGGGTGGGGGAACACGAGGGAGACACGGGGCATGAGCGGGGGGTGGGGGAACACCAGAGAGACACAGGGCATGAGCAGGGGGCAGGGGGTGGGGGGAACTCGAGGGAGACACGGGGCATGAGGGGCAACAAGAGGGAGACACGGGGCATGAGCGGGGGGTGGGGGGAACACAAGGGAGACACAGGGCATGAGCGGGGTGGGGGGAACACGAGGGAGACACAGGGCATGAGCGGGGGTTGGAGTAACAGGAGAGAGACATGGGGCATGAGCAGAGGGCAACAGGAGGGAGACACGGGGCATGAGCGGGGGGTTGGGGGCAACAGCAGGGAGACATGGGGCATGAGCGGGGGTGGAGGGAACACGAGGGAGACACGGGGCATGAGCGGGGCGTGGGGGGTAACAGGAGAGAGACACGGGGCATGAGCGGGGGGCAACAGGAGGGAGAAACGGGGCATGAGCAGGGGGTGAGGGGAACACGAGGGAGACATGGGGCATGAGCGGGGGGTGGGGGGACCACGAGAGAGACACGGGGCATGAGCGGGGGCAGGGGGGTAACAACAGGGAGACACGGAGCATGAGCAGGGGGTAGGGAACACGAGGGAGACACAGGGCATGAGAGGGCGGTGGGGAGTAACAGGAGAGAGACACGGGGCATGAGCGGGGGGCAACAGCAGGGAGACAAGGGGCATGAGCGGGGGGTGGGGGCAACAGCAGGGAGACACAGGGCATGAGCGGGGGGTGGGGGGAAGACGAGGGAGATACGGGGCATGAGAGGGTGGTGGGGGGGTAACAGGAGAGAGACACGGGGCATGAGCAGGGGGTGGGGGGCAACAGCAGGGAGACACAGGGCATGACCGAGGGGTGGGAGGCAACAGGAGAGAGACATGGGGCATGAGCGGGAGGTGGGGCAACAGCAGGGAGACGCAGGGCATGAGCGGGGGGTGTGGGAACACGAGGGAGACACGGGGCATGAGCAGGGGGTGGGGGGAACATGAGGGAGACACGGGGCATGAGCGGGGGTGGGGGGAACACGAGGGAGACACGGGCATGAGCGGGGGTGGGGGGTACAGGAGGGAGACACTGGTAATGCACGGGGTGTGGGGGGGTACAGGAGGGAGACACGGGTAATGAGTGGGGGTGGGGGGAACGGGATATCCGCTCCTCGGTCCTCCGCAGGCCACCGTGTAGCGATGGCAAGTCTCCTGCAAGTCTGCAGCAGCCTGGGACGTTCAGGAAGTGTAATCCACATGAGTCTCACACATCCCCATTGTAGGCCCCACTGTCCTCTGATCTTATCGCATCGGAATTTTCTCTTGTTCCGTTGTGATAATCACTTGTGAAGTCTGAAGTCACTGCAGAGCTTGCCACAGATGCCAATATACGAACAATAAACTAAGATGGCGGGCGTCTCTGAAAATAAGACGCACTGCACGCTTTACTACAGCCAATGGGAGAGCACGTCAGATGTGTGTGGACATCACGCACGTCGCATGCCCAATCCCTGTGCTGTCCGCGGAGAGAACAGGGAAGTGTGTCCCCAAAGCGGACACAGATATTACTAATTTTTTTCACTTACATTTTTGTCTTTTTTAAAAAACTACTGGATGGATTTACACCAAATAAAAGACCAAGCCGCCGCTCCTGCTGCAAATTTGGTGTAAATCCGTCCAGCGGTTTGGGCTGTAGGCGTGAGCAAATTATTTTCCCATTATGACTATGGGAAAAAAAAAAGTTTTGGGACCCCCCTATAACTTTGCCCCCCCTGGACCAAACCTCACCAGACTTTGCAGAAAAAAACAGAGTGGGCCATATACTTTTTTTGCAAAGTTTGGTGAGGATGCAGCCAGGGGGAGCGAAGTTATAGGCCGCCCAAAAAGTGCTCTTCCTATTGAAACAGCAACTTAACCATAACTACATGGCCACTACCGTGGCCATGTAATGTAAATTCAATGTTAAAGGGACGTTATGGTTAAGTTGTACTAATAAAAACCTATGAAATTCAATGAAAAAACTTGTTAAAGGGACGTTATAGTTACAAGTAAAACCAAAAAACCTCAAAAATTCGCCAGTTATGGGAAGCTAAGCAACCATAACTCGCGCCACCACTGTGCACTGCTAAGACTAACACCCAGGACATCAAAGATGACATCACAAATGTCATTGATGACATCACTGATGATTTTAAGACAACAGTCCTCTGTATATACTACAACACATTAATGTGCCGAGGGAAGCAATTTCGAAGTGCTTTTGAAGCGGTAATCAAGGACCATGAGAAACACTGCTCCCTACCTTAGATGTAACACGTGTGCAACATCTTCCCCTGTCCACCTGCCCCTCCATTTTGGTTGCCTCTTCCCCATTTTCTGTCCCCACCCTTCGTTCTAAGCTCTCCTGCCAAAAAAATAAATACATCAAAAAACAACAAAAGAAATGTTCCTTTATGAACCACCTTTCACAGTTAAAAATAGAACTAAAAAAAAAAAGACTCCATCTACTTTACATTTCTCAGTAAAGTACATAGACTCAATAAGATTTTCCAACAATCCATTAGCATGGTGTGTTATGCTAATGGGAATATTATGGCGTGCACCCCCCGTTCCAGGGACTGGAACAGTGGATACCAGCCCGGCAGCCGAAGTTACCAGCCCAAGCAGACCATTATTCCCCCATTCCAGCCCCTACAATGGGGGATGAAGGCCATTAGCGTACGGTGTAGGAAGGAAAATCCTTTTCCAAGATGACCACCATTGAAAGAAAAGGTGGGGTTCCATACAGGGCCCCTCCTTGCGTCCCATGGCAGCCTGAAGAAGGCGAAGAGAGAACCCTATGAACCCATTACCACAAGCACATTTTTCTTCCCTTTCAAAGCTATCCCACTTTCGAATAACTTTACCACAAAGCTGGTCCCAGGTAGACATGACCACTTTAACCCCATGTGTTGTCCCTCGTGGTAATGGCCAGTAGCCAGATTGTCCGGATCATTACCTTATTCCATGACCCAGACAATGTGGCCACTACCCATGGTCATAGGCTACACCTCAGTCTCCAAAGGTATATCACTATATCACTATTTTTTGTACCTACATTATGACACTTGTCAAAAAATAAAACAGGTGCACATTTGCAAAACCATTCTTTAAGGTCCTTGCCAATGCTCCTTACACAAGTTTGCTGGAAATCCACCCATATTTTATTTGTTCAAAAGTGTCAAATGTATGCACATACAATATCATATAATTTTGCCCCTCTTGACCAAATCGCACCAAACTTCGCAAAAACATTTATATCTAGATCTATTATCAGTTTGCCAACCTAAGTGTAGATTCATCAAATGGCATCTCATTTATAAGGCTTTACATTATTTTGGCACCCTGCCTCTACTTTTGCCCCCTCTTGACAGAATCCCACCAAACTTTGAAAGCTTATTCACAATCGGGTCAAGCATATAATTGCAAAATTATTTGTATTTTTATTAAGTGGCGCCAAAGTTATAAGCCATCAAAGAAGTGCTTTTCACCAACCCTGTAATGCAGAGGTGTCTGCGAACTCCACAGGACTGTTCGCAAATTTCCGGACTGTTCGCTGACTTTTATGCCAAAAAACACCAATTGTTTTGCTTCTTGCCATATCCCATCCCATCCTCATCACCCCTCACCTCCCCAGAGATTATTTGATAGGTTTGACAAGTGTAATGTGTTTTTCTATATGTTTTTACCATGATGACCACAGACACCGGCCGCTGTTCGCGAATCCAAGATGGCGGGCATTTCCAAAGATCTGGCGCACTTCGCACTTTTCACCATCCAATCAGTGGGTGTGTCCGATGTCCGCGGACACCACGTTGCCTTCTAAGCCAATCGGGGCCCTGTCGGTGGACGAAACAGGGAGATGGGTCCGCGGACTGAACCCAGATATCACTTATTCCTTTGGACCTACTTTTTGGTTGTTTAAAAAAAAAACAACTGGACGGATTGCCTCCAAATTTGCAAAAGCACGCTTTCGGGACCAAGCTGCCGCTCCTGCCACAAATTTGGTGAAAATCCGTCCAGCGGTTTTGGGCTGTAGGCAAGAGCAATGTTATTCTCCATTCAGTTTATGAAAAAAAACATTTTTTTGGTACCCCTACTATAACTTTGCCCCCCCCTTGACGAAACCTCACCAAAATTTGCAAAAACAATTCAGAGCGCGCCATATACTTTTTGCAAAGTTTGGTGAGGATTCATCCAGGAGGAGCGAAGTTATAAGCCACCCAAACAATGTTCTTCCTATGAATTTAGCAACTTAACCATAACTACACGGCCGCTTCCGCAGGCTCCATCTATATAGGATTCCTGCTACATACCCTGTAATAAGCTTCTCAATAAGCATATTCTCTTTTTTAACCACTCTAGCAAATGCCATGCACTGCAGCATTGATCACCTGCTCGCATTAAGCAGCAAACAATTACAATGCTCTGCACTTGAAAATGTTTCTATTCACAATCATTGTGATGAAAGTTACAAAATGCTTATGTGCATGCATAGCAACACTGTGTCACAGTTTCACAAAATAAAGGAAAAGCATATAAACTAGATCTTTAGACCATTTTTTAAGTGACACTCAGTGTCTGCCAGTTTAATATGTTGGCAGCACATGCATACATCCAACATCACCCATTCCAATCTATACGTGATTATTAAGTCTGTATTTTTTCCTTTGCATTCTTTCACTTTCAATTAACTTTGTTCATTATAAAACTAAAACTACAACTCCTCGAATGCAAAGAAAAAAAAGAGTCAACTTCAAGATTCAAAACTGTGACATGTATATCAAATAAATATATAAAATGCTGTGCTTTCTTTTTTTTTTAAGCATTTTGAAGAAAGTTAAAAAATGCATGTGTGCTTTTACAGCAGCACTGTGTCATTTTTTCATAAAAGAAACTAAAAGCAGATAATAAAATAGATTTGTACACCATTTGTAATTGGCGCTCAGTGTGTGCCAGTTTAATATATTGACGGTACATAAAAGTGATGACAGTTATTATAAAACAAATAAATACAATAAATACATGTATACTTCCTAACATAACCCATTCCAATCTTCAGCTGCTTATGCAGTCATACTTTTTTCTCTACATTCTGTGACATGTACTGCAACTTTCACAACGGAAAAAGTGGAACTGCAAGTCCCAGAACGCAAACAAAAAAATCAAGGACTACATAAACACCTACAGATAAGAATGCATCATGTTTGCAAGTATGCATAGACTCCTAATATATTAAGCGTCCACACACCATCTTTTCTTCTCTTTTACAAAACATTACAGAGCTTCTACAAATAAACATATGCATTGTGATCTTTCATTAAAATGCTCCTAAAAGCAACCATTGTTAACTGTCCACCAATTTTATTAACTGTGTTTCCTCGCCACTCCTCCTTCCTTCATAACTATGAACCTTGCGTACTAAAAGTACTTCGCCATTACCTCATATCCCCATTAACTTTCTTTTACAATTACAGGAAAGAAGCACATTACCGAAGAAAAGACCCAAAAAATGAATACCCTTTGTGTCCAACAAAGTAAGTGCGTGAATGTGCTGTGTATATGTATGTAATTACAGGAGCACAGTTACACTATATATCACCCCAGACTTCTCTTCAAACTCTTTCACTCTAGCCCACTATATTCTACCATTCACACTATTACTATTCCCATCTACACACCACCATTGTAACACACATTGTACAGATTCCATCACACCACCACTCACTAAGCCAACAGCATCACACCTCTGCAGACTCTTAGGACCTCATTACACGGTAGGCGGTAACCATGGCGCTATGAGTGCCATGGTTACCGCCGGTACCGTACCGAGTCCGCCATGGTGAATGGCGGAATTATCGCCACATTCCAAGGTGTGTGGGGGCGGTAATTTCCCATTCACCATGGCACTTCACCATTCCCATTTGAGCCTCCATAGGGCTCAATGGGAATGGGGAAGGCGGCAATTATGGTACCGCAAATTGCGGTACCGTAATTGCCTCCAAGGCCCCTTTGCGGGCCCGTTCCTTAACGGCTGGTAAAACCAGCCGTTGAGGTCGGGTCCCCCAAAGGGACCTCGTAGTAAAGCGATAAGGGTTTACCGGTACCGGTACCCTAACCAGTAACGGTAAACCCTTACCGCATTCCGTGTAATGAGGCCCTTAGTCTCACAACCTTCTAAACCACACCTAACATACCAACTCATAATTAAACAGCACTCTATTCATCTCTACAATCACGCCCACAAACCCATGAACCATACATGCATATTCATTGCACAACTTTATTTTTATTCATTAAACTAACTTCATTGCACAACTTATCAACGCAAATGTTTTCTTTTCCCAACAAACACAACAAAATGCCTACTAAAAAGCAACTCTGTAGAAAAGAAAGAAAAAATAGAGCAGAAAAGACTAAAACTACACCATAAAGTCATCCACGTCTAAAACAATTTATAGAAAACAAAACTAAACCAGCCACGACTAAAAAAGGTAAGGCACCTCTTGCAAAAATAAAAAGTAAAATGTTATGTACAAAGAAAAGCAGACCTACTAACGATCCTAATCCTCTATCTAGTCGCGGTAAAGCAAACCAAAAAAACGATATTACAGAAAATGTTTCACTGTAGAGTTCTTCACAATCTTATAAAAACATCTGAAAGTCACAAACTACCCTTAAAAACTACCGCAGAAGACTAATCCTGCAAGCTGTAATTCCTTTCTATTAAAGAGAACATTTTTATATTGATTTCAAACAGAATGTAACCACTAACTAAATTAACAAGTACATTACAATAGGTACTTTTAATCTTGCACAGTGTCAATATAGAGACCTTTTCAAACTTCTGTGAAGGTTAATGGATTCACACAAAAAGCTCAGAATCATACTACAATGAAGAAGCTTATAAACAAGAACAATTTAAATAAATTGCAATAGACAATAATGGTAGAGGGTATGAAATGGTGGAATACACCATTATGGCAAAAGAAACCCCTGTAGAAAAAAGTCCCCAACAAACTTTGAACCAAAAGCTCCTTTCACCCAAACAAACCATCCACTGTAAAAATGGGCATGCAGCACAATGTGTAATGTACGCCAACAGCCCTTTAAATCCTTACAACAATTCCTCAATCACTATATGAAACTGAAAGACAATGGGGGTAATTCATGGAATACATGTGCAGCGAAATTTGTGGCGCAAGCTGGCGCCAGTGTGAAAAAGCTAGCGCATGGGTGTGAATTGCATGCGTGTGATTCATGGAAGGCCCTTACACGTCACTGCGACTTTCCAAATGTGTGCACGACAGGAACGGGGAAAGCGCACAACTTCTCACGCACACACCTAAAAAGGGGGCAGAACACGTGGAATGGGGAACAACGTGTGAAAATGTAGGCGTAACATGGGAAGTACCTCTGGGAAACACACCAATGGCCACACACTAGTGAAAAACACGTATTCATGGAATCGAATAGGGAAAACCCACGCACGTCAAAACACACGCACAAATACATCCGCCACTCGAAAGCAGGCGGAAGCGGCCCCGTGCAGCATACAAGTGCGCGCAAACAACAAACAAGCATATACAGCTACGATGAATGTCCCATTCCTTGCAGCAGTGATCGTGGGACACTGCAGGAGGAGGAGAATAGCCAGGCCCAGCATTTTTCTGCCCAGGACCAGCCTATTTGGGATGCTTGATGACTAGGTCTATGGCAGGTATAGGTTTCCACCTCATATCATCCTAGAGCTAGTCAGGGAGTGGGGAGGATGAACTTGCATCACCCACCCTGTGCTCCCAAGCATTGAGCCCATTGGAGAAGGTGCTCAATGTACTGCATTTTTTGGCCACTGGGTAATTTCAGCGGACAACTGCCACAGTGGGGGGTGTCTCACAGCCCACGCAGTCAGGTTGCCTACACCAGGTGTTGGCAATCACCACTGCGCGCCCCTCAGTCCGCAGGCACATATACATGCCCAGAACACCTGCAGAAAGGCAGGCTGTGGTCCTGGACTTCAACAGAGTGGCACACTTCCCCAAAGTGCTCGGTGCCATAGATTGCACACATGTGGCCCTACGTCCACCTAGGGCCACTGAAAACATCTACCGCAACCGAAAGCACTGGCATTCCATCAATGTGCAGATTGTATGCGATGCCAAGGGAATCATCACTTCTGTCTATGCAAACTATCCTGGGTGCACCCATGACAGTTTCATATTCAGAATGTCTGCCCTGAGCTGGGCCCTGGAAGCTGGGAAGCATGGTGACACATGGCTTATAGGTGAGTACAAATGCCTGCGCACATGCATGCATGTCACACACAGACAAATACACAAACACAACAAATGACAACCATTATCACCTTACCAGGGAACAGTGCCTACCCACTGAGCACCTACATGAGGACGCCAATACAGAACCACACCACCCCAGGTAAGATACAACGCAGCCCATATTGCAACCAGGGTCACAGTGGAGTGCACATTCGGAGTGCTCAAGTCACGCTTCCGCTCCCTTGACTGCTCTGGGGGACAGCTACTATATGCACCCCCAGTAATGTGCAGGATCATTGTGGCAGCATGTGTCCTGCGCAATGTTGCAACACTGCATGGCGTACCGGTGGACATGGTGGTGCCCCCACATCTCCAACCACATGCACGACCGCTGCACATGGGAGGGGAAAGGGCATGTGGCAAGGCAGCCCGTACCCAGCTTGTGGCCACATTTTTCACCTAAACTCCAACCCCTGTGGAGTGCACACAGGCCTGGCACATACCAGGTCACAATCGATGATAAGAAAGGTACAGTTAACTGTCACAACCTTACCACCCTGAGAATGTGTCCACAGAAGTGCCCCATTGTGTGCATCCCTAGCTACTTAAACAAAACCAATCCCGTGTGACCAAAAGGAACACATGCAAGGTGCATATCCCCACCCTACAAAACACGGCATGAAAGTACTGGTATGCCACCCAAACCCTCCCAACCCCTATGAACCCGGATGCCACACCATACCATGGTATACAATGGCAAAACATCAAACCATATGCACAACACATGACACAATAGTAATGAAGTGCCACGTGAGAAATGTAAATAGGCACCAGACAATTACACCTGACATGAAATCTGAAGAAATGACTGACCAAAACCTCAGACCCTGAAAACGGTGGCACAAATGCATGCCACCAGTGGTGCAAGCAACAAAAGCCAGAATACCTGTTGCCATGCACATTGGACAATACAAAATTGGCATTTCAAACACCGAGTGCTGCGTGTGTGTCCTCTGCAACACACCGCTCACCAGACAGCACAGTGAGTGTGCATTGTGTTGGGGAAACCACTTGAGCATCATGAAAAAAAGTGCAATCAACCTAATAGTACCCTGTCATGCATGTACATGAACAATGAATCGGATGTGAACATGGATTGTTGGGACACAGCATGCCTGAGAAGGCAATCTGGGTGCACATGTGTGCATGGTGTCGACATAGTTGGTGTGGGGGGCCATTGCCTAAGTGTTTGTGTCAGTAGGGACATGCATCGAATACATGCATGTGAAATGAAGTCAGCCTCAGTGTCCTGTACACAGCACATGTGAACATTGCACTCAAGGACTCCCCTGTGTGTTAAACCGCATCCATCCCCTGACACCTCAAAATAAAACCCAACATAGGATCAGCCATTGACCAGCAGAACATATCATATACAGAGTACCCCACATCGACAATGGCAGACAGTGAGCAATCACTGATTCATTGAAAATCCTTATGGGTCCTACACACAAAGTTCATCAAAGTGCCTCAAGGAGGGAGGGAACAAGGGATAATAAGAGTACATTCCTTCAAGTCCTTCAAACAGTCCAGAATGTGAAAATGAACTATCAAATCAAAGTACATAGTACAAGTGCCTGGAACAATAACAGAGAGTCTAGGGAGGGAATGTGGGAAAACAAAACGAGCATCAACATTGCTATGCCTGACAGCAATAGTTGCAGTGCAGGAGTCACATAAGGAGAGGGGTGAGGGAAGAGGAGGGAAGAGGTGAGGAGAGTAACAAAACAACTGACAAAGTGTGGAAGGTCGACAAAGAATTAAGATAGTGCTGAGGAGGGGGAGAAGAAACACAGAAGGGAAAGGGGGAACAGACGACCTGTAATCAGTGGTGGATGGACCGATGATAAAAGTAAGTGCCAAAATAAAACTCAAAAAGATTAAGGTGGGGGGCGAATGGACGGAGGCAGAGGGGGAACTGTCTGCAAAGAACAAGCGGCTACGTATCATCATGTCTGACAGAAATTGGGGAAGTGCCGGAAAAAGGCAGACAGAGGACAAGGAGGAAGGGAAAGGGTGGTGGAGAGGGAGAGGGAGGACAGAAGGGAGTAGGGGGCCAAGGTGTAAAGGCAGGAAGTGGGAAGTGGGAAAGAAAGCACACACAGGGGGCAGATGGAAAGAATACGGTGCAGAAGGGGAGGGGGCGTGACGGTGAAGGGGGGAGACAGAGGGAGACTGGCAGGGGCAAGGGAGACAGGGGGAGCCTGGCAGGGGGCAGGTGGAGACAGGTGGGGGCAGGGGAGACAGGGGGACAATCAAGGGACCCAGAAGGGTGGTGGACAGGGTTGGACAGGGGTAGACAGGGCCTCTATTGTGGGCCATTGGTGGTGGTAGCAGGCTCCAGCCTCCTGGTTGGCCGGATTGTCACAAGGCCCAAGTGCAACCAATGGGAGGGGTGGAGCAGGTCCAGGCCACAAAAATGACAGTCAAGTCAAAAGCAATGTGGCCATATTTCCAATGGTCCAACAAAACACCAGGCAGGGCTGCAAGAAGGCCAAAGCAGGGGAAGCAAGGAAATGGGGGTAGTTGAAACGCGTGGTGACAAGGATAACTCAGCCGGCAGTGTTCATGTGGCATATCAAAATCACTGTAGGCCAAGTGTTCAAATGCAACATTGTCAGCACATGGACCCCTCCCACCATCAGTGTGTGTTACACAGCCAATGGGTGAATGGTACCGCCTACAGCAGGAAGTGCATGAACATAGACAGTCAATTCTTAAAAGAATCATAAGCAACTTGATGAAATGCACAGTCAACACAATACTCACCGAAATGAAGTGCAGACATGCATTGGGGAAGCCATCCTGAATACCCACTAGGGGTGTACACACAAGTAGGACTGCAGGTTGGCCACAGATATGACGGAAGCCCAATGCCCCTGTGTGAGATGCTGTCACACCGAGCCATCCTTTGGAGCCCATGGAAAGGGGAAGCAGGAGTAGCATATGTGTCAGGACCCCAAGCAAAACACATACACAAGACAAGCCTGAATGGACCCAGCTGGAACACACAGTGGATGCCTTCAAATGCCACAAAGAACCACACTGTCACATGAATGTACAATAAACAAAACAAAATACTTGCAGAAAAAAAATGGCCATATATGACCCAGGCGGTGGGGGGCACCCAGGAGGGGGGAGGTACAGGGTGCACCTCAACACCCACATGTGTAGATGTTGAGATTTTTTTTAAAAACTCACTGGGCTCAGCGCCTGCACGGCCTGACCTATGTGGGAGATGGGTTATCGTCGTCACCCTCTGGATGGAAGTCAGAAGGTGAACGTGGCACAGTTGCCCCACCACACCTTTCTTCGGCTTGCCCCCCAACGGCAGCAAGCATGCGAGTCTGGTAAGACAATGACACATAGGTCTGCATGCATTACCTCTTGTGTCACACATGCTTCCTCCTGAAAGAGTGACGTGTAAGACGGAGTTCTGTCTGCATGGCTTCACATGACATACGGAGTACCTTGCATGGAGTTCAGCTGAGATGGTTCTTTAAAGCCACTCCATCCTGTCTTGTGCCCGCCTACTGTCGTCCATCATGAGAGCACCCAGAGTAGATCTGAGGTTTTGATGTTCGACCCTCAGGGCCTGACGGCGTGCCTCTGCCTGAGCAGAAATAGCTTGACACAGAGCCACCATTTCTGCCTGGCGTGCCCTGTCAGAGGCCGCCATGCCTAGCCTGAGTGAGCGGCATGTGGACCGCATAGCCTGCTGCTGGTGCTGCACTTGCCTTTCAGGGGGGAGGATGGAACTGGCCACACTTTCCATACCTTGAGCCATCATCTCAACTGCTGCCCCCTCTTGCTGTGCTATTGCATAACGGCATGCTCCCACTCAGTTGACCCCGGTAGCGCATGGCCACCGCGTTGCCGGACACAACAGCTGCCGGGCCCAAGGAGCCGTGCTCCTTGCTGGGTTGGTGCCGCCCGGTGCTGCAGGACTACATCCCTCCGTCAACCTGATTTCCCAGGAACATGGCCAACTGGTGTTGAGTGTGACTGTGCACCCTTAACCACCACAGGCAGACATTCCAACCCCACCTGGCTCCCTACTGCAGGTGTTGCGGACAGAAGATCATCCAACACAGGATCACTTACCGGCGACGACACATCATGATGCAGAACTGGCTCAACATTGTGGTCAGAGCATACATCAGAGCCTGACTCAGAGTCTGCTCTGGACACGATGGCCTGGAGCACCAGTGGGTTCTCACGGGCTGCCACCCCACAACCACCACTGGTGCCTGGATGGTCATGTGAACTGACCACCGTGTCTGGGATGACATCTTCATCCTCTGCCTCCAGTGCTTCATCACCTGCAACATAAACAAAAGAAACAAGAACATGCATGTTAGTAGCAAATACCACACACATACAGATCACAACATTGACAGCCAACACATGAAGCAGACATGTCACACGCAACTCAAAGACCAACATGTATCAGTGGCATTGCAATGCAATGGTTTCCCGAAAGCAAAAAAGGATGTCTTGAAAATGTGAAGGCAACACATGTTTTCAATGTTGCCCATCACCTGCACCGCACACAACCTCTAGCAGGCACATATTCAAGGCAGAAATGAGAGATGGCAAAAAGAGATGGCACATAGCATAAGCATGTGGGAACACACAAATAGCCACAGCTGGCAATCACACCAACCACACCATGACACATTTAACATGCATGTTCACGTACAGCACTCAACAACCATTGACTATACAGAGTACATGTGTCACAGGAGGCACCTACGCTACTGTGTTTCGATACAGTGAAAACAGGGACATGGGTAGATACATGGCAGGTCACTATCACACAGTAGCATTGTGTTGGCATGTTAAAGGGCTCAACTTGGCACAGGAGTGGGTGTGTGCCAACATCAACACGTATGTAGTGATGTCAATCTACAAACGTGACGGCACAGTAAGGGCAATTGCAGCCATCATGTGCAAATGGCATGCACCATGTAGCATGTAGCATGGATACCGTGAAACACCCACCCTCTGGGCAATAGCAGGGAGGCACTGCATGGCAATGAAAGGTCCCCCACAGAGCTGTGCATTGGCAGACAGTGTTGGCATGCGTCTATTGCATGTCGTCAGTCAAATGTCACTACAGCCGATGAAGTGGACATGATGCAGGACAGATGAGGAACCATCAATAGTACACCCATGCATGCAGAAGACGCAACACCAGTTGAAAAGAGACAGTGGGCCTGTTACATGGTGAGCCATGTGCATGACACAGATGTGGACAACCTACAGTCATGCGTGATAACACACAGACCCACAGTGAGCATGAAATGGCTGTCCAAATAACATGACACTTGGATCATCCTGTAGACATACTACAATGAGCAGGCAGTCAAGGACACCTAGGGGCATACATGGAATACAAATGGAACATGAATGTGCACATGTGCATGTGCAGCCACTGCCATCAGCAGAGTCAGAGTGAGACACACTGCACCAAGCACAAAGAATGTATATGACATGATATGACATCTCATCAAGATTGCCCTCATACACAAGTGGCTCAGAGCGCAACCAAGCAAAGGGAGGAGAACTACGGAGAAACGGAAATGAAAACAATGATCATACTGGGCACAGTGACATTGAGAACACACAAGTTCATGGAGAAGGGATTAAGGGTTGAAGACAATTGAAGGGGGAGAAGTGGAACGTGCCAAACAGAGAAGACCAAAGAATTAAAATGAAGTCCAATGATAGAATAGGCATTCAAAAGGTGGTAGTGCAGCCAGCAAGTGGCAAGTGCAAGATCATTTGGATAGGCCAAATATGATGAGTGCAGAAGAAGAGTGGGGGACTGTATGGGTACATGTACTGGACCCATTGCAATGGGAGGACTGGAGACAGTGCAACAGGGAGGCAGGGTGAGCAGGTACCTGGGCATGAAGTGCCAAGAGAGGAAACTGTTCAACTGGGGAGAAGAGGGGCTAATGCAGGAACAAATAGGAAGGTCTTGAGGTGCTTCCGGAAGCAGAGATGTTTCTCCTCAAGTTTCAACGTGGCAGGGAGGCTGTTCCAAAGAGAGGTCCCAGCCGTAGACGCACATCGGCCCCAAGCTTATTTCTTTGATAAACGACTGACCCGGAGGAAGTGTGAGGTAGAGGAGCAAAGGACTCTAGAGGGGAGGTATTGGCAGAGGGATAGTTGAAGGTATTTTGGACCCAGGCCCTAAAAATCCTTGTGCATAATGCAGGGGGTCTGAAGTATCATCCTTGCATCCACTGGTAGCCGATGAAGGGATTTCAGAGCTCGAAAGATAGGATCCCAGGGCTTGAGGACAAGGACAAGTCTTGCAGTCCTGTACTGGATTAGTGGTAGAGGGCGGAGTATGGAGGCAAATAGAATATTGAAAGAGCGTGTCACAGTAGTCCAACCTTGAGACAACCAGAGCTTTAGAGACTGTGAGCTTGTAGGTGAACGAGAGGAAAGGCACAGTACCCTTGAGGAGGTTAAGCAAGAAGTTAATATATCTCAAGAAATGTCAGAAATGTGTGTGGAAAAGGAATGTGTGGAGTCAAAGGTGACCCTGAGGTTGTTGGCCTTGCAGGTGGGTGTAGGAGGAAGGCCAAGGGGGGGGCGGCCAGAGAGTGAGGGGAAAGGATGGTAAAGGTGTACCGATGAGGAGGATGTCAGTCTTTCTGGCATTTAGACAGAGATTATTGGGAGTAGACCAATTTCAAATGTCAATGAGGCAATCAGAAATGAGGGAGGGAGAAGAAGTGGCCAAGGGCAGCCTGGAAATGTGTTGAGTGTCATCAGCATAGCACTGGAAGTCGTAGCAGAAAAAGAAAATGCAGTAGGGGAGAGCTGCCAGGTGCTGTTTGGAAAGCCAGGCTGAGAGGTCAGACCCCTGGTGAACACCACAGGTAGAGAGGGAGATTGATGAAAGGAAGGACCCAAGTTATAGCTGGGAGGGTCACACACGCCAAACACACATGTCATTGAGTAACACGCATCAATACTCACCGGACGATGCATCATAATCCATCCTTTCTCCCACTCCATGGATTTGTTCTTCCGGGATGAACTCTGAAGCGATCTCCTCATGCTGAGTGAGTTCATCCTCCTCTGGTGGTGGCCCACCACCAGTCACCAGAGACATGGACTAATTGGAGGCACGCTTTTGTTTTGCACTGCGCCGGAGGTCATTCCAACGCTTGTAGTAGTCCTGAGCCGTGCACACCTGGAATCCCATGGCTGTCACACCATCTGCAACATGCTGCCAGTAGGCCCAACGCTGGGCATTGTATGGCACTGTGGGCCCTCAAGCATATCGCGTTGGTGTGCCGACTCGTAGTCCACAAGCAAGTGCAGTTCCTGCTTGCCGAAAGGCTTCTTCCTTGATGTGCCGGAGGCCGGAGCCGTGTCTGGGGTCTCAGCCTCTTGAGCAGGAGCATGCTTCCTCCTTTTGGGTGGTGGTACTGACCCTGAGTGGCCAATGTGGCCCTGATTAATAGGGGCAGTGGCGCTGGTGGACTGGACCAAGGCAGTAGGTGTTGGAATGAGGACAGAAGGTCTGGCTTGGATCTGACTCACTTCCGGGGTGGTGTTGGCTGCATCTGCCCATACAGTTACCACCACCCGGCTGCTTGGGGCAGCAGATGTCATAACTGCCCCAGATACGTGTGCCCCAGTCACAGCTACACTGGACACACCTTGCCCGCACCTCTGGACAAGATGGAAATCGTCCTGGGAGTCCTCGTCACACAACGCAACATGCGCTGCCTGACCCCGAGCCCAGGTGGTGGTCCCCACAGCTGCACCTGCAGCTACCACCACTGGTGGGCCCGTGACAGCAGATGTAAGTTGCAGTTGGGTCATATGGGCGCCAGGTTGTGATGCAACAGCTGCATCACCAGGAGCCACAGGGGGTGGTGGCATGTCTGCACCAGCACATTGCTGGGCATCCTGCCCCAGTGGGGCACCCCTGCCTCTTCCCCCTCTGTAGCCACCCTTCCCACCCTGGACTCTTTGTTCCCCCTGGTCTCCGCGCCCATGTTACCTACCACACACACCCCTGGGAGGACGGCCCTATACCCTTTGGTGGCCTCTCAACCATGGCACAGGTGGTAAATAGCCGATAGGAGGTGCACTCAACAATTGTCATGGGCAATTGGGTAGAAGGGGGCAGGGTACTGGATGGAATAGGTACCACTGTGCCCCTGCAAGGCTGTCTGTGACCCCTGGGGAAAATGACGGGTCACGCAACGCTCAGCCCCCCCCAAAAAATAAAAAAAATAAAAATAATGTAAAAATCAAAAATTGACAAAAAAGGAAAAGAAAATTGTAAAATTACAAATGAAAAATATGCATGCGACCCTGGTAGCCCACGTGCGTGGATTTAACCTCCAGCAGTACGGTGTGGCACCCAGAAACACAAAAAACACATACGCATGGAACACGCGGGCTACTATGACCTCGAAAACGGTGCGCGATGCAGAGGGGGAACCACAGTGGGAAAAATAGCGTGCGCAACTCACCGCCTGCCTTGCGTGGAAAGAAAAAGAAAAACACACATGCTTGTGCGTGTAGGCAACACCCCGCCAAAAGAAGAGGTACAAACTTCAAACACTGTGAAGTAATCGCATGTGAATCCAGAAGAGTAAACGCACGTGTCAGTCTCCATGAACAGTGCGTACAGTGGACCGCTGGCCCGGGTTCACCTTTAACCCATGCTGAAGGCAACGCCTGTGCGCAAGGCATCGCCCGCGCGCATAACGTCACTGGCGTGCTTACGCGCTAAGGCCCTTTCCTTGAATTACACGCATTCACGCATTCACACGCAGACGTGCTGTTTTTGCACGTGCAGATTCAATATGCACCCATGCTGAGGGAAACGCCTGTGCGCTTAACTTCAATTACACGCTTATGCGTTAAGGCCCTTTCCTCGAATTACACGGTACGTGCTGTTTTTTCACATGCCAATTCACTCTGCATCAAGCTGGCCATGCGACAACGCACGGAAGACCACCCTCCTGCCGAGAAGGCCATTTTCCTGCCCCCCAGAGCCCTGGGGAGCCTACTACAAGCCATATGCTGCTGCCTGACTGCCTGCTGCCAACAGTGCCCTGCCATTTGGCGCCTGCACATCAGCCATCTGCAGGGGTCCAGTTGCTGTGAGGACCCCTGCTGGAACAGAAGACTCCCGACTGGTATTCCATCGCTCCACAGCCCAGCCCCAGGACCCAGTTGCCCACCCACACCTGCCTCTGTGGTTGCCATGTCTGACGTAACACCATCTGGCACCAGTGGCAACCCCCCAGCTGAGAGGCAGAGAGCTGCCAGCTTCACTGCCAATGAAGTTTGCATCCTGGTGGAGGCAAGTCCTGGGGCATTATGATGTCCTCTTCTCGCCATCGCGCGCCGACAAGGAAGGACAGAGGAGGATTTGGACGGACATAGTGGGTGCCATCAACGTGGAGGGGTTGGCACCCCGGGACATCAAACACATCCAGAAGCGCTGGGAGGACTACAAGTCCAGGACCCGCAAGAAGGCCCGGTGCCTCTTAGATGCATCGGATGCAGTGGGGCACTGGGGCCAGCTTATCATCCAGCAGATGAGGGTCCCAGAGCGCATTCGCCCAGTGCTTCACCACCAGATCCTCAGGATGCAGTCCTGTCTGGAGCCGAGCGGTAAGTGCCCATGCATTCCCATTTAAAACAGGGACATGATGGTGCTGCATGTGAGTGCAGTCAGGCATGACCCACATGGATGGTGCATGTGTCACAATGCATCATGCGGAGCAGCATGCCAAATGTACACGTGTATGCATGCCTGTGTCTGTACTTGGACATGTTTGGGGTATGAGAGATGGGTGCTGCTGTCATGGACATGCATGGTGTACATGTTCGTGAGTCTGAGTAGTGTGTGAGTGACTGGTAAATGCCATGGATGCATGACACATGTCCATGATGATGTGTTCATCCACTGATACAGCCTAGTCATCCTTGTATCCACTGTGTCTTGGGGTATATGGAGCCAGATGCATGACCCTCCAGTGATGTGTATGCATGTGATCAGCATGTCCCATGATGCATTTGAGTTTCAACCCACCATTGGATGTTTCTACGGTGCCTTGGACATGGATGCAAATGTTTGTTGCATGTGCCATGCCTGTTCCTGCATGTGTGTTGCCTGCACTGACACAAGTGGGTTGTGGAGGGGCATGATGGAAGTGACGTTTGACAGTGCAACTCATGTGCTATTGCTTTGTGTCTAGGGGAATATTGTACAGTACCCTGATGCTTGTGTTCAATTTCTCCCTTTACACAGCGGCGAGTGAAGAAGAGGGCAGAGATGGCACTGTGGAGGAAAGCGGCAGTGATGCCTCCACCGGCCGATGACGTAAGGCCCAGTCACCCTCCCAGGACATTCCATCATCCAGGAGCGAGGGGACTGGTGCTGCATCTGCCACTACGGCTTCAGCAGAAGGGGTGGGTGAGCCCCCACAGGGGCTGGCGATGGCAGAAGACAGTGCAGAGACATCCAGGTTGGTGGTGTGTATGGAGGAGGAGGATGCCGCATTCAAGCTGCACATGGGGCCTGGTTGGGGTGGTACCACTGGTGCAAGTGGTGCAGTCCAGGGGCAGGGGCAGGAGGCAACACAGGTCATCACGGAGGGGCCTGAGCATGTCACTGTCCCTGACACTGTGACTGCATCACCATGCACCAGCAGGGATGCCCCGTCCCAGGCCTGTCCACAGGTAGGGGGGAGGTTCACGTCATCTGGCACTCCTCTACCTGCGGACGTGGGGACCTGTGACAGGATTGAGTTTGTCCTGATTGGTGTCGTGTTGCGCACATGTGTAATTCGTGATGACGTGTGTGCTTCCTGGGCGGACCACGCACGTCATCACAAAGAGCCGTGTGCAACGTGGCCCAGTTGGGAGGGATCGTGGTCGGGGGTTTCCTCCATGTGTCACTCTGTCTTGCGGCCCTCTCCTCCTCTGTGCACACTATACGCCAGTCATTTTCCGTTCCGTCTTCCTCCGGCCTAGATGACACCAGGGACCCCTGTGGACCTGCCCCAACCAAAGCAGCCAGGCTGGTGGGGATCCCATCCCTGCCACAGTCGGGAGTCAGAGCTCCAGGACAGGTGGTCACCCCAGCAACTGGACCCCTGGCAACAGATGATGTGCAGGAACATTCAAGCAGGGCACCTGCACGACAGCCCCGGATGGTTGCCATCAACCCGTAGGCAGTTGTGGTGGCGGCGAAAGGAAGCAGAAAGGCAGCGGCAGGCTCGGCGTAGGAGGCATGTGGCCTCGGGGCCCTCTACATCATCGGGGCAGGGGCCATATACTTTCTTTGCAATGTTTCATGAGGATTCGTCAAGGGAGGGCAAACTTATAAACCACCTAAAAAGTGCTCTTCCTGTGGGTTGAGCAATTTAACCATAACTACAGGTCATGTATATATGTGTCCCCCTGTCTGTGTATAGCTCTCTCCCTCTCTACATCTCTGTCTCTCTTCATGTCTCTATCTCCATCGTCTATAGCTCTCTCTATGTCTTTCTGTCTCTATCTCTCGCTCTCTCCCTATCTATATGAATACAAGTCACATATTCCACAACGCCACCTAGTACCCATTATTGGATTTTCACCTACAGTTCAAAGCCTGCAAGTGTTTGCTCCAGAAAATTGCCTTTGTCTTACAGGGTTAATGATACTTTAGAAATAGCTTTATAAACCAAAGACAGACATTTCTCAAGGCTGTCAGACAACTGCATCTATGGTTTCAACCTTATTAGGATTTGTTTTATTATTTTATTCCTTTTTCCTGGTTTGGCAATTTAAAAAAATGAATACATTGAAAAATATCTAAAAACAACTCCCAACAGTAGAATAGGCTGTTCATTCCCAAAGATGACGCTGCATGTATTGATGTTCTCAGGGCATCCTGTCTTCACTGCAAGTCTTGTGTTATTCACTTGCAAAGACCTTCGCGCTAGCCCACTGGTCCTATTGTTTATAGAAAGGTCTAAAATTGGGCAATTTTAGACCTTTCTATAAACAAAAGGGCCAGCCTATTCTACTGTTTGGAGTTGTTTTTAGATATGTTTTTATCTATTTGTTTTTTTAAATAAATTGCCAAATCAGGGAAAAAGAATAAAATAATCAATTTTCACCTGCAAGGTATTGAGCACATACTTTTGGCTTAGACTCAGTAGACTGCTCTTTTTTTAATAAAGTTCAAAGCAGTGACTGCCATACAATAGTTGTAGGGCAAGTCTCTTATCTATCCCCTAACCGTAGATAAGCGGCCCATCAGCGGTGTCTACGGTTAGTCACCTCACTAGGGAATAGATTGGTTGGAGGGCAAGTAAGAATATAGTTATACAAAGGGTAACTTTAAACAAGACAAATAAACTGAATCACTTACCTTATAATTTTTGTGTGAAAATATATCGGTGTGTATTATTAGGTATGAGACCCATTGATAGTCCCCCAAGTTTGTTTGTGGTGAAATAATCAACACAAACCTCTTCAGAAACACAAAAAGAATGAATATAAGGTTGAGTCTCATTTTTCTTATTCAGCGTCCACCAAATAGAACATGTATCTTTCCCATTTATCTTGGCTAATAGTTTCTAATTCGTACTGATATATTTTTGGATTCTATGATACTTAATCCAATTTCTATATTTTTGTTTTAGGACCATTTTCCCTTTCACTTTATCTCTCCAAGAAAGATCAGGGGATTTAAGTAAGCTCCTAATAGAGCTTATCAACTAACATTTTTTGATTTTTATTTCTTTATCAAAATGATTTCCCTTCAATTGGGTAAACATTCTTCTAGGGAGACCCACGTTAACATCCAAAGATCTGCCCAACCTGGCTAATAGTGCAGGAAACTCCCTGGGTAAGCAGTTTCTGATTTGTTCCTCTTCCTCCAGCTTATCCCACCAGTTCTGTAAGCCATGGTTTTCCGATTCCAAGTTACGACTATATTGTGCCACCCTATTTCCAGACCCAGTTACAACCAACTGCTTTGTTCTCAAACAATTATTAACATCCATCATTCCGCTCATAAGTAAGGTTAGTTGCAGCATGGCATGATCACTCAGATCATTTCTTACTATCTTCAACTCACTCACTTCATCACAGCCAATTTTCTTCAGTAAAACGTAATCAATAGTGGAAGATGTTATCATATTAATCCAGGTCGATTCATTCTTCAACTTGCCTTGAAATAACATATTTGTTTGCATAAAACCTCATCTTGAGAGAAATTGACACCAAATCCTCCCATAAGTACCCCTACCAACTAAGGATTTTGTATTGATTACGCTCCTCATACCATCAAGTTATTCAAAGGCTGAATCCGTAACTGAACACCTAAAATTAAAGTCACCGCCTAAGATGATAGGAATACCCAGATTCTCCCTCTCGCAGTCAATCAACCCATTTTTTTATTTCATTTATTACTCCATCAACATCTATACTAGATGGATTAAAATAGTTGTTGATTAGTAGGGTTGTAAATTGATGACCATCACTTGAATCCATTACCTTTGTAACGAGGAAAGCCTCTGACAGGTACTTCACATTTGTGATGGAACAGCACTTTCTAATTTGTACAGCAGTCAAAATCCCTCCCACAGGTCTCCCTCCCAGGCCTTTCTTAGCAATCATACTATCCACCATATATCTGTCTATTACTGGGGGGACCCTTAAACACGTTTCTTGGAGGAATATGAAATCAAATTTATCAACAACTGTCTTTATTTTGGTATTCAAAAAGGAATTATAGCCACAAGAATTCTGACTGAAAATTCTACAGTTTCTTCTTCCCTTTGAAGCCAGGCCTCATTCCTGATTCCATGGGGAGTGCAGTTGCCAGCCATACCCAACTCGACGAATCACATTCATACAGAACTTGAATCTTCTGGGCCGATTCAAAATAATACCTTACTTTGATATTAGCCTCCTCACAAAATGTGCACTCCGCATATGAGCGATATACATAGTAACTTTCAAAACCTTTTAATGCAATGTCCTCCTGTCACTCATTTCCAAACCTCTCAATTAATTTTGAGTGAAAATGGACTGCACATTTTCTCGCACGTATACGATCATATAGGTGAACACATTCTATGTCTGAGGAAAAAATAATACTTTATTTTGGTACAGTAGATAGGAGGGACAACAGTCTAAATCTATTCAGCGGAACATCCCAATCTTCTTCAAACACTGATTCAGACACAATGGGCCTCATCACGAGTTGAGCGGTAATGCAGCGGTTTTCTCATCGAGCGTAAATAGCGCTAACACCAAGCCCCCCGGCGGATAGTCCGCCAGATCACGACGAGTTTTTGTGCACACGCACAGGGACATGGCAGTACCGCAAATAGCGCTCGACGGGAAAACGGTCCAAGAACCTGTAAATCCAGCACACTGTGCGCTACCGCCATACTGCGCTAATAGCGCATGCCATGAGCGCGCGCTATTAGCACTCAGGAAACGCGTCAACGCAGGAATGGGAAGCAAAGCGGCGGCCATCTTGGAAATCACAATACGTCAGATATCACAGCCCCTGCAAGCCATCCACACCTGGGAAGAGTGAATCATGTCGCAGAAGCGCACTAGGGGCAAGTCAGCCCTGGACACGGTGAGCAAGCCCAAATTTAGTGACCAGGAGCTGGCCGTACTGGTGGAGGAGGCAGAGATCCACCATGAAGAAATGCAGCAGCGCAAGACCAGTGGCCAGCGCCGAGCACAGATCTGGCTCAACATCAGCCAAAGGGTATCTGCAGTGGGGCGCGTGCCCCGGGATGGCGAGGATTGTCGCAAGCGCCTCAATGACTTGCATGTGAGAGTCCACGGCATCCTCTCACAGCACAGGAGTGCAAGCAGGGGCACTGGAGGAGGGCCACCACCACCCCACCCGAACTCTGACCCTGGGCGGAGAAGATGACTGCCCTAGTTGACATGGGCACCATCGAGGGAATTGGTGGAGTAGAGGCAGGCACTGACATTGATCCGACTGCAGGTGAGTCCCACCCCTAATGCATGCAACTGAAAGTACCACACATGCAGACCCTGAGTGAATGAATGTGAAGAAATGCGTGTGAGGCACGACAGACTCCCACAAGTGACCCCTTGAACCATTGAACCATTGTGCCGCCTAGACTACCCTGCACGTGCAGTGCATCCATAGAATGGGCAGGGGACAGACATCCATAGCCATGGGACAGCTACGTAGAGTGTGAGTGTGCAAGAATACACCCCCAGGACCGTGAGCGTAGTGCACCCCAACCCCACATGCGATCTTGTCACACAAACATTCCCATGCAGTGTACCTCCACACTCACACATCACACCAATCACCACATGGTGACTGAACAATATGCAAGTTGAATGCATAATTGATACTGTCTACAATCCCACTTGATGGCATGAACTGCTTGATACTTATGTAGGTTGCCTTGAACTCAATCCATACCCTATGTACCCAACAGGCACACAGCAAACCTCATGAGATGAAGATGAAGCGGAGGAGGCAACCCCATCTCAACGCCCGAAGCAGCGTGCGTCGACCAGCACCACCACCCCACAAAGGGGCTGCGTGGAAGGGAACCGACGCCGGACCCATCCCACATCACAACAACGCAGCCCAACCAGTCTGCTGCAGCACCGACATGTCCGCAGGGAGTCCGCGGCCAGCTCGCCCCAAGCCACCATGCATACTCCCTATACAGAGGGAGTCACCTGTGGGTCAGAGCCCGACGTGGGAGTGACACCTCCACGTGTGCATCAGGCAGGACGTCTGCATTCCCCCGGAAGCAGTGACGCCGAAGGGATGGGCACAGCACAGGGGACGCCAGGGCCAGGCACACAGGGAGCACTGACCCCACGTGTGCATGTGCGTCGTGTCCGCACACCACAGCCAGACGAAGACACACCATCATATGGCAGCCTTGAAGACCGGCACTCAGACCCCGGCAGCCCAATCCAAGCCGGCAACATGTCCTCATGTAGCCCCCCCCCAACAGCGCACAAGTGGCAGGCTGGTATCTGCCACACCAGGGGTACCCTTTGTCACGGGCGCAGCAGTGATGAGACAACTTGACATAATCGGGGCCAAGCAGGCCAAAGTTGAATCCATGGCCAAAGTGCACATTAAGGCCATCAGTGCATCCATACGCCATGGCTGCAAGTACATTGCGCGAGACAGTGCACGCACACGTCGAGTGGTGGAGCAATGCACCTCAGCCCTGACAGGGTTTGGCCAAAGGGGAAGGGAGTTGTGCGAGGCAGTATCAGCACTTGCTGAGTATACAAGGGAAGGGAACAGCCTTCTCCGTCAGCAAATGCAAGCAACCGGGTCAGTCCCATCAACATCCACTACACCCACGGAGGGATCCCTTGAGCCTTCTCCTAGGCGACGTTCAATGCGCCACCTGAGGTCACACACACCAGAGGGGCCTGGACATGGAAAGCACCCATGACCATTGTAGTTGGACATGGCATCATTGTGGGTGCCCTGAGAACATACATGCACCTACCTGCACTGTTGTGGGGAGTTCACTGAGGGGAGGGGGGATTGTGTGCTGGGTGTTCACTGGGGGGACGGGGGATTGTGTGCTGGTTGTTCACTGGGGGAGGGGGTATTGTGTGCTGGGTGTTCACTGGGTGGAGGGGGGATTGTGTGCTGGGTGTTCACTGGGGGTGGGGGGATTGTGTGCTGAGTGTTCACTGGGGGAGGGGGGATTGTGTGCTGGGTGTTCACTGGGGGAGGGCGGATTGTGTGCTGGGTGTTCACTGGGGGGAGGGGGATAGTTAAACTGAGGATAAATCACATTTCAAAATTCACAAAGCATGGACAGTTGTGATTGTGATTAAGTGCTCTTTAATGTTCAAGTGACGTGTGCAAAATGTAGCCGTCACCCGTATAAAAAAAATCATCAATCAAGCCCTGTCTGGCCAACCTCCCCTCCCTCAGCCCAACCCTTTCTGCATGTGCAACACCTTCAGGCACGTCATCATCTTCACTCCCATCCTCAGGTGGCTGCACATGAGCATCGGGGTTCAGTGGCACATTCCTGCGACAGAAAATGTTGTGCAGCATGGCACATGTCAGTACAATTTTTCCAACTTTTTCAGGTTCATACATCGATGACCCTCCTGTACGGTCTAGGCACCGGAAGCATGCCTTCAGCAGTCCAAATGCCCTCTCCACGCAGATCTGTGTACGACCAAGGGCAATGTTGTATGGCCGCTCTGCTGCAGTGTGTGGATGACGCACAGGGGTCATGAGCCATGTGTACTGGGGATATCCAGAATCACCTGCAGGGGAGAAAAAGCAGGTTTGGGGAAAAGGTAAGTTCAGTGGGTGTACAGGGCTCAGTCATCAGTGTCATTTTGGTATACTTGTCATTTGGTCACTAACATTGTAGAGTGTGCTGTGCTACGAGCAGCATTGATTCAATGGAGTACTCACAACTTGGTACGCCACTGTTTCAAAATGTAACAGTACTTATTCCCTTGTCACTGAGGAAGGGGACCCTTCCATCAGCATGTGCTTGCGAGAAGTGGCTAACTCATGTGTGATTGCCATTCCCTTTGGCTGCTGTTGCATTTGCTGGTTGCCAGTATTGTGTACTGTTCTCCAGGCATTTCATTGGCCAATCAGGGGACAGTGTTTGGGGGATGTACATTGGCATTAATCAGACTACTTATGTGTGGTGCTTTTGTGGATGTGCCGACTTTTGTGTTACATTTGCATGACTGTCGGGTGGGAAGGGTGGGATGCCTATACTGTGTCAGTGTGGGAAGCCAAAGTGCAACTTACACAGGAGGCTTTGTGGTGGTAGGCCTTCCATATGTACTGTGCTGCCACATGTCTTTTACATACTGAATGGGTGTCTTCTGCTGTGTTCGACATGTCCAAGGTTTCTCGTGCAAGGTGCTTGAATGGAAATGCTGCAGTGATGGTGCTGCCTATGACCATTCAGGGATTTCACTGTGTGTGACCAGCCCCCTCAGATGTGGATCAACATGCATTACAGTATACATTTGTACTCACCCAGCAACCATGTGTTTTGCCCTCAGTGCTTTTCCATGTATGCTGGCAGGGGACTGTTGCGCAGGACCATGGAGTCGTGGGTGGATCCTGGGTAGCGGGCACAGCAGTGGCTGAACGTGAGGTCAGGGCCACATGTCATCTGCACATTCAGGGAATGGACATTTTTCCGGTTTCTGTAGGCTGCCTCATGTGGCTGGGGTGGTACGAGTGCTACATGTGTGCAGTCCAGGGCTGCTATTACATTCGGGACTTGGGTAATGGCATGGAATAGACCCTTCAGCTGGTTCACCTGTGCCTGTGTGGCTGGCAATGCAATGTGCTCATTCACATGATTCAACAGTGCATCCAGTACCTGTCCCAGCATGGCACTGAATGTGGACTGGGCCATGCCATGCATCATGGCAATGGTGTGTTGGTAGCTGCCAGTCCCGAGGAATTGTAGCACGGACACGAGCTTCACAAGCGGGGGTACTGCTGTGCTCATGGCTATACGGCTGCCAATGTCAGCCTGGATTGTGTCCAGCAACTGGGTGATGGTTGCCCTGTCCAACCGATACTCGGTCGCCAACTGCCCATCAGTCAGGGCCCAGGGCCGGACCCTGGGGATGGCTGGCCGCCTTGCTGGTGCTGCTCTCCTCTTCCTTCTCCTCATCCCCACCCCCCCCTGCGCTCCCATGGCCCTGCCCTGGTTGGCTGGCCTCTGTAGCTCCAGGCGCAGCAGGTAAATATCCACATCAAGGCTCCCGGCTCCAAATGGCAGCATGGTGTTTGGAAGTGTGTGTTGTGCATGGGTGGGTCCTTTGTAGGCCTCTGATTTGCATTGGTCTCAGCTGGGCCCTTATTGCTGTCTCCTCCCAGCTTCTGCTGGTGGACTGGTGTTGGGGAGGGTGTGTTGTGCATGGGTGGGTCCTTTGTAGGCCTCTGATTTGCATTGGTTTCACCTGCGCCCTTATTGCTGTCTCCTCCCTGCTCCTGCTGGTGTAATGTTGTTGGGGAGGGTGTGTTTTGCATGGGTGGGTCCTTTGTAGGCCTCTGATTTGCATTGGTTTGACCTGGGCCCTTATTGCTGCCTCCTCCCTGCTCCTGCTGGTGTAATGGTGTTGGGGAGGGTGTGCTGTGAATGGGTGGGTCCTTTGTAGGTCTCTGATTTGCATTGGTTTCACCTGGGCCCTTATTGCTCTTGTCTGTGTTCTTTTACCTCCAGAATTTTGCTGGGGGTATTTTCAGCGGATTGTCCGCCGCTTTTCTGGTGCTAATTGCGCCTACGCCAGACTCGTGATTGCTATGTTTTAGCGCGAATGGATACTGGCGCTTTTACAGCCGAAGCTTGTACAGCCGACTGTACTTGCACCGGCTGTAATGGCGCTGGTGGTATTTGGACTTGTGATCCGAGGGACCCTTAAAATCGGCGCTGATAGCATTACCGCCGATTTTAAGGGTTACCGCCCAACTCGTGATGAGGCCCAATAGGTTGAACTGATCCTTTTTCAGCAAAATGGTCACTCCCGCTCTATGGAAATGGTGTTGAACTGGACCCCTCACTGTCCGTTTCCTTCCAAGATTGCTTAGTCAGGTCAGATGCTACATTACTTGCTTTTAATAGTATTTTTGGGAATTTTCTTGAAGCTTTCTATGATTTGTTTCCATTTTGCATTTGTCGATATATTTGAAACACTAGAAGGCAAGGGCATTTTTCTTTGGTATTAAGGCAAGTGAATCCCTATTAATAACAACTTTCCCTCTAGAGTTATCATCACTAGTAGTTACTTTCCTTTTTGATGTTCCTAATTGGCGCTTCACCACTTTTCCCATCATGCTCTCTCTTAATAGTTGCAAGTAGAATATTCCTTAGAAATGTCTGCGATCCTCTATTCTTGGCCTTACAACCACCTTTGATGTTCTCTGATTTCTTCTTCAAGCTAAGATCTATAGTTTTCTTTTTTCTGACCATGCTGTCCAATGAAGACTTTATAGAGGGCACCACAGTATCATCATTCAATCTGCCATCAATTACACAGTCCTGGGATTTCTCCGAATTCGAATTTGTTGTCCCTTCAATCATTTTCATACCACCAAAGACTGCACCTAATCCTAGATTCATCGACCATGCATTTGGCATGTCTAATTTCATTCAAGGTTGAATAGTTCACTCTCACTTCATGTGTAACAATGTCATTCAAGTGGATAAAGGACTGTGGCACAATATTTAGAGTGGCCAGAGTACTCATTCCTGAGTCTGTAGTATCATGGCAGCTAGAGACATCACCCTGAAAGGGAAGAGAGGATCTGTCCAGATTAATTGGAATTACATTTATAGAATGCCTTTCAAGATTGAATGTATCCGGAATCACATCCACTTCAACATCTTGTGTATTTTTTAATAGGCCAGGAGACATACTGAGTCTTTCTTGCAGTGCTCCGAGTGCATGCATTTCATTCTCCAAGCTAGCACAGACATGCAATAAGGATGTACTCGTATGCTGTTCAATTTGAGTGAGAACTGACCCAGATACATCAGTCTCCACTGGCCTCAGTATCTGCTCTCACCAGCAATTAATCTATCTGAGAATGAACAGCCGACTGAACTGCCTGGCTATATGTTTTCATTTGCACCTTGGGGGAAAGGGATGTAATGTTCCCTTTCTACAGGCAAGAGGGTATATTAATCTGTTTAGATAAGGTTCTTTCCACCTGCTTGTCCAAAGGAGAAGAATCTGCACTTAAGAGATTATATCTTTTGTTTTTTCCTTTCATAGTATCAAGAGTTTTTAAGTAGAACCATTCTCAGTTCAGAATTCCAAAGATGCAAATTATCAGGAAGAAATAGATCAATAAGAGGGCTGTTTCTCACTTTCAGAACTAGGGTAGAAAAAGTAGATCAAAGGGATTATACCCTGCAGTCTCCACGCAAACATTAACGCCCAATTATTTCTCTTTCCACTTAACCTCAACGCCCATCCGTCCAAGGGTGTGGCTGAAAACCTAAAGAGCAGAGCAGGCAGGATCTCCCTTACTGCCAAGTACACTCCGCCTTCCAAACACCCCGGAACACAGTGGGACACTTTCCAACCCTTCATAAATCAGTAAAAGAAATGGTATATTACAGACAGAAACAGGCAGAAACAATTCCTGCACACTCCGACGTGCATTTGTGCGTTGTTTGAATAGCTCTTGCTCTTTACTTTCTAATAATAGATTAAATGCCTGGGTTTAGTATCATTGAGCCTGAATGACTACCCTCGCTTAGGGCACACAGACAGGGCACCCACCCAGCAACACAACCTGATCTTGCCCAACCCTATTCCTACAGGTCTAAGTCCACATCCAACCCAGGCACCCCAGCCACGCCTGCCACACAAGCAAGACCCACCTCCAAACGATCTCGCAGGAGTACATCACAGGGGTCTTCACGGGGACTGACATGGGTGGAACTATGGGGGAGCAGTGGGGCATGGTCGATAGTAAAGCGCTCAGTGCCCAAATAATGAACAAAGGCGACTCTTTGAGGCCACCGTCTCTGTGTTCACTATGTCAGCTGTTTCAGGAATCTGCCGTCATCTGTGCTCCTCTGAAACTAGTACAGGGTCGTAGGCTACCCTCCCAAACTTGGTTCTCGGAACAACTTAAAACTGCCTACTGCCCGTCTGAAGTTAAGACAGACAGAGTGTAAATAGCGAAATAACTACGATCCTGATCTTAGAGAATCTTATAAAGCCTGTCTTTCCATCTACTTAGCAGACAATAAAACTGCCAAAGCTACTTTTTTCTCCCAACTCTATTTTCTGTCGTTAAATCTGTAACCTCCTCAGAAGCACTTACCTCAAGGGTCAAACCTACCCAAAAACTGTGTGACGACCTGTCCCTTTTCTTTATCAATAAAATAGAGGTCATTCGTACCAACATTGCTAAATCTTTAGCTACATCGGCTTCTGAGGCCAGTAAGGCACCATCCGTCCCGTCCTCTGATAATTCTGCCATCTGGTCGACTTTCTCTCTCTTCGCTGAGGCTGAAGTCCTATCAGCTATTCAAAGAATGAAATCCTCTTCTCCTGCAGACGCTATTCCTATGGAAATTATGAAGAAGATCACTCCTGATCTCCTGGTAGCCCTCACTTCAGCTGTAAATGTTTCCTGCCAATCAGGTTTCATCCCCCCTGAGCTGAAATTGGCTAGGGTTGCACCCCTCCTGAAGAAGCGGACGCTTGATCCCATAGTTCCTGCTAATTTCCACCCTATTTCCTTGCTCCCTTTTCTTTCGAAACTTTTGGAATCACTAATTGCTCCCTTAGTATCTTCTTTTCTGGATTCTACTAATATCCTTAATCCAGCCCAGGCAGGTTTCAGACCAGGCAGAGGCACTGAAAGTGTGCTGGTGTCCGTGCAGAATGATATGTCCAGATTGGTTGACTCAGGCGGGGGTTGGAGCACTGATTTTGTTAGATCTTTCAGCGGGATTCAATACTGTCAACCACCCCATCCTGTTGTCTCGCCTGGCCCAGATTGGAATATCTGGTCAGGTTCTTGCCTGGTTCACCCCCACGTGGAGGTGTCACTCCCACGTCGGGCTCTGACCCACAGGTGACTCCCTCTGCATCGGGAGTATGCATGGTGGCTTGGGGCGAGCTGGCCACGGACTCCATGCGGACATGTCGGTCCTATGGGACCACACACAGACTCTTGCCATGCCTCCTTCCTCTCCCTATGTCATGATTCCTGCCCCTCATGTCCCCAGCCCTCCAAGATGTCAGGCTGGAGCCAGGCCAAGATCACCTACATGGCCCTCAAGGGCCTCTCCATCCCTCCAAAGACCCACTTGGAGTCAGACTTGGAGCTTGTGGCACCAGACTCACTCACTCCCATAGGATAACATTGGGGATTGGAATTGTAGTGCATTGATGGGGACAAGATGGATGCCCCCACATATTTCGGTTCCCAGAACTGCATGTAAAGTCTAGTCTTTTGGGTGTGCTTCAGACCAGAGACACCTGGGATACCCAGAGACTATTTAAGCCACGCCCAGGCTGAGAAACATGCTTTGTGTTTTCTGCACCTGCAGCCAGCGTGACACTCACCGTGTTCGGATCGTTCTCCAGTAGGCCTGCATCTTTCTTCTGCGCTCAGCTCCTGCAAGAACAAGAACACCGTTAGGAACAGCCTTACCTTGCAGCGCTTCTGCCCATCATTCATCCATCCTTCTGTTCTGCGGGCATCTTCGGCGGTGTCTTCCCATCCCGGCACGCCGTTTCCTAAGGAAAAGGGAAAAGAACAGAAAAAAGGCATTAGTAAGCATTCAGCAAATCTTTGCTTATTTTTAAAGACTGTACGAGCTTCAAACGCTTACCTGAATCCTAGCCGCTCTGGGGGAACTCTGTCTCCGGAACTTCTCATCCATCTTCAAGAGGGAAAAGACACTCCAGGTTAGCGTGGAAACATCTAGAGGCGCCACATACCGCGCTTACTCACCGCATTTCTTCTTCAAAACCGGCATCCAAGTTGAAAACGTTGCGGCACCTAAAAGACACAGAAAAAGAACTCAGTTCAATACAAATACGAAAGGGTCGCAATGCGCATTGCGCTCTCACTCACCTTCAGCGCTACTCATCTCAGCAGCACGTCGCCATCCCCGGACGCCGGCCATCATCTAAGGAAGGAAAGGAACGAAGTTATAGAACTGTTCAAAAGACTCATTATACTTACCTGTCGGACTCTTGCCAGTGAAGTAACTAGGCAGCAACAAGCCCTCATCAATCAACGCACCCCTGCGCTGAAAGCAGGATGGAGAGCACACTTTCCAAGAAAACAAGGTGAGCTGTGGATCAAAGGGAAGGGTCGGACCCCGGGGAAGAAGGGGTTCATGCACACAGAGACAATAGGGAGTTAAACTCTACCAATCCTGTGTTTCAGGCCCAGTCTCCAGTTGAGTAGACTCCAAGGAAGGGTTCGAGGTCTTAAGAGGTCAGAACAGGCTGAGTGACGTCCCTGTGGATACCAGGTGAGCGTTACAGAACACAAAGCCTCACATCAAAATCCACCTGGGCGTCATGGAAACGTCAGAAACCGACCAGTTAGCCCACATGTTGGGGCAGCTACCTTCTGAAGTACATGCAGCCAGGCAGGAGACCAACACCATGAGGAGAGAGCTGATAGTAGCCAAAGAACGCACTGATGATTTAAGCCAGCAGCTTCTCCAGTCACAAGCAGGGCATGCACCATTGCCGGGAAGCGTGCCCTCGATGCCAGCACCATCAGCCAATCCTGTTCAGATAACCCTTCCTGGGGTAGTTCCCTCAGCCCCACCCGAACAATTTACGGGGGATCCCAAGAGGTTTGCAACGTTCATGAACCAGTGCCACCTGAACTTCCTTTGTAGACCAGGGGCCTTTCCGAATGACCAATCACAGGTCGCTTTTGTGCTATCCTACCTGAGTGGTAGCGCCACGGACTGGTCTGTACCCTTTGTGGCCCAAGACAATCCTTTGCTGCATGACTTCAGGGGCTTTCAGCAGGAGATGGAAAAGCTGTTCTCCCGTCGTACTCAAGGGCAGGCATTGGACAATGAACTTCTGTCCCTACGCCAAGGGAATCAAGACCTATTAACATACATAGGGCCTCATCACGAGTTGGCCTGTATTCCTGGCTGTAAAACCACCGACTGTAATAGCGCTAGCACCCACCGGCCCGGCGGTATTATCACCGGATCACGGGTTGGACCTTAACGGTAAATCCCCATTCCTGATTCGGTCCATTTGATCCAATGGGGAATTTTCGGTGCTAATACTGCGGGCTAATACAGCCGGCTGTAATACCGCCGAAAACAGGGATTTTCACCTCCAGAAAAAAGCTGGAGGTAAAACAGCCGATTTAGCGCCCAACTCGTGATAGGGCCAGCCCTTAAATGCGGCGCTAATACTGTTACCACCGCATTTAAGGGCTACAGCCCAACTCGTGATGAGGCCCATAGCCACGTTCAATAGACTCGTAGTTGAAGCAGAATGGCCAGTGGAGAAGAGAACCAAGTTATTTCATCGGGGGTTGTGGGGTGAGCTCAAGGATGTTCTCGCACAAGCAGTGAACCCCCTGAAAGACTGCTCAGAATTCATTGACCTTGTTGTTCAACTGGATCATAGGTTGCAGGACTGACGAGCATATCGAACAATACCGGACCCTCACCCTATGTATGTGCGTTCAAAGGACAATATTGCCCGCACAACGGAAGGTTCAGGAGAACCAATGCAAATCGGGGGGAGGGTCAGACCCCCCTTGACGAAAGCGGAAAGGAATAAAAAGAGACAGCAGCAGTTATGTCTGTACTGTGGAAGGTCAGGTCATTTCCTTAAAGAGTGCCCTGTGAAGCCACCGAGGAGGACGGTAGGGGCCACGGACAAGGAAGATACCATCAAGGAATCGGAAAACTCCCCAGCCCGGCAAGTGTAGGGGTCCACTTGTCGAGCTAAGAAAGTGAACTACAGACCTCCCATTTTGCACTATCTGTGGTCTTGATCAATCACCAACAACCAGCTCGGATGCACGCAGTAAGAGCGTAAATTGACAGTGGAGCCGTTGGGAATTACATCGATCAGGAACTTGCGGCAAAGATGGGGTTTCCGTTACGCCCTAAATCAACCACTGACACTGTTACCACTGTCGACGGCACGGAAATAGCTTCTGGTCCAGTATCCCAATGCACTGCAGCTTTAACCCTTCTGTGCCAGGATGGACACCAAGAATCTATCGTTTTAGACCTCATTAAGACACCACAGTTCCGGTTGATTTTGGGAATGCCATGGTTGGTAGCTCACAATCCTCGAATCAATTGGCGAGCAAAAGAATTGGCCTTTCCCGAGACTTGCGCCCACACATGTTATCGCCAAGAGAAACAACCAATAGACACCACAATCTCCACGCTTGCGACTGTGGCAATCGGCACCCTACCAAGTGAATACCAGGACTTTCAAGATGTTTTTCAGATATACCCTGCCATCGCATAGACCATACGATTGCCAAATCGACCTGCTATCTGGCGCAAAAATCCCTTGTGGGTGAATTTACTCACTCACGGATCCAGAAAACCAGCACCTGAAGGCCTATCTTGACCAATACCTAGCCAGCGGGTTCATCCGTCCCTCAAAGTCTCCAGCAGCCAGTCCTCTATTCTTCGTACTGAAAAATGAGGGGGACTTGAGAACGTGCATCGACTATCGCGCACTGAACCAGATTACCGTAAAAAAACGCTACCCCCTGCCACTGATCCCTGAATTGCTTGATCAAGTCAAAGATGCCCAAATCTACACAAAACTAGACCTGAGGGGGGGCATATCACCTTGTTAGCATAAAAGAGGGGGGCGAATGGAAAACCGCTTTTCGCACCAAATACGGCTTGTACGAATATCAAGTAATGCACTTTGGCCTTTGCAACGCGCCCGCAGCATTTCAATACTTCATGAACAATGACCTACGGGAATCGATTGATCTCTGTGCTCTAGTGCACATTGACGATATTCTAGTATATTCCGCATCAAAGCAGGACCACATTAAACACTTCCGATCCGTATTGGAGAAACTCCGTCAACACCAGCTCTACGCCAAGATCAAAAAGTGCTCATTCCACGTCTCTGAGGTGGAATTCATGGGCTTTATTCTCAGCCCGAATGGAATCCGAATTGATGTACACAAGGTAGATGCTATCCTGAACTGGCCACCCCCAAATTAATTCAAGGGGGTTCAAAGTATGCTGGGTTTTGCAAACTTCTACCGCCGGTTCATCCCAGGATTTTCGCAAATCGTGCATCCCATCACGTCATTGCTAAGGAAAAGCAACAAAAAGTTCCAGTGGACAACAGAAGCTGAGGAAGCTTTCCAGGAACTCAAAGCAAGATTCACATCTGCCCCAATCTTACGCCACCCTCACCCTGATCTCCCATACCTGGTGGAAACAGACGCCTCAAGCATGGCTATGGAAGCCGTCCTCTCACAAAAGGACCCCGAAACGGGCCAGTTACACCCTGTTGCCTTCTGGTCACGTAAATTCACACCCCCTGAACTCAATTACGCTATCACAGACAAAGAACTCCTGGCCATTAAGTCAGCCTTTAAGGCATGGCGGCACAACCTCTTGGGCGCCAGACACACAATCACCGTAATAACTGACCACCGGAACCTCCAGTACCTAAAAACGGCGAAGGCCCAATCCTCACGACAACTACGTTGTCCTCTTTTTTTTTCTGAATATGACTACGTGATTACATTTCGACCAGGGTTGAAAAACGGGAAGGCCAATGCCCTTTCCCGTATGGGGGTGGAAGAGCAAGGGTATCAGACCCCTGACCCAATAGCAATCATCCCGAGTGACAAGCTCCTAGGAATCACAGCAACCATAACTCAGAAAGAATTACATGAAGAAATCCAAAACCTGATGAGTCCGGAGCAATTACAAGCGTGGAGTGCACAAGGAGAACATTACATGATAAAAGATCAGTTGCCCTACTTCAGGAATCGTTTATTCTTACCAAACCAAGAACTACGAGAGCAAGTCATGTCCGGCTATCATGATTCCTTGATCGAGGGCCACCCCAGAATCGCTAAAACCCTAGCCAAGGTAAAACAAAATTATTGGTGGCCCATGTGGCGTAAAGACATTATCCAATTCATCCTATCTTGTGGAGTGTGTGCTCAAAACAAGTCATCCAAGCAGAAACCGGCTGGGCTATTACAATCATTGGAAATCCCACCAGCACCCTGGCACACGTTGTCCCTCGATTTTATTACTGACTTACCATCCAGTCAAGGGTTTAACACTATTCTTGTGCTAGTGGACATATTTTCAAAAATGGCACATTTCATTCCTCTTAAGGGACTCCCAAATGCTTCCACTCTGGCAAAGGTATTTCTTGAAGGCATCGTACGGCTCCATGGGTTTCCTTCAGTTTTAGTCTCAGACCGAGGTACTCAATTTGTATCTAACTTCTGGAGAAAATGCTGCTCTATGGCTCAGATCGACATCTGGCTAGCCACCAGTCACCATCCCCAAACGGATGGTCAAACTGAGAGGACAAATCAGACACTCGAGTAGTATCTGCGTTGCATGTTACACCAAGCTGAAGGAAGCTGGTTCGACCTATTATGGATAGCTGAATATGCTTACAATAATTCCCTACACACCAGCACTGGGCAGACACCCTTTTATAGCATGTATGGCAAGCACCCACGTACTTCTGAGTTGGATGTTCCTACAACCCTGGAAATGCCAGCAGTCAAAATCTTGCCCACAACCATTTCTCAAACCTTTAAAAGGGCAGCTGAATACCTACTTCAAGCTAAGAATCGCCAAAAGAAGTTTGCTGATCAACACCGAACATAGGCCCCCAACTACCAAGTGGGAGACAAAGTCTGGCTGGCATCTAAACACATGTCCATTAAAGGAACCCGAACTTTCCGTCCATGATACCTGGGTCCATTCACTGTCACCTCCGTGATAAATCCTGTGGCGGTCAGACTAGCTTTGCTGTCAAACATGCAGATTCATCCTGTGTTCCACGTGTTTCTCCTTAAACCTGTTCAACCTGGGACCCGGGTAGCAATGCCAACACAGCCAGTAGTAGTCGCCGGGGAGCCAGAATTCGAAGTCGAGGACATCCTGGATTCAAAGTACGTCAGATCCAAATTATACTACTTAGTAGACTGTAAGGGGTATGGTCCACAAGACAGACATGGGAGCCTTGTGAGTACATCCATGCACCTCGCTTGCTTAGACGATTTCATCAAAACCATCCAAACAAACCAGGACCAGACAGAAGAGCCACCATGAGGGGGTCCTTGGGGGGGAGTGCTGTCATGATTCCTGCCCCTCATGTCCCCAGCCCTCCAAGATGTCAGGGAGGAGCCAGGCCACGATCACCTACATGGCCCTCAAGGGCCTCTCCATCCCTCCAAAGACCCACTTGGCGTCAGACTTGGCGCTTGTGGCACCAGACTCACTCACTCCCAGAGGATAACATTGGGGATTGGACTTGTAGTGCATTGATGGGGACAAGATAGATGCCCCCACATATTTCGGTTCCCAGAACTGCATGTGCAGTCTAGTCTTTTGGGTGTGGTTCAGCCCAGAGACACCTGGGATACCCAGAGACTATTTAAGCCACGCTCAGACTGAGAAACATGCTTTGTATTTTCTGCACCTTCAGCGTGACACTCACCGTGTTCGGATCGGTCTCCAGTAGGCCTGCATCTATCTTCTGCGCTCAGCTCCTGCAAGAACAAGAACACCGTTAGGAACAGCCTTACCTTGCGGCGTTTCTGCCCATCATTCATCACTCCTTCTGTTCTGCGTGCACCCTCGGCGGTGTCATTCCCATCCCGGCATGCTGCTGCATAAGGAAAAGGGAAAAGAACATCAAAATGGCATTAGTAAGCATTCAGCAAATCTTCGCTTATTTTTAAAGACTGTATGAGCTTCAAACGCTTACCTGAATCCCAGCCGCTCTGGGGTAACTCTGACTCCGGAACTTCTCATCCATCTGCAAGAGGGAAAAGACACTCCAGGTTATCGTGGAAACATCTAGAAGCGCCACATACCGCGCTTACTCACTGCATTTCTTCTTCATAACTGGCATCCACGCTGAAAATGTTGCGGCACCTAAAACACACAGAAAAATAACTCAGTTCAATACAAATACGAAAGGGTCGCATTTCGCATCATGCTCTCACTCACCTTCAGCGCTACTCATCTCAGCAGCACGTCGCCATCCCCGGACGCCAGCCATCATCTAAGGAAGGAAAGGAACGAAGTTAGAGAACTGTTCAAAAGACTATTATACTTACCTGTCGGACTCTTGCCAGTGAAGTAACTAGGAAGCAACAAGCCCGCATCAATCAACGCGCCCTTGCGCTGAAAGCAAGATGGAGAGCACACTTTCCAAGAAAACAAGGTGAGCTGTGGATCAAAGGGAAGGGTTGGACCTCGGGGAAGAAGGGGTTCAAGCACACAGAGACAATAGGGAGTTAAACTCTACCAATCCTGTGTTTCAGGCCCAGTCTCCAGTCAAGTAGACTCCAAGGAAGGGTTGGAGGGCGTAAGAGGTCAGAAAAGGCTGAGTGACGTCCCCGCGGATACCAGGTGAGCGTTACACCCTATCCTGCTCTCTCACGTTTGGTGTCCCTCAGGGATCATCTCTGTCGCCGATTTTGTTGAACATTTACATCTGGGCTCTGGTGTGCCTCATCCACGCCCATGGCCTCAACTGTTACTCGTATGCTGACGACATCCAAATCCTGATCCAGCTAGATCGGGATCAGGCAGCAGTGTTGGCGCACCTTTGTGACTGTTTGAGGGCCGTGGGTGACTGGATGGACCACAACTAGCTCAAGCTTAACGGGGATAAGACTGAGGTGCTGGTGGTTGGATGTCCCCCTGATCCCTCACTGTGGGTTTGTGCTTTCTGGCCCTCTACTCTAGGTCCCCTTCCTTGCCCAGTCAGCAAGGTAAAAAATCTTGGGGTTATTCTCTCTAAGTCTCTCTCCATGACAAATCAAGTTGCGGCCGTGTGTCAAGCAGACCACTATCAATTTAAGATTTTGAAGAAGGTCCTACCTATGATACCTGAAACTTTTCATCCTCTGGTAGTTGCAGCACCGGTCCTATCTCGCCTGGATTATTGTAACTCTCTGTACCTGGCCCAGCCAATCGGCCTGATACAATGGTTACAACGAATACAGAACCTGGTGGTTAGGCTGGCTATGGGCACCCCATATGGAGCTCATATTTCCCCGGTGTTGCGTTTGCTTCACTGGCTGCCGGTAAACCAGCGTATCCGTTTTAAGGCTATGTGCATTGCCATAGGGCTATTCATGGCCAAGGGGCTGAGTTTCTGCAGGCTAAATTTCTTCGCTACTACCCTGCATGGGATCTCTGCTCTTCTATCGCCGACCTCTTGGTTGTTCCGAGGTTTCGGCGTACCAAGATAGGTGGTCGTGCCTTTTCCCTAGTTGCGGCTAACCAATGGAACAGCCGGCCCTCTGTAATGAGGAAAATGTCTAATTATCTAGCTTTTAGAAGAGCACTTAAAACGACCCTTTTCTAGGCCTTTTTAATGCGGTTCTAATACTGATTGCTCTGATCTCCCTCTCTAGCGCCATGATGCCCTCGGGCGGCCGCGCGCTCTATAAATGAATATAATTTGTATTTTATTTATTTGTATAGTGCACTAGGCCCGAGGGCAACCAGGCGCATATCTTAAGGAACATAACATATTAGCTTACAGATGCTTCTGAAAGCAGCCACCAGGTGTGCCTCACAGTTTCACTGCTGAGCAGCTCGCCACAACAGAGTACACCCCTGCAGCGGCTCTCTGCTTCCAAACTCCGACACTCGGGAAGTTAGAGGAATTTACCTATCAGCGACAAGCCGCACAGTACCCAGTACTCAGGAATCAACAGAATCAAAGGCCTCTTCAGACACCTCTGAATGTTTACAATGCAGTATAGTCTAGACAGTCTAATGGTTGTTGCATTTGGGCATGTTTACGAAACACCAACAACGTTATGAGGGATTTAAAAAGACTTGAAAAACCATTACATCTAACATCTGAAAGTAACATTTGAGCCACGTCACACATGCCAGAATTCGCCACTGAGCAGGCACCGCTGGAAGTTCACCTCCAGTTCAGAGCCACATCGGCAAGGCAATGTGGGTATGCAAATTAGCACAAATGCAAGCCTTCTTCTCCAGGAAAATGTTTTTTGTATTACAGGGCAGTGCTCACTCTCTCTCCCTCTTTCTTCCTCTCCTTCTCTCTCTGCTTTTCTCTCTTTCTTTACATCCCACTCCATGTTTTTCTGTTTTATGATTGAAGTATTTTTTAATTTTCATTAAAGAAATCTGACAATTCTGCAGCCTCAAACTAGAGGGTGCTAGACTGAACCCTATTGTGAAATGGACCCTCAATCCTGGATGGGGTCTATTACCATGCCATACCACACCAAGATTGAGTTCTGCCTGCACCTCACTCACACCCATGCAGGGCCCACCAGTTTCTTGCCCCATCACGAAGCCGTTGACACCACCCTGCTCACCTGTTTGATACCCCATGTGCCTCCCAACCCTGACCCATGGTTCTAAGGAAGAAGGGTCTATGTACCTTGTTGTCTGCCATTATTAATGCCTGTAAGCATTGCTCGGCAATATGGCCTGCCTACTATTCAAATATTTGGCCACTTTTGAGCATTATGACCAGTGATACAAGTGAGTTAATGTTGATGGTTTGGGGAAAAAAGGCAGTCCTTTGTGTTTTTCTTATGACCGCCATCCACAACTTTGTGCATACAAGATTTGGGGATCACCACAGCCTGCTTAGCAAGAGTGAAATAAACAAATTCAGAACAAATAGCACCCCCCCTGCGCTCCCACAGTCTAAGCCAACAATTCCACCTTACTCCCCCCCGACCCATGAGCCTTCCAGTTGCAGCCATCAACAATCCCCCTCTGCAGACTTTGACTGTTCCCTCCCCTCTTTCAGTTCCACTGTACAAAAGGCATAACCTGTATAAACTATTGAATGCTCTTTTTCGTACTGTCCTGCATTTGTTCCTGCTCCCATAATAAAACATTTGCCAATGTTTATAGTATAAGTTATTAATTGTATTTTTTGGGTGGTTAGAGTAGTATAAAGGCTACATAGTATAACATAACATAATGGTCTGTATAACATACAGACACCTAAAGTGAAGGAACGATTGTAACATTTGGGTCTAAACAATCGTAGGTCTCCCTCCTAAATTTGATTGGTTGCTATGTACTACAACCCCCACCTCCTACAGTGTACTTTACGGTCCAGCCAGCACCTCATGTGTCCAGAAAAGGTGAACAAAGTCAAAATAACCTCTAAGTATCACACCCCTGAGCACCCCCCACGTGCTACAGTATACAATAATATTCAACACTTACCTATAGTGATACTTAATCCTCTTCTGATAGTGCTCTTTTCCAGCAGTATGATGGAGTCCACATAAGGGAAATCTTGAGAGCAATGTCTATTGCTTTATTTATGCAATGGAATACCCAGTGCCAAACAGCTCCCTCATCAATCTATGGTCTAATGGGTTTAGGCATTGAGATATACCAGGTACAGCAGGTCAAGCACCTCACTAGTTCCATTGCAAATTGAATAATTAAAGGGTTCTCTTCGGACTGAGGTCCTTTGAATAGCATAAACAGTTAGAGAAGGGGTACACAAGGCACATAAAAGACTTAAGTTTCATTATCATTGAATACCATCTTAAGTAGAGCAATCAAGGCTTGCAGCCTTAATCTGGGCCCCCTGATGTTTGTATCCCAGCCAGACAGAAAAACGTTAAATGTGCAATCTCCATGCAACGCAGAACTGGTCACTCCACAGGTGGTTAACATTTACTTAACCATGTGGTTCCTTCGCCCACTGCACTCTTAATCCAAAGTTAAAATAGGGAGAGGAAACGGAGATGCCATTATGTTTGCCGATCAAGCCTTGTTCCCCTATTGTCAATTGTAAATAGCTGCTGAATAAAACTCAAATCAAGCATTGGCAACGCCAACAATTTCTTCTGGTATATACGTTTTAGACAGTTGACAGGCCCTGCTATTATATGCCCAGGTACTAGCACCATTTTACAGTTGCTATCATCGATGACCAGTTGATACCATCATGGCAGTGCCTGCCAAATATCTTTCCCATGCCTACACAAAATCAAAACTGTTGGCACTGCCAATGCTTGTTTCTATATGTTTAGGATAAACATTGCAGATACTTTCTGCTTTACCTTTCATAACTTTCCAAAGTAGTGCACTTTGCAACATAGTATGTGTTTCTTACATCATTGGGCTTGGTGTTTAGAGGTTCCTGTGCACCTATTCTGCTTTGCACCTACTTTTCATCATCCGCAAACACAGTTAGAGTGAACATTGCATTCACCATTAGTTGCACCAATAGAGCGACCATGGAAGAAGTTGAATATGGCTCACCAAAAGTAGACCTGGAGTGTTCCTGGAGCCCACCCCATGCATTGCATCTCAGCAGGGTCTTTGAGATTAGGTAGTAGCTTCAGTTTCTCCTTTATTGTGAGACAAGCACCCCAAGTAGCGGCACATGCCCAGCAGCGATGTTATTCACCCCCCACTCGTTTTAAGTTTTCTGTTACCCAGCTGACGCCTGGAGCGGCCATTTCCTCTGATGTGCTTAGTGTTAATGGTTGGGTCACTGGGGTGGACACGTCTGAATCTCAAAGGCAAAAGAAAAGCTCACTCTGATATGACCTCTCGAGGAGTCTTCCTTGTCGCCTTCTTCATGGACATGCAAGCAAGCTTATGCCTGGCAAATGCCTATCTAATACCAATACACAAGCCAGAATGGTTGACTTTGCCAGTGCTTGTTTTTCCAGGACCTTAGTGAAGGACATCATACTGCTTATAAATCAAGTGACTGGTTAAGTAATTTTAATTACAACAATAGTGTGTTTACAACACCAAGTAAACCATTACGTTGCAGAAGACAGCTTTGAAGAAACACTGGCAGGCACTTTGAGCTAAAACTTTGAGGTTAAGGCTTGCTTAAGCTAGCTCAAGGAGATCCCAGAATGGTGTGTTTTAGTGGGTCAGGGCAGGAAGAGGGTGGGAATGGCATATAGTTTAGCATGGCCATGGGCAGCCAATGGTTGGGTAAATACCAAACAACACCTACAAGCATTGTGTCCTCCTCATATTCCATCTCCCCCTATCTGTACTCCAATGAAATAGTGTTGGCTTAAAGGTGGCACTGAACTCCACCATATAGCTAAAACTAAAAACATGTCTAGTTCAGCATCATCTGAAACCATGAAGGGGCATGCCATTATTGAAATAAATGTGTACAACACTCTGGCATCGTATAGCTAGGGTGCCCTTTAAATACATACCATAAAGTAAACCAATACTGTGAAAAATATGCTGCATAAAGATAGACTAGCAAACGTGATAAATTATCAAACGTTGCAAATGTTCATTTTTGTGATTGTGAAAGGTCCAATGTGGTTGGGTAGATAATATCTAAAGGGGTGTGTGCTAGTGACCTATAGGTAGGGTTAACAGATGACTATGTCACTGGGAACATATTTTATTTTAGAAATCGTTGGGCTCAGGTTCTCAAGTCCGATTGGTTCACTTACTGTTAATGAAAACTACAACTCCCAAAATGCATTAGATGTGTACATGAAGTACCTGGACTGGAAAAGAGATGTACCTGTGATATGGCCTTGAAAAGGCGAGGGGGCCTTGGACGAGTCAACCACGTGTCTCTGCCTGACATGTGACACTCTGTACCCCAACCCCACTGGCAAGGGGGCCAGGCAATCTCTTGAAAGCCATGTAGATCAGCCCGCCTCGGAAAGTACAATGCGACTGAATGTAAACTGTGTGGTAAGGTGAGCGCAGTTCAAGACCCAAGAGGGCAGGGAGAAAGGCTAACTGTTGAAATATTCATGATGACCCTTTCCGAGGTGCCCTGGAGGTCGATTGAATCGTCCAAGCAAATTTGCATGCCTTTCCTCCCCAGCCCATGGAGAAAAACACATTTTAAACAAATGGGGAAATGTAATGAGCTGGCAAAACCTGGGTCCTTTGTGTACAGTGGTCTGGGATACTGCCCATGGGGAACCAGTGATACCCAAGCCTCCAGCCTAAGCACCGCCTCCCACCAGCAGGCACGGCTCACAAGGTCTCTGTCTCCTGCGGCTAGGTATATCAACCCCCTGCTGCTGCTTTGAACTCTTCTATTGTTTTGCTCACCTTGCTTTGACACAGTCAATATGGAGATCTCTTAGGAGCATGAGGATTTTTTACTTCAAACCAAAAGGAAAGGTGCTCATTGACAGAATTATACTGTACAGCTTACACCTTTCGCTCTGGTGGAAAGGCTACTTGACAGACATCCTAACAATGTCTTCAATAGAGGATACAGCAGCAGCATAGGAGAAAGAAGATGACTACCACAATTATCATGAAAGTATTGTGTACAGGCAATATGGCAGTTTGGCATTAGAGGGTCTCTTACTCAAGTCTACTGAATCCCAGCATTGTACCTAAATGAAAGGTAATATCCTTTGGCAGAAGGATCCAGTAAGGCACTTGTTGCTATACAACAAGCATGTGGTAATCACAATAGAAATCCCCCAGTGAAATTTGGATGAGGTGAGTAGCAATTAGCAGAATGCCAATTCCAAGTGGGTCTAAATACATAAATAAATACCTGGGATGGGCTCTGGAGCTATTCGTAAAACGGAGGATCCATGACTAGTAAGCCTTTGCGCGAATGCTCAGGCTTTGTTGTTTTGGCCTTTTACTTCCAAAAATCGCATAATCATGTTGTGAGTTTAGCCGTCCCTAACAGCTAAGCAAATCCTGCAGACAGGGCGGTGTGCAGGAGAGCCCCAATGGTGTGATTCCAGTAACACCTAAGACAGCAGTGACATGGACTTTCCTGCCCTTACTCAGGAACAGGCAATGGTGAAATAGCAGAAGCCAGCAAGGGAGTAAGTGGGCAATGCAGGGGGCGAGGATCAATTCTGGGATTCTGCACATATGAAGAGTTAAAACCCTTTTAACTTCTAAGGGATTGATTTACTTGCTTATACTAGCCTCTTTAAAAGATCGGGTTCACTCGTATCACAGCCTATACAGCTGTGCTCGGCTGCAAACCAAGATCTGGTGAAAGAAAATGACTTCCTTGTCAAAAAAAGAACATACTCTAGACCCAATCATGTCATACTGACATCACTAACATACTGCACATCCAATCTATTATTGCTTATATCACAAAATACTGAACCAACACCTACAACTAAGTACATGGATATTTTCAGAGACATATTGCATCAAAATGTATCTATAACAGTAAGTTGTTTATTTTTAATAAGAACATAGGTGTAATTTATGTAATGATTCAGAGACAACTGAATCATTTAGGCATGTGTTGACTTTGCGTAAATCCATGATAAAATATTATCTTAGGTATTATAGTAATTTCACCAATCATATAGACAATACCTGTGGTGAGATGTTCTGGTTGAACTGCCTGTCTGGATGTCATTTATCGAGAGCTATGGCTCTGGTAAAGGTGTGACAAACTTTTACTTACAACTCAAAGTTAGGAATGACTCCTTTGCTGTAAGTTGATAAGTTGATAAATTATGTATCTACATAATGAATTAGATTGGTAGCTTGTGTTTCTTACATTTTAGGTTTTAAATATGCTTTTTTTATTGGATTGGAAATGTAATGTATAACTATGAGGGTAATTAATTTTTTTATGTATAATAATTTAATTTATCTTTTTCTTTCCTTGTGAAAAGTTCATGTTGAACTGAAACGAAATGAAAAAAATACTAAATACTAAATAAATAAAAATATATTACATAACTTAAAAGCAACAGTATATATTTGTTTCACCAAAAACAAGTAAAATAACTTTTTAGAAACATTAACATATTGCAGTCACTATTTTTGAAGTACAAATGGCTGCCAAATTCAGCACACAATACAAATGCAGGGAGTTCAAAAGAGATGTGGTTTTGGGTGTGGATGTGTGGGAATGGGTGACAAATCATACATATTTGACTTAGAAAGGGGTGTTAAATAGGTGGACACATAACCAAACAACACCAAAAGCCTATGTACCTATTCTCATATGTTATCTCCATTGAAAAGCATTATGGACGCTCATTCACAGCTCCTATTTGAAGCTCTTATTTTAAAGCTCTTATTTTAATGACAGTAGCTTTGGCTTAAAGGTAGTGCTTTCAGCACCAACTAATAGCCAACACTAAATATAAAATCTTAATTTAATATTCACAGAGATCAGTAGTCATATGGAAAAGGTATGCATACCAAGCCATAGATAAAAAGGGCTCTTGCTCCAGGCATGCATAAGCTTCAAGACATATTGCCTACAGGAAGGTATGTTTGGCATTCGTGTATTAATCTGTCTAATATGTCAATGAGCAAAGAAAAGTAACAAGGTAAAGCTCAATAATATAAAATTCACACAGATCAGTAGCCTTAGAAAAAAGTATACAGCCACCCAAAAAGTGTGACTGTGGACAGGAAGCTAAAAAGTGGCATTGGATGTCAGAAGGCTACACAGTGGGAACTGAACTCTTGCAATCTGCTCCTCATTCGTAGACCTGTGCCCTCCACACTTCACAATCCAAAGCAGTAGCCATGAAGTGCATAGAAGTGTAGATAATATTGTGAATATTAGCCAATGCCACATTGAGATAGAACTGTGAATTTTAGCTTGCATCGCATCTAGACAAGATTGTGAATATTAGCCAGTCCATAGTGAGAGAAAACTGTGCATAGTAGCTTGCATCGCATCTAGGCAAGATTGTGAATATTAGCCTGTCCCACATTGAGAAAGAACAGTGAATATTAGCTTGCGTAATATCTAGACAGGATTGTGAATACTAGCCAATGCCACACTCAGATAGAACTGTGAATATTAGCTTGTGTCACATCTAGACATGATTGTAAATATTAGACAATGCCACATTCAGATAGAACTGTGAATATTAGCTTGCATCGCATCTAGACTGGATTTTGAATATTAGCCAGTCCCACATTGAGATAGAATTGTGAATATTAACTTGCGTCACATCTAGACATGATTGTGTATATATTAGCCAGTCCCACATTCAGATAGAACTGTGAATATTAGCTTGCGTCACATCTAGACAGGATTGTGAACATTAGCCAATGACACATTCAGATAGAACCGTGAATATTAGCTTGCATCGCATCTAGACAGATTGTGAATATTAGCCAATGCCACAATCAGTTAGAACTGTGAATATTAGCTTTAATCACATCTAGACAGGATTGTGAATACTAGCCAGTCCCACATTTAGATAGAACCGTGAATATTAGCTTGCGTCGTATCTAGACAGATTGTGAATATTAGCCAATGCCACAATCAGTTAGAACTGTGAATATTAGCTTTAATCACATCTAGACAGGATTGTGAATACTAGCCAGTCCCAAATTGAGATAGAATTGTGCATATTATCCAGTCTCACAATGAGACAGAACTTGTGAATATTAGCTTGCATCACATCCAGACAGGAGAATGAATATTATGAATATTAGCCAGTGCTACATTCAGATAGAATTGTGAAGGTTACCTTGTATCACATCTTGATAGGATGATGAATGTTGGCCTCTGCCACATTTAGATAGAAATGTGGAGTTATTCACGCACCACATCTAGAAAGAATTTGGAAATTAGATTGCATCACATCTAGATAGCGATGCCACTAACCAACCCACCAACAAACACACCTTTCTGCATACACCTCTCAAACTTTCAGATCTGCCAGAGCATCAGGGGACCACTCCAGTGGTGATAGTGCACGGTACAAATGCCCTTTCACATTAAAATTAACATAACATAAGGATTAACATAAGGATTAAAACACTACCATAATAAGCATATGTTCGGCAAGGCCTATATCTTGCACATAGGAAGCATGTACCACCACTCTTTGGAGAGGTGCATATTTTTTTCTCTTGGCATATCGATGATAGTAAAAAACAAATAAATGAACCAGAGGTCATGAGACAACGAGTCTCGTCAACAGGCAAAAGGGGTATTAGTGTTTAGCTGATATTGGAATTCTTGATGGAAAGTACTGTAAATGCATACATACATGAACACACCCATAGGTACTAAACACACACACAGGTTCATGCACACAGCATTCATGAAACGCATGTATGTCCTTCCTTTTTATTAACAACATCTTCCCTTCTGGTCTGGCTAAAGTAAGGGCACACAATGACAGGCGGCGAAGACAGCATGTGTGGGGGCCTCAAGGGACAGGTGTGGCAGGGAGATGGAAGGGTAGGGAATGCAGCTCTGTGTACACCAGTGTTCCTGGCAGCATATGTGGGCAGTTTGGGTAATTTATTTTTAGGGAAATCAGCAGCTGGTTGATGCTTGCTGCCACATTCAAGTATGGCAAAGTAAACCTCATTGTGATTCATGCAGAAGTGGAGTATGCTGGCTGTGGAAGCCTGTGACAGCAAAGGGAATGGAAAGACAATGGAGCTCTGTGTAGGATAAGGGCGAAGGACATGGGATACACAGAGGGGAGGGTGGAGCTGTGGGAACAATAAGTGATTCTGATCATTGCATGGCCCGGGTGATGAAAAACCTTGCATTCACTGTGCTACATTGGAACTCCTGATTGCCACACATATAGTAAGCTTCTTAACACTCCTTCCTTTCCCTCTCCTCTCTTTAGCACTGATTTTGTCTATATGGTGGTACGAAGGTTAAAGCACTATTATACATGTCAAAACTAAAAAAGACCTGTTTAAAATACTGTGTGTGGGGGGTCAGAAGTAAGGCTTGGACACAATAGTGGTGTATTTGTGGTTAGAAACTTTTACTATATGAAAAAATGGTTGGAAAAATGCCCCTCTGTCCCTAAAACCAAGAGGAATTTCCCTGCCTCTAAAGAAACCAATGAAATTGTCAGAATGCCCAAGTTATAAAGACTGTCCCTGTTGTGTCCTGAAAGGCCTACCTCTGTCCCTAACACTAATAACGTAAAACAACTGTGCAGTGATAACTTCTTCCTAAAGTGTATTGTTCTCTATGACTCGAACAAACAGAAAAGTTTGCTGACTGTGGGGAAATCAAAATAGGCGACAATAAAGATATATTCCCAAATGTAGAACTCCAAGGTCGGGGTCTTGTGTTCTTTCCCCTAGACTCCTCTTTTGTAGTATTCTTTGTAGCTATAACTAACAGAAAAGCTCCCCATTCCCTGGGGTTGTCACAAGTGGCAAGGAAAACAGAGAAAGGTGAAAAACTGCAAGACTCCAATTTTAGGGTTTTGGTCCTTTCCTGTAGGATCCTTCTTATAGTGATATATGTTTTTCTCCTTTTGGGGCCTCCCAGGCCTTCAGTTGCATAAACAAACAAATGCAATGGGTCATTCACAAGAATATCTTCCTTATGCTTCGCCTATTTATATTGGCACACTCCTTTTGCAAGTGTAGGATTTGTTTCACTGTATTTTCTTCACTTCCGTTGGATGGGGGGCTCCGACTTGCAGTATTCAATACAACTTGCTATACCTTCTTGTCAAGCAATGGTCGGTTCATGGACTGTCCCTCTTTTAGGTGCGAGTCCCAGATTTGTTGTTTAACTGCTTGGTTCACTCTCCTGTCAAGCAGTTATCCTTGCATGAAACAGCCTTCGCCCTCTCAAGGACTGTCTCTCTATGGGTACGAGTCCCAGACTCGTAACACTTGCCGTTACTTGGTCTACTCTTCTGCCAAGCAACAGTTTTAACATAGGCTATCTCTCTTTTGGTGCGGGTCCCAGACTTGCAGTATTCGATTTTGGTTGTTTTTCAGTTTCTCATATGGGTGCGAGTCTCATACTCGCAATGATCCCCTTGGGTTTTGTTTCTGGCTTTCAAGTGAGTGCGTTTCTGAGACTTGAGCTTGGATCCTAGGGTCCCAGACCCTTTTTCTGTGGCCTCCACCTTCACCCCTTCACTCGCCCGGACCTCATGCACCAATCGGTTAACCCGCGTAGCTGTTTACTTCCCACTGAAAGGTACCAGCGTTTCCCCAGTGGCTGAAGCTTCTCTGAAGACTCCAGTCATGTTTGAGGCTTCATCGCAGCCAGCAGCGGCTTCTCTGATGTCTAATTCTTCTCAGTGGTGCGTCCTCTCGGCTGGGAGCATCACCTGTGCTTGGGATGCCCAGAGGTTCCACACCGCAATAACGCGAGCAGTCCTGAGTTCTGGGATCTTACTCACGTTCTTCTCTTCCTCTGCTGTCGACTTCCCTCCAGCTACCTATCATCCTACTGGCAGTGGGACAGCTTGCAGGTTTCCTCCATGGATGATCGTTTCTCGTTTGTCTGACATTTAAAATCCTGCGTTGGGAAAGGGAGTTGCTTTGCGCCAATCATGTTTGTGTAGAAACAAGAGTGCTCATTTTGTTTCTCCATAGTGATCCTTGGACTCCTGATCATTTTCTTTTTCTCAGTACTTGTCATAGAGTCAGATGTAACATACTTTGCATTTTCTAAGGTTTGAACTCAAGATCGACTAATCTGTCTGTGACAGATATTGGCTTTATAATACAAAGCGAGGGGAGGATTGAACATTAGAGATGGTATTGGGGTACTAATACGGGGGCATACCACATGCTCTGAATATGGTCGTCCCTAATCCCATAAGGACGTTCCTCCCACATGTGACCCTCCCTTGGTGCACAACCCCGAGGTGGACTATTGTACTGTAGACACAAGCCCTGGCCCCATGAGAGGGGTCTCCCACTATGGGAGGAGGAACAACATCCTCAAATTCCTCACATGTGATTGCATTCTGCCTGTACAAAGTTTTTCCGAAATGGCAGAAGTGGAAATGTTGGGAAGGACTAAAAGGCAACGTTCAGAATGTAAAGGGGGTAATCCCCCTTCAGTGCTGTTCTGATTGCACCTATGCCCCTCTCCCTTTCTTTAGCCCCATTTCCCTTCCCTATGGAGACAGAGAACAAAATCCAAGTGAATCAATGGAAATTAAATAGGTCTAAATGGTATGTGGAATAGCCTAATAATTTGAAGGATGATGTTTCAGGGTTTCCTTTTATCCTTGCTGTAAGGTGCCGCTGCCTATTGGTAATAAATGGAGAATGTAAGTGTCAAAAACTGTCTACATACCTCTATTTATGATAAATGAGACCACCAGATCTATTATATCTGCATGTTAGTAATTTCCATCTGTGAAAGCCCAAGTAACTATTTTCATCTCTAATGTATGACATATGTTCATCCACCAAAGACTACCTTAGAGGCCTTGATGTTCTTTGATCACTCACCAATATTTGTTCTCTCTAATGGCAGTATATGGGCTACAGCATGGGAAAGCTGTGGTGTTTTAGTGGATGGGTTATGCCATCTTATCCTGGTGAAAGCTTGTTTCCAAAATATTTGGTTTGAACACAGCTTTAAGTGACGTGCACACTAACTCCAAATTCCCGTCTCTTTCCTTCAACTCCACTTTTTTCCTCTCAACCTCTCATCACTGGTTATCACTTTACCTTGTTTCTCATCCCATAAATCAGGCGGTATCTCTCTACCTTCTCACGTTATCCTTGTATGCTCGATGTATCCCTCTTTTCTCCCATCATTGTGAACCTTTTTGCTGCAATAACGTAGTTCATTCTTCTCTCGTCAGCTTTTTATGCCATTGGATAATGTGATATTCTCTTTTCTCATTGCAGCACTGGAGAGAAATGGCGCTCCCGGAGAAAGATGTTAACGCCAAGCTTCCATTTTGCAATTTTGGAAGAGTTTCTTGGAGTTATGAATGAGCAGTCCAAAATATTGGTTAATAAGCTTGAACAACATGTTGATAAAGAAGCATTCAACTGTTTTATGGATGTCACTCTCTGCGCACTTGACATTATCTCTGGTAAATGTTTATACTCCTGTGAATACTTTACATTTGTAAGGATAGATAATCTACAGTTCTAGTACAAACATTTAAGTAACTGAGACAATCCCACATTTCTCAATAGGATGTTTTATTTTTAAAGAAAACCCAAAACTATCTTTAAAAGATTTAGGGAAATGATCAAGCTATGTGGCCATAGAGATACAAAGCCCTTATTTGGAAGTTTATAACATTATATGTAGGGGTAGCCCAGGGCTGCCTATGCTGGCCCTCTGAATGACTATTGCCATTGCCACCAAGCCAGAGGGTGCAACACTAGCCAGTCAAGCTCCAGACCAGAAGCGCTGAATGTGAGAGTTAACCCTGGCTAGGAGCAACCTGCAGAAAGAGAGAGCAGAATGTCCTGTTAGGTACATACATGGGTTCTATAGCTATTGGTTTTTCTAAATGAACCGACATAAAAACTGCTCGACCCCAAGTAGTCCTGATGCTGTACAGCACGACAACTATTAATTTTCATTTGAATATGGTGACTGCTTGCCACCTGATGTTTGACGGGATGTACTGCTCATCTTCATGACTATCAGTTGGGAGTCAATCAATAGACCCAAAACCACTTGCATGCAGCTCTACCCAGTCCACCTGAAAAAGAATTCATGTCTGGTATTGCAACCAGCAATAATTAATGGTTATGGGATTGGTCTACAACCCTGAGTTCATATGGGAACAATTGAGGGCAATTGATAGTAGAGCAGATCACACCCCCTCTGGGTAGCAGTCCCTACTTATCAACCAAGAAGACACTTGATAAGCAGAACGTTGTAATCATTGAAATGAGATTTCTATTTAGTGCTCAAACTGCCAACATTAAATATTCGACAAGGGACCGGGGTGTTATATTGGTTATTGGACATACAGAGATTCCCTATTTCTTAGAGTACACCGGCTATTCTCTGGGAGTTGTGGCATTTTACAATCATCATTCATCCAATCCCATATGCCATTCTGGTCACTCGTAGGGATAGCTTGGGACTGGGCTGAATGAGGGGTGTGCTCCTGGCTCAGCTTATATAAAATATCCTAACCCACACAAACCCAGTATTAGTTGCCCTGTCTTGCACATGGTGTAGGCAACAATGACTTGTCTCTACAATGGTTCCAATGGTATAATCTCTAAACTCAGTTCTGCCTCCCCCCTGGATCCAATCCCTCTCAGAATACTGAAAAATATCTAAGGTGAGCTTTCCCCCTTGATTGTAGAAGCATTACACAGGTCGTTAAGCACTGGGTGCATTCCAGCATCATTGAAGCATGCTCTTGTTATCCTACTGCTTAAAAAAACATATCTGGATACATCAGTGCCATCTAATTTCTGACCAATATCCCTTTGGACATTTCCGATGAAGATATCGGAGGCAGCAGTCGTTCCACAGGCTACAGCTTATCTGGAAGGATAAAATATATTGCATCCCCATCAATCACTTATGTCCAGCACAACTCATCAAAGATGCCGCACGAGATCTAGCACCATTTATCACCAAGTTAATTAATGCCTCCTTTACCACAGGCATTATCCCCAGTAACTTAAAAGAGTCCTGGGTGCTCCCACTCTTAAAAAAGGCTACTCTAGACCCCACCATACCCACTAACTATAGACCTATTACTACGGTACCATTCCTTCTGAAGATACTGGATAAGGTGGCATATATACAAATCCAGAGTTTCCTGGAACAAAACCAACTACTAGGCTCCCGACAATCTGGCTTCCGCCCTCTTCACGGCACAGAAACTGCATTGATTGACCTGAAAGCCCAAATAGACAAAGTAAGAGACTCTGGAAAACCAGCACTCCTCCTGCTACTAGACCTATCGGCCGCTTTTGATTTAGTGGACCATAAAGTCCTATGTAACCACCTAGACTCAGCAGCACACTTCTCCACTGAGGCTATAGCATGGATACAATCCTTCCTCAGTGACCGCACCATGAGGGTTTTCTCACCTATAGCAGCTGCAGACCCCATCCCTATTACCTGCGGCGTGCCACAGGGATCATGCGTTTCACCAACGCTATATAACATATTCACTAAGCCTCTGTTTGATGATTTGGACCTTCTGGGTATCACGTATACCAACTACGCTGATGATACCCAGATCCTCCTCCCACTCACAGGGGTTTACGAAAAAGATCTAGCAATGGTGAACAAAATATACAGCATCGTTCAGGCATGGATGGCAACCCATGGCCTATGCCTGAACGATGATAAAACTGAGCTTCTTATCCTAGGCACCGCACCCCTCATCAAAAAACTAAGCACAAACTACTCTTCCTTTATCATAGATGGGAACTGCATACAAGTTACCAAAGAAGTTAAAACATTAGGGATCTACCTTGATTCTACCCTATCATTTTCCAAACAGGTAAACTCCCTAGCTTCCTCGACAGCCTACACATGTAAGCTCATTAGAGCAGGAAAACAATTCCTTTCCCAGCACAGCTGTCTAACTTTAGCCAGAGCCCTTATCATCTCCAAACTAGATTATTGTAACGCACTGTACATAGGAGCCAATAAATCTATCATAAACAAAATCCAGATACAGCAAAACAAGGCCCTCCGAGCGGCATTGAACATCCCCAGGAGAGAACACATTACAGTAATAAGAAGGAAACACAAATGGCTCTCCACCCACGAGAAAATCAGACTCAAAACGGCATCTCTCACATACAAATCTTTACACAACAAAGCCCCCCAATACCTTAAGGACAGATTCACCAGAACACACCCCACAAGACAAACCAGACTTGCTTACACCAACCGCCTACAAGTACCACGCTTTAAACTGACCACCATAGGCGGAGCTAGTTTCCCAGTCAAAGCTGCTCAATTGTGGAACGAATTACCCATTACTGCGAGGCTAGAACATTCATTTTCCAAATTCAGGCAAATTGTAATTAACTGGCTAAGGACAGCAACTGCTAATTGAACCCATGATAATGCTCACGCCTGTTTGCTACACAGTATCTGCATCATACGATTGTAAACCTGTATTGTAAACTTGCACCTGTAACTGGTAATTTCTGTAACTGGTAATGTCTGTAACTTGTAACTGTAACCTGTAACCTATGCTCTAAGCTGTACATATTCTTACTGTTTGCGCCCTTATACTCCAGGGTCCGGTGCGCACAATAAATTCTAAACAAACAAACAAACAAAACAAACAAACAATCAGGTTTTTGGCCAGGGATGAGCACTGAATCAGTGCTGGTGGCAGTGATCGGTGATTTGACAAGGAGTGCTGACAGGTCACAGGCAGCAGTGTCGATATTGCTGGACATGTCAGCCGCTTCCAAAACAATTGATCATGACTTTCGGTGCAAACGGCTTGAATAGAGTGGCTCTTCAAGCGTAGCTATGGGTTAAATAATTTCTCTCCAGCCGTTGACAGACAGTATCTGTGCCCCCGCACAAAGCAGGAGAAGTACTGGTAGTATGGGGAGTTTCACGGGGCTTGGCCCTCTCGCCCATCCTATTCAATTTATATATAAAACTATAATTTCTGTCCAGCCGTTGACGGACAGTATCTGTGCCCCCATACAAAGCAGAAGTACTGGTAGGATGGGAGTTTCATGGGGCTCGGCCCTCTCACCCATCCTATTCAATATATATATATATATATATATAACCATTTATGACCACGATTATTCAGTCGTTTGTGTGTTCTTTGTACTCATACGCAGACGCTACACAACTAGTCATCCTTATCGAGCTGAATTTCACTGCAATTGCAGCAGACATCTGGAACTGTCTTTTTGCAATTGGCAAGTGGATGAACCAAAACTGGCTCTGGCTTAATGGGGATAAAACTGAGGTTTTGATCATTGGTGCCCCATCTGCAAAATGCCTGTGTTCTATGGACTGCTGGCCGTCAGAACTGGGTACCCTTCCGGCGCCTGTGGCATTGGTAAAAAATCTAGGCATTCAAATTTTGGATTCCTTGGCGCCAACACTTCGGGTCAGCGCTAGATGTTGTGTGGGACATCTGAGGTTGAAAGTCTTATGTATGGAAGGTCCTTCCATTTTAACCAGAAGAACTATAGGCCCCTCTGATTTCGGCTTCCATATCAGGAACAATCGATTGCTGCAATGCAACACTACTAGCACAGCCAAAATTTCGGATTAAACGCCTGCAGGTTCTGCAAAATTCAGCCGCAAGGCTTGCTACTAAATCTCCTAGACTGACCCATGTTTCCCCACACAGAGAAAAACTGCATTGGCTCCCACTGGAGGCCAGAATAATCTTTAAGAGACTATGGGCCTCATTACAAGTGTGGCGGTCTGGAATTATGGGTGTCGGTCACACTGTACCTGCACCCATTTCCGGACTGCCAAACTACAACTCTGCGGGTGGGGGCCGTTGCGCCCGGCAGTTCTGACCTGCTGGGCGTAATGGCCCCTGCCCGCAGAGTTTTCTTGGAAGCACCAGCACTGTTCGCCTCCATGGTAATGGGAACTAACTGTTTCCAGCGCCTGACTTTCTGATCTGCCAGGGCTTGTAATGTCCCGGTGGCACCGGGAAGTCAGTTGCCGGAAAAGTGTTACCACCGGATTTGTGATGAGGCCTTTGTTTGGTACATAGAGCCTACTTTAACACAGGGGCTCGAGTACCTTCGGGAAAGGCTGTGTAAGTACAAACGATCGCGAGCATTGCACTCTTTTCAGGAGTAGCTCCAAATCTTTGGAATAGTCTCCCATTGATGCCGCAAGCTACTGAAAGCTATCCAGCATTTAGGAAGCAATTAAAGGACTTCCTGTTTCCACTAAAGATTTAGGCCATTTGTGGTAGGAGGATATGATGTCCTGTTCACCAGATTTTCGGTGCTTTTCAATGCCCTTTCTTGCTTTCTCTAGCGCCAGGATACCCTATGGGTCACAGCTGTGCTTTACAAATAAGAAATACCATATCATGCCAATCTGCTCAAGTCGCCATGTACGGAAGTTAGAATGATAGCTCTAAGGGGGCCATTTCAGGCAACTAGGGACACATTTGACCATAGAAAATTAAATCAATATCCATGCAACACTTTAACATCAGGCTCAAATTCAGCACTAGACTTCCCAGTCATTAGGCCTGATTATGATACTGGCGGTAGCCGTGTGGGTTAAACCGGCAAGGCTGCCGCCGGTATCATTTTATTTCCAGCACCTGCAAATGGGCAATTACCGGGTCATTACGGCCTTGCCCGACCTGATAATTTCCTATTCGCATGCGCCAGAAAATATTTTTCCCCATAAATATATTTTTAAAAATAGCCGTTGCCGGTGCAACCGACATGCTCTGCTCGCGGGTGCCGGTACGCCCGACAGGTCATACCTGGTGAACAAAAAGGCACCCGCGAGCAGAACTCGTAGTTTGCCGGTCCGATAGTAACATTGCCGGAAGCTTACCGGCGCCGTTACTACCGGACCGGCAAACTTATAATGAGACCAATTGCCTTCTCCAGTAATTAGCCCTTCACTGACCCAATGTTTTCAATAGCCAATGGACCATCCTGCTCCAATTCCACGTAGGAATATGGAATACCCAGCATGTGATGCTGGTGATTATTAACCGCTTGCCACGTGGGGATCCAGTTACTATTACTCTCTAGCCTGTCTGGTTCGCTTCACTCTGGGTGGGCTCACTCTATCTCTGGCCTCCACTGCAGCTCACATGGATGGCTTATCTGCACTCTGCCCTGTCCAGTCCTGTCATTCTGAAGTTGCAGGCGGCACCTGTGGTGCCGCAGTATGGCACAAGAAGCTCCTGGCTTTCCATGGGTGTCTCTCTGCCTGGGTAAGGCTGGCATAAAGAGGCCCTTTTCCAGCAAACACAACTGCACCCAATCCAGTGCTGGGGTGCCTTGCTCACATGTTCTGGGTCTCCGTCTTTGTCCACGGTCACTCTGTTACTTTACAGGCCGCATCCCTGGGGACTTGAATCTGCTCCCTCACATCGCCAGGGCCAACCCGCACATTCGGAAAGAGGATAGGTGTTCTAAAGGCTTTAACCAGTGCCACTAGCCAACTAACCCTGCATCAGGGATGTCCTTCCCATTGTCCCACACATAACATTCTAAATGCCCCCTCTCTAGTTTTCTATGCCCATGACTTATAACACTTCGCACATATTGTATCATCTCAAAACAATAACATTAAATAAAATGATTGAATACAATGAATTCAAGCATAGCGGGTGTGCACCTTTGGTCGCCATAATGAGTAACTATAATGAGTAACCCCAGTGTAAAAGGTATCTATCTCACCAATGGGTTACATAGTCCCATTTTTCATGTTGCCTCATGTGTTAACAAAGCACCCCAAACCTCTACTTTTGTGTTTCTGGTGGTAACTATTTGACCTGTAGACATTGTTATTAAAAAGTGGGCACACATTGTTTCTGTATTACCAAATGCACCTGTGAACGTAGGCGGTATTAGCCAAAAAGATTGAGGGCAAATAGACTGAATTCCAAAAGACTGAATATGGGATGCCCAATTTGGCTGCATATATATAGGTGCGGGGAGGGGGCAAAGTTAATAAAAAATGTGGAGGTGTAAGGGAGGGTTGCAAGGAGTTTCCACCCGCATATATATGCAGTCAAAGAGGGAGAAAAGAAATTGTTCTTTTGGGATTCGTTTTTCCCCCCGAACAAATCACCCTGAATCAATTTAGGCCACTGTTAGATTCGTGAGGAGACATTGTTTTGTTTGCCTAGGGTATTCCTGATGTAAATTGGCAAAGGCCTGCTTCTCCCATAGCATGTTTTACCACAAAACGTGGGTCATTGTAGTGCTCTTTGCTCAATGAGCATACCAGTGTAGATACCATGTACCCTTTAAGGAGCCTCGACCGAAGTCAGTCTGGGGATTCACAGCTAGACAAACAGAATAGCAAAAGGGACTATCTTAGTGGGCTCAAGGTCACTTGAAAGTCTGGCTACATGCTCCCATGCAGGTGACTTACTCCAGGGCCTCAGGGATGAGACCAAAGTACACATTGTGGAAACAGGAGTGGTGGGGGCAGATATGGGGCCTGTGCAACAAAAGGTTTTGGGCTTCTGCCCTGCTGATGCTTCTGCAATATGTTTTACTAAACCAATGACTGGCAGGTTGCCTTTGGCATAGTGTTGCCCCTTTCCAATCATTTAAAGGTTGAATTAATGGTTCTACTGGTGTTTTAGTAGCATAAGAAATCAGGTGACGAGCCCTAACGAGTCAGAAAACACAACATTGTGGTTGAAGCCCAAGAACACACTGGTGCAGCATAAGAATCTCAAGCAGCTCATGAACCTTTACCGTTTTGACAGCTGTTGGACCCAGCTGTAAAGCTTTAAACTAATTTGGTAATCTGACACTCCTTAGGGGTGTCCGCTTCTGCAACTACACCGAAGGCAGGCACACCTAGAGATCTGCTTTTCTGTCCACAATAACCCATGTCAAGCTGGATGGGCACAGCTTGACACTTGTAATGGGGATCATGCCATCACTGATTGATCGCGTGGGCCCTGAAAGACGTTTCATCCGGGCACCCCACCCTCACTGTTTGTGTTTTAATGGAAGACAGAATCAAAATTGTCGATGGCTTCATTCTGCTGCCAAACTGTCCCTTGCTACTCTCTAAGTTGTCAAAGCCTTGACAGTGTCTCCCTCTGACACCACAGGGTCTGTCGAGTACTTTCAGTCACCTGTCCTTATTTCCTCGTCTTGTGATTCCTCAAGCCCTCCAGCGGCATCAGGCCAGGGGTCATTTTAGCCACTGCCAATCGACAGCACCAGTCGAGTATCCCTCCTTGTAATAAGTGCATTTCGTGCCCACTCTATTAAAACATTTCTTTTGTATGCATGTAGGCCCTTTCAACGATACGTACCATATCAGAAAGGGTAGTCTGCCTGCTCCTCACTCCTCTAACCTCATCCAGGGCGGTGCCTAGCCGAAGATAGTGGATATGTCCGCACAGTGGCCAGGTAGTCTCCTTCTGCTGGGGCCCACATGTGCAGGAACTTTCCCAAGTGATATATTTGTTGCACCGGGATCTATCTATCACCACAACGTCAGCCATAGTTTACTCAGTGGCGACTGGTGAATATTTTAAGTGTAGTGGTGTACATATTTCCCCTATATCTGCCCTAGCAACCAAGCGCAGCAAGGGATCGTGAAACTATCAAGTGGGATTCGGGGAGATCTGCCCACAATACATTTTTTTAAAGAACAGATTAAATTTGTGCATTTTACACAACACTTGTTTAAAAAGTTGGGTAAAAAGACCGAAAGTTTGCAACTGGTTGTGTAGGATAACTCTTGAAAAAATCCAATATATGCAAGTCACCAACAGTGCACAGGAGCCTTTCCTTAACACATTTTCAAGATGCCTTTGACCGCAACATGTGCCAGCTGGTTGTGCCCATATATTTCCATGCTGGCTGCACCAACATATGCCAGTATTCCCATGTAAGAACATATTCATGTTTACTTATCACATAATGCCAGTAATGAGACTATAAGAAATCATGTCCATGCTTGTTCTGTTAATATATGGTTTTATCCCCACATAAAGACATATGGTTTTACCATTCAAAATGCATGTCACGTTATGAAAACATGTCCAAACTGAATGCACCAAAATACCAGTCTAACTACATAATAACACTTATCATCCTTGCTTTATCATAGATGCCCAATACAAAATGTCACGCCACAGTAAGAAATGGCTAGAGTAGTTGCACCAAAAATAACAGTCCTACCACGCAATGAGACGTATCATGCTTTCTTCATCAAAGATGCCCAATATAAAATGTCATGCTACAGTAAGAAATGGCTAGATTAGCCATATAATAGTGTTCATCATGCTTGCTTTATCATAGATGCCCAGCAAAAAATGTCATGCTTGCCCCCTAGTGTGCAAGCGCCTCACACTCACACATAATCACATTCATTATGAATGTGATCATGTTTGTGTATGTGTCTGCAAGGTGCTGGGGGGCATAGGACGCAGATTATGTGTGCGGGGCACTGAGGTCCCAAGGGACACCCATGGCATTTTTTACAGTGCATATATGCCCAGTAAATAATGCCAGGCCAGCCCTCTGGGGCACCAGCACCTCACAGACACCCATTAACAATTGTGTGCATGTGAGATGCTGGGTAGCCAGGTATTCTTTTATCATAGATGCCCCTTCAAAAATGCCATGGCTGCCCCCTGTTCACCCCAGCAGCTAATACATGGGCCCTCATTACAACCCAGGCGTTAAGGGTTTAATGGCGCTGTCGGCGCCGTTAACCCTTAACGCCTGATTACCATTTTAACGCCTGCTTTTAGCAGGCGTTAAAATGCAAGGCGCTAACCCGCCTTGGTGCTAATTACGGCACCGTAATTTACGGTGCCGTAATTAGCGCCTTCCCCACTCCCATTATGCCCTATGGGGCAAAAATGGGAATGGGGAAGGGTAAATGGGGAATGGGAATTTACCGCCCCACTCACCTTGGAATGGGGTGGTAAATCCGCCATCCACCATGGTGTAAACAGAGTTTACACCATGGTGGTAAAGTAGGGAACTTACCGCCTGGGTTGTAATGAGGCCCATACACATTAAATGTGATTATGTCTGTATACGAGGCACATGCGGACACAGGGTGCAGGCATGGTATTTTTTAATAGGCATCTATAATATATGCCCAGTCAAAAAATGACATGCCCACTCATGGGCCCTCCAGCTCCTCCCACATGCACACAATCAGTGTGATTATGTGTGTTAGCGAGGCATCCAAAGGGCAGGCATGGCATCTTTTACTAGACATCTATTATAAATGCCCAGTAAAAATAATACCATCTCTGTCCACTGGGCCACCAACGGGAGCTAATTTTGACAGGTGGGGGGTTATACAACAAAGGTATTTTTTTACTGTCATTGTTGTACAAACATCCTCCCCCGCCTGCCAAAATCAGCTTCCCAGCCCAGCAAAAACACAAACACAGAAACATTTACACAATAGTCACACACAGCATGCACTCGCTCACTCACATGTGCACCCGCCATCTTACACTCACTCATAACACAAGCATATATGCATCCATACACATATTTAAATTAACATTAACTAGCCTTCTGCCCTGGTACTGAAGTTTCCTTCTAGTGCTCCAGCACCCGCATAGAACGCACAGGAATCAGGAAGCAACAACATTCTGGTTCCTTCACATGCATGCAGGAGCCGGGGCGCTGATGATGAAGTGCCCCTCTTGCTTTATATGTGCAGAGGGGCGCAGGAGCGCCTTCTCCATCGCACATACAAACATGAAGCTCCCCGGCCTGCATTCCCAGTGGGCTATGCAAGGCTGGGGAAGAAATCACCCCAGCCTTGTATTTCTCATTGTGCATGTGTGGCTAGGGAACAGAACTGTCAAAGGAAACCGTGTTCCCCTTTGACAGTTCAAGCCAGCCCAGTAGTGCTGCCACAGCTGCAAATACCAGCTGAGTGAGTGCTCAATATTAACAGTGGGCTGGCTCCTGACTCCTCCATAATGAGTGTGGGGTGCCGGTGGGTCAGTGCTGCCTAAAACATTATGGAGGAGTCGCCACTGCTGCACCAATGCCCCCTCCAAGGCCGGGCCCACACATTCATATACACATGCATACAATACATCATTCACCAATACAGCCTCTCTCAATCCTTCACACAACACCCACAAGAACACTTCACTCACAGAGATATATGATTCTGTGTATCTGTGTGAATGAAGTGCTCTAGTTGGTGTTGTGTGAATGATTAAGAAAGCTGTATGGGTGGGTAACTGCTAATCAGCAGGACTGATTTTCTTTCTAGACGCCCCGTGGAACGGATCACCTATGCAGTGCACCATGCAACGCTGAATGGAACATGTTAGGGAGAATTTTCATTTCTGTGCCAATTCCCTTCAATCTTAGAGACCCCCAGCTCTTTTACTGGACTCAGGTCTTTTTAATTTTTACTCCTGAGTCAGTGGGACCTTTTTCTCATTCACTCATGTGTTTTTCTGACTATGATTTTCTATTTTCCCTACTGTTTTATGGAGTCTGGTAAACACCATACGCATCTGCTTTGCATTGTGACACACAGCACCTTTTGTACATTGCCACTCAGAAGTCCCTTGGACTTCTCTTAGTGTTTAACTACATTTTCTTGGGTGAACTACTGTTCCAAGAATAGTAAGATGGCCCTTTTTAACTTACCTTTACTTTGTGGGGTAGGCACACACCACCCTGTGTGGAGTGCTGGGGGTTACATAGTAATTCCTTTAACCCATTCCTGATGTAAACTTTTGTTACACTAACTCACTTGAATGGCTGATGGCAGTGTTTTCTTTTTTACTACCTAGTGACATGTATCTGCATGCTGATACCTTATTTGCAGTGCCGTACCAAAGGGTGACCATTTTCACAAAATGGCCCCTGTCTTCTTTTTTCACCATTTCTTGTTAGTTTCTTCTGGGATTTTAGTAGTTTGCATCAGGTTTGAGGCCTTTGTGTAGTTTGCCTTTGGCAGGCTTTGGGCCTGAAGCCCGCCCAGGCTCCACTGTGTATGGAAAGGCAGCAAGTGAGGGAGGGAAATCTGAAACTTCCCTGCCTTTTGTCTCTAGGTGTGCCTGAGTGAAACCAGTTCCAATTGGCTAGCTGGCTGTCCTGGAGGTCAGGGGTGTAAATGAATGGGAACTTGCATAAAAATCGAGGTTTTTGGGACTAAGAGCAGCGTCAACCACTGGAAGAGAACATCAGAAGCAGAAGATGAGAGAAGCCACCAGCAGCAAACACCTTGACCGCAAAGTGCCCAGTAAAGCCCTGCAGCTGTGCTTACCCCATTTTTGAATCAACAGCGATGACTCGTAAAGGATGACTTCCTCCGTTAGGATGGTGGAACCAACTAGCCTCGAGACAAACTCTATTTTGGCGCAACCTCCGACTTGTTGTGTCTTTCCAAGGGTGCAGACAGAAGCCCAATACCTGGGGTACCTTGACCACTTGTGAGTGCATTGTCTTCCGAAGTCTGAATCCAGCCAGATCTTCGTGGGCATCCAGAGGGTCCTACAGAAGCAGGAAATCTGCATCCAGAGTCCCCTCAGCAGAGTCCAGGACTGAGGGATCAAGGAGATCCTAACCAGAGCATTTCATTCTTCTTTGGCGCTGAGAAAAAGGTGCCAAAACCACACACAAAGAGTAGCTGGATTGATGGAAATCCACTGCTTCCGAGTCCGCCTCTCTCTCGAGTGCTGCCACAGGAGCTCGCCAGATGTTCTCCCTTTTGTCACGACAACCAAGGACCAGGAACAAGGGTCTAGTTCATTTCATCATGAAGGCAACCAGCTGGAACACTTTCTTCAATTTCAAGGTACTGTGGGGCATAATATCCTTTTGCCATTTTGGGTGCTTCCTATCTTTGGGAGTGCGATTTAACCCAACACTAAGTTGACCTCAACTTACCGCATTGGCCTTACAGCTTGTGCTTTCTCAAGGCGACTCCTCTTGAATCGCTGTGATTTCTCTATTGAACACTGGCTATCTAAGATATCTAAAAAGGCCTCCATTTGAACCTATTGGCTTTGGCAGTGCATGTTCCCTTACAGGTTTTAAATGTTGAACACTGTAATGCTGGGATAATAGACTGCCTGCATCCCTTTGGGCGAATCTAACTGTTCTTATAACATATCTGTCTGTTCTGATCTAACCCTAACCTTTCCCTCCTTGAAAACTCAATATTGCAAAGGTGATACTGTATAAATGATTTCAGCTCCGGGTGCTGGCACATGTGTAAAATATGAATTAATTACTCAATTGCTTTATTGTTCATTTTTTGAATTGAATCCTAACTTGGGATTAATGTTACAACTAATTACTTCTTTTTAAAGAATGCTTTAAATGTCTTTGTGTATAAATAAATACATATGAATTATATAACTTTAAGTGTTAAAGTGTTTAATTGGATACTTGTACTTACTGGTTTCATTGCACAGCTCTACAGCTCTCACATTACCCCTCTTAAGATACGCTTGGCTGCTCAGTCTTACTACCAACTTGTGTATTACAGGCCTATATTAAAAGGTGGGTTACCTATTACCAAGGAGATAAGTCTTGTATAGTCCCACACCAGTTGGACTGCACTAATTCTTACCCAACAGAATAGACGATCGACTGATCCTTCAGGAGTCTGAAAATGATCAGGCCTTCCAAATTATAACATGGTGCCTAAAAACATGGGGCTGGAAACATGGCAAGAGAGCGGAGGAAGGGGCGTTACCAGATGTATAGAATGACACCAAGAGCCTACTGCAGGTAAAGGAAGAATAATAGCTGTGGCAAGATGGATTATTATTGAAAAGAACAAAGATCATGATCCCAGAGACCTGCCATGCCGGGTGTTTGAATTGGCATAGGGGCATTGTGTCAACCAAACGTCTACTGAGACAAAAAGTGTTGTTCCCGTTAGATAACCAAGTAGAAGAGTTACTGAAGAGATGTCCCACCAGCAGTGTCATAACACCACACACTCACACCGAACCGCTACAGATGACACAGTCACTCGAGAGAGCATGGGACACAGTAGCCATCAACTTCTTCGGCCCCAGGGATGGGGAGGCAATATGTGTTGGTAGGGATGGTTGAATGATCATGGTTTCTGGAAGCCCATCCAGTATGGTCCACAGCGGCACACTACTTTGTCCCGACCCTCAACAGAATGTTCACGGCATATGGGATTCCCAAAGTGAAAAGTCAGACAACGGACCCCCAATTACTAGCCAAGATTTCAGAACATTTGCGGAATACATGGGGTTCAAGCACAGACGAGTTACCCCACTGTGACCTCAGGCCAACGGAACGGTAGAATGATGTATGAGCAACCTAAAGAGAGCACTCCAGGTTGCACACCTAATGCAGAAACCTTTTTCATAGTTGCTCTATAAACTACTGAGAGATTACAGGAACACACCTCATAGATCTACAGAGAAGGCCCCATCAGAAGTAATGTTTGGGCAAAAAGTGAGAACAAGGATACTCCATCTTCCCAAACCAGAGGACAATATCCAAGAGGATGCACCTATGAGGGATTGAGATGAGAAAGCTAAAGAGAAGATGAAGACATTGTCCAATGCCAAACGACATGTTCGGAAATTGAGGATAGTTGTTGTTGATGTGCTGATCTTGTGACAACACAGGACACACAAACACTCCTCAGCATTTCAAGCTAATCCTATGGTGATTGTTGAGAAAAAAGGGTCAATGATGATGGCTGACGATGGACATCGGCAGGTCACAAGAAATTCCTCACATTTCAAGAGAATGGAACAAAGGATGATGATCGAGAAACAGTGGCATGGATCCGGAAGAGTCAGAAGTCTGTTATCAAGGAGATGGTGAAGAGTTGGCAAGTGACAGTGTGATGTCGGGAAGCTAATGACATTGTTATGTGTCACGGGTGGGATTACGAGGGAGGGGCTTGGAAAGGGATGTGAAAAGGGTGTGACATGGGCAAAAGCAGTTAATACATTGTAGGAACAGAAGGAACAAAGATGTTCCTCTGCAACCGGTGTCCCTGTCCTCTGTACTCCAGGGAATCATACAGGGAACGGTATCAGAGTACCTTGGTGGTCCCGGGGCCTCCGACCACAATATTCAAGTTCTGAAGTTGAGGATTTTTAGGCTGAGGCAATGACCTAATTTTGTCTCTTGATGCTGAACGAATCCTCCTAGTTTTCATGTCTATGTGTCCACTATTTTGTACTATTTTTATACGTCATACTATGTTGTCCTGGAAAGATGCACTAATCTGACATATGGAATGAAGGTTATGCAAGAAATACATTTCTATAGAGACTGAAATAGTTGCTTGCACCGCGATAACTGGCACCACTCATTTCAACATTGATTTATGAAACACATTACCCTGTGTATAAAAACAGTTTTCCAATCACAGTGTGGCTCCACATATTGGGGGTCATTATACGTTTCCAGGTATTCCACCAGGAATTCTGGTGGGATACCTGGAAACTGACCTACCATTTCTGCTGCCTGATATCCCGGTATTACCATCATTACAGGCAGCAGAAAGGGCGGTAAATCCCCATTCCATGGAGTCCCACAGGCCCCGGTGCCAGAAATACGGCAATCCCCTCCATGGAGTCCTGTGGAACTCCATGAAATGGGAATTTACCACCCTTTCCACCGCCTGTAATATCACTGGTAATACTGGTGCCAGAAATACTGGCTATTTTCTTGCTGGTGGGGACCTGATTAACCTCCAGCTCTTGGCTGGGGATAAATCAGTGAAACCCCACCAGCAAAGTTGTATTTTGGCGGGGCAGGAAAAGTGCCAGTCACGGAATTACCAGCACTTTTGCCAGCACTATTCCCACACCGCCAAACTTATAATGAGGTCCATTGTCTCCTGAGTTCCACCTCAAGTCATGTCAGGCACTGATCACAACTTGCCAAGTTTTCCTAGGTCTCCTAATTTCTCTCTGGGGACTATGGCACTGAATTCCATGGAGATACACTGTAGATTACAGATGAAAGACAGTTATTTTAAGCAAGATGTGGTTCTACCTGAATGCAAATTTAAGTAGCACACATTGGGAATCAGGAAAGGCCTAGACAAACAGCTAAACTTGTGGCCATATTCTCATAATATGTTCTTTTTTTTTTAGAAACTGTAATGGGAAAGAAAATTCATGCACAGAGTAACAGCGATTCAGAATATGTTAAATCCATTTACAGGTAATTGTGCCTTTTTTCTGGAATGTTTCTAACCCATACTTCTTGCATATAATGGCACCTTCCTTTCACATATGATGGCAGGCACGTCAGTGTCCAGCTCTAAAAGTGCACCTGAGCTACAAAACATGAATTGGTATACCAGGTCAGATGACCTAAAATCAAATTTAAAAAAGGTACCAGAAAACACTGAGAAACAGCCCTGCAGCAAAATAGGGTGACAGCATCAATATATGTAAACTACTATATAACCAATTCATGTGGACTCCGTAGAGTTGGTGTGTGGGCGACTGAGGTGAAGATGGGGCTCGCTCCCTTTTTTTCAGTGCCTGCTTTTTGTGTAACTGTGATCAATCAATAGTCCCGAAGCTGTTTCGGGAAGCGTCGGAAGCGGCCAGATCACGGAGGCTCTGCTTGGCTTTGCTTGGTGAACGCGAGCTCCGAATCGGGTGCGGCTTGACGTGCTTGATGTGCAGGAGACGTCCCGCCTAGGATCTAGGACCTTTCCTCTAATCGCGCGAAGGAGAAGGCCCGGCTGTGGAACCTGTCTGACGAGCCGAGCTGTGGAAACTACCTCGTGGGAAAGCGGCGTAGTGCCTCTACCTTTGACACGCCGGGGCCCCGTATTGTTTGGGAAGCATGGGAGACGCAACTTTGAAACATCCGTAGCCAGCCTTTCCCTGCCTTGCCCTGTCTGTCTGCTGCCGCCTACTACACACAGGCTCAAGTGCTGCCGTATCCTGAGAAAGTTATTAACCTCTAACCAGGAAATTGGCAGCTGACAACTGCCGGCTGGCAGATCGGGGGTTTAGTAGGTAGCCTGGCTCACGAAGAAGCGGTAATACTGAGGACTGCAATATGAAAAGAGGGTAGGAGGTTCTTCCTGTCTACCTCTATTTTGAAATTGCTGTAATACCTCCACTGCTTCCATTTGCCCCATTAGGTAGCAGAGTACTGATTAACTTTGAATGAGCGCTCATTATATGTCGGCATCGGAAACGGCCTCTGTGTAGTACGACAGCAATCAGTCGTACGGCAGCCACCTGAGGTGCGGCTTGATGCTAGGTCCTCTCGTTTCATTTCCGGACCTGAACGCGGATCGCGGACACTAATTGAGCAGCGCTCCAGTTCCAGCGCGCTCGGCTACGGGATACGGGAAGCCATATGGTTTCTGTGGGCGAACTGGAACAGTAGTTGCAACACCTATGCCCTCTTCCCACGTGTACAGGGGGCGACATCGCGGGATTGGAAGAGGATACCAGCGTTCCTACAAAACACTAAGATATAATTAGACGCTGAATCCGGATGATTGGGGACAATATTTGTTGAATTAAATTTTTGCCTCTCTTCTACCGAAATTTGTCTCAACTTTATCTATTAATCTTACTTAGTGACTATACCCTTGAACTGATGGCACCCTCTAAAAAACCTTCTATTTCCAAATACAATCTAAGGGAAAAGAAACAGGAGGCAGCCCTGGGACCTATAATGGAAGAAAATAAAAGTAAGAGAAATAAAGTCAAGAAGGGAATCCCTGTTGATCAAGGAAAGATCACAGGTTTTTTCCCTTTAAATGCGCCAGTCGATATTAATTCCACTGCCCTGGAGACACCTATGGAACCAGTGGTCAACATCTCTAATTTGGGCAGTTCGCTCAACTTTGAAGACATCGACAATAACTCTCTTTTAGATCTGTGTCTGAATATCCAGAGAGGTATGACTCCCCAGACAATAACCCCTCTGGAAAATGAGAACTTCTCAAAGCATGAGAGCTTAGTTAAAGAAGATGGCAAACTGCCGCCTCATGATGGGTCATCGGTGAGATTATCAGCCTCACCTAATCTAGTTATAGACACATCATTGGTAACTGGCACAGAGAAAACCAACAGTAATTTCCTATTAGTACCAGAAATTGCTGAACTAAAGGCATCGGTGGCATCGTTACAGTTTGCATTAAAAATATTGCTGGGCGAATATTGGCAAATACAGATGCTTTGTTCAGTGACCAAGAGCACAGACAGAACCTGGCTGAGGAGGCGGAAAATAACTTAACTGAAGCCATCTCAATAGCAAATGAACTGCATGAGCCACAAACCATTGCCCCAAGCATAGAAACATCTGAACAACCAGAGATATTGCCAGAGACACTGCCTCCACGCGAGCAGCGTAAACAACGCAAGAGGGATAAGCTAGCATCCTGCGGAGCTAGAACCAGTAGTCACCTCCGGAGATGGGGAAGCCCATTCATCGCTCTAAAAAAGCAAAAAAAAGAGCTGCTTGGGCAAAGAAACAGAAAGATCTAGGCAATGGCCGTCTAACGAGCTGGTTGATTGCTGGGGATACAGAAGCCCCGGACGCGGTAGACGAACTTGAAAATACAACGAACAAGTCTATATTTGAGGACGACATTGTTCCAATAAATACTCCAAAAACAGCTAGCAAACATGGAAGTCCTCACTGCTCTGTATTTTCAACATCAAATTCTATAAAAGAAAATAATGCCGTTTGGGGCAACCGTACCTGTATTATAAAAAATTTGTATCAATCTGATAAAGGTACCTGGCTCTCTCGCTCTGAATTTTTGAAGAGATTGTTTTCTGTCCCACAATTAAGAGTATTACAATCTGAGGATTTTCAATTTTTAGAGCCTTTGACTGGTACATATTCCAAGGTATCAGCTCTACATTGTAAATTTATATCCACTGCTCAATTATTAAGGACCTTCAAAAAAGAATTGACAATGGTGGATATCGAGATAGATGCTGAATTGTTGTATAATGAGACAGGTGGTTTTGAATCGGAAGCTGAGACCGATAGTTCGGCCGTTGGTTGTCTTAATATACCAATTGGAAAGAAGGTGGACATGACAGAAGTACAGTCTATTTTGAGATGGCTGACAGAGGCTATCCCCAAGGTCACAGCCGGACATTGAAAATTATTGCTGGATTCATGGAACTGCAGGGGCTTTGCCCGTCTCCTAAATGAAGATGGACCGATTGCACAACTATCTCATTACAATTGTATTTGTCTTCAAGAGACTTTGGCAATGAATCCTCTGTACATGGATGGTTATAATGGCCATCAGGTACTAGCCAAAAGAGGAGAAAGAGGACGGCCCTATGGAGGGCTATGGATTGGGATAGCTAATTGGCTTGGTTCTAGAAAGCTGGACGTGAATCAAGAGGAACAATTGCTAGCAGTCGAAATAGTAAGAAATAAGGAGAACCCTGGTAAACTGCTAGTTGTCTGTCTGTACAATCCCCCTGGGGCAGTGTATAGAGAGTCCTTACAGGAAGCATTGCATGAGCTATTAGCCAGTTGGCTAACCATTGAAGGAAATGTGGATGTGTGTGTAGTAGGAGATTTTAATACCCAAATGACAGGAGGTGAACAGAGAACGGCCAACCTAAAGATACATCCTAAATGTGCCATGGAACATCAGAAAGAAGAGAGTGAAGGATTAGATTGGGTATATTTTTTTCGCAAATGGGATCTTGAGATGATAAATGGTCGTACTATAAGTGATCATCCGGGTAGACATACTTGGAGGAATGTAGCAATGGTTAGCACTTTGGACTATGTTTTCGTCTCTCCAAGCATGCTCCTATCAGTTGAAGATATGATAGTAATCCCTAATAATTGGAGCGACCATGCAATTTTAGCATGCTCTTTTGACAATATAGAAGTTCGTATCCAATTTTGTATGGTAGGATATTTAAAAATTAATCATGCAGGGACCTGCATTTTCTGGTGGGATAGGAATGTATTACTTGCTACAGAAGCTCTTAATAAAAACTGCTACCCCAATATAGAAGAATTCATAAAGATGTCTATTGATGATGTAGAGAACTGGATCTTCCAGTTCTCGGATAAACATGCTGCAACGTCTACCGGTGGCATGATCAGGGACCAAACGAAAAATCCCATTTACGACAGATACATTCGAGATACTAAAAGAACATTAAGAGCTAATCTAAGATGAGCAAAGAAAACTAGTTTAACTTGGGAGATATATACTTTAACATCTAAGAAATTAAGGAATAAATACAGGGCAGATATCAAGGCAAAGAGAAGCCTTGATAGAAACAGGTCCTGGCAAAGGCTGGTGCAGACTATTTGCTCTAGGAAATCTAGTAGTATATGGTCACTCCTTAATGAAGCCAGGGGGAACAAGGCTCGGCAGTTAGCAAACCCAATATCTAGTGTTGAGTGGACCAGGTTCCTGGAAACGCGTAATGTAGATTCTAAATACGATGAGATGACTGAGATAGGTAAAATTCCAACTGACCCTTCTATAGACATCTCCTATGAATCCATCTTGTCTACGATTAAAGCATTGAAATCTTCCAGAGCACCTGGCCCAAATGGACTGGCCAATATTGTAATAAAGAGCAATCCGGAATTTTGGTCTGTAGTAATGAACATTTTGTTCACAAAAATTCTGAGCACAGGAAAAATTCCAAGCTCTTGGCAATCGGCCATTCTAATTCCTATATTTAAAAAAGGAAACAGAGTGGACCCCAACAACTACAGATTACTTTCTATGTTAGACAGTACTAGCAAAATTTTCGCCTCACTTTTATTGGGAAAACTCCAGAAATGGGTTGATCAGGCCAATATATTGTGTAAATTCCAATGCGGCTTTAGAACGGGGTATTCCACTACCCACAACCTTCTGGTTGTGGACTATATGCGCAGTAGGGCCCTTCAAGGTGGGCAACCCTCCCTCTATGCTCTCTTTGTAGATTTCAAAGCCGCATTCGACTCTATCCCACGAGAAAAACTCTGGACGAAGCTACGAAAACTAGGTTGCCCAGTTGATCTTTTGTATTACCTTAGGCTACTACATCAGAATACTAAGGTGAAATTAAAATTTGATCAGGACGGTCATGTGTCGGAGGAAGTACTACAGAATAGAGGGGTTAAACAGGGATGCGTGACTGCTCCACTTGTATACAATCTATATGTTCATGACATCCCTTTAAAAATAGCTACTGCAAAAAATTGCCCTCCCAGCATAGGTAAAACCCCTTGTTTGGTTCTCGCATATGCGGATGATATAGTTATATTTGATCATACTATCAGTGGATTACGACGCTCGGCAATAGCCCTTTGGGAATATTCTGCACATAACAGGCTCACTATTAATGCGGAGAAGACACAAGTGATGAGATACACAAGTAAAAGATCTTCACGTGTACTGCTTCGCATTGATAGTGTGGAAATTTCATATGCCCCGGTATATAAATATCTTGGGATAGAGCTAGAACCCAAAGGCGACTACTCTACATGTAAACGCCACCGAAAAACAAGAGCAGCAAAAATTACTGCCCTTTTCAAAAGCTTTACAACTAGACAGGGGGGCCTTACTCTATGGGGAACCTGTCATCTTTATATTCAGGTTTCTTCCCCCATGATAGTTTATGGCCTTGAATCCCTGATTAAAATGGATCTGGATTGGCTACAAATTGTGGAGGGAAAATTCTGGCGAAGGATCCTGGGACTTCCGGCTTGTATACCTATGTCAATATAAAGATTGGAGCAGGGGCTTATATCATTAAAAGCGCAGGTATTGAAAAAGAGAATGGGATTTTATTTAAAAATGGTGAATGGCAAGGGTAATGCCCTACTAATGTCATTCTCTCTAAAAAGTAACACTGAGGGTCCCATTAGAGAAGTTAAAGATCAAATGGAAAAATTACTTAAAGACATCTGTTGGAGACATCGTGAAGGGTCATATACTGAAGCGATGCAATCCCTTATGGGGAGAGGGTTAGAGCTGTGGGACTGGCTTGAAAATTTTGACCATCTACGCAAGCTAAAATAATATAGCTTTGTGCAAAATAGATTATACACATATAAGAAGCCGCAGACATATCTGTCGCTATGCCCATCTCTTAGGCTCAGGAGATTTATATTGCTACTAAGAATTGAATATCTTCCCATAAAGATGACTACAGGGGTGATAGATAAGCTACCCAAAGATCAACGCTATTGCCGTCTCTGTAAGAATTTGGAACATCTTGAGACAGCTAAGCATGTACTCACGGAATGTTTGGCAATTACAGATGATATAATTACTCATCTGGGAAAGCATGTACATAATATGGAAACAATTGGGGACATGCTTTTCTGGAATCACTGTATCAACACCAACAGCATAAGATTGTTAAAAGCACTTTATTCCATTTGGTTAAGGGTAGAAGTTAAGTTGGGTATATCTATATAATGTTTGCTGGGAATTGGCCAGGTTGTGCTCCTATACGGAAACTGCGATATTGCTAAGTATATCATAAATTAGGTGAGAATGCCCATGACTAGGAGGCAAAAATGATTAGTACCTCTGGTCTTTATGGTTGATGATGAATTATAGAGACAGTGAATGAATTATTATTATAACTTTGTACTATTTGAATTTGAATTTTTTAATGTATATATATGTTATTGTATTGGAATTTTATTAAATGTATGGTTTATATGTGTAAAGTTTATTATTTAAACTATGTCACATTAAAATTATTATTAGTAACTGTAATGAAAAAAGCTAGCCCACATGTTTCGATGGTAACTAATATGCAGCCATCACCCAGTGACACCAGTGTCCCCAGTGCCCCTTGGACATTTCTTTCTGCCATTGCACATGACTCAAGAGTGGAGATGCTTGCAGTTTCAATAGGGGCGTCTCAGCTAAAGACTCCCATAAACACAAACAAGCTTTAAGGGGTGCCACAGTTAGTGAACAGAATCAGGACACGTGTGTATATCCACGTTTTCACAGCATATTGCACTTGCGCAATGCTGAAGGCAGTGTCCTAACGGACAAGCACTCCATAACGTGGCAACTAAACTTTGTTCATATGTCCCGGATCGAACTTTATATGATCAACTGCACTTCATCTCCAGGCCGTTCCAGTTCTCCAGTGACAAGCCAGGAGGGGGCAGAGGTTTTTCAGTGCATGGTACTACTATACCCATCTGTGGAATGCTTTTCACGTTTGGCTTTTTCTGTTAACCAGTGTTATTGTGGAGTAAGCATATCCACAGTGCGGTATGTTATGTGGATTTGTACTGTGGACCACTGCTGTTTTCATGGTTTCCAGTTGCTCTCGTTGATCTGTAGAAATGAGAGGGGGGGATTGTTAGGGGGTTAGTGGTAAAAGACAATGCGTTGTGCTCAAATGCTGGTGAAAGTAGAGCCACGAGCACTGGCATCAGCGCAGGTGTGCTCTGTAGGTGATTTGTGGTGTTTTACCTGTAAGCAAGGGAATCTGTGCCTTGTTGGTCAGTTTCAGCAGTTTGTTTGAGAGGTGTACAGTTTTGACTAAGTTTTGAGGGGCCGATATATTTGTTTGGCTGCATTTCCTTGACACCAACTTATTGAGCGTATGGTGAGTAAGGTATTTGAAGAGGGAGGCTGTTAGTCAGGTCCATTTATTTGGGCAGATCTGCTGGCCATGGTGTGTTAGAAGGAGTGTTGTGGGTTCGTTTCTTTTAGTGTAGACTTGCGTTTTCTGATGTGTGTGTGTGTGAGAGTGGTTAAGGATGACGAGTGTGATTGTTTCAGAGGGTTAGCTTTGCTTATCATTGTTACTTAGTTCTGTAGGTTTGTTGTTCTGTTTCTGAAGAGATGTGTTTTGGCCTTGTCCTGTCCTGTAGAGGATAAGTTTACTAGAAGACGAGCTCGGTCTCGTCATACAGACGCTGAGCCTATCAGAAAGCTAAGCTGCCGGCTGTGTGTGTGTTCTTTCCCATGCTTGCATGCAGTAGCAAGTGTCCACCCCACACACACAAATCACATTTACCCTCTTCAGTTCCCTAACACCCACAGGAACAGTACAGTGGCGATGAGGATGGGATTTATGTAGCAATTTCACACAGATCCCTAAGCCAGGCCCACGTGAAGGGTACCCCACATCCAGAGTTGGTGATCAACATGAGACCAAGTAGGTGCATGATCGAACCTAAAAAAAAAGATGACGAGCGGATTGTAGAGGACACATCCTGTGCCTCTGCTTTCTGCCAGCCTGCACCATTTTATATGACTGACAAGCCAAGCATGCTTTAGGTCCTCGCTGGGAATGCTGGCTCTGCAGATCTGAAAATGTCCTGGAAGCCTCCAGCGTACAAGCACCAGATAAATGTGCACATTTGCAAGACGATTGCTAGTCAATCTAGTGGGTGAGGAAGTCCAAGACCTCATCCCCACTTTCTCGCCAGATGAAGTCGACTCCTACATGGGACTCAAGGAAGCACTGAGCAACTGCTTTGACCCACAAAATAACATGAACCATGAGCGTCACTGTCAGTACTGACAAATAGAACAGGCGGTTGGGTGGTCACTCTTCTCCATAATAACAGGAACCCCAAGTCTGTACAGACGGGGTCTTCTCAAAGAGGGTGACCTTTCCCTTGAAGCATCCCTCTGCACGTTTTTGATGAATCCAGGCAGAGCTGCGATTTGACTAAAAGAGCAAAAATTACCACCAGATTTGCACAAGGCTGCAAAAACAAGGATAGATCTTAGTACCAGTGAACTAGCAAAATAACACCATTTAAAAAAATATATATTATTATTTACATATTGTTTATTAGAAGCTTTTCGCAATTTCACTTCTTCCCCCCATGTTTCTCAACACCCCCTTACAGTATAAAATTGAAGTTTAACATTAAAGTTTAAAATCACTTTCCAAACCAGAATTCCGTTATTGTTTGTGAATCCATGTATTCTCACATTTACCGAAGAGTCTTCAAATCAAGTTTTTCCAGCGTTGCTTTTAAGAAGTTCACCATTGCATAATTTACTCTTTGGTCTGCCATGCCATAGATCAGCTTCCACAATTTCTTAGCTTCCAAACCTACTTTCTTGTCTTTAACCTTAAGGAGGTAAATGGATCTTAAATCCTTCAGTTTCGGACAAAAGAGACTCAAGTGACACAATCGATAATTCGAAGATGACACTAACCTGGATAGAGTGGGCGCAAGGCTGTAATCCAAGGAATCGTTTGGTGACAAAAAAGAAGCTATGAGTCCTCTAACCCAGACTGTCAGGGACAAGAAGGCGTACCTATTAAGGGCAGAAGGGAAGTCCTAAAATGAAGACTGTTCAGAGTACAAATCCTGGAGAACAGGACATGAACCACATGGCAGGACTAGGTGCAGATAGGAAGGGGAGTTAGTAGGTTTAATGAGGACCTGCCCCCGGGCGGCATGATGATGCACTAATGACACAAAAGGTGCTCAGTGTTTGAGGCTGCAGAGTGTCCAAAGTCCAGTGCACAACACTAATCCTAGGGTAGACAGAGTCCTATTATCCAACAGGTAGTATCATGAAACAAACATCATTAGCAAGAAAATCCAGAAGCAATCCATATAGAGTAAGCAGAAGTTGTTACCGTGAAGATACAAGGCAAATGCACCAAGACGGAAACCAAGAGACGGTAAAAAGCGCAAAAGCAGGGTCACAGGAGTCATAAACAAGATATATAAGGATCAGAACACCAGGCACTTATTTCAATCAGAAGTGCTGGCATCATGGGTTTGCTGTTTTTTATGGCGTTGCGTAAGTCCTGCAGCGTGCTGACATCTCACCTCGCATCGGGTAACCATAGAAACATAGGAGTCTACTCGACGCGACACCTGAATGACGCTGTGCTCATTCGTTGCGTCGATGTAGGGGCCATGGCAACCTCCAAATGCATAGAAGTGGAAAGGAAAGACAATTCTGTTTGCGCTGAAGATGTTTGTTTGTTCTTTGAATTGTGACAGTCACACATTCAACACCACATGCCAGCTGAAAGGAGAATCCATGGATACTTTTGCAATCGTCTACACAAACTAGTAGCTTACTGTGAATTCCACAAATTCACAAAAGAAGACATGATCAGTCTGAGAATCATTGGAGGGTGTCTATCCTCATTATTTCAGAAGAAATTGCACTGAGACCCGCGTCCTTTTCCGATCATACTACAAATGGCCCGAATTTGAATGAGAGCAGACAATCAAGCGTCTCTGATTGAAGGCAGCAAAGGAACTGTGAAGGAACTGAACTGGAGTTCCCAGCTAGTTAAGATGAGGTAGCAGTACCCTTGAGATGGATGGGGATGCAGAAATTATTTAAACATCAATAATGAAACAACTGAGGTAGTTGGCAAAAGGATAACTGTTTTAATATCAATTATCTAAAACAGGGAGTATAACGGACATGAACGGACATCTCAGCGCAAAATCTCTCAATGCATCTTAGAAAAAAGCTTGTTTATATAACAGAAAATAGTCATAGGTGACGATAACCTGCTTATTATAACGTCATCCTACGTGGCAAAATACAAAAACCTAGTGGCAAGTGTGATAGGGTCTAAGAAATCATCTAAGTATACAATCCATACTCGTTTAGGCAGTGGAATAAAGTGAAAGGTTTATAAACATCAGGTGGGGAAACTAAGCCCTCCCTTCAAACAGGTCACTATAAACGTCACTAAATATATGACGGTCTATTGGCTAAATAACTATAGGACCCTTGATCGTGCGGTCCCCTATCTTTGGCTGGCTTCTAATCTCCGTCAGTACCTTCCTACCTACGTATAGCAGCACGCATGCTAAGCGACAAGGCGCTGGTGAGCTCATCTTAACCATAGCTTCCCACCAATTAGCATACCCATCCATCATTACCTCAGAGGCATGCTGTCAATTAGGACTTTGAACTTGTCCTTGGGAGTGTTCTTTGCTCTGAGAAATTCAGGGGAGTGAAGGCATGCTCTGCCCTCATGCGTAGTTGTGACCATCCTGCTCGTCCAACTTCTTCCCCCACATGACCGAAGACCATAAAATCGAGCTTCTAGTGTATTAAAATACTATTTTCTAATAGACCTCGGACGTCTTCTTGTTTTTGTCCATTCCTCCTGAACAGGAGCTTGATTCTTTCACACGATTTGTATCCAATGTTAGCTCACCCCAGCCTGATATGGCCTTGGCTTCTTGGCTCATCCAGCCTTGCCTTTCTGAAATTGGCCTGTAATTTGCTTGTTTTTCTAACTGCGACATACTGGAAAAACAGCTTTACTTCTTTTGCTCAGCTCTGCTATTGTACATAGTGGAAACATCCATTCCTTACTCACTTATATTTGTATATGTTGGTGCTTGCCGCAATCTATTCACTTTAAAAACTAGCCTCAGGAATACTTTGTCTGCTTGCGTTTCTTTGCATATGTACACATGTAAAACAACTTGACATTTTCATCTATCTCGTTAGCATAAGCTTCTTCATCTTGATCGCAAAATGACACTTATCTTCGATACTTTCTTGAGGGTTATGGTCTTTCCATTGATGGAAATGAATCAAAATGCAAATCCATTGATGGAAATGCATCGAATGCCAATCCATCGAAATGCTATCCTTTACATGTAAAAGTGCATATACATCGAAACCTGTCCATCGAATATAGAAATGGAAAAGATTCGATGCATATGGACTTTTAAATGTAAAAAATAGCATTTGGATGCATTTTTTTGTAACATTAAAATGTTACATGGAGCTGTCCAGTGCTGAAATCTTCAAATGATTTGGCACTGGCCAGCTTCATGTAATGTTTCATATTTTTTATTTTCTTTGGGCGGGGGGGGGGAGTTCCAGCCCATCCCTCCAACTCCCAAGACACCCCCCTCCCCGAACCCTAACCCAACTCTAACCCTAAGCCTAATTCTAACCCTTGCCCTACCCCTTTCTCTAACCCTAATTCTACCCCTTTCCCTACCCCTTACCCCAACCCTAAATCTAACCCTTGCCCTAACCCTTACCCTAATCCTTGCCCTAACCTTAACCCTTGCCCTACCCTTACCCTAATTCTAACCCTTACCCTACCCCTTACACTAATCGTAACCCTAATGCTAACCCTTGCCCTACACCTTACCCTAAATGTAACCCTTGCCCTACCCCTTACACTAACCCTAACCCTTGCCCTAACACTAACCATTACCCTAACACTTACCCTTGCCCTAGCCCTTACCCTAACCCTAACCCTAATTTTAAATTTTAAAAAATCCATTGAATATCTATCAAATTTTTTTCAATGAAAATGCATTTCGATGGAAAGTATTTTCATTTAATAAAATTTGATGGAAAGGTCGTAGATGAATTTGATTTTTATGTAAAGTCTAGATACCCTTGCTTGATGCCTTATAGAACTGTCTGCATTCTCTTGTCTCTGCATCTCTTCTTAAGCACGTCAGCTCTGTTCTGTATGAGCTTATCACTCTTTTCATTCAGTTATTTTTCCTGTTTCCTTTCAGAATTTCATTTGAACGACCATCACATTGTCTTTTATGCAGGTATGGCTTTCTCAATGGGAACCTTGCTTCCATGATTCTCCGTGTTATCTGTAGTTTCAATGGCTCTGTACGTGTCTCATACTCTGGCTCCCAACATATAGGGAATATGGGTGAGGTGATTGAGGTAGGGATTCTTGACTCCTTCTCTACAGAACAAATATATCAGATTATGCAAGGAGGAAAGAACAACTATGCCAACAACAGCAAATCAAGGAGATACCAATCATCAGGACGATGCTGTTGCTTCAGTCTACCATTTCCTTACGACGAAGGCGTAAGGTTTCCCGCATTTAGGCAAAAATGCACCAACTGTGGGAGAGACAACCACCTGGTGATTGTCTACAGCTCAATACCTAGTAGGCCACAAGGAAATAGTTTCACACCACCCAGGCAAGACACTTGGGCACGTGGCTCCATACTGGTGAGAAGAGATCTGAATGCCAGAAGAGAACATATAAGTCATGTGAGTCAAGTGACTGGGCTATCTCCATTGCCCCCGCTGACCAGAGAAAGAGACAGATACGACTCTGCCTACATGATGAGTGAACCAGCGACATCACCTGAAAGTGTTGTCGACATATTAGTTGGGGTATACAATACAAAGTTTGTCATTGACAAGGTGCAACCCTGAACATCATGTGTGTGGCAGAATTTCACAAGATAAATCGCTCACCACCACTAACACTGTCAGAACTACGAGTATTCCTGTGTGCTGCGAGAGGACCAGTACGAAACCATCAGAAGTCCTCTACGACCCTCAGTTATAAAGGGAGACAAGCCATGTAGCATGATGCAACGATAACACTGACATTTCCTGCACTATTCAAAGGCATTGGGTGCCTGAATTGGGAACCAGTAATTCTTCACATTCAACTCCCGTGGACAAAACCAATCCACCTCCTGCTTCACCTTGAAAAGGAAATACAGTGTCTGCTGGCAGATGACATCATTGAACCTTCTAGTGGTCCAGCACCCTGGATGTTCCATATTGTAGCGGTGCCAAAGAAAGGATCAATTGATAAAATATGCTTATGTGTCAACATGAGACAAGCCAACAAGGCATTAGGGAGAGAACCCTGGATTAGCACCTGGATGACATGATCAGCTTACTAATTGGCCCTTAGGTATTCCAAACTCGATCTGAACAAGGGGTACCACCAGATCAATTTAGATGAGCACTCCAGGTACATCACCACATTTGCCACTCACATCTGCCTCTATCGATACAAAAGACTGAGCTTTGGAATATCCTTGGCAGCTGAGATCTTTCAAGAGAGTGTCAGGAAAATAATTTGTCACGTGAGAAACTGTTTCAATTATAATGTTAACATTTTCATTTTTGGCGCTACCAATAAACAACATGACTGAGCATACACCAAGCATGCAGCACCTTGATGGAAGCAGGTCCAACGCTGACTCGTCACAAATGTGTGTTTCATAAGTCATACCTCAAATTCTTTGGACACATTTTCTCACACAGGGGGGTGAGTTCTGACCCAGAGAAAGTGTCTGCCATTTCAGAGATCTCAACCTCAGAAGACGTCAGTGAGGTCAGATAATTCCTGGGAATGGCCGTTTACTGTAGTCAGGTAACTCTGGCACTTATCCACCACCAGTGCCCCACTCAGAGAACTCACCAAACAAGGGACAGCTTTCCACTGGTTTCATGAATGTGAAAAAGCATTCAACCAGATAAAGAGGGACAGTGCTGCGGCAGAGCATATGGCATACTTCAACCCAACCATGTACACAGAACTGATGGTAGATGGCAGCCCGGTTGGCTTGGGAGTGATTTTGGCTCAACACGGACCAGGACGAGAAGCTTCAAGAACAGACAGAATTACAGCTGTCAAAAACCTGCATTAAAAGTGTAAACTTGTACAACTGAAATCTAATGTCTGAAAACTAAGTGACCTGTTATTGAGAGTAACCTAGGTTGTAACTGTTTAATCCCATGGTTTAGAATCTGGAATAAGTGTTATAGCTGCTTGTTTTGAAATTACAAGTTTGTTTTAAACCAAGAATAAGTGTAACAGAATGACATTGAATTTAAGCCTGCCTAAAAGCAATTAAACCAGTCCAACAGCCTCCCCCACAGAGGCCAGGCCTCTCCCTTGTGCTTCACTCCACCAGGAAATCACACCTCTGTGATGATTAGATCAGGGGAGGATAATTTGCGGCTGCAGGGGAAGGGGACAATGGACATCCTCTGGCTGAAAGGAAATGTGAAGTGTGAAGAGTCATAAATGGCCGAGCCCAGAAGGAACTGGGAGGACACTGCTTCTGAGTTGCCAGGAGAAGAAGGAGGCGGAGACAAACCACAATTTGTTACTTAACAAAGGCCTAAAGCACATTTTTAAAAGACTGATAAATTAGTGTGTCAAATTGAGAAAAATATGTAAACAACAGATTTGTGAATCTAATTTTTGGCGGCACGTTTTAAGAGGCACCAGAAGTCTGTGAGATGTTCTGGGAAGTAACAGCGGAAAATATGGTTTTACACCAAATGTATTTATGCCAAAAGCATGAAACTTCATACACTTATGCCCATATTCAATGTGCACATTTGTACATATTTTCTGATAAACTGGATATTGTGTTCCGGACAAAAAGGGCAAAATTCCTTCAAAAGTAGACACAAGATCTACAGCGACGAGGTTTGGAGGAGTAGATGCTACACAAAATATGTAAATTGTATATATGATTGTTATAGAGACTGCACACTTGTAAATATGTATTGTACCAAAAGGAGGATTCTCTGACTAATAAACTCATACAATCAAGGTGACACCCTGTTTCTCTCCTCCTGTCAAGGTAGAGAAGAGACTCCAGCCAATCGCCTGCCTAAGGGGCGCACTTAGGATAAACCAGCACACACCCCTTTTATCATAAGCATAAATAGAGACAGCTGAGGACTTAGAAAGACACACAGATTCACCCACTAACCGATTGCTGGCGGAGCACCCTGCTAGCGAACCATCCATCTTCCTTGCTCCAGACTCCAGAAACTTGGCAAGCAGAAAGGCTCATTGCATAGCTGAACCATTTTCAGCTAGGCCTGAAAATTTCAGAACCTACCCTAGAAACCTAAGGGGAACAATAGAAACAGCCGGGCTGTGCTGTAACTGCTTTCCTGCCAAAAGAAGTATCACCAGAACCAAAAGATCCAATCCAGTTGTGCTGTGCTGTGACAAAAGCCATTGCAGACCCGATCCAGTCCTGTGCTGTGCTGTGAACAGACCCAGTCCAGTCCGGTGTGCCCAGCAGAATCCCTGACCAGAATCCCTGACCAGAATCCCTGACCAGAAATCTTGACGGACCAGAATTCCTGACGGTTCTGCTCAAAACATGAGTATCTATAGAATAGAACTGTGTCACTAGCTTATGTACCTGGCTTAGTCCAATCCCCATCTAAACCCATACTATCTTCTATTCAGAACCAGTAGTGTTAGGAGTATTTTTGAATTGTCAGAACTGTTCTTGCGCTAAGTTTCTCTTATCTGTTTTCTAAAATCATAAATCATTAGTGTTTTGAATAAATAAAGTGAATCCCCGAAAGAAAGTGAGTATCCACCACTTGAAGGGTTCCTGGCCAGGACTGTGGAGATTCACGTGTGGCATTCTCTTTTTCTATAGTCATAATCTAGTATAAGAAATCCCATTTGTCTTTTAAGAGCGCATTCCTGTTTTCCATTTCTTGCGCCTGTCTCAGAAAAACGACCTCCACTAAAACGTCCATAACTAATTCAATTTTCACATTCCAAATCCATGTAGTTCTCTCGCAAACTCGATGCCGCGCACGGAAAAGCTTTCCGCAAATTATGTTTTAGGACATTTCTGACACGTGTAAAGCAGCTTTTGATTGCACCCGACCTCAATTTTAAGATTTCACATTGTACCATAGTATCAAATCAGAGCTAGTGTTTATGTGTAACTATCCAACGCGGCTCCCATAAGAATTTAAACAATTTCAGCGATTTAGACCATATTTAGTGTTTTTGCACATTCCATTCTCAGATAACTTTAAAACCATTTCACAGCTTGCCAATCAATTCTGTTTTTCTCTTGTGTTGATGGGGGGAAATTGGGATTGTTATCTGTTTGAATTTTGCCATTCCTGAAACCTGTTCTCTCCTCCTATCTCTTTACATTGCCTATTGGGGGGTTTAGTGGTGTGCAGGCGGAAATAGGAAACACACTGCAATTTGATTTGAACACACACACAAAAATATTATTTCTGTGCTGCTTTGTTTTTGCTCATTATTACTCATTGTGATTAAAGAAATTGTTAGTGCTACATCACCCCATTGGTGATTATTGTATACTCATTAAACATAGTGTGATTAACTGTAACTACATAAATAAATATTTTAAGTTTGCAAACCAGCCTGATTCCTGGTTCAGTGTGACCGGGGGGGGGGGGGGTGGGGGAGGGTCTCCAAGAGAGGGGCATTATATGAGTGGTACATCGTTCAGAATAAAAGAACTTTTAGACATAAATAAATAAGGATTTCAGTTGTGCATTACACGCTAGGCGTTGACTTAGGTGAAGTGCCGGATTGAAAACACTTACAATATGGAAATCCATAGTGCAAGATGGCACCACGCATAGAAAGATGGTGCTTACAAATACAGGATTTCAACTTTACAATCGTACACAAACCAGGGAAAGAATATAACCAGCTGACCTTATGTCACAGCATCCACTCCCGGATCCATAAATCACCATCTCCAGAGCTGAAGAATATATCAATTTTCATACCCACTGTGGGCGGCCCAACTTCTTAATGACAACAGTAATAAAGGAGCAAAGCCTACGAGACAAGACACTGAAGAAAGTTTGGGAATTGATTGAATCCGGAGATGGAGAGAAATACGTCCTGAGAGAGATCAAGACTGAAAGGTCTCCATGATAGAACTATGCACATTCAAACAAATGAGGGATGAACTCTCAGTTTCACCTGACGATCTCATCATGAAAGGGAACCGTATAATAATTCCCACAGAATTAAGACAATGGGTCGTGGACCTGGCGCATGAGGGCCATCGAGGAATGGTAGCCAGCAAGTGACAGATAAGAGACACCATGCGATTCCCGGGAATAGATGCACTAGTGGAGCCCATAATCAGAGCTTGTCATTTGTGCCAGTGTACATAATGGCCAAGTAATTCAGAAGCTCTCCGAATGTCCAAGATTCCAGAGGTTTGGACCGTTTGAAGATAGCAAGTATTGGTTAGTAATCATGAATGAGTATTCCTGATTCCCCATTGTTCAGATGGTTTTCTCCACGGGAGCCAGCTTTGTCATCCCAGAGCTGGACAACATGTTCTCAGCATGGGGATTTCCAGACGTACTAAATTTGAAAAATGGACCAGATCAGAAGGAGAGTGAAGACAAGACTTCTCTACATATCAGGACCCGTAAACGGGGATAGGATAGGTCTGTTAGCAACTGATGCTTTCAGGAAACAGAGCATTAAAAAGACTATGCAGATAGAAGAAGAAATGCCAAGAGTTCCTCTGTACAAACAGGGGATGAAGGCCGAGTATGCCGAAAACAAGAAAGAAAATCGGATTCCCGAATTGACCCAACTTCCTTGGCAGTGTGTCACATACAGGGAACCATGATAACGGCTCGTTCCCCCGGAGGAGTAATAACACAGCACATTTCACACTTCAAGAAATACACCGAGAAGGAACAGGAAAGTGGTGAAGAGAAAAATGATGAGGTGATTCATGAGAGGGATCAAAGAAACGACTGAAGAGTCCAGAGAGGCTTCGTCACGGCCGTCAAGATGCATTCAGAGACCTTTGCCTCTCATTGAAGAAATATGAGAGAGACAAACTGTGAGTGACATTCGTTGACCCGGGTGGCGGGGGAGATGTCATGTCCTGGAGAAGACACGGTTAATAGAAGACGAGCAGTGTCTCGTCATACGGTTGCAGGGCCTATCAGGAAGCAGATGCCCTGTGCATGCGCATTAGAAATGTACCACACATGGCATTCACCATTGCGAGGGATAAAGACAAGTTTGTGGCTAAGCTGCCCACTCGGTGTGTGTTTCTTCCCCATGCTTGTATGCAGTAGCAAGCGTCCCACGCACACGCACCTCACATTTACCCTCTTCTGTTCCCTAACACCCACGGGAACAGTACAGTCCTCATGCTAGTTTTGGTGAATTATATGTTAAGAAGATGTTGATCAGTGCAGTAATGGCCTCGATTGTGGTTGTGTGTTCTTTGTTTTCCTATCTTGGATCATTGATATAGCTCTATCTTGCTGTATTGAACAGCCAAGTTTATAGGTATATCCAGAATGTGAGATAGTCTTCTGCTATTTTTCCTTTGGGACTGAGTTACTTATTTTTGCTGTGAGTATGGATAACGCAGTCCCTCCGTACTTGTTTTTATCATAGTGCCTTGATTCTCTAAGTATGTTGCTGCTTGTTCTACTTGGTTGGTAATGGGTGATATTTGACTGGGGGAATTCCGCTCCCTTCCTATGCAGTTCGCTGTGAGCTATGCTGAGTGTTCTGAAATATATTGTTTTCTTTTCTGGTAACCAGTGCAGGCTTCGCAATGCCAAGGTGAAGTGTTCTCTCCTGCTTATTCTTAGCAGAGGTATTGGTGCTGTGTTTGGATGCATTTTAAATTCTTGGTCCGGTATTCCTACTTATAACCTGTTTGCATGATCTATTCTCAATAGTATTAGAGAGATTATGGCAAAGGGTCAGATATGGGAAGCTTAGGTATGGAAGGATGCACCTGATTGAGTGTAGCTGGTAAAAGCATTTTGGTAGAATTTAGTTAATCTTTGGTTTAGAGTGAGCCTGCTGTCAATGAGTGTTCATTGGTTTTTTAATACAGTTTATGTTTCTGGTCCTATTCCTATTTCCGGTGACCAAGGGAGTGCAACCAGTGGTCGATTGTCATTGTGTGTCACCACCATGTCAACACAGCATATCAGTATGCTAACCTGTCACATAATACGCATTTCACGAACAACCTTCTCACAGTGACATGCTTACTGTTTTCCACTCGTAGAGCGTGATTCAGTTAGTGTTTTGCAATGGGGAAATCACACAGAAAAATGCTTTGTGAATCAAGCTTTTGTAATTTATACATCTTTTAGAGTTCTTTTCAGTGCGTTCAGGAAAAGGCATGACGGCATTATTTGGAATGTCTACCTTCAAAATTTGGAGGAGTTTGGATGTATATTGTAGCAATAAGGACGTTTATGTACATTTAGGTAAAAATATTTTTGTGCAAAACAATGTCTTAAAGGGATGGTCTAGTAAAAATTTTTATTTCAAAAATAGATAGGCCACATAAAAAAAAAATACTAGCATCCTCCGTTTTAAAACTTCCTATGTAAAATTTTGAGCTATTCAAGCTCAAAATTCGAAAAAGCAAGCACAGGGGCGCAGCCATTTTGTGAAATGGAGGCCCTCCTGTGCTGGCTTTTGCTTTTGCGGCACTAATGAAGGAAAAACCAGCCAGCTGTAGCAAACAAAGTCTACCGCTGGGTGGCTTTCCCTTCATTAGTGCCGGGACTCGGAGGACGCGGACCGGAGACCAGAGCAGGAAAGCTGCAGCTGAATCTCGGTAAGTGCTATTTATTTTTTTACAAAAAATAAGCACTAGCTGCGTTTATTTTTCTAAGTTTTCCGGGCTGGAGGAGCCCGGAAAACTTAGAAATAAAACCGCAGCTTTAAAAACGTATTTATGTTTGCGGTCGCTTTTGAAGCGACCGCAAACATAAATACAACGTTATTGTGTTGGAAAACGCTGCGGTTTTAAAACCGCAGCGTTTTCCAACACAACCGCGTGTGTTTCTGCCTGCTGTGGCTATCACTTTGGGTCTCCGGTGCTGAGCACCGGAGATCCAAAGTGAAAGCCACAGCAGGCAGAAACACACGCGGTTATGTTTACATGCCGCGTAGTGTTTCTACCTGCAGCTGATTTCCCATTTGGGGCTCTCGGGCTCCCCATGGGGAGCCCGAGAGCCCCAAAGGGGAAATGCTAAATGCTGCGTTGTCTGCCTAAATCTGCTTTCCCATTTGGGGCTCTCGGGCTCCCCGTGGGGAGCCCGAGAGCCCCAAATGGTAAAGCAGATTCAGACAGACACAACGCGGTTGTTTTCCGCAATGCCGCGTTGTGTCTGCCTGAATCTGCTTTTCCATTTGGGGCTCTCGGGCCCCAAAGCAGATTCAGGCAGACACAACGCGGTTGTTTTCCGCAATGCCGCGTTGTGTCTGCCTGAATCTGCTTTTCCATTTGGGGCTCTCGGGCTCCCCGTGGGGAGCCCGAGAGCCCCAAATAGTAAAGCAGATTCAGGCAGACACAACGCGGTTGCGTTGGAAAACGCTGCGGTTTTAAAACCGCAGCGTTTTCCAACACAATAACGTTGTATTTATGTTTGCGGTCGCTTCAAAAGCGACCGCAAACATAAATACAACGTTTTTAAAGCTGCGGTTTTATTTCTAAGTTTTCCGGGCTCCTCCAGCCCGGAAAACTTAGAAAAAAAACCGCAGCTAGTGCTTATTTTTTGTAAAAAAAAATAAATAGCACTTACCGAGATTCATCTGCATCCGGTCCGCGTCCTCCGAGTCCCGGCACTAATGAAGGGAAAGCCACCCAGCGGTAGACTTTGTTTACTACAGCTGGCTGGCTTTTCCTTCATTAGTGCCGCAAAAGCAAAAGCCAGCACAGGAGGGCCTCCATTTCACAAAATGGCTGCGCCCCTGTGCTTGCTTTTTCGAATTTTGAGCTTGAATAGCTCAAAATTTTACATAGGAAGTTTTAAAACGGAGGATGCTAGTATTTATTTTTTTATGTGGCCTATCTATTTTTGAAATAAAATTTTTTACTAGAACATCCCTAACTCTCTTTCTGACTGGCAGTTTATGTACCTGATGTAGAGCCGTTTTATCTATTCCCACGTACTGCACTGTCTGTGCCCCCTTCCCCACACTCGCGCAATCTGAATGACACCTGGCATAGTAGGATCGTTGTCTGTCCTCCATTTGTTCCCCTCCCTTGCCTCGTCGCGCCTTGAAACACTTGTTTATAGGCGCGTTATAAATGCCATATCAAATCCTATCATATCACTTGAGGGGTAGATTGCTTGAAGCGGGTCGGGGGGTTCAGGAGGCCTTGCTTGGCAAGAAGGAGGGGCATAGACTAAGGCCCCAGAATAAAGGTAAAGTATTTATAATCTAGGAAAAATGTGGCCCCTGGTGGCTCTCAAAGCAGCAAAACCAAGATTAGTCCTTCACTGACTCCCATAACCCTACCTCCCACTGAACATGTTGGCGGCCATATTCGAACAAGTCCAATGAAGTATTCACAGTCTCTACTGCTCATTGATAAATCGCAGTGTGAGAACACATACTCAAGGTATACTGAAGTTAACACTTGGTTGATGCACAAAGCTTTTTCACAACAATGTTTACTATCTGTTGACAATGTTTTTGTAAGATTTTGTATAACACATATGTAATCCCAATATAAATTACACTTTTCTGCATTAAAAAGATGTACAGTAGAAGTAAGGTAATAACGTTTATCCGGATTGCTGTCCATTAACACATAAAAAACAATACAGTTTAAAACATGACAGTTGACAATAAATATGCAAACTGCAGTACATTGTCTACTAAAGACAATATTCACTTCATCTAAGACATATTTTGAAGCTATATTACATTTGCACTGTCCTCTTCAGATTAGTTCCACTGAGTGCATCCCTTACAGAGTTAAAAACATCATATAAAAAGTCGTCCTCGTTGGTTCACAAAACCATTGACATGGCATCCTCACATGTCCTCATTTTATTTTTAATAAAATGCACCCTAAGCCATTTTTTCTAAAAGCAATCAAAAATCTAAAAGTCATTAAATAATGCATTAGGTCTTTTCCCCTACTTAGACCCCATGGGCATTCCCTCCCTCACTCAATCTAATCAGCGCATTCAAGCTGTCAGTGGGAGGACATTTAATCTGACCATTAATATGATCCTATGGCACTTGGAGGGATTTAATTGTATCTATAGGTATAGGGGTGCTTGGTTGTTTTAAAGAGAGGGAATATCATTTTATTAAAAAGAAAGGACCTTTTTGTGCATTAAAACGATGTAGCGTAGTGTCAAGACCCACTACTGTACATTACCCAATTCCACTGTTACATTGAAAGTAAAAATTGCCTGAAAAGTCTTTTAAAATTTTAATTTTATGATTACCAATGGCAGAGGTGGTATTATTTAAATGCCTCATTATGTAGCCCAGAAATACCTCCTCTGCCAGTAGTAAAGTCGTGATTGTTTTTTTTTTCAAAAATACCACTGGAGGAGGTGTTAGGGAGAATTCTCCAGAATGGCTAATTTCCCTCAGCAGCTTTGCTGGATTTCTAGGATTTATTTTTTTCACCTGGTAAGAGTGTGAGCCTTTTTTCCCACTTTTACATGTGTTTTGCTGAGGGTGTTTAACATTTTTGTGTTCATAGACTGTGGAGCTTCACCTACTCCATAGGCATCATCTTTTTACTGTGTGTCACACAGCACCTTTAGTGCAGTGACACAGGGGTGTCTTTTTCAGACTTCCCACTTTAAACTCCATTTTCTGGGACTGACTACTGTCTCCCAGAACATGTAAAGTTGCCATTGACTAGTCTTTTTAAATTCACAGACCCAGTATCAACTATCTTCCATAGAGTACTGGAAAGGGTTAATAGTTATCCCTTTTTGCCTGTCTCTCATGGAACATTATTATTTCCCCTTTCGTTAAGATTTGGCTGGTGGCAGTGGTATTTACCCTATTTTTTCTACCGTGCTCTATGTAAATAGCCTTGGTACTGTTTTAGGATAAGTTAGTAGCCTCAAACTTAAATCCGCTGGCCCCCATTTACTTTTATTTATTTATTTATTTATTTTTTAATTTTATTTAATTTATTTGTTCATAATTGGTTTAGCAAATTGAAAACCTTAAGCCAAAACACAAACATATGAATAAAAAAAGATATTTTTTACACAGTCATTTTCACATTCACGTTGTCGGTTACCAAACGCACTCCCAAGACTGCGTGTCTAACCACGCTTTATCAGGTGGAATGCTCCATGAGGTTTTCTATTTTCTTAAAAATCATGATTAGAAATCTGACCAGAGCCAAGTTAGTTGTGATTTTCTCCATTTCCATGAAAACATTCCACCATGTGTCTACATCTCTGCAGTACTTTTTGCTATGTCTCTCAAACATAGTTCTCTTTCGTTTAGTAGACCTTTACATTCTAAGGTTAGATGTTTAAGTGATTCCACTGTGTTAGGTTTACAACAAATTCTGCATTTTAGGGTTACATTTTCTTTTGATCTTGTTTGGATCACTTCTCCTGAAGGCAGAATATTTAAACGGAAACTCATCAGTTGTGACCTGAAAAACCAGTTTGGGAAAGGTTTTAAATAGCCAAGTTCTCTTCCTATAGTTTGTATTGGCAGCAATTTTGACATTTTCAATACCGCTCTCCAGAACTTGCCTTCATAGTGTGCCCATATCTTATCGGGTGAGTCGGGTGTGGTTTCTGCTCCATATTCAAAATTGGAACCACTTTCATTCTGTAGAAGCTTATTAACAGTACCATTGAAAATCTGCAATATTTCCTTAGGAGGATTCGTCCTTGGGCGCAGAATGTTTTTACCTTTTGTATAGATGGTCTTTCCTGGGTGCCTCAGTGCAACTGTTGTTCCCAGGTATATGATTGAGTTTACCTCTAGCAGTCTTTTCCCTTTGAGAAACCAAACAAACTCATTTTTTTTTATTGGTTTTCGTTTTTGACAGGGCCATTATTCGGGTTTTTTCTGGGTTGATTCTTAGTCCGTTTGTCTCAATATACCTATCCAAGGCCTCCAGTTGGCGCTGGAGTCCTATTGCCATCTGATCAATTAAGATGATATCATCCACGTACAGAATTCTCCCTACCGTTGTTCCTCCAATCTGCGGCGTAAATATCTGTATGGGCCTCATTACGACCCTTGCGGAAATGGAAAAATGATGGCGGAAATGCAATTCCGCCATCGAACACCGCTCGTTGCGATCATGACCCGTCACCGTAAAGTACGATGCCATTAGCGACACCGCAGTGAACGGCAACGCTAACTGCACCAAGTACGCGCACGCGCGCCTTGCAAAACCGGAATCACCGCCATGGCGCAACGGTACGCGAATTCTGACCCTAGCGGACATGTACTGAACGCCATCAAGCACGTCGTAAAGTACCATTCCGCCATGGCGAGAAATACGGCAACGCGAACCAACCGTAAATGGCCCACTGAGTGCCTGTACTCCACTCCCTGGCCTCATTGCACAACTCCTGGCAGGCGCAATGTACTCACACTATGCAACCAGTGAAATCCACTATTCACCCATGCATGCCAACGTAGAAAAGCATGCAGGGGCTCAAAGCGCCCCGTGAGTGGGCATCCATGTACGGCATGTCACCATAGCCGTACTGACGCAGCACAGGCATGTGAAGGTACAACACATCAAAATGAAAATCAAGAACACATGACACAAAACAACAGTAGTCCCCCATCGCTTGCCACCAGCGCAAGGCAACATCCACAACAGCATCCTGAGGGGGATTGCACCAGCCCTGTACTCATGCCAGTAAACAAACCAACCATCAGCAGAAGCATGTACCACACAAGTCGGCAGAGTGACTGAGCAGCCAGGCTCATCCCAAGAGGGGCCGATGGGAGCTGCAGGGCACAGATGGCATCAATACAGAAGCTATTCCAATGGACATGACCCCAGTCCCCCTCCAACAAACGCACGCAAACACAGTCACCTGTGACCAGCCACATTCTGAACAACCCATCATTCCACCAATCGACCTGGCTGACAGGCACCAGTCGGCCAAAAGCCAATCCCCCGCCCCTGAACAGCACATCATGTAAACAGACACAATGGCAGCCTCTATCCGTGACCATACTGTGCTACGTAGGCAAACGCGGCCAGTACTGTACCACACAACTCAACTCAGAAGGCGGAACACAAAGCAGATCATCACGCAATACATACCGCCACAAAGCGAAAATCGCCACATCACCTGCAAAGAACAACGCAACACGACAAATATCGGAATACAATTTAAATGCACATCCAAATGACAAAGGCCCCACATCAATTTGCAAAATCCCACCAAAACAACCATCATCACCGAGGGCTGCATCTGCAATAATTGACCGGCTTCCACTTGTGTGACGCCCTGTACCATCATGGCACACAGGGCTTACATCAACGTTCCAAAAGGCAACATGGAAGCGGCAAGAACCGCAGGTCCGTCCCATGAGGCAGGCACTAGTCGAGCTGAAAGGCCGAAATGTTGCACCTAGCCACCAGTACAGCGTAAGGGCATGTGGCCCATTGGCGATCGTCCCATATGATCGAAATGGTGCTCCACTGATTCACCCGAAGCTGCAGGAGTCGAGAGTAAAAACCATCTGGAGGAGTGGCGTAGAGATGGCATCTGCAATAGGGCAGGAGATACCTGTCACCCAAAAGAAACACAAATCAACCGATTGCATTACGGGTCTCATGATGCATTACAATCTTCATTCAACACACCAAATCCACACCCATATGCATGCTAGCCCACTCCAAAGGAATATACACACCCCTAATCCAGTATCGAATCACAACGAAACCAATCGAGCTAAATACACCATTGGCAACGTCGGTTACTGTGCATGCGTCCGTCAAGATAGAACCCATGACATGGGATTAGTAACGTGCCTAGACACAAGTGTATGAAGGCGCGTCGAGACAGGGAGGATCCGACAAGGGCAGAGAGACGTATGTCCCACTATGGCAGCCTTGCATCACATAACGCAGGGGAAGGGGAGTGAACCAAAAAACCCATGTACATGGCAGACCCTAAACGGATTCATCAGTCCATGCATCCACACATCATTCCCTCATCCCGCAATGAAAACGCATGAATATTCACTCACATAATATGTGAAACTTCCATCGCGTCTGTGCGTAATGCAGTCCGCAAAAACCACTGTGCCCCTGGCCGGATCTGTAGTGTTGTGAAGCAAGATGGATTTGGGAACGTCCTGCCTTATCGTCCACTACGCTGTTGCGCATCCCATTCAATTCATATCATTCATTGCCTGCTCGTTATGGGCCATGTCCCAAGGACATACTACAATAGAACGTTACATTTCCAGCCAGACCTGTGGGCGTATCCTCGCCGCTACTTCAAAACCCAAAATGCTGGCCTTCGAATTCCTCACTTGCAACATTACGTCGAAAAGGCTTCTGTGAACGCTTGCATTCACAATTACATCAATGTAGTGCGGCTGTGTGTCATGATGCTAACTGGCTGCAATCACAAATGGGACGCCACGCCCGTCGGTGAAGTACGTTACTGTGCTGCATGAGGGTCGGCCATCGATCGAGCCCTACATACCACTGACTCTTCACAGGTATGGAAGCGGCTGCAATCATAGCATGTGTAACAATGGGAGCATAGCATGAAAATCAGTCAAAGTACATCACACTGCCATCGGGATTTGATACATGATTCCAATCCCAAGATGCCATGCGGCCAAATGCAGCCTTACGTGCGGGCCGTGCTCGACCAGAAGGGATTGCATCTGCCACAGATTCATTCAATCAGCACAGGTGGAGGCCATACAGGCCGACAGCACATATATTGCAGACCCAAACCCCTCCCACAACCACTCCCACTCCAAAATGCTACCGGCAGGACTAGCGATGTTGGGCCTGGGGTACCAGATAGCACTGCAAGTGCTACAACTACAAGAAGACGACGAACAACAACAGGTACAACAACCGGGCGCACAGGGGAGACGGAGGAGGAGGAGGAGGAGGAGGGCAAGGCAGGGTCAGCAAGGCCCACAAGCACTGCCACTACCACCACGCAGGCGGCCCGCAATCCCACGCCTCCGAGCCGATCCGTTCAACCTCACTGCTGAGCAGATCCACACCCTCTACCGTTTGGACCGGGACACCATAATCGCCATTGTGGACATGACACATGCTGACCTCGTGAGCATGATAGATAGCCCAACCGCCATCCCACCCCTACTGAAGGTGGTGTCTGCACTCCACTTCCTGGCCACAGGCACCTACCAGCACACAGTGGGACAGTTGCATGGCATTTCACAGCCACTGTTCTCACGGACACTCTTCCAAGTGCACGATGCCCTCCTGAAGCACGCCGACGACCACATCACACTACCACGCACGTACCAGGAGATTACCAACGCTAAAGTGGGATTCCATGCACTTGGCGGCATCCCGGGTTGCATTGGTGCCATCGACTGCACCCATGTTGAATTGGTTGTCCCACATGCCATGGAGGTCCAGTACCGCAACCGGAAACAATTTCATTCAATCAATGTGCAAATGGTGTGTGACTCCAACAAGATATTTACGCATTGTTGTGCCAGATTTCCAGGATCTACCCATGATTCTATGGTCCTGAGGAACACAAGAATACCACGCTACATGGAGCGACACGCAGGGCACAGATCCTGGCTACTCGGTGAGTCTCATTCCATGCATGACATCGTGGCCCATTTGATGCGTCAATGACCTTGCAGGGGGGGGGGGGGCTACTTAGCACTATCATTCCACTGACACCCTTTATTCGTCTCATACAGGTGATGCCGGGTATCCACTGAAGAGATGGCTCCTTACACCAATCCGGAACCCACAGAACGAGCATGAGGAGGACTACAACCATGCCCACTCACGTACCCGTGTGGTCATTGAACAGGCATTCGGCCTACTGAAGGCTCGTTTCCGCAGCCTCAGCAGGTCTGGCGGGGCACTCATATACAGCCATGAGAAGGTTTCTAAGATGGTCATGGCATGTGTCATGCTGCACAACATGTGCATACGTAGGAATGTGCCCATGCCCCCTGACGCTGTACTGCATGCACCTGAAGATGATGATGATGATGAGGGTGGGGATGTGGAGGCACCTCAAGGAGTCCATGAGGCACAGGATGCACGTGCAATCCGACAGAGCATCATAGATGCATGCTTCTAGCAACCACGCATGGTGCCTATTACACGGAAAGGGGACCTGTGGCACTGTGTGTGTGTAGTACAGGCACATTGTGGACTGTACGCCTATGAAGGCCTCGTACGCAAATATCAATGTCCACACATGTCATTGGATGATAATGAGGTGCTGTATTGTTGATGTGATTTGATTTATACACCCTATGGACCCGCCACCCAGTGAAGCCCAACACACCCCCTCCACCCTACTACCTCCCCCCCCAACACCAGTGTCCAAATATGCATGCTGTCCGTGGGTAGACGCTATTGCAAGCCCCCTCTACGGGTATCAGGGGCACCCCTGCCCGTGGAGCGCAGGTTCCTGCCAGATCTGCGTTGGGGGCTGCCCTGGACGGAACTTGCCACGGATGAGGTCTCTGCCTGCTCGCGTCCATGCATGTCTCTGAGGGTTTGTGAGAGCTCCGAGAGCACACGGCGCACAGCAGCAAGTTCAGCACAGACGTCTTTGGACGTCGCATGCAGTTCCCCCCTCAGGCTCTCGGTGCTTTTCTCCATTTGTGCTCTCAGGCTCTCGGTGCTTCTCTCCATTTCTCCCCTGAGGCTCTCACTACTTTTCTCTATTTGTGCCCTGAGTGTCTCGGTGGATGTTTCCATGGCTGCCCTGGAACCCCCGCATTCATTTGCATGGTCCTTGAGTAGCGTGGACGCTTCCTGCTGTTGCTCGATCAGCAGGTCGAGGGACTGTTGCCTCTGCTGGGCCATGGACATTTGCGGTGGTGTGACAGGGGGGCTGCTCAACACATGTTGCCTTGGCACAGGACTTGTGGGGGTTGGCCAGTCGTCGTCTTCAGGGTGCCCCTGCGTGGTTTCGTCATGGTGTAGGGGATGGAACATGCAGGGGGATTGGGAAAGGTCATGGATGGTACCTACGTCGCCAGCACTGTTTTCCGTGTCGGAGCATGCTGGCATGACAGCTGTGTCACCTATGGTGCTGCTACCACCAGAGGCAGTGCCATCAGATACGTTCTTTGGGGGGACCTGTGGTGCTGGGGTTGTGGACTTGCTGGCTGCTGGGGTGCCTGTTGCAGTCCCCTCCAGTGTGCTGCCACTTGATTCCTGCTGCTGCCGTGTCTTGATCCTTGCACCTGAGGTGGAGGCTCTTGGGACGTTGGTCCTGGCCCTCTTTGCAGGCGTGCTGGTAGGGGTGTCCTGCAGCTCGTCGTTGGTATCGGACCCTGTGGTGGAGTAAAGAGGGGCGAGCGTTAGTTATGGGTCTGTCGGATTTGGAATGGCAACGTATCAAATGCATTGGGGTGGTACATGAGGCTGATTTGGGACTGGGCCTTGGAGGTGGTCTCATTTTCGTGTGGATTGAGGATGCATTCATTTGGCTGCCTGCAGTTAGGGGGTGCATGCTGCACATGTAGGGGTTGTTTATGGCTTCTTGATTGATTTGTTTGTTCATTCTGACTTTTAGAGGGCGCTGTCAGGGCTAAGTATGTATTGCACTATGGGGTCACATGGTACTGCACATGTTCGTGGTTTGTGGATTTCGCATTGTTTCTCTTGGCCAACCTACCTGATTCTCCGGATGTCGGCACTCCTTTCTCCATCCCTCCGACTCCCTCTATGCTCTCCATTCCTATGGTGGAGGCGCAGATTTCCTCCCAGGGGGTCAACTTGATGGGCGACTCTGAACCCCCCCCGGTAGCTGTGGCGATGTTCCTGTTCGCAGAAAGTATGCTGCGTACGCGGATCCGCAGGTCGTCCCACCGCTTGCGACATTGCTGTGGCGTGCGGGGTGTTGTCCCCACCGCACTTACGCGCTGTGCCACCAGGACCCATATGGCCTTCTTGTTGGCAAGGGCCGTCCTGGTCATTTGACTGGAGAAGACGACGGCGGAATTTTCCTGTAGGGTCTCGGTGAGCACGGTCAGTTCCTCTCGGGAGAAGTGTACCTGCCGCTTGCGGTCACACGCTTTCTTGGCTACCTTTCCCATATTTATTTTTTTAGCTGGGGTTGCTAACGGGTTGGGATGTGTGTCAGGGTCGGATTTTTTATGGTTGTGTTGGGATTCGGATTTTATAGTTGTGCGGCGTGCTGTTTCCCGTTCCGGCCACATGCTTTTACTTCCGTTTCCGTATATTTACGGTGGCCGTAATTTGCGGTGCACGCTCGTTACGGTGACCGCTCATTACGGTGACCGCTAAGATGGGTGGCGGTATTGCACCTGGTGCAGCGTACGGCGGCGGTAAGGGCCGTTTTGGGGTCATTTCCGCCATCGCAGCCTTTCGGATTCCGCCATGGCGTAATGCTCGTGCCCGATGGGTCGTGATTGGCCGCACTTTGCTCCTTCGTGCTATGGCGGAAACGCTATTTACGCTGTTGCGGTCCGGTCAGTCAATTTCCGCCAGGGTCGTAATGAGGCCCTATGTCACAAAACGTATTGTCCATGTCAGAAGTGTATAGATTATACAGTTCAGGGGCTAGTGGACAGCCTTGTTTTTATCCCGTATTAGTAGCTATTTGGTCTGATGTTAACCCTGACTTGTCCAGTCGTATTTTTACAGAAGTGTTAGTATATAGTTGATTTATGTTCTCCAAGACTACCGAGGGGCACTACCATTTTATGAGTTTTTTCCATAGATTTTCCCTATTGACCATGTCAAAGGCCTTTGATAGGTCCTCTTTGTTTTCTTTGATTTATTTTTTAGCAGATTAATTAGAAATATGTTAAGGGAGGTCCCTCTCCCCTTCACAAATCCTGATTGCTACGGGTCTCTTCTGCCTGTTTCCACACTTTAGCGATGCAATGCTCAATCGTGCGTTAAAGTACAAAATGGGTCTTCTTCAAGGGGATGTAGTGTCACAGGAAGGGGGATGCAGCGATGTAGAATAGAGTTCCACTATTCGAGGAGGGTCACTACAAGAGGACAGAGCAATTTCCAGGAATTGGGAATAGGATGGTAGCTCAGGCGACCCTAACTAAAGTGAGTGGCCCTTGGGGGACACTCATGCGTAAAGGTCTATAGAGGCGTCTGGGCCACCAGTAAGTGTTGCAAGTACTCACCGACCTTCGACGCAGTCTGGTCCAAACTTTGCCAGTCTAGTCCAGTTCGTTCGCAGGTTCGAGTGCAGCAGTTGTGCGTCTCTCTGGCTTTCAGGGTATGCATTCTGGGACTTCAGTCTGTGGCAGGACAGTGGCCTTTTCTCCACTTCTGGGGAAGAGATCAGGTCAGTTCCACTACAGCTTGTCTTAGGGAACAGGAGGGCACAGCAGCAAGGCACCCATGGAGCATGTCACCACAGCGGGGTGACACAGGTTCCACGTAGTCTCAGGTTCGGGCTGCCTCGCCTAGTTCCTTACCTGGGAATGCTAGATGTTCGAAGTCGGCGGTAGAGTGCCTTCTGCCAAGAGCTTACTGTTTCCACCGTCCTGGGCCAAACGCGGTTTGGACCATTGAAAATAGTCAAAATGCTTTAAAAAGTAACTGCTGCCAGCAGCTCCATCCTGGGCACACTTGTACATTCGCTAAAAATCCCTTGCGGGTGTCTAGGGCCTTAAAAATGAAAAAGAGACCCCACATGAAGGTACATTATGCACTGATAAAAAGTTACCAAGAAATGACAACAAAGTGAAAGACTAAGGGAAACAAAGTCTCTCAGTACTGACAGTCTGAATGGCATGTCCGTTTCACCTTAATGAGATGAGCAAAAGCTCAGCGGAAGTACAGCAGATGGCTGGGCTCCACTGGTAAAAGTCAGGCTAGGATGGTCAGACAAAAGCAAAACGTTGGGGGGTTCACAACTGGAGGGAAAAGTACACATAAATGGAAATCTTTGCTAGCAGGCAGGCATTCTTTTTGTTTAGCATAGGCCATTATTATTTTGACAAGACTGACCAGGACTGTGTTTTCTTTAGTTCATGGTTGAGATTACTCCCATTAGAGAGTTAGTGCAAGCTAGGAGTTCTCCCAACCCCCCATTCAACATATATAAATAAAGGTTTTGAAACTTGCAATCTCGTGTCAGTGTCTACTTGTGGCACCATGTCTCCCTTACAAATGCCACCTTGTCTGACTGTGTATAAAACCAGTGTTCAGTGGGTTTACAATCTTAACCAAGAATGCTAAAAAGAGGAATAGGGGAAGGCCATTTGGTGGCTTATTAACAGCATTCAAAATGTGATACGGCCAGATGGCAAATCTTATTAAGATAAGATCAGAAGCATTGATAATGGCATGTGTATTTGATCAGCCTGACAATGAAATTGGTACATTTTCTTGTGATTAATATCTATGTTAATTCAGCTCGAGAGAAAGTGAAAGAAATTATAGAGGAATTAGAAGGTTTATTTGTGTTGTGGCAGGATCAAAAACAAAATTGTCCTATAATTGTGGCGGGTGATTACATTTTTCATGTCATCCTATTGGGCTGGTCTTTGACGAGCTGTAGGAAAGAGGTGGATGTGGTTCTAACTTAGAACAGGGTTTTATGTTCAAGAAGACAAACGGAGGTTCGACCTGGGTGAGTTTTATGGCTAGGTGGAGTTTTCAGCAGCTATATTTTTTAAAAGGGTAAAATAACACAGGCCACATGGCTTGGACCAATTTCGACTTCTACATATTATATTTTTGTGGCTAGTATAGAGAAGAAAGACATTGAGCTTCATTACAAGGTCGGCGGTAACCCACCGGTGCTACCAACAGATTGCCGCCGACCTCGTAACACTGTTTTCACCACCTGAGATCACAGTGCCACCAGGATATTACAAGTCCTGGGATGTCATGCTGACGGTGCCGGTGCTTCTGTGAAAACCACTAAACATTGAATTAATGTTGGATATCCTGTACAGTTTATTTGTACAAGTAGCAATCACAGTAACAATTCTAAGTTACAGACCAATTTCTCTTATAGTTACCTCATCAAAGATCTTGGCTGGGTTTTTACTGAACGATCTAGTACGGTGGGCCAATAGTGGGAGGTGGTTTCATATGTTGAAAACTGGAAAAGAAAAGAGATAGGCACACTGGTAAGTGGACTTGTTCTATCAGCATGTATCGCTCTCACTGATAGGTGTGTGGGTGGTTCTATCTAAGTGGCAAGTCTGGATCTATCCTCTGCATTCGATAAAGTATACAGGGGAATGCTGTGGGTGAAGCTGAAGATGTGGGGCATATATCCGGGCTTGTTGAACATGTTGCCATTGCTCCACACTAATAACGAGATAAGGGTTTGTTTGGACTCAGATGGAGCTGTATTGGACGCAGTGCAGGTTGCAAGGGGTCTGCGTCATGGCTATGTTCTTGCGCCGGCCCTTTTTAACTTGTACCTGCCTGATTTATAGAGGGAATGTGAGAGGTGGAGAGCATATCCTCCGAAACTGGATGATCAGTGGGCAACTTGTATTGCTTATGCGGACAACCTAATACCTCGAAATTTCAGCAGATTGGGCTACAGCGTTCTTTGGATGAGTGGCTGATTCCTTAAATGAGAATGAGAATACATTGGGCATTAACACAGATAAATCAAGGTTATATCTGTGTTTCATGAGAAAGAAATTAATAAATACATACGCTCAATAAATAATGTAAGGATTAAGGAGGTGTATGAGTTGACATATCTTGGTTTATTGCTTACCATAAGGTGTTGCCATGAATGTGGCACTGCGTAGGCTTTGCACGTTTTTGCTAATCCCATTAATAGAGTTCTATCGATTGAAGGTCACAAATATGGTCCGGTATGGGGTTGAGTTAGTTGCCTTTGCCAACCAAAAACTGTTTGATATATTGGAAGGGAAATTATGGAGAGCAGTATTGAAGCTGCCACTGTCGGTACAAATTAGTATGATTTGATTAGAACTGGGACTACAATCATGGTGGTCCATATATGAAGGAAGAAGCATAGGTCTGTATACAATACTGATGAATATGATGAGTTCCACCTTGTGTATTAAATTGGGGAAGTTGATGAGAACCAAAAGGAATGCACTTATGTAAAGGTTTAGCCGAATGTGTGAAGGATATATGTTTGAATTAGGAGTTGTACTCAGTTGCAAATTCATGACGAGATGAATGATGGTAATAATTTACAAAGTTTAAGATTATACAAAGATGCTTCCTATAGGCACACAACGAGTATGAAATTGAGAACATACATAAGGAAATGCCCTTCCTATCAAATTAGAATTTGGTATATGAAATTTTCCATGAATTGCTTGTCCACATTAGAGGTAATTGCACCCTGTTTTAGTATTCCGGGGGACAAGGGCGTCCCACACAGCCTCCTGCTCACCAGTTTACTGGAAAACTGCTCCTGCATTTGGACATGCCCCCGCCAGTATAAGGCCAGCTGACTAGCCCGCCAGGGTCAAAGCCTGCCAGGGACAAGGGTGGGGGTGTTGGCGTTCCGCACGGCCCCCTGCTCACCAGCATACCGGAAAACTGCTCCCGCAATTGGCCACACCCCCTCCAGTTTAAGGCCAGCTGACTAGCCCACCAGGGTTAAAGACTTCCGGGGGCAATATAGAGCTTTTCAAGAACCTAGCTGCTCTCCTTAATTATACTTTGTTCGGTGACTATGTCTCTGCTCAACTTCAAAAAAACTATTGGTAGAATGGTGATAAACAATTGATCTGTGCATGTCAGGATACTGGAAGGATTGTACAAGTAAGGCATGTACAGCATTTCATAAAGTGTTTACCTTCATATTGTGGTTAGCGTGGCTAATTATTTCTACTTCTTGTTACTAAAAGCAAGTGGTTTGCACAGTTCTCTCCAGAGAAAACAATGTATTTGGTCAGGGCCTGTTTAACAAAGCCATCTGCTTTCGCAACAATCCTGTTAGACTGCAGTTGAAATGGGTTTGAGAATTGCAAGTTACATCCCCAACATGACTGAACTTCTCTTAAGCCTCTTTATGAAAAGGCTGGACCATTGTTAGCATGCTGTGATTTTGATGCTTTCAAAGCTTCTAGAGATTCCAAGTCCTTTGCGACTTTTTCCCTCTGTGGAATGATCCAGGTGAATCGTGTACATGATTCCACTGCAATTAACAAATACTTGTATTTTTCAACTGGTACCCAGAGACCTATGTGACCCATGCACATTGTTACAAATGGTACTCTTGCCCTCATTAACATACTTCTTTGGCTTGTTTTTCCACTGTGATCTGCAGACATGTTGAATAATTATCAATATACTGTTTACACTCTTCTCTAAGCTCTAGCCACCAGCATCTGTCCATTAAAAACAGAGATGTAATCTGTCTTGCTTGTTGGGAGTATACTCTGTATAGGGTCTCCAGTTTTTAAGAGAATTGTGACTATTGCTGTATTGTATTTTATGTAATGTATATGAGTAAGAGAATCCTTTCAGGTTAGGACAGCTTGCTTCTAGGCATTTTCATTGATGTATTCAGTGTAGTGTGTCAAAGCTGCCACCAGGACCCTTGAACTTTCAGACCCTTCAACGTTCAGACCCTTCAACGTTCAGACCCTTCAACGTTCAGTCTGGGAAGGGGGATAGGTCTCCCCAACATCCAAGTTTATTACTGGGCGACCAAAATGGCGACAGTCAATGATATTCTACATGGCAATCCAAAACTTCTGCATATACAAGCGGAAATAAACGCAAGGCATGACGTGTCCTCGCTCGAAAGTCTCTATGGGAAACTGTATCGCCCTCCCAAGCGTTCGATAGTGGCACAGACAGCACAAATATGGAAAGAATCACATAAATATATTGGTTGGGATAATAGAATCACTCCAGTCCAGCCTATCTGTAATAACGCCCATCTCACAGGCCTCAGTAGACTCCCAAAATGGCCTGGCTGGGCCGCAGCCGATATACACACTCTACAACAGATATTTGTGAATAACCAGCTCATTCCATTTGCCGAGACCTCTATTCAATATGCCCTCCCAGCTACCAAACGCTACCACTACGAACAACTGCACCATGCCCTTTCAGCTCAAAGGGACCAAATGGTAGACATGCCGGAATGCACGCCTATAGAGCAAAATATAGTTGTAGACAAGGTAGAAAACAAAGTCACATCCACCATGTACAATGCCATTTCCGCTTTTGCCACGACAGAACTATCAGGCCTGAAGCTGATTTGGGAAGGAGATGTTGGCCCAATACTCCGCGAAGACTGGATTTCGGCCCTGATGCACCCCAGGGATATAGCAATCTCGGCCAGAATCAGACTTATCCAACTAAAGATCCTCCAAAGAATATACTATCCGCGTGTAACACTGTATAACTGGGGAAAAGCAACCAATCCCAAATGTCTGCGCTGTAAACAGGAGGGTACCTTCTACCACATCCTATGGCAGTGCACGCAAATACACTACTTTTGGAGACAATGTATTGAAAGACTCTCGAGGGTCATGGGCCTCCCGATACCTAATGACCCCAAACTTCTCCTCCTAGGTATTGAAGAGGAAGGAGAACTGTCCCGCTTCGAAAGGCTGCTGCTTTCAACGTCCGCAGGTATCGGCAAAAGAAACAGTGCACAATTTCGGGGATCAGAAATCTGCCCAAGCTATGAGCAATGGTCCGCGGACGTGGATGCTGTCAGCCTGATGCAACGTCGAGTATATCAAGCACGTGGCTACCCTGGCAAAGCGGATAAAATATGGGGAAAATGGGAACAAGTACTATGAACACGCAGTGTTTGGGCGAATGAACTGCAACACGTAGCCTTGCCATCAGGCCAGGACTTAACATAACGTAATGTTTCGCCAACATCCGGTTGTGTAGCCAAGACAATAACGCAGCTCGTCTTGTGAACCTCTCCGTAGTGGATGTGTATATGCGCCCAGACAATTTTCACGCACAATGCATTATTCATATGTATGCAAATTATGTTTATTTTTATGTTTATCTTCACTTTTATTTTCTTTGTTTTGATTGGATATTGATTGTTCTGTATACACGCACAAAAACCCAATAAAACGTATTAAAAAAAAAAGCTGCCACCAGAGGTCTTGTAGTCTGCAGTCTAGTGGGCGAGATGCTAGTGCATTGCCAGCACTGTGTACAGAAACTGTTTTGTGTGCTTCAGTATTTGTCACCCAAACATGTTGATGTTCCATGTATTCTGTCTAGGCTGATTGGATACTATTGGCTTCCCTTTTGTAACTTTCAAAAAATGTTGTTCACATCAATGCAGGTCCATGTTCTATCGTTCACTGCATATTCTAAATCAGAGATAACAATTATGGACTTGTGGAAACAACTTGAGTGTGAGTAGAATATGCTGTTGCTCTGTTGTTTGTGCTTATGTATCCCCTAAATGCTTTATAATGGTGTCCTGGTATTGAAAGGTTTTACGGTTGCATTAGGTTTTAACAGATGCACATGTAGCTGAGTATTTAGAGAACATGCCAAAGTCTTGAATTGCTGAACCATCAGTGTAGTTTACCTTTGAAAACATCCACAACAATATATCTGGTGCAACTAATTCTTCTTCTGATTTTAATGACCAAGATCACACATGTGATTTAACTCTGCTTTGTAATGCACATCAGTAGCAGCCCATTAAATACATCTAGTATGCAGAGGTTTGGCCTGTAGATGATTCGGGTGTATAGTTTATTGCCCATTAAAGCCCTTTCATTCTGTTTCTTGCGGATGTCAGGTAGAGGTGTGAACAAAATGCTATTGGCTTAGTTTTACCAAAATTGTAAACTGTGCATGTACATTCAAATGCAGTCTGACAAGGGAGCAATGTTACGTCGAAATCTTTATTTGTGTTCCTTCCTTGGAGAGGAGTGATTTGAGTCATTTGCGTGTAAATGCTTTGCATAATGTGTGTGTGTGTTCTACTTCCCTCTGATGAATGGAAATTCACTTTATTTAAGCATTTTTGCTAACAGTCGTGGGCCGTGATCCCCTTATTGTCCTCACTCATAAGCAATGACTCTACTAGCTCCTGGCCGCATGCTGGGTGCTAGACAGCGTTGTGTTGCAGAGGGAAAAAGGAAAAGAAAAACAGCCATGCTGAGGTGATGCCTGTGGAGCAACAAATACTCAGCAGCCTGGGGAGAGCAGACCATCTTCCATTTTTGTGGAAGATGAAGTCATGTAAGACAGACAAGCAGGGCTATTTTAAGACATTTTGGGGCCCTGGGCACGGACATCTTTGGGGCCCCCCCTCCACCAAACCATCAGAATTAAGTGATCAAGAATATCTGACCCCGTCCCCCCACCCCTGACGTGATCACAACCCAGAGGTTGATGTTCTGCCTCCCAGCTTAAAAGTAAGCATGTTTACTCCCTTTAAGTCCCTTTTCCCCCCTTCATTCATGTTCCAATCAGAATGATAAACAAGTACCATTTGAAAACCAACATTATAAGTCTACGAAGAGGTTACTTCTGTTTTAGCATAGATACAGGAGACTTTTTATCAATAGCATCCAGCAAGGTGTGCAGCTTGTAGTATTAATGCAGGGCTGTATGTAAAAGGTATATGTAACCCAGAATAGACAGAGAACTCACATTTGCTGCCTCACAGAACGCAAATGTGCACAAGTATGGATAGAGGAGACCAATTGGGAGGAAGGAGAAAGCTACACATATCATAGCATGGATAATGGATGAATGAATGAATATTTTCTTTATATCGCGCTCGTACACAAGTGTTTAGGTGATGCAGATTAGAAGCTTCCAGGAAGGTGTCTGTATCCAGAGAGACTGAGATTATAAGTGGGACATGGTTTTGAAATAACGTTGCTCACTATTATAGTGGATGGAACACTATAGCCAATGAAACCATGAGTGAGGCTGTTTTGAAGATCATACCCTGAGAAGAAAATCTATCTGAAGGGCCGCCAATTTTGAAAGGTCTAGTGACTGGCAATTTCGAGAGGCTAGGCAATACAAGATTAAATTAGATACCCTGCATTACACTGGGTGAATCTGGGATTTGTGCCAACTCTGCAATATCTGCATTTGTACACTTGCATTACCAGTTCTTACCATGAACTAAAATAATCTCATTTTATAAAACTCACTTTAAAGTACACCAATCACATTACCAAACCTGACAATTTTTAAAAAAACAAAATAGTATAGAAGGTTGTAACACAGAATGATTCTAGCTTCATTCTCTCCATCATCAAGAGTATATAAGTACCAGCATACCAATCCGTGTGATTTAACAGATTTAATCTGGGTTTGTCTTTTGTATTTTAAAACTTTGCTTACTTTGAAAACACTGGCCTGTAAAATTGGCATTTATAAACGTGCAGAAAAAACTTTGACTTTTACAAACATACAAAGTGTTTTTTGTGTCAAATGAGCAGACTTTAAAATATGCTTGGCCGAGTCCTGCACCATGTGGTCCTCTCCCTTCTGTCTACATAAGAAGAAAGGTCAAATAATCGGCTAAACGATGCCACCAGCACACGGGAAGGCAAACTTTGCAGAAGACAGTACAGTAATGTATGAGATATTAGATGATTTGACCAGGATCACTGTATTGTCTGCTGGAAAATCAGAATACAAGCATGAATGCTATGGTTCCAAATTTGGATACTTATTCATCTCTTGGACTAACAGTTTATGCTCATCGTTGGCCGTGATTGCCTAGGTTTTACAGCACCCCATCTAAATAAACCAATTTCTAGACCTTCACCATACGGATGACATGTTCCTTTTTATTGCAACCCATATCTGGTGCAGGTGCATTACTGATAATAGCACCTGTTGTGCGGCAAGGCAAAGTACATATGCATGCAGGTTTATAAACTTCAGACAAAGGAAAGGCTCAGCCAGCCTTACAGGAATGGGCTTTTCTAATCTTGCGTAGGAACACATATCTCTGCAATGTGTGCTTAACACACTGAGCTAACGTCTGAACCATTGTGGCACTCAATTTGGCAATATGCATTTCAAATTTGGCCATTGCACATGATAAACATAATTCCAGCAGGAAGGAAAGAATGCTACAAGAGTTGTGCCGCAAGGAACACACAAACTATATATACCACAGTGAGCACACAAAGCATTACATGAGAACTGATCGAGGCAGAATGTACTTGTCAAAACAGACAGGCAATAGGTTTAGAGCCTCAGAACCATGCCATAAAATATCATGATGTATGCTATTTAAGTCTTGTGAACAAAGGAGCCTTACTTCTTTAGATCAGGCGGCCTTGTGGGGCCCCCTCCAAGGTGGGGGCCCTGGGCAAGTGCCCCTTTTGCCCTCCCATAAAGACGTCTCTGCAGAAAAGGTGCCTGCCATGAACATTGCACAGAAGTGGGGCACTGAAGAGTGAGAGATAAGGTTAAGAGTAAAGCAGAAAAGGCAACAGCATGGAGGTGTGCAACAAGAGGAGGTAATCGTAGGAAGGACTGAGGGAAAAGGGGACGGGTGCCCGAGGTGAGAGACACAGCAACCAATGTAGCACATGGATTCCTGAGAGCTGTCAGAATCCATGGCTGCAGCGGCACACATAGCCCAGAACCCCTGGATCCTGAATGAATTTCAAGATTGCACCTCAGGTGCTTACAATGCATCAAGAGGTTTTAGCAAATCTGCATGGTTTGCTACACATATTAGTAGTTTAACAAGTGATGTCTGACGCTGTTTGTTTGTGCTTGGATTCTATGAGTTTGACATGTTTCTAGAGATTTTGGTAATGAGAATCCTACAAAATGTAACCTCTTCTTGGAATTTCTGTGATGTCGTGTAATTAAATATTCGATGTATCCCTTTGATGATAAAATGTTTATTTTTAAATCCATCTTGTCTAAGTGCGGTTTCAAGTCACTATCTGTGCAAAAGATATCTTTCACATATTGCCTGTAATGTGGAATGCCTTTCTATTATGCACTCTATCCTTGTAAGGGTGTTGTGATGAATATCACAAGATTATCACTTGGAACCCCGTATAGGTTTTCTTCTCCTGTGGTCAGGGAAAGGGAGCCGCTACCTCATCCTGGCCCTGGGAGTGATTTCATGTGGGAGGATAATGGGGGAGGAGGCTCATGTCGGGAGACAGTAGGGATCTCCTCATCTCAAATGCCCCTTATAATTCCTAAATTGAAAATGGCTCATTGTAAAATGAAACAACTGAATGTTACACCTTTTTCTATGGACTTCAATTTCCACATTGCTAAGAGTACTGGGACGAAGAAGAGGAGCTAAGAGACAATGAGGACTCAGAATGTTGAATACTCAAAGGTGCGGTCTATTTGTTGCCAATTGAAACACCTGAGCGGGATAATTAAAACCCAGATGAAACCCAGCTGGAGAAGGCGGATGAGAGTAGTAGTGAAAGTGAAGTAGAGGAAGATGTTTGTGGATCTGAGGATTGCAGTGCTGCAAGCGTAGCTGGGAGAGCTAACGTTATCCAAGGTGCTGAGGCAGCCAAGGAGAGAAGCCCGCCTGCAGGAGCCACTACCAGGAGGAAAAATAAGGAAAACTGCAGAGTACGCACACTAAAGGGAAGCCCAGGTGAGAAGAAGGGCTTCCCGAACAGCGTGCGGCAAACAGGCATCACAGCGGAAGACCTACGGGGTGGACATCGTTCCCGGAGACAGCTGCATCACTTACCAGAGACTCACAGAAGTGAGGAAGAAAGCCGACTGGAACCAGGAGTACTGCAGCGAAGCCAAAGACCCAGCAGGAGCCGCCACAGCAGAGTACCAGTGAGTTGACAGAGAGGTAATGCTAATGCCAGGGTGCTCGGTGCTCTAAAACTATTACAGAAACAGAGTTCTGAATACCAAACTATTGATAAAACAAAGCACAACTTATTCAAATCACAGAAACAGAGTTTTGAATACTGAACTATTGATAAAACAAGGCAGAATGTATTTTATGAATATCAAACAGTTTAGGAAGACGAAAAGAGGTGGCAATCGATGAAAGTTTCCTCATAAGGGACTACAACAGGGGAAAGATGTGAACAACATTAACCACAGCCAAGAGGCTTCAAAAGACTTTGGGTAGAATACCAGTGAAGGAAGCCTCAAACCAATACAACCTACAGCCAAGAGGCTATGAAAAATATTTATTAAGACAAACACTGGAAAAAGTTCACAACCAACATTTCCATTAGCCACAAATTTGTGAAAAACCCTTAAGAATGCAACTGAATTATAAGACCCCTTTTGAAAGATATACTTCTGGAAAAACATATATCTCACCCTTTCAACTGCCAAGAGATTTGTTGTGACAGATGGTGCAGTATACAATGGTAGATAAGCATAACGTTTCTTTTTCTAACAGAAATGGCAAGCACCTTAAAGTGGCTGGAAGAGAATTTCCCTCATGACGAAATCACGTACGATAGTAACCCCATTGGAACGCACAGCGGTCTGAAATGTGAAATATGTAAGATCTATTGCTTCATGTACACCTAACAGATTTAATACATAGAACATAATGGAAAAATAAGCAATGCAGCACAAGCGGCACCCATTCCACAACAGCAAATAGAGACAGGAAAGAAAAGCAACTCTATAAATAGCAAACTGGACAGCCTGGAAGCCAAAATGGAAGAATAGGTGAACAATTTTGCTGCCTTAAAAGATTACATACAAGGACATATTATGGACAACATAAAATACCACTGCCCGACCTGCACGTGCACCCCTTCATCATTTCATAGCCCGCCATCCCCTCAAAATCTGTGTCATCACAGACATTACGATGATACCTCAACCCCTTCCTCCCCTCACGACCACATTGTACAAATCCCCAATTCCCCACAATATTGATCCACTTCTGCTACCCCTTCCCTTTTGTAATAGTATCTATGAATGTGTGGAAATTAAGGTTGATATGTAAGTTGTTCCTGAGTGTATGTGTGGCTTTTCCTTTGTTATTAAAATCCTGTTATGACTCAGCGGCATACACTACTGGTGGGAATGGCTGCATTTAAGCAAAAGGGAGGTGTCCTAGGGACACCGCACCTTGCCGGCCTATCCGCAATCACAATGGAAGCATCCATACTACAGCAGTACGAACCGCATGTCTGCATCTTGTGAACCACCTTTAAGTAGTTGTGGGAGCTGACATTTGTACATTGCAAAAGTACGCTCATGCGTATCTCTTCCTCTGTTTCCTGGTAACACCGCCCCTGACCAGCATTTGCGAAGAAACTTGTAACAAACTTTAAGTAGTTTGAGGAACCCACCCACATCCTACAGGTAGCTGTACACATAAACATCCCACCTGCTATACCCTACAAACACTCATCTTGTACCAAAATGGTCGGTGCACGTGTGTCACATTATTAATCAGTCCAGAGATCCCAATGGTGTGCATAGGACACCTATGCACATGCGCACAAAGTATTCCGGCCAAAACGTGTCCTGCGGACAGCCATCCTGATCGAGAACATTTGCGACGTCACCATGCGACCACACTCACACTGCGTGTGGGCCCTTATATCGCAGACACGTGTCAATGGGAAAATAAACGCTTACAACCACCCCACAATGTGCCATTGCACATCTATGTATTTGGTGCAACGATGTAGGCCTCTTTGCTGGTTGCAAGGTCTCCACAGCAGCTCTACAAAAGGCCAGACCCCAGAACTGCTCTGCATTCTGTTTGTAACTTTTCAGAACAGAGTAGTGGCCCACATAGCTTTGAGGTGTAATTGAATTTGGAACAATTTCTGCTATGCTACATTACCTTTCCAAGTAATGGCAAACATGTCAGCCAGGCTCACTATGCACAGTAATGGAGAAAAGTATTAACGCCCCTTCTTGAGAACCACACCCTCAGTACCGATAATCCCCACTGTCCCATTCCCATGGGCAGCATGCTCAAAAAGGTAGCATGGGGCACGCGCGCTTCCCCAAGTACTGCAAGGGCCGCGCCCCAGTAAAGCACGAACAGGCCTTCTTCCCTTTCCACTATCGTCTTTCCAGCACCCCCTCATTGGGTACTGTTTAATAGTGATAGTCCCATACTCTTCTTGGTGTTATGGCTGAGAAAACCACCTGGGCAGTAGGAAAAAGCCTCTTCACTGCATTCATCAACCTCTTCAGTTCATGGAACAAACGTGAATAAGCCACTTAACCCAAATGTATGCAACCATAGTGTACAACGAGAACATGAACAGTAGCAAAACTGGTCACTTGTCTGCAAAGTGCAAGCATAGCGCTGAAACTGCGGACATGGACACCACACCACAATGCGTCCACTCCTTCCAAACCGAAGTCGCCATCAAAGTGTCTTTCCTGGGCATACTTGTGCAGATCTATCACAAAAGCATCACCCAAAATCAACACAATGCGCCTCTCCATGTCAGCCCGCCTCACTACGCAGCATAATGAAAAACAGTATTACTGCCCCTTCCCGTGAACCACACCCTCAGTACCTGATTGGATAATCCCCACAGTCCCATTTCCATTGGCCAGCATGGTGAGAAGCACAGAATGTGGCACGTGTGCTTCCCCAAGTATAGCGAGGGCCACACCCCAGTAAAGCAGGAGCAGTCCTTCTTCCCTTTCCACTATTTGTTGTCCAGCACTACCTCATTGGGTACTGTTAGTCAAACACGCATCTACCAATCACATCCAAGACGTCAGCATCTAACACTGTCAGTTCTGTACAACACTTCATATGTATCATTGTACATTCAGACTGCAAGTGTCATGTGATTCGAAAAACACGTCCAGTAGAAAATTCAGTAAAACCATGCAAGATTTCTGCATCCAGATTCAACCACATGGGCACCCCTCTGTTATAAGTGCCTCTGAACACGGTTTCTGGCACTGAACGTCCATTACGTACTTAAAAAACATACTGTTTTTTCTCCCATCACTAACCATCAAGTGGCACTTCAACGGTATATGCTTGCAACGTTTTCATTTACCCATTTCACCCATTGTAATATCCAAACAGGAACTCTCTTCTTTCCATCCGACAATGCTACAAATGTATTTCTGCACTAACCCATCTCCTTCATAAATCATAAAAATATCGCACCAAAACAAGCTCTGCATGTTTTTTACCAACCTAAACCAAGTTCCCAGAAGCTCACTGTCTTCACAGCTGTGGTTTGCTGCAGGCTGAACTATTGCAACAGCCTATTTCGAAATCTGCCTGCTACTACTCTCCGTCCTCTGCAACTCATCCAGAACAGGACTGCGTGCCTTGTCCTTGGCCTCAAGCCCAGAGATCGTATCTCTCCGGGACTGAAATGTCTGCATTTACTCCCAGTGGCTGCGTGGATTAAGGTCAAAACCCACTGCATTATCCACAAGGCCTTCTGGGTGCTGGGGCCTCAATACCTTCAACTCTCACTTCCTAAATATCTCCCTGCTTGAGCTCTTCGCTCATCCGCCTACAACTCCCTCAGGGTCAGTCGCTTCGCCAAGCAACCAGTTGGTGGTAGATCTCTTTCTTTGGCTGGGGCCTCTCTCTGGAATAGCCTCCCTGCCTCCCTGAAACTTGAGGTGAACCATCTGTGGTTCCGGAAGCACCTCAAAACCTTTTTCTTTGCTTCTGCTTTTTCTCCTCCTCGCCCCAGCTGACTTCCTGGCTGAAACTGATTCTCCACTGGTTTCCTGACCACCTTCTAATCTCAGGCCCAGGCCACCTCCCCCGCCAGTCGCACCCCTGCACTGCCTTTCTAGCAACCCCGGCACTTGGAGACTGTTTTCTGTATCCCTAACAGTCCCACCACCACCTGATGTCTGCACTTATCCTTGTACTTGCCACCAGCAGACCGTATTTTTACTTATTATTATTCATTCCTCTTCCCATGTACAGCACTTTCCCCTCCCCCTACCCATGCACTTGTGGGATCTGAGTGACACCTGGCCTAGTAGGATTGTTGTCTCTGTCTCCCCTCTGTAACCCCTCCCTTGCCTCGTCGCACCTTGAAACACTTGTGTGTAGGAGCGTTATAAATGCCATATCCTATCATATCATACACACATTGCATGCATAACAACAAGACAAGATGCCTGCCACTTAACTTGCACACTACACAGAACTGTTTTCCGCAGTAACCCATCTCCTACAAAATTCGCAAAAATATTGCATAAAAGCAGCACTGAATGTATTTTAGCAACTTAAAACAAGTACATACAGTGCATGCATGCAAACAGGATGCCTGCCCCTTACCTTACACACTTCAACCATAGCCTTCAGCATTTCTCTGTACAAATAGACCTTCTGCCACAGTTTTTGTGTACACACCACAACCAGAAACCTTATTGAGCAATGCCCTAGACTCCACAGTCTCATTTCCTTGCCTGCCATCCTGAAAAGGCCTGTATGTGGCAGTGTAATCCTGAAACTACAGTGATATCCACTGAGTTATTGTGCTAGGATTGGGGGTGGGCAAGACATTTGAAACAGGGTAGGTGATTGGGTCTTAAGTGGTGGCTCTGAAAAGATTTTTTTTCTTTATTTTTTCGTGGGTCTTTTGTGTGTTGTTTACGTGCTTGCAAACAACCTTTTTTGTTTTGTCTCTTTATATGAGTTTCTGTTTGCTTCTCCTCCTTACATTTATACTGAATTATGGTCAATGCTTCTTGTACAGTGTAAAAGAAAATAGCATTGTCAATGGCGTTCAAAAAATGCCATTTGCATGGAACCAGTGCACATTTTGTGACTTCATGATCTCATAGTTGGTGGAGAACATCCCATCAGTGCACATCAATTCACACTTGCTTCTGTTTATAAGACACCTACTGAGCTCTGGCTGAGGACATATTACACCAACATGGTCCCATACTCCTCTTGGTGGTATGCATGAGAAAATGACCTTGGAAGTGGGAAAAATATGCATCACTGCATTCATCAACTTCGTCAGGTGACGAAGCAGACTTCCACATGACATGTAACTGTAAAGACTGGAGGGGGTGTCTGTACTCCTGCTCTCTATATGGCAGAGGAGAGGCACAGTGGAGCCCAGCCAAGATTCTCTATAGGGTAGCACTGGTCGAGCAATCAAGGCCAAGCTTCTCAGGAGGTGATGCAGGCTGGCTCTTAAAGTAAACAACAATAGATATAGGAGGAAAGCAGTTGGTTAGAACAATTGGCATAATATTGACCCCTACCAACTAGGCACAATTCTGTGTGGAGATCCCCCCACCTGGGCAACCTGTAAATAAAGATATATCGTACAAGCCCAGTCCATACATTGTTCAAAAGAGTCTTATTTGCTTCTACAATAATTCTACAACCCCAATGTACTTGGAATAGCAGAGTTCGTCGTTGGGTCGTCGACGGATCCTTCTTGAGCGGCTCCCTTTAAGGCAGGAGCCATGGATTTTTGAGATCCCACAAGGAAAAAGGGGTGAACGACAACAGTGAGGCGGCAGCTTCGTTCCTAGCAGTGCTCGGCGACGACAGAGCGTTGGCGTCTTGCAATGAAGAGGCATGTGGGGCACCTCAATGATGATAGTTCAGGACCGCAAAAAGATTGTGAAGAACTGTGGCCCAGCAAGGGCGTTGAGTCGTCCGGAGACTCTACGGTTGTCATGTGGCGGAAAACCCACTGGCGGTTGCTCCTTGGCGCATCGGCGGCCTCGACTTTCTCCGGCGGGACAAAGCGGTTGACGGTGCAGGCGAGAGCGTCCTTGGATCAAATGTTACTTAGGCAAAGGGAGCACGGCGGCTCCGGTCGGCAATGGTGGTCGTCAACAGTGATGGACAACAGTGTCCGGGTTCTTCTCCTTGTGATTCTGCGGCGGTTCCCATCTCCGTCGGCAGCCTGTCATAGGTCTGGTGCACGATGGTTCCTCGTAGCTCGGGAAGAAGGCGCTTTACCAGGTCCTCTCTGGATCAGTCCTTGGAGACACAGCAGCTTTCAGATTGATGAAGTAGAACAGCATCAAGACTTCTCTTCCAGCAGGGCTTCAAAGTTAAGCTTCAGTTTCAACTCCAGTTTCTCTTCAGCTTCTGAACACGATTTCTAGCAGTGAGAGGCCCCCAGATATACTAGTTGATCTCCCATTCATTCTGCTGGGTCAAACTCAGGCAACCAATCGGTCAGAAGGGCATTCATGTAGGCAGGCATCCAATCAGGTGCATAGTGCATTCAGGCATGCAACACTCCACACTGAATTCATACCAGTTTCGGGCAGGGCTGTCTCAGTCATTGTGTCAAGCACCAGATACTAGACATTCACAACACAGAATACGTATTTGTCACACACTCCATTCACCCAGGTCCCACGGAAGAGACAGAGTCAGAGCTTCAAAGGATTTTGGGAAAACAAGGTAACAGGCAATAGAAAGCAAGAGGCCACAGGGGCCATCTTGTTTCCTATCAGGAATCAACTGATTCCAATGGCAGGGCCTGGGTATCCCAAAATGAAGGATACTCAGAGCACCTGTCAAATTCAGCATGGAGCTGCCACCAGCCCATACCCTGCCATGTGGGCCACACACAAGTTCCCAAAAACATACACTAGGGGCACAGGGTTATACCCCCACCCATGGGTGACACAAGGGTATCCCATGGGTCTGTACACCAAACCAAAAGAGAGAGCTGCACCACCAGGAGTCCCACATGAACTCCTGCACAGAACACATGACAGAACACACAATAAAAGGCAGTAAAGGACAAGGATACGGAGGGCCTGTCCCTCTGATGCATTTCCAGCATCACAGACCAAATGCAGACTTCCAGAATGCACCACGACAACATTAACAGTAGCCAAAGAGGCCACATATCTGCAAAGGTGAACCATCCCGCTGAAATTGCACTCATAGAGACTGCCCCACAAAGCGTCCACTCCTTAGAACCTGAAATTAGCAGCAATGCCTCTTTGCACGGCATACCTATGCACAAAGGTATCACCCAAAATCAGCACTGTGCGTCTCTCCATCTCTACCGACCTCATTACACAGAGTTTTGGGAAAAAATAGTACCACTCCATCCTGTGAACCACACCCTGAACACCTGATTGGATAATCCCCCCAGTTCTATTTCTATGCCCACCATGCTCAGAATGACAGGATGTGTCACATGTGCTTTCCCAGCTACAGAGTGGGCTGCGCCCTAGTAAAGCAGGGACAGCCCTTCTTCCCTTTTCACTGTTCTTTTTCCAGCACACCCTCATTGGGTACTGTGAAATATTCACACACACACATGCACCAATCACATCCAAGACCTCTGCATCCAACACTATCATTTCTGTACAGCACTCCATATTTACTGTTCAACACTCCGAGTGCACATCCTGTGTGCTTCCAAAGCACCTCCAATAGAAAGTTCTGCAAAAGAATCCACGATTTCAGTATCCAAAACCATCCAGAGCGGCACCCATCATGACTTTGGCCATGCACACAAGAGTCTAGGCCTTGCCCACACCCAGCACAACATAATGGAGCCATGCATGCGAACATGTGGCCAGAATCCAAAATCCACAAACAGAACCTAGCCAGCAGCACATCTACCCAACCCCCGCACCATAACACAGCGATGCATGGAGACATGTAACAGTTACCAGAATCCACAAACATACCACAGCCTCTGGCTCCCCTACCCAACACCATTCACAAAGTATTGTAACACTGCCAACCAAACCACAAAATCTTCACAACAGTGGGTCTACTCCCAGCAATCTGCACAAAGCAGAGTATCCAAGCACATAGAAGATCCACTTCAACCATACCTTCTTCGACACTGACAGTATTCCAACACTGCACCCAGTGAGCACACTGCAGGTCTTGTCACTGCACCAACACCAGCCATACACCGAAAACTGTATGATGTTCTAACAATGACCACACCCATGGAACCAATAATATACGCATGTCAGCTCAATTCTGGTGCTCTATCAAGTCTAAAATGTGCTCCACAACCATTCTTTAAAGGTCACCACCCTCTGAGAGATGCAGAGTCAAAACTGCATAGCTGCGTTGGGTGTGATCAAGGCCTTGGCTCTTGGGTGCATGGCCTCTGGCCTACGGCCTTTGGCCATGCACCCAATAGTCTAAGCCTGGGCCACACCCATCGCAATGTAATGCAGCCATGCATGCATCATGTGATCAAGTACCACAATCCACACACGTACCACAGCCACCGGCACTCCTACCCAACCTCCGCACCGTAATACAGCTATGCATGGAAACATGCAACAGTTAGCAGAATCTACAAATATAACACAGTCTCCGGCACCCCTACCCACTTTCATTCACATACTATGGTGTTACTGCCAACCGAACAAAAACATTGTTCACAACAGTGACCCTGCTCCCAACACTCTATTCAGTGCACAAAACCAATACTTCATAGTGCAGTACAGTAGTCAGCACTCCGCGCAATGGACACTACCCAAGCCTGTAAAATATGCAGTTCAACACTATCCAATTCTATGCGCACACTATGTGAACATTGCACCCAGTTGATACAATGCAGGATTGTTCACTCCATCAGCTCCAAGCATGGACTAAACACTGTAGAATGTGCTAACAATCACCACACCCATGGAACCAACAATGTATGCAATGCTGACACACAACACACACAAGGCATCAATGTCAAACCTACTTGCTACCAGGGCACAGAGTTGTCGGTGCAAGGTCTCCAGCCATGCATGGAAGGGGCTACGGGCTTACCACACGTAACACACCATAGGACAGGCTATGTTACAATGTTCATGTCATATGCACTCCCATCTGCAATTGAGCCTGCCAACTTTCACCCTGGCCACATGTTTGCATGCATGGCTGCATGACGTTACATGGGGTGTGGTGAACGGTATGTGGTTGTCTGTCTCCATTGTACATACTTTAAATGTTTGATACTGAGGACTTCCTTTTATGGCGCAATATCGTAAAGCACTTCTTAAAGCAAGGGTCTTATAAGGGGCAAACCATAGCAAATGCAAATGGTCACATGTAGCTCCCTACAGTGCAACATGTGCAATGACCTACATCATATGGTAATGTACGCATATCACCTCACTTTGTGTGTTCTACCAAGTGTAAAATGTCCTCTCAACCATTCTTTAAAGGTCACCACCCTCGGAGAGATGCATAGTTAAAACTGCATGGCTGCATTATGTTGTGGTGGCTGTCGTCAAGGCCTAGGTTCTTGGGTGCATGGCCTATGGCCTACACCCTTTGGCCATGCACCCAACAGTCTAGACCTTGCCCACACCCAGCACAACATAACAGAGCCATGCAGGTGATCATTTTGCCAGGTACCACAATCCACAAACGTAACATAGGCAGCAGCACTTGTACCCAACCCCCGCACCATAATACAGTGATGCATGCAAACATGTAACAATTAGCAGAATCCACACACATATCACAGTGTCCGGCACCCCTATCCACTTCCATTCACTTAGCATTGTATTACTGCCAACTAAACCACAAAATCTTCACAACAGTGGCATAGTGCAGTACAGTACTCAGTACTCTGCGCAATGGACACTACCTGAGCCGATAAAATATGCAGTTCAACCCTATCCACTTATATGCACATAGTACCTCAACACTTCACCCAGTCCACACACTGCAGGACTGTTCACTCCATTAGCTGCAGCCATGGACTAAACACTATAGGATGTGCTAACAATCACCACACCCATGGAACCAAGAATGTATGGAATGCTGACAAACCACACACACAAGGCAACAATGTAAAACCTACTTGTAACCAGGACAAATAGTTGTCGGTGCAAGGCCTGCACCCATGCATTGAATGGGCTACGGCCTGACCACATGCAACACACTGTAGTACACGCTATCTTACAATGTTCATGTCATGTGCAATGCACTCCCCTTCTGCAGTTGAGCTGCCACCACTCACCACGGTTAGAGGTCGCCCCACAAGCTAGCGTGCCATAACGAAGGGTGCCTGCATTCAGCACACATGGTAGTCGCCTCTGGAGGGACCCGTGAATTGGCGCAGTAAGCACAGATACTGCAGGCACACCACCATCTTCTTCCACCTAATGACATATCTCAGATGACCCACTTCTCACTCCCCCACCCTTTCCATCCCTTCTTCCCACCACCACATGGTGTAAAGTATGTTTGCCAGTGCCTTTCGGCACCGCACTGTCCTCCGATACACCATGGCAGCGTTTCCCAAAAAGATTTGACGCATAGCACGTTCATTTTCAAAATCTTGCCATGTTCAATAGTAAAATGATGAATGCTTTAGTTTCTGAGTTTTCGGTGCTGTGCAACATACAGTAAGTAGGTAATAATGCCTCACTTACTTCATAATTGTACTACTACACACAAAACCTAAAGAGCGCACAATATGTGCCTTTTCCTTTGTTTTAAGAAGCCCATTGTAACTGTGAATGGCGTAGCACTGGTGGGGATGAGGGAAATGGAGGAGTCATACGACCGCCCCACCTGGCTGCCCTATGCGCAAGCGCAATCACAATGTTAGCATCCGTAGGACACCACTACGGGCCACATGTCTGCATGCACAGAACCACCTGTAAGTAGTACATTTGTCGGTCACACAACTTCGCACATGTGTATCTCTTCCTGTGACGTCTGGTAACACTGCCCCTGGCCAAGATATGCAAAGAAACGTGTGATGTAGTTTTAGTAAGTGAAGCACTCATCCACGTCCTGCGAGTACCATTGCACGTGAACATTTCACCTATTGTACCGTGCACACATCAAGCTTATTTAGAAATGTTTAGTGCACGTGTGCCGTACATTTAAGTAGTCCGGGGATGCCAAGGGTATCCGTAGGAGACCTATGTACATGGCCACAAAGTATTCTTGCCGAAATGCGTCCTGCGGACAGCTGTCCAAATGGAGAACAATGGAGACGTCACCATGGGAACAGAACCATGCTGAGCGTGGGCCCTTATTTGGCGGACACTATCCAGACCCGTGCACATCGAAAAAGGACTATTTTCTGCAATGTGTGGAGTGTTACAGTGAGAGTGCACCCTTAAAGAGGTCCTACACTCTCCCATCTGCATGTAGTTATTGTAGGGAAACATTTAGGGCAACTTTCCTATTGCACATGCTCCACAACAGTTTTATAAAAGGGCACACCCCACAACTGCGCTGCAATCTGCATTTGGGTTTCCAGAGAAGAGAAGCGGTGCACATTGGTTCGTGTGGAAAATGCTTTCTGACCAATTCTGTGCCTGGAATGTACCTCTCCAAGTAATGGGCACCAAGACTTCTGCTATTACCTCTGACTCAGGAGCACTCACACCCTCACTACCACCATCTCCTTCTGAAGGGCCTGAGCAAGGGAACAGGTGCGCTAATGTGGATGGACATCAAAAAGGAAACAAGGATAAAGTAGAGGGAATCCCCATTGCCTGCAACTAGCATGAGTTGTGGGTGTGGAAACTATTTACGACCATTGGAGATGTGCCAAAATCTCATGCAAACCAGGTAAAAAGTACTGAGTGCAACAGTAGGAAAACCTTGCTTGTACAGCTACGGCACCACCTCCATGCGGCGGTACCTGAAAGCGAACCACAAAGCAGCTGTTCGGTGGGTTGTCCCCTTCCAAGAAGGCAGTAGGTTACTTTTCTCTACAGCATCCTCTGCATCTGCTTTACCACTAGGGACACTCCAGTGTGCTAGCACATCCCATCCACATACACACCGCAACCGACCCGTACCTTTCAAAGGTCAATGTCTTGTGCATGTACTGCGACACAGTACTGTTCAGGGGGGAACAATTTCGAAGTGCTTTTGAGGCTTCGGTCCGGCGGCATGACATAGAGTGCCCCCTACCCAAGTAAGATCCACCCAACCTCTGATCGCCATGTGCAATTTCTTATCCCTGTGGTTGTTACCCTTTGGCAAACCTCGCTTCCATTCCTGTCCTTCTATGGCGTGTCTTATAACATCAGTTAAAATGCAACACAACCAGAAGGGGGGGGGGCAAAAAGACTCTTTTCAGTGCCACCTTGCACTGTACAAAAATAGAATTTGAATGAAAACATACAGGCGGTGGCCCAGCCTATGAGCGCTGTGTACATGATTGTCAACAATGTGCCACGGTACTCCGTCAAAAACATTGTACGCATCCGCAAAATGAAGTGGTGGCTCTGAAAAGTACCTTTTTGTGCTGTTTGTGTTTGCAACGTTCAAAGTGGTGAACACCCACAGGGGAAAGGCTTGCACTGGAAGCGCTGCACTGCATTTTGGATATCATGCAGAAACAGCTTATTGCCAGCATCAGTCAGATGAACTCCATCTGAACGAAAAATGTTGCTACTACAAAGCGTAATGTTTTCATTGATAGGAGAACATGCCAACATCTCGGAAAAAAGGACAAACAGCCTTGTTCACATTGCGCTGCGCTTTCTACATTTGTGGCCCACACGAGGAAGAATGCAGCCACATCTGTCTCTGGGCAATGTGAGAAAAAATAATGTGCAATTTTGGAAACATTTCATGAGTTGCCGATATGTCTCCTTCATCGCAAACTGCAGTGAGATGCCACTAACATGTCCTAAACTGTTCCCTCCACAATGAACAATAATAATGTCTGGATGAGTGAGCGTCACCAAACTGGCACTAGAGGACCCACATGGACCCACTTCATCCCACGTATTCCGTACCTGTGCACATCGAAATTATGGAACCCAAGGTGTGCTACCAGTGCACAACGTTCTGCGTACACTTGTACCCAATGGATCCAGGAGCCGCCCAAAAGCCATATATTCCACCTACTGAACAGCACAACCATACTCGTAGCCATCTACACTACTATTGGCAAACACACGTTCTGGCACAATCTGTTGCTACACACCACAACCAGGAAATCATATTGACCAATCCCAACTCCTGCACAGTCCAATTTCCATTTCAGCCACCCTGAAAAGACCTGGACGTAGCAAGTGCGCACCTCCAAATTCCGCGGCTTTTGCAAACATATTGTCCTGTGTGGGTGGCTGTGCACACATTTGAAGCATGATAGAAATTTTTTTTTCTATTTTTGTAAAGCGATGTGTAAAAAAACACCTTTTTTGTGTGGTAGTTGTTGGGGATGCTCTCTGCTTTTCCTCCTTACATTAATACACAAGTTTCTGCAACCTACATTTTACACTGTGGAACGGAAGACTAATTTAAATAGGGGGAAAAAATATCAGCTCCACTAACAAATAACACACTACAAGCACTAAGGTTCACATCGGCACAGAAGAACATCCTAGCATGGAACAGAAAAGCGAACATACACCTGGTTCGATAATCCATAGTCCCGTTTCCATGGCAAGCATATTAAGAAGGACAGCATGTCGCACGTGTGCTTTCCCCCAACTACCGTGAGGACCGCACCTCAGTAAAGCAGGGCCAGTCCTTCTTCCCTTTCCAGTAGTCTTTTCCCAGCACTTCGTAATGCTATCACCAGTCCATACCAACCGTTAAAAACACAGAGTTCAAGTGTCCTGTAAATCAAAAGCACCTGCACAGGAAAGTACTGTAAAACGATTTATGAGTTCTGCATCAACATACATCGGCATCACTACCCATCACCATGCCTCATAGGTATCACTACGTTTTGTACAGTACATTTGCAACTGTGTTATAAGTTCATTGCAACAGGGTACCTGGCACTAATTATCCATAACATACTCAAAATTCATAATGTTATTTCTCCCATCACCTACCATGAAAGGGCTCGTACAGTGGTAGGTGCTGGCAAAGTTGCCATTTGCCCGTAGCAGCCATTGTTATATGTAAACCGTTATTCTGTTCTTTTGTTCTGTCAATTTTACAATGCTTTTCCCCATTAACGCAGATCCTATCAAATTTGTAAAAATTGCACACCAAAGGATCAGTTAGCGTATCCCACCAACCTAAGCCAAGTGCATACATTGCATGCATAACAACAGTTTCCTGCCACTTATCGTTCACACTTCATAGATTACAACATTGCTTAAAAAACTAAAAAATGTATGTGTGCATTGACAACAGTAGCATTCATAAATGCACATAAGAAATTAAAGACCGGAAACAATGGCTCCACTCATGTAGCAAGCATATATATGCAGTGATGTACATGCAAATGCACACACAAAAACATTCTGCTTTGCACTCTGTACATCTTTCCACACCTTTTTGACATCCTTCCACAATGCGAAGTACTCCATTTTGAAAGTAAATAGTCCTACACCAATACACACACATGTTCAGTAAGACGCCATACAGTACAGTCCAAAATAACCCACCTACCCCCTTAACAAACATGCTTATGCTCCCAAGTCCCCGTTTATATTGTAAACCATTCATTTACACACACACACAATATCTCTTCCTGCCAAGACATCCCCCTATAGTTTTAAAGAATGTATTGTACAAATGTAAGCACTATGCCATTAGCCCACATATTTTCTTACCATCTTCTTATACAGGTGCAGTGCCCACCTCTCTCCGGAAAGCCACTGGTATGTGCACTTCAAAATACAACCTGCAATAAACCTTCTGTCACCATGCAACAAAGTAAGTACAATATCATCATAGTGTTGTACGTCGTACTAGAAGAGTTCACTATTGTTGTATTGTAGCATACAGATTTGCGGCAATCCACCAGTATGTACTTCCTTGTTACTCATGACACCGCTCAGTGTTTGTTATGTTGCCACCATTAGGCTAATCCCCACTTAGAAAGATACTGTCCCCAACCAAAAAGTTAAAAGCCATTACATAGTGATACACTTCCATTTATATGCCTACCCTCCTATTGACCCACGCATGCACATTGCACAGATATACATTTGAAAATCTGCACACCCACACTTCCCTTTCTTCACCAACAGCTACTACACAATGTCTACCAAACTGCAACTCTGTAGAAAGCAAGGCAGAAATAGAGCCACACAACCTAAAAACATAGAAAGTAACCATCCACTGCAAGCAGAACTTCTACAGAAAGTTGCAAGATAAGAGCTAATCCAGCCATTAAGGAAACCGGATGCATCTACCACTGAAGACAGTGTAGATCATCTGTCAAAATGTGAGAATGAAAAGAAAAGCACTAAAAACAGTGCAATGCGCACTACTGCTAACAGAGCACGTACAAATGGTACTGTAACCACAAGCAGGCATTCCAAATAATTAATTTTACAAAAAATTGTCCACCAAAGAGTCCTTCAGAATCTTATTAATAGATTGCAGAAATCACGCTGAACCCTCAAAACCTACCGCAGAAAAGTCATCCTGGAAGCACTGTTCGGGAAACGGAAAAGGTTTATAGTAGTTTCGACCAGAATGAAACCACTAGCAACATTAATTGGTAAATTGAAAGTACTACTTCCAAACAAACGCAATATCAACATAGATACCTTTGGCCACATCTGTACAGGTGAGTGGAGTCACACCACCAACACAGAGCCATACTTCAATGAAGAATCATACAAACAAGAGCAAACAAACCAAATTGCCTTACATCGGAGTGGACGAGGGTATGAAAAGATACACAATACCATAATGGAAGAAGAAACACTGCTTTCAGAAATATCCCCATCAAACTTAGATGTCACTCTCCATTCCACCAAACCAACACGCCTCACCTACAAATGGCCTAGCACATCAATGTGTAACGTTCGCCAATGCTTAGTCAAATCTTTGCAGCAATTCCTCAATCGGTATGTCAAAGGCAACGAGAAAATGAAAATAAAAATGCTACAAACTATGGACTCCTGTCCAGTGTGCAACTACACAGGCATACAAGGACATTCCTTAGCCTGTATTTCTGGACCTGCTTGCAAAGCACCTTCCACCGTATCAAAATGTGAGCTACCCACCATTCAACAGTCTGAAATCTAGTTTGCAACCTGTACTATGCAAAAAGTCCAGCTTTAGCACTGCAACATTTAAATGATATTCTCCTACACGGTACAGCCAAAGTGCTCGAAGAAATAGAGCACATCCAAAAGAAATATTGGGGAACTGACGAGCACTCACAAACTCCAGCATTTACAGACAACAGTATTGACAACATTGCAGCTATCAACTTTTGATATCACACGTACAGAAAAGAAATACAAAAGTTAAAAAGCACATCTACTGAAATGCCAGACCAAGTATGTGTGTGTTGTCGTAGAACTTTCTATAGAAAGAGCACTAAAATTATAGATAAAATGCAGAAAATAGAATGCAATGAGGAATCCCATTGGTTTCATTTAGCTCTGTACTGTATAGCTGAAAACAAATACAAACGTAGGAACACCGCCATACTGTGCACATACTGCACTGCAAAATTTGACAATAACCAAAGACCTTCATGGGCAATCAGTAATAATTTGGAAGTATTTCCACTGCCAAAAGCAAACGCTCTGCAGCAGCTTAATTTGTATGAGAGCATTATAATCCAAACAGTGTACCCATTTCAAGCAATAATCTGAACAATTGCCTCCCACCGAATTACTGAGAGGCATTTTTGGGAAAGTTATTTATTTACCAGCAGATCTCAAAGAAAATGTAGAGACTCTATGAGTGCAGAGGCCAATAGAAGAATCTTTGATTATCCTGGTAAATGGCGTACCTACAAAAGACAAAAAAATTTGGCACCAACTAGTGGATTTAAGCAAAGTTAGGGAAGCCTTGAAATACCTTAAACAAAACAATGAATACTACAAGGAAATAAACATTGAAGAAAACCTGAGAGAAACAACCGAAATAATTCAGGACTCCTCAACAACTGGCCAATTTGAACGTCTAGATCCTAGTGCAGCCTCCAATATTTTAGACCACTATAAAATTCACCCACTGCACTCCAGAGACACCATAGACGATGCACTACAAACATATCAAATGCGGCAAGTCAAAGGAGCGCCAATAAGTATATAGGAAAAAAGTGTAGAAGCAAAAGCCTTTCCTCTACTCTTCCCGACTGGACAAGGTGGAAGATATGATTAAAGATGCACACAAATAACAGCGTCATAATACTGCTGTTAATGAATGTATTCTGAAGACCCTACATTTAGACAGAACATGGAGTACATATTCCACCTCCTCTTTGAAAGTAAACTGGCAACGCTATGTTATGGAGTTGCCTACACATTGAAAACAGGTTCTGATTTTCAAAACATGTCTGCTACACAGCTGCATCAAAAGGTGCAAGAGAAGGACAAAGTTTTACAGTCAAGCATTAAAAATCTCTTGCCAAACATGTGTGGTACGAAAGAGTACTGGTTCCGACGGCACGCAGATGTACGGTGTAAGCTATGCAACCTTGGCCCACCCCCATGGTTTGTCACTTTATGTTGTGCAGAGTATGCATGGGAACACGTGCACACTTTCCTATGCATAGCAAACAAAAACAAATCAGGTGTAGACATGAAAACACCAGGAAACTTCTCTTGATCCAGTAAATGTTTCACAGTACTTCCATCATCGCTTCCTTGCCATGCTGCACTTCATTTGCAATAAAGCACCTGCTCTCCTTGGAGAAGTGGAACACTTCTTTTGGAGAAAGGAATATCATGCCGAGAAGCACCACACATCCACAAGCTTTTGTGTATAAAAAATGCTCCTAAATTTGGTGAGGAGAGTGATGAAACTGTATTGCAGTTCATTCAACAATATGTCCATTGCAAAATCCTGTCAGAAAGTAGACATAGTCACCTACATGCAAACATTTTGCAGTTCCAAAGACACACGTGTGGCAAGAATTGTTGGTGCAAATATAAAATCAGAGGCAAATACTACACCAAATGCCACTTTGGTTTCCCTAGACCATTTTCTACAACAGGGCAAGTAAACAGCTTCATGTCTTCGGTTCGACACAGAGTGAAAGGGAAATTTCCTAAGAACAAATACTGCATAAAAAAGAGAGAAGCATCAAAGTACATCAATGATTACAAGGCAATAATTGGACTCCTATGGAATGCTAATGTTGATGTTGATGTATTGCAGATAATTCCACTGCAGTTGCACGATATGTCACAGCCTACTTAACCAAAGCAGAGAAAACAGAGCTCAAAGACCTCTGGGATGACATATCATCTGACAAAACATTGGCACAAAAATTGTACAGCTTTGGCATAAAAATGCTGTCCATAGAGAATGTGGCTCCTACGAAGCGGCAGACAGTTTTACCGGCACCACCTTATATGAGAAATCTGAAAACATAGTGTGGCTAAGCCTTGGTCCTGCTGCATCCAGAAAGAGAGTACTGAAATCATACGAAGACATACAAACAATAGCCAAAACAATCCCAACAGCCAGGACATTTTGAAGAACAACTTATTGGACACATACTACTTGAACAGGAGTATTACTTTAGAAGCCTTGTGCCTGTAGCAGATACCCCCAAAACTTTGCATACAAAAATAACATTAAACCAGATGAGAAAAAAAGGTAGATACAGAGTGGAAAGTTGTGAAGGCAGCCTGGTGATACTTACCAAACGCAGCCTAATTAATCATATGAAATTGTCATTAAACATTCCTCAAAACAAAGAACTGTACTACATGGCTCTACTGCAACTTTTCAAACCATGGAGAAAAGAAGACGATTTATTAGCCACCCACGCCTCCTATGCAAGTGAAAGTACAATTACAGATGGAAACTTTACATGATACAAAACCATATTGGACAATGAATGCCAATAAGAAGAAGAACTTAAAGCACAACTAAATGTGGACACTTCTGAGAGCAGTGAACCTTATCTAACAGGCAGCCAAGAACCACATGGACAGCCGCTCATTGCAAATGAGGCAGAATTAGCCATGACAGAAGTAACCACCACCATGTTTTAGTATGAGAAGTCTGCAGAAGAGTTGGCTGTACTGAAACCTCACCTACTCAAACCTCACCTACGACAACATTTTAAAAAACATATCATTGGTTTACTATCAAAGGAGGCGCAGTCTACCCTCAATATGAGACGCATCTATGAGCTGTATGGACGTAACACATGTGCTGCTGATGTCATTGAACAATTAGCTCACAAAAATGTCACCTGTATGTCCTTAATGCCAACTCTAGCAATATGTGCACAATTCAATGCAGTAATGCTTAAAAAAGAAAAAAAAACACATAGCACGACTTAATCCCATAGAAATCTCTATCCCCAGCACAGCTGGTTTGGAGAAAATGTTAACATTATGGGCCTCATCACAAGTTGGGCGCTAACCCGGAGGTATTACTGCCAGGGCTAAGAGCCCTACCACCAAACCCCTGGCGCTATTAGCGCCGGATCATGGGTTTGGCCGAACGGTTGGTTCCCATTCCCCATTGGGCCCATTTGGGAATTCCCCATCCCCCATTGGGCCCAATGGGGAATTTACATGCTATTACCGCTGGCGGTATTAGCGCGGGCGGTAATAGCACCAAAAATCAGCAAATCCGCCAAGCCCATGATCTGGCAGACCCTTAAATGCGGCGTTAATAGTGCTACCGCAGCATTTAAGTGTTACCGCCAGACTTGTGATGAGGCCCTATGTGTGAACTGTAGAGTAATGCTAAAGCATAACCTTGAAGTAGAGCAAGGTTTAGTTAAAGGAGCATTTGGTACAGTTGTTGGCTTCCAGACATACCCACGGGACAACAGCATTCAGTTTGTGAACATCCAGTTTGGCAAACTTTTAGCAGTTAAAAAGATAGGACGCACAACGGCTCACTTCCTTCTTTTCAAAGACATGTATATACGCAGAGAACAGTTTTCTCTGTTGCTAGCTTATGCACTAACTATTCATAAATCGCAAGGTATAACCTTAGATCAAGCATTGATTGAAATTGGCAGCACAGTCTTTAAAGAAGGCATGTGTTACGTAGCACTGTCACGGCTATTTACACTGGAAGGACTGTATCTAGTGAATATTGGTGCAACTGCAGTCAGCGCAGACATTCCTTGGATCATAGAGTACAATGTACTACATGCACTGTACACACCCCATCTGAAAATGTACCCTGTTCCTCACAAACCCAAAGGTTTGAAAAGAAGGTTCATTCAATCAGAAGTTGTAAATGATTTGGCAACAGTGCCACCAAAGAAATTGAAATCAACTCATACTACATTAACTACCAAAAGAACAGACGAAAAGAGTAAAAAAGACAAGACAAACACAACTCCACACACAAAAAAGGGCCTCTTCAAGGAAACCACGTACCCTTCCATCAAAGGACTCAGACAGAGAAGTTCCACTAAAATGTTCCAATACAACTGGTGTTAATTGCTATGCAAATGTAACAATGAATGTTCCATTCCAAATACCAATGAAAACATTTATTTAAATGGTGCAGACCAGTTGCGTTTGCAAATGCTCGTCCTTCACAGAAATGCAGTAAGTAATCCTGTCAACATTTACAGTGTCTCAGGAATAAGGCAAGAATTGGACTACTGTGCTGGAATGGTGAAATTCACTTAAAACTAACAAGAAGATCTACAGGAATTTATAATGTACTTAGTACACATGCTGGAAAGGAAAAACATACTCATAAATGAGATCTTTCACATTTCCTACATGTGGAAACATACATGTAGTCTCTGCAACCATGTCATTCAGGAACAAGTCCCTAACAAATGCTTCGTGTATGTAGCAATACTTAACTTTGACTCCATTCCATTTCAATAACTGGTGCAACATGCAAACCATAGCCTATTGTGTATGCCTGCAATTCTGATAATCGTTCAATGCTACATATACACTTGTATAGTCATTATGTAATATTAATGCTCTTAAGATACAATGCCGATGGAACCAAAAATAACTGCATACTTACTGCCTTCACACACAGGGCCTCATTACGACCCAGGCGGTAACCATGGCACTAGTAGCACCATGGTTGCCGCCGGTATTTTACCAATTCTGCCATGGTGAATGGCAGAATTACCGCCGCATTACAAGGTTAGCGGGGCGGTAATTCCCCATTCACCATTGGCCCTTCCCCATTCCCATTTTTGCCCCCATAGGGCTCAATGGAAATGGGAAGGCGGTAGTTACGGTACCGCAAATTGCGGTACCGTAATTACCTCCAAGGTCCCTTTGCGGTCCAATCCTTAACGGCTGGTAAAACCAGCCGTTAAGGTGGGAACCCGCAAATGGACCTCGTAATTAGGCGGTAAGGGGTTAACGGCGCCGTAAAAGGTCATGGCTTACCGCCTGGGTTGTAATGAGGCCCATGTACAGGTATCACTTGGGATGAAAACCTTCACAACAGTAGCCATAATCTACCACACAGGCAACACAACCAGTGGAGGCCACTATACTGCATACATTAGAAAGCAATGGTCATGGTGGGAATGCAATGATACTTCCATCATTCCAAAGCAGAGATTACCTGCAAATCTTGCAAATGCCTACTTAATATTCTTGAAGCCAAAATGTAGTCATTGATGTACAAACCTACTATACCTTACTCCCCAGCACCAACCAGTAACTTCGTAATTGTACACAAAAAAAAATTTCCTTCCACACTGTCAACCTAAAGCAACTTAGCATACAACAAGCATTGAAGAAATGTATTAAACTGTGTGTTGGACACTTTTATCCCCTTTGAACCCAATGAGTACACGCACACAAACAAACGTGTACACAAATCACAGTAGCAGTATTTTCCACCGGATACGTAAAAGGGAAAGTAGTAAGTATGAGGGTTCAAAACTATCCGCAGTAACCTCTGAAACCACCAAGTACGCACATGAGTCACCAGCTCTCTAATACTCATATAACTGCAAGACATATGGAACTATCACTACATAAACCCATAATGACAGACTACCACTTCTGAATTTACACAGATGTGAAAGTAGCAACAGGAATGCACAAGCTTGTACATGTACACTTTAGGAATGGGACACTGTAAATAGTTAGAATACACCATCTGGTATCTAACTGCAACCAGAATACTACAATGTTATTTGCAGCATTGAAACAACCCAACTCAACCTTTAACAATGACTGTGCTACAAACATATCCTCAAACACTTCCAAAGTATGAGCAGTTACAGTACGACAACAGGTACATAACTACCGTCACAATTCTGCAGTAGCACAGTACAATGCCACTATACTTGCAAACCACCAACAGCAACCAAACGCATAAAGAAACAGTGCTACAAAAATCGTACACCATTACATTTCCTCCTACTTCAAGAGTACACCTTAAAAAGTGCTGTAACCACTCCAAACGTTACTGTAATTCATTGTGCCAACAACTAAATAAGAGACGAGGGGTATTTAACGACCTGAGGATTGGTCCCCCATAGAACACTAAGGACACTCGAAAAATATAGAACCCTCTTCTCACTGTGTTTTCTCTTCTTACTTTGGATCACATGTTCTCAGTTCATCAACAACATATATGAACAGAAACAAGTTTACCATGTTATAATACATTCAATTCTATTCAAATACATTTTAATACAATAGATAAAAACACATAATATTTCATCAAAAATAACACAATCACAATTAGAATCTAAAATATCATACAAAATGTCATAAACACCAATTATCAATATTTTTGCAAACAAATCAAATACTCAATGGTTATCTATGACCCATAAAGTGCAAAACTTGTAAAGTGCGTTGCTTAGTGAATAAAGAACCACTATCAATGATGGGAATTTTAGTCTCTTAATAATAGAAAAACATTGTCAAATCCTTTTTACACAAAAAGGTTCTTCTTGAAATAAATTCTGAATTACGAACACTGTGCCTTAGTACAGTGCTACTTCTAATTCAGTGTGCAGCATAGCAGCAAAGACGTTTCAAAGGTTTTTTTTAAAATCCAGCATGGATTTTTCTTCCCCACAGACCCAATGATTATGCAAAGAAACACAGGAACTGCGCTCATTGCACACTACACTGGTTCAAAGCATAGTACTTATGAAGTACTAGTTATGAGGGTCCACAAAGAAAATAAATATATGCAATGTAGTGTACTGCAAAGTAATGAAATACCTGCTCTAACATGTTCTGTTCTCTTTTCCCACTTTTCCCACAGATAATGTAACAACGATTACTACAACATTTCACATTCCATACACAAAAGACAGCACAGGCCCTCCCCAATCCAAACAGTAAGTATGCAATTATTGGTATCATACTTCTCTACAATGTCCACAGTGCAATGTGTGCACTCATTTGTGCAATGCACATAGCAATGACACAATTTGCAATGCACACCTATATTACACTACGCAGCTTGTGCCTACCCCCTACACGCTTCACTACACCCAGTACAGTGTAGGGTGTCCAGTCATGCACTCAATATTGTAGACCCTGCCCACAACTGCCACTGCACTGTAAAACTATGCATACAAACATCTATCCACATACCAGAAACCCCACACATAACACAGACACCTATGCCTTAGCCACTGCAGTTGACATTGCCTGCCATTTCTTCCACACAATAGATAACCTGTTTCCGACGTACACTGTTCACCAAAGCCTATAATAAGTGGACACACTAAATGCACTACACTACAGTAACCTACCTGATAATCTGCACCATCACAACAAAGCAAATTGATCAATGCATCCATATATCTTAAGCAACTGTCCTAACTGCTGCCACATATGGCTCATCACATTCCACTGGCACAGTTTACTCCATTAGGTCATCTTCATTGTTATGTACACCATTTCAAAAGAAGGTATCCAACACATATTTCACTGCAGCACATGGTATGTAGCTCGGCAGCCATATTTCACACACTGCATTGCTCCTTACATTTTTAAACTTCTGTTTCCCTTTCATTTCATAATAGAAACACCATTTGAACACCTTAACCCCCTTACAATGTTTGAAGGACGTACACAGTAATTTCTTTTCTTTGATCAGCAACAGCCCCAAACATGTTGATGCTGCAAGACACCAAACTGCATAGGATGGCCCAGCCACCCATGTATGCTGAGGCAGAGAATACACAGTCTACCATTGTCCACCGTTGCCTCGTAACACACAGCACATATAAATGTTCCTTAGGGACTGTAAAAGTAAATTGTATGTACTACCTTCACCGTGATGATACTACCAACATTCTGAAATGCATGCTACAATCGAAACACGTTGCTGGCTGAATCCTTTTTTTTCAAGCATCATCTCTGGAAAGTGAAACCTAACATACCTCTACTTCAACAGGACACATACTCATTGTAAAACAGCCTTGAGTGGGAAGCATAATTAGCTCCAAGGTCAGACATTGTGTGGAGTTGTAGAAAAAAGGATTCATAATTTACAGTGCGGTTGCTCTGCCCATGTGCCCCAAAGGTAGTCTGCAACGATTCCATTTGCTGTACACTACAATTTGTCACCCTCCCAATACAAGCTTGGAAGTTGACAAAATTATGTAAGTACAACTTTACATCACATGTGTATTACAATTAAAATGTATTAAACTGCAGTTTTGTATGCATAATTATATATTTACTTTACTGCACACTTTCTCTGTGTGCATTGTACGGAGGTTTGTGATGACTGTAATCACGTGCCGTTACAGTGCCATGTCTCCACCATTCCCCATAAATTGCAACTGTGATTGTACTTGCCATTCTTCCCGAGCCCCAAACACAGACGTAAAGGACAAGACGAAAAGGGATCGCAATTCGTGCACTGAAACAGCACACCATATGCTCACTTGTGCAGTGCTACATTCCCTGTTTTGCCCTTACTATGCCCTTTCAAACAATTCTATGCACCCTCATTGTATTGAAAGTAATAATGGCCACAGGTGCACGCAGCAGTCAACCGGCACACAAACATTGTCAGCTCACATTTCAATGTTGCTTTTTTAAGCAAACCAACTCCTACATTCTCCTGCACTCCGAGGGGACCCCCATGAGGGTTCTTCTTTTCCTTGGACACACACAGAGACATTGTGCCATTGGTCTAACAACACTTGCTAGCACTGTAATTTTTTGTAAAATGGAAACACATGAAAGGAGCGTCTGATGCCAACGTTTCAAAGACATTTTGCTTGTGTGGAGCCGTACAATGACAGCATCACCTACAAAACAGAGAGCATTTCAGTGGGTTAACATATGACACTATTCAATAGCACACAGTACATGGTCCATGAGGCAACCACCTATTACGACATCCTTCCTGCAAACTCTTCCTGTACGCTGCCATTAATAATGGCTACTTACATCTATTCATATTCCTCTTTCTTCTCATACACCTTGCACCTTACTGCATGTGCCCCTTCTTCCACATTCCAAGGGCTAGTCCTTGGACACACCCTCTAGAAGGCAATAGAGCCATGCATGGGAACATCTGGCCACATACGTACCATAGACACCGGCACCCCTACCCACCGCCACAACACATTGGGAACCCATAACTTCCTACGGCCTCCGCCCATGCACCCAAGAGGCTGGTCTTTGGACACAGTCACTAGAAGACAACACAGCCATGATTGGGAACATGTGGCCACGTAGCTTTCCTGACGACAGGTACGTATGGGTATAGTAATGGACCCAAACAAGGCAACATTCTCAAACCTACTTCCAACAAGTGGCCAGACTGTTAGCTCCAAGGGCCATAGCCATGCACACAAGGCAGTAGGAGCTTTGCAGGCACAACACAACATAGCAAACCGACTGTAAATATCTGCATATTGTCTCCAATGCACTCCCCATCCCCAATGGAGTCTGCCTGCACTCACCAAAGAATGATAGTCGCCTGTGCAGCTACCCGCCAATTAACTAAATGTGAGTAGCTGCGTAAATGGTCCATATCACAAAACTGTGATGGTAAAAAATCCTTCCATGTGGCAATGTCTTACTGCCCTCCCTGAAGCAAGGCTATGGCCAAGCCCTAGCCTCTTGGGTACATGCAGAGGCCAATGGCCTCCGCCTATGCACCCAAAAATGTAGCCCTTGGCCACAACCACTACAATGGAGGCATGCATGGGAACATTTGGCCATGTACCATACTTGCCAAACCTACCCCTGCCACTGACACCCCTAGCCAACAGCATAACACTTTGTCAATTTCTACACATCCTCTGCAATGCAGTCCCCATTCCCAATGGAGCGTCCAGGCAGTCGCATAGAAGGTTGTTGCCTGAGGAGCTACCCGCAAATTACTGCATTGCTCGCGTACACCCCTCGCATGCCACCGTCTTCTTTGACCTAAACTAATAAATAATTTTTTCCGCTTTTCACTTCCCCGACCTTTTCATGCCCTCTTTCACCCATCCGATCCTGTAAACCATGTTTTACAACCCCTTCTGGCACTGCAAAATTGCTGCAGTGCTCGTGTACACCACTCACACACCACCGTCTTCTTCGACCTAAACAAACATATCATATTTTCCTCTTTTCACTCCCCCAAACTTTTCATCCCTTCTTTCACCCACCCAATCCAGCAAACCATGTTTTGCAATCCCTTACAGTGCTGCACTATCCTCCGATACACCATGGTGGTGTTTCCCAAAAACATCGACGCACAGCACGCTTCCCTCCAGCCCCCACCAATGTTTGCCGACATAGCGTACTGGAATCCAATGAGACTCCGGTCCGCGGAGCGGACAAGGAAATGGGTCAGCAGAGCAGACCCAGATATCACTCAATTTTTCAGATTTACATTTCAGTTCATTGCAACAAAAGTACTGGTCGGATTTCAACCAAATAGGCTTTCTGAACCAAGCCCACTCTCCTGCCGCAAATTTGGTGAAATTCCGTCCAGCCGTTCAGCTTGTAGCCATGTGCAAAGTTTTTCCCCATTCAGACTATGGAAAACAAAAAAAATGTGGGACCCCCTATAACTTTGCCCCCCCTGCAGGAAACCTCACCAAACTTGCCACAGAAAATTTGCAAAGTATGGTGATGATTCCTCCAGGGGGAGCGAAGTTATAAGCCGCCAAAAAAGTGTTCTTCCTATGGGTTTAGCAACTTAACCATAACTACAGCGGGCCATGTAATTCATAGGGGTGTTTTAAAATATTACTTTAAAGAAATATATGCATACCTGTACTATGTTTCGTTAAATGTAGATATTGCTGAATTTGCAAATAGAAATCTTGGAGAGTTTCACTGTAGTTTCTGATGCCGGTGGCTGTGGCTAACCAGAGACATGTACTCTGAGAGTTCAAGAGTACATCTGAAGTGTTGTACTGAGATGACAGGGTTACATGTAGAGTTTTTGATTGGTGGATGGATGTGTGACTGTTTGAAAGCGCCCAATGAGGGAGTGTTACAAACATAAAAGTAAAAAGGGTATAAGGGCTGCCCTGTGCTACGGTGTCCATGGACCTGCATGTGCCATCCGGGTTTTTAAAGGATGCCTGGCATGGAAAGTGGACTGTGGAAACCGCAGACTGTCACAGAGGTCTGCGGAAATCGGGGGATTAGCTAATCAGGTTTCATGGTTGTGGTGTACAGGAAGACAGGGTAGCAAGTGTTCTCTTTGCTATCTGCAGTGAAGATGGCTATGGCTATGAAGAAGCAGAGTGTCTTGATGGTGGGAGATTCTTGGATCTTGGATCTTGGATCCATTGGGTAAAGGTGTACTGTGAGCAATGTGGATTATCTGTGACTCTTGGATTAGAAGAATTTGAAGTTTCTTAGTATGGAGCTGGGGGTTTAAAATGGGCAGAATTGCTATCGTTTTGCAAGAGTATAGTTATTTTGAAGCATCCAGACATCATTGTAGTTCACTGTGGAGGCAACCGTTTGGGCTATGTCACTGGAATATTTCTACATGTGTATATATTGTATACATTTATACATTGTATACAATTGCTTTGTACCCCTTTGTATTACTGCAATCAGTCTACCTGTACTTGACATAGAACTATAAGCGTTTTATCCTACTATCATGCCATCATAAAAAATGTACGTGGTAAAGTTCTTTCCACTTTCTGTAACATTATTTATAGCTCTAGTCTGCACATATAAGACCTGCCGAGAGTCTTGTCTGTCGTGCCACTATCCAGACCATACCATAACAATGTCCCAGTCTACGCAGACAGCCTCCCAATTACTAGCCAACATTAACATAGGGTCAAGATCACAGCAGCCTCCCACCTATATCACAAAACCCTGTAACACAGTTGACAGAAATAAAAAACGGCGCTATAGATTAATTAAGTTATTTGAACCTTTAGCCAGAACTATCCCCAATACTAATGACAGGAAGATTACTTTGCCTAACAAAATAGATAACACCAGAACCAAAAAACTGCTCAGTCCCTACTCCCCATAAAGTATCTGCAACAAGGACATATCCTACCCCCAAGAACGAGATCATCTCACTAGAAGCTCCAGCCATCCTATTACCAGCTAACCCTTACCTTAAGGGAGCATTAATCAATGCCAGATCGATGGTAGCTCATGCTACGGAGATAGCTGACCTTATTCGAAATGATAACATTGACTTCCTGGCTATCACAGAATCCTGGTTGCATAATGCAGCAGGCCCTGCCTTATGCTAGCCATACCAAATGATTATACCACTCTAAGATTGGGTAGAAGTGAAGCGCGTGGAGGTGGCTTAGCAGCTATTACTAAATCTGACCTCTCTATTAGACTAGCTCCATCCCATGACATTACTTTTTGTGAAAGCCTTACAGTTAAATTGCTCATTAACAACTCCCAGACTCTCACCATCCATCTGATTTACCGTGCTCCAGGACCTTTGAGAACCTTTGAGGAAGACCTTTCCAATATTTTGTTGAACAATTTAAAAAACTCATCCCAAGTTATCTTACTGTGTGTCTTTAACTTAGGCTTTAATTACCCTAAAGACCTGCACGCAACCAGTACTGCCAACATTCTGACTGAACTTGGTTTCACCCAAAGAGTACTTCACTCTACACATAATAAAGGCAGGATACTTGATTGTGTGGCAGACTATAATTGCAACGCCTCCATCTTGTCTATCGCCCCTCAAATTTGCACCGACCACTCCTTGGTGGTATTTTCTCTAGCAACTAAAAGACCAACACCTACTCCTACTCAAATGGCCCCAACTATCCTAACGAGAAATAAAAAGAACATCACTCCAGACAACCTACTCCCGCTCATTCTCCCTAAACTTAAACTCCTTCCCAGATACATCGACCCCAGAATTCTTGGTGAACGCGTACAATAAAATTATGTCTATTTCCCTGGACTTAACCGCACCCCTGAAATTGAGGCAAGGTAAGCATAAAGCTCACCTTAACTCGTGGTACACACCACACCTAAAAACTTTACGCACAAAAAGAAGACAATACGAGGTATTGTGGAGACTACTACCTTCTGATGAAAATAAAACTAATCTAAGCAACATAACTGCTCTTTACAAAAATGAAATAATACAGGCCAAACAAGATACTTACAATACCAGAATTTCCCAAGCTAACTCTAGCTCAAGTGAACTTTTCACCATTTTGAAGGAATTAGAAACCCCCACCACAGTCCCTGACAAATGTGTAAAAGACAAACCTTGGTGTACAAACATACAGAAAACATTGGCAAACCAAGTCTCGACCCTGCAAGTTAAAATCGCCAAGAAAAAAGCATTGCTTACTACCATCCTTTCAGATAATAATTCCTCATCCACTTCAACCTCCAAAAAATGTCCAGGCCATATGCGATTCAAGTTCTCCAAAGTCTCTATTAGCGAGACTGAAAAAAACTATTCTATCGCTCAAACCTTCGAACTGTAAGGGAGATGTATGCCCTGCTCAATTCATAAAGGATACAGCTAGAGACATGGCCCCTTTTATCATCAAGCTTATCAACGCATCATTCTCCACAGGTACCATACCAAGCAACCTTAAAGAATTTTGGGTATTACCTTTACTTAAAAAACAGACAATTGACCCCACTATATCCACCAACTACCACCCAATCACTACAGTGCCATTTCTTTTAAAAATCATAAATAAAATGGTGTATTCCCAAATACAAAAATATCTGGAGTCACAGCACCTACTAGGAGCTCGTCAGTCTGGCTTTCACCCTCAGCACAGAACTGAAACAGTCTTAATTGACCTAAAGGCCCAAATTGACGAGCTCAGGTACTTGTGAAAGTCAGCCCTGCTCCTCCTACTGGACCTATCGGCTGCATTCAACTTTGTGGACCACAAGGTCCTCTGCAGTCACCTGGTCTCAGCTGCCCATTTCTCTGACAAAGCTGTGGTATGGATCCAATCTTTGATCAATAACAGGACCATGAGAGTCTTCTCCCCTACAGCAGCTGCCGACCCAATCCCTATTAATTGTGGAGTGCCCCAGGGCTCATGTGTCTCGCCCACGCTATACAACATCTTCACAAAGCCCCTTTTCGATGATCTGGACCATCTTGGTATTACCTACACTAACTATGCAGATGATGCCCAGATTCTCCTACCACTTACCGGGGATAATGAAAAAGGATTTGGCCTTGGTGAACAGTGTGTATCTCATCATCCAGGCATGGATGGCCACTCATGGACTATGCCTGAATGATAACAAGACAGAAATGATCATCTTGAGCACTGCCTCCACCCTGAAAAAAACTGGGACCCAGCTACTCCTCGTTCAGTATAGACAACAACCTTGTCATCACCGCTAACGAGGTGAAAAACCTGGGGGTCTATTTAGACTCAACCCTCTCTTTCAACAAGCACATCAATATGATGGCCTCTACTACCGCATATTCTTGCAAATTAATCAGAGCAGGTAAACCCTTCCTATCAAACAACAGTTGCATTACCTTGGCAAGAGCATTTGTTCTGTCGAGACTGGATTACTGTAATGCCCGTTACATCGGCGCCAACAAAGCTACTATCAAAAGAATCCAGCTTCTACAGAATAACGCCTTGAGAGCGGCTCTGGGAATCTCTAGAAGAGAGCACATACCTGAAACTAGAAAATTAAACAACTGGCTCTCCACTTATGAAAAAAGCGAACTAAAAGTGGCTTCACTTACATTCAAATGCCTAAATAATGCTGCACCATGTTATCTCGCGGAGAGATTCGCTAAAACGATCCCCCTAGGTCCGCTAGTACTGATAACCTTTCAGTCCAAATATTAAAATTGTCTAGAGTGGGGGGGGGCGTTGCTTCCAGGTCAAAGCTGCTGTACTTTGGAACTCACTACCCCCACTCTTGAGAGAGGATCAAACATACTCTAAATTAGACCAGAATATGATAACTTGGCTCAAGAAGGCTTACCCTTATGCCCTCCCTTGAGAGACAAACATTAACCATTCTGTGTATATAAATATGATCTCTTTGATATGTAACCACCATGTAATCTTAATTTGTATGATACCATGACACTTTAGCCATTATGTAATCTCAATTGTACTATTATCTGACACAGTAATATGGCCATGTAACCAATATGTAAATGTGATGATATGATTTTATGGTGTAACTAAGCTGTAGGTTTCCTTCTGCAATGCGCCCTGATACCTTCGGGTCTGGTGCCCAGTACAAGTAATAAATTAAACTACACTACAGTTTGCCATAAAGGATACGTTTACAAAGTTAATGGAACTGTTTCCACGTTCGAAGATTCTTTGTTCCCGGATAGCTCAGAGGCAAATGTTAAATGTTCTAATTTGTTTTGTCCACAAATGAAAGAAAACAGGCGGATTGTAAACAAAGCTGTATGTGCTTTTTAACAGGATGTTGGAATGACATCTTGGCGTGAATATTTTTCAAAGAGATGTAGTCCATTTGGCTGATGTCGGCAATCAGATTTTTCTTTTGAATGCTCAAAATGCATTGAAACAGATTCTGTGAACACGTAATATGTAGTGAAGTATTTTTAGTTGCTGAAGGAAATAAAAAGCAAAAACAGAAAAAAGTTAGAAGCAGTTTTTGTGAAAGTTAGAAAAAATCATTAAGTACAGTATATAAAACCCCCACCAAATTACAAAAAGGTTATTTTAAGAACTGTCATTATTTAACCATGAACAAGTTAATTGATTTTAACTCCTGCCTTAATTGATTTTAACTCCCCCTGCCTTGAATTGCCCAGGGGTCTGCAGACTACAATGTTGTCCACGGACTATGTAGGCTACAAAAGGTGCTTAGGAAGATATGGTCCTTATTGTATGCTAGAGAAAAGTATTTGGGACAGAAACTTCTTTATCTCTAGTATAACATTGTCAGTTTTTTTCCATTAGAATAGTACAAAATGCAAATGAGATGTTGGAGAATCTTATTGAGTCTAACTACTGAAAATGGAAAGCAGATGGAGTCTATAAGATACTTCTTTTATTGTTATTTTTTTAACTGTGAATGGTGGCTCCAAAAGGAACCTTTTTTTTCTTTTTTGATTTTGTATTTTTTTGTATTTTTTTCTTTTTTCCAGGAGAGGCAAGCAGGTAAGGTGGGGGAGGGTAGGGAGGGAAGTGGCACAAACCACTGATATGGAGGGGCAGGTGGACAGGGGAAGATGTTGCCTTAAATCTAAGGTAAGGGGCAGTGTTTCTCAGGTTCCTTGACCGCAGCCTCAAAAGCACTTGGAAACTGCCCCCCCCCCTCCAGAATGTTGTGTCACAGTACATACAGAGTTCTGTTGTCCTGGAAAGATATAGATCAACAGCCTCTTGTATGGCCTCATAGGCAGCCAGTTGGATCCTCTGGCCCACAGGAGTAGCCCGTGCAGTGACAGGAGTGATTGAGGAAGATGGGGTAGAGGAATACAGCCTACTACTCCCTGAGAAAGGAACAGCCTTCTCAGAGCAACCAGGTGTTTTGAGCGGGTGTGGCGGCACATGGAGGTGGTACCAAAAGAGTACTGTATGTGTTGTCCATGACTGAATATGACCCCACACTCAATAAATTCAACACTGGCAGCCTAAGCCTTTGGTTCCCCTTCTATGGTCTTAAAGAACCACCACACCCATGATTCTCTCTGGGTGCTGAAGGTAGGCACTTCCTCTACCGCATCTTCTTGCTCCTCTTGATCCTCTTCTGCATCATCATGCTTGCCCCCCTGTCTGGACCCTCCAGCTGGTGGTGGTGATGACCCCTGGGGAGGAAGGATGGCCACAACTGATTCCGCTTTTTAAGTTAAATAGCATGTGTGCCAATAGTCTGCAAGAAAGTCTTACAAGCAGGTGCTCTTTCCTGAACTGCCAGATTGAGAATGACTGAAAGCAATATGTGGGTCCCTTCAGCAGACTACAATACTGTCTGCAGACTACCAAGTCGACAATAGGCCATGGAAAGTTGTAAAAAGTTGAGGGGTCAACTGAAAATGGTTCTAGGAGCTCTGGAAGGGTAACCTTTCAACTTGAAACTTACTAGATCGGCCGAAAATGCAGTTTGAAAATGTCAGTGGAGCACGTACACCATTCACAGACACCTCATCACGCTGCACAGGATTGGCTACATGATGATGTCGGGAATGTCCGCACCACTGCCGTGTGACATTCGTTGTGCAAGCGGACCCAAAGATTTGTATAGTCTGCGGAGTATCAATTGGGGTAAAAAAAAAAGAAATATATGACAGAATAATATACAAGATATTTATGTTATATAAAATAAATATATTTCCGAAAGGGATGGGGTATCAGAAAGGTAAACATACAAGGGAGAATTTGGAATTTCTATAAAGTCATCATCAGGGAGGACGAGAAGTTTCATCAAACCATCTTTGATTTATGTTTTATGAATTTGATTGAGTTGATTGCATGGACCAAGCGGGACAGGTACAAGTAGCACAGTGATATTCAACATTTCTAATAACATATTTAACATAATTTAGAAGTTGCTTAAAGTAATTGCTAAATTCATTCAATTTTGAAGACAAGGTCATAATTTGATTCTGTACAGTTGGGGATTGGGATTGTCTTTCTGATTGTTGGGATTCTCCATAATTAATCTGTGGTGTAGTTTATTCAGGTAAACTATGTACTATAAGAAAAGAAGACATTATTATTTCATAAAGCTCTGTATGAATTACATTTTTTTGTTTAAATTGAAAGATGTATTGTTTACCACTAGAGATTTCATCATCACGCATTTGTTCTTTTGGAGAGTTTTCTTCTAGCCAATCAAGTCTGCTTGCCATTTCTGTCAAAATAGAAAATTGTGATATTCGCTTATGTGAAATGTTTATATAATGAATGGTAATAATAGAGAAATGAATACAGTGTACTTACTATTTGGTAAGAGGTTCTTTTCTAATGAGCTCCTGGTGTATCCCAGTGTGTCTGAAGAGTTGTACTAAACTGATACAATGAAGTGTACAATTATGTTTTGGGCTTGGTACATTCCATAATATTGTGAGTGAAAACATATTTTTTAAATTTTGAAATGTTCAATTGTACAAAAAGTTATATTTGGGTGTAATAAATATAATTAATGTTGTTTTATGTATATGTTTTTGTTGTTTGAAGGGTACAACCTGTTCTGTTGTCCCCTGTGCTTTTTGGTTTTGTTGATGCAACTTGCTGTTTTGCAGACTTTAGAACAGCTACATTGGAGGTGAGTGTGATTTTTAGGTGTAATCATTAAAAATAGGTATAAGGAACTTGTAGGAAATTAGGGTGCATGGGTAAAAACCTATGAAATTTTGTTATAAAACTTTGTTAAAGGAATGTTATGGGTACAAGCAAAATTGAAAAACCCCAGAAATTCACCAGTTATGGTAAGCTAAGCAACCATAAAACGCACCACCACTGTGCACTGCTAAGAATAACACCCAAGACATCTGTTCTACTGTCTAACAATACACAATTATTTTGCTCATGTCAATAGCCTAGTTATTATATGTACACATATTGTATATATATGGTTGTATTTCCTGATGTTTCCACTGAAATGTTCACACTATCACGTTGTGCCAGTATCCACAGTAATAATCCTGAGTATTCATTTTTCAACTTGTGTTGTGCAACCCCTCATTATATGGATGCATAGAAAGTTTCATCTGCAGTGTTAGTTTATATTTAGACAATTTTATAAAGCTTTTGAATGTAAATACGATACACATATTTTCTAGTAATATGCAGACATGGCGTTACTCTGCTTGTACGGCTGAAGTCTTCTATGAAGATGGATTTTCAGAATTAGCCCTGTGGACAGATTCTGAGAGGACACACTATTCTGATGAACAGAGACAAACAGTAAGGGCAAGCCAAATTCTATCTGAGTAGTGTGGATGAGCAGCAAGGCTTAGACATAGGAGAGTGTGAGAGTGGTGAAGGGTTCAGTTATGCACGCACATATGACTCTTAATAATACCAGTTATGAGAATGTATACAAATACCGTTATTTATTTAGAAAACTTAGATCACACACTTATTAATTAAATCACAGGTAATTAACACAATAAACATTCACTATTATTATATATACATTCACCTTTGTGTACTCTGCTACGAGCACTAACATTTCACTTCTATATACAGTTAGAGAAAGACATCAGGATATTGTAAATGCAGCAAAGCAAGTGAATAAGGAATTAAAACTAGGTAAGTAATCTGTTTAGAAAATAATAGGTTTAGAATAAAGGAGTAAGCAAACACCATAAAAAACTGTATAAACTTTATAAATAAGGTATTAACCTTGGAAAGTCCTTCCCTAGATAGAAAAGCTCAAGCCTAGTGCCCTTAGAGTCATAGGTCCCAATAAAAGTATTTTTAGAAAGCTAGGAGTCTCTTTTAGGAAGTTGCAAAATCATTGGCTTGTACCAGCAAGTGGTTGTAATGACATCAAGAGTAAAGTCTTTAACCAACTCTCTCTCAATCTAGCCACCTTAGGGGAGACACAAGAGAGGACACCAGGACAGAGCATCACTGTTTAAGGCTAGGAAAGGAAAAGAAAAGGCTAGTACTTTATGCCCTATGGAGACAGAGGGGGCACACAGGTATGTTTACTCACCCCCTGTACTCCAATTCAATCAGGGACTGCCATATGAGTTCTATAAATCACTGGCCCTTCTATATGTGTGCCTTAGTTCTGTTGTATGAAGCCCAGCGGTCGTGGGTGCAGATGTCACTACAGGCATCAGGTTATTTGGCCCGGCTAGTCTACTTGGTGGTTCCATGCTCCATTTGACTGGATTATGGGTTCTACACAGCTGGACTCACAGGACACACTGACTTGTGACCACCACTCCAGTGAGGACCTCAGGTGACCCGTGTAATGGAAACAAAGAAACTGGTCATGCAAGGCCAGTCTTCAAGATGTGGTTTTGCTAATTCAGTGAAATGCTTCTTGTTCCATAAGCTGGGGATCTACATTTAGAGAATGAACTACCACAGAACTAGGAAATTAGTGGCAATTGTCAATGATCTGTGTTCAGACTCTTTCAGAAGCTAAATGCAGTGTGACTAGCCAGACATTGACCTGCATTGTAGATTTAGCTCTGAATGGGACATATGGTTGTCCTTGAATATTTCTTGCTCAGCAATGACAAATCTGTACTCAGCAGACAATCAACCTCATAATAAGTAAGATTGCGAGTGATGGAAGGGCAGTGTAAATACCCAATTTTGCAGCTCCATAGGGATTTTGGCAAAATTACAGTGAGCGGTAATACCGCTATGGTGATTCTGCTAATTCTTTTACCTCAAACTGGAGAATTTACCTTCAGTTACTACTGGAGGTAAATCGTTCACTTCTAGGGAAAACTCAACATTTGGTGGTGCAGTAAAAACAGCAGTAATTCGTTTAACGCCAACAAAAGTGCCAGTAACGGAATTAATGTCACGTCTTGACTGCACCGTCAAACTCATAATGAGGCCCAATATTTGTTTAGCGAGATGGTACTTTATACTGTATATTTGTTTTAATTAATTCCCATTTTTAAACTTGTTTTTAAGAGATTTGTTCAAATAATTACATTGTAAATGTTTTCACTGACCCTGACATAGACATGTTTTTTGCCTAGAATGTCAGATCTTATCCATCAGAGGCAGAGGATGCCATGGCTTTGGCCAGACGCGCTCTTTTCCATATCCAAGGCGGGGAGAGAGCATTCTAGGCACCTTAAAATTCTGCATGACTTTACCGACATGGTAAGCTTTTAGTTCATTTTACAATATATGTCAAAGAACCTGCGCAAAATTGCATTGCATCCTATTATGTAAAGCACCCACTGTGAGTCATTAAATGTAAACTCCAGCAATGGATCCCTTTTAAGAGAATATTGATAACAAAAGGATGGTAAAACATAAAATGTATAGAATCTCGTTTGGATGGGAATCCCAACAGCACAGGTCAATCACTGTTCGATGTGTGATTCATTTAATGGGGTAGGAGACAGAGGTTTACCTTCTCAAACTGTTAAATCCCTTAAATAGAAACAATGCCTCTGCGTAAGGGCCTTTATTTGTAACCATCCTAGACTCTTCTACCCTGCCATTGTTCATTGCCACACCTCCTCTTTATCTTTGCTCATTAAAAATGAGCGGTTAAGTACAGCTAGCGATTGCTTGATCTTTCTAACAGACCTATTGCAACCAGCAAACAACTCATGAGTACTCTGGTGCTTTGGCTTGCTAAAGATGTGCTTACACTTTTTCGCATCCAAAATGAAACTTACAATACATCTGATGTTGTGTTCAGTCTATCAGTGTGATAGGATGTCATGTACAAATATGTACTCTTCTGAGATTTTTTATTTTGTAAAGACAAAGTGGAAGTGATTTCCTGCAGTATCCTGTGCTCTGTCTTAATGAAAGACTTTCTACATTTGCTCTGTTATAAAATAGTGGTGATACTGGTTACACTTTAGCGGATGTTGGGCTCGGAAAAAACAACAATAATCTCTGACATCAACAAAGTGAATCCATAAATACTTCTTTTGGGTAAAGTCAAAGGACAGACCACCAGCTAAATGTTGAACTGGCCAGATTTCTCATATAAAGAGGCCATGCAGTTCAAATGTAATCATAAGAAATTGGGAAGAACTGGGAAAGTGTGTGAAGGCTTATAAACATCTAGTAGCAAAAAAACAAACAAACAAAAAACCAATAAGAGTTGCCATTTGAAAACATGGGGACTCATGTTAAAACTCATTGGGCCTCATTACAAGTTTGGTAGTATTTTGGTAGTCAATCTGTCAGAATACTACCAAACGGATTTCTGTTACTGCCACTTGGTCCAGCGGAATACCATCGGATTACAAGTGGTGGTATGTCTGTGTTAGTCCCCATTTATGGAGTACATAGCGCTCAATGGTTATTTCAGCGGAATTACCACTGGCAGTGATTCCGCTGAGTTTGTTGATTTTGGCTGTAAGGTGGTGGAATTACATCCAGCATTTTACTGGAGGTTTTTCTTCCGCCTAACCACCAAAGTATGGCTAATGCTATAATTTCTCCTAATAGGGCGAGTAGCCGCCCACAATTCTCTCTTCCTACTTGCTATCACTGCATCATAGGGGATTCCCGGCTTACTCAGGTATCTGCTACTAGCTATGGGCCTATCATATTGTGGCGCGTACCTATCCACCAAAGATTCCAACTTCCAGTTACATGACTTAACTGTCGGGATCCCCATAGCTTCTGCCCTCATCAATCTAGTGTTTAGTTCATGAATATAACCGTGCGTCCAGCGTAATCTATTTGCCTGAGCGTTAACAGTGGGATTATCGACTATGTTATCAATTATTTCAGTTAGGGCGGCCTGCAATTCCATATCCAATATTGCATGATCGCTCATAGGGAACAGATGTATTTTCAACATAGAAGAGTGCTTAAGGAACAGCCCATTAACAAAGTTAAAATCAAGGCAACTGTGCTGTCTGCCATTAGTCCAAGTATAATGTTATTCATTGGAGGGCGGGTTTAGGAGCTGTAGATCAAATTCCCCCAACAGATATCTCCAATCTTGTCCCTGCAAGTGACATTTATTTTATTTTCTCACATTCCCCAGAGTTGTTCTTGGCCCCTAATCATAACAGTCCACATTGAAATCACCAGCTACCAATATACCCCCTTTAGGATGTTGTAGCTGCCAGATGCATAAGGTATCAGTAAGGGCCTTCTTTAGCCCCGGGGTATGAGTGCCGCCAGGTGGACCATACAGAGTTATCATCAGTAGTCTTCCTCCACCAATAGGTGACCAACTGAGTGCAACACAAAGTAAATGCTTGTTTATGTACGCCATAGTAATCTATTTCACATGATAGGTGGCTTTCACTCCGATACATAGGCTGCCCACCGGACGGACGGCTTTCAGTCAAGGTGATAAAGAAAAGAATAAAGAATAGTGAATGGCCATCTAGTTCAAATCGGGACGTAAACCAGGTCTCCTGTAACAGAAATATGTCATTTTACATCATATAGTCAAGTACAGCCCTATTGTTAAAAAATGATAGATGCCTTCTAGTGTTCCAAGACACGACTGTAAAATAAGCCCTATGAGGGTCCCTCTTTCAGTATATGGGGAGGGCAACCCAGGTGCCCACTTTCCTCTCTTCCATTCTCCCAAAATCAGTACACTGCCCTCCAACCATGGCCCTGTCAACATAGACCATGCGGGTAGAATGAGAGGCATAGTCTGGTTGCAGGGCGGACAAATAATTCACCAGCAATGTCCCCCATCCCAACACAGGAAAGTATCAATGCACAATGAATACACATACACAGATATGCTTGGGAAAACACAGCACTTGAAGAATTGTGCTTCAAAACGGTATGCTAAAAAATACGAAACCTAATGGACACATACAGTATCCGTAAAAAGAAAATTGTTATGTCAAAATTGATAAAGCAATTCAAATAGAAATTAGCCCACACGTTGTTCAAGCACACCATTCATTCTCTGAACATCATGACAAAAAGCTTATGAAGAATTTAACCACAATTGAAAAAATGTGGACAGTTACAAACTAAGGAAATGAAGTCAACATTTTGAAGGAAAATGAGTGCACGCTTCCTCCATTGAGCAAAACTTTCCTGGAAGGACCTACAAAATTGGCATTAGCACAGTAGATGTTTTCACTTCATAATGCTATGCCTTTCAATAGAAAGATTGAGAACTGTGTCAACAGATGAATAAGCCACCAATATCTGCCCCTACCAACAATCAAAAAATCAAACTGAAGAATTTCGGAAGCTGTAGCATTTGGACATAGTACATAAACTACACACATGTTAAACAATGTGTGTGTGTGGACCTATGTACTATCATAAAACATACATTTAAAACTATACATTCATTTGTTTACAAATAATGAAGAACTATATACAATGGTAACATTAACATTTTCTAAAATATTAATACTTTTCCCATGTGAGAATGTACAAGAGTATAGGCACGTAGATTTTTGTATAGTTTTAATTAGCAATGCAACAGTACATTCCACACCAAGGTATGCTCTTCCATACAGATTTTTACTCTGATTTACTAGGGGAAATGTGCACTGCTATGCAAAACAGAAGAATGCGACAGGAGTTCAAAATTGACATGCCACAAAGTGTCATGCAAATTCTCCACGATATACAAGATCATTTATTTTGAGTTAAAATAGAACAGGTCCCCACTGAAAACTCCCATACACCATCAAAAGGTTTGGAAAGCAACATAGCAATTAACCACAAGTATACAAAAAACATTCAAATCTATTCTGAAATTCAGCAATACTCCCTGCATGCACGTCAAAGTTGTCAAAACGATTCTGTGTTCTTAGATCATCAGGTTTTTTTGTTAACTTTTTTACTGAATATTTCCAGCCCAGTAAACTCATGTAATGTTTTAATTTTTATTCGAGGGGTTCCCCCGAAACACCCTAAGCCCCTGCTTCCCTAATATCTATTCTCTATTCCCCACACACCCCTGACCGTTATATATCCCTTACTAATCCGCCCCATATTTTTCTATGCGTTTTATCTGACTGACATTTTCAGCAAAAAGCTCCAAGAAAAAAAGCCTGGTGATGTAACCACTTTGTACCAGACAGTCCGGTGAAACTACCAGCAGGTTCCACAACCTCATCCGCTGGTTTTTCCATCTACTCACCGTACCAGAAACACCTGAACTTTGTGTGTGTCGACAAGTTTTCATACTGCCATAACATTGGCAGTTTATGTAATCATAATCACCATTGTTGTACTAACCCACCCATGCGTATAATTACTGCATAACTTTGTACAAACTTATTGGTTTTCTTGTGCCAAGGATGGAATACTTTACCTTTCGACTCTTGTAAAGGTTTTTAATTGTGTAAATCTAATAAATCGCATTCTTTAATGTTTGAAAAAGATATCTTGATCTTTTGGTGTTTATGTTATGAGCTAACTGATATGTGCTAAGTTAGCCCCACTGTGATCTTTTTCCTACTGAAAGCGTCAATGACTAGGGTAGCTGTTGACTCCGATTACTTTCCTAATTGTTGCCTTACCCTCTGGAGTCAAGCCCCCTTAGAAAAAAAAGAGGGTTCCCTGCCTTAATTTATACACCACTTTGTACCATCAATACACATTTTACAACAAACAGATAGAAACATCAGTGTAGATGACAAACTACTGACATGCAAAACAAAATGTGGCTTGGCCTAGAAATGTAGTTCAATGAGAAGCTTATTCCACTGCATGGTCATTTAAAAATGCTACATAGAAAATACATAGATGAATATGAGAACACATCCCAACACAATTATCAAGCCACACTTTATAGAAGAATGTCTTGATTCAATTAGTTTGGACATTCCAAACAATTGTAGGAATTCAAACAAAAAAAATATGTGACAACCCCAAAACACTGGGTGCCATTGAAAACACATTATTATGAGTGTAAATGCCATATGTGATATGTAATTTATAATGTGCCTCTACACAAGTGTTTTAAGGTGCGACAAGACAAGGGAGGGAAGACAGAAGGACGACAAGACAAACGATCTTACTAGGCCTTGTGACATTCAGATCATGCTAATGCGACAGCGCAAAGAGCTGTTGAAGGGAGAGGGAGAAGCGCCAGTGAGGGACGGTTGGAGTGCAGTCAGGTCAGTATTGCTGTGAGTAAGTGCAGACAGGGCAGCGGGGCACAGGGTAAGTGCAAGGAGCCAGGCAGGGAACATTAGGGGTTACGGTTGCAGCCCCTAAGTGAATGGTAGTCCCTGAGGCAGTGCAGGCAAGACTGATCATGGAGGAGCCAGGTATCCAGTGAGACTCTGAGGGTAGCCAAACAACCAGTCGGCGCAGCAACCAGGTAGGTCAGCAGGGGGAAGAGAGAGAAACCGGAGGAGAAAAGGAAGGTCTTGAGCTGCTTCCAGAACTTCAGGTAGTCCGGCTCAAGTTTGAGAAGGGCAGAGAGGCCTTTCTGAAGGGAGGCACCTGCAAAGGGGAGATCTACCCTCCACTCCCTGCCTGGATAAGTGTCTGACCCTTAGAGAGTTGGAGGTAGCTGAGCGAAGTGCTCAGGGAGAAGGATATTTTGGAACAGTGAGTTGGATGTAATGTGGCCCCCGACCCCAGAAAGCCTTGTGGACAATGCAGAGGGTCTTGAACTTGATCCTTGCAGCCACCGGGAGCCCGTGTAGAGATTTTAGGGGTGGAGAGATACAGTCACTGGGCTTGAGTCCAAGGATAAGTCTTGCAGTCCTGTTCTGCATTAGTTGAAGAGGGCGGAGAGTAGAGGAAGCAAGATTGAGAAAGTGGCTGTTGCAGTAGTCCATCTTAGAAAGAACCAGGGCTCTGGAAACAGTGAGCGTCTGGTGGAAAGTAAGAAAGGGAAGAATACTTCTGAGGAAATGCAGCTGGTAGTGGGACTTCTTGGAAAGGTCTGTGATGTGATGAGAGAAGGAAAGAGTGGAGTTGAAGATGACACGAAGGTTCTTTGCCACACTGGAAGGCGAAGGAAGAGGGCCCAAGGAGGGCAGCCAGAGTGAGATATGAAAAGCAGGAGCAGGGGTCCCAATGAGAAGGATCCCAGTCTAATTGGCATTAAGGAAGAGATTGTTGGTGGCACACCACTCCAGACTGTCAGGAATGAATGAGAGCTGAGAGGAGGCTTAGGGGAGCCTGAAAGAGAGCTGAGTGTCATCCGCATAACACCGAAAGTTAGAGGATGAGGTACAGATAAGGTGTGCCAAAGGGCCAGGTAGACGTTGAAGAGCTGGGGTGAGAGGGTGGAACCTTGGGCAACACCACATGTGAAGAGAGAGGTGATGGAGAGAAAGGACCCAAGTTGGACCTGGAAGCGTCAGTCCAGAAGGAAGGAGGTTAACCACTCCAGGGCCTGATACGTGGTGCCTCAGTTCTCACGGCGTCGATTGATCAGGATGGCATTTTTTACTGTGTCAAAAGCAGGTCAAGGAGGATGAGGACAGAATGAATGCTGGAGTTAAGATTAGAGAGCAGATAGTCACAAGTGATCAGGAGAGCAGTTTCCATGCCTCTGGCTGCTCTGAAGCCAGACCGGTGGTCATGGAGACAACAGCAGATTTAGTGAGAGTAAGCTGGGAGTAGAGAGTAAGCTGGGAGATGGCCAGATTTTCAAGGAGTTTGCACAGGAAAGGAGTGATAGAAATCTGGCGATAGTTTGTCGGACAGGTAGGATCAGCAGAAGGAAGGGGTACACATATTCTGAGGTTGTGATTTCTCATCTAATGTTCCACTTCAACTAGTGGGGAATAATTTTAGAAAGCATGTTTCCTCTAAATGTTATTCCCAGATTCTAACAGAGACCCTTCAGTTTGTCCTATTTCCTATAGTTCTATATTGTCACACATTACAACACAACACTGAAATGGTTTGAGAGATTATGCTGTGAAGAATATGCATTGGAATAAATCATTCGATGCCTCAACATGCCAACAGCTACATAACAAATAATCGAATATGTCTGCAAATGAAATGTGTGCCACAGATCATGTGGATATAGTTCCTCATTGCCTTTTAGCGAGGTTGAATTTTGTTCTGAATATTGCATGTCCAACATTTGGGGAAAAACTCAAATAGTTTTTTGGCATAAAGAGTATCAAGCCAGAGGGAAACCAAACATCCATATGGTACTGCGGGTAAAAAGAACAACCCAATTTGGCAAAGCTAATGAAGAAAAATTTGCTTAGTTGGTTAATAAATACATTACATTTGAAATCCCAAATGAAAAAATATCCATCCAGCTTTACTCAACAAATTCATTTGTTGCCACACATTTATGTTGTAAAACATATTTAAACAAATCTTCAAAAACAGACAGTTATATCATAATAAATGTTGTTTGGCTTCCCCAGAAAAGACCACTAAATAGCAATATGGCACCATGCAAAACGTACAACACTGACTGGTTCTTGTGAATTAAAATTAAATGTGAATGCCCTTTCCATCAATGACTATTCCCCAGTCATCTTAAGTAGTGAAAGGCTAAAAAATATGTCCAGTTTGTCACAGATATGCAGTGGCAGTGAGTGGATACATAACAACCTATATTGCAAAGGCAAAAGCATGTCAGTGACAGGATCAATGCCAAAACCCTGCTAATGAGAGAAGTATAGAAATCAGATTTCACATATAAGGGGTTAAAAACCTAACCCACCATAAAATGCGACAAAAAGTATTGGATATGGTAATAGATACACACTTCTATTCAAAAGTGTGAACAAAGTTTGCAAACCTAGCATACCCAGAACACAGGAAACTGTTTCTCAAAGAATTAAATCAAAAAAGTCAGGTGGCACAGATGAATAATATGATCTAGGTTTGCATTACATTTTACAAAATGTGATTTACAAAGACAAGGGGCCTCATCATGAGTTGGGCGGTATCCCAGCGGTAAGTGCGCCAGGATTCCCCCAATGCAATTACCGTTACCACAACTCTGTCTGGTGCCATTTGTGCTGCATCCCAAGTGGCTCTGTTAGTCCCCATCTGTTAGGAGTCCCTAGCACTCTAGGGTTTTTTCCGGTGCGATTACCACCAGCAGTAACAGTGCCGGTGGTGAAAGCCCTGAAAATGGCTGGAAATCTCCAGCTTTCTGCCCAAACTTGGCAGAGCGGTAATGTAGCAGTAATAACATTAGTGCCACATTTTTGCACTCCGCCCAACCCCTGATGAGACGGTCCATGAAAATAAAGAGTGTGTTCAATAGCAAAGAAAAAACAGTATTGTTTTCCAAGTAGAACATGCAAAATCAAGTATTATTTTTCACCAGGAGGTAATCTCCAGTAGAAATTAGCATAAAGAATGATACAATTACGCCCTTATCCTGCTTTTCCTGCCATGGTACAAAGAAGAGGCACATTTGGGATGTAAGATTTTCAAGAATCATTCAAGCAGCATAAAGACCATATATGAGAACATATGATGCCCAGAAGTCAGAAAAAATGTAACAATGCTCCATTAAGTAATTGAGCAAGAAAAAGTACTATGAAAAGCAATATAAAATAAAACACTGGCCACATCAGGAAACCCTATCTTTAACAAAGTTGCTCTACTTGAGAAATCCTTATTAAACCAGCAGGGATCTCAATCATAAAGGCGAACCAGGCACTACTTTAATGCTAAAGCTCCTGTGCCTCTTTAAGGCACCATGGCCCCGGTCAGGCTATAGATTTCAATTAAACCCTTGATAACCCCTGGCTTAGTGCGCTTCAACAAATGTATGAATAAATAAACAAATAAAAAAGGGGTGTGAGCGGCAAGGATGCATCTAAAACAACAATAGAAGTTCAGGTACCAAAATAAAAAACAGTCTAATCAAATCTCATGTGTTGATACGACTGAAAGGAGAACATTGCTAGCAACCCAACCCCTGTAAAGAAATACACAGATAAAGCAGACTCTGAAGAAAGCACCATTGTGGGCAAATAATCTTAGTAACAAGTTCATATGGGCCTCATTACGAGCTTGCCGGTCCGGATACAACAGTACTGGTAAATATGCCGGTACTGTTGTATCCGGACCAGCAAACTCTGAGTTGTGCTCCCATGTGCCTTTCATTCTGCCAGGTCTGACCTGTGAGCATAGCATGTCAGATGCACCGGCACCGTTATAAACGGTGCCGGTGCATCCGACCTCCCATTCCCATTGAGCCCTATAGGGCTCAATGGGAATGGGAATAGGGAAGAATTTTTTCCGGCACCCAGAAATGGGCAAATACCAGGTCCGGCAAGGCCGTAATGGCCCAGTAATCGCCCATTTCTGGGCGCCGGAAAAAATTAATACCGGCGGCAGCCTCGTAATGAGGCCCTATGTCTTTTTAATGTAAGGAATTGGGTGTTAAATGTCACCAGGGCTCATTGAACAAGGCTAGGTGGTCCACACCACTGTTCATACCTTAATGTCTGGGCTTCTGGGTGCTTTCCAATGGGTTGAGTGTGGTTCTAGTCATTTGAGCTGGTTCAACAGGATACAGCAATGCAAGCATCTCAACAAGGTGCAATGGCTCAATAATCAAAGAAACTTTGGACAAGCAGTGATGTCCATATCTAAAAGCCTGGTGATCAGAGGCAGTGCAAGACCAAGTAGTGCTCTTATGAAGCCTCCGGACTGTTGTAAATGCTTTCATTGAACTTTTAAGGATTCCCATTTCTTACCCAGTTTCTTGAGGATGAGCTTCTTCCTTTTTAAGACTCCTAACTAGTGGCTAGATATTGGTACATTCCCCTTGATGGTGTTGAAGGCAATCTCATATTTAGCCAATACTAAAACATCAGAAGGTGAGCACAGAATAGCCTTACATTGCTGTGGGGGTGCCGTTTCTACCATTTTAAGGAGAGCGTAGTTTCAACGTATACAGGCTGTCATGATGGGTGGTCGCAGGCACTAATTTGGATAGCTTTTCTCATCATCAGGTTTTTCTAGCGGCTTTTTGAATATAAACGACCAGTAAATCAGGACAGTAAAAGACCTGTGCGCAACCGGTAGTCCTCTATGCTATTTGTTTTTAAATCCACCAATAAGTAGTCTTAAGGTTTCTGTGTAGCGTCTTCAAAGGCCTCCATGAAAAACCGGCTGTTACCAGGATACATCTGTCGCACTAGAACCGAGAGTTGTTGTTTATCTCTGGGGTTCTTAAACAGAACGTTATAGCTGGCATTTAGAGTAGTCAACTGGTTGCCTTTGCCCTTGTAGAATAAATTCTGTACAGTGTAACAGATACTAAGGTTTTGATGATGTGAATACTGTGCAAAAGCTTTTTCCAGTTCCGCGCTATGACCCCCTCCATCATAAGATTATCTACGATAATCATATTAACAAGGTTTGGTGGCAGGTCGTCATTCAGAGACTCTGGTAAGCCCTCCACAAACTTCAGGTTCAGTATTCTAGAGGCCAGTTCATCATACAAAGTTTGCCAGCACGATAAAAACCAAATCACATTATCAGGCTGGCATTTTCTAGGAGCTGTTTAATAAAATAGCTTTTACCGCAGCTGGAAGGTCCCGCTAACACACATGAAAAAGGGTGTCGAAAGCAGGTGTCCATCTTGCGTGCTGCTGCCTTTTAAGTAGCCGTAGGGTAATGTTTTGTAGCCACCTGTGAGCACCCGTTTATCAAACACCACCCTCAAAGTCTTTTGCAGCAACTGGCTACTAATTTCCCAACGCTTCTTCTCATGCACTATGGATGGTTGTTGCACCACAATAGTATTGGTAGTATTTTTTAAAGTGTACTCCTGCATTAACTCTTGCAAACTGTTAAAATTGATCTTCATGCTGTTGCTAATGTTAAAGTTATACCTTTAGCTTTCTTACAGATCGCCCCGGTGGATGTACAATAGGAATACGTTTTGGGTCCTGCGGAAAGAAAGTCTATAATGTGCTCACCGGGTGCTAATTCACTTGATAGATTACCCAGATAATCACCCAATGGAGGATCTTCCTGCCTGGGTGCACCAACAAAAATAACTGACTCATTGTCATAGTAAAAGCATTGCTCCTGGAGAGCATCCATGATGTTATACAATTACAAACGGGCATGAGCGGTTGTGAAACACACAATAAATATATTTATGTTGTTAGAACACGTAGGGTACTCCGCCATGTACTTCCAACAGAAGCATGCTGTTTCCTCATCTGTAAACTGCAGGCTTGAAATGTCATAACCAGCGTCAAAAAGATATGCTGTCAACTTTTCAGGATCAGTTATAATAGTGGTGTTTGGTAAATTTGTTCTCTGAGCAAACTTACCCCATAAGAAATTTAAACAGAGTTTAGCTAGTTTGCATCTGGAGCATTTATTCTCAATGAATTCTGGTCTTAAACGGATACCCTGATGTTTGTAATACTCATCTATATATTTCTGGTGTGAGACTGGGTCGTCGCAACCCTCCGGGTATCCTGAAGATTCTTGTTTAATTTTTAAAAAAATACGTTTGTACTCACAAAAGAGTTCTACCGTGATGTTCTCAAAGTGCCATATTTCATGGGTCTTACCCAAACGATATCCTTTTTGCAAGGCAACTCCATGACACCGGAGGCACAGGAGCCCCCCCGCTGCAGGAGCAGTGGGTCAGCCCTTCTGCACAGTCCCCCAGGACCAAGGTAGGCTCTGTGCCTATTTAACATATGAATTTAGCAGACCGCGGATCGTCTTCCAAGGCAACGAAATCTGCTGAGAAATGAATCATATTTCTTGCGCTGCATAGAAATGCTATTTCGCCACATTTAGGAGCATCTTAGTGCCTGCTAAGCCCCTCTTTGAGCCACAATCGGAACACACAAGGTGTTCCCTACCCAAGATGGCCGCCGGCCCCAGCCCGACCTTCCTTCCTGCCACATGATCTTGCTGCATGATCCGATTGGCTCGCAGCTACTTCTTGCAGCCAACCACACGCCGGCAGGCGAACGCCAGCCCTCTCCCGAAGCATCCTCTCCAAAAGATTCAACGCCTGTGCCGAGCTTGTCACGAGTCGTTCGAGGCCGGGGCCAGGACCCCTGCCTGTCCATGTCTGGTTGTTGACATACAGCTTAAATGCCGGTAAGGTTTCACCCCTTTTGAAATGCTACACTAAATGAGCAGCGCCTACTAATAACTGTTAATGCTACCTGGCCTAACTGCAACTGTTCAATAAGCTTGCTTGCACCACAGCCGCCCTGCACATACCAGCATTCTAACAACCAGGGAGGTCAAAATTGCCCACTTCAGGACCTGCATACTTCTCATTTGTTGCCCCGCTGAGCGCCCCCCCCTCACGCAGGTCACAATCCATCATTTACCTGCACCCTGTGCTCGTGCTCCATCCACTTATCCCTATCTGCACGATTGCCCAATCCAGGCACCCGATTGACTTGATTGACGCCAGCCTGTCTATATACTGCCTATAGTAGCAGCTAAGATGGGTCTGTCTCATATCTAAGCAATAACACGCTGGGCACCAATATGCCTAAATTCCATTGCAATGTATCATAGTAGGCATTGCACGTAGCCTAAATAACACTGCTTTTCCTCAAACTAGCACTGCTTTGCATCAGATAGCACTAAACTGTTTTTTAGACTGCATTACCTTTGTATCTTGCCTGTCTTTGCATCAAGTATGTAGTTGCTATCATTGTCCACTCAGACCACACTGTTCTGATTTTGCTCTCAGCCAGTATTGCATTGTTTCAAACAGCATTACCCTGCCTTTAGACTGCACTACCTTTGTTAGATCCTGCATTTCGTATCTTGACATTGCTATTTAGCCCTAGCCTGATCTTGTATTAGCAACCTGACATTATACCGCCAAAGGTTCTGGTGTCCCACCAGCCACAGCTCTGCTTTCTGTAAGCATAGCAATGCTAAGCTGGTCCATCTTCATCATGTTTCTATTCTACCTGGTTCCTCTTGACCTACCCTGGTCAGGACCGCACTTCATCTCCCATCCCTACGGCCTTAGTAGACCAGCATGCCCGAGACACCACCCAATCCCGTGTCCCACGCCATTCCTACCAAACACTAACCCATTCCAGCCTATCATCACCAAGTCTCACCTCAAAATAGACACCTGCAGTATCCAAAAAGCAACCTGCACAACCTCACCCTGCACACCCCCTAGAATCTCTTATCCGAGCACAGGCACAATGAGACTCAGCCGCCTTAGATCCAGGACATATACCACATCGACCCTTCCTAATTTAGGCCCCAGAAATAGCAAAACCAAACACAAACTATCCACGCACATCACACATCCTTTAGCATCACCCGACCAGACCACTCCTCGCTCCAATACCTCCTCCCCCCGCACATCCAAAAGTAAACCTCACCAAGCCACCACCAATACTATCAAAGGCGCACTCATCAACACTAGATCTCTAGTCGCCCATGCTCTAGACATTTCCGACATCATCTCTCTCAACAAACTACACTTTATAGCCATCAGTGAGACCTGGCTGCATGCAGCATCAGGTCCCACCCTCGCGTTAGCCATCCCTAGTGACTACACCATCTACCGCACAGACAGACAAACAGCCAAAGGCGGCGGTGTTGCCATTATTGCAAGAAGCTCCCTCAACATACGCCACATACAAAACCAATCACTCCATCTGCAGAATTACTTACCATTGAACTAGCCACTACAAACACAATCACAATCACTACCCATCTCATCTACAGACCGCCTGGTCCCATATCCTCATTTAACGACGATATAGCCCTCCTGCTCTCCAACAACACCAAACCCAATTCACGAGTACTGATTCTAGGCAATTTCAATCTTGGGTTCAATGACATGAAAGACGACAAAGCAAGCACCATCGTTAACACCATCTCTGAACTAGATTTCGTCCACCACACCACTCTACCCACACACAACAAAGGCCGCACCCTTGACTGGATAGCAGACCTCAATTGTAACACCAGCATCCTCTCCAACACACCATGCGCTTGGACCGACCACAATCTGATCACTTTCACTATCAACAAAAACAAACAAAATAATGTGCTCCCTCCCAATGCCCACCCACATTTACAAGAAACAGCAAAACATCACGAAAGAGAAACTCATCCCTCTATTCTAACCCATCATCGACTTTTCACCCATCATCACCAATTCCACCGAGCTAGTAGACCTCTATAACACAACTATCCTCAAAGCCATAAACACTGTAGCACCACTCAAACTAAGGAAAGCCAAACCCTGCGCACATCTCAACTCTTGGTTCACACCCGAACTAAGAACCCTCCGTAAAATCAAAAGACAAACTGAATCAGCATGGAAACAGTCTCCATCCGCCAACAATAAAATATCCTACTCCATAGCCTCCAATACATACAAATCTGCCATTATCAAATCAAAAAAATAATATGTACAATGAAAGAGTCTGTAATGCCAAATTCAACACTAAAGAGCTCTTTAATATCCTAAGAGACCTCGAATCTCCATCCCCCATCCCAGACACATGTACCAAAGACAGCTCCTGGTGCACCAAAATACAAGAAGCACTCCTAGGCAAAATTGCCATGCTACAAGCCAAAATAGAGTTAAAAAAAGAAAGTCTCTGTTAGGCAGAAACCTGTGCAGTTCCCTCTGGGACCACTGCAAAAGATTTAAGACTACAGGTGTTTGGCAGTAAACCCACTTGGTAGCTGTCTGTACCACACAGATTCACTTGGTAGCTGTGGCTGAGCAGTCAGACTTCCCTCAAGAAGAGTGAGGCAGTATACAGAGTATTCACAATAGGTCAGAAGAGGACAGTAGACCCAGTAAACACTGACCAGAGCTTGGTGCAAAAGAGATATAATTATTTATTTAAAACCACATCTAGAAAAACACACAGGCACTAATAGTAAGCAATTCAAAAACATGGTCACTAAAATATATACACTCCCTTAGAAGAATTTTAGACAAGTCTTAAGTAAAGCCCCACTTATTTTCAGACAGCGGTGAGCGCTTAACGCAAATGGCACTCTAATAATTCATTTTTAAAAGGGAGAGAAAAGCAGAGTATAATATGAAACAGATCCCAACCCTTTTCATAAGAACAAAACAAGAGAGGGTGGCAAGTAAAACCGTGAAGTTAGAGTTCAGAAGGCCGGATCCACTTTAAGAGGATCAGAACGAAATGTGTCCAAGGTCACATGGTTGAAGTGCACAAGAGTCTTGCAAAGGTTCAAAAAAGAGTTGGACCAAAAGAAAGGGACCCGTTAGAAGGTCAAGGCGGCCAACCCAGTCCAGAAGGTTAAGGGATTATTGTTACCTTGTAGCAATCTTTAGAAAGGGAGGCCTGGCGGACACGGTACCTTAAAGTGGTGAGAATACTCCAGCGGGGGCAGTTGTTCCTGGCAGCGGATGCAAGTCGGTGCTTCGTCCGGGCGAAGAGAGGATCTCGTCGGGGGGGAAGACAGGAGTCCGTTGCACTGCCAGGGAAGAAACCAGCCGCCGAGTCCTCAGGTAAAAGGAGCGGTCCTTTTATTCGCGGTCCAGTGTTAAGTGGCTATCCGGTTGCCGGGGTGCTTGGCACGGGAAATTCAACCACAAGATGGCCTCGGATGCGAAAAGAAGAAGGTAAACTGGTTGTGCCCACCAGTCAGGGGAAGAAGCCTCTCCAGTCGGGAGATTTTCTCTGTCGTCGGGAAGTGGTGAGTCGGTTCCGCAGGGCTCCACCGGTGGTGTCGTTGTGGTAGGTCGGCTCAGCTTCCCCCTCATCAGATTCTCAGGTCCTGTGGCGACTTCTGAAGTTCCAGTCCCCAAAGCCCTGCTTTTATGCAGCACACCCCCATTCACTCAGCCTAGCTGTCAATCAAACATGCTAAGTGGTGAGCCGGCCGGCTCACCACTTGGGCCAATCACACAAGAGTTCGACTTGAGTTACCAAGGTAACTCAGTCCAGGGTGCCTAAAACCCCTCCCACATCCCCTGTGGTACCCAGACAGAGTGGCACCACTTTTGGAGGCTTCTGTGGAGAAGCCCGCCAAAAAGTGGAACAAAGTGCTCGACTTGGGTTGGAGTCACAGAAGAGAACACAAACTCCATTTTAGAATCGAGTCCTGGCAAAAAATACCAACCGGCGAATTAATATTAATTAAATAAACCGGCGGTATGTTCGAGGCTATGAGAATTAAATAATTAAAGTTGGTAGCCTCGAACAATGGGAAAATCCCATAGGGATATAGTCGCGGTCGAATATAAAAAGTAGTATCCACTGCCACCAGCCAAAACTCGATCAGGGGGGACGGAGACGTGCCCCCTCGACTAACAGACCCCGATTGCCCCGACCAGTGCGTCCACAATATGATGGTTTGTACCGGTTTCTGTTAATAATTTGGGACTAGTAAAGCCAATGGTGACTTTACATGCCCTGGGAGACAGTAGTCAGTCCCAGGGTATGGAGTCTATGGTGGGGTGTCACTATGACACCCCTGTGTCACTGCACAGGGAGTGCTGTGTAACACACATAGTAAAAACACATGAGACCCTATGGAGTAAAGGACCCCATAGCCCATAAAACACATTAACAGTCAAAGGAACACCATAAATCATGTCCAAGAGTGGGAGAAAAAGAGTCTCACTCTTGGCAGGAGAAAAAAACAAACTCCAGAAATCCAGCAAAGCTGCTGGGGGACTCACTAGGTTAGGAAATTCAGCCTAAAGAAATAATTCTCCCTAACACTCTCACCTTCGCAGACAAGCCCACTGCTCCCATCCACAACTCACAACTGGACGGAAATAACTTATTCGAATTCTCCACCATCACCACCACTGAGGTTGAAGACATAATCAATTCATTAAAACCCTCCAAATGCTAAGGCGACATCTGCCCTGCACCAATTATCAAAGACGCAGCCAAACATTTTGCCCCTTTTATCACATCTCTCATCAACACATCCTTCACCTCCACCATAGTACCCAACAACCTCAAGGACTCCTGGGTTTTACCTCTACTCAAGAAACCTATGTTAGACCCCAGCATCCCTACGAACTACAGACCAATCACCACAGTACCCTTCCTTCTAAAAATCCTTGACCGAGCCACCTACTTGCAAATCCAGAGCCACCTAGAGAAAAATAATTTACTAGGACTGAGACAATCAGGCTTCCGGCCTAAACACAGCACTGAGACAGCCCTGATAGATCTCAAGACACAAATTGACAACCTCAAAGACAACGGCAAGCTAGGCCTTCTTCTCATCCTCGACCTGTCAGCTGCCTTTGACTTAGTAAATCACAACATTCTTTGTAAACACCTAGCCTCAGCAGCCAACTTCTCTGACAAAGCTAATGCCTGGATTCAGCCCTTCTTGAACAATAAATCCATGAGGGTCTTTGCTCCGACAGCCGCTGCCGAACCAGCCCCTGTTACATGTGGCATCCCCCAAGGCTCATGTGTTTCACCCACGCTCTAAAATGTATTCATAAAACCCCTCTTCGACATACTGGACCATTTGGGTGTCATCTACACAAACTACTCAGATGACACTCTAATACTCATCCCACTAACAGGAGACTACACCACCAACAACACAGTACTCAACAACAACTATTCCATTATTCAAGAATGGATGGCCAAACATGGCCTATGCCTCAACAACGACAAGACCGAGCTTCTGCTCCTAGACTCCCAATCCAGACTCAATAACCTTGACAAACTTTACCAGACCTTCACCATTGACGGCAACAACATTACCGTCTCCAACAGCGTCAAAACTCTTGGGATCTACCTTGACTCTTCCCTCACTCTGACAAGACAAATCAACGCTATCTCATCTTCCTCCGCTTACACATGTAAGCTCATCAACGCCAGCAGACCCTACCTCTCGACCCACAACTGCATCACCCTAGCAAGAGCACTGGTACTCTCTAAAGTCGATTACTGCAATGCCCTGTACTTGGGTACTAGCCAAAAGAACATTAATAAGCTGCAAGTTATCCAGAATAATGCACTAAGAGCAGCTTTGAATATACCCAAACATGAACCCATTTCGGACGCCAGACGATCCTGTCAATGGCTTTCTATACCCCAGAGGATCGAATACAAAACACTCTCCCTTACTCACAAATGCTTAACCGACCAAGCACGTAGATACATCTCAGACAATTTCACACACCACACCACATCCCGCCCAACCAGTTCAGCCCAATCACACTGCCTAACCATGCCGAGATTCAAGCTCCAAAAAGCAGGCGGCACAAGCTTCCCTGTGCTTGCCACTAAATTGTGGAACTCTCTACCTACTAATCTCAGATCCGAACCTTCCTTTCATAGATTCAGACACAATGCAAAACCTGGATATTGGCTAAAGAAGCCTAGAATTCCAATTTATCATTGTATTTACTGTAATTAATGCCTGCTTATCCTGTACATTCTCTAATCTTGTAAATATATAACTGTGTATAATATTTGTAACGTTCTTATTATGTCATCACAATTTGTTCTGTCTATCTACTGAACATGTAATTTCTTGGCTACTTCTGTAACCATGCCAAGCGCCTGGATGCCCCAGGGCCGGGCGGCGCTATACAAATAATAAACTAAACTAAACTAAACTAAACTAAACTAAACTTCTAACTTAACGGTACACGATGTACGAGTTATCGAGCGTTCCTCATGAGTGTGTATACATTTTGCAATCTGTTTTGACTCTGCACATGCCATACACAAAGTGAACATGAGCTTACCAGAAATCCTCTGAGGGAGGACCGGGAAATAACGATTCTTAGGGAGTACACTTAACATTTGATCAGCCCGAAATACTGCGTAATATCCCCAAAATGTTCATAGATGATACATGGATGCCCTAAAGGGTAGGGCTTTGAATGGTTCACAAATGGATATAGGCTGGTAAAATCAAAGTAGTTTATCGTCTCACCAGGGGCTGTTTCGTGATTAAGTTTGATGGCATTAGTCCTACCTCCAAAAAGCGCATCTAGTGGTTCTAGGGGTTCTGGTAAATTCCTATGCTTAAGAAACACCTTTAAGTCTGAATCTTTTTTTAATATTTCAACCCACTCATGCTCCCAAAGTGTAATAATGCACAGGCACCTGGTCTCAAGAAAATTGTTTTTTAAAAGGGTTCTTCGTTATAGATGATCATAAATACAAGTCGTCAGAGTGATATAGTCATCTTTCTTATAGCATTGTGGACAGCCATGATAAAAACATCTGTTAAACTCATAGGCTTGTTGTTCACCATTTAAAGAAACATATCCATCTAGAAAATAGGGACCAATCTTTTTCTCTCCACCCCGCAAGGCATGCTGTATAGATGTCTTGATCTGCTTAGACATATACATCAGCGACTGGATGGATGGTGTTGATAAATGTTTTTGTTTCCCGTGGTACATGTCTGGGGGTACGAGTGCTATTGTTTCAGGTTTTAGAAACAGCTGTTTGTATATATGTATACACATGCTAGCCTGGGTGATAAATGTAAAGGGATCGACGTAGTTAACATGTTTTATCTTCATCCCTGGGTTTTCAAGGTCCTCCATAGTGTGTATCTTGCAGGTCAGATCAATGATACTGTCTCGAAAACTGTTACAGGCGGTTCTCAAAATATTGACATCTTCACAACAATCGGTTTTTAGCTCTCTTTTAAAATCAAAAACCTGGGTTCTGGCCTCTGTATACCATTTAAGAAATGCTTCCTATCGGAGGGCGTCATGTATTCAATACCATAACACTCAAAAGGGGGAATGATTCCCACATAATTCAGAGTCTGCTAAGTATTAAAGAAATGTGGGAAATACCCTTTGGACCCTGGCAAGCCAAAAGCCTTAGGCAGTTTGTTTAACTTCATTGGTAGAAAATTTAAACTGTCAACAAAACAGATTTTAAGATCTGGTACCGCTAGGAGCTTCAGCTTTTTACCCTGTGTTATCAGCTTGACGTCACCTCTCTCCTTAATTAGCTGCTGTATTATAAAGAAACCATCGTAGCCCTGACTGTTATGAGCCAGAAAACTATAACCCCTGAATTTTTTAGCCAGAAATGTGGTTATAAATCGGCTGACACAGTCAGGCCCCTCGAACTCCCAAGAGTTCTCACAGGTGAGATTTTTTGCATAGATATAGTTGGGGATGTGTATGCCGGTCTCTTGCATACACTCCATGTCAAAGATTATGTATTTTTCAGTCTTGGTTACGTCGTTTGGGTGTGTCATATAACACTGGTGTTCATCCACAGAAACCACTTCCTCATCACATCGGGGGCAGATCCTACCCTTACAGTTATGTTTAACATTTATAAAAGGCCCGCAGTCCTTGCAGTCTGTTTTAAGAGGACATACGGTTGTACCTTGAGATGCTTTTTCAATGTGTTTTAAAGGCATTCTTTGGACCTGGCAAATGTTTTACACCGGGGGCATTTAAAGCCTGATTCACTGATCACAGCGGAGCCGTCTCTCTGACACATGTTACAGTGTAAGTCGCACCTGTGAACCGCCTTATTACTGAATATGTGACAACAATGCGGTGTCACGCTCACCTGGGTCTCTGCGGGAGCAATGGATTCCTCCGGTCTCTTCCTCTCGTTACCCTTGGACTGGGAAGCTGACCTGCCAAGAGAATGGGTGTTTAGAGGGTTTTCTGTGAAGAAGGTGCTCCAAACCTCCCTCCGCCCTCCGTCTGTCCCAAGTGCAGTGTATACCATTGCTTGTGGCGTGGCTCACCTTTTGGTTTAGTGTGGCGCGCTCTCCATCCTGCATCTCCAGGGGGCCGTGGTCTGGGGGTCTGGGGATAGTTGCTTCACTAGGTTCTGGTTGAAGTGTGTCCTTCCGGTGAAACACGCTATTTGCAGTATTTGCCCAGTTATTGCACTGGGAATTGTTTGCAAGTTCTATTCACAGGCTTTATTCCTGGAGACCACATAGCAGCAGCTGCAGGTAAGTTCAACTGCGAGCGGAAGGTAAGTTCTATGATGGCCAGTTACTTCACGGGCTATGCGTGCGTGTTGTGGAGCGAAAATGAGTTGTTGACTTGAACTCGCTCAGCGTTAATTAAAGTTCTTTGTCTTTGTAGATTCCAGAAACGCAGCAGCTAACTGGTTGCAGCCGCGGTGAGGAGACCAAAGAGGAGGACACAACAGACAGGCCAATACATGCGCACGAGACAGTGGTACTCCAACCAACCGTGACATTAATTCTTCAATGTATCTTTAAGAATGTTGAACAACGCAGAACAGACACTCCTAGAGAGGTATATCCTTCGTCCCAGCTACAAAAGCATACTCCTTTAAGACAGAAGCTGAATTGAAAAGGTTCTTCAGAAACCTCAGATTAAAATACTTCTTCGAAATATATCTACCTGATAAACAAGACTCTCACAACATGACCCAGCAAGAGCTAGAAAGACCACACGACAACACCACAGGCTTAAAACCACAGTCTAATTTCATGCCACCACCACACACCATTCCTGGGGAATTCGAAACTTTTGAAAAAATAGTAATGAAAACCATTACAAATGATTATCCCATAAGTACTTCTATCAAGAAAACCTAATCAAAGAAGAGAGGACAGCCCTGAGTGCACTCAATGCCAACAGATCCATCACTATAAAACCAGCCGACAAGGGTTTCGGGATAGTGGTAATGAACACCACTGACTACAATGATGAATGCCTATGTCTCTTAGCAGACACCATATCCTAAAAAAATTGAACAGAGGCCCCACCCAACGACTACAAGAAGAGATCACTAGCCTCACCAAACATGCAGAGGAGGAGGGATGGATATGCGAAGATGAACGCAAGTTCCTCAACAAAACTCATCCTGGAACCCCTGCTTTCTATATTCTACCTAAGATACATAAACATGCCACAAAACCACCAGGTAGACAAATTGTCTCAGCGTGCGATTCACTACTCGAACCCCTGTCACTTTACATAGACTTCTTCATGAAACCCTACATCGGACAAATGAAGTCGTACATCAAGGATAGCACAGACACCATCGAGATTTTGCAAACCTTAGACTTGGCCCCAGACTGCATTCTAGTCACCATGGATGTAGAGGCCCTATACTCCTTCATCCAACAACAAGAAGGACTTGAAGCACTCACCATTTGTCTAAATAAAAGACCGGATCTAACCTCCACACCAACAAACTTCATTCTTGAGTGTATTCATCTAGCAATGTCTGAGAACTTTTTTCTGTTTGAACACCAAATCTATCAACAGGTCAAAGGAGTAAGTATGGGTGCTACATTTGCCCCGGGTGTGGCTAATTTATACATTGCTCAATATGAGGATGATCATATCTATAACAATAGCAATCCCTACAAAAACCAGATTAGACTGTGCCGTCGCTATATTAACGATGTTCTCCTCATTTGGCAAGGTAGCAATGTACAACTCTTAGCATTCCATCAATGGCTCAATTTGCAGAACCAACACATAAAATTCACCATTGAATGGGATTTCCAATCCATCAATTTCCTGGACCCACACATATACCGCTCCAGAAATCATCTCAAAACCGAACTCTTCAGAAAACCAACAGACAGGAACAGCCTCCTTCACTTTTCAAGTTACCATCCTGAAGGACTCAAATATAACCTGCCATATGGCCAATATCTCCGTGTACGCAGAAATTGTACGAAAAAGAGAGATTTGAATACCATGCCAAACAACTACAAACACGTCTTATTGAAAGAGGATACCCGAAGAAATCTATCAAAATGGCTAAAAGAAGAGCAACCAACACAGACCGTACTATCTGTCTCACCCCAAAGGCGAAGAATCCCATTAACAGGACAGTCTGTGTTACTACTTTCAATCCCATCAGTGATCTTATCAAAACAACTATCAACAAACATTGGCATCTCCTTAAGAACAAGGGAAGTTTGTTTAAAAAAACCTTTTTGCTTTCCGAAAAAACAAAAACCTACGAGACACACTGGCACATACCTTCCTTGAACCCGAAAAAGCAAGACTGACACTGTGGAATCTACCCCCAGTGGTGGGACACTTCAGCTGCAGACACTGCATGGCCTGCAGATACTCTGAGACCAGCAAAACTTTCACCTACAAGGATTTCAGCTGAACATTGAGAAATCACACCAACTGCAAAAGTAAATTTGTTATCTATGTCATCAGATGTCCCTGCAACCTCATATACATTCGCAAGACAATCAGGCCCATCAAGCAAAGGATCAATGAACACAGATCATGCATAAAAAACGCAGTACCAGACAAACCACTTGTGGAGCACTTCACCTAAAAAGGACACACCAACAAGCAATTCTGCTGGACAATCATACAGCAACTAATCCCATAAAAACGAGGAGGGGACATCAATCTAGCTCTAACTAAACTTGAACAGAAATGGGTCCACAAATTAGATACAGTGAAGAACAGACTGAATATCACAGTCGAGTGGAAGCATTTCTGGAACTAGTCCACTAGTCCTGTTAGGATCCAGCTCTGCCTCAGGTATTTAGATACCTGTAGAACTTAATTTTTCACGCTGGTGCAGGCCATAACCAGCCCTCCACTTTAATGGTTCAACTTTATGTTAGACCCTGCCACACATTAGAGGGTGTTATCATTCTTCATTTTGAAGTTAATAGAACCGTGTTCCACGTTGTTCGCAATTTTGCCTTCTGTAATAAGAGATCAAGATATGCTTATCTTGAGGCCTATGTGTATTATGGTTTTTCGATATGCATTGTCAACAAACAACATTATGATGTCATCTGTTACATAACATCCAAACTTGTATCTCCGCCATGCTAACAGGCATTCTAACCCCTATTTAGTGTATTTAGTCATTCCAATTGCCACCACTACAAGCGACCGGTTTCATGGAGCACCTGTGTCATTCTAGGCCCACACACTGTTGTTGTGATGAGCCACAGCACTATTAGACAATACACTACGAGTCCCATGAGACACAGGGAGTGCACGATTAGGACACGATTCATTTCACCTTGACGACAGGCATAGCCACGAGCCAACCGCGTTTGGTTTCGTTTTCATTTTTAGAAGCATGTCGCACTACGCACACACCTCTGCCCTGATTGGTTTACTAGGCACTCTACCATTGGCTGCTTTAGTCACGGGCAGAGCTAAGGGCAGCTACTACATCGATCACCACAGCAACTCTCCACTAACAAAGCTGTCCTCGTTGAGAGATCGCCTCGCTTGCAGCACCTCCAAGTAAGTCCACACAGTACCTCTTTTCGGGACTATCATTTACTGATCATTCCCTCAGGGGTACCTTGCCGATTGTACTAATCACCAACCTAGTCACCAGCCCAATTTCTTGTGTTCTTCACTGCAGGGCTATCTGGCAATAGGGACTTTTATGCCGCAAACAATACACTGGCTGGTTCCAGACACCCATATTCCCAGCCAGGCTTTAAATGTTTTCGCACATTCTTTAAACACCATAGCATGCACTTCAAGCCACCCACATGCCATCACGGGATCCCCTTGAGAGAGACAGACACCTCCATCACTTGGCACAGACTTCCTCACCCTCTATCCAGTTTTGGCACCCCAGAGTACCGTATAGCATGCACACAAGCAATGGGACACTGCGCCACTGGTGGCACGATGAATTTCTTGATGATATTGAGACGAGATTTGCTTTGTCTCGCCTTTTTACAGACCTAGGACCATGAATTGCCACTAATAGGCACATCCATTTCCTGTTGAACTCTTTGAATCCAGGGATTCCAGGTCGATCCTCTTCAGTGTATTGAGTACACCACAGTCTCTACCATGATGAGGGACTCCTAATGTACAGCCATACCACCAAACTCACATTTGACGGTAAGCTTGACTCGAATACACACGCTTGTGTATATTCTAGGCATCATTTAGCCACTAATAAGTAACCAAAAGAATAAATAATATACTACTGAGATCATGACAGCTGTTCATTTCCCCCAAAGATAATACGGACAGAACCACTCTTTACCTCTATCCTGAAGAAGGCCACCACAAGAGCATGCTTACATAACTGCCACTGTTGGCCGAAACACTACAGTGTCGATGATTTGTGACACAACTGTTTGATCCATTATTTATGTTCTATGTATATTGTTGTGTATACTGTCCTGAAAAAACCCATGGACCAATAGCAGCCCTGGGTAGCACCCACTCGTATTCAGTTTGATTTGTTTAGTTTTTGTTGAATCAGCATGTGCACCAGTATGGGAATTCTACCTCAATAATCAAGAGGTTGGTACCCAGATGTACCCCCCATCTTTAGAATACCAAACCTGTCAATTTCACTGTCTTGCTTGTCCATAAATGCAAACATTCAACAGTTTACCAAAAAATAGTTTTGAGATGTAATAAATTTATCCCAAAATTTTACAGCTTTGTTTTGATCTCACATCCTGATTCTTTGATATTAGTATTATTCACCCTCCTGGGCATATCAGGATTCCGCCAGGCGCCCTTTTGATATTTTTATGACAGTCGGGCATCGATTTCGAGACCATAGGAAACCCTGAAGATTTAAGATTCCATAATAGTGCTGTTAGTGGTGTACAATATATATATAGTATTGTTATTCACATTGTCACCGGCCGGAAAGTATTTCCAAACCCGTCCTCATTATGCAGGATTTTAATAGGTACTCCAAATAAATGCAATTCGTTAAAGCCAACCATGATATCAGGGGGTATGCCCAGAGCTTTGTGAACCTCCATAGCTTTTGTTTGGATGTAGCCATCCGTAATCGTTCTAGGCTCCAGCAAACCTATAATGCTTGCTGCCACACATAAGTTCAAGTCCCTGTAGTTAAAGTCCAAAAGCCAGCGTTTCTTCTTAGACATCGCCATACTGTAAAGGGTTTTCTTCAGGGGTCTGTACACGCCACCCTCTCTACATCGGACAATCACAGACACTAGTCTCAACAGTTCTGTTATGGTGAGTTCCGCCTCACTTTGTAGCAGTTTTCCAATATTTTTGAGAAACTGTAAAACATCTAAGGTCTGCCGAAACGACCGCCTGGTAAAAAGAGGCCTGTTTAGAACCGTGCTGTCTAGACGTATCTGCACAAAATCGTAAGGGCCAACTGTTTCAAGAATCTGGAAGATGAGCCTTTCAACCACATCCGTGATCATTAATAACCCATGACCAGTTGATCTTAAACAAACTAAATTTACTAAGCGGAACCCTTCATAGTATTCAACACTTCTAAACTTTGGTAAATCTCTCTGGTATGTGCCCATACTCTGAAAGAAAACTGTGTCCACTTCAAGCGATGGTGGTGTGTTTTGGGGTTGGGCCTCTGAATCTTTAAGTGAGCGATGCATGATGATTTTTTTTGCTTTTCTCAAACGTTTCAAAAACATTTTCCGCTGCCTGCTGATTTGAAACCATTTTAAATGGCGTACCGGTAAATCTTTTACAGGTCTGGTTTTTTTTTCCTGGTTTTGAGGGTTTCCTTGTATCTTTCCCCACTAACAAGGGGGTCTTAGACTCAGTGCTAAAAGCACTGGGGCCTCTGTAGAATCAGGACTGTGCTGTATAGGCTTTTGTGTCAGGTGCTTCTTTTTTTTTTAGGCGTTGGGGACTTTTTATTTTTCATTATTTTTTTAGCATGGGTTTTCACCCTGTTTTTACAATCTCTCGTGTAAAGGACATGCTTAGCCTTAGACACACGTTTACGCAAAGCGCCTAGAGATTTTTTACCCCGCCTGTGTCTCTAGCGACAGGTCTGGCATCATAATCTATAGTTGTTATGCGTTCCTGTTAAGTGCTTTTCCTTTCTCAGTTTTTTTAACCCAAGGGGTCAGAATAACTGCTTAACAACGCTAGCCCTTTTAAGAACCATGGATATTTACAAAACCTTTTGATGTATTAAGATTCACAGGTTTTGGTGTATTTAGGGTCTTAATATTAATAAATGACAGTTGTACAGCATTGTTTGTTTTCACCGTTGGGACCCCTGTAGGAGAAATGAAGGGGTTTTGGAGCATAGCCTGATCCACAGATAACAGATGCGTATACAAAGTCTTGAGACTCTATTTTTAGGTGGGAATCGGAAATAAGTATAACCACCTCTTTTATGGGTGAACCTTTTATGGGTGAATCATCAATTAATATGATAGGGCCTGAGTCTAGGACAACACTGGTGCCCGGGTGAACCACCACATGTTCTATACCTTTAGAATTACTAACAGATATCACACTGCTGGAGTCAATAGGGGAGTATGCATGGGGTGGTGTTGTGGGATATATCGACCCACTCAGATGTGCCTTACCACATCACTTGCTGCATCGGTGCAAGAAACAGCAAAATAGCTGTGCTAACTCCTGTGTGTGCCAGGATCCCAAACTTGCATTTTTACAACACCAAAATAATGGCTGCATCACCCTGCCACACACATTTCAGGCGGGGAGGAACAGAGTACACACCGCAGGAGTGTGCCAGTGTGCTCTGCAATATTGTTCTACAAATTAAGTGAAAGACACCTTTTTCAACCTTAAAAGCACTACTTGGCGCTAAACTCATACATTTCTCATGAAACTACTTTGATTGAAAAAGCCCTGCCACGTCCAGGATCATTCATTATGTCTAAGAGGAACCGGGCCTCATTTGAATGACAGCTCCAGTCAAAAAGCAACTTTGAAAAATCAACCAAGGACTCTGCTTTCACTCGCACGGAAAAGCGTACATATTTTTGTACAATGTATCAAACATCAGCTGTCTTCAAAGAACTTGTAACTATCTGTGCCTGGTTAGTGTCATGTATCATTGTGCTGATAAAACTCATGCTTCCAGGACAATGACTTTGGTTTCAAAGGCAGTGTTTGCAAAGGCAGATGGGGCTGCCAAGTCGAATTTAAAAAGAAATAAATGTTATTAGTTGCTAACACATGTGGTAAAATGTGCTTTTGCTGATTGAAAAATTGTCCTATTTAAAAGTGAAGGCCTGCATACTTAGCAATATAAAGGATTTGTTGCTGGTAAAAGTACACCTATGAGCTGTTTTGATTCCACATATTGTGTTTAAGTCAATATTTAAAATGAGCGAATGAAGGCTAAAACTCATAGGCTAAGTTGGCAAACTATAAAAAATACCTGCTCTTCAAGTTACAGTCCTGTAACTTCCTTCAGGAAGAGAGGCACACCATAAACTCTTTGCACAGGAAAACACTAATTGCCAGCTTGAAAGACTTTGAATTGACCAGGACAAAGGGACTTCACATGCTCATTAGACATTCGTCTTTGCTCCAGGCTAGGACAATAGCAGTCCTGCGATTCTCCCCTGTCAAGTGTGAAGGGCAATAAAACCTTCAATTAAGAGAGAGGCCCCCATCCTGCTTGAAAGAAACTTCCAGTTGGTGTTAGCTGGGAAGAAAAAAAATGACAGCCAATGACTCCCATTTGTCTTAAGACTATTGTCGAAAGAACTTTAAAAAGACATATCTCAGCTGTCAAAATTGGTAAAAAAAGTGGAATTTTCACAGCGTAAAAGTGGAATTTTGGGCTGTGCTTAAAAACTTGGTAGAAGGTCGTGACACACTCTGGACAGAAATGGTAATATATGTTGTATTACCAGCATCCATGTTGCAAATGTCAAATTGTGTATATACATCCCTGGGGACAATTTGCATCTGTGTATAAAATTGGGGAATTTTGGGCCAAATCTTTCATTTGTAAAATTACCAAAATGTGTAAGAAAGGTGAAGCTAAGTCGCACAGACTGGAGGTTTGGACTAATCTGTGCTGCACCAAATATGTAACCTGTGTATCTGATTTACTAAGAGGCGGCAACTGCATAAATATCTGTTTTTGGCAAAAATCAGATTTTCAGTAAAGGAAATGTGGGAGTTTCTAGATACAGTAAAAATCACCTCATAAACATGACATCCCTTTTCTGATATCCAACCAATTGTGAGCAAGGCGCAGACTATGCTCTTGCCCAAACCTATTGTTAGGGGTGTGGGTAGTGAATCCTGCCCCAGTCATATACTGTAATTATGTCATCTAGCATTATAAATAAGGCCCCCTGACTAGCAATCAGCACACACACTGATTCCTACGCCGGCATCCTGTTCCTATCTGTTCATGTCTTCATCTTGCATCTATCCATCTAAACACCAGATCTGAACCACAAGGCCAAGCAGTTGCTGATCCTGCTTCAGCTAGTCCTCCATTCTAAAATAATCCCCATAACCAAGGGAAGCGCTGTGGTGTTTTGGGGAAGCATCCTGAATTTACCTGGCTTGCTGACACTCACTGCTATCCTGCTATCCTGCTATCCTGCTATCCTGCTAACCTGATGCCCTATAGTATCCAGTAACCAGAACTGCCAGTCCAGAAGAACTATCCTTTGGTATCTAGTCCCTGCCCAGCTGACTCTGCCCCGCTGAGTTTGCCCGGTTGCCCTGTGTTAGACCAGACCTGTGTGGCGACCAGAACCACTGACTGTCCAAAATCCAAACTAAAAGTGGACTGTGAGTATCAATAGGAAACACTGAAACATAGTAAACCTTGCCTTGCTTTGTTCTATCCCAATTTCTAAGTCTTCCAATACTCCTCCTGATAACTGTAATATTGTCATAATCATTCTTGAAACCCTGCTTTGATTCCTTGCTGGGTCCGCCAGGGCGGGCGCGGACGTGATAGGGTTGAGTCGACAGATCAACTCCAGAGCGTACTGTGTCTCGAGCTGGTAGCCTAGCCTGAATGCCCTAGTGTAAAGTAGAAACGTCCTCGTCAGAATTGATTTCTGTTCCTTTTTCGCGCCTTTATTTTCCGAAAACACACCTCACCAGATCCTGCATAACTCACTCAATTTAACAGCTAGAGACCTCATTTCACTTTCCTATTGTACCTAAGACCTATAGCTACCCCCAGCCCATCAACTGCTTCCATTGACTATATCTCACCCATTTTTATTAAAAAAACATTTTGTTAATTTCAGGCGGGAATGAGCATTTTTGCAAAGTTTTGCACGTGTTATTTTTACTATAAATTGTTTTAAACCTTCCATTCATTTTACAATTGTATGCTTTGGTTCAATCTATTGCTTATGATTGTTTGTAACTTGCCAGTGTTGCTCCTATAGAGAATTGTACTTATTTAAGTATTTTTGCACATTCATTGTTTTATTCAGCCACTTCTGAGTGTCACTTTAACCTTGCAAGGGTTCAAATCTGTTTTTCTCTCTTGTTTGGGGAGGGAAGTTGGATTTTAATTCTGTTTCTTATTCCCCATTCCTGATTACCTGCTGCTTCCTTATATCCCTTTAGAATTCATTATTTGTAGGTTGAGGAATATTGCAGGGGGAAATCCTAACTTGAGTGCTATCTTTCCCAACATTCAAAAGTATCTCTATTCTCTTGTGTTTTCTATCTGTGGTGCTAAAGGGTTAATTTAAATACAATCTTCACATTCCTATTTGTTATTGTCACCACCTTGGTGATTGCTGCCCCATTTATTAAAACGTGTGTGATTTTCTTGATTTTCTAAATAAATAAATAAATATTACCTTTACCTACCAGCCTGGTTCATGGTCCATTGTGACCCGGGGTATTTGAAAAGGGGATGTGATATGAGTGGTGTATCTCTCAAATATTGAACCTATGTATAACAAAATAATAATTTCATTTGTGCGCTGCATACTAGGCTGAGACCAGGGTGTATCGCTTGATTGAAATCCTTAGCAAATTTGGGGGCGCAGGTCTGGGGATTGAGTTTGGTTACCACCCGTGCAGCAAACTAACCTGCAGATTAGTAATACTTTGTGTGGTTGGAATACTGTGCTACACTGTACAAGCACCTCCGAAAACAAATACTCCAAAACCAGGGCTGTCTGTAAAAGTAAAATTAAATCAACCCTGAAATAATTAATAAAGAAAGAACATTTCCAAAATGGCTGTTCCAGTAGAAATCGGTATGGCTAGGGAGCACCTCCTGCACAAGCTTTTGTCAGAGGTGAGTGGCCAGAACAGGAAGAACATGTCTGGCTAAGGAAATCAAACAACAGGTCACTGCCATGAACATGGATACATGGCAGGACAAGGGCCTATTACACCAAGCTCTTAGTGAATTATACGTGGCCCCAAAAATCAAAGAGGAGCAAAGCAAAATTGCCAGAATTTCAGCCTACCTGTACCTCCGCATAGAAGTGATATGGGAAAAGCACGCTGAAAACATAGTTCTGGCACAGAATCAAATTGAATCACTTGAGAAAATCCAGAATGATCTAGACTCAGCAGAACAAAGGCTACAGTAGAGCCAAGAATTGGAGGCAGAATCTAGACATTATGTCACAAAATTAAAAGAGGATCTGGCTCTCCCACAGCAAGAGAATGCAGAGAAAGACACCCAAGTACAGGCACTGAAAGAGGAGTGTAAGGAAAGGGTTGACTCTCTACAACAGAGTCAACAGAAGCTGGTGCAACAAGAGCCTGCGCAGAACAGATAGTTACCCTACAAAATCAGATAGAAACCTTGAAAGAGGAAAATAATAAATTAATTGTAAAATATCTCCACTCTCAAGAGGAATTTGATCAGGAGCGCCAGAAATCCAACACCATCAAAAGACAAAGAGATGACCTTGCGGAGCAGAGGGGCACCCTAAATCAAGAGAAAGATATTCTAGGCCAGGAAATAAGCGAGTTACAAACCAAGTTACAGGAAAGTAAGTTGGCCCTCCAGGAGTTAAAAGGACTAAGAACTGAGCACGGGAAGCTGCTAGAGCACACCAGACGGGTAGAAGGTGCTCTGAAAGAGAACACCCAAGCCAAAGACACACAAACCCAGGAGATGAATCACTTGCAACGGAAAATGTCACAGTACTCCCAAAACATGCAGGAAGCACAGAAGGACAATGAGGCCCTCTGTGAAAAGATTGATGGACTCCACCAACAGGTAGCAGTGCAAGAGCAAATCATTGAGACCAGTTAGGCCTTGATAGATGAACAAGAGGCCCAGATTTTTGCTTATCACCAGGAAATTGGGGCTGAAAAAGAAAAGGTAGAAAGATTTGAGAAAGAGGGTTCTAGACTAAATTCTAACTGGACGGACAGGGCAACCCCTGATCATAGCATCAGGACCTCTGTACTCAGGGACTCAAACCCATCCGACACCATGAACACTGCCAACTTCATGTCTACTGGCTCACATGAGCCGGGAGCCATGGGGCTGGAAGAATTCAATAGGTTTGGTAAAATGGGACTGACAGATCAGTGCCCCCCAGGAACTGATGGACGGGCGTCCCAAATATTAGGGATAATATCTCTGACCAGGAAGACTCCTATGAGGGAAGGATCAGGGAATTAGATCCAGTAAAATACCAACTTCCAAGGGACCAGTTTGTGAAATTTGGTGGGGAACTGAAAGAAATAAAGCCCAAAAAGAGCATCCTAAAGACCTCTACCCAGTTAGAGCAGTGGGGGGATACTCTACCAACCCTGGGGTCAGGGGAGAGTTAGAAGACTCTTCTGAGTACCACAGGAGTAGGGAAACTAGGCCCCCACATTCTGCAAGCCCTTCTCAAGCTCTCAGAATCAGGGAGTGCCTAGAGGACCAAGAAGCCACCTCCAGTACCAGCGCCTCTGAGTCTGAGGATGAGTGGATTCGGGTGACTAGAACAAAATTAAGAGAGCTATGTAAAAAGATCCCATTAGGCAGATCAAGGCCATTAGAAATGTGATAACTCCATATCATAAAAATGCCAAGTATTCTGTCTGGGAACACCTGGAATTATATGAACAAATGATGGATATTTTTCATATGAAAGACAGACAGAATTGCATACAGTATGTGGAATAGACATTCTCCCCTGAATACTCCAGTTTCCTTGTGGGATTGGAGGACCAGAACCACTCTAGATGTTCCACCTACAGGGCGACCATCTTAAAACATTTCTCTGTTCATAGAAACCCCCAAGAGGCCCGCAAGGCGGCCTACAATCTGTAGTGAGGGGAAATCAGGCCCAACAAGAATTTGTGCAGGAGCACAAACGCGCCTTTGCACAGACCACCATGAGGGTGCGAAGAGATAGTCGGGAGTTTATTACCACCTTCTTTCATGCCCTCCCAAAATATATAATGACCCAGCTGGTGAGGGACTTTCATGAGAAAAGATCACTCGACTGGGTCAGGGAACAGGCGACCCGCATTTATGAGATACAAAAACCTGTAGATAACAAAAACACAAACAAAAACCCCAAACCAGCCAACAACCCTGCTGCTGCTAAGGTGGCGTAGGTGAAGGTTTCCCCTATTCTATATCTGGTGATGGGGGGCCTAAAAATATACCTGTACCAAATCCATCCAATCAAAGACCCAGAAGGCCCACGGGCCATTCCCAGACAGATGGAAGTCAGGGAGGTAATCCCACAAATGGGACCCCTAAATCCCCTGATTGCATTAGCCCCCAATACAAGGGTAACAGATCCATCCTGGGGTATGTATGGACTCCCCCAGCCCAAGGGGAGGGACCCAACCAAGTAGGTACCGCCCAAGGACACTTCCCTCCTAAATTTCCCCAGGAGGGCAGTAATCCCCCAAATGCCGGGTTGAGTTTCTTTCCCTGGTACCCACAAAACCCCAACCTGCAGGACAACCCTCCATTCTTTCCCCACTTTCAGGAGCCCAGACAGCCCAATCCAGGAGAGGGGAGGCCAAGGGTGGAGGGCTACCAAAATTCTGCATAGCCAGGGTACTATTGGAGAAGGGATAGTTACCCTTCCCGTGACTCACCTAGGGTTGACCAGAGACCACCGTACCAGGCGGAACAGGTGTTTCAACTGGAGCATCAGGTACAGAACCTGTCCCAGGATCTGGGTCGCATGTTGAGGGCTCAACAGAACCCTCAGATGAACATGGCAGCTCAGAACCCCACCAACCAAGGGTCTGGTACTCCAGAACAATGACGGGGGAACACCCCGACAACTCACCGTTTCCAAAGCAGGAGGCACGGGGAAAGGGAGGTGTAAAGCCCTAGAGGAAGCTTCCTTCATTACCCGTGAAAAGCCCTTGGACACCCAGGAACCGGAACCAAAATCTCCTGCCCCGAAAAACCTGCCACCCAATGAACCGAGGGCGGGTAGGAGAAATAAAGAACCCAAAAAGACCCATTTTGTGGAGGAGGCTAGTGTCCTCCAATTTGAATGAGAGGAATCCTCAGAGGATTCTGGGGAAAAATTCTTCTCCTTCGGGGACGATGAACTCCTCCCAAAGAAAAATGGGTCTCAAGAGATCCAAATGAAGACTGGGTGAATGTGGGGACAGAGTCAGCATCACCCATCCGTGAACCCCAGAATGAGCATCAAGGAAACCACACTGTCCAAAACAGGTCTGGGAACCGTCTCCAAAAAATGGCGGGGGGGGCAGCCCACAATCAGAAAAAGAGGATTCCCCAGCTCCCCAAAGCCATTCTGGTGTCTGTCTCCAAAAAGGGGGGAGCAGACCAGAATCAGAAAAGGAGGAGCCTGAGACACCCTGAATCCCTGAGTGTGAAATTGTCCTTTCAGCTTCCCAAACTACTCAACTCCATTTTGGGGACCGCCTGCTAGAAGGGGGGGCAGCCCAGAACCAGCACAAAAGGGACCTCAAACCTCACCAACCACTTCTGTTGACTGCCTCCAAAAATGGGAGGGGAGCAGCCAGAAAAAAGGGAGCCCGAAACTCCCCAAATAGTGGTGTGTCAAGATTCTCTGTCAGATTCCCCAACTCCAACACCAAATCATCGAATCATGACCAAACTATCCCTATGTCGGAGTCATAAATAAGGAAATTGACTATACAACTTGCACAGAATGCCCATTACCTTTGCCCATTGGAGGAGAAAAAAGGTAGATTCTATGCCTCCGTCCAAGTGCAAGGGCAATGTGCAATCCTAGCACTTGTGGACACTGGATCCCAAACCACTCTTCTGTCAAAGAGGGCCTTTGAGCAGCTACATTCAGGAAGGGGGGAGAGATACCAGATCCCTCTCACACCTCTTCCTGGACAACTCCAGAATTTCGACAGGAAGGAAATTCCTGTCAAGGCGTCTGCAGAGCTGGAAATTAAAAGATGAAGCACCCGGTCATCGTTGTGGCTCCGGAGGGAATCCCCGTCTATTAGGGAATGACATCCTCTGTAGGTTGTCTCCCCTAATAGACTGTGTGAATAAGGTACTCTGGACCCAAACTCACAGGCCAATCAAATTAAAACATAGTGTCAACCATGTTAGTCGAAATGGCACATGCCACATGGTTGAACAAAAGCCAGATCAAATTAAGTTTCATCTTCATAATAATGAAACCCAGTGTTACAATAATTGCTGTCGGACAACAAACTGGTGATGGGAACTCCTTTCCATTTCTGAAAATCAACCTTCTTTCCAGTCTCAAGTGGCAGTCAACACTGGAAGGAAATACTTTGACATTTTATACCAATCCACCATCTGAAAATCCCAATTCTATAGCCAAAATTAATAACAAACCAGCACCAAGGGTAGCTGGCATTCAGAAGAAGACTGAACAGCTCTTCATCCCGATTCAGTTAAATGAAGGGAAGGAGTCTTTCCTCACCCGAGTTGACTTTAATAGCGGAGAAAGCTTCATCAGCGAAGTATTATTCAAGAAACTCCCAAAAGACCAGACCCTACACGCTATAGAGTCAGTGTATCAATGGGTATGGGGCCTGGAAATTCCCCGTTCCAAACATCTTCTACTTAGGAGTTGTATGATCCAAATTTCTAGAGGTGACAAAAGCATAGAACACAATTGTTGGGTTGTGCAAGGTGTTCCTTCCTCCTTTTATATGGGCAGTCACATCCTCAACCGGCTCGAGATTAATTTGGATCCCATTTATTGCCAAGCCCGGTCCCAACTGGAGAGCAAATCTCAGGGCCCTGGCAATCCTAAAGAAAGCCTTCTGGTCAGCCCCAGTGCTACGGTACGAAATTGAAGTTCAGAAATGGAGGAGAGGTCACCATCCCAGGCCTCGCATACAGAATGTACATCCCCAAAGGTGACTTGACAGAAGAGAAGAGGGTTCACATCAATCAGCTAAAGAGTTGCCACTCCAGGCACACTTTGCAACAGATAGAGGAGTCCATAGAAAACTCAGTGGAGAATACATATGTAGCATAGGAATATTTCAATTGTCACTGAATGCGGGCATATCCCACTGCTGTCATCCCGATTGAAGGACAGTTAGTGGGAAATTGTCGTAACCGGTTTGTGTTCCCTTTTATAGATTCGTACTGGTTGCACCGTCCTTACCAAGGAGGACCACCTCTGGGACCCGGAAGGAGAAACCCAAGGAAATCTGGGGTGTTGCTTCATGCCAGAAAAGAAAACCTGAGAGAAGGCTGGGGGTACCGTTCGCAATTCCATACAGAGACAGAGAGGGGAGCATGTTGCATCATTCGCTGATGGAAGAAGGACTCAGACTCGACTGAACCTGCTTTTTCAAGAAATAAAATCCCACTTGCCCGACTCCCCCACGACTGGAAGTCCAGATGAAGTCAGGCGGGGGGGGGAATCTGTGGGATATATTGACGCACTCAGATGTGCCTTACCACAACACTTGCTGCATTGGTATAAGAAACAGCAAAATGGCTGTGCTAACTTCTGTGAGCGCCATTATCTCAAAATTGTGTTTTTACAACCACCCAAAAAATTGCTGCATCACACTGTTACACGCATTTCAGGCGGCGAGGAACAGAGTACACACCGCAGGAGTGTGCCAGTGTGCTCTGCAATATTGTTCTTCAAATTAAGTGAAAGAGGCAGCATTGCCTTGCTGGAAATCTCAAAATTCCTATTTAAAAAGACACCTTTTTTAACCTTAAAAGCGCTACTTGGCACTAACTCATCAATTTCTCATGAAACTACTGTGATTGAAAAAGCCCTGTCATGTCCAGGATCATTCATTATGCCTCAGAGGAACCGGGCCTCATTTGAATGACAGCTCCAGTCAAAAAGCAACTTTGAAAAATCAACCAAGGACTCTGCTTTCACTCACACAGAAAAGCGTGCATATTTTTCTACAAACATCAGCTGTCTTCAAAGAACTTCTTTCTGTGCCTAGTTAGTGTCATGTATCATTGTGCTGATAAAACTCATACTTCCAGGAAAATGACTTTGGTTGCAAAGGCAGTGTTTGCAAAGGCAGATGGGGCTGCCAAGTTGAATTTAAAAAGAAAGAAATGTTATTAGTTGTTAACACATGTGGTAAAATGTGCTTTTGCTGATTGAAAAAAAAATGGCCTATTTAAAAGTAAATTGTTGGATGAACGCCTGCATACTTAGCCGTATAAAGGATTTGTTGCTGGTAAAAGTGCACCTATGAACTGATGATTAATTTCAGGCTGGAATGAGCATTTCTACAAAGTTTTACACGTGTTATTTACTATCAATTGTTTTAAACCTTCCATTCATTTTACATTTGTATGCTTTGGCTCAATCTATTGCTTATGATTGCTTGTAACTTTCCAGTGTTGCCCCCGTAGAGAATTGCACTTATTTAAGGATTTTTGCACATTCATTGTTTTATTCAGCCATTTCTGGGTGTCACTTTAACCTTTCAAGGGTTCAAATCAATTTTTCTCTCTTGTTTGGGAGGGAAGGTTGGATTTGAATTCTGTTTCTTATTCCTCATTCCTGATTACCTGCTGCTTCTTTACATCTATTTAGAATTGATTATTTGTGTGTTGAGGAATATTGCAGGGGGAAATCCTAATTTAAGTGCTATCTTTCCTAAAATTCAAAAGTATCTCTATTCTCTTGTGTTTTCTATCTGTGGTACTAAAGGGTTAATTTAAATGCATTGTTCACATTCCTATTTGTTATTGTCACCACATTGGTGATTGCTGCTCATATATTAAAAAGGGTATGATTTTCTTGAATTTCTAAATAAATAAATAAATATTAGATTTACCTACCAGTCTGGTCCATTGTGACCCGGGGTATTTGAAAAGGGTGTGTGATATGAGTGGTGTATCTCACAAATATTGAACCTATGCATAACATAATAAGCATTTCAGTTGTGCGCTGCATACTAGGCTGAGAACAGGGCGTATCACCTTATCAAAATCATTAACAGTGTAACCTCTCCCAAGCCGGGGAACCACGGTCGGGGAGTACCCAAAGCACATGAGTTGGGGCTCTTTGGGGAGTACGCATTGGGTGGTGTGATCACCCCATAGCCGGGGGACCACAGGAGAGGATTACAAGCTCCACCAACGCCGGGTTTCTTTGGGGAGTACACAGGTGGGGGCGTGATTATGTCACAGCTGGGTGTCCACGGGTGCAGGCAAGCTGGGCCTTTATCTAAACATTTTTCAGAGCACACAACCGGGAGCCCCAGACCCTGTGTAATAACACCCCTAGACTTTGTCTCCGGACGAGGTATAACATTAACAACTGCTACAACAGGAGGGGTATGCACTTGTGTACAGTGTTCAATACAGTGTTCAATAGACTGGGGTATATGGTTGTTAGGAACAATAATACATTGCGGGTTGGAGGTTCTTATAAAATTTGCACACCCTTGAGACAGCCTCCCCCTGTTAAGCGATAAGTGCCTCCTTTTATTTAAAAGGGCCTTTACCGCCCCATCTAACACAGAGTCAGTCCTATTGGCATTGTACAATGGCACTGTATGTGGCTGACATGCAGATGATGGAGGGCCAGGTGGGGGGATTACAGAGGGCTTTTGTGCTATACCTTCTTCCTCAGCCACAACACAAGCCCATAGAATTAAAAGAAAAACTGTTTTAGCATTGTATTAAAGACCAAGCCGTGCTTTACATTGACATGCTAGGGTAAAAATAAAGGGTTACAAAAAACACCATTACAATATTAAAGGCCCTAACTGGTAAAAGAAAAAAAACTAAGTCCAAACAACCGTTTACAATAACATAAGTGATCTGGTATGGCGTTTTACGAAAGGTACCCTGAAATATTGACAGCCCCTGCTGTGGAACAAAATGGTGGTTTATTTGTTAGTAGCAATTCAAACTTAAAGGTGATTCCCCGGCCGTTTGCTTCCTTTTTAATGAACATTTAGCTGCTGGTGCTGGATCCCCGGTGTGGGGTATGGACGTGTCATCAGATGTTACAGGTCCTCCGGCCTGTTGACCTGGTAGGGGTATTGATGGCTCTGGACCTCCTGAATGTGTATCTGAAATAAAATCAAAGAAAACATTTACCAGCCGGATCTACATCAGGGTGGCACATGCCAGTCATTTACTACAGATGCATAATCATATTTTACACTAAAGCGGATATTTACACATCTGCATAATTATATTTTACACTAAAGGCTCGAATCATGGAAAACACCTGGGACCTTGTAAAAAAAAAGCCATAGAGGCTTTGCAGGGAGGTTCCGCTTTTAACGATCATACCTAAAGTAACAGATGCCATTACCTGCTACAAAGTCCACTGCCTCTCTGTCAGCCTCAAGAGTTCCAGTTTCATAATCCCCAACCTCAAGCTGTTGAGCACCAACAGGCCTGGCGTCATAGCAGTGGTCGTGTGTCACCGCTAAAACAATATATATAATAAAAATAAATAAAAGAACCGCCGATTATATTGTAAGATTATAACTAAAAAAAAATCTAATTACAAATATTAATAGCCATTATTAATTATCAAAGGCCTATGTTAATGCTCAAAAATAAGCTAATAAATAAATAATAACACCCACCAAAAACATCTATAGTATGAAGGCCGTTTTCAAGCAGGATAGCTATGAGGGTTACTGAATGAATGCTGATGTCCTCCAAACAGGCATCTCCTGCATCAGCTCCATCTGCTAGGAAAATAAATAAATAAACACTGTGCCCTCATACACCCATTGCTCAAACCCCATGCCACCATACTCTCAAGCGCACAAGAAACACCTGGGGGCCCATAGGGAGTCCATAGGGGGAACTCTTGAAGCGTTACTTAACTATGGTGATTACTAATTTTGAACAGAGCTCATTCATAAACATTCCTCACCAGCATTCGCAAGAGTTTCTTCTTTCCCAATTCTTAGCTATTTATAGGGTATCTCAAATGTGGCGGTCTTTCCACAACCCGGAATCGTTTTAAAGTAAAACCATGTGTTACCCCTTAAGTGCTTGATCTTGGGATTTCATGGATGCTTATATCCTCCGTGCCTTGTATAAGGGGGAACCGGAAGCCTGTGCCGTAGGACATTTCAAGTAATCCATCTTAAGCTGGGCTCTGCGTATTTTGGGCCCTACAGGGTTCAAACCTAAGCATCCTGTACCATATCCGTTTCATCATGCTTCCGGCTATGCGGTTTTGAGTTTAAACATAAGGCCGGAAACCAAGCAAGTTTATGAACACATGTGTTCTTAACAGTTATGTAATTACCCAGCCTGCTTCAGGCGCACACACACACACACACTTCCTATGCCAAGTATTTCAGCTGGTGCTGACAATGCAAAACATACCCAGCAGTTACAAGCAGCTGATCAAGTTATAAATACAGTCCGCAGACGGTGTCTCTTAACACGGTTCGCTTCGGCCGGCGTGCCTGGCAGCACTGCAGCCTAACTGCAGCAGATACACATACGATAGAGGCCTGTGCTATTACCCAGACCCAGACCGAGAGCCAGGTCTTTTCAAACAATGCATATTATCCATCACAAACAATATATATTTTTTTGTTTAAATCTCAGCATAGTGGGTCTGCTTTTCCTAAACCTGTTTTATTATAAGTGTAAACACACATACTACTGTGCCCAACACTCAGAGTTCCATCCTTATGTATTACCGTACCACACATGCAGATCTTGCTGCTGCTGTTTCAGTCGCTTTGCCCAGGGTTTCAGCAGCGGCTGGTACCTCCAAGCCAAACCCTGCTGTATATATGCATCCTATACGCCCCACCCCTAAAGGGGGGATGCCTCTCATACATCTCCGGGCATTATGGTCAATACATTCCCATAAACTCCCAATGTAGGGGCATTCAGGTAAACCCACTCACCAGCTTCCGGGTTAGGGCACCCCACATGTGGGGACATCCGCTGGAAACCCAGTGGGTGCCCATAGGGGCCCCAGGCTTTCGGGGGACCTCCCGGATACCCCCTATGACAACACATCCGGTGACGTCCCCAATAGGGACCAGGATCCTCTTAAACACACATACATCACTTTCGGGATGGGATCTCCGCCCAGGTGGAATTTCCAGGTCATCCAGCATGATGTCACTTCCGGCACATGACCTCACATGGGCGGATATCCGGTCTAAAGGGGTGTGGAAACCTGTCAAGCTTTACTGCTGATGAAAGGTATCTTCCTATTCTACTCCCAAACACATAAACAAAATATTTCCTCCTCTCTGCACAACAACCTTATCAAGCATCCACAAGTATTATTCGGTCTCAAAATCGATAGGCATTTTTCGAAGGATGCTTTCTGCAGAAAGAGCACAGTTAGGGAAGCTACTGCAGACCCTCTTAACTGTTCCAGCTTCTACTCGTGAGGCTGAGAGAACCTTTAATGCTTTGCAATGACTGAAATATAAAAATAACACAATCAAATAAAATACAATCATTTACAAAGTTTACTATCTGAACACTAAAAACCACAATTTCAGACATTGCCTTTGAATGAAATATTGAATATAATGTCTCACCTAAAAGGAGAGGGTTGAGCTTGAAAAGAATATGCACAAGTCACTCTGTTCACCCCTAATTTAAACTGCCCCATTAAGTAGCATAGGCAGGTCTGAGTCGACAGTCTGAAGAAATATCTGGAATCATCCTCACTTGCAGCCCCTTTAACAACCTAGAAGAATGTGCTCAGCATAGTTTGACTTTGCCGCCAAGCCCCGTAAATAAGCCCAGCCCCTGATGTAGTGATATCACAGTTGAAGTCCCCTGGAAGAAGGGGCATTGCTGCATTCCCTTTCTCAGTAAAACCTGCTTTCAGTAAATTAGGTTAAATACTTCTTGACCTTAAAGGCTCATATGCACGGCATGTAAAGACAAAATGGTGCAAATGTTCATCCTCCTCCTCGCATAATTTGCACTAATTGCATTGTTCCATTTCTTCTGATTGTTCGCCAAGATATCTGGCCTGGCCAGAGCACAAACACTATTGTATTTGAGGCTTGGACAAGGTTGAAAGATAAGGTTGTGCTCACCCTTTTAATGAAGATACCAGCCCATTCTAAATGAGCCACATGCATTGATTCCTCTTCGTCCATCATTCTTGTCCTTATCAATTAAGTATTTTTCAGTTGTTTAACAAAGATCTATATGCATCAGTGGGATGATCAGATGGATCGAGGATATGCTGTTATGGACAAGGGAGGTATTTTAATCAATAGACAGATCAGCCCACTCCACATTCTTAATGCTGACTGTGAATGTTGTGTGACAGGAACTATATTTACTCATATGGAAGTCCTCATTCAAATATTGATTAATTTGACACTATTTATATAAAAGAAAAGCAATTTTATTGTGACCCTCAAGATCATTCTTCAATTTCAACAGTTGTCCATTGAACAATATCCAAGCTCCCTCATTACAGCTACATTGAGAGTTTCAAAGGGATTAAGAGAACTTGGTTTCCGTAAAATCACTGCTTTAAGATCTCAAATGTTTGAAAGTGTGTTCCGGCAGTGCACATATGCTTTATTTCTAACACTGAATTCATGAAAATGTGTTTACAAAAATCTTTAAATATTGTGCAATAGATGGGAAAACTGCCAATATTTTGTTTTTGTTTTTTTAATAAATCAAATGACACACCTTTACAGGGGCTTTAATGATTGGCACTCTCCCCTCTGGCAGTGTGGAGTGGGATAGTTGTGTCTGTAGAAAAGTCCCCAAGTTGACCCCTGTGCCCCCCAAATGTTGTGTGTCTCTTACGCCCCTGGCTGTGTCGCAAAACTTCTCACTCCAGGTGACCTAACCAGTCGATTCACCCTCCACAATCTAGGCCAGCTCCCTTGCTAACCCTCACAGGGATACCATCATCTATGACCCAAGCTGAAACGCCCAACCCACAGGAATACCAATATTTACATATCTTCTGTCATCCAAGCCCTCGAGTCAATAGTCTAGATTATTCACCAGAACCTTTTACCTCTAGGACGGAATTATATGATATGATATGATATGGCATTTGTAACGCGCCTATACACAAGTGTTTCAAGGCGCGACGAGGCAAGGGGGGGAACAAGGGGAGACGGACAACGATCCTACTAGGCCAGGTGTCATTCAGATCGCGCAAAGGGGAAAGGGAAAAGTGCAAGGGGAAGGGGAGAGGGGAAAGTGCAGTACATGGTTAGTAGAATACAAGATAAATAATAGGGCCAGCTGGTGGCAAGTGCAAGGTAAGTGCCGGGAGGAGGGGCTGTAGGATACAGAGACAGTCCGTAGTGCAGGTAGGCAGTGCAGGGAAGAGTGGCTGGGCCAAGACCGAGATCGGTGAGTGGCCCGTTACAGATTCAGTGCAGGTTCAGTGATTTTAGCAGGGGAGAGATGGAGAGAAAGCAGAGGCAAAGAGGTAGGTTTTGAGGTGCTTCCGGAACTGGAGATGGTTCTCCTCAAGTTTCAGGGAGGCAGGAAGGCTGTTCCAGAGGGAGCCCCTGCTGCGGAGAGAGATCTACCCCCAGCTCGTTGCTTGGAGAAGCGGCTGACCGTGAGGGAGTTTGAGGTGGATGAGCGAAGAGCTCGAGAAGGAAGATATTTAGGAAGAGAGAGTTGAAGGTATTTTGGCCCAAGGCCCCTGAAGGCCTTGTGGACAATGCAGAGGGTTTTGAACTTAATCCTCGCAGCCACTGGGAGCCAGTGTAGTGATTTCAGTCCTGGAGAGATACGGTCCCTGGGCTTGAGGCCAAGGACAAGTCTCGCAGTCCTGTTCTGGATGAGTTGCAAAGGGCGGAGAGTAGATGCAGGAAGGTTTAGATAGAGGCTGTTACAGTAGTCCAGCTTCGAGAGAACCAGAGATCTAGAGACAGTGAGCTTCTGGGGGAAGGAGAGGAAAGGAAGAATACCTCTGAGGATGTGTGGCTGGTAGTGTGACTTCTTAGAGACGTCAGATATGTGAGGAGAGAAAGAGAGTGTGGAGTCGAAGATGACCCCGAGGTTTTTTGGCTTGCAGGTAGGAGCAGGAAGAGGGCCAAGGGAGGCCGGCCAGAGAGCTGCAGGGAAGGAAGGAGTGGGTGTGCCGATGAGTAGAATCTCAGTCTTATTGGCATTAAGGCAGAGGTTGTTGGCGGAACACCATTCATGGATGGCAGAAAGACAGTCAGAGATGAGGGAAGGGGAAGAGGAGGCCGAGGGTAGCCTGAAAATGAGCTGGGTATCATCCGCGTAGCACTGAAAGTTGGGACAGAGAGCGGCGATGCGGTGATCAAGAAGTGCCAGATACTGGTTGAACAGCCAGGGGGAGAGGTTAGATCCCTGGGGACACCACAGGTAGAGAAAAAGATGTCAGATAGGAAGGACCCCAGTTGGACCTGGGAGGGTCGATTGGAGAGAAAGGAGGTCAGCCACGCCAGAGCCTGACCAGTGATACCCAGGTTATCACGGAGACGGTTGAGCAGGATGGTGTGGTTGACAGTGTCAAAGGCAGAAGAGAGATCGAGCAAAATGAGAACACAAGGGGTATTAGAGTCATCTATGTGCCATAAACATAGAAAAAAGACTTCTACCTCCGCTCCTGTCCCTACTACTTTCACAATGCTAAACAATACTTTGACAGTACTCAACAGTACTAAACAATACTTCACAATACTCAATACCCTCCCATGCCCACAGTTGCCATTATACTGGGTCAATACTTGCACTCCGAGGTCCGCTGGCGCTGCTCGGCTGCAGACTCCCCCTGAAGGTGCTCATCTCCCCGTTGTGGTCTGATTGGACAACTCGTTGACTTTGGGTAGGATGATTAGCAAAGGGCTCCTGATGGCCTTTGCACAGGCATGCGTTTTCCCATCTTCTCAAAATATGCGAGGGTCCGGCAGCCTCACAGGTTCTGCGGCGAAGGAGATGACCTGGTGCCAGGCAGGCACAGCCAACCATCCTCTCAGCTACCAACTTGTTGGGAAGAACTCCCAGGTATGCCAGAGGGACACTGGAAGTCCTCGTACTTGGGGAGCCCAACTCCCTCATTTCCAGACACACGGAGGACTCAGTCAACGTCAAGTTCAAACTGTGGTTCATTACAGGCAAAACGAACAGGGATCAGCACAGGGACAAGGAAAATCCAAGCACACCACCAACGTTCGTTGGGTTGCAGGCGGTTTTAATGCAATATTTCGTCAGCATGACGTCACAACTTGGGCCCTTTTCCAGAAAACCTATCGAGCTCCACGATTGAGTGTTGAGCACCTTACCACCTGTAGTGGACACTGTACATGTTATTCTACTGGCCACTGCATGTCAGGTGGCTGGCCTGGTCCATCCCCAAGCTACTATCTATAAAAATGTTGCAGTGTGGTGGGCTTACAATTGGTTCTTGTCCATTGCTACCCACCCGTAGGGTAGTAAACTGTGATTGGCTAGAGCTAACGTCCCCGGGCCTGGGATCTGCAAAGATTCCCAGCTCTTTGTGTACCTTTTCAATGTAATAAGAATGACTATGTGTCTGTGGTGTAACTTGTGTATACCACCTTAGTCTATAAGAGTGCTACTCTGCTCCACTTGTCTCACATTGTAGCATATGTGTTGCAGTCTTATGTCTGGTAGCCTGAGATCCGCTCCCTTTCCCACTCTGGTTGTTGTCCATTGTCTGCTTTGGCCGGTTCACGTGTTCAGCCACCATTAATTTGAGCTCTGCAGCTCCGAATTATGAAGAATTATTTGCATTTATTGTCGCTGTGTGGAAGCAAAAGAAGATATTGGGCCTCATTACGAGTATCCCGGTAACAGCGTGTTCAATACTGGCATGCGGTAACGTGTGAGTCCGTGCCCGTATGAACCCGCTAACAGCGGGTGATTACGAGTGCGCGAGAACGCGCGTTCCCCCATGCCGGTATTGGCAAAACTGCCATGCCGGTAACGGGCCACCAACCCCCCTATACCGGCATTGCGGGTGCTGCCCATTCCGTAACCGCGTCATAACAACCACTAAATACCGGCACAGTAATACCGGCACAGTATTACCGTGTTCACAAAAAAAAGGACCCGGAAATTACGTCATCGCGCAGGAACGGGAAATGGGCCGGCAGCCATCTTTAAAAACACAATCCATTGCCATACTCCATAACCACCACTACTCTCGTGTTGTTGTGTGCCACAACAGAAGCAGGATGTCGAAGGCCACCAGGAAATCCTCCCAAAGGAAGAGAAAGCAGCGTTTTTCTAACGCGGAACTCACCATGCTTGCCAACACCCTCGAACAGCATGCAGATACAATCAGGAGCACAGACCTCAAGCATGCGGCCCAAACAAAAAAAAAAGAGGTCTGGCAGGAGGTCGCACAGAGGGTGTCGGCAGTGGGGAGCACCCCAAGGAGTGTGTGTGACTGCCGGAAGCGCTGGGACAACCTCCGCCTCCGGGTGAGGAAGATCCTGGCGGAGAACAGGAGGGCCGCAATGGCGACAGGCGGTGGCCCACACTCCCCTGTGAAGTTGACGGCATGGGAGGAGACCGCAAGTGCATTCATTGACCCGGAATCAATTGAGGGAATAGGAGACCAGGAGGTTGGCGCTGCATCTACCACAGAGGAAGGTGAGTGAACCATCACATCCACGTATACTAAACCATGATGTGGCACAAGTGATGTGGAGGTGAGACTAGGCAAGGTAATGCATGTCCCAAGGCTACATCAACATATCCATTGAAGAATGAGTGCCACACCCTGCCCCACACGCATGCTGAGTGACAATCCCAATCCCAACAGAGGTGCAACATGACCCAACCATGCCCAAGGAACCCACCAGACAGAAACCAAATCAATGCTATGCCACCAGCCATGCATTGATTGGCCACATGTCCCCTCAGGACACCAAATGCCACACCCCAGAAATGAAATGATGCCTGAATGTATGAACAAATCACACTGCAATAAATCATAGCTGCCATTTGACAACATCACTGATGATCTGCATCTCTTCTATCGCCCAGGCACCGATGAGGAAGGTGTAACACAGTGTCGGGGGGAAATTCTCCCGGGGTCGGCTGGGCCGTCCGCGGACCTCCGGGCAGGGAGGCCCCAACTCCTCCCGTATATCCCAAAAGAGATAGAGTATGAGACACACGCAAGAAGCAAGGTGATTCTGCTGTTTATTAAACAAAACGGCAGGGATGGGTCAAGGATCGTACGCGTCCGTCCTGACACTCTCTCAACATCGTGGGGCTCGCAGGCCCTTTTTACGTTAGTATGACACGCTACTTGCGTCACCTGAGAAAGTTAGCAAAAAACCTATCGCCACTCTGGATTGGTTCCCCGAGTGGTAGGGTTAGTATAGCATACGTATAGAGAACGTTGTTACTGGTTAAGGGTCAGTCAGGTGGTATACTTGGGTTCTCCCTTCAGTTTGATACATAAAAATTGTTACATGAAGACCCCTGAGGATTGGTCAATGTTAATGGCGTCAGTGATAAGGGCCCCATGTTCTGATTGGTTCACCCGCGAGCCCCCCAGTCTGGGACCATCGCTGTTCCCAGCTTGCGGTGCACCTGTCACTTGCAACAATGTTTTACTATGGGTATGTGCAGACAATGTGAGGATTTATTCTTAAGCAGGAAGGCCGACTACTCCCACCGCCGCAGATGTCCATTGAGTCGCTTAATTGTATCTGCCTGTGTCTTGAGACGGGGGATCCAGGCGCCTTCTTCCTCCTGGGCTTGGCACCCTATCAGGTTCGGCTTGGTCACGTGAGGTGGGACCGTGGTTGAGGCAGAATTCTGCACAATTAATATTGCATTTCTCACTGTGTGCCTGGCTTATCTTGCAGGTGTGACCTTGGCGTCGGCTTGCGGTATGAGAGTTTGCAACGTTGTGCCCTTGACTGTCTGCTTTCGCTGGGCTCATTCTGCAGGGTCAGCAACCAAACTCTTGCTCATTCAATGTTCATGGAGGCTTTTGCTTGCAGCCTACTTGGGCCAGGTGCATAGGTGGAACCGTTTGATACAGAGCGCTTTAGGTTATGGCATCATATTGCTCTATCCCCAGTATCGTGTCTCCGTTATATTTCTCATTATGGTACATGGGTTTAGAAGAAGCGTGAGCAAGCCTTTTTATATGAGTTCATTATGCGTCTTGCGTTTCTGCATTTTGAAAAGCCTATGTGGAAAATAATAAAGATGCACTTCCGTGGGTGTGTCCGTCACCTACGTCATAGCACTGAGTATGTTCTTCGTGTGGATTGGTGTGGGAGTGGCCTGTGTGTATGTTTGCACGAGTGTGCTGACCGTTGGCTAGGTCGTCATGGCATCTCTAACGATGTGTTGATTTGGTGCTGGATGGTTCAGTCGAGTTCATCCATGCCGCAGGTGTCGGCATGTGCAGGGCAGGCTGGTGGGCAGGCGGGTGGGCACGCGAGTGGGCACATCCGTATGTTCTTGTACCAGGGTATTTGGTTGTCTGGGAGATGGGCAAACTCCTCTCGTGGCGGGTGTCTGGGCCGTGATCCTCTAGGCCAGGGGTGAGAGGGGATTGGTGGGAGCCTTTTGTTCACTTTTCCCACTTCAGTCCCCCCTCTGGTCGACTTGTCGACCACAAACATATCCTTTTCCTTATCTCCTCTCACTCTCCATATTTTAGATACTCCTCCCAAATGTCCATAGTGGTTAACATGGTCTTCAAATGACCAGTACATATATACACAGGTTCCTCCAGGTGTGCAGTATACCCATTTCCCTATGTAGCTCCTTGGGTTTCTTGGGTTTTCGAGCTTCACAGATGGTGGGTCCAGGTGGTTAGTGATGATCTGGTTGCGCAAACTCTCTCTCTCTTTTATTATTGTGCCTGTGTGTTGGCCGTCATCTGCTGGCATCAAGGGGTGCATACCGACCATTTCGATCATCTCGTCTGTGGTGCGTGCCTTCCGGGCCTTCCAAAATCTTATTATGATAAGTGCAGCTCCAGCCAAAATAATGCATCCAACTATGATCTTCAGTCCATCTGACAGCCAAGATGGCATCCATGACCATAGCGTCGAAAGTCAGCTCTCATCCTTTTTTACACCTTTACTTTCATCCATCATTTTGGAGTGCATCTGGGCCAATTGTGATACTGCTTCTGTCAGTGTACCATTGTCAGCATCGTTAGCAGGAATGAATGTGCAGCATGATTGTCCTATCTTTGCGCAAACTCCTCCTTCCATTGCTGTGAGGAGGTCCAGTACATATCTGTTCTGTAGTGCTACCATCCTCACTGCTCGCAGTTCCTCTTTTATTGCGTTGAATCCATTTACTGTAGAGTTAATTGTCATCATTAGTTCCCATCTAGTTATCTGGAGCCATTTTGCATTTGCGTAAGCCTGTAGTCCCGGATGTATTATTGAGGAGAAGAACATTGCTGCTCTGCTGAATAGTCTGTGTTCTGGCGGAATTGAAGTGAGTGCTGTTTCCGACCTTCCCCACAGGTAATTTCCTGTCAGAGGTTCTCCTTGTCTTTTCTTTCTATTCAGGACAGTGTTGTTGCCATTGTTTCGGTTCTCTGGCCCCTTCTGAAACTGTGCAGATCTCTTCTTCCTCTTGTTTCCTTCATCCATTTTGGGGAAGTTCGCCACATTCACATGTTTCTGGGGCACCACTAGTGAGGGTACATTAACGTGTACTATTGTGCATACACCATTCCACAGAGGGGGCAGTGTGTGGTATGCCTTGTCTCCACAGGCCCAGTAATGGTCCATTACTACCGCTGTTCCTGCTCCCCCCTCAGGTAGCCCTGTCACGCTTGCACAGTTGGTGTTGTATCCTATGTCCACTTCTCCTTTGTGTTGGTAGCATACCTTATGTGCAGTCATCGGCAGTATTGTTATTGGGTCTTCATCCTTCTCTATCCACGTTAGCATGGGTACGTACTTGACCCAAGTCATCCAACATCTGTTGTTGTGTTCAGCAATAGTTGTAGTATCTTCTCTCATTACCATGTTGCTGCCAACCACTCCTGTGTCCCATTTGTCACCCAGGTACACCTTCCCTGTTATTATTATCAGTGGTCTTTCCCAACATCCTTGTTTACCAGGAACTTCAGTGGCGTACCAATCACATGGTAGGTACTGTAGTGTAACTTTCTTTGTTTCTCCTTTTTCAGGGCCACTTGTTATGTATCTGAATGCTTCAGCATGTAAACTGGCCTTATGGTAACTCAAATAACTCTTAAGGAAGTTATTTTCGTACGGGTATGTGTCTCGTGATTTCCATACCAGGTGCACCGTTTTCCCTTGAAATCTCCCTTTCGTTTGGAACAGTGCCAGGTATATTATACACCGTGCTGTTTTTTCATCTATTTCCGTGGCAACGAAAGTTCGGGAAGCACTCATGGCGTATGGGATCAATGAGCAGACGTAGCAGCTGTCTTCTGTTGTTTGTTTACCTATTTGAGTCATGTGTTGGTACCACATGTTGTTTGAGACGTGTGCTGAATTTTGTATGTAGTTGTCAATATCTTTATTGTCTGAGTATGTGCTGCGTTTAACTCTATTTCCCTTGTGTGGAATTTTGCTAGTACCACCTGACGTAACACCTGTTGCAGCAGGGGGTGGGGGTATATTAGGTTTGGGTACAGCAAAAATATTGATAGCATAACTGTTCCGCCATACAGAGGCAGCCACAAACCCGGTGATCATCAAAATCCCTATCATCTTTATTACAGAGGCTAGTCTCACCGGCATTTTGCTCTTACCTTGCTGCAGTCCGGCAGCTAATTCTTGCGACGTTAAAGTTGCCCGCCTGAAAATTCTCAATATGCTTGTTATTAGTGTTAGTTGTTGTTTTCAAGCTCTCCCTATCAAGTAGTCGTTCAGTGCCCAGGCGAAGAGCTGTTCCCACGCCAATCTAAGCGATCTATCTCTTAGGACAGGCAAGTATGGGTGGAGGTGGGGCATTGATTGTTCTATGGCCAAGAGAAGTGCTGTGTAGTAGACACGTACCCTCCTCCTTTTCAGGTACTTTGGCCTTTTTATGTAATAGACAAATTGGTGCGATAATTCTTCAGGGTAGTTATTGTCTGAGGGTATCATCTACTCCTGGGCAGTGAACTTTGTTAGTTATCTGTTTTCTTAGCAGTACAATAATACACCGTACCTGCATGTGCGAGAGAAAAAAGAGAGAACATTCAAGTGTTTACATGTGTATGTGCAAAACAATGTCCTTCAGTTGGGTTATTACTGCAGTGGGTAGGGGGTCAATGGGCAGAGGGTTTGGGGCTCAACTGGTAGAGGTTTCTTTACTCTTTGATCGTGTGACCATGGGGTGGGCGGTATGGTAATTACCCCTCTCTATTTCAGTAGTTGTCTCTGGGGAATCAGGGGGGTGGCAGGGTATGGGGACACTTTGGCCGTTAGTTGCGGTAAAAGTCCCTTCCTCCGTTGGCGACGCTGTTGCTGTTCTTCCAATGGCCCTGTCGGTGACGCTAGGGCGGGTCTGGAGTTTGCAGATCTTTACGTCATGTAGGTGATTCCAGGCACGTTTGTCCTGTAGCTTTACTGCTCTCGTTGATACTTCCTCTACCAGGTGGGGGCCAGTGAAGCGTGGGCTGTTCCACTTTCTGTTGAAATTGCGGAGTAGTACGTGGTCACCTTTGGCAATTTTGCACAGTTTTCCCTTTTCCAATTCTTCATCCGCGTCTTCTTGTTGATCACTCTTAGACCCGCCCCGCGTGCGCTCGAGCTGTTGAGACACAAACACTACACTAGTAATCAAAGAAGACACATATTGGTACATTTCATCACCAAGGACAGTTGCAGTACTCTCATGGTCGGTGAATGCTCTTGATGTTGGCATCAGAGGAAGGCGCATTTGGCGTCCGGTCACCACCTCGTGAGGGGTGAGGTGGTGGTCGGAGCCTGGTCTATTCCTTAGCTCAAATAGGGCTAGCGGAAGGCAATACAGCCAACTCTTCTTTGTTGTTTGCTGTATTTTTGCAATTGCCTCTTTTAATAGGCCATTCAGGCGTTCGCATATACCGTTGGCCTGCGGGTGATATGCACATGCAAATTTATGCTTGATGTTCAGTAAGGATGTGATATGCTGGAACATTTCATTGGCGAAATGCAGCCCATTGTCTGACCGCAGTATTTCGCACACTCCCCACCTGGGGAAGACCTCCCTCACTAGGAATTTAGCTGCTCAGAATGCATCGGGGTGTGAGCAGGGCCCTGCCTCAATCCACCTCGAGAATGGGCACACAACTACAATCATATACCTATTTCCTTGACATACGTTGATCATATCAACATAGTCAATATGGATGTGTTGGAAGGGTCCCTCTGGCCGGGGTATAGTACCTCTTATCACCTTCAGCGTGTGACCGGCCGTGAACTGCTGACATGTGAGACAATTGCTGATAAAATTTGACACATGGGAATTTAACTCGGGGCAGAACCAATCTTCCCTAATTGGTGCTGCAATTACTTCCTTGCCTGTGTGGGCTGGGTGGTGTAGTTGGCTCAGGGCGGTGTTCAATAGTGCCAGTGGCATTACCATCTTTCCAGTGCTACCCTGGCACCATAGTGCGTCATTTGGCGACATTGTACATCCTCTTTTTACCCATATTTCTTTTTCTGCCATTGGTGCAGCCGCTTGTAGCTCCATTATCTGTGTGGCTGGGAGATGGGTGTACCCTTCTCTTTTTAACATCTCCTTAGCTATTCCCCTCCCTCTCCCTCTCTCTGACTCTGGGGGGTTCCATATCTCGCCAAAATATGCAGCATACTTCGCGTGTGCGTCTGCTGCTGCATTCCCTTTTGAAATATGGTCTTCTCCATTAGTGTGTGCGGTGCATTTGACCAAGGCTAATTCTTGGGGGTCATTTATTACTTCAATTAGTTCAGCCAATAAGAGGGCATGTTGCACTGGGGTGCCGTCAGCTCTCCTAAATCCTCTTCTCCTCCACTTGGACAACCCTGAGTGGACAGTAGATGTGACATATGCACTGTCGGAATATATGGTCACTCGTTTGTCAAAGCTTTCCTTCAACGCCAAGATCAGTGCAACTTATTCCGCTGCTTGGGCAGAGTAATGCTGTGGTAATTGTACGCATTTCATCGCCACACACACCGGTACCTCCGTCATTTTTACCACTGCTGCCCCAGTTCTCCTAATCCCGTCACTTTGGTCAATTGTTGATGACCCATCAATGAACAAGAGCTCACCTCCGTCTAGTGCATTCTCTTCAACCCTTCTAGTGCATGAATACATTTCAATAGTCTTTGTACAATCGTGTGCATAGTCTCCTTCCTCAATTGCTTCTGCTATAAACCTTGCAGGGTTGACCGTGCTGCATCTAACAATTGATAGTTCAGCTCTAGATAATATTATCTCATAACCTGACGCCCTCTGCGTTGTTAGTGTGGACTTAGGCTTGTTCAATATTGCAAATAGTGCATGTTCCACAAATAGTGTGGGTGGGCACCCCATGGTGATTGCTGATGCTTTCTCTACCGCAAAGACAGCTGCGGCGAGATCTTGTTCGCAAGGGAAATGACCTAGCATCACAGGATCCAAGTGGCCACTGTAAAACGCTACTGGTTTGTAGCCCATGCTTGTTTTTTGAGCCAACACTGCTTTCATTACTGTTGAGTCGCAATGTGAAAATATAAAAAATTGTCGTTCATTATCTGGGGTGGCCAGTACCGGAGCGGTTGATATTGCATCTTTCAGTTCATCAAAAGCCTCTTTCATTTCCATTGTCCACCCCAACTTTTTCTCCCCTTTGTTAGCTTCTTTTAACCCCTCAAGTAGGGGCCCTATGTATGAGCTGTAATCAAATACCCATGCTCTGCAGTAGTTGCACAGGCCCAGGAACTGCTGTAATTCTCTCACTGTTTGTGGCAATGGCGTTTTTGAAATGGCCTGTGCTCTTTGTGGTGCAATCTGTCTTCCATATTGGGATATGAGCTGTCCAATGTAAAGTACTTGCGCAATTGTAACTTTTCCTTGTCTACCTTGTAACCTTTTTCAGCCAATATTGTCAGCATCTTTAATGAGTCCTCTCTGCATCTTTTTTCGTTTGTGCTGCAAATTATTATGTCATCAACATACTGTAACTTTGTGCTTTCTACTTCAATGTTACCCAAATCCATCTGTATTACTCTGTTGAATATTGAGGGTGACTCGCAGTACCCTTGTGGCAATCTGGTGTGTTTCCACTTTGTGTTTCTGTAAGTGAAGCTTGTCAGAGCTTGTGAGTCTGGGTGCAGTGGTATTGAGAAAAAGGCATTTTTAAGGTCGATCACTGTAAACTGTGATGCTTCTGCTGGAATGCCGCACAATATTGTGGCCGGGTTTGCTGCTATGGGGTATTCTGCTTCCACTAAGTTGTTCAAAGGCCTGAGGTCCTGTATGAAGCGCCAAGATCCACCTTTAGCCTTGCGCACTGGGTATACAGCTGTGTTGCATGGAGATTCTTATGGGACCAATATGCCATTATTTATAAGGGCCGTTATTGTTTCATATATGCCCTCATCTGCCTCTTTTGATAGTGGGTACTGTTTCACTCTGGGGGGTATTGCACCCTTTTTCAATTTTATTCTTACTCCCCCTATGCTTTTTATGCACCCCACGTCATAGGGGCTAGTAGTCCATAATGATGTGGGTACTTTTGCCATATCCTCCTCAAAAAAGGGAACTGGGGTGGACGTGGGTGCCTCAAGTGCCATTGCAATTTTCTGTGCCACTTGTTTGTGCGTCACCCTTAGCCATATTTCCACACTCATCATAAATACCATTACACCTTCTTCCTTTTCTCCTGAGAAGAGCTCCTCATCTGACACCTGGGTGAGTCTACATCCCTCTGCTAGTGCTATCACTGCCCTCCATGCTCTTCCTTCTCTGTCTTGGGCATGCACTGCAATGTAATCAGCGGTTGCTATAATGCTCTCTATGTCCACTGAAATCACCTTTCCTTCTGGTTCGTTGGCTGGTGTTTCTGGTCTAAACAAGTAGGCTGCTGGCCTCCTCCAGATCTTTCCCTCTATCCCTGGCATCCATGCAAATGCCATGTCCGTCCCGTACTGGAACAGTTCACCATCTACTGGCTCAGCCCTAATCACTGTCTGTCCACAGTATGCCTGCATAATCTGTCGTGCAGTGAGTATGTTAATTCCTGGAGTGGAGCAAATTATGCCGTCCTCCGTAAAGGAGATCGTCATATTCAACCTGCTCATTATGTCTCTCCCCATTATATTTACTGGTGAGGACCTAGAATATAAAAGTGGGACTGACATGTCATAATCCCCTATTGATAAGGGAATGTTATCAGTAAAGGGAACCAACCCCCTAGCCCCAGAGAATCCTTGGGTGTTCATGGCTTCACCTGACATCTTAAATTTACCTTCCCTTATGCAAGACCGGGTCGCCCCGGTGTCAACAAGGAATGATAATTTTTTGTCACCTATCGTTACCTCTATGAGTGGTTCCTCCGCACTATTAGGTGTTACCGACAGGATGGGACACACCAAGGTCGTCTGTGGGCTGTCCTATTGGGGGTATAATGATTTACCACTTCCCGTGTAAGGGTTGTGTCCCAGGACTGTCACCCTACCCAGTTGTGTTTGCTGTAGTTGGGTATTGGTTGAGGTTATGTTATGGTCTTGGACTTGTGCAGGTGGCTGTACTTGCTGTGCTTGGGGATGTTGTGTAAATGCTACCTGTTGTTGAGGCGGTGGATATGTCCGTGGCTGTTGTTGTGTTACTAGTTGTTGCTGTCCATTTCCCTGTTGCAATGTCTGCTGTTGCTGGAGGCCCTGCTGTTCCTGTGTGAGCTCTTGTTGTCCCTGTTCACTCCACAACGGTGTGCCTGGTCTCACTCTACACGTACGTGACATGTGTCCTACCAATCCACAAATCCAACACACCAGTGGTTCCCTGTTCTGCCATGGAAAGCTTCCTGTGTTGTCTTGGTATACTGGGTGCCCGGTGGGGTAGGAATTTCTAAGACCCCCCACCTGTTGTTGTGTGTTATATCCGTATCCTCTCCCTCTCATTATTCCTCCCCTTCCCCGGTTGTAATTATAATACCCAGCTCCTGGCGTTGAGTATCCTCCTCCCATGTTAGTCGTGTATGGTTGGAGTGGCGGCATCTGTTGTGTTACAGTCTGTGATGATTGTATTTGGGAGGGGTCTTGTGCAGCCACTACTTGGGTGGGGCTTTGAGTTATTGTGGCAGGTGTAGTTATTAGTGCGCCTTCCATCGTGTATTTAGTGAGTTTCTTCTGTACTAGTTTAGCCTCTTCCGTTTTCCTATCCTCTTCCTTTTTTTTCATTTTTTCTTGCCATGTCCTGCAATGATGTACTATAGTCAGTTGTATTTCTGGCCATGCTTTTGCCTCCATCCCCACTATTTCTTCAGTTGTTTCTGGACTGCTTCTGGGAGCCCCTGTACTAGTATATGATAGAATATTGCTGGTGTTTTGCCCCATTGTTCTCTAGTTTCCATACGCCACTTCTCTTGAATTTCCTGGATATAATCAACAGGATCTTCGTTCTCACGCATCTTGCGCGAGGTAATTGCTCCTATGTCTGATGTGTCTGGATACTGTACCCTCAGTGCCTGCCATAATGCATGTCTGCAGTTTGCGAATGGTGCCCCATCGTGAGATGTGTTTGTTATTGTTACCCCGGGGAAGCCCGCTCTCTTCCAGATATCATCCGCAGCATCCCCTAATATTGATATGAGAAGGCCCTTTACATCTCCCACTGCCAATTTCTGTCCTGCGGTGTGTTTTTCCATTTCATATATCCATTTACCCGCACCTCCACTTAATGATGGGAGTCTGCACTTTATATTTTCCTTGCCTGCATGCTTCCAAGGGACGTATTGTGGTCTAACCCCTCCCCTCTCTAGAAGAGGCATTAAGTTGTGTCCCGTTTTACCCCCTGGGTTCTACAAAATCGAGTCCTCACACCCCTCCTCTTCTTCCGTCTCTTCTACATCGTCAGTTTTGTCCATATTTCTCCTGGTCTTGACTCTTTCTCCTCCACCACTTCCCCTTCTTTCATCATTTCCTTTATTTATTGTGGGCGTGTGTATTCGTTCTCCCTGCCTGCGTCCAGGGAGGTCTCTAAGCCTTCCTGCATAGGGTGTCAGTTCGTTTGTGAAGGGCGCGAGTTTAGATGGGCATGTTGCGCGTAATGAGCGTGAGGTGGTGGAGCATGTAGGACGGGACGGTGATGGCGTGGCTTCACGTGTCTGCCTTTCCGCTATTCCATGCTCTTCCTCCTCACTTCTCTGCAGTTCCTCCTTTCTCCTGCAGATCCATGGTGAGTCTCTATTTGTCCGGGTGGTGTATAGTTTATCTAGGCTTTCCCTTTCACTATTTCTTCCTTCCTTCTCCATTCCTTCTTCTTCCTCACTACAAAAGTCATTCATAAATGGCAACCCCCAAACTGTCTTTTTCCCCCCAATCGTTACTGTTCTTAAGTCTATTAGGTCTGTTCCTCCCTTTTCTTCTTAACTAATCGCTCCCCTTTGTGCCGATGTTGTTGCTACTTCTGTACCTCTATATACATGCCTCCTTACTTCACTCTCCCCCCTCCTATCTTCTCTTTCCCCTTCATTTATCTCCGCTATTTCTCTACCAATTTCCTCTCTTTTCTTTTTTAATTCTTCCATTACTTCACAACTCATTTTTTCCAATATCTTTTCATCTTCTTTCTTCCTTTCCCATCTCTCCCTCTCCCTTTCTAATATACTCTCTATCATCCTCCCTTCTTCGTATTTCCTTGTCGTTTCTGACAGTAATCTCTTCTTCCATATTGCCATTTCTTTTTCTTTCTCCTCTTCCTCTTTTTTCCTGTCGCGCAGTGCTGCTCTTGATACCCTTTCTGCTGCTGCCTTTAACCTTTCGGCTTCTCTCCTTTGCTCCTCAGTTCGTTCTCTCATTTTTTCCAACTCATTCTTACCTTCTTTCCTTTCCCGTGCTCTCTCTCTTTCCCCCCTCTCGAGCTGCTTGATCAGTGCATTCTGCTCATCCCTCAATTCTGCTAATCGTTCCTCCAAAGTCTCTTCCTTTTGTCTTAACAGCTCTTCCCCCTTTCCTTCCCCCTCTTCCCCTTCCATTTCACTCTCCCTGGTGTTATCCTCGTCCATTTTCCTTACCACCTCCTTCTCTTCTCCTGTTAATGAACCTCGTAATTTTAATAGTATCTGCACAGCTACCCACTCATCATTTCCCACGTCCGTAGTTTGCTCTTCTTCAGTCCTCCCCTCCCCTGCTAGCATTTTCCTATGGGCTGATCCCGTTGTACTAGTCCGCTCCCCTCCCGTGTGGCCACCTGTAACTGTATATGAAGGCGGGCTGTATGCCGGGTTCGAGTACCCCTCAGCCGCCCTTAATTGTTCTCTTGCTATTTCTCCTAGTTCTCTTAAAGGATACAACCCCCCTCCCTCTGTTTTCACTACCTTCGCTAGAGGTATATCATCGCTCTGTTCCTTTTTTATTTCATTTTCGGTTGAGTGGTCACTCTTTTCTCCTCCCTTTTGTCCTTTCCCCGTGTTCTGTGTGCCTTCACTCTCCTTTTCCCCATTCTCTCCCTCCTCCTTAATCTCCTTATCTCCTGTTTTTTCCCCTACAATGAACATTCCGTTTGGTCCCGGTCGGGACCCTTGGAACATCCTCCATAAGTTGAACACCTCCACGTGGTGCGTCAACTTCTTCCCCTTGTATGTATTGTGCAGATGGTTTAATAGTGAGTGTTGGGTATATGGATCGAAGCTACCATTAGGCGGCCATGGTGTCGTCATTTTGTTGTCCGTCCCCTGTGTCCATTCTATGCTGTACTTGATCAATTTCTCCCTATGGGGTGATAGTGTTTTACATATGTGTTGCAGCGGGGTAGTGAGGGTGTTTCCCCACCCCCCCGATCCTGTCCCGTATGACATAGTAGCGCTCCACTTGTTACCCTTCCCCTATTTGGTAGTGGTTATCTCACTAGCAGTTTACAATATACAGCCTTATATCTTTACCTGGCCCCGTAAGTTTGGGGACTTGCGATAGTCCGCTAAGGAAAAATTAGTAAAATATAGTATTTACATTTGTATATTCTTTTCTTTCGTTTCTTCCTTTATACAACACCCTTACGGCCCCCTGTGGCCGAGGCGCACGTAGCCCCCTGCGGCTGCGTGCCCCTTGTGACGATCTTATACTGCCGTCCTACTTTCACTTGCTCCTCCTCCCTCTTCTACACTTGCCGTGGCCGGCGTTCTCCGTGCGCAGCCAAGTCCCCCTTTTCGCCTTCCCCCGATCAACTCATTATCGTGTACCTCCGTTTCCACGCCCTTAACACAGCTCTCCTCCCCGCCACTCAAAAATAAAGATGCCTGGTTCTCGGGATGTCCTATGTAAGCCCTGCTGGTGACGTCACCGATCTCTTCAAACTACTGGTAAGTTCTTCATATATTCTTTAAGTCCAAAATACACTTGCAATCTACCCCCGTTAATCCCACAGCTGTCTTCCTGTCACTCCTGGAACAAGGTAATCATCAATATAATCGGACTGCGCACGCTGCGTCGCCTCGCTTGTGATACGCCCCTCGACAGGAGGGCTTAACCAGCCAATTATCTTCCGTATTGGGCAACTCGCTAGTTACCGCTGACAGGGAAAAGTCATCTATCTATCGAGTTTCCTGCTCGATCAATAGGGATCCTCATCTACTCATTGATCAATAATTGCCAAATCGTAGGAAACCACGCACACACACACACCCTTACACATGGTCGCGACCTAGGCCAATCAGTGTCTATGAGCGGCCGCACGTGATGTTTTCGTGCTCTGCCCCCTTCTCTCCCGTAACGTAGCGGACTGCTCTCGCACTCGTCCGGCTACCATTCATTTTATTGCCAACACTAAATTATCAAACCTTCGCTGCGCACCTGTGTAATACCTCCCGTATTCAATTCCTCCCCCTCCCTCACAATTTCACATTGCTTGTTGTGTGTGGCATACTCACCAAGTTCTCTTGATGCGGGGCCGCTCGACTGCGTGCACCCCTCCAAGCGGCCCACCACCTCCCCTCGTCTGGACTACGTCTGGACACTCGCCAACCGCGAGCGGGATACTTCTCAACCGGCTCCCGAGGGCCAATATCCGGATTGCGCTGTCCGGTCTTCTCGCAGTTCCGCGATGGTCCTGTAGTCCTCAAAAGGGGGCAGCGGCAGAGGGGGCCGCGCCACCGGGCCTCCTCGCAACGGGAGTACTTGGAAAAATAAAAATAAAAGCGGACCTTAAACAGATCTCAGCAATGCCTCCAACTTGTCGGGGGGAAATTCTCCCGGGGTCGGCTGGGCCGTCCACGGACCTCCGGGCAGGGAGGCCCCAACTCCTCCCGTATATCCCAAAAGAGATAGAGTATGAGACACACGCAAGAAGCAAGGTGATTCTGCTGTTTATTAAACAAAACGGCAGGGATGGGTCAAGGATCGTACGCGTCCGTCCTGACACTCTCTCAACATCGTGGGGCTCGCAGGCCCTTTTTACGTTAGTATGACGCGCTACTTGCGTCACCTGAGAAAGTTAGCGAAAAACCTATCGCCACTCTGGATTGGTTCCCCGAGTGGTAGGGTTAGTATAGCATACGTATAGAGAACGTTGTTACTGGTTAAGGGTCAGTCAGGTGGTATACTTGGGTTGTCCCTTCAGTTTGATACATAAAAATTGTTACATGAAGACCCCTGAGGATTGGTCAATGTTAATGGCGTCAGTGATAAGGGCCCCATGTTCTGATTGGTTCACCCGCGAGCCCCCCAGTCTGGGACCATCGCTGTTCCCAGCTCGCGGTGCACCTGTCACTTGCAACAATGTTTTACTATGGGTATGTGCAGACAATGTGAGGATTTATTCATAAGCAGGAAGGCCGACTACTCCCACCGCCGCAGATGTCCATTGAGTCGCTTAATTGTATCTGCCTGTGTCTTGAGACGGGGGATCCAGGCGCCTTCTTCCTCCTGGGCTTGGCACCCTATCAGGTTCGGCTTGGTCACGTGAGGTGGGACCGTGGTTGAGGCAGAATTCTGCACAATTAATATTGCATTTCTCATTGTGTGCCTGGCTTATCTTGCAGGTGTGACCTTGGCGTCGGCTTGCGGTATGAGAGTTTGCAACGTTGTGCCCTTGACTGTCTGCTTTCGCTGGGCTCATTCTGGAGGGTCAGCAACCAAACTCTTGCTCATTCAATGTTCATGGAGGCTTTTGCTTGCGGCCTACTTGGGCCTGGTGCATAGGTGGAACCGTTTGATACAGAGCGCTTTAGGTTATGGTATCATATCGCTCTATCCCCAGTATCGTGTCTTCGTTATATTTCTCATTATGGTACATGGGTTTAGAAGAAGCGTGAGCAAGCCTTTTTATATGAGTTCATTATGCGTCTTGCGTTTCTGCATTTTGAAAAGCCTATGTGGAAAATAATAAAGATGCACGTCCGTGGGTGTGTCCGTCGCCTACGTCATAGCACTGAGTATGTTCTTCGTGTGGATTGGTGTGGGAGTGGCCTGTGTGTATGTTTGCACGAGTGTGCTGACCGTTGGCTAGGTCGTCATGGCATCTCTAACGATGTGTTGATTTGGTGCTGGATGGTTCAGTCGAGTTCATCCATGCCGCAGGTGTCGGCATGTGCAGGGCAGGCTGGTGGGCAGGCGGGTGGGCACGCGAGTGGGCACATCCGTATGTTCTTGTACCAGGGTATTTGGTCGTCTGGGAGATGGGCAAACTCCTCTCGTGGCGGGTGTCTGGGCCGTGATCCTCTAGGCCAGGGTTGAGAGGGGATTGGTGGGAGCCTTTTGTTCACTTTTCCCACTTCAACAGGACAGGGGTGCAAGTACATCCAGTGCACGCAAAGGGACCAGGGCCACCACCACCCCCCAGCCCAAAAAAATGCCTGCAGCAACAGCCAGTGTGCCACACAAGGCAGTAACCCTGCAGGGGACACCTGCAGCCACAGAACAGCAGCAGGCACCCACAACAGTGGGAGCCGTTCCGCCAGCCACCACGGACGTTGTGTCCACAGAGGTGGATGATGAGGCTGGAATCATGTCTGGCACACCCACCCAAGCCCCATTGCCAGCCCCCACCCCCCTGCAGAGTCTGAGAGCCTGGACGATCCGTCCCTCCATGACTCGGACCTAGGAGAATCAGACATTGCCATCTTTGAGGAGGACAGTGCCCTGGATGAGGGCCCCACGCAGGTGCCTTCCACCACCCTTCCAGCCACCACCCTTTCAACCATCACCCTTCCAGCCACCATCCTTCCAGCCACCACCCTGCCAGCCACCACCCTACGAGCCACCAGTACACCTGCGGCCGACAACTCTTTCGAGGCTCGCCTGGCAAGGGCAGAGGGCCGCCAAGAGTCCATGCTGCAACTCATGCGGTAACAGGTTGACGCTGGGAATGAGGCCATGAGGGCCATTGCCACCGCCATTGCAGCCAATACTGCTGCTGTGGAGGCATCTATGTGTGCCTTTCATTGAGTGCATGGGGTCACTCACACAGGCCCTTCTTGCAAATCTCCCGCAAATGCAGCGGCCACACCTTGGGCCAGCCATGGGACTGACAATTGACACCTCCACCACAACAACCCCTGCCACCTCGGCGCAATCGAGCCCTGTGCGGTTCACGCGGAGGAGCGCACGGCGCTCGGCCATGGCACCCCCAGACCCAAAAATTGCCAAGAAATAACAGTACAGGCAATGATATTTAGAGGAACTACATTGGTGAAGGGAACACTGTTTGTTGCAAATATGGGGAGATTTGGGATCTGTGTGGTGGGTGAGGGAGTTTAGAGGGTTATTTTCTGGGGTTTGTGAGGTGGGTGAGGGAGTTTAGAGGGGTATTTTCTGGGATTTGTGGGGTGGGTGAGGGAGTTTAGAGGGGTATTTTCTGGGGTTTGTGGGGTGAGTGAGGGAGTTTACTGGGTGTTGTGAGGGGATTATGTTCACCATATCACGTCTGCTGAAAATACACCGTTGTGTGCTAGCAAATCATTGGTTGGACACTTTTAATTTTGTACATGTTCATTTATTGTGTGTTGGTGTACAGCGGGGCAATTCTAAACAAAAAAGTGTGCATGTCCACATTTAGCCAGTGTGTTGTAGACACATTACTCACATTTTGTCCATGCATTTCAAAAGTATTCGTCAATTAGTGCTTGGCGAACAGCATGGCCATCCCGTGCATCACGTACTGGCAGGGAGGCTCCTTCTCCTCTGTCTCCATCCCCTTCATCCTCACCCGGCCCATCCATGTCAATGTCAGGTGGCAGTGGTACATTCCTTCGGACGCACATGTTGTGCAGCATGACACAGGCCATGGTGATCTTTGCAACCTTCTCAGGCCTATATGGGAGTGCCCCACCAGACCTGCTTAGGCAGCGGAACCGCGCCTTCAGCAGGCCAAAGGCCTGCTCAATGACAACATGTGTGCGAGTGTGCACATGATTGTACTCCTCTTCATGGATGTTCTGCGGGTTTCACACAGGGGTAAGTAGCCAAGGCCTCAAGGGATATCCTCCATCACCTGCAAGAAGAAACAAATCGGTGTGTGTCACTCTGAACTGCCACCTTCAGGGAGCACAGTCATAGCAGCAGCTACTTGGTGTGGGCATGCACATGTGCCTGTACGTGTAGAAAATAATCACCTAGATGCAATGTATACTGTAATGAGGTGTGGTACACTGGATGGGATTTACTAGATGATGCAGGGTGTATTCCTGCATGCTGAGGCAGATGTGCTGTGGTATTGCGACAATGTTTAGTCTCTGATTCATGCAGGATATTGTTTGCTATGCATGGTCACACTAGCCGCATTGGCACAGTTGCCATCCTATTCAGTCATGCATTGCTTGCCAACAGCATGGTGCCATGGTTGTGCCTCTTACTTATTATCATCCATATGCATTATTTGTGATATGTGGCCCAGTGATGTGTCCTGTTCCGTTTGGCTGGTTCAGGTGAGGAGTGTTTAGCTCTGCATGCATTCTCCACTCACTGGCTATTGGCGCCCTGGTGACCTTTTACCCCCCCCCTTTCCCACTCTGGTGCAGAAGGCCACCGCCCCTTCTGCATCCGCACACATCTGTACCCTACAGCATGGCCATGGGCCTGTTGTGCAACTCACCGAGCAGCCAGGCACGTGGTCCAGCATGTCGCTCCATGTGACGGGGTAGCGTGGAGTTGCGCAGTACCATGGCATCATGTGTGGATCCAGGAAATCGGGCGCAGCAATGGGTGATGATCTTGCTGGAGTCACATACCATTTGCACATTAATGGAGTGGTATTGCTTGCGATTGCGGTACACCGCCTCTATGGCATGGGGGACTACCAATTCTACATGGGTGCAGTCGATGGCACCAACACAATTGGGCATGCCTGCCAGTGCATGGAAGCCTACTTTGGTTTCGGCTATCTCCTGGTCAGTCCGTGGTAGGGATATATGGGTGTTTGCGTGCTTCAGGAGGGCATCCAGCACTTGTTTCAGCATGCGTGAAAATAGTGGTTGTGAAATGCCATGCAGCTTTCCCACTGTGTGTTGGTAGGTGCCTGTGGCCAGGAAGTGTAGCCCGGACACCACCTTTAGTAGTGGGGGGATGGCAGTGCGTATTTCTATGTGGCTGGCAATGTCGTTCTTATCATGTCCTCTATGGTGGTGATGGTGTCACGGTCCAGCCGGTACAGGGTGTGGATCTGCTCAGGGGTTAGGTTGAATGGGCTGGGTCTGGTGCAAGGGATTGGTGGCTGCCTGCGAGGCAGTGGTGGCTGCCCTGGTGGTAATTGCTGGGCCTGTCTCACCCTCCTTCTCCTCCTGCGTCTCCTCTGTGCTGCCTGTTCTTGCCACTGTGGTTGTTGTGGTTGTTGCTGTTGTTGCTGTTGTTGCTGTAGTTGTAGCAGTATAGGCATGTCCTCCAGCGCCATGATTGCAACTGCTAGTGGTAGCATTTTGGTGTAGGGAGGGGTGTGGTGTGTAGGTGTGCTCCTTTTGTACTGGGCCACTCTACATTGCCTACACCTGGGGGGGGTTGTGGTGTGTGGGTGTGCTCAGTTTATACTAGCACAGCCTCCATTGGCTCCACCTGTGGTGATTGTGTGCACCTGTGGCAGCTGCCTTGTATCCTGCTTGCTGTTTGCGGGTGGTCCGCGATGCCTGTATGGCCGGCATCGTGCTGCCCGTGATTACCGGCTTTGCGATGCCTGTATTTGCATGTATTCCTTCGGTTGGAATTTCCCCCTATTACCGGCATGACAGTATTTGCTCCCTGAAGGGGCGCGTGTATGCGCCTATGCCGCTATTAGCGGCACCGTTGTTTAGTGTGCCGCTAATACCGGGTTTGCGGGTCGGAATGCAACGGGACGATGGACGATGCCGGTATTTACATACCGGCATCGTTTTTACCTTACCGGCATACCTCGTAATGAGGCCCATTGAGGCTGAGTACCTTCAAAAGGAAATACACCAAACGCAGGTTATAAAGTAACACAGATATTTATTCAAAGTAACTGAACAGTTTTCAAAGAAACAAAGTATCAGATAGCTTCCAGGCCCTCATTTCACCACAGCGAATACCAGCCCGTTCGGTGTGGGAAGTGAGTGGGGCTGTACATCAAAATAGTCGCACTTTTTATACACTCCAAAACATGATGTCCAACCCACTTGTGAGTTAATGAATCTTGGATCTAGGGTTCGTGCCGAGTTTGCCTCTAATGTATGCAGCTATACATTTAGGGGTTATCCTTAATACATTCTCCAACAAGTCACAATAGCAACAGTGTGTCTTCGGATTTCCCATTGAGCCTTTGCACATATCTTTATACAATATAATAAAACAAGTGTTCACATAAGATGCTCAAACAGTATTGTGCACGATATATGTTCATGGATTAGTCTGGTTGGCACAGGTAATCCTCTATACACAGGTCAACGAAGGACAAGTTCTCAGTACATTACCCTAACATTTGGCCTGCAGGCAGTTTACACATTAACTTGTACGCAGAGGTCAAGACGGCCATGTTACGTTCAAAACGACACTGTCCACCATCTTAGAACACAGGGTGACTTTTAGAGGGAGAATCTAAAATGGCAGATGAACCTAAAATTGCAGCTAACACAGATCTAAGGTCAGGGCCTTGCAATGCGGATTTCCTCGCTGAGCGACTTGGCCTAGGCCAATATATATACACACACGATCTAGAGGGTATAATATGATTTCCCGTTCGACAGCTGGTGCCTTTATCGTTTTTGGGTTGGAATGTCATCCATATCTCGTGGCCTTGGCTTCAGGTCCTTTCCGAAGGGGGAAGAAAAGGAGAGTGCGGAGCAAGGAGAAAACAGATAAATAACAATAACAATTAATGAATAATAAAGGCAACAAACAGTGATAGTGCAGCCAGAAAGTGGTAAGTGCTGGGTATAAGGCAGCAGACTGGGTAGGTCTGATTAGTGCAGGAAGAAAAAGGCGGGGGACTGTATGGGTACAGATACAGACCCCAGTGCAAGCGGTGGCCCGGAGGCAGTGTGGGAGGATGGCAGAGTGAGCAGGTACCTGGGCCCACAGGACAGAGGGTGGCCAGGTGCACAGTGCTAAAGGAGAACAGAATCAGCAGAGGAGAGGGGGTAAAGGCAGAGGCAAAGAGGAAGGTTTTGAGGTGCTTCGGGAACCGGAGATGGTTCTCCCCAAGTTATAGAGTGGCAGGGAGGCTGTTCCAGAGGGAGGCCCCAGCCAAAGACAGTGATTTGACCCAAGCTTGTTTCTTTGAAAAACGGCTGACCCTAAGGGGGTTATAGGTAGACGAGCAGAGTGCTCAAGAGGGAAGGTATTTGCTGAGAGATAGCTGAAGGTAAGTTGGACCCTTCCCCCAGAAAGCCTTGTGGACAATGCAGAGGGTTTTGAATTTAATCCTTGCATCCACTGGGAGCCAATGGAGAGATTACAGGGCTGGAGAGATACAATCCCATGGCTTAAGGCCAAGGACAAGTCTTGCAGCCCTGTTCTGGATAAGTTGCAAAGGGAGGAGAGTAGAGGCAGGTCAATTTAGAAAGAGGCTGCTGCAGTAGTCCAACCTATTTTGTTTCCGTATTTATTTTTAGAACAGGGATAGAAAATTTGATCAGAAATGACTTACAATAACACATTAACACACGGTACAGGCATTTCCATGAAGGTTGCCTGTAAAATAGCAAAAAGATGAGAACAAGTGTTGAGCCAGTTTATGAGGGTGTAGAAAAGTGGGACATATGATAGGGAAAAAACAAACAGAAAATATATATATAAGAAAACAAGTGACATACAAAGGTAACATTAACGAAAGGGATAAGTGCTTCAGGCTAGAGAGAAGAACTACATAAATATACAACATGACATTATTAAGACTCACTGGATATTGAATTCGGATCATGGCTACCCACAGTCAATAACAATCCATTGCTGTTGGAATAAATATGATGTTAGTAGGCTGTTTTCAAGGATGAACATGTTACTCTGTAGCTGCCAGGTTGCCAAATCACATTGCAGCTGCTGGTGTGTCAGCATAGACATATGCACTACACACTTTTAGCATAGAGCTTTGGAAAGTGAGGATTGGTTAGCATAATTTTGCATAGTAAAACTAAAAATGTCATCCGAGTATTCCCTTGAAGATGGATTTGTGCCCCCTGTCTCCTAGCAAAATGTTCGTGGGCAAAATCCTTCTAAAATTCTGGCTCATTATCCAGGTAAAAGTACCTATCAAGGCCATCACCATTGGAGTGTTCAGTCCCCGGGGTATTCTGTATGGCTAAACATAGGTATTTTGCCCACTAGTGATTGAATATACAGACACGGGTTATGCTCTTCTAAAAGTTCAAAGTGTAGCTGGTTGTTGATGGCTATCAGGAGGACAAACATAGGATGGCCTAGGATTCCATTTAAAGTTGGGTCTAGGTAGATGGTATAACCCTCTATGGGTGGTGGTTCCCTCAACCATGTCTCTTGTAGGAAAATTATGTCATATTCCCATGCAATTGAATCTTCATTGGTAAACAGGTGAGGGAACCCCTCGTATTCCAGCTGTCCGATTTTAACTTTTTCCTCTCTGAACTTTCTTGACATTATGGCTTACCTATCTTTTCTGCAAGCAGCCCAGCCAACCATTTCCAGTTCTCCTCACCTCCTTCATTGTTGTTTTTCTCATTCTTGTTGTAATTTGATCTGTTTGATTCCCGACTTACTTTGGGGCCTGTTTGTTTGCTAAAAGTTGCTTGCCATTTTCTGCTGTCATCACCCTCATGGCCTCTAGTTCTTGATGGTTCATGTTTTGATCTAGGTCTTCTGTATGTATTTGGGCCTAGCTCTTTATACTCCCTAAGGTCAAAACCCATCAGTCTCAAACTACTCACCTCATCCAATAATAACTGTGCTGTCAGCGTCATCACTGGGTGTAAGATGACCCTGTCGGTCCTCTGTTCTTCTATGAATTCAATTATAAGGAGGTTGTTTGGCGATAAAGATCTCAAACCCGGAACGTGTTGAAAGAGCCTGATCACATACGCCCTGTTATGGATTAGACTATCCTTCAAGGGGATCAGTCTTTCCAGTATTAAACTTGAGGGAAGGCCCGGTTGATACTTGTCCTTAATCCTCCCACCATTCTCTAGTGGTTGGTGTCCCCTTCTGGCTTGATAATTACTCTGTTCCTCGTGGCTGCTCCGTGGCTTGATGAGTCTCAACGGAGATATCACATATAGGTCCTTCTTGTGTACTGGTTGGTTCTCTACCAATCGATATTGTAATTTAAATGGCATCATCTTACTTTGTGTTTCTTTTTGTTTTGGCGTGATGGTACAGTTTGTTTCAGGGTTTTGCTTATGTGAAGTGCAGTGGTTCTCGGCGAGCTGTTTCTGCAAAGTCCAGATGTCTTCCATCAAGAGGTTTACTGCTAGTCCTTGACCCCCCGTTTGTTTCATAATTTTGGGGCCTACCAACCTATTGTCCCAAATTGGTTTGTCGTCTTCAATCTGTTCATGAGCACTTTCCGAAGATGCTGGTTCGTGGGTCGGTACAACGTCCTTTCATCGCCTTCCTGTTCATCCCTAGGCTTTTTAACGTGCACATTCCATTGAATGTGCTCATTGAATTTATTAGGGGGGGTGGGAAAGGGCAGATAAGGGTTTGGGCAGGTGGGCAATAGCAAAAAATAAGTATGGGAGGGGCAGTTTGGGGGGGAACAATACCAAAAAAAAAAAAAAAACATTTGCACATTCGATGGAATGTGCACGTTAAAAAGCCTGGGGATGAACAGGCAGGCAATGAAATGACATGGAACCAGCGGGTCGGGTCTTTGACCTCGGATATTTCATCCTCGTCCTCCTCTGGACTCGATATGGTGTACGTTGATAAGTCTAGTAAATCCACCATGTCTGTGTCGTCTTTTTTTTTCCGGGGTGTCAACCCCCCCATGTTTATCCAACATTTGTTGATTGTTTAATAAATTGACCGTGTTTGCTAAAATGTGCGTTGATATACTTCTCGTCAGTACTCCACTGGTGGATTTTGGTAATGTGATATTTATGATAAACACTCTGCTTCCATTGAGCTTTCTTGTCCTTGTGAGGGGTTGGTTCTTTGGTTTCTTCCCCGGAGGTCTGTTGTCTACCTCCTCTCTTTTTGTTTGAGTTGTGATCGTCTGTTTATTTCGTTTGAGTGAAATGGGCTCTTGTGTTTCTTCTTGCGTTGTTTTTACCCGTGCAAAGATTTCACATAATTTGTGAGGTTGATTAGTATTCAAATCTGTTCCTTTCTTTGCATTATTAGCTGCTTCCGGAATGGATACCGCTGAGTGAGATGGTTGCGTTGGTATTGCCTCTTCAGGATCTGGTGTTATGTCTTCGAGATCTGTGGTGATTTTGCTTCCCTCTGTGTTAGTTGTTTTTGGAGTCCCCCCTTTGTGCTGAAGAGTTGCTTTCACTGATGTCTGCAGACTTTGACTTAGGGTCACTGGCTTCCCTTGGTCCATCTGGGTTTCTACAGTTTTAGGATTTTGGGCCAATGATGCAGTCTGTGTCGACCACCTGTAGGTTGCATCTCTACTAGATTGAATCCTCTCGACATTCTCCTGGTTTGTTTTTCTTTAATGATAGGATCCAGGATTGTGTGAAGTAGGTGCGTGACTTTTGCCGAGCTGTTATCCATGTTGTTTGGTATCCCTGTCACGAATCCCTCAACGTCCACCATTTTAGAATGAAGCATCGCTAGCATTGTGGTTTGATCTTTAAGTTGATCTCAAATTTGCTCATATAGCTTCATAAATGTGGCTAATACTTTTGTTAAGGTTGAGACGATCAAAAAGTCGGCTTCACTTGGCAGTCCTTTCGTGGAATCTGTTTGATTTTTTGTATTGCTCACTAAATCCATTTGTGAAGCTGTGGAAGTGGATGCACTTATTGCCCCTGTTGTCTCTGTTGTTTTTGTTTCACTTGGAGTGTCTCCAATCTCATTGTCACATTGGATCCCAGAGATTTTACTGGAGTTTCTTCTGATCTAAAGGAGCCGTTCCAGTGGGGGACTGGATGCCAGCTGTCACTCCTGTTGTCTAGTTCTGCGTCCCGTCGGATGTTGGTGTGTAGGTCCCCTGGAGACTCCTCTGTCTGTCTTTACATTGTAAGGCAACCTGTTGCTCTTTAGAGTGACAGATGTCTGCATTCTCCATGACGAGGGACGTATCCACATTAGTTGGTTGTAAACTTCGCTCTGCATCTGCTTGATCGTCTGCTTTCTCATTGATCTCATTGATCTTGTCGGGTTAGATGGTACAGAATGGGCTGTATTTACATCACTTCCCAGTTGTTATTCCCGATAAAAGAACTGGCAACCATTTAGGTCATCATCCAGGTTTAACTTTTGGTTTCCAAATGTATTTTCCCACATGAGATGTTGGAGCTTGGCCTTTAGCCCCAACTTTGCCCTGGGTAGCCTTACAGGCCGGCTTGTTCCCTATAAATCTTGTCGACTGATAGTTTTGTATACACAGATTCTCCGAGTTGTTGAAAGACCATGTGCTTATTTGAGATGGTGGTTTCACCCATTGTGACTCTTTAAAGGAGAATCCCTTCGCCAGTGCTTTTAATCTGCCTGTGTCAAGGAGTGTGGCTTTCCTCAAATCTAGTGGTGCGTCCTGGTCGACATCCTGGTCTACGTGTTGTTTGTTGATGACAACGTTTGAGTCCGTGCCTTCCCGTGTATGTTCCCCTACGTTCTCCTCGCCTTGTCTTTGATCCTTTGTGTAATCATAGGGAATTACAGGAGATGGCGATAAACTCTTTCGGTCAGCTGCTCGTCCCATGTTGTTATCTTGCTGGCTATTAACCCCCCACTTTCAACAGAAGGGGTTTTAGGTAGAGCAGTTGGGTTTTTGTCCGTAGTTATTGTGGCTTGCATTAGGGGAGAATTTGGTTGAGGGGTTGAAGCAGCGTTAGCTGCCAGCGTTCTTGCCATCTCCATTTCTATGTACATAGCAGTACTCGCTGTTACTGTCATCTCGACATTTAGAGGGGGAAGCACCCTTTCTCGCATGCATGGCTGATCCTCCTGGAACTCATAGTGCTCATAGTTTTTGTGTGCGCGCCCCTCTCTTGCAATCCACATGAATAATTTGTCGGGTTGATCGTGATTATTGCATTGCAGTTCTGAGGGCTTTAAATTAACATCCTTTTCATACGTTGCGCTTTGCTCTCTCACATGCTCGCTCTCCCAGTGGTTATTTACAGTACCTGGCTCTTGGTCCTGCAGTGATGTAGCTGTGCGAATATCGATATTGATAGCAGCGTCCACAGCGTCCAGCTACATGTTCGCCATTCTCCTCACGCTTGTTGTCAATTTCAAGTTTCAGGTATGTTATAGCACACGGGCAATCCAGAAACAGTCCAGAAACAGGAGGTGGCTGTAAAGACCGGAGGGGGGTGTTGTACTTCTGCTCTCTATATGGTACAGGAGAGGTACAGAGGACCCCGGCCAAGATTCTCTATTATTGGTATGTGGTCGAGAAATCAAGGCCTAGCTTCTCAGGAGGTGATGCATGCTGGTTTTTATATACAGTGTAGTTCTCAAGCCCCCACAAAGGAATGTCCACACACTGTATTAGTTAAAACACAGTCTTTATATAATTAATATTCAAGGATATGTACAATATCACGATAACTCACTTTGTACTTGGTTATCTACAATGGCAAATATACAGTTCTACACGGTACCACAATTACTAATAGATCTCTTTAAAGTGCATCAACTGTACAGTTAAATGTCACACAAATCAGTTTGTAAAGGAAACCAACAATGAGATAAGAGGAAAGGAGTTGGTTAGAGCAATTGGCAGAATACTGGCCCCTACCGCTAGACACAGTTCTGTGTGGAGATCCCCACACCTGGGCAACCTGTAGAGTATAGAGATAGCACAAGCCCAGTCCATATATTGTTCACAAGAGTCTTTCCAATAGTTCTGCAACCCCAAAGTACCTGGCGTTATAGCGTTCCTCGTCAGGGAATCAATGGCCCTTCTTGAGTGCCCTCCCTTTAAGGCAGGAGTCACGGGTAGTCAAACATCCGACGGAGAACAGGGTGAGCTACGACAGTGAAGTGGCAACTTCTTGCCTAGCGGTGCTCGTCGACGGGGAAGCGTAAACGTCCTGCAAGGAAAAGGCGTGCGGGGCACCTCGGTCTCGATAGTTCAGGACCGCAAAGAGTTTGAAGAACTGTGGCCCAGCAAGGTCGTCGAGTCATCAGCGTCTCTGTGGTCTTTGGGTGGCGGGAAACCCATCGGCGGATGCTCCTCAGCGTGTCGATGGCCTGGCCTTCTCCAGCGGGATAAGGCAGGCTGCAGTGCGGATGAGAGCGTCTGTGAATTGAAAGTTCTTAGTCAACGGGAGTACGGCGGCTCCGGTCGGAGACGGCGGTCGTCGACAGTGGCGGACAACAGTGCGGGCGCTTCTCTTTGGGATTCTGCGGCAGTGCCCATCTACGGTCGGCAGCCTGTTGTAGGTCTGTCTACCAGGGAGATTTGGCAAAGATCAGCTGGTGCACAATGGTCCCTCATAGCTCGGGAAGAGGGTGCCTTACAAGGTCCTCTCTGGGTCAGTCCTTGGAGACACAGCAGCTTTCAGATTGATGAAGAAGGGCAACAGCAATTCTTCTCTTCCAACAGGGCTTCAAGGTCACGCTTCAGTTTTACTCCAGTTACTCTTCATAGTGGAATTCAGCTTCTGAACACGATTCCTAGCAGTGAGAAGTCCCAAATATAATGTTGATCTCCCATTCATTCCGGTGGGTCACACTCAAGCATCCAATCACTGCGAAGGGCATTCATGCAGGCAGGGAGCCAATCAGGTGCCTAGTGCATCCAGGCCATTCACTTCTCTCCAGACACTCACAACAAGTTATGTGTATTGGGACAAGTACCCAGCCATTCAACACTCCACTCTGCATTCATACCAGTTTCGTGCAGGGCTGTCTCAGTCATTGTGATAGGTGAAAAACATGCATCCCTTACTAATAAAGCCTGACGCTTTACTTTACTTTCACAGTACCGGTCCGAATACTGAGAGGCTGGTTTCCTGGCTGCCCGGTGGTACGTGCTGCGCTCTCCTTATCAGTGGAGGGCTCCAACCCCAACCTACATGGGCTTGTTTTAGTCCCTACCTACGACTTGGTAAGGATTATGTTCCCATTAGGTGTTCTCTAGTTGTTCTGCAATACAAACAATATGTGACTCATGCAAACGCCAACAATTACTGAAAACACTCCTTAAAAAATCTTTTTAATTTTTTTATTTGTCAGCCTTCACACAGGGTCAAGTGTTATCTCTCTCCCTGTTCCCGCCCTGAGGAAGGCTGCAATATAATCAATTTGCCCGGCAGGGGGTAATCCGAAACGTGAACTGGATGTTTGTTTTCATAATAAACATGAAGTGCCTACCTTTTAAACTAGTTTTTGAGCTAGCTCTATATAGTGAGGTTTCAGGCTATCTTCCAAAAACGCACACGTCGGCAGACCTGCAATTATGGAACTGCGGAATCTGGAATACTAATTTAGGCCGCAAGATCCCTCTATTATCTTCATTTCCCACTCACTTTTTCCTGTATTTATCTACTCCAAAAGATTTGGTGCCTTATTCAATAAGGCTTTCCTGAGTTTTCTGAGTTTTCTCTGTTTTCTCTGTTTTTTCTGTTTTCTCTGTTTGCAAATCCAGTTTGAATGTATATGCCTTGATTAACTTTTTGCTTAATCTTTGGTTTTTAAGCTCTTTTTTGCACTTGTGTTTAAATTTGTTAAATTATCTTTCATGTGATTTTGAGTTTAAGCAAGTCCTCGACTATTGTCTTTCATGTGATTTTGAGTTCAAGCAATTCTTAGAAAGAAAAATATTTTGAAATTTGTTTCACCAATTTCTGTGCCATTAATGGATTGTTCAAAAATTAAAAAGTAAAAATATCCCATTAAAAAATCTTTTTTCAAATTAAGAAGGAATGTTTTCAGTATTTATAATGGCGTAAAGTAAATGTGATATCCGCTGTCAGGATACACCATAACTTAATCTGATTCAAATTATATTAGATTTTTCTCTTCAATAGCATAGTGGATTCTACTGGTATAACAATTTTTACATGTCCCAATCCACATTATGCTTTAAGGGACGATCCCTACCTCTTTTTTATGTATGAAAAAAAAACACCAGAAACTAGACAACCACAACAAGAAGTACATATTCGTCACACAGTCCATTCACCCAGGTCCCACCCACAGGTGTTCCCACAACATACGGTCGTTGGGAAGGCTCCAGCCAGTCTGATCGGCACTTCCACACACTACCATATATGGAACTTCCACCCAACAGCCAGTCAGGGGGAAGGGACAGAGTCACGGCTTCCCGGGACTTCGGGAAGATCAAGATAACAGGCGATGGAAGGCAAGAGGCCACGGGGACCATCTTGTCTCCATCAGGAATCTACTGATTGCAATGACAGGGCCTGGGGATTCCAAAATGGAGGACGCTCAGGGCACCAGTCAATTCAGCATGGAGCTGCCACCAGCCCGTACCCTGCTCTGTGGGCCACACACAGGTGCCCAAAAACATACACTAGGGGCACAGGGTTGTAGCCTCACCCATGGGTGCCATAAGGGTATCCCATGGGTCTGTTCACCAAAACCAAAAGAGAGAGCTGCACCGCCAGCGACAGGAGTCCCACATGAACTCCTGTGCGAAAACATGACAGAACACACAATAAAAGCAGTAAAGGACAAGGATACAGAGGCCCTGTCCCTCCGATGCATTTCCAGCATCACAGTGGCGAGCAAGGGGCAGGTGAGCAGACTGTGGCAGACCAGACCCTGCACCCTTTCACACGGTCACACAGTCACTCTGCTTCCACTCTGCCTTGGAACAGACTGCACAGCACCTCCAGCAGCCTACAGTCACTCTGCCTCGGCTCTGCTGACCGCGGATGTTTTGAATGGGAAAAAAGTGAAAGTAAGAACAGACTGCACGGCACCTCCAGCAGCCTACAGTCACTCTGCCTCCACCCTGCCTCGGCACCACCGTCCATGGCCTTTTTGAATGGGACAAAAATTAAAAGTAAGAACAGACTGCACAGCACCTCCAGCAGCCTACAGTCACTCTGCCTCCACTCCGCCTCGAATCTGCCAACCGCGGACGTTTTGAATGGGAAAGTAAAGTGAAAGTAAGAACAGACTGCGCGGCACCTCCAGCAGCATACAGTCACTCGGCCTCCACTCTGCCTCGGCTCTGCTGACCGCGGATGTTTTGAATGGGAAAAAAGTGAAAGTAAGAACAGACTGCACGGCACTTCCAGCTGCCTACAGTCAGTCTGCCTCGACTCTGCTGACCACGGACGCTTTGAATTGGAAAAAAAAATGAAAGTAAGAACAGACTGCACAGCACCTTCAGCAGCCTATCGCTTCTGCATGTTGCAATTCCTGGAGGTGTACAGTCTCCTCTTCCAACTTACCATGTCACCCTAACCAACACCAAGTTTTTGCTCTAATATTATTACACTACAGCCAGTTGACATGAAAGACCCAATTTGTTTGTCTAGGAGTCTTTGTGTCAATGAGGATTCCACTACTCAGACTAACTGTCCAGAGTGTACTCTGTTATCTTCTGGTCTTGCCAATGCTTCATCAGTTTCCTTCTGACTGCCACATTTTTCTGTGACTGTTTATGTACTGGGCTATTTTGGATGTTATCCCAAGAACATAATCCACTATGTTGTGAGTAGTGTGATGAAACAAGCAAATTCTTCCCTTCTTCCCTGGGGTGAGCTCCCCTTGTGAGGCTAGAGAGGTGAGCCTGCTTTGTAATACCCTCCCTAGGTGTAGGGCACAAGGGCACAAGGATTCCCATTCCTCTAGGGAACTCCGTAACACCTCTCCCATGATGGTATTCATGGGACTTCCTAAGATGCTTAACAGCAATAAAAAGCAAGACTGAACTGAAGACAACGATAACATGCATCGCAAGCGTCCAAGAAAAGAAGCTGTCTATTCAAGGACAAACCTCGACTTCACTGTGACGAGGATGTTTAAGGAGGAGGACATGCTGAGAAGAGAGAGAGAGAGAGAGAGAACCGTGTGGCAGCATGGGAGGCCCCCTGGTAGCATAACGCAAGCAGGAGTTAGAGCAAGTGAGAGGCGCAGAGCCTGCAAAATTAGAGGTTCCGATGCTGGGAAGACAGTGTACCGAATTGCTGGGAAACCGAAGGTCTAAGGACCCGACAGCAGTTGGTGGTGTGACCCTGAGTAGTTTGTGGTGGGCAGGGAGCCCTACCAACTACGCCAACAACAAAGCAAGGACGTATCTGAAACAACACCAGGTCCCATGAGGGATGCCAGACCAAAGCACGAAAGCAAAGCGAGCCACAGGTGAAGAGACACCAACAGAGAATACATCAGGGAAAGAAGAACCAAGCAGGAGAAAAGGTCCTGAGCAACTGGAGGCCCCGGAGACATTCCCCCTTGAAGAGAGAGGTAACATGGAAAACCGTAAAGCCAAAATCGCAATCGTTATACGAGTGGAGAAACTTGTCCCAGTGAATTTGTTGAAAACCAAACTCCAAATTTTATCAATCTGAACTGCGACCAAATAAGATTGAAGGGAATGTCATATGTAAACCCGAGAAAGGAAATATTAATCAGTGGATAAGACTATCCTGGGAAGAGGGGGGACGAACCCAATCCCCAAGAGGGATTAATTGGAGAGCAGTAGAGACAAGATTCTGAAATGCAGAAAAGAGAAAAAGATAAACAGAGGACCAAGATAAGTCGAAACTAAGAAGGGCAAAACCAAAGCGGTGATGGCTGGAAGGTTTAGAATTGATCTTAAAGGCATGGTCTAGTAAAATGTTTATTGTCCCTACGGGTCGGCCATGTTTTTTTAAGCCTAAGTGGCTCGTTTTAGAAAACTTTCCTATGGACCTTACCCGAGTTTTCATCCATTAAACGCACGCGAAAACAAGCACCAGGGAGCTGCCATTTTCTGATAACCCTATCTTTTCCCCGATCGCCCTGGCTGACCTGCTTTTGCGGCACAAAATCAATTCCCCCGCCCCTGAGCCTGACATTATCAAAACATTCATATTCCCCGCCTCTCTCCGTGACGTTACTGTGCTGCGTAGGCAAACGCGCCCAGTCGTCTTCTACGCGACTCCACACAGAATCCGGAAACCAACACAGACTATCTCACAACACAGCGCGCCACAATTCGGAATATTAAACTTTACTTTAAAATCAAACAGCAACACAGTACATTTGGTAAAGTACATTTATTTTACATTAAATGTTTAGAGAATATTCAGCAAATGCCATATGAACTCCGAAAGCCATTTATTTTATTTTATCTGTATCCGCCATGGTACACAGGGTGTTGCTTTTTGTTAAAAGAAGCACTTTGGAAGCACGGTGAACCGCAAGGCTGTTCCATCAACTAGGCACTAGTCCATTGTAAAGGTTGATATATTGCTTCTAGCCACTAGTACAGCGTAAGGGCATGTGGGCCCTTGGCGATCGTCCCATAAAATTGTCAGTGTGCTCCAGTTGTTCACACGAAGCTGCAGGTGTCTACTGTAAAAGCCATCTGCTGGTGTCTCAAACCGATGGCAGTAGCAGAAGGGGAGCAAATACCTGTTTTGAAAATAAAAAAATTATAATTAGTCTCGCCAGCCGATCTTCATTAATATTACTTATTTTATTTATTACAGCCGATCAGAAACTATTTGCTTGCAAGGATAGTTCAATGGAGTATGTTCTGCTCTAAAATCAATGCGAAAAGTAACGAAATAAATCGAGGCCAACACACAATGATAAACGACAGTTAGTCTACATGCGTGAGGAATGATATGATATATGATATGGCATTTGTAACGTGCCTATACTCAAGTGTTTCTAGGCGTGACGAGGCAGGTGGGGAACAAGGGCAGACAGACAACGATCCTACTAGGCCAGGTGTCTTTCTGATCGCGCATGGGGAAGGGCTGTACATGGTTAGTTGAATACAAATTAAATAATAATTAAAATAATTTACAAATTAAATAATAGGGCCAGCTGGTGGCAAGTGCAAGGTAAATGCCGGGAGAAGGGGCTGAAGGATACAGAGACAGTCCCGTAGTGCAGGTAGGCAGTGCAGGGAAAAGTGGCTGGGCCAAGGACCGAGATCGGTGAGACCAGTGGACCTGCATGCCCATGTGCCCATTACAAACACGTTTTACTTGCTTTTCCTAGCTCTTCATTAATTCATTTATTCATGCATCCATTCATTAAATCTTCATTCCGGTATAAAAGCGTGTAAAGATTTACTTACATTATATTTGAAATTTCCATTGTGTCTCTTCGTAATGCAGTCTGTAAAACGGACCGTGCTCTTGACAGCGATTTTTCGTATACTGAACTAAAATAAAACTTGGTCTAATTTCAGAATTTTCTGCCTTATCGTCTCTTACGTTATTGCGCACTCCCTTCAAATGTAGTTATTTCGGCATGGTCCCTGTCTCAAGGCCAAAAAAAAATAGACCCTTATACTTCCAGTGCGACTTGTGGGCCTCATCTGGGTGCTATCCTTATTCGACCAGTGATGATCTATTTCGATGGAACTGTCAGTATCCATACCTCTGGCTCTGCATGGACTTCGCATTCTTTATTTGCAACATCACGTAGTATAGGCATCTGTGAGAACTTGAAGTTTAGAATCCGTCTATGTAGTGCGCCTCAATGTGCAAATGCGAACTGGCTTCTCTCCCAAATGCCACGGGCCGCTTGGCTGGCGCATTCTAAGTGCCCTAATTTTGTCCCCGTTGTCTGCGAGCTTTGCAGCCCAATTTGAGACATTTAATTTTTGGCGGGAGGTCAGGGAAAGTATAAAGTACCACAGGAGTTGAGTTAAAAGTGAGATTTATTGTTTGTTTGTTTGTTTGTTTTATTATTTGCAATACGCAAGCCTCCCCTCTGTTAACAGTGTGCAGCATTTACATTTACATGAGATGAGACATGAGAAAAATATATACATACACATATGTGAGGTGAATAGAGAGAATTCAAAGATGACACCCAGCTTGTTCGCCACCCATGATGGTGAAGGTAGGGGTTAGGTTTACAGGTACACTGTACAATAACATTTATTTACAAAAAGACAATCGTATTGCAATTATTTAAACCGGGATTTGTACTTCACAATCAGCTGTGCTTCGGGTGGGCATGGCACAGTCGCAATGTTCGGTGGCAATGGATCACTGCTCTGCACAGAAACGTCCAAAATTCCATATCTGTGCTTCTCTAACACAGCAACAATAAGGCCTTTCACAAAGTCGAACTGCATTTCATCATAGACTGGTTTGATCACCCATTGCATACTTCGTTTTGAAAACACCTTAGTGTAGCGAGGCATCCTTACTTTACCCCTAGTCCTAGATTGTTCACGTCTGACATTGCTGTTATGGGCCAAGACCGCTAGTAGAGTGCGATGTTTCATGCCCTCGAAAGCTAAAATGCAAGCGCTTTGGCCTGTACTTTAGGCACATATTGTGGAACACCTCCAAATCTCCTGTGTGACAGAATTCTGTCAGTCCTTTCAAATCTCTTGATAGAGTTTTGTCGAAAACAATCTTCTCAATGGCTTTGTGTGTCGGTGAAGATGGAATCAACCACTTCTTCTTCTGTGCCTCCTCTGGGGACAAAGGGCCATGTTCACATTGGTGGAAATGTTCATTTGCTGTCCAGCGGTGAACGTTGGTACAGTGGTGCATCAGTGACCGCCATTTTTCAAGTAGTATTTCCACTGACCCCTCACAAGTTTTTGAGCTCCACCAAAGATGGTTGGTGATAGAATGTGACCACTGCAAAATACTTTCAAAACCTTTTTTTTTCCCTGCAGCCGAGATTTTCTTATTGATTGATTTAGCAAGATGCCATACGTCAAATTGATGTTTAATATGTGGGAACTGCTCTCTCATTTTCTTGGAAATTGAAACGTGTCTATACGTGGCTATGAGGTCGATGTGCATTCCCCTTGATTGTAGATATTCCACTGATTTTATAAATCATAGTTTCTCCATGGCCACTGACGATGTACATTGTGTTACCTGCACGACCACCGAACTCACAATTTTCTTACTATCCATGTCCTGAAAGTGGTAGGTGCAGTACTTGGCAGAAAATCCAGGGCTGCCGCACTGTCCATCGCCGGCTAGCCTGAATCGTTTGCTTTCGAATGTACTTGGTAGAGACAATTGTTCAATTTTCCAAGCATCACTAATGGCCGGAAACAGATAATCACGTTGGTATATGTAGTACAGCGCTTTAGAAATGAAATGGAGTCCCACAAACTGAAAGAAAGCCTCTAACTTTCTAAAACTGGAGCCACTAAAAAGTGATGCAGCTGCACACAGTAGATTGCCTGCTGGCAGTTTCCCCAGCATCGGTTGTGCAGACCATGAGAACCTATGATTTAATCTACAGGCGGCATTTATTTTGACGTTACTGCCTTTTATTTGACGAGTCACATTAATCAATGGCTGCCCACATACTTTCCCTCTAATGGAATGCACACATTTCAGCATACTTATAATTTCCATCAAACAACTGTCGAATACAATGTATTTGCTCTCTTTCGTTAGACTGTCATCCTGCGTCAACGTTGTTTCGGCCTGTGACGTTGTGGAGATTTCAACACATTGGAAAGTAATATCGCTGATATCAAGTTCTGATGCGTCTATGGATGCTGCGGCTGGTTCATTCTCTGTCATTTCAACATCTATTACTTCAACATTGATGGGAGAACACAACAATGTCGACAGGTTTTTGGTGGCAAATTTTTGGCGGGTGTAGATTGTGTAAATTGATCTGCAACTACTTCAGAGATATCTTCAATACATTCAATAACATCTTCTTGT